>NC_080558.1:16598360-17828985 GCF_030253575.1 Rhododendron vialii
GCTGTTAGAGAGAGGGGTAACTTTATTTGTTATACCTTAAACACTACCTATTCTAGTGAATATTATGTCAAACAAACATGTAGTTTTTTTTTTCTCAGCAAAACAAACGCATAGTTCCACCTCTCTAGCATTCCTCTTCCTTAATCAAAAGTGCTAGGTACAAAGAAAGTGTACCCGAAAATTACCCATAATACACTTATAGAGGTATTTATGACCTGTTATAAATATCTCTACAAGCGTATTCTGTGTGATTTACGGGTATATTTTGTTTGTACCTAGCATTCGTCTTCCTTAATTTGTTGTGTGTTGTACAAAATCTTTAAAACAGTTCCGAAAAATTGTACTCCCATATTTATACGTTTTCACTCTCAATAATGTTAGGATACATAAAACTCAAGAGAATAAATTCTTTACACCGCTGGTGTAAATATTTGTTCTTTCAAATCAATTGCATTGCGACATGTGTTTGGTCCTAATTAATAAAACATGACGACGTGGTGCAATACAATTGATTTAAAGAAAGCAAAAATGTTTACACCGACGGTGTAAAAAATTTATTCTCAAAATTCAATTCATGAGATAGTCTGAGAACCATGAATTTGGACTATTCATCGGTATAATAAAAGGAATGATTAATGGGTGCTCCTAAAGCACCGCTATACCACACATTTGAGGACAGCTCCCCTACACCACCACCATGTGTTAAAAAAAGAAGTTTGGAGCCCCGCATCATGATGGTGCTCCACATGTACTTAATAATATTTCATCAAGCACTACTTCTTCTATTTTTCCCAAAGTAAATGGAAAAAGGACACAGTGACAGACACTTATTTTTCCTCAATCATTTATAGGTATTTGATTTTGTTCCAAAGTAGTAAATGGAAAAAGGACACAGAAAAGAAACTTTATTTTTCCTTAATCATTTATAGGTATTTGATTTTGATGATAATGTTTCGCCAAAGCGCATACGTAAAGTTTCTATCACATCCTATCACCTATTGTATGTGACCACACAATCAAGATCCACGCACATGAAACACATAGGTCATAGGCCCCTCACCCGGTCACTGGCTAGAGACTAGGCACTAGCTAATCGGTCTAATTCAGTGCCTTCTTATTATTCTCTCTTTGTGTTTTAATTTTGGGAAATTACTTTCACATTCACTGTTTTATATCTACACTCCCTTTTTATTTTTTAGCAAAAAAATATCTATACACATTCAACATTAAAAAGTAGAAATTGAAGTGTGAACATCAAAAAAGTAGTGAAAATCACTCTTCTTAATATTTTATCTTCTAAATACTCCTAATTTATTCTTGTTGTACTCCCAACCGAATTACGCGTAAACTTAACAAGTTTTAGAAGTAAGTACATATTCAAATTTCAAATCAAGGCTTTACGTAGTGGTCATTAGGCCTCGTTCCGCTAACAAGGCTTTACGTAGTGGTCATTAGGCCTCGTTCCGCTAACTCAAGTATTTTTTTTTTTTTTTGAATTGAAGGTAATGTATTGTGAGAGAATGACATTTCTCGTAAAACGAAAAATAAATACTTAAAAAATAAAAATATTAACAAAACAAGTCCATTGTAGGGTATTTTTTGACCTTTTGAACCTTCACAGTGTGATATGCCAATAATAATGAAAACATGCACAAGTATCAGCTAAATCGTGATATAAATCGGTTTGATCGGATCCAATCTTTTGCCCGGCCGCTTCAGGACAGATACTTGACTGATATGACAAACCTATGCGTTACGACACCACAAATGATTTAAAAAGGTCACGATCGAAACATTCAATTTTCACTATGATTTAGAGCATCTCCAACTCATTTCCATTTGGGGCACCAAAACTCCATTTCGGAGAATTCATGCCCTCGAATCCATCTCCATTTGGGGTCTCATTTTGGAGACTCAATTCTCACTCTCCATGGAGAATCATCTCCTAAATGGAGACTCATCTCCATTTCTCTCCTCCACTAATATTCTATTTACTTTTTTGCTAGAATTTCGTCAATTACTTATGATTTTTACATTACGCATCATTTTTCTACAAAATTGGTTTTATTGAAAAGACAATAATAATACCTTCAAAATGAGTCTAATATTAAGTATATTTAAATGCATTTTGAAATAACATCAAATGTACATTCAAACCATTTGAACTCATAATATTTTTTTTTTTCTCATTTACACTATCCTATAATTGTATTGGTTTGAATAAAAAAAAACATGCATCTAATGAAAGAAGGAAAAAAAACAGCGAACAATAAATGGAGGAAGAATTAAGGGGAGTTTTGGAGGTGAAAAATGGAGAATTTGATTAGAGTTGTTGATTCTCCAAAATTACTTTTTGATTAGAATATTTTTTTTTTAAGTCTCCAAAATAAAAAAAAGTGAGAGATGAATTAGAGATGCTCTTAAGTATATAATTCTCTGCCGTTAAAAAAAAAGAGTATATGATTCTCTAGCCACTGTTAATAATTGCAGCTTTTTCACTTTATAAGATCTTGATGGAACAATTTGTTGACGAGTCATGAGTCTCATGACCATATGAAAGTGGTAGTGGGGTCAGTATCATATGATAATATTCCCTACATCCCAAATTATTTGTCTAATATTGAGGATCGAATTTTTATTTATGAAGCATAATGAGTACACCTAAAAATAGTTTATTTTTTAGTATTTAACCTTTAATTTTTTTGAAAAATTATTTTATTTCAAAAAAATAAGGACAAAAAGAAGCTTTTGTTTATTCAAAAGTCAAACGGACGAACAAAATTAGAACAAGACGAAGTCAAAAAGTAAATAAACAACTTGGGACCGAAGGAGTAGTATAATATACTATTGTTTTGATCACTCTTTCAATCCTATATAAAACCCATGAATTAGACAACCTCTCCTCGTAACCAAACAAACCCATATAGAAAGATGGTGACAAGCATCGAGTCTCACACTACTGATGAGCTCCGCCAACCCATCTTACAACCCAATCCACCGCCACCATCAGAACCACCGTCCGCCGCATACCAGCCAAACTCCGAGCTAGAAAAAGTGCTATCAGACACCCAACTACCACCCTTCAAGCGGCTGCGGCTGGCCAGCTGGATTGAATTAAAGCTGCTGTTCCGCCTCGCCGGACCGGCGGTGATGGTGTACTTGATTAACAACTCTATGTCTGTGTCCACCCGGATTTTCTGCGGCCACCTCGGGAACCTCGAGCTCGCGGCCGCCTCTCTCGGCAACCAGGGCATCCAGTTGTTTGCTTACGGCCTCATGGTACGTATGGAAGTATTGAATTTCGAAGTGTGTGTGTATATATATATAGTCCGTCTCCCGTAAGGACTACCTCATTTTAATAAAATGCGGACCTCTCTTTCCCGATTAAATTTCGATGATCCGAGCCGCTCAATGTGTTCAGAACGTGATTTTAAAGATATTCGGGAGAAATTAGCAAAAAAAAAGACCGGGAAGAGCTTTATCCGAGCAGTTTTTGTTTATTTTTTATCGAACGGTTCAAATAAAAACTGCTCGGATGAAGCCCTTCCCGGTCTTTTTTTTTTGCCGATTTCTCGCGGGTACCCTTAAAATCACGTTTTGAACACATTGAGCGGCTTGGATCATCGAAATTCAATCGGAAAATGGAAAAAATGAGGAGGCCCACATTTTAACTAAAATAAGGACTCTCTCATTTGAGACTGACTGTATATATGAAAAGTGCTACAGTAATTAGATCACAAGAGTTCTCTCTCAGGTCTAGTTTGAAAAAGTTATCAAGTTTCAAACTTAGTATATCTGAATTCACCTTATTGGCTTCACCCTAATTTTTTCCGTGTTATGAATAACGTCAAAATATTACTAGTAGTTATTTCCGAAAAAAAAACCAAGACGTCTAAATAGTGTTTTTGATTTTTTTTTACCCCTTTATTTAGACAAGATATTGTGTTCGCAACGTAGACAACGAGTCATATTCGGACCACAAGAATACAGTGAACTCACCCAAGACAAGTTAGACAACAGGATACCATTTATTTCTTGAGTTGTGCTACCTTCACACCTACATGCACACCAATATACACACCCATACATATAAGTGTGTGGGCCCCACACACACTGCAGTGGGGCACACACACTTGTGTGTGTGAGTGTGTATATAGGTGTGCATGTGGGTGTGGTCCTAGAATTTCCGATATTTCTTTGAAAAAAACATGCAGAAGGATGACGTATCTGCCTTGTACGTACATTGGGAATGTTACTTGACGGTCCAATTCGGACCACAAGAATTGAATGGCATAGCATTGTTTTGAATAGTAGTTGAAAATTTATGGTGTCATTGATATTTATGGTTCATTTGAAGATGTTAAAAATATTTTCAAATGTATCAACTGTTTTGAAACCTTGTCCTATATTTATATCTTCAATTTTATTTTTTTTTAGCTATGTGAATTTTAACATTATTTTTGGTTTTGTATTTTTTCGTTCATAAATAAACAGCGTTATACTCTGGCATAGATAAAAGACAATAAAATAAAAATAAATAGTGTAATGGAATGGATTATCGTCAATTCTGTCGTGATGTAGTTCGGCATTTTCCATTCCCATGTCTGGCCTATTTCACTACGTTCATGCGGCAGAGATCCTTAATTTTGATTTTAAAATGATGTTAATTGAAAGCCCCACCAACGGGCCATATATTTTCTTCCTTTGAAGGGCGTGCTCTAACACCAAGCTAATAACCCGTCGTGTACAAGCCCCCTGTTGCAAATACAACTCAAAATTGGATTTTGTTGGGTTTTGATTAATTCAGGTCTTCGTTCTACTAAAGTTCTTATTTTTTAAATACTAAATTTCTCGCTTTATGAAACAAGTTATTTTCTAATAATACATCACTTTTAATTCAAAAAAAAAAAAAAACAAGTACTTTGAAAAACAAGTACTTATTTCCCTTAGCAGAAAAGGGACATTATGCGTCACCCGATTTCAATTTGTTTTCGTATTTTGACCATAGCTAATTGACATCCTTCTAACATGATTTTAAACTAAAATTAAGCGTCTCGACGATATGCACCACATGAACGGGATAATTGAAATAGATAGAGATCTAGCAAGGGAACGAAAAATGTCAGATCAGTCCACGGTGTGCAGTTCCCGACAGAAGTGTTGAGAATCCACTTTCAAAAGTATAATTCCATTTTTTGAGAACTAGTCGTAGGAGTAATATATTGCATAACTCCAAAACTTGTCTTGTTAATTAATTTCTCCTTGTAATCATATAAAGCTATTTTGTGTTTAATAATTAGTGGGACTGACAATAGCTGTCACGCACTCACAACACATACTCCGTATATACTTCTGTCTACTTAGCACGTTTCTAGTAGCATCACTCATGCCCCGTTTCAATAAAGAAAATAGTAAGTACTTAGGATATGGCCTCATTTCAGAACGGATTTAAGAATTTATTTTTTATTTAATAATAAAGAATATTTTACAAAAAGATGAATAAGTATTTATTTTTTAAGAAAATAATTTTAAGCTTAAAAATTATGTGCTTACGCAAATAATTTTTCTATCAATATGTATCTTATTTGATAGATTTCATTGAGATTTTTAATACGGTACAAAAAAATTATGTATCTTATGTGCTTACCCATCCACTTTTTATCGACCCTTCTTCATTATTCGCTCGCCAAACAAGCGGAAAAAACTTTCAAAAGACACAAACATAGATATATAATATGATATTAATGTTTCATGCACATATATATATAGATACAAAAAAAACATGCATGCGCAATTGATACACGTAGTAGTAAACATGGAGTGTATATATCATCTTTCAATGCCAAAACTATTTAATGGGGGTTTTCTGTCGCCATACGGCAGCTTGGAATGGGAAGTGCGGTGGAGACTCTCTGCGGTCAAGCGTATGGAGCCCACAAGTACGAAATGCTTGGGGTCTACCTCCAGAGAGCAACGGTGGTACTCTCCGCAACCGCTATCCCGTTAACGGTGATCTACCTCCTATCGGAAAAGATCCTTTTACTACTGGGGGAATCAACGGCTGTGGCGTACGAAGCGGCGATTTTCGTCTACGGACTCATCCCACAGATCTTTGCGTACGCCGTCAATTTCCCAATACAGAAGTTCCTGCAGTCGCAGAGCATCGTGGCCCCCAGCATGTACATCTCAGCGTCCACTCTTGTGCTGCACCTGGTACTGTACAAAGCTTTATACTAGATTTTGCTTCTCTATTCTTTTTTCGACGGTGAGGGATGTCCTAGCTTATTTACACGCACATCAACTAATTTTCCCATCGAAACAACGGTAAAAAGCAAGCCATTTTACTCAAAAGTTAAACACAATAGTGGTGTTTCTCACGAGAGTACTTGTGGGTTGCGTTTCTTGTTTATATTCCACCGGTAAAACTTGCATTTTCTTATAACTCAGAATGTCAGAACTGCTTGCGCTCATATCGACTTAATATTACTCCTTCTGTCCCAAAATATTTGATACTCTTAAGAGTTCTAACTTTTAAGGAAGAAATATTATTATATTGTGCAAAAATCAAGTATCCAATCTTATCCTTCAAGTGTACTGAATAGTACTTGAAAATTTGAATTTAAAATTTTGTGCCCAAAAGAAAAGGGTAACATAAAAAGTTTACCATATTTTGTTTTTGACTTTTCAAAATGGACAAATTACATGGGACAACAAAAAGCATGAAAGTGTCAAACAATTCGGGACGGAGGGAGTATTTTAACTTTTTGTACTATTTGTTTGTGTCCTCATCCATATAGCTGTTTTTCAAACATGCATGGACTTGATGAGAATTGCAAATTGCATTTTGGACTCAACCTAAAGCACAAGGTGTAAGGACCATATTCTGGTGCCTCCTTATATTAGCAATTCCGTATGTACGACAAAACACATATTTATATCGAATTATAATTTTATTATTTTTCAGAGGGTGTTCTAGGAGTGGAATGGAATCTATATTTTTTTGTAATGAGCGAATGAGAGCAATTAGGTGTTGGCAAAGAGATTCAACAAGCGAAGGCAAGTGAGCAAGTTTTTAGAAAGTGGCTGGAGCTACTGTTTGGCCCATGTCCAGTCCATGGATCTGCAAGTGGCTCAACGATTGGCTCAAGCCATTCCTGCGCGTTTAACAACCTATTTATACGTACTTCAGTTAGGTCACAACGTTGCCCTATCTCTTGAGAGCAGCCCCGCATTTATAGTGAGGAGAAAAGGGAATATTTGAGAAGGACTTCTGTTCTTTGTTTCTTGGAGTATTCACAAGATCTATTCATAGTATTAGGAGCTTTGAGCAAACATTATACAATTCCAAGAAGTTTCATCAAAAATTGAATCAACAATAGATTTGATTCTATAGTTTTGATTCTATAGATTTTCACATGCATGTACATACAGTCGGTCTACATACACTACACTATTCACCGTATTTTTTGCGGAGCCTGTTCCGGATTTCATAAAAAATATAGAAAATATCCATAAATTTTAAAATAACATTTTATGGGACTTTGTAAAAAAATCAGCTCCGACGGATATCGATATATTATGTCTCTCGTCAAATTCACAAGCCATATTCATAGTTTTTATTCCATAGAGAGATTTCCATATGTTTCCCTATCTATTGGATCGAGACATTTTTGTGAAATTGCATGTTGCATGACTTTGAGTACCGAAAATAAATCCGCTGCAACAGGTGCTAAGCTGGGTGGTGGTGTACAAGATTGGGGCGGGGTTGATAGGGGCGTCACTGGTGCTGAGCCTGTCGTGGTGGATCATAGTGGGGGCCCAGTTCATTTACATCTTGGTGAGCGATAAGTGTAAGGCCACGTGGACCGGCTTCAGAACGGAGGCCTTCTCTGGGCTATGGGAGTTCGTGAAATTATCATCTGCGTCGGCAGTGATGCTGTGCCTGGAGACGTGGTACATGCAGATTCTGGTGCTGGTTGCCGGACTGCTCCCAGACCCTGAGCTTGCCTTGGATGCTCTCTCCGTCTGGTATGCTAACCTCGTTCCGGAACGTAAAATTAGTACTTATTTTTTAAGAAGGCAATTTCAAGCTAAAAAATAATGTATTTGCGCAAATAATTTTCCTACCAATATGGATCTTGTTTAATAGATCTCATCAAGATCTTTAATACGGTGCAAAAAAATTAAAAAATTATTTTTTATTTACATTATTTTTGAGTTTAAAAATGTGAAATAAACTGCTTATTTTTTAAGAAGATTTCTGGAAAGAGGCCTAAATATTGTCCCTTGTTTTTAAATTTCTCCGTCGTACAAATACACATGTCCTACCATTGACTCATAAATAATTAACCAAATTTGGATGATTTTTTTTTGAACAACGAAGAAATTTTATTACCACAGAAATAAAGAGATCACGAAACGAAAGGGGAAGAGAGAGAGAGAGAGAGAGAGAGAGAGAGAGAGAGAGAGAGAGAGAGAACAGCCTAGTAAAAGTGGCACGGATAGACCACCCAATGGTCCAATCCGAGTTGTCCAACGCCAAAATGAACGGTCGAATCGGTCGTTCTACAGCTTTACAGTGCGAACTGCACTGCAGGATCGTCGGTCCCCAAAACACAGCCAAAAACCAAGCGAAGAACTGAACTCTAGGTGGGACACATTGGTCCATATCATATTCAGCCATCTCTTCCGAACCAGCCTTTCCTCCCTCAAGTTATAAAATGACCACTCTGAGAATATTACTCCTACTATCAAATTTGAGTGACTTAAGTGACCGATGTAGACGTTTAAAAAGAACAAATATCTTGTGTCGTTTCAATTTTTTAATGTCAAATACACTTGCAGGGGAGTGATTTTAACAAAAAAGAGAGTCGCAAAATCATTTCCCTTGGTAATTACAAGATATATAATGAATTGTTGAACGCATTTATTAATGAGCGATGTTTCTCGATTTTATATATGCAGCTTGTCGATAAACGGGCTACTTTTTATGGTTTCTGTTGGCTTCAATGCAGCTGCTAGGTCAGTTCTCGTTCTGATTCTAACGTTGCCGAACAAATTAATACAGTAACACTAAACTGATTGTGTTGGATGTGTAATGATCAGCAACTAATAATATACTAGTAATTAATTGGTACATATAATTGATATGTTAGTTTAACTTGTACCAATTGATGATCTGGTTGATTGTTTTCTTTCAAATTAGATTAAAATAAAATATCCTCACATAACTTGTAGCAATAGCCTATACAAATCTATGAGCTCTAAAAAGCGCGTGACAGCTTGGTGTCTTATCATTTCAAACTAAAAGACCGATCAAATGATTACTCTTAATTTTTAAGGTACCTCTATCACATTATTTTAAAAATACTTCTGTCACATTATGATGAATGTAATTATTTCTTTTGGAAATTCGGCTTAGGTGCAACTTTCCTAAGTAAAATCGCAACAAGTTTAGGATAAGTATTTATATTTTGTAATCATCTAATCACAAACAGTGTAAGGGTTGGAAATGAGCTTGGAGCAGGGAATCCGAAATCGGCAGCTTTTTCTGTATTAGTGGTGAATCTAGTCTCTTTTGTCATCGCCATCATCGAAGCAATGGTGGTTCTATCTCTCCGGCATGTCATCAGCTATGCCTTCACTAGCGGCGAGACGGTGGCTGATGCTGTCTCTGAACTCTGTCCATTCCTTGCCGTCACTCTCATTCTCAATGGGGTCCAACCAGTCTTGTCCGGTAATGGCTTCTTACTTGATTTTAAAAATGAAATCCGAAAACAATTATTGCAAAGAAAGATAAGGACATTGATAACTTGCAATTCAAGCTAAAATCATCAAAGGGTGTGTTTTGGCTTCTTATTGCATATCATTGTCATTGTCCTTTTTTATTCTTATTGTTGTGGTTAAGTTTTATCGAATTCACATGAAAAATTCTGGATTAATAAGTGTCTCGATGATAGGAATAAAAAAGTACAAGGTTATAACGAAAAGCCCCGAACATTTCACTTAAAACTTTGGTCCATGTTTTTACTTTTTGGATATCTCAAGTTATTTATTTTGTTGAAAAGCTAAATAAAATACCATAAAATATCAATGATATCCACCATCTTTGAGAAAAATTAATTTAGCGGCCAAACGCATTCTAAATATTTTTGGTCACTCCTTATGTCATTGACCAGTAAGTGATGGACATGGCAGTCATTAATATTGACCAATTACTTAACACGTCAACGGGTTGTAATTCAACTACCATTCTCTACATGGAATGATTGTTGATCAAGGGTGTCTGATTTATATATCCACGTTAAATTTCCTAAAATATTTGTCAAGTTTGGTATAAAATGAAGAAAACCATGTGATTGTGGTACTCTCTACGAATAAAAGATTGCCACCACACATTGTAGATCGTTTATTATCTCCCAACCACCTAACAAGAGTGAATAATAATGTCTTTACTGCGTGAATAATATTAATGTCTTTAATGCAAAAATTTGTCGCAATGTAAACTGGATAGAAGTGCCACGTTGGTAATGTCACGTAGTACTCTGAGAGCGTTTGAATAATACGTACCTCTAGCTGCAGAGATCTGAGATTGATTTAGCTATAGAGAATGTTTTAGAAAGCATGAGATTAGGGGATGGAGCTTGTTTTCTTGCTCTCAAACCTTATAGCAAAATGGCATTTTTGGGGGCTGTTTATTATTGTTTGTCTTCACTTGATGATCGCATGAAGATAAAATAATTCAGACACAAGATATTGCAATTCGTTGCACTAATATTCATAGAGCACCAACCGGCCATATCTTATTTAATTCTATGTCGAAGAAAAAATGCAGTTTAAGAATATTCTTGCTATTTTCCTTTGTCTCATAGTGCTCCGATCGATACACACCCTCATTTAGATGTGTAGAGTATCCATCCATTTGAATTTCATAATATTTGCTTATAGAAATGAAAATATTTATATAAAAGTCTAAAAAATTCGGAAAGTTCAAATAGGTGTATACATTAAGATAAAAACTCGTAACATAAAATAGTATAAATTCAAGGTTGATGCTATGAAATTGCATACAAATTTTGTGAAGTGAATATGAGTTTATGTTCCAGTATTTTGAGTGTCTATGTAAATCGGGGCACATACTGTATATGTAAAGACGACGTATATTGTAGCATCATGGGAGAGCATTCAAATTAGAAAGTTCGATTGCAACATTTGGCAGATGTACATAATATAATGTATGTTTCCTTCCATTTTTGTGACAAGCTGGCATTGACAGGTAATAAGTAATCGACGAAATTCATATATTTTGAAGGAAATATAAACATTGGAAGATTTCAAACCATTAACTAAAAAAACTAAAATGCTTTGTATTATGTTGAAGGTGTGGCTGTTGGGTGTGGATGGCAAGCATTCGTGGCGTATGTGAATGTGGGATGTTATTACTTTGTTGGACTCCCAATCGGCTGTGTTCTCGGCTTTAAGTTTGATCTCGGCGCTAAGGTAAATTTGCTCGTTAATTAAAATGGAGAAATCATTAAGAGTCAGTCTGCCTTTTTTTTCTTGTTTTTTTCCCATTTTGCATCAGTTTTTTTATTTTCTGATTCCTTTTGATGATGTGAATCTAATCTAAAAGGTTAAAAAAATGATCATAAGTTTTTAAAAAATGAATTATTTTCGTTTTTCCTTTTAATTTTTTAAAAGTTTTCTCCCTAACTTGTTGCTTTTCTTGTTCCTTTTGAGACCCAAGAAGTTACTTTGACCAAAAGTTTATTTCTGAATTTACTAATATTGAAAATAAGTCTGTCTTAGAATTTATTCAAAATTCATAATTAACCCTACCTAACTTGGGGTTAATTTTAAATCAAAGAATTCGAGTGAACAACTTTCCAAGGCCTAGTATCGATCACATTTGTCTAAGCTGGGCTCATTTGGTATGCCATCTTTGTTGGTTTATTTGCTTGAAATAACGTTGCGTGGCAAATCGATTGTGTCACTTAATATTTGCGATGATTAAATGGGTGTCGTTTACATATGTCTTAGGGGATATGGTCCGGAATGATTGGGGGAACAGTAATGCAGACCAGCATCTTAATTTGGACAACTTATCGAACAGACTGGAACAAAGAGGTAACTTTTGTACCAGAACTTTGAATTAATTGATGTCATTTGTGAAACGTGATCTCATACATGAGAGGTAATATATTGGTGACTGCAACAGATGTGGAAAACTGAATTTAGATAACTTAATTTTAAATATTAGTATAAGCAATGGAAAACTGAATTTGGAAAACTGCAACAGATGTGATTTTGGCATTCCACTTTTAGCCAGTGGCACACAATTTATTGTTTTGTAATCTCATATGATCAAGACACAAAGAGTAGCTAAAACTGATGTGTCAAAATCAATTTCCTAGCGTGGTCAACATAATTTGAATTTAAAGGGCGGGTGATAAGTACTGCATTCAGGCATGAGCACTTCAACTGTAGAGGTGTCAAATGGGCCGTGCCGGCACGGCACGACACGACACGGACACAACACGGGCACGGAGCAGCACGACACATCACAGGTACGGTATTGGACTGGCACGGCACGACACAGCACGATTGTAGTGGGCCCGGGGCACGGCACGGGCACAGAAGTGGGCGGCACAGCACGGGCACGGCACGAAAGTTGGCCTGACACGGCACGGCATGACACGGTCGTAGACGGACACGACACGGGCACAGGCACGAAAAGTGGACAGGAACGGCAGGGCACGGCACGGCTCTAGCAAAGGCACGGGCACGGGCGTGGGCACGAAAGGGCACGGGAAAAAAAATTAAATAAGCCAAATGGCTTTTTTTTTTTAAATTTTAAAAAAATTAAACAATTTCTATTCGGTAAAAAATATTTGTTTACCTTTTTTTAAAGGTAAACAACTAAGATATTTAATTTTTTTAAAAAAACAATTTATTAAAAAATCATGTTTTTAAAAAATTATTTTTTCACTTTTAAAAAACCTTCAAATTTTATTCGGTAAAAATATTTGTTTTGTTTTTGTTAGTAAAATTAAATAGGCTTTGGACCTTTGGTTTGCAAATTTAACATTACAATACAAGATAACAAGTAAAATTAGAAAAACTTATCAAAATATTTATGGTGCAAGAGTAATTTAATATGAAAGGAAACGTGCAAAAGTCATATATATTATTTACCCCAAATCTAACAAAAAAGAAAAAAAAAGTGTCAAAAAAAAAGAAAAAAAATACATAATAGAAATAAGGGAAAAATATATATAAATAAGGATTAGCTGGACAGCCTGGACTAGGATAATAGGACCATTTGTAATATGTTATTTTTTTAATTGTTAAATTTTACTTCATTAAGACCAAGAATTTCTTTTTAATTAGGGGTTGTAATATGTTATTTTTTTAGTTAAACTTTTTTGGCGTGCCATGGTATATGAAAATACAGCGTCCATTGTTATTTTTCTCCTTTCATTGTGAATTGTCCTCTCCTTTTTTTCTTCTGCAAGTTACAGAGTGATTATGATATTCTGAGACCGAGTGTGAACCTTTGGCCTAACATAATTCTCGTGTACTAACAGGAGCGTAAAACGGTAAAAGCTTTTTTAAGAAATACCTCAAACTATTCAAATGTGCGACAACAAGAATTGAAAGCGCAACTGCAGATTGATTGAGCCCTTTACCAAACTCGCTTGTATACTAACCTAAAAGTTATCTAAGATTTATTAAGTAAGAAGCTAGAAAAGCGAGGAAAAAGAGGGGACGTTCAAAGAAAAAGAAGGAAAAAGAAGGGGCAACCGAAGTTGAATAGCAACTTCGCTCTCTCTCTCTCTCTCTCAAACACACACACTCATCCCTTGTTTTTTATGAGGATGTAGTGAATGCAAGGATTTCTCTATCCTTGCCCAATGTCACTGAGTTTCCAATATGCCAAAAAACCAAATGTATACAACAGTTGCATGTCTGATGCAGATTAGTTATGCCTTAAGTCAACCCACACATGTTAGGGCAGACTAAAACGACATGACTTAAAACGGCCCGGCCCGGCCCAATCCGACACGACACGATTAAGTAAATGGGCCGGCACATCTTGACACGATTGAAAACGGCACGGCACGACATGATTTAAGAACACGGGCCGGCAATACACGATTTAAGAAAACGGATCGGCACGACACGACAAGATTGAAAATGGCATGACACGACACGATTTAAGAAAATGGGCCGGCACGACACGACACGATACGATTTCATAAACAGGCCGGCATGGCACGACACGATGGGCAAACGGGCCGGCATGGCACGGCACGATTTAAGTAAACGGGCCGGCAGGGCACGGCACGATTGACAAACGACACGGCACGACACGACACGATTTAAGTAAATAAAGTAAATGGGCCGGCACGGCACGGCACGAAGTTAAACGGGCCGTGCCGTATTTGACACCTCTATTCAACTGTTAGTTTGTTTATGTGTTGATTCAAGTTTATCGGTGGATATACTTGAGTTGTGTAGTTGGAATTTTGTGAATGAGGCGTTGGCCTTCAAGAAGTTAGAGAGACAAAACTGGATAATTCGTTGAATACTGATTTCGAGCCGTGCCTTCAGGCATGAGCATGCCCTAATTTATTTACAGTATTAATTTAGAGGGTTTCACTATTAATTGGATTTTCAGGTGGAGAAAGCTAAGAACCGTTTGAAAAAATGGGATGACATAAATGAGCCACTCCTAAAGGACTCCACTGATGCTGAAGAAGCTCTCAATGTTGCTTCTCAATAACTAGAGAATTGGGCTGAAGGATTACACCTTTACATCTATCATTTTTGTCATAACTAGTGGTGAAATTTTCTGCTCCCTCCGTCCCTAAATAAGTATTCGGAGCGCGCAAATCTAAGCCTTTAAAAAAATGCATTTGTTTCGCTAAAAAAATCAATTTTTTTTCACAAATGAATAGATAGCAATGAGTTCTATTAGATTGTAAAAAAAAAATTAGATTTTTTAACAAAAAATATGCTTCTTTTATAAGGCCTAGGTTTGCGCGCCGGACACTTATTTAGGGACGGAGGGAGTATTAGTTTACCATTCTTAATTATCGATCACTCTCAAAGAAACGGCATGGTTTTGTTGAGGTTTTGTTTCTGGCATGAATTTGGGAACTGATGTAAAGTGGGTCACGGCTACGTTCTTTGAGCGATTGGATCAAGCACAGCCCCAGCCACACTAGAGGCGGGGCGACGGTGGCAGATTGACCTGTGGGCCTCAGGATTGATGCGAAACGGCCCACTGATCAATACTCATCGTCCTACGGAAGATGATCAACGATGCTTTTCGGCTGTTCGATGTTGTTTAGCCTTCCAAAAGGTCTATTTTACTGTTTATATTATTATTTAGATTGCTAATAACTTTTGTATGATGAATTTGTGGATGGATTTGTTTTTGGGAAAAAAGAGGACTAAAGAAGAGATAAGAATATACTGGACTTAAGATCCAGAGCTAGTTTTTCCAAGTTTTTTACATACAAACAATCTACAAAGTAAAACTGAGACAGTACTAAATTCTAGTGTTAGAATTATATAGATATCCTCTAATCGACATGTGATTATATATTGCTCCAAGAAAAGTAATAAATTTCCCTAATCGAGTTTTCTCTTTAAGCCCTCTACAAGTGACGTTGGGCCGGTTCGGGGCAGAAGTCAGATTTGATTGGAGATTCCACAACGGGCTTTTAATCGATTGTTGACGGGTATTAATTATCAAAATACTTTCTGGGCTATCATTTTTCCATTTTACCATTTCATGGGTTATTACTTTCATAAATTTCGATTTTTTTTTTTGGATCAGGTAACACATGCATCGTAGTGGGCTTTGTGTGGGCTTGCATAGGGCCTAATGGGATATTAATCCAAGGGAAAATGACGGTCCAAAACGTGTTTTGATAATTAATACCCTCCAAAGACATGCTAAGACAATTGTTAATGCTGAAAATGTCCTTCGCGGATATTAATTATCAAAATATGTCCTTGGTCGTCATTTTCCCAAAAGATTTCAAATCTTGCAAAATCGCATATCACTTCAATATTAGTCCCGCTTAAAAAAATGAGCAACACTTGCTTTAGAAAAGGACCAAAAAACATTTGGGCACGCATAAAAACCAACCATCAAATCTTGTACTGCGAAAAGTCCAAGAAGATACTTCCTTAGTCCGTGTTTGCTGGTCCATTTTTGACATTTATGACATGTTTTAAATTGATATGGGATGACCTTTTTGCTATGC
Organism: Rhododendron vialii; assembly: GCF_030253575.1. NCBI lineage: Eukaryota > Viridiplantae > Streptophyta > Magnoliopsida > Ericales > Ericaceae > Rhododendron > Rhododendron vialii. The sequence continues at coordinate 16,614,641 of NC_080558.1, forward strand.
GTTTTTAACTCGTTTAGTTTCAAAATTTTTGGTGGAGGCTTAATCATGGGGAGAGGTAACCATGCTCATGTTCATTTCATTCTAGTTTATGTCTTACGCTCGATTTCCAAATTAGTTTCTTGAAAGGTCATGTTCATCACCTCTATATCTGATGAGTAATGCTACGAACACAACAATTTGCGAAACATCATGTACAATGTGAACACCAAGAGATTGACCTCGTGGTCAAGGCGTAAGACTGAGGGTTTAATTTGCTTCTTCCTAAATTCTCAAGTTCGAAATATCTTAGGTGATGATTTATTGACTCTTGTGGGGCCAGTTCCTATGTGACATTGCTTCGGTTTTAAATAGGATCCTCGCTAGTGGAAATTGTAACTGACCTTCTAGAAATTAGTTCAGATACATGTAAATTGGTCCATACACACAATTCCCAATAAAACAATAAAATAAGGTCATCTCCACATGTGTATAATTGTATTTTTAGACTTTCTCTTCAGTGAAAACGTGCGGGGTGCGCTCTCTATCTCTGTGTGAAAATTATTTCGATTCTTGAGGGTAATTAATTGCAAAAATGATACCCACATAATAATTCAAACACAATTACTTACACAACTTCTCACACATATATGGGCTCAACACATACTACTATATGTGGGCCCTACATGTATGTGAGAGATTATGTAAGTTGTTGTATTTGAATTGTTGTGTGAGTAGCATTATTGAATTGATTGTAATGTTGTTAAGATTTTGATGAAGTTTAATTACAGTAATTAACTATTTAGAAGGGCCAAAATTTTTTTTTACCAATACCAAAATATATACAGGGATGGATCCTCCGGGCAATTGTTGGAATTATCTCACAAGTGTGGATCTTACAAATATATCTTTAAATGAAGATATCTTTGCATTGTGAAAAAGTATTAGATTATTCGAAACAGTTACCGGATAGGATCGCATCCCTATATATAAATATGAGTGAGAATCGATCTAAATTCGGGGTGGTGGGCCACGCCGACCCGTCGCTGAGCTCATGCCAACAATTGTGCAACGAACGCTGATCTGCATGGGTGCGAGTTATGGTCAAAGTCATTGGTTCACGCATATATATAAGGGGACACGATAAATATAAATATTGTTTCTTCTCTTGGATAGTCATTTCATAATTTTCTTTTTGGAAATTCCAATTTATTTCGGAAATATTCTTTCATTCTCTTCTCTCTTACTTTTTGTCAATCGTGTTATGTATCGAGAAAATATATTTATAACATAAAGCCTTTCGATACCTTGCACGTTAAACCAAACTTTGTTACAAGTTAAATGTATGTATATACTAGTAACTATCACAATCTATTAAATTCTGAACTGTATTGTCGAAATTCAAGAGATAGATGAATCTCGAGATATAATGATGCAGTTGTCTGATTGAAACAAGAATGTTCAATCGAGGACTTCAATACCCAAAAAAAAAAAAAATCACAAGTGTCAAATTTGAGCTCAAAAACTCACAACTCCACACTTCCAATATTACTTTCTTCCATGAACAAAAGAAATAAGACATTGTTCAACGAACTTCTAGCAGGAAAAATACGAAGAAAACAAAGGAAAGCAAATAAGTTATCACAAATTAAGGGGCCAGTCTCATGACTAAATTAGAAGACCCTTATCTAAATTAGCATACTCTTGTTTTCCTTGCCAAAACAAAATAGCAAAAGGGTCACACACACACAGAGAGAGAGAGAGAGAGAGAGAGAGAGAGAGAGAGAGAGAGAGAGAGAGAGAGAGAGAGAGAGAGAGAGAGTTCAACTCAACGATCGATGGAGGAAGCTAACCAATAACCATGGTCTGTCCACCTCGGACCAAACGCTTGAATCGACTAGAAACTTGTTTGTAAAGGCCACGTTTGGCTGCAGACATGGTTAAGAGCATGGTCTTCCTTAATCTTTTCAATCTCCTCCCCATCTTAATCTTCAATTTACTAACTCTCACTCTGAAGCAAGACTGTCTTGTCCGAGGATCAGCTTTCTCTAGTGCTTTGTAGATCAAGAACTGAGCCAAACGATGCTTTGCCTCTTCTGGGTCTTCCCTTTCCATCTTTGAGTAAGCATATGATCTTCTACTCAAAAGAGCCATTTGCTAACAGAGAGAGAGAGAGAGAGAGAGGTGGTTTGAGTTTGTGAGAGAGAGGTGGTTTGAGTTTGTGAGGATCGAGATGGCTTTGGAGCAATACTTATAAGGAAATGAAAGAGGTACTCTAAACACGGACAATAATGGGCTGTAGAATTTTTTTTAATTTGATAGTTCAATTCCCACACATGTGCTATCGTTTCCTTTATTGGACCAGTCCAAACGGGAAATTGTTCTGATTTTAATTCGGTCTTTGCTAGTGGACGATGTGATTGGTCCCTCGGGTCAACCAATATTTGAGCCGGATATAGAGATTGGAAAAAAAAGAGAGGGGGTATATGTCCAGGTCCAATATTCGGAAGACCGACCGACACATTCACATACTATGCCAATGAATATAACTACCCCACAAAAACTTTGTCCCGATAATACCCCTATCATTCACAATTTCACAGTAAAATTGGCACGCAGGTCACGGACAGAACAATCAACTCAGGCCTAAAATAATTTATACGTCCATAAAAACACTGGACCAGTAATAAGTTAACAAATCAGGACCGGTGGTAGAATTGTCTTAAAAAATGGAAGAAGTGTAATTAATTAATGGTCCAATTGTAGAGTCATATGAGGAAGTCATTTGGTGATGAAGCATTGCATGTGCATTATAACGTTCGGTAGACATTGACAATAATGGGATTGAAAACCAAGCTGGGAGCTGGTGTAGCTACTAGCAAAGCATCACTTAGTTCAACGGTACTACATAATGTCTGTTTTTGGCAAAGAAAAACACTACTAAAATTAAAATATACGGAGAGAGAGAGAGAGAGAGAGAGAGAGAGAGAGAGAGAGAGAGAGAGAGAGAGAGAATCAGTTAGCCCCATGCAGCTGATACTTGGGCCAATATTTTTTCGGGGGAATATTCATATCGGATTATGCATATTTTATTTGAGTACCGGGATACTTGGGCTTTGGAATAATTTTTTTTAGATATTTTGGTGGGGATTAGGATCCTCCTTGGGGCCTTTGCAGACGTTTCTCGAACGGCTCCGATTTCATCTATCTCGAAAATTTTTGTGCCCCTGTGTAGAGGTGTTTTATGGCTGTTGGATTGTGCAAATTTTTTTTTTTGGTTTTAAATTCAATGGCCAGAAAATCCCTCAGTACAAAGGCACATGAGTTTTCAACATATAGGATCCTGCCCCTTCTCAAACCACTTCAATTACTAAAATCATTTTCTTAAAAGTAACTATTATGTCAACGATTATGTTGATTCAATATCGATCAACATGATTTCAGAAGACAATTATTTTAGTAAAAAAAAAACACCAGAACTACAACATCGGATTGAACTCTTTTTTTCTACATATAACAAAACATTCGATCAAAGTGTTTTATGGCGTGACTGATGTTATTGGTGAACTTTAAAAAGTGAACAAATTTCATGAATGTTTGTTCAAAGAGTGAATCTATGAGAATCCATAGATGCATCTTTTGGTTCGGAATCCTAATCTATGACATTATTCTGCATCGATGACTTGTAACTTAGATTGAGGTGTGTTATCCAACTGTTAGTTGGATGTGTTTGTATTTTCTTTTGGTGCTTCTTGGCTCTACGAGCTAGGATGTATTCTCTCGATGTAACCCTTTCGAGTTCTATAAATAGTTTCGTTTGCTGAGAAAAAAAAAAATATATATATATCATTTGAAATGATCACCTCAGTGATCAATTAATCTACTAAGAGCATTTCCATTCTTGGCTTTAGTTCCAAGGGTGCTGTCAAAAAAGATGTCAAATGCATTAACCTTCATGCTTCAATTTTGAAGCCCATCAAACTTGCTACTAATCATAAAGGAAAATTCTAAAATCAGCTCAATGGACTGACAATAATAAGTGTGTGAATATGTATTAAATGGTGTAAAAAATGCATAGAAATACGTGTTTTTCTTGTCTTTTAATGTGTTAATCGTCAGCCTAGTGGACTGACAATAGTAAGACCGAATCATAAATATATCATTTGCGATACAATATTGTTCAAATTCCTAATGTAATAAAAGATCGAGGTCAGAATATATGCAAGTTAAACATAAAATAATAAACTACAAATTGTGCATTTTTTTGATTGGAGATAGAACAATGATTTCTTGGATACCCAAAAAAGACCATAAACTTTCCAAGGGCTTTCTCTCTACCGCACATTGGTGTGCGAATAATCTATGCACATACTGCTCAAATCTATCCGTTTGACACTCCTAGTTTTTAAGGGACTAGTTATCCAAGGGATATGTAATTCCTCACACATTCCAAGCCCTATATATTAAGGGAGCTGAGGGAATGTATATTAATTAATGAATATACATAATCTAATCCCCCACTGTTTATACGTTAATCAAAACAGTCTTATATACCAAACCAGGAAGAAGTTAACTAGACCGCCTGACTCTTCAAGAGTTGACTTAAATAGTTATCCTCCTCCGACCTCCGACCTCCGATAAATTTGGAATGATACAGAGAGAAGACTGCATGTTTGCGAGAATTTTTTTTTTTTTTTTTTTTTTTGCAGATTTTGAGATTCTAGCTTTTTAAAATCGGTTTGGAGTTTGTACAAAAAAATTTAGATAACGGATTCTACAAATTCTATAAAGCTAAAAAAAAAAATGAATGAAATTCTCAAATTTTTGAAACTGGATTTGGGTAGCTTAATTTTGAGATTCTGCTACACTAATTTTTTAAAAATAAATGAAATTCTCATAATCTCGTAATTACAACGAACAAGTTTATCAAATCTGCAACAGAATCAGAAGCTAATTAAAATCTGTATCCATATCTATCACAAATGCATAACATCCATATATATTCCCGTAGCATAAATATATCAAAAATGCTACTTGCACAATCGTTGTGTTGATTGTGACCGTCCAGATGTATTTGGATGGTCTAAATTTTAAACAAACTCTTCCAAAAAAAAGTCTAACTTTTATGGGAAAGAATTTGAGTGAATCGTGACCATTTGTTACAGTAATGGACGGCTAGAGAATGGTTGTGTGCTGTGTTTTACACAACCGTTGTGTGTAGCACTTTTATAAATATATAGATTATTAAAAGATAGGAGTTTAATGTTTCTTCCCCAAGTATACGTACGTAAGATTCAATAGCCGTCCTAAACCAACCACCTCAATAATTGTCATTTTTTAAATGTGAAAAATTTATCCCATGACGCCCATGCGTTGCCAATCACGCGAGGTCGCATTGCATTGCATGCCTCTGTTTTATTTCAATTTTTTTCAGTTTCCGTCTTTCCTTTTTTCAATTATGGTGTGCGGTTAAGTTCAAAGAGATACGAGTATGACAAAATATAGAAAAAGAAATTTAGAAAGATTACCAGAAACGACAAATTTTAGCTAATCCACAAACAAAAGGATAAACTAATTAATTCTCCCCCAAAAAGTAATAATACTATAATTTTAGGGCCTATAAGAAAAAAAACTATATTCTCTCCGTCCCTGTTTAATTGTCCACTACGGTTTTACGTGCATTTTCAATTCAACTGCTTATATCTCTTGGCGTAAATTACTAAAAATATACAATATGGATTTTGTTTGATAGATGTCAATTTTTTCTATAAGACAATGATTTCAAAAACATAAAACATATTATATATCGAGAGATATAAACCGTTAAAAATGCACGTAAAATCGTAGTGGATAATTAAATAGGGACGGAGGAAGTATATAATACTAAAAGACATGAGTCTTTTGAAGTTGATATGCCGACATGAGAAATTTGTTAAACAATTGCCATTATAACCTCACGTAGACAAACAATTCATCTGTTATACGAGAGAGATACAACGCCACCTCCTAGGGTTTTGAGAGCTCTAAGGTGATTTTGAATAGTCACAACTGTCTTGCTTTTCTGCCTGGGGGAGGTGCCCCTCTCCCTCCTCTCTCCGGGCTCTTCCTCTTCCATCCGCTCTCCTTCCATCCACTCTCCCTCTTCATTATAGTTTTTTTTTTTTCGTTTTCTCCTTCTTCAGATTTGACCCTCTCTATTTAGCAGCCGCCGCCGTCACCGACGTTGTTTGTCCGCATGTAATCCGTCACCGGAGCCCTAGTGGTAGCAGTAGTGGAGGCAGTCAAGGATAGGACCAGGGGGGTCTAGTGGAGGCGGTCATCACGATAAAAATTTTAGAAAATGCAATTATTATATGGAAAAAAAATGATCATGTGTAATAATATAAATTCAATGGGCCAACGTGAAATAATATAAATGATCATGTGTAATTAAGAAAAAAAAAACTCCACATTAATTCTAACCCTAAAGTAACTTAACCTAAAAAATTAAAAAAATTTAATTATAATGCCACTTACTAAATTTATAATGTCACTCCCAAAAGGAAGTGCGGTTATCAATTTGGAAAATCCGTATAGGGATCTGGAGAGTGACATTATAAATTCGGGGAGTAGCATTATCATTGTGCATACCGATACTCTGAACTATCAATAAAGGAAGCATGGTAATATGCACATAAATTGAATTGAGTTTCTAAGCCTATCTTCTCTGATGTCATTTGACTTTGATTTTGGGGCATGGTTCCGCAGCAAAACACATATAGAAGGGCTACTATTTAAGTGGTATTCTGAGATCAGCCACTTTGTACATATTGCCAAAAGTTAGGTATGTCTCCAATCCTCCTCTGCTCATACCTCCAATGATTGGGGATTACATGGGTTCTGTTGTTGTTGTTATTGTTGTTGTTGGAGTGATATTATCGATACTCAAAGTTAAAATTAGTCTTTTTTTATATTCCATGTGCAAATAAAAAACATCATTGTCTATAATTTTTATTATGTTATTTTAATTTTTTCTAGAGCCGATGACTATTAATATTATAATACATTTTTTAATTTTTTTAGTATATATATTTCGCCACTGTTAGGGTAAAATCTTGGTTCCGTCCCTGGAGGCAATGAGGGTTGCGATCCATTCGGCAGTTTTTGAGCAGCTGGATTTAGAGCAAGATCTGAGGGAGTTTTGTCTCTCATTGTGGGAGTTTTGTCTCTTTTTGTGAGAATTTTGTCTTTCCTTATGAGAGTAATAAAATTCGCTTTTGGACGATTTGTTTATATTCGGACTCGAGAAGATTAATATGCATTTATTGGTGGTTTATTTTGCTAGAAATTCATTAGTGTGTATTCATTTCTGATTGAAGTTTATCTGATCGTCTGAATTCTTGTTGTCTTTTTTTCTTGGCTAGCAATGTATCTCTTGTTGGGACTGCTATAGGATATATAAATTTTTCACTCAGCAGAAGGTGCGACAGGCGATGCCTGGGTTGGGGATGAAAGACATCAATCGCCTCGTTCTTTCTCGTTTTGTATCAGTTAGATGACTAGTTTGGCTTTGTTTAAGTTATTTTTAATGAATTTCGTTATGTAAGCGTCATTAGACTTTATCAATACAATACCTCCCACTTTTGTTAAAAAAAAAAACTTACGTAGACAACCGAATTCCTCAATCAATTAACATTTATAAGTTAAATAAATAAACCAGCCTCCCAAGTCTAACACTTATTAAAAACTTGTTCAAGACTTACTACCCTATCGTCAAATTGCCTGTGTTTTTTTTTTTTTTTGGATAGGCAAAAATTTTTATTAAAAAGACTTGACAAAGGGTACATCAAGTTGGGGAAGGGGAGGAGAATCCAACCAAAGTTGGAAGACAGAGGACCAAGATCCAAACACCTTAGGGCAAAAGCTTGAACACCTAAAGACCTTAAAACGCCCACAACTGAAATGATAATGTAGACATCCCAAGCCGGACCTCGAAGGGTCTTTGAACATCCCGATGATGAAATAAAGAAAACAATATCTTGAGAGTTTGGATAAGAGACCCCTTCAGCCCAAACTAAAAGCCCAAAAGCCCTAGATTGGACCTAGAATACCGTGCGGAATTCTACACCACACGGCATAATATAATTCATTATGCCGCACGAGGTCATGCAGTTAACCGTACGACATTTCAGGTAAAGTTCTGACTAGCTTAACTAGCTATCGGCCACGCCCACTTGAGCCACAGCTACACATTGGCTAAGCTGAAAAGGCACTTTTGGCCTGTCCAGAAAATACCTCTACTATTTGAATTCAAAATTCTTGGATCTTACCTATAAATACACCCCTCCACTCAAGGGGAAAGGGGCCTTGAACTCTCTTTCTCTCTCATCATGCTTTCACACCCACTGTTTACTTCCAAGTCTTGAGAAAGTTTGCTCCAGAAATATTCTCTGGGTTTCTCCTTTCTCAAAATCCTCCATTTTTTCTCCTCACCATTAAAAATGAGTCATTTTACTCACTTTAAGATCCCAACTACTCAATATACCCATCTATTACACACATCCATGCCTCTCTTTCAACCAACCTTACCAATGCTCATCCACCGCCATCCGTCCTCATTGAAGCTCAAGATCAAAAGTAAAAAAAAAAAAAAGTTTCCTTGGGTTAGGCTCAGTCTTCACCCTGAGGGAGTTTTTTCTCCTGTCAAACTTGATCCCCTTTGGTAAAATTTTGACTTAAAAATCATTTTCAGAAAAATAGAACAGCCACGGTCCTAAAGGCGCCACGCCGCGCGGCGTTTCAATGCGTCGCGCGGCGTATTGTGTTCAGACGCACGGCCTTTCATCAGTTACTGTTTTCTTATTTAAACTGTTTGAACCAAAGCTATCTTTTATAAAGCCTGTTTCTATTATTTGGAAATCAGTTATCAGTATTTTCAGAATAAGACTATATCAACAAGCTATGTTCCGTTTTATAAACAAGATTTTCTTGACTATCTCAAGCGATTAAACGTACTAAAAATTGTTTTACGCCCATGGTTTGATGAAATGGTACTGTCCTAAAGTGATCCAACGATTGAGTATTTTTGGATGCCTCTCAAGAATGTTGGAAAGTAATATTCTGAGAGCTAATGACAGTTTGATAACAGAGCAGATATCCCGCATGGCATATTGTAAAGCCGTGCGCGGCATTACAGTATGTCGTGAAGGAGATCACAGTGGTCCAGACAGTTTGTCCAGAAGCTTCCCTTTTCTTTTATGCACTGCATCATCTTTATCACCTCTGTACAGATAGCACCACGTACACGTCAACGTGATATATTTCCCATGTCCCTTCCCCTCTTACTTGCTTATTAAAGAGCTTTATTTTTCAAAAAATTCATGAAAATTTTTCCTTTTGAAAATGTTTAGTAGAGAGCAGTTTTACCGGGTGAATGGGGTGCTTTTCGACAAAACATTCCTCATTCGTAACGCGGCTCCCAAACTCAAAGTCTCGACGTTTTTCGCTAGACCAAAAACCTTTTTCAAACGAGTCATCGGTTTCTCAGATCATCCATCTCAAAAATTCGGGTGGTGACTCTCTCAAGCGTGTGCCGGTCGGGGAGCCCACAGTGGCGACTCTGCTGGGGACTTTGCATTAATCAAAAGTTTGAAAATTAATACACAAATGAACAATCTTTCAAAAGACTGTCAAAACAGTACGCTCCATGCTGCTGAAGAACGGAATGGTGACGTAACAGGATTTTACATCTGACCAATTCAAATTGGGACTTTTACTATTGTTCGCTTGTGTAATTTTCTCCAAAATATTGATTAATAAAATGAGCCAAGCTTGAAGAACATTTTCCAAAAGGAATTTTTAATATCTTTTGGAAAAATAAAGCTCTTTTATCCTATACACTCTGCATCGCACAAGTTCTCCCAGAATGCGTTGTAACCCTCGATGATGATGAGCCATCGTGCTGTTCGATCATTGTCTTGCAATACACTTGACATGGGGAGTACATCTAAGCTCTAGTCCGGGGAATCCTTTTGAGACCCAAACCGGCCTTTGTACTTATACATAACTATAGAACCATCCCAACTAAGACAGGAACCCGTGGTTAGGACTTATGTGATATATCCGGTTTATGTGCTTTTCATTTCCGTACATACATATCATTCATGCATCATTGCATTCTGCAGGCTAGAGGGTAGGGCTCCTTTAGGATTCGGTCAATCTAGGAGACTTTAAATCCATGGAGTTTGAGATACCTCTGGTGTTTGCAGTGCTCGAACGGCTCCCCTGGTCCAGGACTAACCTTAAGTCTGTACGTATTTGAATTCCGACAATCATATTGCTCTGCCTCAGATGGTCAAGGTAAAGAGATTGGCTCTGGTTCCGAAACATTCAAAATTTAACCTGCCTGACAGCACCTACCCGGATTATTGGAAATCTTCTATGCAAACACCTTAAGTGAGATTCGGATCACGGTAAGTCTTAGGCCTAGTTTCTAGGAGGCACGAGGAAGGGTATGCTACATATCCGTGATGAGTCTTGAGTTTCTCCTCTTGCTTTGTTGCCAGTTTTGAAACATTGGTCGCCTACGAGAGGAAACTGTACCCAATTGGTTTCGCTCCCTCCAAAGACTGGTTCGCAAAGACACCCTGGAAGGCACTCAGTTGTTTGAGGTTCCGATAGTACAGAAAGAGCAACCGTCAACAAAAATACCACAGGAACCGTTAGTAGAAATACCACTTGAAAATTCCTTACCAATGGCTGACCAAGGAGATAGGGTAGAGGAGCTTAGGCAAAACATGACCGCCTTACATACTCAGTTTAAACAGTACATTGCCAATGTCGACGCACAACTTAAGGCTTCCGTTGTGTCCATAAAGAATGAAATAATCATGGTGATGGAGGCCATACAAGAAATTAGTGATAAGCTTCAAACCAACCTCCTCCACAACCCAAGCAGCCCAAAGAAGAAACACCAGCTATGGATCCTAAGATGGCCGCTCTCGTTGCCAAGATCAGCAAGCTAGAGGAGTCCGTTCAAGAAACTAGGCGACTTGGGAAAGGAAAGATCGACATGAATAAACTATGCTTATTCCCGAACGCCAAATTGTCAGAAAAGTTCAAAGGTGTGGACTTTGCAAAATTCGACGGCACCGGTGATCCAAAGGCGCACCTTCAGGGGTATGTGGGATCCCTTACCATGCAATGGATTGAAAAAGAAGCCATGGCACAGCTATTCCATTAGTCTTTGTCCGGTCCAGCCTTGCAATGGTTCCTCACCCTCGAGCCATCTAAGAAAAGGACTTGGGAAGATATTGGGACAACCTTCGTAGCTCAATATGATTTCGATGTTGATCTAAAAAAGACCACGAGAGAGCTGAAGAGTACTAAGATGGGCGAGAAAGAAAGCTTTGCCGATTTTGTGAAACGTTGGAGAGCCAAGGCTGCCCAAATGCAAAACAAATCGGACCTTAAGGAACAAATACGAATTATAACAAAGAACTTGCCAAGTTCCTTTACCCCATACATGGTTCTTTCCCAAGTCGCGCTAAATTTTGAGACTTTCTATGATTCTGGATTGGTTGTGAAAGAAGCGTTACGAGATGGTAGTTTGGAAAAGAAGGAAACGGGATCGAAGTCCAAAAGAGCGTACTCTGGTAACAGCAATGTCCTCTTCGGGAATACCAATCAGGCCGGAACTTCTTCAGCCAAGCCTGTAGAAGTTAACCAAATCTCCGAAAAATCAAAATCCCAGAATCGAGCCTTTATCCAATTCAGCACCCCCAGGTCTACTTTACTCAAAAAACTTGCAGAAGTCGGGGTACTGAAACCTCTCCCGCCACCATAAACTATTCCACCAAACCTAAACTAAAGTGTTTATTGTGAATTTCATCAGATGCTTGACCATACCACCAACACTGCATTCGCCTTCGTCATGAGATCCAAAACCTCATTGACAATAAGGTGATTGAAACCCCTCCTCCGGATAAACCAAATACCGTCTCAAACCCCTTACCACAACATTATACCCCTTTTCGTATCAACCAAATTACCTTAACCCCGGATAAAATCACCCAAGATTTTGACCCAACCCTTTTCATTACCCCCGATACCGAATCTAAGTCGGCTGTGAAAATTCCTGAAGAAATTGCTCTTTCCTTCCTTGGGGAATTGGAAAACACATGGAGAGATCTCATTTTTGATTGGAAGGAATGAGAAATGGACTTGTGCACTACAAATGGACTTTGTCCCCTTCACCTCACAGAGAACACATGCCCCGTTTACTTCGTAGAGTTTAACACTTAGAATGATCTTGTAAAATATAAGTTGATCAGACATCAATAATTCATAAGAGAAACATATTTGTCTTGAATCAATGTACGAAAAATATAATTTTAAAAATACACCACCAGGTTACTTTGGTTCGATTAATGGGTTACCAATGTCTGATCAATTTATTTTTGGCACGCAAATATCCTACGCGTCGAAGTCTATGAAGTGAACAATTTTTCTTAGTACACTATTGGGCTTGGGATGAAGCCGAAGGCAACAGCCCCCTGGTCCTTGCTAACTAACCAACGTGAGCAAGAGCTCGAGGAGCACATTTGCAAGAGTAGTATTACATTCCGCGCCATATGGTAGAATGAAAGATACAAGAAGTCGAGGGCCATATGGTAGTAACGACAAAAGTTTGCAGGTAGATATTTTCTGCTCCTACTTTTTCCTTTTACACTCTCAACTCTATAGAAACCGCGAGGCCCTAATTTTCGTTTTCCCTACTCTCTACCAAAAAAATACAGCAGACGAGCCATGAAATCCTCCACTAAACCCTAAGGTTTTTAGTAATTTTTTTTTTTTTTCCTCACGTTTCCACGTTTCATATTCTTCCTACATTGTGCCGGTTGTCGTTTCATTCTGTGGGAAATTTCAAAACAAAATTCACTCCGTTGCATTTTGAGCCCTAATTGTTGTCTTGCCGAAATTTTGTTTCATGTCACTTTATTTGTTTGTTTTCTTTGTTCTGAATGATAAACAGGTGTTGCAAGTTTAGTATTGGTTGCATTTGAACTGTAATCTTTTTAGGTTTGTCTGGTTAATTTGTCGAGCCTGATTCGTAGTAGATACCGATCACCTCACCATTTGATCCATGTATGGGTATCTATGTGCCGCGAGGAGAAATTTCTTTTAGGTACGAAAGGTGTTACAGAAACATTCGTTGATCTAAGACCTAGCCAGTAAAATGCTGCCTAAGAAGCACGGATACTACAAATGGTGGCTTGTTGAGTCGGACAATGACCCAAATTATATACTTTGTAAGATTCTTCTAGACAGGTTTTTTGGATACATGTCCGTACATATCCAGCTATTTCTTGAAGTTTGTGAACTCGAATACGTTTTGTACTCCTAGAGAGCATGTGCTATTGTTTAGATTCATATAAAATTCAGTTATTAAAGAAAAAAATTTGAAAGTTTGTACACGTTTAGAGTTTATAGAATAGTCAGATCGAGCTACGTTGCATTTTCTTTTTTTCTGTGAAATAACATTCATAACATTTTATATGTTGATTGTTCACCCTTATAACTATGATAGACAATAAATCACATGAAACCAAATGTTTTGCATGTGTCCCCCATGATCGCTTGCTACATTTGTTGAAAGTTACATGCCAGCTTGTCTGCACCTTGTCACATTCTGTGTCTTAATTTGCTTTTTAGCTAGCCACTCTAGCAGCTAGTTTTCTATTCCTCTTCATTCATGAATGATGAATGTAATGAAGGCATGGATGTAGGCAATCGCTGTGTTGTGCTTCCTTGTTGTGAAATTTTTTTTTTTTTTTTGACAATTCAATATTATTAAACTTTAAGAAGGCCTATCCTTCATAAGAAGGCGGCTGAGCCCAGTTGGGATACAATTTGGGTTACAAATAAAGCTTCTGTCTAAAACATGAGTTGCTAGCCAATAAGCAATAGAATTTTGCTCTTTGCAAATCCAGCTGATTTCCTAGTTCCTCTGCTGAGCCCACTGCTTGATGTCTTCCACCATTGCTTTAATTTCCCACGATGGTCTACTGTCTTTGTTGTTGATACAATCGACCAACTCTTTACAATCTGACTCAAAAACTACAGAAATTAGGTCCATGTCTACCGCCATACCACAAGCTATCTGTAATGCCCAAGCTTCCATAGCTAAGGCTGATAAAGCTACAATCCTACCAGCTCTGTAATATTGAATTCCTCTACCACTATCTCTGGCTAAACAACCAAATGCAGCAGAGCTGCGGGAAGAGGAATAAGCACCATCACAATTGAATTTAATAGAAGAAGAGGGGGGAGGATTCCATTTCTTTTCTCTGTACACTTTCTCTGTAGGTATCCTAGCTCCATTTAAGGTAGCCATCAGTTAGTCAGAGTTTGCTAGTTTTGCCCTGTCCACTGTTCATTCCGGATTTGGAGGAACTCCATTAAAAACGTAGTCATTCCTTGCTTTCCAGATAGACCAGCAAGCTTGGAAGATGAACCCAACTTGCTCTTGATTGATTGATTCTTCTTCTTGTTCTTTGTGTGTGCTTGGTTCGTAGCCAAGCAAGTCTGACCATTTCTTTTACTTTTACTTACATATAGATAATCTGGGATTGGATTATTTATTAAGACGATAATGCAGTGGCCCCAAATTTATTAGAAGACCAGTTTACCTTAGGTGACTCCTGATTATTAGTTGTTATTCTCGTCTCTTTCTTTATTATGACGAAAAATATATTACTAATTACACGATTCAAGAATTTCATTTTGGAAGAGAGTGGAGATCACTTCTTAGGAACTCGTTCTCTCTCAGTTTCTACTGCAACTATGGCATGATCATTTCTAACAATGAATATTCTTTGTTTTTTTTTTTTTTTTGGTGCTTCGGAATACATTAACAATGAATATTCTCTAAGCTACGTTTTTCAACAAAATAGAGGCTGATTCTCTTGGAATCTTTGGTTCTATACAGTGAAAAAAAACATCTTAAAAAACCTTAACACAGGGTCTTCTGAATTTGAAGAACGTCAAGTTATACGTGGTAGAGGATTGAGTTCAAATGCATGCAGTAATAATGTTTTCTTGCTAAATTGGTTCTGGACCGTCATTTTCCCTTTTTTTTCTTCTGTATTGATAAAAATAGAACCTTAGTTTAAACCTTCTTAAAGATGGAGAAAAGTTCATATTAATTGATTGGTTTCTTTGTGATAATCCCATTCATTGATATTGTCTATTTTCTCTTCCCAGTGGATGTTTATACATATATCTATGTCACTGTTTATTTGGTCTCATAATTCTTTGCACTGCCAGAACCTGGTTCTCCATTGTGCTACCTTTTATTTTAAATTTAACGTTTATCTGTTGTGTTTGATTACACATATTTTTCTCTTCGCTGCAGTTTTTCTCTGACACAAGGGAAAAGTAAGTTCGCTTGCTAGGTACTAAGGAGGATGGGATATGTCACTACAAGAAATCAAGCCTTTTGCGAGGAAGCATTTTCGTCGCTAAATGCAATTTTTTGCTCGCAAAAGAGTTTTTGCGAGGAAATTTAATTCGTCGTCCATTCCTCGCAAATGGGTAGTCTCCGATTCTTTTTTGCGACAAAAATAATTTTCCTCGCCAAAAAGTTATTTTTTGCAAGGAAATTTGGTTCGTTGCTATTGAGTGAACCATTTTGCGAGGAAATTCATTTGACGGTGATGTAAAACAAATTCGTCGCTATAAATACTCCGTTCCTCGCCAAATATACAAGTTTTGGCGGCAAAACATTCCCTCACAAAATGGTGTACTCAATAGCAACGACCCAAATTTCCTCGCAAAATATACATGTTTAGTGACAAAACATTTTCCTTGCAAAATGGTGTACTCAATAGCAACGACCCAAATTTCCTCGCAAAATATACATGTTTAGTGACAAAACATTTTCCTCGCAAAATGGTATACTCAATAGCAACGACCCAAATTTCCTCACAAAATATGCATATTTAGCGACAAAATATTTCCTCGCAAAATATACATGTTTAACGACAAAACATTTCTTCGCAAAATGGTGTACTCAATAGCAACAATCCAATTTCCTCGCAAAATATACATGTTTAGCGACAAAACATTTCCTCACAAAATGGTGCACTCAGTGGCAACAAACCAAATTCCCTTGCAAACAATTGACTTTTTGGCTAGGAAATAAGTTGTCCCATAACAGGAAATGCATTTTGCAAGGAAACTCGTCCTCACAAATAACTCTTTTTGCTTCCTGTCATACAATAATCTGCTATATAATTCAAATAGCACAATCCATCAAACTCAAAGTTAATAGCATGAACATTAAAACAATTTCACAAATGTCATAACCTGATACCTCAATTCCCAAAATATAATATCATGTATCAAGTATCTTTACAAAAACCACAATGAAGTACTATATTATGTACTGTTAAGTATCAAAAACTAATTGCATCCTTCCAATATCCTTCTTCCATCTAGATGTCCCAAAAAACAAAAGGCAAGAAGCGGCTTTGTCCTCCAAACATCATTAGTTTCCCATCTAACACTTCATTGCATCTTCATCCACCAAAAGATAACATCATTGGTTTCCCATCTAGTACTCCATTGCATCTTCATCGACCAAAAGATATCATTGGTTTCCCATCTAGTAATCCATTGCATCTTCATCCACCAAACGATCACAATCGTTTATTGAGCAATCCGCATAAATGTAACACAATGAAAAGATTTACAAATTCTAGTCTTGGATTACCATTTGATTACAATAAACCATCACTGTTACACATGCTTAACATAAGACTACTGATACAGCTATCCTTAACACCCCATCCCACATCAACTAGGTAGGAAAAGTCCTTGGGGTATAATAAGAAAGTTCATCGCGCTTCCGAGTGGTAACGCACTTTGAAGCCAAGAGAGCCTAGCTGCCCTAGCCCAAAGTGGACAATGCCGTTACAGTTGGTGGATGAAAACTCACTTACATAGCTAATGAACTATTCCTGTCATGCTGACATGAAGCCAGATATCAAATTCCAACCACATTTGAATTTGTTTGACTTCATACTTAACAAGTTATCAACAGGTTCACAACCCACTGCTTTTGCCTCCATCAATAGGTCAGGAATCATCCTAGACAAAGCAACTTCATTTCCTAAAACAAATCTCTCTTCAGCCAGTTTAAGTCTTTATTCGTTGCATAACTCTTTATCATCGTCTGCAACCACAATCTAACCAATATTTATATCAGGAGTTATTAGGAAAATAATGTACCATCAAACGTTAGCCTTTTCGTTTCCACTATATATGGCTGCATCTCCATTCTGTATAGCTTTGAAAAACTTAATCAAACAGGCTCAAGTGGATTGCCTTAACTCATAAGGGTTGTATTAAGCTTTGCATCCTTTTCTATTAGTTGTAAGAAATGATAAATCAGGTGGATTATCCATATTGACTTCCTCCTCCAAGCTCCATTTGAGGAAAGCATTCATCAAATCAAACTGTCGAGGATATTCAAAATTTGCAGCAAGAGAGATTAGCCACCTAATGGAGTTCATACTCACTACAAATGTAGACTTTTCTGATATCAATGGTACTTTGACAAACCCGTAGGGTTTAGCAAGTAGCATGGCTTTCTACCTTCTGTTGAGCCTTCTACCTCGTCTTCATATTTAATCATCAATTCAACAACTCAAAAAACTCATTGAAAACCCTACAATTAGGAGTTTGCTCTTCTTTTCTTTTCAAAACAGAAATGGCAGCAACCACCAGTTTTCAACCTAGTCCATCTTAGCTTATAACTAAAAGACATTTATAATTTGTTGGAGCACTAGAGAACAGAGGCCCAATCATCAAGTTTCTCTAGATTTATACGAAAATTTTCATGCTGGAAACAAAGCATCTATAAAGTAAAAAAAAAAACGTTCATCTGCCTAACAGTGGAGTACTAGAAAATTCAGAAAAATACATCTCCATATTGCATTTGTCCAAAAATTTTGACTTGCATTCACTATGTGGAAACTCCTTGAGTAATACTCGAACCTCCTAAACCAAAAACCATAAGATACAAACCTAAGTCTCAGTTTAGTATGCAATGTTATTAGATGTTCAACTATAGCGCAAATAAAACTATGTTGTCACTATTTTTTTGCCCAACTACAAGTCTATAAAAACGATTCACATTATCTTTCTTATGTGCGATATTTTTCATCAAACTATCAAAACTACTTCAGAATGCTACTAACACTTACACGAATGTGTGCAATACACATTTCCTTTGCATCTTGGGGCACTGCCTTCCAGCTTTTGGCCTGTAGAGGAGCGAATTGCCGAACAATAATACCTAACTCTGTGGTGTACCTAGTCAAGTCATCCTCATTGTCACTCGTTGGTTGTCCTAGCATTCTAGAAAATCCCAACTTAACCTTCTCTCCACGCCTTCGAATTTTAGCTAGCGCTAAACCTTTAGTTCTCCCACGTACTTGCTTAGTTACAAGTGTACCTTTTAAAAAATGGAAATATAGATTTGTATGAAACTGCATTGTATAAATTGTAAGTGAAAAATGCATTCTTTAACAAGTACCAAGTGTCAAGGATTCATTTGGTTGCTCAGACTCAGATATGTGTAGAGCGGCAGATGAGTTTTGCTCTGGATCATTATTTGGCATAGATTGCACAGCAGGTGTAATCGCTAATCTTGTAGTCACACCATTATTTGGCGAAAATTGCACAGCAGGAGTAAGCACTGATCTTGTAGTCACACCATGAGCAGTGATTCCATGACCTGTCATTCCACGACCTCCTCATCCTCCACCTCTAGTAGACATCTTTGCGTATCTATAAGACTGACAAAAAATAAGAATAGACCAACCATCAAATACATCCAAGATGCGCAAAATAAGTAATACCTAATTGTTGTCTAATACAATCCCGAGCAAAGAAAAGGCTGAACTTGAAAGCATCCAACTAAAAAAATTATGATAACTTATTCTCATCATTGTGAAGTAAATAGAGTTTAGTGATTTTATGAGACCTAGTTTTAGTTGTAGTCAGCCAATTGGTTAATTAGTTGAAGTCTTTGCAGGAAGCATATTGAAACAATAAATACGGTTTCGACTCTTTCATGAAAAGCAAACAAGTAGTGAGATAGTGTACGCAGCTAAATTTCACTTTGTATAGTCTAATAAAAGAACTCATTATGCCTAATGTCCATCCATGATATATATCCTAATTCGTCATACCAATAAATATTTAGCGGCACATTTTAGTTCAAAATATCCCTATATTCCTTTTCACGGCATGCTTATTCTCTTCTACAGTGGAACTCATACCAAATCAAAGACTTCTTAGCACTGTCCCCGACAAACACCAACCTATTTGAGCCTTTGAGGTATTAGTTCAGGAATTCTGAATTGCACACCTCCCTCAATTAAAGTTTAGGGGCACACGAACTACATCTCAATCAGCATCTTCATTAAGTGGGCTGAATTCCTAACTTTCTTCCCAAACAATTCAATCATGCCAATTGAGCTACAAAACACTAAACGACAGTCACCTTATTCCAATTGTCACGCAAGTAAATTCTCCTTACAATAAAGTTTCTACTCAAATAGCCAGACCTTTTTTGGAAGCCATAATTGAAACCTGGAAGTCATTCCCTATATGCCTCAAAATCCTAGGGGCCACTAGCCCTTTTTCCCATCATAGTTGTCGCACTTTCTTTCAATTCAATTCACAATGGGCATTAGGAAGTGTCCCGCCGCAAAAACTTATCAAAACAATATACCTTTAGATAAATATTGGCAACGAAGTTTCTTCAAGACATTCAAAGTAAAGGCCCTAGGAAATGATTCAAGTAAAGGCCCTAGGAAATGATTCCTCATGATCAAAGAGATTTTTCACTTTCCTAATCAGCTTTGTCAAGGTTGTGAACAATCTCCTATTTGAAGAAAATAAAGATTCTTTACTTTTCTGAGCAGCTCCTGCATGTGCATAAATTCATGATCAGCAAAAAAATAAATAAATAAATTCCATGCATGTTTGGTCTCTCCAAACGGATTTCTCCAATATTGTTTCAAGATTCTTGATTTCCACACAGTAGATTCAGCTTTTCATTATTGTGAGAGTTGGGATTTTAAGTGTTTTAGTGTAAAGCCTAACCTAATCCCAGCCCCCACTCAATGGGATTTTACGTGTTTTACTCCTTTAGAATCTAATATAATTTTACACATAAAAGCATTAACATCAAATCCAACACTCAACAGGTAAAAAAAAAAGTAAAGGATGCAACTTAATAATTTTTTTATAAGAAATGCAGGTCAATAAAGCCTCTGCAAACTCTTTCTATCTTTTACTTTTATCCCCCTTCAAATGGGACATACTGAAATGTCCTCTGTACGCATTGAAACCACAGAAAGATATCAATCATTAACAAAGAGTACATGTCAAATCCTTGGTGAACAGATAATTTCACTCTGAGCATCATCAGCTGTTCAATGCTAAAATCCAGATCCAAGACTCACAGAGTCGCAGTATTGTCTTCAATGCTAAAAATTTGAAACCAAACCACAAAAAACACACAAAAACAAATAGCAAAATAGGCCCACCCATCTGTCACTGTTGGGATACTTGGCTCACCCCAGTCTTTATCCAAGCGCATGTGAGACATTGCATGACAATCAGTCAGTGGTACACAATAGTTGCAAGCACCCTGTTACCAAAATTCTTCTTTCAAAAGTCCCATTGACAACCCAACCAAAGCACTTCACCTCAATTACAATACAATTATTCCAGCCCCAGGACAGCATTCCATTTTTCTAAACCAATGACAAAGGTGTAGGGAGGTATTCCCGAACAGGTGCAAAATGAGCCCGAGCACGGTCAACAAAGGGTCAACGCACTGTGGACCACTGATATGAGAAGTCAATGGTCCAGAGAGGTTGTACGATTCTCGGTACAATAACATGAGACGTTATTGGACCAGATACAAGGGAAGTGACATGTAATGCCACTGTTCAGATACATTGTTCGGCAAGAGAAAAGCCGAACAGAAGGAGAGCTCCTTAGAAAGGATATGGTCCAAATTGTTTCCTTAGGACCAGTTACATGTGAAGTAACTGGTCCAGACCATTTGTTCGGCTATGAGACAGCCGAACAAGGAAAGAGGTCCTGTCAGATGATGAAATAGAGGGAACATTCTGGAAGAGTCCAGAAACAGTGGTATTCCGTTAAGGAATAAGATCCCGAGAATATAGGGTATGAGAAAGATACCCAATGAGAATGGGATGTTCGGTCAGTAATGGAAAAGACTCCTGAAAGGACTCTTTTCCATAAATTGATAAAGGAAACGAGAATCCTTGATATCCTGGGTTTCCTATACGAGCTGGGAATCCTATGGCAATAGGGATGCTTGGGCACCAAGCATCCGAATGTCTATATAAACAGAGCAAGCCTAGAGGTAAAAGGTACGCAATACACTGCAATCTTATTGCTTTCCTACTGATAATTAGGGTTTGATCATTAGTACGAAATACTAACAAAGGCATCGGAGGGCCTTTGCCACGAGAGGCAAAGGTGCGCTCACTCCTTGTCTGTTTTGCAGGATAAGGGTTTCTCTGACGAATTAGGGTTACGTTCAAGAGGCACGTGGAGCCGCTGCATTCCAGTGCTGTTCAAAGCACTACTTGAATTTATCCACCTACAATTGGCGCCGTCTGTGGGAAACGAAAGAGTTCCCTTTGAAATACGACCATGGTGGAAGTAGAGCCAGCAACGCCACACGACCCGAAGGATGTGCTAATTGGAGGAGGGGATAAGTCTCCACCCGGGGCTCCGAGAAAGCCCGAAGGAGGACACAGAAGGACCACGAGTAAGGGCCACCCCCTTACTATCCATGGCAACTCCAGAAATAGAGATGGAGAGACGGCATCGAAGTCCACGAGAAGGACTAAATCCCATCGAGGGGATGAATCGATTGCACACTCCAGGAGTATATACCGTAGCGAAGACGTTCTTGATAAGAAGAGACAAGAAATCGAGGAGTATGCTCGTTTGATCAAAAAACGAGAACATGAGATCAGAGAATTAGAGAAAATCAGAGAACATCTGGAGGACTCTGGACTATCTCGAAGAAATTCTAGAGGTAGTGAATATGCTCTGGTGCAGTATCAAAAGGCTCCTTCGCGAGGAAGGAGGAGCAGAAGCAGAAGTCTGACCCCGAGGCGACGTAAAACTTCTCCACGAAAAGGGAGGAGCAGGATTCGAACACCCGAGCGAAGGAGGGTATCTCCAAGAAAGAGGAGAAGCAGAGGTCGAAGTTCTACCCCCGAAGAAGAAGGGAGTAGAAAACATCATAAGGACAGGTACGAGAGGCCTGATTCCGATTGGGAACGAATTAGGTCCAAGAAAGGACCGGAGGATGAAGCCATGACTGCACGGGAAGCAGCACGGAAAGCACTGCAGAATATAGCATCCTCCCCTTTTGCAAAAAAGTTACAGGAGGCTAGATTGCCGACCAGGGTAAAGCACGGGACATTCATCCTCTACGAGACAGATGCTGATCCCGTGGCCCATATACAGCATTACCAGCAAGCGATGTTCATGCATGAAGGGGATGATGCAATCATGTGCAAGATGTTCCCGTCAAGTTTGGGGAAGGTTGCTCTGTCCTGGTTCCACAAATTGGGCTCACGCTCCATCCGAACATGGGTGCAGTTGGCCGAGGAATTCACTGCACGGTTCTTGACGAGCAGGAAAGCTCCCAAAACCTTTGAGAGTCTTTCTTTTATGAAACAAGGAGAGGACGAGCCGATCAGGACTTATGCAAAAAAGTACTGGGAAACCTTCAACGAAATTGAAGGATGTAGTGAAGAGTACGCAATAGCCACGTTCAAAACGGGTTTACCTGTTCGGGGGGAACTGCGTAAGTCTCTAAACATGAGTCCCGTGCAGACATTGGCAAAACTAATGGAGAGGATTGAGCAGCACGCCAGGAACGAGGATGACATCCTACGAGAGGATGGAAAGTTGGCCGCCGAGCAAGTAAAGGAGCCTATAAAGAAAGCTGACAAACCAGAGCCCAAAACTTATCGTGAAAGGAAAGATTATGGGCAGGCAAAGAAAGAGCAGTACAAGGATAAGCAAGCCCCGGATCCCAAGTCATTCTTTTCAATAAACACGGTTTGGAAAGAGCCCATTTACAGGATTCTTTATCGAATAAAGAATCAACCATATTTCAAATGGCCCCCAACTCTTGGTGGGAATAAAGATGCAAAACGTGCTACGAATCAGCACTGCAGTTACCACAAGGATTGGGGTCACATGACAGAGGACTGTGAGATGTTTAAACGACATCTTGATGATTTGGTCTCACGAGGTTACCTTAAAGAGTTTATCCAAGAGGATTCCAAGGATAAAGACAAGGCAATGGAATTGGATTACGAACAGATTCCAAAAGGGGTAATCCATATGATACATGGATTAGCCGAACCTTATACGAGAAATGAGGTGAGATTGCTTCAGAGACAAGTGAAACATGACCAACATGTAATGCAGTTGGGAAAGAAAAAAGGGCGCAACGAAAGGGCAAGTAACGAGGGCATAGTTTTTACTGATGAAGATCTGGGAGGAGTCCAGGTACCACATAATGATGCTTTGGTCATAACCCTATGAGTTGGGAAATATGATATGGAAAGAATCCTGGTAGATTCAGGGAGTTGCACCGAAGTGCTATACTATGATGCATTTAAGAAACTGGGACTCACACAACAAGATTTGGTACAATCAGTGACTCCATTGGTCGGATTTGGAGCAGGAGCAGTTTGGCCCTTAGGCAAGGTAACCCTGCCTGTTCGGGCTGGGACAGTGGTGCTACGAACCGACTTCCTAGTGGTGGATGTACCATCTTCCTATAACGTGATTATAGGGAGAACATGGTTGCACAAGATGAGGGCAGTCTCTTCAACTTTCCATCAGATGGTGAAGTTCCCAGGGTCAAATGGGATTGAGCACATTAAAGGTAACCAAAAGGTAGCTCAACAATGTTTGGTACCCATCATAAAAAGGGTCCATAATGCCCACCATGTTAATACTGTGGAAATTCCGGATCTGCCGACCATTGAGGATATTGGAAAAGACCCCACCGAAAGGGTGGTTGAGGATTTGAAGAAAACACTGATCAAAGAGACTGATCCAAATAGGTACTTTCTAATTGGGGAATCATTGCCAGAAGAGGAAGAGAACGAACTGATTAGTTTTTTGAAAACTTATGTCGATGTATTTGCTTGGACACCAGAGGAGATGCCTGGGGTGAATGCAGATGTAATCTGCCATCATTTGAATATAGATCCACAGCATAAACCGGTCATTCAAAAGAAACGAAGGGCAGCCGTACAGCACGTTGACGCTGTAATTGAAGAAGTGGATCACTTGTTGGAAGCCAGGGCAATAAGGGAAGTTTATTATCCAGAGTGGCTATCAAATACCGTTGTCGTCAAGAAAAAGAACGGAAAATGGCGCGTATGTGTTGACTTCACAGATTTAAACAAGGCGTGTCCTAAAGACAGTTTTCCTCTTCCAAGGATTGACCAGTTGGTTGATGCAACAGCGGGATATGGACGGATGAGTTTTCTCGATGCATATCGAGGATACCATCAAATTGCAATGTTTGGGCCGGATCAGGAGAAGACGTCTTTTATTACACCACGAGGGTTGTACTGTTATAATGTCATGCCTTTTGGATTGAAGAATGCAGGGGCAACGTATCAGAGACTGGCAACCATCATGTTCAGAAAATTGCTCGGCAAAACTATGGAGGTTTACATAGATGACATGGTGGTGAAAAGTAAGTCTGGGCAAGGCCATATTGCAGATTTGAGAGAAGCTTTCGAGATTTTGAGGAAATACAAGTTGAAACTCAACGCCTCGAAGTGTGCGTTTGGAGTCGGCTCTGGAAAGTTTTTGGGCCATCTTGTAACTCTAAGGGGAATAGAGGCAAATCCCGACCAGATAAAAGCCTTACAGAATCTGGAAAGTCCTCGGACAACGAAAGAAGTCCAACGTTTAACTGGGATGGCAGCAGCTCTTAATCGATTTATTAGCCGATCAAGTGACAAGTGCAGACCTTTCTTTCAGTTATTGAAGAAAAGGGAAGGGTTCGAGTGGGGAGCAGAATGTGAACAAGCCTTTCAGGATCTAAAGGGGTATTTGGCCTCTCCTCCCCTTCTTTCGACTCCAGAAACAGGTGAGTCTCTGATTTTATACTTAGCTGTTTCTGAGCATGCTGTAAGTGCAGTACTTTTAAGAGATAAGGGATCCGAGCAAATCTCAGTTTATTATGTGAGCAAAACTTTGTTAGATGCCGAAACAAGGTATTTGCCCCTCGAGAAATTGGTCCTAGCACTAAGGACAGCAACTAGAAAATTGCCACATTATTTCCAGAGCCATAAAGTTGTGGTCTACACCGAGTTCCCATTAAAATCACTGTTCCGAAAGGCAGATTTCTCGGGAAGGATCTCAACTTGGTCCGTTGAGTTGAGCCAATATGAAATCGACTATCAGCCGCGTACAGCAATCAAAGGCCAGGTGTTGGCAGATTTTGTGGCAGAGTTCTCACCTACGGTTGCACCTCTGCCTCCTACGAGAAAGGAGTGTGAAGCAAAGTCTCCTGTAACGAAGAAACAGACGTTAGCCGAACAAGATCCCCTGGAATGGAAGCTGTTTGTTGATGGGTCAGCTTGCAACACCGGTTCAGGTATTGGAGTTGTGCTTTTACCCCCTGAAGGGTCAATGTTAGAATTATCTGTTCGGCTAGGGTTCAATGCATCAAATAATGTGGCAGAGTATGAGGCACTCTTAGCTGGTTTGAGAAGTGCAAAAACCCTAAAAGCTGAACGAGTTAGGGTGTATTCTGATTCACAGCTCGTGGTCCATCAACTGTCCGGGCAATATGAAACCCGGAGCGAGAAGATGGCGGCATATGTACAGGTGACCAGAGATCTACTTGATACCTTCGAAAGGGTGTATATTGAACAGATAAGTTCTGGGAAGAATGCTCATGTAGATTCATTGGCATGGTTAGCCGCAGCTGTGCCATCTGAGTTTAAAAGAAAAATAGCCGTAGGGTATTTGGCTGAGCCGAGCATTGGCAGAAGTGTAGAGATGGTCTTGGACGTGAACCAAGGACCAAGTTGGATGGATCCAATAGTGGAGTTTTTACGAGATGAAGTACTCCCTTTGGACAAAAAGGAGGCACATAAAATCAGGACCAAATCTGCTCGGTTCTGGTTATCCCCAGAGGGAAAACTATATAGGAAGTCTTTTACAGGACCCTACTTGCTTTGTGTGCATCCTGAGATGGTGCAAAAGTTCCTCCACGAAATTCACGAGGGGACTTGTGGAAGCCATGCTGGTGGTCGGTCCATAGCCCACCGAGCAATCACCCAAGGGTATTGGTGGCCGTACATGCAAGAAGATGCTAAGGTGTACGTAAAAATTTGTGAGAAGTGTCAGAAATTTTCACCAATGATTCGAACACCAGCCGAAGACCTGGTGCCGCTGACAAGTCCCTGGCCGTTTGCTCAATGGGGAATGGACATAGTGGGTCCACTACACAAAGCAACTGGGAATCGAAAATTCCTATTAGTTGCAACAGATTACTTCACTAAATGGATTGAGGCTGCGCCGTTGGCCAAGATTACTGAACCTATGATAGAAAGGTTTGTGTGGAAAAGCATCATAACTCGCTTTGGGGTACCCTATTCGTTGATTACAGACAATGGGTCGCAATTTCAGAAGAAATTCAAAACTTTCTGTGCCCAGTATGGGATAAGAAATTATTATTCAACTCCAGCTTACCCTCAAAGCAACGGACAAGCAGAGGCTTCAAACAAAACAATCCTTGATGGGATTAAGAAACGTTTGGATAAAGCAAAGGGGAAATGGCCCGATGAATTGCCATTGGTCCTATGGGCATACCGAACAACGCCTAGGAGGTCTACGGGAGAGACCCCCTATTCATTAGCATATGGAACGGAGGCTGTTATTCCATTAGAAATAGGTCTGCCAACCAACAGGACCACTTTGGTTGAAAGTGGAGGAAATGACAGAGCCTTGGAGATTGAGCTAGACTTTGCCGAGGAACGACGAGAACGGGCCTTGGTGCACTTGGCCTCATACCAAGAGCAGCTCATCAAAGGTTATAACAAGAATGTACACCCACGAGAGTTTGGTGTTGGAGACCTTGTGCTACGAAAAGTGCTCGGCAATACTAAAGTGACTAATGAGGGAAAGCTAGGGGCAAATTGGGAGGGCCCATATCGAGTTACAGAAATCGCAGGCATTGGGGCTTATCGATTGGCAGACTTGGATGGGAACCCAGTGCCAAGACCTTGGAATGTCCATAATCTAAGAAAGTTTTTTATATAATTTTTCTTTATGCACATCGTGATTGTGTGGGAGTTACGAATAAAACTCTCTTGTGTTCTAGTTTTTTTATTTTTACAAGGAATACGAGTAACACCCTCTTGGGTTTTACAGTTTATGAATGAAGTTACGTTTTTTGTCTAAACTGCTGTTTTCTTGGTATTTGTTTTAAATACGAATCACGACATTGGTTTCCCTCATTCGTATTGGGGAGCAGGGTATAGGATATATACTAAAGTACGTGACACTTGTTAGAACGCAAGTACGAAAAACTTGAGAATTGTTCTAAGTACGTGAGACTTAAAGTACGAGAAACAATTGTATGAAATTGAAGTACGAGAAACTTGGACAGATATGCATACAAAGTACGAGAACCCATACGGTGCATACAAATACATGCATAAAAGCATAACGAGTATATGCACCAACAGCCCACAGCATACGAAAATATGCAAAAACTTGGAAGCATACGAATATATGCATAAAAGTACGTGAAACTTTTAAATACGTGAAACGATTTAAGTTCGAAATACTTAAACATCTTAAAACATCCATGTCAGAAACATGTGGACAAGGTATCTTGACAGGAGTAATTCAAAAACAAATGTACAGAGCGACAGAGCTCATTCATCTTCTGTGAGATCTTGGACAGCTGCAGGAGTAATTGTAGGAACTACTGGAGCAGCCAGCTCTTCTGTGGGATTTTCATCTTCAATAGGACCACCACTGGCTTCCTTCTGGCCAAGATTGGTCATATCAATCTGAGGCTCCACTTCAGGAACAGGTTGCTCAGCCGATACGTTCACCACCTGTTCATCAATCATCTCCTCTGCAATATCCTCCTCCTGATCACCAGCTGCTGCGCTTGGAAGCTCAATGTTGGTCCAAAGTGGAGATGACTCAGGAATCTCTGCTTTTTCAAGGCAGGCCCTCCAGGACGCCACCCAAACTTGATCCTGAATTCCAGGCATCTGGTTTGTGTAGCTCTCTGTGGCAACTTTGATTCCTTCGTTATATCCCTTTTCAAAAGCAGCCTTGGCTTCATTCTGGGACGTCTCGAGCTCCTTCAAAGTCTGGGCAAGACTGTCCTCAGTCCCCTTCAACTGTCCTTTCAGGCCATCTGCAACCCCCTGGGCCTGGTTCCTTTCTCTCTCCAGCCTGATGATGGTACGTTGGAGCTTGGAGTTTTCACTGACAAGTTTTACTCGTTGGGGCTCTGATTGGCTAAGTTTTCGAGCCATGGCCACCATTTTTTGCATCACCTGGAAACATTCAAAACAATTGTGATAAACATAACTGTTAAGTTCTGTGTACACTATGATCACAAAAAGTAATTTTACCTTGGCGTTGTGGGACATGAAGGAACTGAGAAGATTGTCTGGAGACATTGCAACTTCTTTTTGCATGTCCCCAGGCAACAAAAAGGCCTGGGACAATGCAAGGGCAGTTCCTTCGGTCTCGACAGTGTCCCGAGCAGTGATAGCTCGGTTCCCATGAGAGAAGGAGGGAGCCCATATTGGAGCAGGAGACGAGGAGGAAGGTGGGGGTCTTTCTTGAGGCTGTTCCACCCGTAGACGTTTCTCTCTGTGGATGGCCTCGATTTCTTCTGGGGAAAAGCCAGGAGGAGCATCAGTCTGAGTCTGAGTACGGCGGCCACGACCTTGGCCACCTTGGCCCCGAGCAGCGCCACGACCTCGACCAGGTATGGTGAGAAGACTCCCTAAATCAATTGGCTGGTTCATTGTTGGAGGTGAAGACGTGTAACCGCTGGAAGAAGAACTTGATGTGGGACTGGAGGCTTCTTCGGCAAGGGGAATTGGTTCGTCGGAGATTGGAGGTGTCCGAGAACGCCTTTCTTCGGGAACAGGTCTTGAAGGACCAGCCGCTGCAAGGTTGTCCGCTGCTCGGGTACGCCGATCAATAAACCCCCCGTATGACGCTTTGTAACTCAGCAGAACCTGAGCCGCTCTTGCTCGGCCAGCAAGGTAAGTCCCTTCGCCGTTGAAAGCAAGTGCTCGCTTGATATCAGCTACGTGCACTTGAGGGGTTATGATATTATAACCCCGGTTAATGTTTGAAGCTCCAGCCGAGCAAAGCATAAATAATTAGAAAGCATGAAAAAGCTTTTCCTATGAAAAAGGACAAGAATTTGAAATTAGGGGAAAGCACTAACGTGGACTCCCGAATACATGAGGAGCGTGAAAACCAATCACTTGGCCGTCCTCATCTCTGGGTTCGAAGTTGCCCGTGACAATCAGGAAGTCGTCGTCATCCCCTCGAGCAGAGTCAGGGAGTTCAAGGACAAGCTTCTTCCTAGAATCCCTACTCTTTAAATAATATGTGAGGGCATCCCCGGTTCTAGAGATACTGTATAGGTGATGAATGTCGTATAAACCTAAAGAGGTCCCTAACATCTGATTTATGGTGTTGATGCCCATAACTACTCGGAAGAAGTTGGCAGAGACTTGCATTGGGGAAAGTTTATAATACGCCAAAACTTGGCGAAGCAGAGGAGCCAAGGGGAATCTAACCCCGCCCTCAACAATGGCTACTACAGGAATGTGAAGAGTGTCGAAATCGAAACTCTCACGAAGGGCATCCTCAGGAGCCAATACAGTGGCTACATCGTCAGGAATCCCATATCGAGATCTGAAACTAGCCATGGCTTGAGGAGTATTACAGTGCCTTCGAAATCTACCCATTACCAGATAGGATTTTGGAATTCTACGAAGTGTAAAGCAATGGGGACAATGAAACCCTAAACTGCGGTTGAAAACAATCCACTTGAGAAATGGAGTTGTAAGAAGAGGAAATGATGACTTACGAGAATAGTCGATGGAATCCTTAAAAGAAGGGGTCTTGAGGATGAACAGAGCTTCAATGGCGGGGGAACGCTTGAACAGTCTTTTCTTCTGCAGAGGGAGTCTAAGGGAAAGATTGGGGTGTTTTGAAAAATGGGACGAAAACCCAAAAATACCCTACAGCCAGGGTGGCGTAAGTGAAACGTCACCCCAGACGGCGTTTGAGTGTTCCGTTCCCCAAAAAAACACGCCTGTCCGCATTAAATGTGAACAAAATAAACATTGACACGTGTAAAGATTAGGGCTGAAAGCCTGAAAACAAGCCTAAAAAGGTATTTTCGTCATGGTAAAATGATGATAAAGTTGCTCCAATATGTAAGGTGCAGGAGCAGAATGAATTTGCTCGGAAGAGAAGCTTCACACATCATCTGAGTAAAAAATAATAAGTGAAGCTGGGGAGCAATTGTAGGGAGGTATTCCCGAACAGGTGCAAAATGAGCCCGAGCACAGTCAACAAAGGGTCAACGCACTGTGGACCACTGATATGAGAAGTCAATGGTCCAGAGAGGTTGTACGATTCTCGGTACAATAACATGAGACGTTATTGGACCAGATACAAGGGAAGTGACATGTGATGCCACTGTTCAGATACATTGTTCAGCAAAAGAAAAGCCGAACAGAAAGAGAGCTCCTTAGAAAGGATATGGTCCAAATTGTTTCCTTAGGACCAGTTACATGTGAAGTAACTGGTCCAGACCATTTGTTCGGCTATGAGACAGCCGAACAAGGAAAGAGGTCCTGTCAGATGATGAAATAGAGGGAACATTCTGGAAGAGTCCAGAAACAGTGGTATTCCGTTAAGGAATAAGATCCCGAGAATATAGGGTATGAGAAAGATACCCAATGAGAATGGGATGTTCGGTCAGTAATGGAAAAGACTCCTGAAAGGACTCTTTTCCATAAATTGATAAAGGAAACGAGAATCCTTGATATCCTGGGTTTCCTATACGAGCTGGGAATCCTATGGCAATAGGGATGCTTGGGCACCAAGCATCCGAATGTCTATATAAACAGAGCAAGCCTAGAGGTAAAAGGTACGCAATACACTGCAATCTTATTGCTTTCCTACTGATAATTAGGGTTTGATCATTAGTACGAAATACTAACAAAGGCATCGGAGGGCCTTTGCCACGAGAGGCAAAGGTGCGCTCACTCCTTGTCTGTTTTGCAGGATAAGGGTTTCTCTGACGAATTAGGGTTACGTTCAAGAGGCACGTGGAGCCGCTGCATTCCAGTGCTGTTCAAAGCACTACTTGAATTTATCCACCTACAAAAGGGAATCTGTGCAATAAACTGACAACCCTTCTGCAGAATTTTCATAAATAGCCTCATAGCCATTTTCAGTTTCTTTTTCTTGCAATACCCATTAATAAGAGTAGTGTAAATAATTTTATCCATAAAGAAACCTTGGGATTCCATTTCTATACTCAGCAACTCCGCCTCCTCCACCAGCCCTCTCTTACAATAACTTAGAACCAATGACTTCCACAAATGACCAGTACACGGCACCCCTCTATCACGCATTACATCAAACACTTGTAGGGCTTCATCTAAATATCCCAAGATGCACAACCACGTAAAAATATGTATATAAGATTATGGAACCTTTGCCCCAAATAATCACAACAAATCAACTAGGATTTAGGATCTTTGGAGAAAGATATGGCAAAAGAGATGGAAACTTACCACCGTACCTAAAATCTCAGACTAGAGCGATTAGAAAGTAACCCAGTTGTGCTGCTTGAGGCTCCGATCGAAAAATAAGTCAGCGTGGGTTATGAGAAGTCATCGTTCTCTGCAACTTCATAAGAGAAGAGAAGAGAGAGAGAGAGAGTAGTATTCGATCCCCTTTTTATACCCAAACAGTGCCGCCCTTCTGTCCTTTTTTTTCCCTCCAGCGCGCCTTTCTTTTTTCCCAATCCCGCCATTCACTAATTGGAAATTTTAGGACAAATGACACGAAAATTATTCCTCGCTGATTGATCGCTGAATGATTTTCTTTTGTGAATATTCATTTCTTGTACAATAGTGCTACATATGTAACAATTCAAACACAACATCAAACACAATCTCTCACATAAATTTTTTTAACGATCGATCCCGTTAATTTCACTGTGTTTGATGATGAAATCAGTCACATAAATTTTTGGCTCAATCGAGTTCAATAAACCGCTTCATCGATCGGGATACAAATTCATTAATAAAACGATACGTTTCATTAGATCAAACATCTAACGATAGGTGATTAACTTCGTGCTGGTGCAAAAAAATTTTAATTCATATTATTTAAAAATGATAAATGGCTCGGATGGCAAAAAAAGACCTCGTTGTGGGCTCAAGTGATGCATCATAAAGACTTTAATGCCCCCAAACGCATTAATGTCTTCTGATCATGTGATTATCAATATTCGATGATCTCGAATTTTAGTAGAAATGATGTTATCAGTAAAAGGTGAAATCCTAACAGTTTAGATCGACCATTATAAAAAATAGACTTGACAATGATCTTTATAATCTATACGTTCAACTTATTTGATAGTAAACTAAATATTGTGCAGTAGTTGAATGTATAGTAGCCACGCGACCATGACACAATCATGACGATCGAGATCGTTGATATCGTTGGGCTTATTGATTATAGCAATCATGTAAATTTTTGACTCAATAAAGTTTAGAAAGCCCCTTCATCGGGATGCAATTTATAGTAAACAAAGTCTTGTTCAATTGTTGACGTACAATAACCACATGGTCGCGACATAATCATGACAATCGAGATCGTTGATTTTGTTATGCATGTTGATTAAACCATTCATGTAAATTTTTGGCTCGATTAGGTATTAATAGTCCCTTCATCGGGATGTGAATTTATTGAAAAATTATATTTCTCATCCAGTCAAGTGTCTAACAAATACATGATTAACTGTAATAAATGATTTAATTAATCCAATTTCACAAAACCTTGAAATATTATTTAAAATATAATATTATTATGATTTTTTTTTTTTTTTGCAAAACTAAGATATAATGACATTTATTTTAAAAAAAAGCAACAATAGTATAAAACTACCAAGGGTCACGGGGAGGGCTAAGAGTTTCTCTTTTCAACTCATGTTTTTTTTTTTGGCAACCATCACATTTCCTTGCAAAATGTTTTTATTGTTAGTATAAAACAAAGTTACCACAATTAGGCTTTTAGCGAGTAAAATTTGCAATAATATCAAACAAAGTTATCACAATTAGGCAGTGATGGTTAGGAAAACTGTGTTCAAGTGATGGATGGCATTGCTTTGTTTTTTCTTGTTTTTTTTTGGTCTAAAACCAGACCCATGTTTTTTGATAAGCAACAAAATTTTATTAGAAACTCGACAAAAGGTACATCGAGGTGACCAAAACTCAAGCTACACGAAGAACCTTGAAGCAAAAAAGAAGGCCAAAAGAAAAGAAAAAACACCCAACGAAACTTTGGATGAAGCCACAAAAGGAAGAGTGGCATCACCCTAACATCAAACCGAATAGTCACGATCTTACAGGATACCAACAATCATGTGAATCTTTAATCCATGACCAGCAATATCCATGGCCCAACAACAAAAACAGAAACATGGTATTCTTGAGATCAAAATCAGCTTCATACTCAGAGTAAACATCACCAGCAACAAGGAAACAAATGGAGCAGTGTAACCATATCCCTCATCAGCATTGAAATTTAGCCGCAGGTACGGCACATTATAACAGCAACCAAAACTCATCCAGCCGCATGACCCCCACTTGATATACTTTCACTGCTTATGCATCAATTAGTATTCCACTCCATTAGACACAAAACTGCAGTAACAATCCTCTTAAAGCAGAAAATCTCTTCAAGGCCTCATTCCAAAAATCAGATGTGGTCATCCAGTAGCAGAAAGATGCCCTCATGAACTAGGCAGCAAAACACAACATTTTCATCAGGGGTAATTATAACCAAACATCAATACCCAGCCATTCAAAGCTGGTTGCATAACCAATTTGTCTCTTAGCCCTCCCCGTAGTCGGGAGTTGAAAAGAGAAACTCTTAGCCCTCCCACAGACCCATGTTTGGCACCCAAGCACCACCATTCTGTGAGAAAAAAACCCTCTTCAATCAATGAATAATAGCTAATTTCAATTGGTACACTCTATGAAGTACCGACACTCCAAAAGAGTGTCGTGTCCAATAATTTTTATTATTTTTGATAGGGGACACGTGGGAGACATGGTTGGGGACACGCCGAGGACACTTTATGAATTTCAATTCGATAATTAGCATATACAATGGTTCATTAAAAAAATTATATATTCATTTTTTTATTAATTTATACATGTAGCGTGTTCCCACCATGTCTGTATCCCTATTTTTTTTAAAATTGCCATATCCCATGTCTGTATCCGTGTCCGTTCAACATAGGGTACACTAATTCATATCCAAAACAAGTGATCAATACTCTAATTCCAATTGATACACAAAACCAAGTACTAATGCCATTCCACTTCATATAACAAAAAGGAGGTCAGTACATGACATTAACCAATAGCTACTTATCCCATTCCACTTGGTATGACAAATCCAGTTCAATGTACCTCAAAACCAGCACCTACTAACTGGACAAAACATGCACTGTCTTACTATAGTGCAAATTCAAACACCAAGGCAAATAGCAGTTTTGTCCTCCAAAACATTTTTCAACTCCGATCTCCTACTCCAATATTGTATCTCCATGCACCAAATGATCACCATCGATTGTTGAGCAATCTGCATATACAGAACACAATAAAGAGCTTTACAAATTATAGTCATGATTTAAAAATGAATTTATCATACTACTAAACATGAGTATCCCAACTAGTTAGCAAGTAGATTGTGACCGGACGGAGCCCACAAGAAATCAAGCAGCAATAGTCCTTAACCGGATGACATTAACTATAATGAGTTGCTCAGGTCGTTTTGTGTGCCAAAGTCCGGTCGGCGGCCATTCTGAGTTGTCCTCCGGGAGCGGGGTTGGCGGTTCATCATTCCGCTTTGGTACTGCTGTTTGGTTTCTCCAGTGGTGCTGGGGTTCGGATGGGGCTGTTGGTGGTGGTGTGCACCCTTGCTTTGAGTGCTGTATTCTTTGTCGTCGTAGGCCGGTTTCCCCCGCCGGTCTCTACATCTAGGAGGGGCCGGCTAGGCTTAACGGCGAGGCTGGTATTCCGGTGTTTTGTGCGGCGGCGGAGTGTATAGCTCTTAGGGTTTTGGGTGTTGGTTTGGGTGGGCCGCTCTGTGGTTGGACCGGATTAGGTGTATTGGGCTTTTCTGTTTTTGTTGGGTACGGGGTTGTGCTGTCTTGTAATATTGTCTGTTGGACCCTTGTAGACCTTTGGGTGTTTTGGGCTCTGCCCTTGAGATGTATCTTCCAACTTTTGGTTGGATCCCCTTTTCCCTTTTTAATAAAATTTCATCTTTTGCCAATAAAAATAAAAAAACTATAATGAGTTGTTCTAAAACCGTTCTCTTAACAACAGTCCAAATACTTGAGGAATTTAACAACAGTTCAACACTTGGTCTCAAAGTACCAGCTCTCGTGCATCAATAAGGCTGCATCAAGGTGAAGGCCAGCCGCTAATTTCAATCATGGAGCGAAGGCTCTTTTGTTGAGCTAGCTTGCTGATTATTACCTAAACTAGTGAGATAGAGGGACATAAATTCGGTTCATTACACACAAGCTACTGCGTGCTCAGTTTAAGTCAGAAGACACATGATCAAGTCATAAAACCAACCAACCCTACTCAACAAGCCTTAATACCATAGCTTATCAATTACCAGTTTATGTAGACATGGGCTTCAAAGAGGAGTTACCTCTTTGGACCTGTTAATCGCTAGCTTTTATGTAGAACAAGGGTTATCAAATACAGAGTTTGATTACCCAGCCATTTATGTTTTTCAAACTCTAAGATCAAAACATTTCATAATTAATATGCAGTGTATATCTCAATCTAATGTGCAGTGTATACCACAATTATACGTTCGAACCTCCAAGTAGTGAACAAATAAAACTATGTATCATCACTATTTTTTGCAAAATTGCAAGTCTATAACAATATCAATAGCAAAAGCAAGGAATAGGAAATTATGTATCATCACCATTGTTTTCTTGATCAAATTCTTCCCCATGATAAACCCATCGATTATACGCCACCACTACCCCCACGCATACTTATGTTCTTCAGCTTCATCAGGAGTCATCTTGTTGAAATTGTTGCATCTTATACATGGACACCAAATGAGAGTTTCACTAGGTGGCATATGATCAATCACAAATTTGATAAATTCTTTGACTCCTTCAATATACAAAGGGTGCCTTCTATTACGAATTTCCATCCAACTCCTATCCATCTTAAGCCGTTATGAACTGAAAGAAAACTACAATATTAATAAGAAAGCCTCCAAAAAGATAGCCAACCATAGCCTAAAAATAAGACGATCAATTAAAAATTCATGCAGTTTCCTATTTTAATCATTAACCAAGTTCCATGCTATTCTATCAATTCAACAACTAAAGACAATAGCAATAAAACTAAAGAACTCGAACGCAAGGAGATACGTGGAAACTACTTAGGGTAAACTCACCTAAGCATAAAACCACAGCCTAATCTACCAAAATGCTATAAATCAAAAGGTTTACAAAGAGAATACAAATTAGGAATTACCCACAAGCCTCTTGTGACACCTAACTCCACTCTTTGATATAGCTCTCCGAGCCCCTTCTTGATTCCATAGCCACCACAAGTTCACCACCTCGATCTCCGGGTCAAGCCGACTTTGGAATCATCCGGCCATGTAGAGTCCTAGGCAACAATGTATGGATTTAAAAAAGAGATGAAGTTTTTGTGAAAAACAAATCAACCTAGAGAGAATACATTGAATATTAGAGTATTTCTCTAGGATGACAAAGGATGATCAAATACTCAATTTAGATCATCTCAAATGCATAACCACACAAGGGATCTGAGTGAAATTGATTTTCTCTCTCTAAAGTGGGCTAATACAAGAGTGGGTGCCCTAAAAGAGTGAAAAATATGCTTATATATGTGCTGGTACAAATCTAGAGCTAGCCAAAGAGAAAGCAACACGCCGGGGTGCTAGCGCGCTGCTGGGGCGCTCTTAGCACGCGAGCTAGTGCTAGCGCGCTGCTAAGGCGCTCTGCGAGCGCCATTCAAACTTAGGCATTAAAATTAAATCAAAAATCAAAAACACCTTGAATAGCGCCACCGAAGAGCCCTAGCACCCTTAGGGCGCATACAAGTGGTAGCGCGCTACTAAGGTGCTCCGCTAGCATAGCCTTCTGTTCATTTTTTGCCTTAGAAAAATTTTTGCTCTTTCAAACCAAGGCCAGCCACCACTCTAAGCCTTATAAAAAAATTTCCATCACCCACAAAAGCAAACAAAGAGCGCTAATAACTTAAGAGTTAAAAACGTGATTATTCTGTTAAAGATTAGACACGAAATTAGAAGTGATGCATGGAAAATCATTACACTAAATGCACATGAATGCATATACCTTCTTCATACAAAATTCGAGCATCATTCAAGGCATGAGCTTCTCAACATTTCTTCATTCACCGGGCGGAGTGCCTAGACAAGATAAAATAAAAACTCTCTCCCGTACCCAAATGAAAAATGAACAATACAGACTCAAATGGTTTTGACAAAATCCAGAAAACTCCAATCAAACTAACAGCAACCTACTAGCCAAAAAAAGAACCTAATTCATAACGAAAAGCTCACGAAAACCTAACCAAACTGCTTCAGAAACTTAGAGCCTCATAAACCCGTCTAGCCCCCCACACAAAACATATGTGGAAAGTAAAAGCTACTTTATTAACCTCTTTATTAAGAAGTATAGAAAGTAGTCCATATTTTAGACTTTGTGTAAAGGGATGGTCATTAAATATGTGCAATACATAATGTGGACTTGGTAATTAAGAAAGAACCACTATTATTCTATATTGGGAATGACAATCCAAGGATAAGACTACTAATCAAGAAAAAACACGTGAAGTATCATGTTGAGCATGTGAAAGCACCAAATAATTGGGATCCAACGGAATTGTTTTGGGTTTCAAAAGAAATCACCAAATAAACTAAGTAATAAATAAGTAGGTAATTCTATATACAAAGTGTGATTAATTTTAAACTAAAAACTTGACTTCCACTAGGATTTTTTTCCTATTAGCATGTTTCTTTTTATTTTACAGAACCAATTGCCAATTAGAGCTATAAATTATTGGGTAACAGGAGTCAAAAGCCCTAAATTAAATTGAATTCCTAAAGCTAGACTACAATGAGGACTCTAATTAGGGCTTGCTATGAACTAAATGACGGGGGGGGGGGGGGGGGGGGGGGGGAGAGAGAGAGAGAGAGAGAGAGAGAGAGAGAGAGAGAGAGAGAGAGAGTCCCAATCAAGTGCTTTTGCTCTTCCTTTTTGTCTTTTCTATGTTGTCAACTAACAGAAACCAAGAAGATCTAGTATTAATTTACTAGATTTTGCTAATTTGTATAGAAAAAGTATTTTTTAAAAACATGAAACGAAACAGTTCAGCTAATGGGCAAGTATATACTATAATATATTGTAAAACACATAGCTGCAAACAATGGCATAAGGGGAGAAATCGAAGGGAGGAGAGAGAGAGAGAGAGAGAGAGAGAGAGAGAGAGAGAGAGAGAGAGAGAGAGATGCCTTACACTATGTTCCAGGTCTCTGGAGAGGGAGTAGATCGATAAGCCCTAGGTAGCAGGGTTTTCGGTGGTTTCGCTGAGGAAAGATGCAAAACGAGCCATGGGGGTGCTGGTTTCGGACAGATTTTGGAAGGGGGTTAGGGTTTGATTTCTGGACTGGTTAGGGCAGTGGGATGAGGGTTTTGTGAGAGATGGGTGGTTTAACGATTGGGTGATGAGAAGACGTGAGAAAAGAGAAGGGATATGGCAGAGTTCGGTGCAAGAGAGAGTGGAGGCGTTACCTTGGTTTCTTGACAGGGGATATTTCGGCCAATGGCTGGAACTTTGAACTCCTTGCAATTGATGCTTAGAACTTGCAATTTAGGGCTGGATTTTTCGGATTTGGCAGTGAAAAGAAACCCTTTTTTTTTTCTTATCTTCTTATTTCTGGGTGATTCTTCTTCATCTATTTGGTTTCGCCCGGAACCCAATTTTGATTCTAAGATTGCTTTTTAATTGCAGAGTACCCCTGTTTTTTCCCTTTATTTTCTACCATTTTCTGTCAATTTTAGCCTGACGTAGCATATAAATGATCCTCTAACTTGCTTTATTTGGTTTGGTTGTCTAGAAACTAGGGAGTCGAAAATGCCTTTCCTTTTAAGGGGTAGTTCCCAGTTATGAACCTACTGAGGTGTCCTTGGAGGTGGGTTTGTGGGACTTAAAAAGTAACTTTAGATTTTTAGCGAGGAACATAATTCCCCTCAAAAAGTAAGTTAGCGAGGAACACAATTTCCTGCAAAAAGTAAGTATATGTCTTTAGCGACCAATTCTTTATTTCCTTGCAAATAACTAATATTTTTGCAAGAAACATAATTCCTCGCAAAATGTCTACCACTTTAACGTCCAAAACAGTTTCACGCAAAAAAAAAACTACAGCCTTTTGGCGACAAAATTTTTTATTTCCTCGCAAATTCATTTTTCCCGCCTACATAAAAAATTCCCGCCACGTTTTTTGCGACAACAATTAGCGAGGAATTTTAAAACTTCGTCGCAAATACTCTTTAGCGACAACTAAATAGCGAGGAAAATATGTCTTCCACGCAAAAAAAACACCATTAGCGAGGAAACAGTAATTTCCTCGCCAAAACTCTTCCTTTAGCGAGGAAATAGAAATCCTCGCTAAAAAATTCGTCGCAAAAAGACTGATTTCTTGTAGTGTGTTTACACCCATTTTTGGCACCCAGTCCTGGGCAAGTGTTGGAAGGCTATTTAATTATCTTTTAATTAAATTGGGCCAAAAAATAGAGATGAATTGGGTTAAAATTAATGGGCCAAACCCATGTTGACTGGGCCCAATTAATTTTAATTTGGTTCGGGCTCGAGTTTGGAGGTTTTGGGCCAATTTGTAAAAGAATTCGGCTGGCCCAAGTGTTGATATGGGCTAAATATGTTAGTAGGCCATTTAATTTAATTAAATGGCCCATTACCCAAGTGGCCCATGAAAAGTGGAAAGGAAAGAGGAAGTTGATTGCCTGATGAAAGCCATTTTGACCGAGTCAAATGGCTGGAAGTTTGCTACCCACGGGAAATGGGATGACATGGCCCATTACTTGCCAAACTGCCCATGAAAATAGGAAGTGGGGGAGAAAGACATGGCCCATTATTCTCTTAACCACCCATGATCAAGGTTTCACACATGGATAAATTGATATTCACTTTTATCAACTCCTCTCAACCGCCCATGATCCCATGATGAGAAGATACATGGGACACTTGTCATTATGAGGAGAAAGGGCAGGAAATCCATTCCCATGCAAACTCACAAGAAGCCGTGGCCTATAAATAAAGGAACTCAAGAAGAAAAAAGGGTTCCCACACCAATCAAGCTCAACGCTTAAAACCAAAGTCTTCCCAGCGAAGCAACTATCTCTATTTTCTCACCCTCACTCAATTACTCCACCAAGTAATTCGGGTTTCTATCTCTCTTGTACCCCAACTTTATTATTACGAAACATAATAAAGTTATTCATATCTCTCTTCATCCCTTACTTTATTATTACGATATAGTAAAGTAATTCTACGCTGTTACTTTCTTTCCTACATGGTTAGAAAATTATTAAGTCCTCGCATGAAGAGGCAAATCCACGGACCTCACTGCAATCCAGCCCTTAGGTTGTAGTACTATCGCCATATCAGATCTAGAAGTCAGAAAAAGGACACTCAGCCCTTTACGTTAGACGCGACAAGTCTTGGCACGCCCGCTCAGTCCTTGAGCCACCTCGCGCGCGAACATCTTTTTGGCACTCCCGGTGGGACCCTAATCGTCTAAGGGTTTTATCATGTTCAGGAAGCCGCAGCAACAACCGGATCCACCCGTCCTGGATCCACCACAGAGTCCTGAGGGAGTGGCAGTCGACGTGCCATTACTCGAGGAAGCTGGTCCTCAGATCAGCGCCCAAGATCTTAGCGACGCTACCGACAGCGTCAAAAATTATATGTTCATGGCAGGATGTGAGATCTCCCACAATGTTACGCAGTCAATCTCGCAATTGTTCACTCAGTCCTTGGAACCTCTGACCATAGCAGTCAACAAAATGGTTGCTACGCTTACAGAGAGGCTACCGCTTGCTCCTCAGGAGCAGGGCTTTCCACAGTTTGGTGTCTTTGGCAACGGTCAAGACCAAGCTGGCTTATTGGGGGTTCCTCCCCCTCCTCAGACGTTTTACCATGCCATTTCGTCTAATAGCCCTGCACTCGGGGGGCAAAAATAGAAGGGAGTCGTGATTGGAGGAGCTTCGACGCCTCCGAATCACGATCAAAGGTATACTTTGGTCGAGGACCAGAACAAGCTTGACAAGTCTGACAAGACAGACCGAAGGCCTTTGCAAGGAGGCCAGGGCTCTGGAAAGGACAAAGGAGCACATACTCCTCAAAGCTCTAATACTTGAGGGGCAAGTCCAGCCCAGAACCAGCAGGCACAAGAGGCGCACCTACAGCCGCCTCCTGAGCCAGACTCAGTCATGGGAAGGGATCAAGTCTTGAACCTGCTCCAGGAGCAGTTAGGACCTGGTTTCAGACCTTTGGGAAGGCCAATGTATAGGAAGCCTCATACCGAGGAGGTGGACAATACACATTTCCCAAAGGGTTATAAAGTCCCAGAATTTCAGACCTTCAATGGTAAGAGCATGCAGTCGACGGTGGAGCACATTGCCAAGTTTCAAGTTCAATGTGGAGAAGCTGGAACCATTGATTCACTGAAGTTGAGGCTTTTTCCCAATTCCCTTACTGGGACAGCCTTCACTTGGTACATCAACTTGCCACCTAACTCGGTGCAGACCTGGGCACAGTTGGAGGAGATGTTCCACCAGCAGTTCTACAGGGTAGAACCAGAAGTGACGTTGGCAGACCTGTCATGCTATCGTCAAACCCATCTAGAGTCTGTGGAGTCCTACCTCTTACGTTTCAAAACTGCTCGATTCAAATGCAAGATAGTCCTTCCTGAGGCTGAATACGTGCGTATAGCATTAAACGGCCTGGGCTTCGAAATGAAGAAGAAGTTTTACGGAACGGAGTTCAGAGACCTGTTCAAATTATCTTCTAAGGCTTCTCATTATGAAAAGTTCTTGGCGGAAGAGCAGGACAGGAAGACGGCATCCAAAGGGACGTATTACCATGACCCTAATTACGAGGTTGCTGCAATGGAAGCAGAGGCAGACCCAGACGTGGCAGTGGCTGAAATTATCAACAAAAAGCCATACGTTTACAAGGCATTTGTCAAGATGGAGCCCACAAAGCAATTAGCCCAGAGCGCTTTCAATAAGTCAACCAGGACCTATACATTTGACGTGGGTAGGGTTGAAGTTATCTTTGATCAACTCCTGGCCGACAAGCTGCTCAAATTGCCCTTTGGTCACAAGATTCCAACTTCGGAAGAACTGAAGGGCAAAGAGTATTGTAAGTATCACAATTCTTGGAGTCATACTACTAATAATTGCATAGTATTTAGAAATGATATCCAGGACAAAATTGAACGGGGAGAGTTCAAATTCACGGAGAAAGACAAGCAGCCCATGGGGGTGGATGGCAATCCCTTTCCTTCAGGGCTGAGTACAAATATGGTCTCCGTCAACATGAGGGACATGCCTAGCACTATTTCTAGGCAGAAGATAAGTTTGAGAGCTCCTTCCAGAGCAGTCTACAAGTCCAGCCCAGGCAGGTACTGGGATCCTTATTATGATGAGGGTGATGTCAGGACTGAGCGGGTTAGAAGGTTCGAAAAACTGAACTCTTGGTGGTCCAGACCTTCGGGAGTGAAGAAACCAGAGAAACCAACTTGTTCCATGGTGTGTACAGAGTGTGGACATCATGCCAGTCTTAGCAAGCCAGTCCTAAAAAGCATTATTATGGGAAGGGCTGAGCCAAGTCTTAAGGAGCCACGCAGGTCTAAAGGGAGAAGGGTTGTACGCGAATCTGTGTTCCACCGAATTCAGCCAAGGTTAGTTGAAATTGAAGATGAGCTCGTCAACTTGGGGATATCTGCTCCTTCCAGGGATAAATCAAGGGTTGTGAAACCTCCAGTTACTCTTCCAGATGAGTGGGCATAGGGTTGAACATCCAAAGTTTCCCTCTAAACCTCCACCTTTGTCCAAATCTCAAAAGAGGCGCCGC
The DNA here is from genome assembly GCF_030253575.1 of Rhododendron vialii. NCBI lineage: Eukaryota > Viridiplantae > Streptophyta > Magnoliopsida > Ericales > Ericaceae > Rhododendron > Rhododendron vialii. The sequence continues at coordinate 16,658,275 of NC_080558.1, forward strand.
CAACGATTTAGGCAGGTAGCAAGAAGGGCTGAAGAAGAAGCAGACCTACTTGACGATCCCATGAATGAAGATGACCTCATGAATGGAGATGATCCCAAAGAGAAGATGAAGATGGAGATCCCGGTGGAAGAGCCTATGGTCGAAAAACCTAAGGTTAAAAGAGTATACAAGCCTTTGGAAAGGACTATGGAAGAGGCTACCATTGAGCCTCCTCCAAGGACTTTACCCCAGAAGCAAGTTTCGTTCAAGAAGACGTACAAAGAGGCTGTTACCAAACCACCTCCAAAGCAGGCAACGGTACCCAAGAAATAACCTCTCTTGGAAAGAACTCTCAAGGAGGCTAGGATTCAGCCTCCACCAAGACAAGTCTCTTTGCTCCAAAGGACAGCCCTTGAACCCAGAAAGCCAGACTCGGGGGGCAAGTCAAAGTTGAATCCACAGGCTAAGGTGTTTGTGCCAGGACAGGGTCATAACATGCAATGCAACATGGTCGTGTTCTTACCAGCAGATCTAGAAGCCAAGGACAACACTCCAATAGCCATTGAGGGAGATGTTGTAGAGATGGGGCAGACAGCGGAGATCTTAAATGAGTCCTTCTTTGTAGGACTGAATGGGCCTTCAGTGATCGTGCTGAAGGACGAGACCGAAGAGAAGAATGAAGATCGTGCGGCTAGCGTAATCTTTGAGAAGCCGAGTCCTACGATGAACAAACACATCAAGCCCTTGTACATTGCTGGTTGCCTTGATGGGATGCCAGTGAACCGTATCCTGGTAGACAATGGTTCAGCAGACAATCTCATTCTTAAGGCCATGATGCAGAGGCTCAGGAAGACTGATCAAGACCTGGTTTCATGCAACGCCACAGGAGACAGCATGCCAAGGTATTTTGATCATGAATTTAACGATAGGGTCCAAGACCTTAACAACACCTTTTTTTGTTATCAATTCACACTCTTCCTTCAATGTTCTACTGAGGAGAGATTGGATTCACTCCTGTCTAGCGGTCCCCTCAACCCTTCACCAATGTCTTATTTTTTGGAATCAAGACGACGTGGAGGTGATATGGGCTGACCGTAGACCATTCCAGGCCTTTACTAACCATGCTGAGGCCCACCTATATGATGAAGGGGTTGGTCCAATGAAGGTGGCAGGCCTTGACAAGTATGGCCGCCACAGAATAGCCCCCATTCATAACAAGAAGTCAGCTGAAGAAGTGAAGGCACTTTTTCAAGAATTAATCGGTCCAATGATTACGGAGTCAAGTAGGCCGATTATAGCTTCATCCAAATACCCTTCTCAATGTCAGTAAGCCCTTCAGAATCAGAGAAACATGTGGCCCTTTGGACCACATTGTCAAAGTTTGAAGCCTATTCACTAGAGAAGAGGCTGACGGGAAGTCAAGAGTCTGAGGAAGATTTTTCGGCCTATGCGGCCAAAGTAATCAACGAAGACGAAAACCTGGTTGAAGATCTTGATGAAATCCGCCTGGAAGACCTTGAAGCAGCCCCAGCCAAGTTGGATGATTTAAAGGCTGACGTGCGAGATCCTTTAGAAGAAGTTAATTTGGGAGATTCAGAGAATCCCAAACCTGTATATATTAGTCAACTTCTGCCAGAGGACGTGAAGGAAAAGTTCATCCAGCTCTTAAGGGAATTCAAGTCCTGTTTTGCTTGGACTTACGAAGAGCTGCCAGGTCTGTCCAGAGACTTAATGGAGCACAAGTTACCTATACAACCAGAATTCAGACCTTTCAAACAACCGCCAAGGAGGATGTCCAATGAGGTTTACTTACAGGTCAAAGATGAGATCAAACGTCTTTTCAATGCTGGGTTTATACGCACAGCCAGGTATGTTACTTGGCTCTCTAATATTGTGCCAATCCTTAAGAAGAATGGCAAGGTCAGAGTGTGTGTAGACTTTAGAAACTTGAACTTGGCTTCCCCAAAGGACGAGTATCCAATGCCAGTCGTAGATCAGTTGGTAGATGGAGCATCTGGTCACAAGGTCTTGTCCTTCATGGATGGGCATTCTGGTTATAATCAGATCTTTATCGACGAGGCCGATATGGCTAAGATCGCTTTTAGGTGTCCTGGAGCCCTAAGAACCTTTGAGTGGGTCGTAATGCCCTTCGGCCTAAAGAATGCTAGTGCTTCATTCCAGCGAGCAATGAATGCCATATTTCACGATTTCACTGGCCATTTCATGGAGATCTACATTGATGATATTGTGGTCAAGTCTCAGTCCTATGATGAACATTTGGAACACTTGAGGAAGTCTTTTCTTGAGAATGCAACAGTTTGATTTGAAAGTAAACCCCTTGAAATGTGCCTTCGGAGTCTCCGCAGGCAAGTTCCTTGGATTCCTAGTCCACAACAGAGGAATTGAAGTGGACAAGAACAAGGCTAAAGCAATCATGGAAGCGAAGCCTCCTACCACCAAGAAGGAGTTACAGAAGCTTTTGGGTTCGTTCAACTTCTTGAGAAGGTTTATCTCAAACCTAGCTGGAAGGGTTCAGGTCTTTTCTTCTCTCTTGAAGCTGAAGGACCATGACGCTTTTGTTTGGGAGGCAAACCATCAAAAGGCCTTTGATGAGACTAAAGGCTATTTAGCAACAGCTCCAGTCCTTATGCCTCCCATCAAGAACAGGTCGTTGAAGCTCTACATCTCAACAGCTGAGGGCTCTATTGGAGGTCTCTTGGCTCAAGATAACGCTCAAGGAAAGGAACAGGCAGTTTATTAATTGAGTAGGTTGCTGACTCCTTATGAAAGGAGATACACTCCTATTGAAAAGATTTGTCTTGCCTTGTACTTTTTAGCAATAAAATTGAGGCACTACATGCTTCCTGTTTTGGTTTACATTATGAGTAAAACAGACCTAGTTAAATACTTGCTTTCTCGGCCAATCATGAGAGGCCGAATCGGCAAATGGTCTTTAGCTCTAATGGAGTTTAGTTTTCAATACGTTCCTCAAAAGGCTGTAAAGGGTCAGGCCTTAGCAGATTTTCTTGCTGATCATCCATGCGTGGATATCGGCGATGAGTCTGAGTTAAGTCTGAACGCTCTTGAGATATCACTTACTCCTTGGACACTGCTCTTTGACGAATCAATGACTCAGCAAGCCTCAGGTTGTGGAGTAATTATTATTTCTCCTCAAGGCCTGAGGACTGAATTGTCCTTTCAATTTGATTTCCCATGTACAAATAACCAAGCTGAATACGAAGCAGTTGTTATAGGCCTTGAGATCCTAAGAGATCTAGAGGCCAGAGAAGTAAAGATTATTGGGGATTCAAACCTCGTAATCAATCACTTGGCTGGAGCGTTCAAATGTTATAGTGAGGACTTGGCTCCTTATTATATGGCAGCAGTGCAATTAATCCAAGATTTTGATAATGTCACGGTCAAACACGTCTCAAGGAGTATGAACACTGAAGCCAACAGCTTGGCTCTGGCCTCTACAGGTCTGAAGCTAGCTCTAAAAACAATCCACAAGATCATCACAGTCCAAAAGAGGTTGTTACCTTCTGTTGAAGGAGAGGTCTAGGACTGGAGGTGTTTACTTCTGACTTCACAGGTGAAGAATCAGATAATGAACCAGAAAACGATTGGCATACACCTATTATTTCCTTCCTAAAGAGGCCTCATCACAGAACTTCTAGAAGGTAAGGAGAAGGGCTATGAGCTATATCCTCGTGGGCGATGAATTATACAAGAAAAGCTTTGAGGATGATTTACTTTTAAGGTGTTTAGGGCACCCCGAGGCCATGAGGGTCATGAGTGAAGTCCATGAAGGAATCTGTGGCGCCCATCAATCTGGAAAAAAGATGAGATGGCTAATCAGAAGGTATGGATACTATTGGCCAACCATCTTAGAGGATTGTATTCGTTTTGCTAAAGGATGTCAACCTTGCCAAGCCCATGGCCCAATTCAGTGTGTTCCTGCAGCTGATTATCATGCTGTGGTCAAACCTTGGCCATTTAGAGGTTGGGCCCTTGACGTAATTGGGAAAATTTATCCGCCCTCTTCAGGAAATCATACTTACATCTTGGTGGCCACGGATTACTTCACCAAGTGGGCAGAAGCGGTGCCATTAAAGTCTATAGATCAACAAGAGGTAATCAAGGTGATCAAGGAAAGAATCATCCATAGGTTTGGATTGCCTGAACACTTGGTTGTAGATAGGGGTACGATATTTATGGGAGAATAAGTGGTTAACTTTGCTGCACAGCAAAATATTATTATCTCCAATTCTACTCCTTATTACGCACAAGGAAATGGCCAAGCTGAATCCACCAACAGGACTCTTGTCAATATTATCGAGAAAATGGTAGAAGATAATCCAAAGGCCTGGCACGAATTGCTTTCTGAGGCCTTATGGGCCTACAGAACCTCAAAGAAGGAAGCCACCAATATAACTCCTTATATGTTGGTATATGGGCATGATCTAGTCCTACCAATGGAAGTAGCAGCAAAGTCAGCAAGAATAGCATATCAAAATGGCCTCACTCCTGCATACTATACTCAGGCCATGCTGATGGAGCTTGAGGACTTGGACGAGGTTAGGCTTGCAGCTCTCGATCATATGTTGGTTCAGAAAAGAAGAGTCACTAGATCATATGACAAACGTGTAAGGAAAAAGAGCTTTACTGAGGATGACTTGGTTTGGAAGGCAGTCTTCCCCTTAGGGGAAAAGAATCCAAGATATGACAAGTGGTCTCCAACCTGGGAAGGACCGTACCAAATTGCTCAAGTCCTTAGAGGTAATGTTTATCTTCTTATGGACCTAAATGGTGGTTTATTTAAGCATTTAACAAATGGAAAGTACCTAAAGCATCACTATCCTACTATGTGGGAGATGAGAGACTTTGGAGAAATTCAATCTACCAAACCATAAAGAAATTTCATGGCAAGGCCTGAACAGAGGCCGTAGTACTTACTATGCAAAATTCAAAAAGGCCTCAAGTTCAGGCCGCCTATCATCAAAAACCAAACCATTGCCTTGGCCAATTAAAGGAAAGTTCCAGGCCAGGCAAGCAGCAGATTAACTAATTATTACAAACCAAAGTTCAAAAGTGAAAGTTTTTGAGGTCAAGACCTACAGAAGGCCTTCAAGACTGCTTTTGAGGTTTGCCCACGAGGTGTCAAGGTTGGCAAGCCGAGCTTCTAGCGTATCCCGCTGCCCACGAAGGCCTGGGACTTCTTCAACTAGAAGATTCAGCTTCATTTTCTGGCTTTTTGATCCAGCCTTTAATTTTTCATGATGTTGGGCCAGGATTTTGGATTCCTTCCGAAAGTTTTCCAGTCGGCCTTCAGCTAGTGCCAATTGGGTTTTGAGATCTTGAATTTCATCGGAGGTGGCAGTGATGTTTGCTTCGTTGACCTTGATATCTTCCTTGAGCTGATTCCATTCAGAACTGAATTTGGTAAGCTCCATATCAACCAGATCCAACTATGCCAACTTGGCATTAACCTTGTTAAGCTCGTGGGTGGAAGAATCATGAGATTTGATCATGGTAGGAAATTCTTTCTGGAAATACTAAAGGGAGGTCTCCTCTATACCCAAGGCCTGGGACTTCACCAGCACCTCCATGGCCTTCTTTATATTCGAGGCTCGAGCTAGATGGACAATAGCCTTGAAGTTCTGCAGAAGGGCCATCCTAAGAGCTGTCTTGGCCTCAGCAATTTCATCTGGTGTAAATTGAGATTGGGAAGTTGATCCAAGACCACTGCCTGAGGTGCCAGAATTGGCCGCCTTCAGCAAGTCCTGAGCAGACTGAAACAAAGTGTCCAGATCTTCTTCTTCTTCTTCCTCTGTTACGATGACAAGTTCAGGTTCAACAGGATGATCAGTCGAGGGAATATGTTTGGTTGCCAGAGAGCTGGGCTTCTCTGGAGTTCTGGAGGATGCTTCGTGTTGAGGTTCCTGGTGAGGCATACCTAGCCCTTTCTCTTCTATCTCTGTCTCTTCTTCAAAGTAATCGTCAAGTTCCTTGGGGTTAAAAACAAGAGGGATTAGATGATAGTAAGGGGCCATAAATGCTGAAGAGGACATGTCATAATACATCCTTACGATGGGATTGCCTTCTGTGGCAGACACGGTATTTTCAGAGTCAATTGGAGTAGGTTTTTTCTTCCTCAACCTCTTCTTGGTTGGAGCAGAATCAGCTTGTCCTTCCTTGACCTTGGAGGTGGCCTGTCAAGAGGAAGGGGATTTAGCAAAAGGTTTCAATGAGGCCAAGGGCAAGGCCAAGAAGAGTACAAACCTTCTCCAAAGGGTCAGACTCAGGAGAACTATTTTTGGCACTACTCCTTGTTCTACCAGCCACGGTGGTCTGAGAGGCCTGTGAGGAGATTTAAGGCATAAGTAATGTACGGAAGGGATGGAAGGATGCTAAAGGAGTTTTACCTCTGGCGCCTGCTTGTGTGCGAGCATCTTAGTCCTTTTGGGCTTCTGTGGGGCAGTTTCAGCAGGGGTCTCATCGAGAATACTCTCTAGACCTGGAGACAAGGAAGAGATTAGCCCAAATATTGATAGAGTCCAAGATGTTTGCAACAGCAAAGGTGTGGGTCTTACCTTTTCTTTTCATGGTCAAGGATGGTGAAGGACTGATCTGTTGCAAGGGCATGGTGAAGCCAGGCTCAGGAACTCCAGCAGATTGCGGCAGAAGTGTGGTTAAGACCTCCAGGTAGGATTTGATGAAATGCATTCTTGTGTAACCTCCCCACCAACTATCAAATTTGGCTCCTTTGTCAGTGCGTTCAGCATAGCAATGAAGGGCAAAGGCCTTCCTAAGCTCAGGGAGAGTGTTCCTGACCCTTTCTAGGTCTTTTGGTTGGACCACCAGCCTGTCAGTGAAATCCTCATTCAAGGACTGGTATGGAGGCAATGGAGTGAGTTGACAAAGGCCGAACTGTCTAGCAAATTGGGCTGCATTATAGTATTCAACTCCACACTTGTAATTGGTAGGAGTATAGGCCATGCCATACATGAGGTCCATGGAAATCAAAAAGCTGCTCCAGATCTTGAAATGGTCATCAAAGTCATCACCCGAATTTGAGGCTTCTTGTTTCAGCCACCAGGGCACCGTGTCCCTGACAAAGGGCAGCCAGTTCTTCCCCATCCCAGTGAGTTCATGGTAGAAGAATTTGAAGTAGGTCCCGAAAGCCTATCTAGGGCCGCGAGCATCAGTATAATGGAGGCCGTAGCAGGTGTGTTCTGTCTTTTTTACCATGGGTGGGCCAAGTTTAGGGAAATAAGACCATAACCATAGGGTCATGACCCACAGGGGTCCAGGAGCAAAGATAAACTTGTTGCTCATTAGTTCCTTCATACCACGGTAAAGATGGGCTAAAACCAAGGGGCCTAATGCCAGCTTCTGCCCAGAAGCTAGGGCACAGGCCAAGTCTATAAAATCCTTGGTGACCCTATTCACAGAAACACAGAAGATAAATTTGTTTAACCAATACAGGAGGAAGGCCACGTGTTCATTATCCTCAACAGGTCCCTTTTTGGCATAATGGTTAATGAAAGGGGCAAAAGACAATGGTTCTTTATACTCAAAGTAAGAAATTTTTTATGACAGAAAGTAATTGGCCTCTATCCCATGGGGACGGAGGCCTGTCAGGAAAGCCAAGTCCTGAAGGGTGGGGCTCATGAGGCCTACCTTAAAATGGAATGAGTTTGTGGTAACTGACCAGAATTGAGAAGCAGCCAGGAAGAGATTTTTGTCCATATCAATAAGTGATCGACTGAGTAGAATGGCGTCTTGGATCCCTATTTGCTTCCACAGATCACCCTTGGCCTCAAGCATTCGATCAAGCCACTCTACGTACTTGGCGTCAGGTCTGTGCCAAAGGCGATTGGGAATATCAGAGTTGAAACGATTCCAGTCAAGGGACGGAGATTCAAAGGGAAGGACTTCCTCAGCCAATGGGTACATCGGGGCAAGTTGGGAGGGAAACCCTAATTGAAACGCAGGCCCCAACCCAACTCGATCAGCGTTTGCAATGACCAGGACGTCGTTGGTAATCGCTATGTGCTCTTCGTCAATAATCTTGCGGATTTGGATGGCGAAACTGTTGGGATTTGGAGGAGGAGCATTAGCTTTGTGGGTCGCCATCTCTAGTGCAGATCAGAAGGCTCGAGTGAAAGAATGGCGGTTTAGGGCTTTTTTCTGGACTTCGTTCGTGCAAGAGGAGAGGAAGCAGAGAAGATGTAGAGAGAGAATGAAAAGAAAGAATGGAGCTTTGTGGATGGCGGCACAATTGATGCCATTGTATTTTCCTTTCTATCTCTATCTCTTTGATCGAGATTGAAGAAGCAACTCAAGGGTTGGACTCTTGATTGACGCAAAGAGTCCTGACGATTTGAAAAGCTGCATGGCAGCCAATGCACGGCCTGGGGTGATGACACGTGTCCCTCAGGCCTAAAATGGTGATAGTTGTTCCTGTCAACAGAACTCCTTAAGGGGTTGTTTATCTCGGAAACTGTTGAGATTTAAAATGGAGAATTCAAACCCAATTAATAGACGTGCTTCGGAACTTAAAAAGTTGTTAGGCCTAAATACGGCCTGATTAGCTTTTTAAGTGTAAACATTTGAACTTTTGAAAAATTCTTAGGCTAAATAAGCCTGATTATTTTTCAAATTTAGCGATAAGGACTCGTTTGGTTATGCCAAAAACCGTACTTTGTCCTAATTTACAAGCCTAGATCTTGAACAAGATCAAGGCCTGGGGGGGCATTGTTTACACCCGTTTTTGGCACTCAGTTCTGGGCAAGCGTTGGAAGGCTATTTAATTATTTTTTAATTAAATTGGGCCAAAAAATAGAGATGAATTGGGTTAAAATTAATGGGCCAAACCCATGTTGACTGGGCCCAATTAATTTTAATTTGGTTCGAGCTCGAGTTTGGAGGTTTTGGACCAATTTGTAAAAGAATTCGGCTGGCCCAAGTGTTGATATGGGCTAAATATGTTAGTAGGCCATTTAATTTAATTAAATGGCCCATTACCCAAGTGGCCCATGAAAAGTGAAAAGAAAAGAGGAAGTTGATTGCCTGATGAAAGCCACTTTGACCGAGTCAAATGGCTGGAAGTTTGCTACCCACGGGAAAAGGGATGACATGGCCCATTACTTGCCAAACTGCCCATGAAAATAGGAAGTGGGGGAGAAAGACATGACCCATTATTCTCTTAACCACCCATGATCAAGGTTTCACACATGGATAAATTGATATTCACTTTTATCAACTCCTCTCAACCGCCCATGATCCCATGATGAGAAGATAAATAGGACACTTGTCATTACGAGGAGAAAGGACGGGAAATCCATTCCCATGCAAACTCTCAAGAAGCCGTGGCCTATAAATAGAGGAACTCAAGAAGAAAAAAGGGTTCCCACACCAATTAAGCTCAACGCTTAAAACCAAAACCTTCCCAGCAAAGCAATTATTTCTATTTTCTCACCCTCACTCAATTACTCCACCAAGTAATTCGGGTTTCTATCTCTCTTGTACCCCAACTTTATTATTACGAAACATAATAAAGTTACTCATATCTCTCTTCATCCCTTACTTTATTATTACGATATAGTAAAGTAATTCTACGCTGTTACTTTCTTTCCTACTCGGTTAGGAAATTATTAAGTCCTCGCACGAAGAGGCAAAACCACGGACCTTCACTGCAATCCAGCCCTTAGGTTGCAGCACTATCGCCCTCTCAGATCTAGAAGTCAGAAAAGGGACGCTCAGCCCTTTACGTTAGACGCGACAAGTCTTGGCACGCCCGCTCAGTCCTTGAACCACCTCGCGCGCGAACAGGATCCATGATGAGTGGTGGCTTATGTGATTGGAGTTTGGCCACGGGAGAATGGTTATTGCACCTCTTTTGGTGTTTTTCTCAAGTTCAAGAAGCCGAAGGTTTCTGCTATTCGAGACTTTTCTCCAGGGTCGGTCCTGAAAATTTGGAGGCTTAAAGCAACTTTTAAAATTGAGGTCTTAGGTTTTTTCTATATAAAAAAAATCAATATAGGTGGTTAATATAAGGTAAAAATATTGAATATGGTATTTTAGTTTCGTAATTAACTAAAATAAAATTTTAAAATATTTTATAGAATTAGAAAAAAAAAATCAAACATAACAAAATACCACTCATACATTGCATTTTTTTAACTAATCATGTTATTAACTTTAACCATAAAAATGCAAAAGATGTAAAAACTGTATATTATTTATTCCTAGATCCAAAAGAAAAAAAAAGGGAAAAAACCTTTGTCAAAAGAAAACCTCCCTTGGAATTGAATCAGGGATCTCCCATCCCAATCACACAGACCACATGTGTTAGAATTGACATTGTGTTGAAACACGAAACATTTATATAAATATAATACATTTGATTGTTTTTTAATGAAAAATGAGGCCCTCGTTTTTCTAAAATTTCGGAGGCCTAAAGCGCCGGCACCTCGAGCTTTAACCCAGGGCCAGCCCTGCTTTCCTCCTGGGTGCGGACCATGCATGCTGCATAACAATCTGATGTCCCAGGATACGGAGGCAGGAGCGTCACGTATGCAAGAAGAGAATTCGGTGGCTGATGAAAAGACTGTGAATTGTACTGTATATGACTGTCAAAATTTCAAGAATTGGAAATGGATCATTATCTCCTCAGTTGGTGAAAAGTTTAGTGAAGTCGGAACTGCCAGGCTTGCTTGATTTGGAGGTGAAGCTGGTGGCTGCAGCTGAGAAGGTCAAGCCAGAGAATTCAGAATGTTTGCATGAAGTGGAAGCGCAGGCAGTGGTGAAGAGTGAAGGTGCACCAGAAAGAGACATTGCGTCAGACAGTAGTTCTATGGTCGATGGGATGGTTCCACCTGGTGGTTCAAAAGCACAGTCTCCGCAACCGTGGCGTAGTAGTGATGCGACCATTTTGAAGGAGACTGCCCTGAAAAATGAGTACCATGGGAGAAGGGTTTCCGCTAAACGCGACTTCCCCCTATTTTGTGGAAGAAATGCTCCACGGGCGACTGAAGAAGAGCGCATGGTTATTGTCTTGGGAAATAGGACTTTTAGTGCTCCGTTTGAGGCATCAGTTCAAGTGGGTTGTTAAGAGAGACAGTGAGGGTTAAAGGAGAAAGCTGTTCAGTGAGAGAGACAAAATGGAGTCGCATTGAGGAATTGGATTGTGGTGTTCAAGATGGAAATGCCCTCAAAAGGGGTTGGAAGGACTGGTGACTGACACAAAAAACAAATCTCTAGAAGTTGTTGCGAAAGGCTCGGCATTGACAGCATTGACAGAGACCATGAGGGCTGAGTGCTTTGCCGGATTTCTAGTCTTAAATTACCGGATTACCCTAAGTGTAGGGCTGAGATCGACGTAGCACAATATCCAATAAGACCGAAGTTGAATCCACAGAGATGGTGATGTGTGCTGATAAAAACTCGAGTTATTACTTATTTAAATTGGCTCTTAGGTATCCACTCCTTGTCGATTATTTAAATTGGCTCATAGTACTCGTAACCAATTCTGGATTTATCTGCTCCATTTGGTATTCTTAAAAACGTTTGACTTTAGAGAAAAAAAAACAAACTCGAAAGATGCGAACTTTTATGGTTGCTGTTCACCCAAACGTGGCGGAGAACAAGTTTTGGTCTCTCGTACCCCGCAATTCATGAGCTCCGACAATGCCCGAGTTCATCTAACGAAAATTCTTTACAAACCTAAAATTGTCTTTTTATTATTATTCCAAAACAGGAACAAAACGTGTCCGGCCGGATAACGGTGTGCTAATCATCCCGCGACCCTACCTATACAACTATCTCTCCATTGACAAAGGACTTGCCAAGGAAGGATTAAAAACAACTAAAAACATAATTATTATTTATGTGAATATGAAAGATCGATACTAGTGTGTGCCAAAAAAATGTTTACAACGGAGGTAAGCCAAAGGCGTTCCATTCTCAACCTTTAAGAGATTCGCACTAATATTAACCTTAGATTTAAGTTTAGTGTGAGAAACAGCTGAGTAGTTTGCGAATTTCCACGACCAAACCTCAATCATTACTTGTTAAGAAAATTATTTAACAGACTAGGAATATAGAACAGAATTGAAGCAAGGAATTAAAAACTACTAATTCATTACAAACAACAGAATACAAATGGATTACAAGGGCCAAGCTCTGAATGAAAGCCGTAGTGGAAGAAGGAAATTATTCTAGAGGGAGGTGGATTTCGCAGTTCCGGCTGGGAAAGAAAAATGGAAGACAGAGAAAATCGGGAAGAGAGAGAGAGGGTTGGATATTTGCTTTCTTTTTTCCTTCCTTCTTTTACCCCACCTCCTGACTCTCAGCCTTCCTTCTTTTAAAAAAAAAGAAAAGAGAGCATAAAATGAAAAAAGAAGAACTGTCGGCCATTGCCATACGATATATATATATATATATATATATATATATATATATATATATTACTTATATTATAATATCTTTTTTTATATAATAACAAGGTGCCCCAATAAGGTGCCCCAATTCCTCTGCGGACACTCCACTAATTCGGAAAGGTAGGTATATATATATATATATATATATATATATATATATATATATATATATATATATATATATATATATATATATATAGCCATACATATGGCTTAAATTTAACTATTAGTGCAAACATAAGCCATGATATCATAATAAAGCCTTTCACAATAAAATTTTGAAAATGTAAGATAATATTCAAGGTAGTGGGACGTCACCCAAGTCGCGTTCGGATTTGTCCGGCCAGAAGGACCCGGGAATGGTGATTTGGCCTTGCTCCGGTAAATCGTTGATAGACGTGCTATCTAGAATGCTCTCTTTCATTTGAAAAAAAAAAAAAAAGGCTGAATTTTGATAAAAATGAATTATGTGAGCACTAACAATTATCATCTCATAATGAGAAGATTATTTCATTCTGATAATGAAAGAATAAAGAATTCTGAATTAATAGAATATGCCGATGTGCAAAAACAATTGAATCACTGGACCATTCCTCCGGTACGTCCTTCAGCCATATATAGGCATGGGATGTTTTATATATATATATATATATATATCGGGGCGGTTCCGGGGACAATTAAAAAAATCCTTAAAAAAACACTTCATAGTTTCCGATCGAATTTTGATGATCTGAGCCGCTCAATGTGATCAAAACGTGATTTTAAGGGGGCTCGCGAGAAATCAGCAAAAAAAAAGACCGGGAAGGGCTTCATCCGAACAGTTTTTTATTGAACTTTATTGAACGGTCCAATAAAAAACTGCTCAAATCAAGCCCTTCCCGGTTAGTTTTTTTGCCAGTTTCTAGCAAGTAACCTTAAAATCACATTTTGAACACATTGAGCGGCTCGGATCATCAAAATTTGATCGGAAACTATGAGATTAAAATTTGAAGGATTTTTTTAAAGGTTTTTTTAAGTGTCTCCGGAACCGCCCCGTATATATATATATATATATATATATATATATATATATATATATAAAATATCTTCATATTATATTACTTATATTATAATATCTATTTTTACATAATAACAAGGTGCCCCAATTCCCTTGCCGACGCTCCACTAATTCGGAAAGGTTGGTGTGTGTGTCTATATATATATATATATATATATATATATATATATATATTATATTTCTCATATTATAATATCTGTTTTTATATAATACTAACAAGGTGCCCCAATTTCCCTGCCGACGCTCTACTAATTCGGAAAGGTGCACAGTTTTGTTCAGCAATGCTCTCGATTGATTTCCAAAATGGTGTCCAATTAGAGCCCAAGCACAGTCAAAATTCCTATTTTAATTTGGGCTTTGAGATGACGGCATCGGCTTCATTTCCTTCTTTTTTTTGTATGTGCACGTTTTGTCAAGCCAAATTGGGTGTCAACAGGGCACACTTTAGACTAAATTACCTGAAACCATGAAAAACATACCTTATGCAGAATACCATCTAAAAACATTAATATCAAACATAATTATATAGAATATGAGATATATTAAACACAATAATATATAATATTGTTGTAGGGAGGTATTCCCGAGCACATACATTTGGTTGCCGAACACGTGATGTTTGGGAGCACGTGGTGAATACGACTGGACTTATCGCCGGACAGTATGAAGAACAGCGATATGGAACAATGATATGGGAAGTCATTGGTCCATGCAATCTGTTCGGCTAAATAAAGGCCAATGACATGACAAGTCACTGGTGTAAACTATCTGTTCGGCAGATAAGAGACATTCTGATTACGTTTGGACCAAGTTACATGTGAAGTCCTTGGTCCAGGTAGTCTGTTCGGCAACGAGGTCGCCGAACAAGCAAAGAACTCCAATCAATTGTTGGAGCATGGGAAATATTCTGGAAGAATCCAGAAACAATGGTATTCCGTTAAGGAATAAGATCCTAAGAATATAGGATATGGGAAAGATACCCAATGATAATGGAATGTCCGGCCAGTAAAAGAAAAAGAATCCTAAAAGGACTCCCTACTATTAAACTGATAAAGGAAACGAGAATCCTTGATATCCTGGGTTTCCTATACGAGTTAGGAATCCTATGGCAATAGCGATGCTTGGGCGCCAAGCATCCGAATGTCTATATAAACAGAGTAAGCCTAGAGGTAAAAGGTACGCAATACTTTGCATTCTTGCTTTCCTACTGATAATTAGGGTTTAACTGCTAGTACGTGATACTAACTTTGGCATTAGAGGGCCTTTGCCATGAGAGGCAAAGGTGCGCTCACCCCCTGTCTACTTTGCAAATTAGGGTTCCGACGACGAATTAGGGTTTCGGTGAAGAGGCACAAGAAAGCCGTTGCAATCCAGTTGATCAGAAAGCATCAATTGTTTTCATCCCCCTACAATTGGCGCCGTCTGTAGGAAAGCGAACCAGCCTTTTAGAAAAATAAGTACGATGGAAGAAGATCCAGTTACTCCGTTTAGTCCAAAGGACCAGTTGGGTGGGGGAAAAGATAAATCCCCACTAAGAGCTTCGAGAAAGCCAACTGGTAGACATGACAGAGGTAACTCCGAAGAAAAAGGAGACAAAACTGCTACTGGCTCCACGAGAAGGAGTAGGTCTCATCGAAGGGATGAGTCAGTCATCCGTTCAAGAAGTATACACGATGACAATGATCTCCTAGATAAAAAGAGAAGAGAAATCGAGGAGTATGCTCGTTTGATTAAGAAACGAGAGTATGAGATACAGGAGTTGCAGCGGATACGAGAGCACCCAGAAGATTCTGGACTCTCTCGTAGGCATTCCCCAAGAGATGGAAGGACGCTAGTAGTCCATAAGCAGACCCATTCACGAAGAAGAAGGAGCAGAAGTCCTGTCATATGGCGTTATGAGGCTTCTCCACGAAAAAAGGGAAGAAGAAGTAAAAGCCAAACACCCGAAAGAAAGGGCTTCTTCACGAAAAGGGAGGAGCAGAGACAGAAGTTCCACCCCCGAAGAGGAGGGAACTAGGAAACATCATCGAGACAGGTACGAGAGACCTGATGCTGATTGGGCCAAAGCCACGGCTCACAAATCGAAGGAACATGAGGATAGGACAGTGACTGCACGAGAAGCAGCACGAAGGGCCCTAAGTAATATTGCAGCCTCCCCTTTTGCAAAGAGGCTACAAGAGGCTAGATTGCTGAGCAGAGTGAAGCACGGTACGTTCGTACTTTACGAGACAAATACGGATCCCGTAGCTCACATCCAGCATTACCAGCAGGCTATATTCATGCACGAGGGAGATGATGCCATCTTATGCAAAATGTTTCCCTCCAGCCTTGGTAAGGTGGCTTTAGCCTGGTTTCATAAACTGGGCCCACGATCCATACGAGGATGGAGGCAGTTGGCCGAGGAATTCACTGCTCAGTTCCTGACTAGCAGAAAGGCCCCTAAGACCTTTGAGAGTCTTTCCACCATGAAACAGGAGGAGAACGAGCAGATCAAGGATTATGCAAAGAAGTATTGGGACACTTTCAACGAGATTGAAAGTTGCAGTGAGGAGTATGCAATTGCTACCTTCAAGACTGGTTTGCCTGTTCGGGGAGAGCTGCGCCACTCATTGAATAAACATCCGGTAGCCACTTTGGCTAAATTGATGGAACGGATAGAGCAACATGCCAGAATGGAGGATGACATACTCCGTGAGGATGGCAGGACGATTGCCGAACAGCCAAAGGCACCTGCCAAAAAGGTGGATAAGCCAGAGCCCAAGACTTATAGAGAGAGAAGGGAATATGGGCAGGCTAAGAAAGAGCCGTACAAAGATAAGCAAGCTCCTGACCCAAAAGCTTTCTTTTCTATCACTACGGTTTGGAAGGAACCAATATACAGGATTCTTTATCGAATAAAGAATCAGCCATATTTCAAGTGGCCCCCGAGTTTAGGCGGAGACAATGATGCAAAACGTGCTACGAATCAGCACTGCAGTTACCACAAAGATTGGGGCCGCATGACCGAGGATTGTGAGATGTACAAGAGGCACCTTGATGATTTGGTCTCTCGGGGCTATCTCAAGGAATTTATCCAAGAGGATCCTAAGGAGAAAGGGAAGGCTATGGAGCTGGGTTACGAGCAAAACCCTAAAGGAATAATCCATATGATACATGGGTTGGCCACACCTTACACGAGAAAAGAGGTTAGGCTGTTACAAAAGCAAGTTAAGCACGATCAGCACGTGATGCGATTGGGAAACAAAAGAGGGCGAGAGACTGATGTATGCAATGAGAGCTTGGCATTCAGTGATGATGACCTAGGAGAGGTCCAAATACCCCACAACGATGCATTGGTCGTAATCCTACGAGTTGGGGAATATGACATTGAGAGGATCCTTGTGGACTCAAGAAGTTGTACAGAGGTGTTGTACTACGATGCGTTTAAGAAGCTGGGGCTGGCCCAAACAGACTTAGAGCAGTCTACAACACCTCTCATTGGGTTCGGTGCAGGAGCAGTCTGGCCCTTTGGGAAGGTAACGTTACCTGTTCGGGCTGGATCAGTGGTATTGAGAACAGATTTCTTAGTGGTCGATGTTCCTTCTTCCTATAACGCAATTATAGGGAGGGTATGGTTGCACAAGATAAGAGCAGTCTACTCGACTTATCACCAGATGGTGAAATTCCCAGGTTCAAATGGGATTGAGGTACTTAAAGGCAACCAAAATGTGGCACAACAGTGTTTGATTTCCATTATCAAAACTGCCCCAAAGGTCCACCATGTTCATACATTAGAAATACCTGATCAACCAACTATCGAGGATGTTGGAAGAAGTCTGGCTAAAAAAGTGGTTGAAGGATTGGAGAAAATTCAAATCAACGAGACTGATCCTGAAAGATATTTTCTAATTGGAGAATCACTACCAGCAGACGAAAAGGCTGAATCGATAAAATTTCTGAAAGAGTATATTGATGTTTTTGCATGGGTGCCAGAGGAAATGCCCGGGGTGGATGCAGATGTGATCTGTCACCATTTAAACATAGACCCTCAGCACAAGCCGATCATTCAGAAAAAACGAAGGGCAGCCGTGTAGCATATAGATGCAGTGATTAAAGAGGTCGATCGTTTACTGAAGGCCAAAGCAATACGTGAAGTCTATTACCCAGAATGGTTATCCAACACCGTTGTGGTGAAGAAAAAGAATGGGAAGTGACGTGTCTGTGTGGACTTCACAAACCTAAACAAAGCGTGCCCTAAGGATAGTTTTCCTTTGCCCAGGATTGACCAATTGGTTGATGCAACCTCTGGATACGAGCGAATGAGTTTTCTCGATGCATATCGAGGATATCACCAGATTGCTATGTTTGAACCTGATCAAGAGAAGACTTCGTTTATCACACCTCGAGGGTTGTATTGCTACAGTGTTATGCCGTTTGGGCTGAAGAATGCTGGGGCAACATACCAAAAATTTGCAACCATTATGTTCAAGAAGCTCATTGGAAAAACTTTGGAAGTTTACATAGATGATATGGTGGTAAAGAGTCGAGAAAAAGGAGGGCATATTACTGACTTAAAAGAAGTGTTCGAAATCTTAAGGAAGTATAAACTAAAACTCAACGCCTCGAAGTGTGCGTTTGGAGTTGGTTCAGAAAAGTTCCTGGGCCATTTGGTAACCATGAGAGGGATAGAGGCAAACCCCGATCAGATTGATGCCCTACAAAGACTACAGAGTCCCAAAACTACCAAAGAAGTCCAGAGGCTGACTAGAATGGCAGCGGCACTTAACAGATTCATCAGCAGGTCAAGTGATAAGTGCAGACCCTTTTTTCAATTGTTGAAAAAGAGGGAGGGATTTGAATGGGGAGCAGAGTGTGAACAGGCCTTCCAGGACCTGAAGAAGTATCTGGCAGAGCCCCCACTTTTGTCAACTCCATTGCCAGGTGAGCCTTTAATTCTGTACTTAGTTGTTTCTGAGCATGCAGTAAGTGCAGTCCTGCTGATGGATTTGGGGATCGAACAAATCCCTATTTATTATGTTAGCAAGACATTGTTGGATGCTGTAGAGACGAGATATCTGCCTTTAGAAAAACTTGTCCTGGCACTTAGGACAGCCACAAGAAAATTGCCACACTACCTCCAAAGCCATAAGGTTGTGGTTTATACTGAGTTTCCATTAAAATCATTGCTACGAAAAGCAGACTTTTCGGGAAGGATCTCGACATGGTCCGTGGAGTTAAGCCAGTACGATCTCGAATATCAGCCACGCACAGCAATCAAAGGCCAAGTGTTGGCTGATTTTGTGGCAGAATTTTCACCCACTGTGGCTCCCCTACCTCCTACGAGAAAGGAACAGGTGACTGAAACATCATCCATGAAGGATCAACCTTTAGCCGAACAGGATCCCACGGAGTGGAAGCTATTCGTTGACGGATCAGCATGTAATACTGGTTCTGGAATTGGGGTAGTCCTGTTTCCTCCTCAAGGAGTTCTGATTGAACTATCTGTTCGACTTGGATTCAGTGCAACGAATAATGTAGCTGAATATGAGGCACTCCTGGCTGGATTGAGGAGTGCAAAAACCCTTAAAGCAGAACGGGTTAGGGTGTATTGTGATTCCCAGCTTGTGGTGAATCAGCTGTCCGGCGAGTATGAAACTCGAAATGAAAAGATGTTGGCTTACGTGCAAGTGGCCAAGGACTTGCTTGATACCTTCGAGAGGGTATATATTGAGCAAATTAGTTCTGGACAGAATGCTCATGCAGATTCTTTAGCTTGGTTGGCTGCAGCTGTACCAACCGAGGTCAAAAGAAAGGTGTCAGTCGAATATCTGAATAAACCGAGCATTGGGAGGAGTAAAGACTTAGTCTTAGACGTGAACCAAGGACCAAGTTGGATGGACCCAATCATGGAGTTCTTACGAGACGAGATACTCCCTTCTGACAAAAAGGAGGCCCACAAGATAAGGATCAAATCTGCCAGGTTTTGGTTGTCTCCAGAGGGTAAGTTATACAGGAAATCCTTTACAGGCCCATATTTACTATGTGTACATCCTGAGATGGTACAAAAGTTCCTTCATGAAATCCATGAGGGAACATGTGGGAGCCATGCTGGAGGCAGATCAATTGCCCACCGAGCAATTACTCAAGGATACTGGTGGCCACACATGCAAGAAGATGCAAAGGTGTATGTGAAGATTTGTGAGAAGTGTCAAAAATTCTCACCAATGATTCGAACACCCGCCGAAGATCTGGTGTCTTTGACAAGTCCCTGGCCTTTTGCTCAATGGAGGATGGATATCGTGGGTCCATTGCACAAAGCAACTGGGAATCGAAAATTCCTGCTTGTAGCAACTGACTATTTTACAAAGTGGATTGAGGCAGAACCACTGGCCAAAGTCACTGAACCTATGATAGAAAGGTTCGTGTGGAAAAGCATCATCACTCGCTTTGGGGTCCCTTATTCATTGATCACAGACAATGGATCCCAATTTCAGAAGAAATTCAAGGCTTTTTGTGCCCAGTATGGAATAAGAAATTATTATTCCACCCCAGCCTACCCTCAGAGTAATGGGCAAGCAGAGGCGTCTAATAAAACTATCCTTGATGGAATCAAGAAAAGACTGGACAAAGCTAAGGGAAAGTGGCCTGACGAGTTACCATTAGTTCTGTGGGCTCACCGAACAACGCCTAGGAGGTCTACGGGAGAGACCCCCTATTCATTGGCCTATGGAACAGAGGCTGTCATACCTCTGGAGGTGGGTCTGCCGACCAACAGGACCGTTTTGGTTGAAAGTGGAAGCAATGACAGGGCCCTTCAAATCGAGCTTGACCTCGCCGAGGAGAGGAGAGAAAAAGCCTTGGTACATCTTGCTTTTTACCAAGAACAGCTGATGAAAAGCTACAATAAGCATGTTCATCCTCGAGAATTTGGGGTTGGGGACCTCGTGCTACGAAAAGTGCTCGGCAACACCAAGGTGGCCAACGAAGGCAAGCTGGGGGCCAACTGGAAAGGCCCGTATAGAGTAACTGAGATTGTAGGCATAAGAGCCTATAGATTGGCAGATTTGGATGGTGATCCAATCCCAAGGCCTTGGAATGTTCATAATCTACGAAAGTTCTTTGTTTAGAAGTTTTAAAATCTGTCTTAGATTTGCACTAGGTGATTGTGTGGGAATTACGAATATAATTCCCTTGTTCTAGTTTTTGATTATTTTAGTTACAAAGGGGTACGAATACAGCCCTCTTGAGTTTTACAGATTCTGAATAACAACACTTTCTAGTATAACTGTTGGTATTTGTTTTAAAATACGAACTACGAGATTGGTTTTCCTCATTCATATTGGGGAGCAGGGTATACCATTAAGTACGTGACACTTAAACACAAGTATGAAACACTTGTGTGACTTTCAAACAGTTAAGTACGTGACGCTTAAACACAAGTATGAAACACTTGTGTGATTTTCAAACAGTTAAGTACGTGACACTTAAGTACAAGTATGAAAACACTTGTATGAAATTTAAAGTACGATACACTTGGAAAAACAATTGGCTTGTATATGATGGCCACAACTATTGAAGTACGAGAAACTTAGACCATTTTTTTTCACTACGTGATACTTAACAAGTATGAAACACTTGTATGGAATTTTAAGTACGTGAAAACTTAAACGTTATCAAAACACAAGTAGTTCTAAGTACGAGATACTTAGAAGTTTTTGTGTGAGTACGTGAAACTTAAACTGCTGCTCTCAAGTATGAGATACATAGAGCATTTAAAAGTACCTGACAAAGTACGAGCCATGATGATTCACACAATTTGCTACGTATTAATAGCAAAACAGGATCAAAGTACGAAATACTTAAGATTAAAACTATTTGCATCCGAACAGATGCAAACATGACAATAGCCGAGCAAAAAAAGTTATGCCACGAAGGGCCAAATACCTGTGTTAACAAAGTATTTAATTGTACTGGTGCCTCACAGGGCCAAAATACGCTTATGGTCCCGCAGGACCAGCAATCAAATCAGTCCACATTCTGGACCTCTGGAGTGTTAGTGTTGATCTCAGTATCAGCACCATCTTCGACTGCGTTCTCTTCCAAGTCAATGGGCTCTAGGGTTGAAACCCGAGCAGGTGATTGAACAGGATGCACATCTACAGCCGTGTCTTCTTCAGCATTGGCAAATTCTTCGATCTGCTATTCAATGTCATCTACTGGATGCTCCGCTGGTTGTTGAATGGTCTGGGCACGGGTGCTCGACAAGTCATTATCTTCCCAGAGGGGCGAATCTTCTGCAACCCCCATTCTGGTCAAACAAGCCTCCCAGCAGGCAGCCCAGATCTGATCTTGGATGGCAGGCATCTGCTCCACGTAACTAGAAGTACTGGTAGCATCAAAGCCCTTCTGGTATCCATCTTCGTAGGCCACCTTTTTTGTATTGTCTATTTCGGACAGTGCCTGACTGAGACCCTCCTCGGCAGTTTCGAGTTTCTCCTTGGTCGCTGCAACTTCCGCCTTTGCCTTGTCTCTCTCTCTCCAGCCTTGTCATTGATTGAAGTTGCCTTGTGTTATCTCTCAACAGCCTATTGCGCTCTTGTTCAACCTCTTGAAATTTTTGATTCAATGCAACCATCTTTTGAATAAACTATGGGTTACCAGAGAGAGTTAGTAAAGTACAATACTAAGTTTGCAACTTATTTGAGGAAAGGTTTTTAGATATTACCTTAATACCACTGACGAGACCAGTGGATACTAGCCGGTCAGGTGCAGATCCAGATTCCTTCTGCATGTCCACAGGGAGCAGCAACCCTTGAGCTAGGGCAAGTGCTGTTTCTGATGAACTAGCATTGTCCCTAACATGAACAGGACGGTCACCCCTAGGGAATGAAGGAGTCCATGTTTGTGGAAGCACTTGAGCAGTTGGTGACACAGGGAGATTGGTTTCTGTATCAGCTTGTGAAACAGAACCAGCAGGGTCCTCAAACCTAGGTCGTTTGTCCCGATGAGCGTTAGCAGCATCAAGGGGACCATCCTCTTCACGAGGAGAAGAGGACGATCTTACTGATCCCCCCTATTGCGACGTGATCGTGGGGGCGGGGCGCCAGTTGATGCTACCCTGCTGGTAGCACCACGTCCCAGTGTGGAGACAGTAAGTAAAGAGCTCAGGTTAAGAGGTTGACGGGTCATTGTACCTGGTGATCGAGAATAACCGGATGAGGGAGACTGGCTGGTATCACGATTTAGAACCAGTTGTTCGGGCTGTTGCTGTTTAGAAACTGGTCCACAAGTAGATCTTCTGAGTCTTAAACGAGGAAGCGGCACGCCTTTTGAAATGGGAACTTCGCCAGGTTGACCAGCAACAGTAACCCCAGCTTGAAGTCTTGAAATACGTTGTTGAGGAGCAGTTGATGTGGAAGTAGAAGCAGCACTGGTGCTGGGATGGGCAAGTCTTTTATCAATGACCCCTCTGTATGAAGGGTCATATCCCAGCAGTATATCAGCGTCTCGACCCCGACCAGCTGTTCGGGTACCTGGTTCTCCTGTGTATTTTAGGATCCTGTTTATGTCCTCTGTTCGGACGTAGCTCGGCTCACGTCTAGGACGTTTGTTAACGTTTTCAGCTGCAAGATTGGAGTTATAAAACCAAAATTAGGCACATAGAAAGCTACGAGAAAGCAGTAAATGAAGAAATTGCAAAAGATAAAAAGCAAGAGCATACGTGGATAACCCCATATGTGGGGGCAATGGAGCCCTAACACTTGGCCATCCTCTCCTAGTGGCTCAAAGGCTCCAGTGACATAAAGGAAATCAATCTCATGATCCCGAGCGGAGTCTGGCAGGTTGAGCACGAGACGCTTTTCTGCCCTTCTAACTTTGAAATAGTAGGTATTATATTCAGGGTTTAGTACAATACTGTACCACCACTGAATATCCCAAATTCCTAACTGGGTCCCCAGAATCCTATTCAAAGCTATTACACCCATTATCAGCCTAAAGACGTTTGTTGATACTTGCATGGGGGTGAGACGATACCAGTTTAGGATCTGGCGGAGTAGTGGGTGAAGGGGAAATCGGACTCCACCTTCGACGATGGCCACGATAGGGATGCACATTCTATCCCAAGAGCCACCATCCCTATCTGCTCCTAAAGGGGCGAGTTCGAGCCCCACATTATCAGAGATGCTATACTCAGACCTAAATGCCGCCATGGCAGTTGGGGTTTCACAGAGTTTCCTAAATTTACTGGGTCTAGGAGGGTGATCATATCATCAGCCATGAGTATATTCAGAAAAGAAGAAAAAAAAAACTGGAAATGGGAACGAATAGAAACCCGAGAAACAACCCACGAATCTGAGAGTGAGATCTCAGAGGGAAACCTGAGCAGACAAAATGGAGTGAGAACGAGAATCTTACAAGAATAATGTGACGATTCCCTGGAGTACAATCGAATTTGTAGACGGCGGCGATGGCGGATGGCGGGATGTTTTTACCTGGTTTCTAGAGAGAGAAGGAGCGAGTTTGAAGTTTTGGGTGAGAAACCCAAAATAAGCCCTTTTCTGGGGTTTAAGGGTAAGAAACTGAGACGAAGCGTCTCCTCTTACGCCGTTACAGAATAAAGTAACGGAAAGCAGAGTTCGTTCTGACGCCATTTCATAGAACGTCAGTTCAAAATTAATGATAGGCAGACGATACGTGCCACGTGGAGTCATTACCCCGAAATGGTATAATGACAGAGGCGCCAAAAGGCATCAATGAAATGTTGAAATTATGACTGCACGGGATTAGAAGAGTCTGGTCTAAATAAAATTCTGTTTCTAAGCATCATATATTGCCCCCGAACAGTGGTAAATAGATGAAGCTGGCGAGCAACTGTAGGGAGGTATTCCCGAGCACATACATTTGGTTGCCGAACACGTGATGTTTGGGAGCACGTGGTGAATACGATTGGACTTATCGCCGGACAGTATGAAGAACAGCGATATGGAACAATGATATGGGAAGTCATTGGTCCATGCAATCTGTTCGGCTAAATAAAGGCCAATGACATGACAAGTCACTGGTGTAAACTATCTGTTCGGCAGATAAGAGACATTCTGATTACGTTTGGACCAAGTTACATGTGAAGTCCTTGGTCCAGGTAGTCTGTTCGGCAACGAGGTCACCGAACAAGCAAAGAACTCCAATCAATTGTTGGAGCATGGGAAATATTCTGGAAGAATCCAGAAACAATGGTATTCCGTTAAGGAATAAGATCCTAGGAATATAGGATATGGGAAAGATACCCAATGAGAATGGAATGTCCGGCCAGTAAAAGAAAAAGAATCCTAAAAGGACTCCCTACTATTAAACTGATAAAGGAAACGAGAATCCTTGATATCCTGGGTTTCCTATACGAGTTAGGAATCCTATGGCAATAGGGATGCTTGGGCGCCAAGCATCCGAATGTCTATATAAACAGAGTAAGCCTAGAGGTAAAAGGTACGCAATACTTTGCATTCTTGCTTTCCTACTGATAATTAGGGTTTAACTGCTAGTACGTGATACTAACTTTGGCATCGGAGGGCCTTTGCCACGAAAGGCAGAGGTGCGCTCACCCCCTGTCTACTTTGCAGATTAGGGTTCCGACAACGAATTAGGGTTCCGGTGAAGAGGCACGAAAAAGCCGTTGCAATCCAGTTGATCAGAAAGCATCAATTGTTTTCATCCCCCTACAATTGTGTGTTTATCACTGAGGTGGAAGGCGCTCCACTGAGAGTGATAGCAAGGGCTGGTGATGGAGATGTTAGAGATGGAAATGCCCAGAAGAGGAAGTTTGAAGAGAGTGTGCTTGAACCAAGGACCCAGTTCCAAAAAGTAATTCAAATGGGTCTTAACAGAAGCCTTCTGGTGGTGGTGTTGCTTTGGGACGTGGGGTGGACAAGGTGATTGTGCAAGGTTTGATGGCTGCAACAAATCATTCAGGGAGGTATGGGAATAAGGGAAGGGATATGAAGGTTGGAAACAAGGTGAAGAGACATAAGGTTAGCTGTGTCAAAGGCCGCAACTTATCTACATCTTTCAGCAGGGTAAACTTTTATGAAAGAGATCATACGAGACAAGGACAAAATTCTATAAAGAAGAAATTGCTTTCTTCTAAAAAGCATGTGAGTGTAGGAAAGCTTGATGTGGTCAAGGATGAGGCAGGTTTTGCTTTACAGTGGCAGAATGAAAGTTCTCTCTCAAATCAGAGAGAACATCATGAAACTTCCTCCTTTTGGTCCCAATAGTTTGAGTCATGGTAACATATATGGCTAACAAAGTAAGGGAGACCCTTCGCTTATACCAAGTTATCTGCAGAAAGCTCTTACAATGAGAAGAATCGACAGTGTGGACACAAGGATACTTGAGAAGAAGGATTGATCTACAAGTAGATAAGATTATCAGGGCTAGAGGAGTTAAGACAGGCAAACGGCTAATAGGATAAGTGCCAGGAGTTGAAGTGAATGACCAATTTTAGTATAGGGTGGAGCTTACACTTGTTGGTGTTCATCGACCTTACCAAGGCGGCATTGATTACATGAAACATGGTGAAATGATCATTGTAACAAGTATTGTTTCCTTTGGTAGTTACGCCGATGATTTGGACAACCCTGATGTTTTGGTTTATTCTGGTCAGGGAGGAAATGTAGTAGGTAAGGTCAAACGACTTGAAGACCAGAAGCTTCAAAAAGGGAACTTGGCTCTGAAAAATAGTATATCAGTGAAGAATCCAATCAGGGTAGTCCATGGATTTAAAGAGACAAAAGCCTCTGGCTTGGATGCATCAGAAAAGATTGTTCTTACATATAACTAAAATGGCTTGTATATAGTTGAGAGGTACTGGCAAGAGGTTGGACCATATGGGAAGTTGGTTTACATGTTTGAGTTGAAGAGAATGCCGGGCCAACCAGAGGTTTCTTGGAAAGAAGCAAAGAAATCGAAAAAGTACAAAGTACAAGGGGGGTTTGTGTTAGTGATGTATCAGGAGGGAAAGAGTCATTTCCCATTAATTTGTGCTGTCAACACCAAAAGCAAAGAGAAACCACCGAAATTCAATTACGTAACTCTGATGATATATCCTTATTGGTACCACTCTTCTCTTCCCAGGGGTTGTGATTGTATTGGTGGATGCTCAGTCTCTAAAAAAATGCTCATGTTTGGTCAAGAATGGTGGAGAGTTTCCATATATCTACAACGATGCTATCGTGGAGGCAAAGTCTTTGGTCTATGAGTGTGGCCCAGCTTGCAAGTGCCCTCCTTCTTGCTGTAATAGAGTCAGCCAACATGGAATTCGAATTTAGCTTGAAATCTTCAAAGCACAGTTGAGGGGCTGAGGTGTCAGATCCCTAGCTGCCATTCCTTCAAGAAGTTTTATATGCGAGTACCATGGCGAGCTGCTTGAGGACAAAGAGGCTGAACAAAGATAAAACGATGAGTATTTGTTTGATATTGGGAAAAACTATAGTGATTGTTTTCTTGTTGGACTTTCTAGTAGAGTTATGGAAGGTAGTTGTTTCACAATAGATGCAACACAACGTGCTAATGTGGGGAGGTTCATCAACCACAGTTGTTCCCCTAACCTCTATGCACAGAATGTCCTCTATGATCACGAGGACAAGAGGATGCCCCACATAATGCTCTTTGCTGCTGAGAATATTCCCCCTTGAAGGAATTGACTTACCACTACAACTATGTAGTGGATCAAGTTCGAAATTCAGACGGTGAAATTAGAATGAAGACGTGCTACTGTGGTTCTGCAGATTAGTGCACCAAGAGGATATATTAACTTGGGGAAGAAAGAGGTTGGATATTCATCCAGAGGTGGGGATCCCTTTGTTAGTGTAAGAGTTGTTTCTGGATGGTTTCTGTTTTTAGGATCTGCTTATAGTTTTTGGTCAAATGTGTAACGCCCCGATTTTCAGAATAAAAATCAGAGGCATTAAATATTAATTTCCTAAAATTTACTTTATTAAAGTTCAAATCCCAAAACAGATAATTCAACATAAGGATTCATTTATTACAAACCAATGTGGAAAAATACTAAAATAGACTTTGTGGTAATGAAATAGACAAAGCACAGAGCCGACTCCTAAGTTAGATACGGATCTCAAGCATACTTTGACTCGACTCCCATCTCCGGATTCTCCTCTGGATAATACTGCTCGCTTTTGGGTTCTACGTCTCTTCTTGGTGTAGTTGGAGAAAAACGAATAGTACCTAAAACAACACTGTACTGCAACGACTACCCGTGCTGTTCGATCGGAACCTTAATGCCTTCGCCGGAACCCTAATCTACAAAACAGACAGGGGGTGAGCACACATTTGCCTCTCGTGGCAAAGGTCTTCCAATGCCTAAGTTAGTATCACGTACCAGATAAAAGCCTAATTATCAGTAGGAGATATGAATGCCACATATTGCGTACCTTTTACCTCTAGGTTTTCTTCGTATTTATAGATTCATAGATGCTTACTGCCCAAGAATCCCTGTTGCCATAGGACTGCTACCTCGTATAGGAAACCTAGAATATCTTGGATTCTCGTTCCCTTATCAGTTCATTACCTTAGTCCTTTTAGGACTCTTTTCCATAACTGGCCGAACATCTCATTATCGTTGGGTATCTTTTCCAAATCCTACATTCTTGGGATCTCGTTCCTTAACAAAATACCACTGTTTCTGGACTCTTCCAGAATGTTCCCTGTGCTCCAACACTTGATTAGAATTCTTTCCTTGTTCGGCCATCTCGTTGCCGAACAGACTGCCTAGACCAGTTACTTCACATTCAACTGGTCTACTTGGACCAATGTCTTCTCAGGAGCTCTTCTCCTGTTCGGCCCTTTTGTTGCCAAACAAACTACTTGGACTTGTACTAGTCTCTTGGTCTAATAATCTTCTCATGTTTACTAGACCTCGACCTCGTACAGACTTCCTGGACCAATGACTTCTCATGTCACTGGTCCATATCGCCGAACACTGTCTTGCACGGCGACTGTTCTATCTTTATTCAAACCATGGTCCCACGTACCATTTGTTCGGACCCTATTTTTGCCTGTTCGGGATTACTTTCCTACACTTGGTTTTCTGCAAAAATCTGGCACGAATGCCAGGCAATCCGTACCTGAGTGATAGAGTTCATCCAGTAGAATAATCCAACCTAACTACCCCTCTTACTTTACAACTAGCAGGTAAACAGATAATATTAATACGAATAAGTGAAACAGAGATTTTACACATAAATCAGTTATTACTATCAGTTAGCCTACTTGTGATCTAAGATCTCATCCGCGAGATCTTTCCTCCCCAACCACTAGTCATGTCATGTCCCATGAGATCTCCTTTTGCTGTCGCAGATACACCTAAATTATATATCGAGCGTGCATCCCAATAACTACAAACAAATGAAAAGCTTATCATGTCATTACATAACTAATGTTCGTCTATCTTAATCATCACTTCACAATCATCACTGGACTTCTCGCCAGTTTGGAGACTGGGCCTCCGTTAGCACCCATCTCGAATTCACATCTCAAATCCCGCCTGCAGGCAATCTTTAAAGTCATAAAACTTTTCAATTTATCCATTACTTAGCACCGTCTAAGTGAATTCTATTCACAAACCAACTCATGTCTCTAGGGTCCAATCTAGCATATAAATCAAGAGTTAAAATAAACAAGTTATCAAAGTGATAATTGAAATAAATAACAAGCGGGACAATCAAGTAACTTTTTATGAATGGGCCGTTGCCCTTATTCTTGTATGGCCAATATGTTAATAATAATACGAGAAACTTTTATCTAATTATTATAAAAGGAAAAAAATAACAATAATAATTTTATTCAAATATTAGTAAGTCTAGGCTTTTATTAGTCTATTTATGAAATTAGATTGATTAATAAATACATTAAATAGAGCAAAATGTTAGAATAATTAACATGACATTAATAAAAGTCCTAACGATCCTATGCAACATGCTCAGGTATCAAAAAGTGGGTCCGGAGGGTCGCGAGGATATTTTAAATAAAAGTATTACCGAAGATTACTGAAAGTAGAATAATTAGGTAATAGATAATCTAATAATTAAAATATGTTGAGGTCAACGAGATTTTATCCTAGGAGTGTAAAGAGTTTAAAAAAAATTATTCGAGCATTAATAACATGGTTTATAAGGTCGCAAGTTATTTCGATTGAAAACTTTGTAAAATAAATAAAAAAAATAGATAATCAAATAAAAAAAATTTGAAATTAACAACACATCATCTTTGAGGCGTGATGAGTCTAGAAAAAATAGTTCGGTGTCAAAAACGTTATTCGGAAGGTCGCAAAATGGTTTCGAACGATTTTTAATAAAATCGAACCAAGTTTACGGTGGGGGTTCCAGCCGTAAGTTCTAACCGAGTCAAACCTTACGGTCAGCAAGAATTAGACTAGACCTTGCGGCTCAAAGGTTGCAGCCACAACGTTAAGGGTAGTTTCGATTTTTTTGTTATTTCGCAATGGTTTTGTGCATGGGTCCATTTGGGACATAGAGTTAAGTTTTAAAACACTTAATATACTTAGAGAAGAGGTTGAATAAGATTATAATACCTTGGTTTGATCAAATTGATTCAAAAATCAAAACTTGAATTTTTTGGAGGAGACTTTGGGTTTGATGACTGGGGGACCTTGGGGTCGAATTGGATGATACTTGGAGTTGTGGGAAGTGATTGGAATGGTGGAATTGGGTTTTGGTTGAACGTAGCTATGAAACCCACTTTCTTTCTCTAGAACTCCCTGAATTGGAGCTTGAATTGCTTGCTATTTCTTCTCCTATTCTGACTCGGTGGTGTGCCTGTGGGTTAATGGGGTGGGGTATTTATAGGTAAATTTTTGGAAGAGAATGATATGATCGAATTTAATGGAGTTGGGTTCATAGAATTTGGAAAAACGAATTGGGGCTGAATTTGGGGTTAGAGAGGATGCAAAAGGTGGATAAGAACGAATTAAGATCAGATTTTTCCTTGGTGATGAAGGATTTTTTTTGGTTTTCGCAAGGGAAAATGAATGTGGTTATCTTCGAGGAAAAGAAATGGAGAGAGAGTGAGCTATGGGAGAGAGGAGGAAAAGAAATGGAGAGAGAGTGAGCTATGGGAGAGAGGGGGACTGTGTAGGAGAGTGAGGTGAGGGACATGCATCCATGTGTGTAAGAAAAAATAATAATGATAATGATAATATGAAATGAATACTATTATTATTATTATTAATACTAAAAATAATACGATTGTGATTAACACCCAAGATTGTGATGTTCTTGTGGTTTAAATCCTCTAATTTGTAGCTTTTATGCATTTAAGTAGTCGTTTTTATCCCATTTTGCACGTAAGGTATTTTTATGTGTGTTTCAGATAAAACGTGCTAATAAGGCTGCTTTGAACGCAAATGAACGTTCCGGGATGTAACCAAGTGTTCAAGTGCCCGGCGGTACATATTTCATCGTCACCGGATCCTAACGGATCATAATAAACCTCGTAGGTCATTCGGTGGTCAAAGATGGCGAGGAGTGAGCCAAAATGTATCAAATGAAGCAAATGCTTCGAAGATAGCCCTCGAGGGCATCCGAGAGTCCAAGGCTATAAGGCACACCTCCGCTAAGTCCCGTTGATCAAGTAAAGAAGCATCGGAAGGCCGTTAGAGAACCACAAGGCTTGGTGAACCAAGCTGAACCTGTTCTGCAGTTTCTACACAAAGGTATTGGTACCTCATTTTTCTGGTACCGATACCATTATGCTGAATTGGAAGACAATAAGATTTGTACCAATACCTCATTTTTGAGGTACCGGTACCAATGCCCTTCGACCAGTACTTTTTTGCTGAATTTTTCAACCTTCCATAAATGGAAAGTTTCTACTTTTAATATATTTTTTGGGATATTTTGGTCCATTATTTGGCTAATTTGTAAGGCTTATAAATAGCCTTTAATGTCATTTATGGCCATTATGTAAGCTTATACACTTTAAGTCTTTTTCTTCCTAGAAAACTCCATAGTTATTGCTCTCAAGCTCTTGTCTTTAATTCCTCATCAACTCAAGTAAGTAGTGGTTGTATGTTTAATTCTCAAGTATTAAAGTTGTAGCTTTAGCTTGGATCTTCTTATAAATCTAGTTTATTTTCGTTTTCATCGGTGAATTATGTTTTCTATGCTTAACTCTTTTTCTAGTCTTTTTGCCATGAGTGAGTAGTATATAGGTTTGGTCATGGGGTGAGATTCACTCTATGATTTAATTGTTTAAATGGTTTATTTTAAACTTTAGCTTAATTTCAAGGTTTTTAAATGAATTAAACCCATGATGTCTAGTATTTTTCATGGGGTTGGTGGCTTCTTTGATCATGAAGTTTATCGCCACATGCTATGTGCTTGATAATCCTACGCATGCGAACGATTCTTTTTCGTCTCTCACCTGCGTTAAATGAGTTCAATTTGAATCAAAGCCTTGAGTTAAGTTAAAAGTAGTCTTCAGCTTTTAATTCTTCTAGTGGAATCCGGACGGTTTCGGTCCACTCTTGAGTTAGATGAAGAAACCGTTTGACGGCTAAGTCATGGGTAAATCAATCCTTTTGACTCAACCATCTCTAATTTAGTTTAATTCCAAGTTTAAATTTCGTCATTTAATTCGAATACCAAAGTTGGCCGCTTTAACGCCACAACTCTCTACGCAACTTCTAATCCGAATTCGCTTAAGAAGATTTCTCTGTAGGAACGATTCCGGTCTTACCGCTTATTATGCTTTCAACGACCTAGCCCTACGTTTGGGGTGTGAACCTTTCTAAGAGGTTAGGTTGCGACGAAGCAGATTGTTGCAATATGAGCAAGAGTTGAAAGAAGGGTTAAATTTTTTTAGTATTTTGGGAATTGGGACAGTGTTCTTAGTTGGTGGCAGCTGAACATTAATCTTCCATCAATTCTTTGACTGTAGGTTCTCAAGTTGTTGCTATATGACACATTTCCGATTAGGAATGGATTGCTTGGCAGCAATTTTGCTCCAGTTGACTGGCTACTCTATTAAGGCTACTCCCTACTACAGGTCAGACCACTGCACTCGGATAAGAAATTAGTTAGATGATATAGCACGTCGTTTGGAGTTATTATCTGTTCCTTTGGATTAACCATCTGATTTAGCATGTCGGTGATTTTGCAACAAGAAACTAGTGAAACGATATTTTTGAAGTCTTTGGAATGATGACACTTTCTTCACGAATTAGCGATTGTGCGAAGTCTTTGGAATGATGACACTTTAGAATCTTGTGGAAACGAGTTATAAAGTAGGTGACTTTTTAGGTTTTATCTGGAAAAGTTTTTATTTCTAGTTTTTTTTTTTTGTTTTCGATATTTTTTGAAATAGGCACCATAAATATATTTGTATTATTGTTTTTTGTTTAGAAAATACGTAATCAATTCCTCTAATTTACGAAAATTCTAGAAACACAAAAATTGTGTTTTCATTTGTTTTGAAAACACTTTCGGCAACCCAAAAAATAAATAAATTAACAAAAACTATTATGGCCACCAAACATGTTTTTTGTTTTTATTTCTTAACAAATAAACAAAAAACTGACAACTTTACCAAACAGAGCCTTATTATTTGTACTATAGTTTTCTGCATTGCAAATTTATTCATTCTGTTTTATTATGTCTTGCGCATTTATTTAGTACGATAGTTAGGATGACTTAGAAGTGACAAATTGCTTGACACTGGCGGTTTGGCTTTCTTAATCTCAATCATTCTTCGTTACGAGAAATGGAAATAGCTAGAAATTGCAATATAGATGCCTTTTTTCCTCCGACATAAGATCGTTCTACTTGACTTAAAATGATCTCTGTTGCAATAAGTTTGATTTTGATCTATCTTGTGGAACTCTTCAATTAATGCTATTTTAATCCATAAGATTAGTACATTTCAGCCTGCAATCATTTCTATTACCCTATATGTATCTGACGAAAGCAAGACTAGAAGAAGATATGTTGTATAAACAACGGAAACTTCTATTTATATTGTCTTCCTAATTAAACATCTGGTACACTGAGGAATTCTTTAGTGAGGAAGCTCTAACACAACAGATAAACTACTTCACTTTATTGACTTCATAAAAATACTAGGAAATAATTAATATGCAACTCCTTCCCACACACATATAGTTATAGATGCTATATATTGAACTTGGGAGTTTATAGGGCTTAATTAAGCTGAATGGATGTGTCATAAACATCCCCAGCCTTCCATTCACTAGAAACCACACTGCTCAGCTGCACCCAAGTTTGCCCAGCGCTGCCACTCACTTGGACCCTGATGTTAATCGCGCCTGGCGGTGGGTTACCCATGTCCCATACTGCACCATAGGCCTTTCGCATGCCCCTCCACTGCTGGCAATCCGCCTACATCAAGAAGAAAACAATCAATCTAGCTACTTCAAATGACCTATTTTCTTCTAGCACATTTGAGGCCGATCCTATCGGACGGGGATCTTCCCTATGGAAAGGCTCGAACCCTTGACCTAGTGAGCAACAAACTAGCTGAGCTCCCATTCAGATGAAAATGACATACATATGTGAATGTATATGTAGTTACTAGTTATATATATGTGGATATAAATCTAATAAATTTGGGATACCCAGTTTGCTAAAATTGCTTTGTGGGTTGTACCTGAAACACTTCCACTGCAGTGATGTCGTTTTGGCCGGCTTGGTACAAGAAGATTAGGGCTAGGTACCCAGGGAACCTGCTGTGCTCATTAACCTTGACCATGAGGTTGTAACCAGGGTACTGACAAGGTATTCTACGGTATTCAATGTCAACCACGCCATAAGCAAGCAACTCCAAGGCTGCATTTGGACGAGCCAGTCTTGAATAGGCACGAGTGCTTAGAATGAAGTCTGTCTTGTCCCCTTCACCATAGTCTGTCACCACTACATTCACTCCATCTTCAACGCATAGTTGTGGTACCTTGCACCTGACCTATATTTGGTAATAAATGAGTTTTGTTATGGACAGAAAAGCAAAAGAACCACTTGTTAAACTATTGTCAGTCTATCCTTGTATTGCACTCAGGATTTTGCCTTTCAAAACGAAATTGGTTAAAGTTGTTTTGTGTTGAAGTTGACATTATGGGTTTGCGACAGGGACTAAATTGGACATGGTTTTTCCTTTTTCCTAATATGAAGTTTCACTCTAACATAGTCAAAACCCTCA
Source organism: Rhododendron vialii (assembly GCF_030253575.1). NCBI lineage: Eukaryota > Viridiplantae > Streptophyta > Magnoliopsida > Ericales > Ericaceae > Rhododendron > Rhododendron vialii. Next base: position 16,692,976 of record NC_080558.1, read on the forward strand.
AATTCATTTATTTAATCTTCTATTTCAAAGTTCTACGAACCTAACATTACTTGTTCTTAATATTCCTAAGATCACTGTTCGAACTGAAGTGTCTCCTTCATTTTTTGTTACTTTCAAACTCAAGTGACCAAGTTGATTGGATTTGAAGTACCTGATAGCATGCACCACAGCCAGCTCCATTCCTGTAGAGTCTAGAAACCCCACTCACGCTGCCATCATTGATTGTTCTTCCATATCCGCCAAACCCGCATGCTCCAGCTGATTCAATATTATTAAGCACATTTCAAATATTGTAGTAAAATTTGGTAAACTGATACAAATTATTGGTATTCTATCATAGTGTTCATACTTGGAGTCCCAAAGCAATCGGGGCTTCCATAATAGGTTGCTCTAGAGCACACATATGCATCCTGGGAATGACAAAGTGCAGGCAAAAGCACTATGACACAGAAAAGATACCAATAGCTCATAGGTGGAAAACCCATTCCTTAGTCAATAACAAAGTTCCCAAATTAGAGAAGATAGCAATCAAAGAAATTGAAATGAATAAGGGGACTATCATGGGATGGGAAGCTCAGATAGGTATTCCCATTTTATAGTTGAAGTCATGAGGGCTGCGATGATAGCATTGCCACCTTTTCTCTGCCACTGAAGGACTAGGGAGTCCAAGTGGGGGTTAGGAACTAGATTAAAGAATTGCCACCTTTTCTCTGCACTAAAGGACTAGGGAGTCCAAGTGGGGGTTAGGGACTAAGATTAGAGATGTGTACAAACAGACACCTTTATTCACTCCTAAAGACCCCCTTCATGCTAAAGATTTGCCGAAAAATTGAACCATAAGCAGTGTGTCTAATGGGATTTTGCCCAACTTTCATCTCAACCTTTCTTTTAACTATTTTGCTGGCTTATAGGACATTTGATTCTAAATTTGTAACTTAATGGAGTACTATGATGTTCTTACTTTCGTTGTTAATATATTTTTGTCCATATTTTGGTTACCATTCCATGTGAAAGACCCAAGAGTCACCAAGTATCTTAAGATTTTTTAGGAAGTTTGAATACGCTTCATTGGTAAGACTTTTGCTAATCGAAAAACAAATTACATAAGTTTTTTTTTTATAAGTAGGGTCACCAACTCTAAGTAGGCATGTTAATGGACCGAATTCAATCCGGATCCAATCCAAAAAAAAAAAACCCGACCCGAATATAAAATGGTCAATCCGATAATCCGAATCCGGTATTCAAATACGGATTCGGATTATCGCGGATTAAATCCGTTATCAATCCGATCCGTTAGCAAGGTTATCTTAACTCACCTCTTTACCAATTTTCACAATAACTATGACACCTCCGTCTTCAGTTCTTGGTCTTTTCTTTTTTTAAAACCTGTATTTTTTTTTTCACTCCAAAATATCAAGTATTCTTCCTAATGCAGTACTTATTATTATATTAAGGGCTTGTTCGGACAAAAAAGCCATTAACTTTCCCTCCAAAAATAAGCCAAACAAATCCACATAAAAACAAAAATAAGTCAATAAGCCACTTTTTTCGTTTTTATTCAAAAAATATTGGATTTCGATCAAAATTTTATACTTTTTAGATTCTTCTCGTCATGAAGATACAACAATTTCCAAAAAGATGAGAATAAGCCAAGTGATACGAAAAAAATCTGAATAAGAACAAAAAATAAGTCACTTTGACTTATTTGTCCGAACACCCCCTAAATAAAGTAAGGGAGAATAAACAATTCCTTAAGAACCTTCCAAATAAAACCTGTAACAGTGAGGGGTCAAGATGGCGTAAGACATGCGTAAGAAATGAACATCAGTTCCCAAACCCTCGAAACTGTACTTAGAAGGCTATACACCTAATGAAAAGAAACCAATAACAATGCAGATATATACTCCTTACTCCTATATACAGAAATACAGAGAAAAGGAAAATATTAAAAACGTCGTACCAGTGCAAGGCATACCTGTTTGTGAAAGAGGATGATGGTGGGTGGCTGACAGATCCTGAATTGTGTTTTGAATTGTTGCAGTCTTTTGTCAGTTTTATTTTTTGGGGAACGTGGGGTAGGAAGTTGTGGTGGAGGTAGTTTTACAGTCTAGTCTGGCAGTTAAATTTCCCACAGTTAACTGTTTTGTTTTGGAACTGTGCTACACACAGCAATCTGTGCACAGATTGTGCACAGATTTTGTTGTGGGACCCACCAAGGATTCCACACAAATCATTCGAGTCGTTTATTAAATGTAAAATATTTTTTCAAGAGTCCCAGTAAAAAATAAACTCAATCCAATACTTATAGGTACTTCATCCAACCATCTAACTTTTCATTCAAATTTTCGGATAATTAAAAGTTGTATGATTGAATCGAGCACCTATAGATATTGGATTGAGATTATTTTTTACAAGGACTCTTGAAAAAATGTTTTACATTTAATAAACGGCTTGAATGATTTGTATGAGACCTGTGGTAGACCCCACAATAAAATCTGTGCACAATCTGTGCACAGATTGTATGTGTGTAGACTTTCTGTTTATTTTGTGTTTTTTTTAGGACATTTAAGAAAAACGAAAATACATGACAGACCTTTAAAAAAGGGAGACACCAAAAATGGTGTCTCCCTTTATATATTGGAATAGATATTAGAGTAAATAAAACTCATACAAAATCACGCCGACACAGAAAAATACAAACGGACGCACAGCTCGCCTAAATCCGGCGGCCACGGTTGCCGGCCACCTCTCCACTCCAGTCACTCCCTGTCACCTCTCCACTGCACCTCTCTCCCTCTCACAAGCCCTAACCCTCATCCGACCTACTGGAAAACTCACGGAGTAAAACTAGTCTTTCCAGCAAGAATTTCGGACTCAGAATCGCTGCCTTTGTTCATGCTATGAGCGAATTAGCTCTCAAAATTGGGTCTTCTTAGGAACCTATTTCGAAGTTTCCAGATGCTGTTCATTGACGCTGGTTATAATCCATGGAGTTTTGATAACGAACTAGATCTTTTAAAAATTCTGATCAGATTCGGATTTTTGGATCGGATATCCGATTTTATGAATTCGTATTACTATTACTGGATTTATGAATTTCGAATTCGGATCGAATTCGAGTAATCTCGGATTCAGATATTCAGATCCAAGCCAGCCCATTGATAGGCCTAACTCAGTAACTTAAATCTAAATGCTATGGGGAAGTGCCAATTTTTTAAAACCCAGAATTGCCTGGTATCCTTCCATATCCTTTTTTGGGAATTGTCCGTATCCAACAGTATCCTTGGGGGGCTTCTTGTTGGTTTATTGCCTTAAGTGAACAGATATTTTAAGCATGTTCGTGGTTAGCCAACAATAATGTGAACTAACCAAAGGACCAAGAAGTTCGTCAAGTGGTCTTTGGCTTAGGACTTAAGGAGTTTGTTATCTCTTAAGGTTTCAGGTTTAATTCTTCTTGTCGGCAACTCTTGAGGTCACCTCACTCCATGCGTAAGTGTGTGAAATGGCTATAGGAGGGGTCGTAGAAAGTAGTCCGAGGTGCGTGCAAACTAGTTCGGATATCCTGCATTAAAAATAAAAAAAAACAATAATGTGTATATGTAAAAAAATATGTATGCTGATACTCATGTATAAATTTATATATGTATATGTGATGTTACCTTCCTACTTTATTTCAGGCCCCATTTGGAGACAGTGGAACAACAAACACTGGAAATCCGAAATTCGGTTTACCTTCAATATAATAATGGAATGAGACTTTAAAGTTTTTTTTTCTTCTTCTTTTAGTTTCTTTTTCCTCTCTTCCTTTCGGACAGGAAATCTTGTTATGCAGGGTCTACATAATCTAGGTTGCCAACTTTTCCTATTGCTATATCACTGAGTTCGACGGGTTTGGCCTAATGGGATGAGAAAGGACCCCAACGGGTTTGGCCTAATGGGATGAGAAAGGACCCCAACGGTTTACCCCTCCAGAGGTTGCAAAGTCAAATTTCAAGAAGGCCAAATATTTGAAATTTTGGCCAATAGATTTGTCCGGTTCTTAACCTCAGGTCTTAAGATTAATCGAAGTGCGTGCAAGTTGACTTTATCACTTGGTTTAGAAAAAAAAAAAAGGCTTTTCCATAGTAGGTAAGTGCCAACGGGCTTGTAGCCTAATGACATTTCTTCATCTCATCTGAATGAAAGGTGAGGATTTAATTTTTGCCAGGAGTGCGAGTGCTTGATGTGGTAATTCTCCACCCGTATGCCGCTTATCCGTGCCCTTTTTCTATCCCCATTGGAGTAGGCCAAACATGTGGGGGAAAAAAGAGAGTAGATCATGAGCCTTTTCATTGATGTAACGTATTAATTAAAATAAAAGATATTGACGAGCCTTTTCAAGTGAACTATAATGTTTATATATAATCAAAGAATATGTATTTTCATACATGTGTATAAATTCATATATGTATATGTGCATGTATGTGATGTTACCTTCCTCCTTTATCGAGAGGGGCATAATATATACTGAAAATCTAAAATTCGGTTGAAATGCTACTTAAAATATATATTTTTCCTTTTAATTTCTCTCTTCCTTTTGGACTGGAAATCTTGTTTAAGCAGGGTCTACATAATCTAGGTTGCCAACTTCTCCTACTATTAAACCCCAAGATGTTTGGCCTAGTGGCGTGAGACATAAAACCAAATAACTTGTTCTCAAGAGGTCACAAAGTCAAATCTCACGAAGGCCAAACATTTTAAACGTTAGCCGCTGGAGGTTTACCTGGTAGTTAGTTAACTTCAGGGCCCTGAGATTAGTAGAGGTGCACACAACCTAATCCAAACACCTAGTTATCAAAAAAAAAAAAACTTTTCCTATTACTAGCTAGGTTGAGTTTTATGTACGAAATTTAATTTCAAAAACACATTTCTTTCCCTTGTTTTGACCTCCCTCCACATAACTGAATCCTTGTGTGTCTGACTCTAAGAATTTCTATTATTTAACAATACTATTGTTTCTTTTCACTTTTAACTAGCCATCGGCAAGCAGTGGTAAAATGTTGGTCTAACAAATCAATAGATTCAGTTTATCTGAAAGAAAGAATTAATAGATTGAGAGTAGATGTTTTGAGTAAAAAAATCAAAAGCTATGGGCTAATTAGCTAATACTAAGAGCATCCACATTGTAATAAGCAAATTGATATGGATAAGCAAACTTAACAACAATGTTAAAAAAATACCTCACATTGTAATAAGCAAAGTTACAAGTCTTTTAGCAAATAATCAAATTCCACTCATTCCATAACTAAACTTAACAATTTTTACCAATAACCAAAACTCAATAACCAAACCCAATAACCAAACTTAAAGTAAAAAACTAAAAAACATTAGAATCGTCTCATCGAGACGAATAATTTGGTATGGTCGGGTGCGTGATTAGAACTCGTTTGCAATTGGACATAGGTGCATTGCGTATTGTGGGGGGTTTTCATAAGGATGCAAAAATAACCAATGTGAAGGTAAAATTTGTTAAGTTTGATTATGAACTAAATGAATAATCAAATGCTGACGTGGCACAATTTGGTTATTGATTTTGATTATTGTCATTGCGGATGCTCTAACGCCTGGGGGTAGATAAGGAAGTCATATTTGATTAGAAACGCAATAAGCCCGTATGGGGATATTGCTAGACAGATGAGCATAATTAGGGTCCAAAGCACTCAATTAGGGTCCAAAGCACTCAATTGATTTATTATATATATAATAACAAGATGCATCAAGTGCCTGCCAAAGTGGAAAATTAAAGGAGGGAAAAAAAGCATTTTATGTGTCTTTGCATTGGAATAGTTTATTACAATTTACTCACATTTGGAGTAGGTGGCATGTAATGCTGCCCATCCATTTGGCACTCCTTGATTAGCAAATGATCTTGAATTTGTTAAATTAAGATTATCATCCATTTTCTGTACCAACCGACAAAGGCTCCGTTCCGAAAAAGAAAATAAGTATTTATTTTTTAAGAAGATAATTTTAAGTTTAAAAATTATGTGTTTACGCAAATTATTTTTCTATTAATATAGATCTTGTTTGATAGATCTCATTGAAATCTTTAATACGGTGCAAAAAAAATTAAAAAAATATTTTTTATTTATATTATTTTTAAGTTTAAAAATATGAAATAAATAATTATTTATTAAAAATATATTCTGAAACGAGACCAAAATCCTCTCATAGCTCCGTCAATCAATCACATTGTACCACAGTTATAATTAGGGGAAAAGTAGGAGAGCAAGGTGTAACCCTCGTGAGAGGTGCTTTTCCGGCTCCCCCGACACACGCCCCTCCCGACCCCACACCCTCATGAGAGGTGCTTTAACCCCAACACCTCCTCCTTCCTTCTTTTCAGTTTTAATCTTTTTTTTTTCTTTCTAATTTTCAATTCTTTTTTTTATTTGTTTCCTTCCGACAAGCACCCTAAAACTCATTATTTAATTTTGCGGTTCTCTTCGGGTGTCCATTGAAAGGCCATGGAGCAACACATTTATTACGACCATTTAAGATAAAATAATCAGAAAAAGAACATCTTTTATTCTTTATTTTTTAATCCGAATGTTTCTTTTCCCTTTTTTCCTATATATGATAAAAAATATAGTTAAAAAAATAAATGTTTCAATTTTCAATCCATTTGAATCGGTGCAAAGATGTTATTTTTTTGATCATTTCATCGTAAATGATCGTAATAAATTTTTGGCTCTAAGGCCTTTCAATGGACACCCTAAGAAAGCTCTAAAACTAAATAAAGAGTCTTAGGGTGCTCATTGAAATGTCTTAGAGCCAAAAATTTACTACGACCATTTAGGATGAAATGATCAGAAAAATAACATCTTTGTACCGGTTCAAACGGATTGAAAATTGAAATAATTATTTTTTTACACCGTTTATATATTAAAAAATATAGTTAAAAATTAATCTGACTGTTTTTTTTCCTTTTTCCCCCTATATATATTAAAAAATATAGTTAAAAAAACAAGTCTTTTAATTTTCAATCCGTTTGAACCGGTGCAAAGATGTTATTTTTCTGATCATTTCATTCTAAATGGTCGTAATAAATTTTTAGCTCTAAAGCCTTTAAATGGACACCATAGGAGAGTCCTAAAACTAAATAATGAGTCTTAGGGTGCTCGTTGAAAGGCTTTAGAGCCAAAAATTTACTACGACCATTTAGGATTAAATGATCAAAAAAATAACATCGTCGTACCGGTTCCAACAGATTGAAAATTGAAAGTCTTATTTTTTTCACCGTTTATATATTAAAAATTAATCCGACTGTTTTTTTTCTTTTTTTCCATATATATATATATATTAAAAAATATAGTTAAAAAAATAAGTCTTTCAATTTTCAATACGTTTGAATCGGTGTAAAGATGTTATTTTTCTGATCATTTCATCCTAAATAGTCGTAATAAATTTTTGGCTCCAAGGCCTTTCAATAGACACTCTATGTAACGCCCCGAATTTTGGGTACGTTAAAAGGACATTTTTGGTAATAACATCAAATGGAGTCTAGTTCTTATTACAACAAAACTCCTACAAGAGTTCAATATTTACAAAAAATGAAAGGGGTTCTACGGTTCCTAACTACAGCTCCACAGCTCCTTCATTCTTGCCAGCTCCTCAGCTCCAAAAAGCCTCCATGGTGAACTGCTTATCTTGATTATCTACAAAATCTGACACATTATACCGGCGTCGCCACCCATATAATATGTCAGGGTCACCAAAAAGGCAACACCGTGAGCTACAAAGCTCAGCAGAGTAATCCCATACCCGCTAACCCATAACTTATAAACAAAGCTATAATACAACATCAATTTTCACATGATAAGTATATACACAGTTTATCAATGACACATCCACATTCATTAATCATCTATCGTTGGTATCCAAGAGTTTCGTGTTTCTCCTACGCGACTCATCGTAGATTGTGTCAACATTTTCATTTACAAACAACCTTTCATTTATCATTTGCATTGGCTCCGTACCGCGGATAACCAAGCTACACACCAAACCTTTTTTTTAAAATCATTTGCATTGGCTCCGTACCGCGGATAACCAAGCTACACACCCAACCTTGGTTCCGCCGCGCCGGGTTCTCAAGTATCCTCACAATGGTTCCGCCGCGCCGGGTTCCCATTGGCACACAAAAATATTTGCATTGGCTCCGTACCGCGGATAACCAAGCTACACACCCAACCTTGGTTCCGCCGCGCCGGGTTCTCATTGGCACACAAAAAATATTTGCATTGGCTCCGTACCACGGATAACCAAGCTACACACCCAACCTTGGTTCCGTCGCGCCGGGTTCCCAAGTATCCTCACAATGGTTCCGCCGCGCCGGGTTTCCATTGGCACACAACCTCATAATGGTTCCGTTTTTCCAGGATCCCATTGGAACACACACAAAACACACACCACATAATGGGCTACCATGGCCGGCCACATTGCGATTTTCAAAACAGTTCAACCTTTTCAAATGTTTCTTTTACACACGCACACGACTTACATAATGTCTCCCAAAATCGGTCATTATGTAGTTTCAAAATATTTCCTTCATCGGAAAACATTTTCTTTCATTAATCACACCCTAGGTGTCATGTTTCTACTTTCTCGGTTCTCGTGTCTCGTTTATATACAAAGAATCCGCGGTAGGACAACCGTAAGCAAGAATCATCCTAACAAGATCATCCAATTCTATATTACTCATCACGCTCAATTACTACTTATAGTATAACGCCACATGTACGGACGCCGTTGGATTGTATCACTTATGCTTTATTCAAAGCACAACACCACATGTACGGACGTCTTTAGAGTGAAATCACTTATGTTTAATCACACCACAAGTAATACAAGCAACTTATATATACATACTCATAATCATCTTAAAGATCAAAATACAATATTTCTAAATAAACGATAAGTACGTAAATAAAAATAACCTACTTTATATTTTGGGTGAACGATAAGGAGATCCTACTTATACGTTGAATTAGTGGACACGGGACTCTACCTTACTTCTTGGCGGTAGTCGGCTACGGAAGGTTAGTCGGCTACGGAAAGTACGTCGGTGGTTGGACGGAGTAACTTCCTACGGTGGTCTCCGGTAGCTTCGAAAGAGAAAGGTTTCTCTCGAAACTTCTACTTGACTATTACTACTACTACTTTTGGATCGAGGGGGTGGTCGAGTGGCGGTTTAGTGACGGCATAGGTTGAGTTTCTTGAAGAATTCAAGAACTACTCAAGAACATGAAGAACAAAAGAAAGAACAAAAAAAGAACAGAATTTTTCTAGAGAGAGAAGTTGCTAGGTGAAGGTGTTAGTTCAAAGCTTGGAATAGCTTGCTATTTATAGGCAAAACTCTTGGGCTCTCCCTCCCTCTCATGGCCGCCCCCCCCCCCCCCCTCTCTCTCTACCTCAAATTTTGACACATGTCAAGCACTTATGGAAGGTCAAAGTCTAATTGCTAGGCTTGCATGGCTAGGTTAGGCTAAAAGGTAGGCTTGCATGGCTAGTTTGTACCAATGATGGAATTTATGGAAGATTTGTTGAAAGATTTGGAGACAATGGTACAAGATTTTGTTCTAAACCAAGCATGGAGGTACAAATGGGGAGTTATGTTTGGTTAGGAGAAAGATTCTCCCATGGACTAGAAAGATGTAGGAAGATATGAAAGATCAAGAAAGTACAATCCCATCTTCTTCTCTCCTTCCTCCTCTCTCTCTCTCTCTCTCTCTCGGCAATCTCTCTCTCCCTCTCCCTCTCTCTCTCTCTCTCCCCCTAGTACACTTACACACACACACACACACACACACACACACACACATATATATATATATATATATGCATATAAAGAAGAAAGAATAAATACAAAGTACCAAGTACAAGATTTTTCAAATCAAAAATCCATTTAAAGAAATGCATTTTGGCACATGCCACATAAAATAAATAAACTAGTGTACTCTAGGAAGATCAACTCCAAAATAAATTAATCCAATTGGGTACAAAACCCCAATATAAAATAATAACAAGTACTTAGAAGAATATTAGGCCTTAAAGGCTATTAGGGCTATTAAGTACTTAATAATAAAATAATGTGCACTTTATCACATGGGGTTTAAGAAAATATTATTTTAATGAACCCATGTACTTGCTTGGAAGAATAACTCTATTACCCAATGGACAATAAATTTCCTAACTTTTATTATCCAATGGACAAAAGGTAAAAGGAAATTTTTATATTAAAATAATCAAAGGTTGTCCTTTTAAAGCATGTGACAAAAGCCCTATATTAAATATAGGTGTGGTACCAAGTACCTCATTTAAATAAAAAGGCTAGGATTCTCCCCATTAGTTTATAAAAGAGTACAAGTACTAGAAAATCTAGGGTTTAGATATACCCCAATAGTTTAATGCACAAAAGTACATGGGAATCCAAATCTTTAAAATGCAACCTTGTCCTTGGTAGAAAGATTTGGGCTATTACCCGATGGATAATAATTCCCCTAACGGTTATCGTCCAATGGATAATAAGGTACGAGTACTTTAAATCATAATTTAAGTCTTTTTGAAAGACTACATGTCCTTTTGAAATTTACCCATGTGTTTATATATATGTACTTAGCCAAATATAATAAAGGAAAAGCTTTTGTCCAATGGGTAAAGATTACCCTAACAATCATTGTCCAATGGACAATAGTTACTAGGATACTTTTTATAGTAAAATATCCAAAAAGTACTTTTAAAGTAATTATAAAAGTCTACTTTCAAAAGATTATAGTACTTTGTTCCAATCTTTCAAAATCCTTTTAATATAAAGAATTGGGTTTCTATTATCCAATGGATAATAGTTCCCCTAACATTTATCGTCCAAAGGATAAAGAATAAAACCAAATCAATAAAAGAAATAATTAAACAATATCTAGTCTAGGGTTTGAAAAGGTTCAAAAGGTTCATTTAGTAACTAGGTAAGTTGGTTGCTCGGTTCCTTCAATTAGTTGGTTGGAAATTAACTAAATTGGTCACGTAGGGTTTCTAGTCGAGACCAAAATTTTAACTACGACGAAAATTAACAAGAATCATATAGTCACTCAAGAGAAAATAAGTAATGCAAATAAAATTCAAATACTTAACGAAATTTTTATTGACTAAAATTCAAGGTCGTTACAATCTATCCCCCTTAAAATAATTTCGTCCCTGAAATTGGCGCGCGACTACAGATTAGACTAGGTTGCTAAACCGATCTCGGAATCATCGACTATCCCCCTTAAAAAGAATCGAGTAGGTCACCATCAATCGAATTAAGCCTCATCACTTGCTTAACGAGATGGGGTTGAAGTTGCTCCTGCCGTCGAACCGCTCGCCTCGTCGTACGTCTTCGGTAAGGTCTCCACCAACGCCAAATACAAAACTTCCACCAAATCATCATGCGGACTTGTATCCTACAAGCATTCTTAGTACATCTTTGTTGAACCCTCATGCTTCTCGATATTAAATCTATTTCCAAAAGTAGGAAACAATGGGTCCATCCTTTATAATCTTAAGGCATAAGCTCTCCATTGGACATCAGTAAGCAAGCCCTACGATACTCTTCAGTATTCGCAAAGGCATTGAAAGAACCTTTGCAGTCCCGGGAAAATAAGACCTTGGCAGCGTCGACTTCTAGCGGCTGCTTCCAATCCAGTACTGCTTTGACCTCGATTCCATCCTTGGATACCACGTGCCCCAAGAACTTAACCACTTCTAGCCAGAACTTGTCTTGGCATAAAGTTGGCTATCTCAGAGTACTCGTAGTACCATCCGAAAGTGTCCTTCGTGCTTCTCCTGATAAGCCATCGAGCCTTGGCAATGGATACCGGTTCTTGATGGTGACTTGATTTAGCTCCCTATATAGTCGAAGCGTCCCTCCTTCTTTTTCACGAACAGTGCGGGCGCTCCCTATGGTTATGTGCTCGGCTTGATAGGCCCTCAGTCCAATAACTCTTGCAATTGGGTCTTGATCTCCCTTAGTTCCGCGGGGGTCTTTTGGTACAATGCCATAGAAATTGGTGCCGTCCCCGGTTAAAGTTCTATAGAGGAGTCTATTTCTCCTTAAGGTGATAAGCCAGGAAGTTCTTCTGGGAAAACATCGGCATACTCGCACACGATGTGTGGAAATCCCACTTCCATTCTATTGGCTTCCTCCAATTGGAGACTAGCGAGCCATCCAAATAGTTGATTCTTCCATCTTGATCTCCTCGTCGCCGAACTCGCTATCCGTCTATCCCCCTTAAAAGGAAATGAGTCCTTCCTAGGGTATAGGCTGTCACCATTCTTCTGATGGCGCTTGACGTGCAGATCGCCGGTCCATCCTCAGGATTACGTCGAAATCCGCCATGTTGATCGCTCGAAGGTCGCAAGTTAGGCACAGGTCGGCTACTCCTAATTCGCACTCTCAACACACTAGACTAACAGCTATACTCCCTTCAACTAGTACGTGGCCAAGACCACACGATCTCCGTCCTGGGTAACTCCGAAGGTGCTGAGGATCATCTTGACCTCATTCAGCCACGTCTCATCTACGACAGGGTTGGTGTCTCCATGAAAAGTTGGGGGTCGGCGTTTGCAGAATTCGTTTATCGCTCGGGTTCGGTTCATGGATCCATCGTCGTGGTTTTGGTGGATAGCGTTCAAAGTAGCTATGAACACTTGCATGGTCTGGGCTAGGTTGGGGTTTGCGTTAAAGGGTTCTCCATTATCGTATCTTAATCCGCGGCGCGTATTAACAATCTACGGGGGAAAATCAAAAGAGGTTTTTACTAAACCAAATTTTTTTTTTTGCAAATGGTCTATCTTTCAAAAGCAAAAAATAGATTAACAAATAGTATGCAACGGTACTCTTTAAAATAAAAGCAGGTTTTTCATAGATAAGAATATCATACAACATAAGCATAGGATTACAAACATAAACATAGAGTTCTACTATAAAACAAGTAGACTTAAAACAAGATTCCCTACTAGAAGTTGAGACGGTCCTACATAGTCCTATAGTTGGGCAAGTCTAATTCCATACTGCTCGTGCAATATTCTAGGGTAGTTCGATTCCGAAGACTTCCTTCAGCCACATCTTGTAGCTTCTTTCAGCTGCGGTCTCTTCCCTAAGAAGACGCTCACGTTCTTGTGCGAGCAGTTCTTCCATAGTCGGGATGTTTGGCTCCTCCACTGGTTCCGGGTAGTACTGAGAGAGGTTTAGTAGCGCAGCTTCTAGCTCTGGGTCAAACATGAGATAATCGTTGGGGGTTGCTCAAAGTTTTGCACAAGTGGTGCGGGGATTAGGGTAGGCGGATGGTTCTCGGAAATCGCAACTGGTGGGGGCATCTCCCAAGTGATTGGGACCTCATAAAGCTCCATGTCATCTTCTGGTGGGGGTGTTGGTCTAGAGTACTCAGGTGCTAGTAATGAACGATAATTGGCCAAAACACGCAGGGCGAAAGGTGGGCGTCCTCCTTGCGGTATGTTCGACATCTATAACAATAAGGAAGGTTATATTTCTAGACTTATCCGTGCAAGGGGTAGTTTTCACGCCATAAGGGATAAGATGCAAGTCCACACATAAACAAAGATCACATACAAAAGAAAACATAAGTCTCTTATTACCAAATAAAATGAGTACAACGTAGATGGCTTACTGGCCTAATCTTACTATTACAACAAAAGGTCCAACTACTACCTAATCCTTAACATCCTACGTTCCGAAGGATTGCAATGGTTACTAGTTTTATTCTATGCACGCCTAAGCAGTCTCCTTGGCCTTCACGGACCTTCTAGGGCTTCGTCCTCCTTGAGATTTCATCCGCAAGGTTTTCTTCCTCAGTCACTTCATTGGCGTCCTTATCACCTTCGACTTCTTCCTCCGTAACTCCAACCTCAAAGTTCTCCATCGGGGGTAAGACACCGAAATACTCATGGAAAGCAGACAGGATCGGAAACATTCCCGAAAACCAGGGGTCCTCCTCCACGGGAATAGGGGTATACTGTTGCACCCTCATGAAATCTCGTTTTTTCTGCGAGTATAGCAGTAATGAAGTCGGGATTCTCCGCTAGTTGAGTTGTCATAGCTTCTATGGCGTCCTTGGGTTGGCGAGCTCCAACCAATAGGTTAACTAGGTGGTTCATCTACAAGGAAAGGTTTCAACCTCAATTAGGAATATCCTACGACAGGGTAATCACTTAAGAAGATTTTCAATCTATGTTTCACTTTCGATTCTTGATTTAAGTCATCATCCAATTGTTCGGGAATTCCCAGCTCAGCGGTACTGCCAATTTCCGCGCCTTGCTTCAATCCGAGGATTGTTTTGACAGAATTCCACCCAATTTGGGACGGTAAACTTAAACTCAATTCTCGTTTGTGCAACGGTCAAACTTATCTCGTGGTTCTACCCATTCTACCCATGGCCGAGGTTTTGAACCTAAAGCTCCGATACCAAGTTGTAACGCCCCGAATTTTGGGTACGTTAAAAGGACATTTTTATTAATAACATCAAATGGGGTCTGACTCTTATTACAACAAAACTCCTACAAGAGTTCAATATTTACAAAAAATGAAAGGGGTTCTACGGTTCCTAACTACAGCTCCCCAGCTCCTCCATTCTTGCCAGCTCCTCAGCTCCAAAAAGCCTTCATGGTGAACTGCTTACCCTGATTATCTACAAAATCTGACATATTATATAGGGATCGCCACCCATATAATATGTTAGGGTCACCAAAAAGACAACACCGTGAGCTATAAAGCTCAGCAGAGTAATCCCATACCCGCTAACCCATAACTTATAAACAAAGCTATAATATAACATCAATTTCCACATGATAAGTATATACACAGTTTATCAATGACACATCCACATTCATTAATCATCTATCGTTGGTGTCCAAGAGTTTCGTGTTTCTCCTACGCGACTCATCGTAGATTGTGTCAACATTTTCATTTACAAAACGACCTTTCATTTATCATTTGCATTGGCTCCGTACCGCGGATAACCAAGCTACACACCAAACCTTTTTTTTAAAATCATTTGCATTGGCTCCGTACCGCGGATAACCAAGCTACACACCCAACCTTGTTTCCGCTGTGCCGGGTTCCTAAGTATCCTCACAATGGTTCCGCCGCGCCGGGTTTCCATTGGCAGACAAAAATATTTGCATTGGCTCCGTACCGCGGATAACCAAGCTACACACCCAACCTTAGTTCCGCCGCGTCGGGTTCCCAAGTATCCTTACAATGGTTCTGCCGCGCCGGGTTCCTATTGGCACACAACCTCACAATGGTTCCGTTTTTTCCGGATCCCATTGGAACACACACAAAACACACAACACACAATGGGCTACCATGTCCGGCCACATTGCGATTTTCAAAACAGTTCAACCTTTTCAAATGTTTCTTTTACACACGCACATGACTCACATAATGTCTCCCAAAATCGGTCATTATGTAGTTTTAAAATATTTCCTTCCTCGGAAAACATTTTCTTTCATTAATCACACCCTAGGTGTCATGTTTCTACTTTCTCGGTTCTCGTGTCTCGTTTACATACAAAGAATCCGCGGTAGGACAACCGTAAGCAAGAATCATCCTAACAAGATCATCCAATTCTATATTACTCATCATGCTCAATTACTACTTATAGCATAACGCCACATGTACGGACGCCGTTGGAGTGTATCACTTATGCTTTATTCAAAGCACAACACCACATGTACGGACGTCTTTGGAGTGAAATCACTTATGCTTAATCACACCACAAGTAATACAAGCAACTTATATATACATACTCATAATCATCTTAAAGATCAAAATACAATATTTCTAAACAAACGATAAATACGTAAATAAAGATAACCTACTTTATATTTAGGTTGGACGATAAGGAGATCCTACTTATACGTTGAATTAGTGGACACGGGACTCTACCTTACTTCTTGGCGGTAGTCGGCTAAGGAAGGTTAGTCGGCTACGGAAAGTACGTCGGTGGTCGGACGGAGTAACTTCCTACGGTGGTCTCCGGTAGCTTCGAAAGAGAAAGGTTTCTCTCGAAACTTCTACTTGACTATTACTACTACTACTTTTGGATCGAGGGGGTGGTCGAGTGGCGGTTTAGTAGCGGCCTAGGTTGAGTTTCTTGAAGAACTCAAGAACTAGTCAAGAACATGAAGAACAAAAGAAAGAACAAAAAAAGAACACAATTTTTCTAGAGAGAGAAGTTGCTAGGTGAAGGTGTGAGTTCAAAACTTGGAATGGCTTGCTATTTATAGGCAAAACTCTTGGGCTCTCCCTCCCTCTCATGCCCGCCCCCCCCCCCCCCCCCCCCCCCCCCTCTCTCTCTCTCTACCTCAAATTTTGACACATGTCAAGCACTTATGGAAGGTCAAAGTCTAATTGCTAGGCTTGCATGGCTAGGTTAGGCTAAAAGGTAGGCTTGCATGGCTAGTTTGTACCAAGGATGGGATTTATGGAAGATTTGTTGAAAGATTTGGAGACAATGGTACAAGATTTTGTTCTAAACAAAGCATGGAGGTACAAATGGGGAGTTATGTTTGGTTAGGAGAAAGATTCTCCCATGGACTTGAAAGATGTAGGAAGATATGAAAGATCAAGAAAGTACAATCCCATCTTCTTCTCTCCTTCCTCCTCCTCCTCCTCCTCCTCCTCCTCCTCTCTCTCTCTCTCTCTCCCTCTCTCTCTCTCCTCTCTCTCTCTCTCGGCAATCTCTCTCTCCCTCTCCCTCTCCCTCTCTCTCTCTCTCTAGTACACTTACATATATATATATATATATATATATATATATGCATATAAACAAGAAAGAATAAATACAAAGTACCAAGTACAAGATTTTCCAAATCAAAAATCCATTTAAAGAATCCATTTTGGCACATGCCACATAAAATAAATAAACTAGTGTACTCTAGGAAGATCAACTCCCAAATAAATTAATCCAATTGGATACAAAACCCCAATATAAAATAATAACAAGTACTTAGAAGAATATTAGGCCTTAAAGGCTATTAGGGCTACTAAGTACTTAATAATAAAATAATGTGCACTTTATCACATGGGGTTTAAGAAAATATTATTTTAATGAACCCATGTACTTGCTTGGAAGAATAACTCTATTACCCAATGGATAATAAATTTCCTAACTTTTATTATCCAATGGACAAAAGGTAAAAGGAAACTTTTATATTAAAATAATCAAAGGTTGTCCTTTTAAAGCATGTGACAAAAGCCCTATATTAAATATAGGTGTGGTACCAAGTACCCCAATTAAATAAAAATGCTAGGATTCTCCCCATTAGTTTATAAAAGAGTACAAGTACTAGAAAATCTAGGGTTTAGATATACCCCAATAGTTTAATGCACAAAAGTACATGGGAATCCAAATCTTTAAAATGCAACCTTGTCCTTGGTAGAAAGATTTGGGCTATTACCCAATGGATAATAATTCCCCTAACGGTTATCGTTCAATGGATAATAAGGTACGAGTACTTTAAATCATAATTTAAGTCTTTTTGAAAGACTACATGTCCTTTTGAAATTTACCTATGTGTTTATATATATGTACTTAGCCAAATATAATAAAGGAAAAGCTTTTGTCCAATGGGTAAAGATTACCCTAACAATCATTGTCCAATGGACAATAGTTACTAGGATACTTTTTATAGTAAAATATCCAAAAAGTACTTTTAAAGTAATTATAAAAGTCTACTTCCAAAAGATTATAGTACTTTGTTCCAATCTTTAAAAATCTTTTTAATATAAAGAATTGGGTTTCTATTATCCAATGGATAATAGTTCCCCTAACATTTATCGTCCAAAGGATAAAGAATAAAACCAAATCAATAAAAGGAATAATTAAACAATATCTAGTCTAGGGTTTGAAAAGGTTCAAAAGGTTCATTTAGTAACTAGGTAAGTTGGTTGCTTTGTTCCTCCAATTAGTCGGTTGGAAATTAACTAAATTGGTCACGTAGGGTTTCTAGTCGAGACCAAAATTTTAACTACGACGAAAATTAACAAGATTTATATAGTCACTCAAGAGAAAATAAGTAATGCAAATAAAATTTAAATACTTAACGAAATTTTTATTGGCCAAAATTCAGGGTCGTTACACTCTAAGAGAGCTCAGAAACTAAATAATGAGTCTTAGGGTGTTCGTTGAAAGGCCTTAGAGTAAAAAATTCATTATGACCATTTAGAATAAAATGATTAAAAAAATACAATCTTTGCCCCGGTTCAATTGAATTGAAAATCGGAGCACTTAATTTTTGAATTATATTTTTTAATATAGAAAAGATATATTTACAGAAATTAAATAAATAAAATAAAAATAATTAAATAAAAAAATAAATTAAAGGGGTACTTTAAGGAAGGGAGAGGGGCGGGGGTAATATGGGAAAACGAGTGTGGGGTCGGGGGTGTGTGGTGTCAGGGGAGGGGCGAAAAGCAATTTACAACCCTCATGATCAACTTCTCCTGTCCTTAATTGATTTCCAAATGTCACAGAGAGAGAGAGCGCACCACAACAAATTCTAGATTTGGCTACCAAATTTTTTGCCATTACATGTTATTCCATCCGTTTCTTTTTAAGTGTCTCAATTCGTAATTCCAATTTATTAAGAAAACATTATCATTATACCTTTCACATAAACTTTTTTACTTTCATTTTCTCTACTTACCTTCTATGGAGATATCATCATTACACTTTTTTTCACTAACGTTTCAAAATGGAATCTACTTTTAGGGGCAAAATGGAAAATGTATCAATTTTTACTCACTAACTTTACAAAATGAACATTTATTAAGGGACAGTAGAAAATGAAATACTGAATTTTAAAAAGGGGACAGAGGGAGTAGTTTTTTTTCACAACATAGCTATTGTGACAAAATATTTTTGTCACCCATTTGTAACAACAAGCCCGTTGCAATAAGTTTATTGTGACGAAATTTCAAACCCGTCACAAGAAATCAAAATTTATAGTGGCAAAAAGATTGTCACAAAATGTATTTATTTTGTTGCCATTAGGTTGGCGTTTGTCACAATAAATTGCTTTTACAAGGTATAAAACTAACATTGGTAATAAACAATTTTGTCACAAAAACTCAAACTTTGTCGTTAGAAAGTTGTCGAGGCAAAACAAACTTGTTACAATTGGTACTCCATTTTGTCATTATAAGCTTGTCGTGAGAAAATATCCATTTGGCACAAAAAATAGGACAGTTATCGCAATTATTTTGTCACATGTTCACAACTAATTCAGAACTTAATTTCAGTAATCCTGTATATAATTAGGAATCCCATAACTTCCATTCACCATACACAAAATTCAAAAAAAAAAAATTTGAATCCAAGTACTAGAACAGGTAGTCAGTTAATAATTGAAAATTTTATTAATTATCAAAAAATCAAGAAAGAATAAATTCAAATTCACTAATTCTCCTCACACATAATCTGCGTGTTCACTCCTCTTTGAAAAGAAAGCTACAAAGAAAAGTACCAAATACAACTGCTGATTTTGCCACTCTTTTTTTTGTTAACGTCACTCCACTGCAAGCGTATTTTTGGCACAACACCTGTAGTGAAGTGACGTTAACAAAAAAAGGAGTGACAAAATCATTTCCCAAAAAAAATAGTAAAACAACAAATACCATGAAATCACCCTAAAGATAATACAACCACAAGGTAGAACACCAACCATACCTGGTAGTGATGTAGCACATTTCTTTGGTCAATTGTCTTGAGTTCTCCTCATTTGAAGTAAGGAGATAGTTAGAAACAGAAAAGATAATTCTGCTAGTGTCTGTAGGTAGCAAGATCTGTTTACAGCATAATTCTACCCACCACCTATTGAGTCAAAAGAATATCAAATAAAGAGACGAACGGGGCAAGGTTGAAGCAAGGAGCACCAAGAAGTATTGCCGACTATATCAATTCTATGAAACCTATCTTAAGTTACTATCTATACCATTGTTCCGCCACTTAAACAAAGGAACAATTGTAGTAGGGCATCGACAATCCTCACCTATACATTTTTACTTCATCGCCAACGCCTTCAAGATGTTTCCGACATCAATTATTGGAATAGTGTTTCTTGCACCCGATTCTCAGTTTCAGCAACTAAGATTCATATTGTCTGATTCACATTTTCAGCAAACACCACTAAATTTCGGCATGTAACACCAGTTTCCTGCACTTATATCACAGTTTCAAGCACTAAAATCAACAACCTCTGTCTTTAAACAAATATTTACAGCAACAAGAGTTTAGTTTCAGTAGTGAAGAACACGTTTTCATCAAATAATCAAACTCACTTTAAAGATGTCAATAACTGTATGCTCGAAGAAGAGAGTTAAAGAGCCAGCTTACATGTAATATGGGGTACTCCCCCCATGGCTTAAAAGGGCTGCTCATATTTTTTCATGACTAAGTTTATCCACTCGATCAGATCGCTAGCTTGGGGAGAGGCTCCATGGAACTATAGCATGCAGCAAGTCTTCATCCACATTATTCAAGCACCATGCAAGTCAACAAATTTTTATATATCTATTCTGACATGAAATGGAGTAGTAATTAACAATCCGGATTGCAATATATTGGACATCGAATATGACAATACTTCAAACAAAGCTGGTTACGATCTAAGCGAGCAAAAAAATATTTTGGGTTCAAGCCATTGTGAAACTTGATATAAGTATACACAGGAATAAAGGCCCAAAAATATTTTGGGTTCAAGCCATTGTGAAACTTGATATAAGTACACAGGAATAAAGGCCCATTAGCATCAGAAATCACCATGACTCTTCTTCTTGCCGGATATACATAAAACTCGCACTACCTAGTCCGACTTTGCAACTCCTCTATGAAAAACTCTAGGAACAAGGGAAATATGACACCAATTTTTTTTTTCTTTCCCGGAGAGAAGTACTGAAGTTGTACCTTAAGTGTAATCAATCTGCGACAAAAGTGATGGCATAGAGTATTTGGAAAAGAAAACATCTAGACCGTTTAACTAAGCAGCAGCATGTATAAGCCCATTATATGTGGATTGGAGAAAAAAATCATGCCCATTACCGACAAGTAAAACAGAACAATCAAACAAAAACTTCAATGATGTCAACAAGCGAAATGTTATGATTGACTAAGTTTGAACAAACACCCCACTTCCCAACAACTTCATTGCCAATAAGATTAGGTTTTTCAAAATAGGGAAAATAGGAGAAAAGGACAACACTCCAAGTTTTGAAGACTGCACAGAAAATTTCAAAACAATACATTGATAAATTCATGGATTAAATGTAAAGTTCAAGAAGAACAGAGAGAAATATGTGCAGTACTCAATTGTCAATATCTAAATTAAACCTGCATACTTAAAAAGGTTCTAGGGGGCTATGGGATCACTGACATTCTAAGAACACAAGTAGATTGATTAAGAAACTATGTAGAAGAATTTAGTAAGTTAAAAGGATATCCAAGATTTGACAGGTGAAACAAAGGAAAGAAAAAGAAGATGACCAACTATTTTAGCCTATTTTAGGGGTATCATGCAGAGTGGCCTTTTCCAACTATTTACTTGTACAATTTCAATTATTTTCCATGTTCTTCCCCCTTCCCCAAATAAAAGTCAGTTGATTGAGCATGCTATTTTAATTAGTAGTCTCCACAGACTCGCCACAAACAATGGCTAAACACTTTGAAAACTTCAGATACGCATTACAAACTAAGAAGCACGTTTTACTTTATTTAATATGGCAGGTGCTTTCAAACTCAAGTAGGAATACCTATGTGGATTTTCTCCACATACCTAAATACCAAACATATGTAGCTCCTCAACTGATGGGCTCTAGTTGATCCATTGAAAAGTTCTCTATCTCTCCACAGGCGATTGCGTATTTGCATTTCTATGCGTGCAAAATTTTATACCTTAATTTCTCTTGAGTTTCTATGTGGAATTTTTTAGGTTTGGAAGAATTTTGCATAGGTCCACTATAGCAGTTTCAAACCCATCTAGTCCACTTCTAAGTTTCATAACTTACTAAGTCCACTAATAATTTTAATGACAAAAATACCCCACCTAAGAAACAAGGGCCTTGTTTGGCTAATACGAAAATGTATTTTTTCCATTTTTTTCGTTTTTGTTGCAATTAAGCCGCCACCGTCGCCGCTCCCATTACGCCACATATAACGTTATATGTGTAACAAAAAACGTATTTTTCATTTTTCTTGATTTTTTTGTTGAACCCGCTACACTTAACATTTAACGTTATATGTGTGACAAATTTCTCTTTTTATTTTTTTCTATTTTTCTTGTATTGATTTTTAACGTTATATGAGTGATAAAAATTTCCTAACATGCAACATTATATGTGTGGCAAAATTTTTCTAACATGCAACATTTCTTTTTGATTTTTCTTGTTTTTAGTCTTTAACGTTATATGCTGGTGTATACAAAACATATAACATTATATGTGAGTTTTTGAATATCTAAATATCACAATAAAAAATAGAACATATAATATTATATTTGAGCATCTACAGCTCTGAATCTCACAAAAAAATAGAACAAAATATATAACATTATATGTGAGCTTCTGTAGTTCTAAATCTCACAAAAAAAACAGAATATATAATATTATATCCGAGCTTCTATAGCTCTAAGTCTCACAAAACCTGACAAAAAATTATATGTTCTCAAAACAACATCATATCTTTCCAACAATATTATATATCTCAAAAAATAACATTATATGTTCACATATCATGCCACAATTATCATTATTTTCAATCGTGCCTTGAATTCCAAGTTGAATGTTGATGAGGCTACAGGAGGTCGAGCTTCATTTTTTCACTATTTCTTCATCAAAACCTTTATCGAATTCTTCAAAATTTTGATTTTCTGCCTCTGAATAGCATTCTCATAACCTCTATATCTACATATAAACATATTCAAAACAACATTAATATATCTCAAAAATGAGATAAAGTATTATA
Organism: Rhododendron vialii; assembly: GCF_030253575.1. Lineage (NCBI taxonomy): Eukaryota > Viridiplantae > Streptophyta > Magnoliopsida > Ericales > Ericaceae > Rhododendron > Rhododendron vialii. The sequence goes on from NC_080558.1 coordinate 16,716,027, forward strand.
TGTCTAACCCTAGAAAAAACACAAAGCACACATGACAGAAATTCACATATAACGTTAGATACTCCGTTGTTCATCACTTATTGAATTGGTACGCGCATCGGCCTCTTCGACTTGCTTCTGATAATATATGGATATATCCATATGTGCTTTTGAGAGGTCGCTGCGCGGACCTATTTAATAAGAGAACATAAAACGTTATTAGTTCCTCTCTTTTTTTTAGTTTTACAGAACAAAATCTCATATATAACGTTATATGTTCTCTATGCAAATTGAAATATATTTTTTATGTCAATACAAGCTCATATATATATATATATGTATGTATATATGATCACAAATATTCTGATATAATTATATATAATCATATATTGATATATCTATATGTGTTTTTGAGAGGATTCAATAAGAGAACATATAACATTATTAGTTCATTTGTTTTGGAGTTTTACAGGACAAAATTAGATACTAAAGGCAAATTGTCACATATAACATATATGTCTCATATAACATATATGTCTCAGTAGAGAAGATTATCTATAAACAAACTACATCGCTAACCGAGCTTCAAATCACATATTTTCACGTATAAGTCGGAGAGGCCATACTTGACGATTTCCTAGTCCTAATATAATGGGTTGCCCCAAGCGTAGGGCGGAGACCGACGTAGCACAATATCCGGTAAGTCCGGAGTCGAATCCACAGAGACGGTGATGTGTGCTGATTTAAAAACTTAGGTTGTTATAATTTAAACGGGCTCTTAGGTAGCCACCCCTTGTAGTTTGATGCTGAAATTAACTAAAACTAAGAAATTGGGTTTTTCAAATAATTAAAAAGAAGGTACGGTCGTAGGATTCATAGTACTCGCAACCGGCCCGGACTCATCTGCCCCAATCGATGTTCTTTAAAAACATTCAACTTTAAACTGAAAAAGATACCCCGTTAAGATGCGAACTCTTATGGTCGCCGTTTACCCATGCGCAGCGGAGAATGAGTTTTGGACCCCCATTCTCCCGTTCACATGGGCTCCGACGATGCCCGGATTCGTCTACGGAAAGTATTTTTCCAATCTAAAGTCATTTTTTCCATTGTTTGAAAATAAAAGCAGTGCCCGGACTGAACACGGTGTGCTAATCACCCTACGACCCTACCTAAACGATTACTCACTATGCATTAAACAAGAAACACAAGAAACCCTAATTCGAATCATGCTTCTAATACTAGAGAGAAAGAAAATAAACGAGAGATAACAACTAATTGAAAATCAACGAACAACTTTAATTAAAAACAGAAATTAAAACTAGTTACCGAAGTGCGATAATTGAACAAAGCATCAAAAACTTGAAAGGAAAAGAGAATACTAAACAATTTTGACCTCGGCAACCCCGTTCTACGTTCTCGACAGCACTGTTCTTATATTTTTTCGTTCGTGGGAATAAATCCCCTTTTCAAAAGCTGCCGAAGTTTTTTTAGGTTAAAACATTGGTATTGGTTTTATAGGGATTTATGGTATTAATCACATAGTGATCCTTTGAGATTTGTCTAATATTAAATTGGCCATCCAAAATTTCACTGCTCTTCGCACTTCGATCCAAAACTTTTCCTAACTTTCATCTTTACCCAAAATAATGAAAATCGAGCTCGAGTAACCTGTAAACGTAAAAACACATAATAAATACCAATTAACAAATATAAAAAACTAGTAAATATAGATTGGAGGGCCAAAATATATACATATTTTGGCACTTATCAGGCCGCTACGTGGACCAATTCAATAAGTGATCGACAACGGAGCATATACCATTATATATGACAAAAACTCATATATAACGTTACACAGTACAAAAGATCATATATAATGTTATATGTTCTCTTTATTAAATAACATAGAATATTTCTAATCTAGAATGTTATATATAACAATATAACGTTATATATTATTATATCTCTCTTAACTGAGAATGTTTTAAAAACATGACATTAAATAACAACAAAAACACACACAAATATATTTTTTGTGTGACACAAAAAATACACATATAACCTTATATATTTTTTCAAAAAACACAATTTGTTCTAACCTTATATGTCAAGCCTTAGAAAAAACACACATATAATCTTATATATTTATTCAAAAAACTCCAAATATATCAGAAGCAAGTCGGAGAGGCCGCTGCGCTGACCAAATCAATAAGTGATTGATGAAAAGCACAAATATAACCTTATATATTTATTCAAAAAACTTCAGATCTCTAATCCTAGAAAAAACACACATATAACCTTATGTATTTATTCAAAAACCTCCAAATCTGATGATAACTAGACACGTGACAAACAAAAGATCGGATCAACATTCTTATAATATTATATTTTTTATTTTTACTACTCCAGATTTCTCTCCAGTAAAACAAATAAAAGACCGGATCAACTTTCTTAATACGATAGACAAACCAACTTTAAAGCACGTTTATGAAAAAGCGGAATAACGTTATATAATTGACTGAAACTACAAATTCCACACACATAACAAATCGAAAATCCAAATTCGTTCAAGATTAGTGCAAAAAAATAGACTATTACCTTAAATATCAGAGAGATCAAGATACAGAAAAACAAGTACTATTATGAGGAATGGGTATTATATGTATAAGATGAAATTACCGATTCCGAGGTCTGGGTGAATGACTCTTCTCCATGACTTCGCGTATGTTCTCCGTTCGCTGCCTAGTGAATCGATTCATGGTGATTTACGGGCCGGTCCATCTCTGGCCATGGCGGCGGCGTCCATCGAGGGCCATGTCGACAGCGTCCATCAAGGGCAGGGGCGGCGACAGCAGCTGCTTGTTGGTAAGCATCACCGTTATGGGCAACACGGGCCCGATCCAGTTCGTGCTGAGTGAGGGAGAGCTCGTCGGCATGGAGAATTTGGAGGCGGACGGTTCACCAGGGGAGGGGAGGAGAGAGGGAGAGAGAGAGGGCGAGAGGGGAGGCTCAGATCTGTTTTGTGATCTAAGATTTCTCTCTCTATATGTCATATATGAGGGTTTTTTGGTCTTGAAAAATATATCTTTTTAAGTAAATTGGAGTTATTAGGTTATATAACTATATTAGTGGACTAGAGGGATTATGAAATTTAGAAGTGGACTTAGTGGGTTACAAACATGCTATAGTGGACCTCCCACCAATCTAGCAAAATGTGAAATTCATTCAAGTTATGTTTCTAATTTGCACATTTTAGTTATCATCTACCAACAGAACCATAAACCATAAACCACCAAGTAACATTGTTAATGGTGAGTACACTAAAAAATTCCTCACGGAGAAAGAAATAGTAATGGTTTTAACCTGGGGTTATAATTAAATGTGTTCCAACCTAATTAATGCAAATTACCATGGATAAGGCAATGGGGCTGAAGCACTACGTTCAGTTGGGAACAAAATAAGAGCCCCCTGGATTGGGGCTGAAGCACCACGTCCTACCTATTACTGTTGATCGAAACTATACCAAGATGTCAATAGGGCGAAAAATCAAGGAATAAACAAGAAAACTAAAAAATGGGTATCCGTTTCCAAGAGTGCTGGCCGAACACAGTGTGGTTTGCGACTGAAGTCGGTGGGGTGCGTGCGTGTGCCTGTGCTTGTGCGTGTGTGAGAGAGAGATCACTAACCGTTGGGAACGGACAAGGGAGGGCTTGGATGACTGTGGAATTTTTTTATCAAAGTAATCTCTTTTTTAAAACAATTGGCCGGAATACTCTAATTTTCAAACTATTTTTAAAACTACTCGGTAGAGCTACTTCAAATGGCTCTACCCGAGTAGCGCCACTTAGTGGCTCTACACGCTAAGTGGCGCGAACCCCTATGCCATGCAACTGTATGACGAGAAATTAGCATTTTTTCAAATAACTCTACTCAATCAATCAAATGAAGCCATTTGGAATGGCGCTACCTGATCAAGTAGAGCCATTTCATTATTGGAAAAACAAAACATCAATCAAACGTGGACAACGAAAATGGGATAAAATGTGAATACCACGAAAATAATATCATTTGTGATGTAAAAATTCTGTTGTTAAAACATATTAACTTTTTCCATTTTCTTATTTCCTTTTATACTTCAGTTAGGGGAAAAGGAAAAATGACCTTGTTTATGTTGTAAAAACTTGTTGGCACGTCTTCTATGACAGATTTTTTCATATGTATGCAAGTTAAGCTTTCATGTGTTCCACATGTCTGGTGTATTTCATTTACTATTTGAACTGAGCCAGTGGCCGTGGGTCCATTCCATTTGAAAAATAATTAAATGTGGTATTTTTCGGGAGGGGGTAACATATGTATGTGCATATTATGCTGTAGATTTTTTTGTTTAATATGGATAAAGTTAGGAGTATCTTTTATTTATTGTTATATACTCCTACTTCTTAGTGTTTTCTTACTGAGATTTATTTCCTTTTGTTTTTTGATAGGCCCTGTTGAGATTTTGTTACCCCACCATGCTATGTGCATATTATGCTATACGTCTTTTTTCTAATTTTTGAAGACATGGAATAATGGCCTCCGGACCTCCGTAAGGCGCACTGTTTTTACCATTGCGAAGAGAACCATTTTGGCTCCACAACAGTATGGGGGACGCGCCCTACGGAGGTTCAGAGGCCAACATTTTATGCCTTCAAAATGGCTTCATGATAAATTTTGGAGTATATTTGGAAATTAAGTGATCGCAAGCCTTATTTTAGGCTAGGCCTCCGTACGGCACGCCCTTTGTACCATTTCAAATACAAATATTTTGATCGCCATAAACTTTAGGGTATACATATTTTGAAAGTTGATTGCCAAGCCTTATTTAAGGCATCAAATAATGGCCTCTGAGCCTCCGTACGACGCACCCTTTGTACCATTTCAAAGACAAACATTTTGGCTTCGTGACGGTATGGGGGACGCACCCTACGGAGGTCCGGAGGCCAATATTTTTTGCCTTCAAAATGGCTTCATGATAAACTTTAGGTTGTATTTTTTTTGGAAGTTGATCGCCAACCCTTTTGAAGGCATCGAATATTGGCCTCTAAGCCTCCGTACGGTGAATATCGAAGGATGTATTGAGGTTTTAAGAAGAAGCGTGGAAATAAACGGATACATTGATCTTTGCTCACGATACTATAACGCCCTGTTCCGGAATAGCACCTCATTAGAGCCAATTGTTTTAAAAATGAGATTACTTTGATAAAAAAACTCACGACTGTGACGCACAGATTGATGAGGATGGAGGCCATGTCGAGGGAGATGGAGAAAGGAGGAACTGCAAATGCGCAGAAGTTGGTAGCATGGAATCGCACTCATGGATTTTCGCTCCCACAGACACTAATAATTTCAAATGCCAAGAGAATTCGAATAAATCAATTTGCGTTTATGCCCAATGTAAGATCTTTCCGTACATGATTTCATGGTTATTATTATTTTTCATTATATACCTACACTTCGAATTTGTGAATTTTTCGTACGTACAATATTATCGCGTTATTGGCCGCATCGAGAAAATATATGTTGAACACCTATGAATTGATTTATGCAATACATCCTTTAAGCAAGTTGAAGATTAGTATGGCTGAGTTGTGTGTAATCAATGCGGACAAGAAGATATCCAAACCGTAACCAGGTATGCATTTTTATAATGAGTACTACAACTTAGATGTAACACATCCAAAGCGGTTGAATTATTTGATAGGCGCGTAAATGTTCACATACGCACCCCTTAATTTATCCTTGCTAAGTCTATTTTATATTATTACTTGGAATTTAATATTTGATTTTTGTATTGTAGGTGTTTGGAAAAGCTTAATACCGTAAAGTCAATTAAATTCATTGAATTGGATATTACAATACTCTTGGCCTTAATAAAGATGTGCACGTGGGAACCCACGGAAAAAATATTGTTGGCCATGTTCCGTAGCGGGCCACGCTTATAATTCCAAGAGTAGAAAAATAGGGCTTTAGGATGTCAGCTACAGCACCTTATAAAAGGCAGATGAAGGCTACGCACGAAAGGGATTCTCACGGAAGAAAAGGACGAAAAGAAAAAGCTGCGTTCTGGGATTTTTCGACGGACGAAACAGAGAACAAAGTGCAGAGATCTCTTTGTAGACCACGCATGGACATCACGCAAAACAGAGGCAGGTTCGCTTGAACGAAGAACAGGCTGCCGATTCTTTTTGTTCCGAATATTGTTAGTTTTTTTTCAGAGTTATTTTTCTTTTCAAGTTTTTGGCGCTTTGTTTAATTACTTGCATGCTAGTAACTCGTTTTAATTTTTGTTCTTAATTAAAGTTGTTCATTGGTATTCAATTAGTTGTTATCTTCCATTTATTTTCTTTCTCCAGTAAAAAAAAACATGATTAATTCTAGGGTTTTATTCGTTTTATTTTTAAAAATGAGTGAGTAATTTTTCTGAGGTTTGGTCGCTGGGTAAAGGCGTGCCGCGACCCAATTAGGATTCATCTCGCAATTTTTTACACATTAATTTAATTAAATAATTTAGTTGGTGAAAACTACGTCCGTTGGACGAATCCGAGGCATTGCCAGGGCTCATGTAAGCGGGAACAGGGGACCAAAACCTGTTCGCCGCTGTGTACGGGACCGACAACCTTAGGATTGGCATCCTTCGGAGTTTCCAATTCTCCCTATATTTAACCATTTTTTTGAACCTTGAAAAATGAGCGGATTCTGATTCGGTAGCGAGCGCTGGATTCCCTATGACCGTACCTCTCTTTTTAATCGTTTGAGCAAGTTATCTGTTAGTATTAGTTAATTAATCAATTAAAAGATAAGGGATGGCTACCTAAGAGCTATTTTAATACTACAACCCGAGGTTCTATAGCACACACTTCACCGTCCTTAGTGGATTCGACTCCGGACTTACCGGATATTGTGCTACGTCGGACTCAGCCCTACGCTTGGGGCAACCCATTAATTTAGGACTAGGAAATCGTCAAGCATTTTTGGCGCCGTTGCCAGGGACGGTAACGTGTGTTAAGAATTCAAGTAGTTAGTTTTATTTTTGTTTTTCTTTTTAGTTTTGTTTGAGCAATCACCTCTAAAGCCTAAGTACTACCGAGACAATACCAGACGTCTCGTCGCCATTGAGATAGAGACAAGAGTAATCGTGGAGGGAGAGTCTTTTAGTGGTGATTCTTTTGATATCGGTGGCCTTTTCGTTGATTTAATAATTGAGCCACCAATAGCAGAGCCATCGATGTCGATGCGTGCACACATGCATCCTAAGAGGACCACTCCTCTTGGTCCAATAGTTCTACCAACCGAGACGGTGAAAGCACGCAATACTTTCACCATTAAGCCTGGTACGCACAATGCCCTTCCCCTATTTTATGGGAAGGAGAATGAGGATCCGTATGAGCACGTTCGTCATTTCGAGAGGTTGGTGCGCACCCTAGCCACCACTACTCAGTGGGAGAATGCTTGCCTTAAGCTTTTCCCAGCTTTGCTCAGGGACAATGTGGATAAGTGGCTGCGGATGCAGAAGCCACAGTCTCTCAGGACGTGGGCTGCTGTCCGAGATTTATTTTACAAGAAATATTTCTCGAAAAGTAAATCGAAGTACCTGACTCGCCAAGTCCAATCGTATAAGCAGAAAGAGGACGAGTCGTTTTTAAGGTGCTGGGAGCGGTTCAAGGACTTGCTGTTGTCCGTACCACATCATGGTTTCGTGAAACACCAGTTGGTGTCATTTTTCTATTTGGGCTTGAATGTTGCTACGGTCCAACAAATAGAGTACCTGTGTAAAGAGGAGGATTTTCTAGATAAGTCCCCAGACGATGCGTGGGACTTTCTCGATGAGTTGGCCGAGAAACACCGAAGTTAGGAACCTTCCGACCTCGGTGATAGGGCCATGGCTACACAGTGACCCAGTGGGTCTGGCATTTTTCCTTCTAGTGTGCGAGAGCACAATGTCCAGTCTCAGCTGGACAAGATGGCTAAACAATTAGAGGACTTGAAGCTTAAGCAAGTCCATCAGGCAAATGAGGTGAGAGTCGAAGAGGTGTGTGCGTTATGTGAGTGTCCGGGGCATCTTGTCACTGCTTACCCTACGTTTCCCATTGTTAAAGACGTATACCTTAGTAATCAGGCAGAGGTGAACGCGCTTAACCAGCGTTGGGATCCATATTCAAATATCTACCATCCTGGGTGGGCCCAAAACCCACTTCCGGGTTGGACGGATCAAAAAGCCCCGGTGCAACCCCAAGCACCATTTCAGCCGCAAGTTCAGCAATTCTGGCCTCCTCAAGGCCAAATGACCCAGTTCCGTTACCCCCCTCAGCACCAGCAGGGGTTTGGTCCTTCATCTTTTGGACCACCCCCTAGCATTAACCATCCCCCGCGGGATAAGCAGACTGATGAGATGATAAAGGCTCTCATGCAGTCTCAAATTAGCTTTACTGAGCAAACCAAGCAGGCAATTGGTGACATAAGGACCCAATTGACCCAGTTGACGGCGGCAGTTAGACAAGTCCAACAGGAGAAGGGAAAGTTTCCTTCTCAACCTTTAGTCAATGCTGCTGGTACTGATTATGTGGGCGATTCTTCTGGCCCAAGTAATCCGAATCTCAGTCTGGAAGAGACTAAGGCGATCACCACTCTCAGAAGTGGGAAGGTGATCGACAAGGACTTACCCCCAAAGTAGAAATCGGTGCCACCCCCGGTGCCGGTAGCTAGTCCAGCAGTCGTTCCAAACTTGGGAAGTGTTCCTGAGTAGGAAAAAGAGGCGGAGTCTCCTAAAGTGGTGGTGCCTACAACTGCGGCCCCCACGACTCCAACGCCACCCGTTGCTCCATATCCAAATCGCTTGGTGGTGAAACCTAAGGTCAATGTGAACTTTCAAATGTTTGAATTATTCAAGAAAGTTCAGTTTCCTATCTCTTTGATGGAAGCCATTGACGCAATTCCTCAGTTTGCAAAGGTCTTGAAGGATCTATGCACGTCAAAACGAAGAACTGAGAGTCAGGACACAGTGCTTCTGACAGAGTAAGTGAGCTCCATTCTCCAGACTGAAATCCCCACCAAGTGTAAGGACCCTGGTTGTCCCACCATCCCTATAGCTATCGCGGGCCAAAAGTTGGATAAGGCTTTGCTGGATTTAGGAGTCCCCTATTCGGTGTACTTGAAGCAAGGCTTAGGTGATTTGATAGCCACTCCAGTCACGCTACAGTTGGTTGACCGGAGTGTGAGAGTTCCAAAGGGAGTGTTGGAGGATGTTTTAATTCAAGTGGGCGAGTTCCTGTTTCCAGTCAATTTCATCATCCTGGATACTTGCTCGATTCCGGAGGTTTTTGAGAAGACTCATATCATCATTGGCCGTCCATTTCTAGCCACCTCCAGTGCTATCATGATTTGCAAAATTAGACAAATCCAATTATCGTTTGGGGACTTGAAAATGGAGGTGAACGTTTTCAATGTGGATAGTCGGGTTGAGGATGATGAGGAGATATATGATGTGAGTTTGATCGACACGCTCGTACAAGAGCATGTCGATAATGTGTTGTACAAGAATCCTCTAGAGATAGCATTAACCGCCGAAGAGGCGTCATTCTTAGATTCTCCTGAGGTAGGGAGTCTAATGGAGATGCTTGCAGTGGAGGATGTGTGTGGCGCCGCTTGTGTAACGCCCCGAATTTTGGGTACGTTAAAAAGATAATTTTATTGATAAAACCCAAATGGAGTCTGGCTCATTATTACATCATAACTCTCATGAGAGTACTTTTATTACACAAGAAAAGGGAACTAAGGTTCCTAACTACAGCTCCGCCTGCTCCTCCATCTGAGCCAGCTCTTCAGCTCCAAAGGCCTCCAAGGTGTACGGCTCACCTTGATCATCTACAAAGTCTGACACATTATACCAGCGTCGCCACCGATATAATATGTCAGGGTCACCAAAAAGGCAACACCGTGAGCTTTAACGCTCAATAGAATAATCCAAACCCTCTAACCCTTAACAATATAACATATAGTCAAAGATTTCCACATAGCATGCTTATCTAGCCAATTTATCAACAATACATTCGTATTCGACAATCAATCAACGTTGGTGTCCAAGATTTGTGAGTTTCTCCTACGTGACTCCTCGTAGACCGTGTCGACATTTTCCACATTTCACAACGTATCACCTTTTCAAAAACTCATTTTTAACACACCCAACCTCGGTTCCGCCATTCCGGACTCCCGAATATCCTCACAATGGTTCCGCCGTCCCAGGCTCCCATTGGCACACAAAACTTGCATTGGCTCCTCTCCGCGGATAACCAAGCCACATTACCAATGAGGCTACCACGTCCAGCCGCATTGGCAATCTTCACAATGGGCTACCAAGTCCAGCCACATTGTGGTTTTCACAATCCACGCAATGGGCTACCAAGTCCGGCCACATTATGAGTTTTCATACACACAACGGGCTACCAAGTCCGGCCACGTTGCGGTTTTCACAATCCACACGATGGGCTACCACGTCCGGCCGCATCGTGGGTTTCCATACACACAATGGGCTACCAAGTCCGGCCACATTGCGGTTTCAAAACACATCTCATCATTATCCACACCCTAGGTGTCATGTTTCTACTTTTTCGGTTCTCGTGTCTCGTTACATGCAAAGACTCCGCGATAGGACAAAAATAAGCATGAATCATTCTAACAAGATCATCTAATTCTATATTACTTATCACGCTCAATCACCACTTATAGCATAACGCCACATGTACGGACGCCCTTGGAGTGTATCACTTATGCTTATTCAAAGCACAACGCCACATGTACGGACGCCCTTGGAGTGAAATCACTTATGCTTTATCACACCACAAGTAATACAAGCAATTCATATAAGCATGCTCATAACCATTTTAAAGATCAAAATACGAATACTTAAAGTAAATAGGTAAAGATACACTTCATATAATTTGGACTAGTAGATAGGGAAAATCTACCATTCTTTCTTAGCGGTTCAAAATAACAACATTATACTTGAGTAAGTAAGTAGTAAGTAAGGATTTTCCTTACCGTTCTTCTAGGCGGTAGTAACGGCTTACGGACGGTAATCGGTGGTCGGACGGAGTAACTTCCTACGGTATGCCTTCGGGAGCTTCGAAAGAGAAAGGTTTCTCTCGAAACTTCTTCTTGACTAAAACTACTCTATTTTATGGATCGAATAGTGGTCGGGTGGCGGTTTAGTGGCGGCTTTGGATGAGTTTCTTGAAGAACACAAGAACAACTCAAGAACATGAAGAACAAAGAAAGAACAAAGGAATTCTAGAGAGAGAAGTTGAAGATTGGAAAGGTGTGAGTTGAATGCTTGGAATGGCTTGCTATTTATAGGCAAAACCTTGGGCTCTCCCTCCCTCTCATGGCCGGCCCTCTCTCTCTCCAAATCCTCCATGGATTTGCTCCATTAAGATGACAAATCAAGCCTTTCAATCAAGTCCTAGCCTTCTCTCCAATCTTAGGCCAAATCTTAGGTGTAAGGCTATGAAATCAAATAAGATCATTAGGCTTTTTAGGTGAATCTAGGTAATTATAACCTAGGTCTAGCTTTGTAGTCAAAATCTTAGGCTAATAAAGGCTAGGATTGTGTCATAATGGCCCATCATAGGTTGTCATCAGGCAAAATAGACTTAGGCCTATTATGGTAGCTTGCAAGGCTAGGCTAGTCCTTGGATTGGACTATGGGAGATTTGTTTGGGAAGAAGGAGACAATGGTACAAGATTTGGCTTTAAACAATTGAAAGATGTACAAAGAGGACAATGGTGGTTATACTTGGCTAGGAAGAGTAAACAACCAAGGATTTGGTAGTACAATGGGAGATCAAAGGTACACATCAAATCTCCTCTCTCTCTCCCTCTCTCTCCTCTCTTGGCTCTCTCTCTCTCCTCTCTCTCTCTCTCTCTCTCTCTCTCTCTCTCTCTCTCTCTCTCTCTCTCTCTCTCCTAGTACACTACACATATATATATATATATAAATGCAAGAAAGAATAAGAAAGGTACAAAGTACAAAATTCTCTAAATCCAAAATCCCATTAAAGAAATCCAATTAGGCACATGTCCCATTAAATAAATAAACTAGTGTACTAATGTACTCTAGGAAGATCAACTCTCTAATAAATTAGTCCAATTGGGTACAAAATCCAAATATAAAATAATAATAAAAGAGTACTTAGGAGAATCTTAGGCCTTAAAGGCTACTAAGTACTTTAATAATAAAATATTGTGTACTTTATCACATGGGGTTTAAGAAAAAATATTAGTTTAATGAACCATGTACTTGGTGAAAGAATAACTCTATTACCCAATGAATAATAAATTCCCTAACTTTTATTATCCAATGGACAATAGTAACTAGGGAACTTTTATAATAAAATAATCAAAATGTACTTTAAAGCATGTGAACAAAAGCCCTATATTTAAATATAGGTGTGGTACCAAGTACCCCAATTAAATAAAAAGGCTAGGATTCCCCCCATTAGTTTATAATAGAGTACAAGTACTAGATTAATAAATAAAGTACTTTGGAATCTAGGGTTTAGATATACCCCAATATTTTAATGCATAAAATCACATGAGAAATCCATACTTGATTATAAAAATAAAACTTTGTACTTGGTAGGAAGATTGGAGCTATTACCCAATGGATAATAGTTTTCCTTGCGGTTAAAGACCAATGGATAAAAGAAGTACAAGTACTTTTGTACTTAAAATAAGATTTTGAAAAGACTACATGTACTTTAGTCAAATATTATAATGAAAAGCTTTTTTTTGTCCAATGGACAAAAATTACCCTAACCATTATGGACCAAATGGTAAAGGCAAAAGTTTCAAAAGGTTCAAAAGGTCCAAAAGGTTCATCTAGTAACTAGGTGAGTTGGTTGCTTGGTTCCTCCAAGTAGTCGGTTGGAATCTAATTCGATTGGTCAAGTAGGGTTTCTAGTCGAGAGTTAAACCAATGACCAAAATCTAACTACGACGAAAATAAACAAGAAATCATATAGCCACTCAAGAGAAAATAAGTAATTTAAATAAAATTCAAATATTTAACGAAATTTTTACTGACCAAAATTCAGGGGCGTTACAGCTTGGAACTCAGTTCCTGAGCCGCTGGGCGCCCCATCTCCTAAAGTTCTCCTATCGTCAGTCCAGCCGCCTAAACCAGAGTTAAAGCCTCTGCCGGACACACTTAAGTATGCCTTCCTTAAAGGCGATGATATTTTTCCGGTTGTGATCTCCTCATCCCTTGAGGTAGATCAAGAGGCTAAGTTGCTTACCATGTTGAGAAAGCACGTGGGCGCGATAGGCTGGACAATAGCAGATTTGCAGGGTATTAGTCCAACGGTGTGTACACACCGCATTTTTCTAGATGAGGACGTGAAGCCTTCTAGGCAACCTCAGCGTCGTCTGAACCCCAATATGAAGGAGATGGTTCGGGCTGAGGTGCTGAAGCTCTTAGATGCGGGTATTATCTACCCGATAGCCTATAGTGAGTGGGTGAGCCCGGTGCAGGTAGTGCCTAAGAAGGCTGGCGTGACAGTTGTGAGGAACGGTGAGGGCGAACTAGTGCCAACCCGTGTTCAAACTGGGTGGCGAGTTCGCATAGATTACCGGAAGCTCAATGCGAGCACCCGAAAAGACCACTTCCCTCTCCCATTCATTGATCAAATTCTGGAGAGAGCGGCTGGCCGGGCATTTTATTGCTTTTTGGATGGGTACTCTGGCTACAATCAAATTGAGGTAGCCATGGAGGATCAGGAGAAGACCCACCTTCAGGTGCCCTTATGGCACGTTTGCCTACCGTCGCATGCCGTTTAGTTTGTGCAATGCTCCTGGCACCTTTTCAAGGTGCATGATGGGAATATTTAGCGACATGGTAGAAAAGATAGTGGAGGTGTTTATGGATGATTTTTCAGTTTTCGGGGATTCGTTTGACGAATGCCTCGAGAATTTAGGAAAAGTCTTGCAACGGTGAGAGAAGAAACAACTTGTGCTTAATTGGGAGAAGTGCCACTTCATAGTGACCCAAGGAATTGTGTTGGGACACGTTGTCTCATCCAAAGGTATTGAGGTGGACAAGGCGAAGATTGATTTGATTGCCAATCTTCCTTCTCCCAAGATTGTCAAGGATATCCGATCTTTCTTAGGTCATGTCGGTTTTTACCGGCGTTTTATTAAGGATTTCAGTGCCATCTCCCGACCATTGTGTTAGTTGTTGTCGAAGGATACACCCTTTGTGTGGTCCGACGCATGCGAGGAGGCAATTAATACATTAAAGCGGAGTCTCACTACTCCGCCAATTGTTCAGCCTCCAGATTGGAATTTGCCCTTTGAGTTGATGTGTGACGCCTCCGACTATACAGTCGGAGCGATTTTACGGCAGAGGCGAGGGAAAGATCCCTGCGTTGTTTATTACGCGAGCAAGACGCTGAATGAGGCACAGATGAACTATACCACCACCGAGAAGGAGTTGCTCGCGGTGGTATTTTCTTTAGATAAGTTTCGGTTCTACTTGGTAGGGTTACAGATTGTGGTTTTTACTGATCATGCGGCTTTGAAGTACTTAATGACCAAGTCGGACGCGAAGGCTCGCCTTATCCGGTGGATTCTTTTACTGCAAGAATTTCACATTGTCATTAAGGATAAGAAAGGGGTTGAGAATGTAATGGCCGACCTCCTGTCTCGTCTGGAGTTTGAGGATCCCACCTCTCATCTCCCCATTATGGATACTTTCCCTGACGAGCAGTTGTTTGCTACTAATACGTGCCCATGGTTTGCAGATATCGCCAATTATTTGGTGACTGGGCGGATTCCACCCCATTGGTCCACAGCTGAGAAGCAGCGATTTTTGCGAGACGTCCGGCAATATATTTACGATGATCCATATATATTCAAGTATTGCGCGGACCAGATTATGCGTCGGTGTGTCCCCAAAGCTGATCACAGGGGAATTCTTGAGTTTTATCACACCGAGGCGTGTGGAGGTCATTTCTCCGCAAAGAAGACCGCCGCTAAGGTCAGTGAGTGTGGTTTCTATTGGCCGAGTCTATTTAAGGATGCGTATGTTTTTTGTAAGTCGTATGACCGGTGTCAGAAATTAGGTAAAATTGGCTCGCGGAATATGATGCCCCTCCAAAACATTTTTGTGATAAAGGTTTTCGATTGTTGGGGCATTGATTTCATGGGCCCGTTTCCAGGGTCATACGGTTATGAGTACATCCTACTAGCGGTGGATTATGTTTCCAAGTGGGTTGAGGCTATCCCCACAAAGACCAGCGATTCTAAGGTCGTGTTGGAGTTCTTACGAACTAACATCTTATCGAGATTTGGCATGCCACGTGTCATTATCTCTAATCAGGGCACGCATTTTTACAACAGGTCTTTTGGGGCATTAATGAGTAAGTATGGCATCTCTCACAAGGTGTCTACTGCCTATCACCCTCAAACCAACGGTCAAGTTGAGCTAGCAAATCGTGAGATCAAGGGGATTCTATAGAAGACCGTGAACCCGAATAGGAAGGATTGGTCACTTCGGTTAACCGATGCCTTGTGGGCCTATCGCACTGCTTACAAGACCGTGTTTGGTGCTTCACCCTACCGGCTTGTTTATGATAAAGCCTGCCACTTGCACGTTGAGATGGAGCATAAGGCCGATTGGGCCATTAAGACGCTTAACGCGCGTTTACCTGAGGCGGGTGCCCATAGGAAGCTCCAGTTGTGTGAGCTCGAGGAGATTAGGAAT
This sequence comes from Rhododendron vialii, assembly GCF_030253575.1. NCBI lineage: Eukaryota > Viridiplantae > Streptophyta > Magnoliopsida > Ericales > Ericaceae > Rhododendron > Rhododendron vialii. The sequence goes on from NC_080558.1 coordinate 16,731,799, forward strand.
GATGTGTATGAGAGCACGAGTATTTATAAAGCTAAGGTTAAGGCGTATCATGATAGGAATATTCAGCACAAAACCTTTAGTGTTGGTTAGAAAGTGTTGCTGTATAACTCGCGCCTTCATTTATTTCCTGGTAAGTTAAGGTCCCGTTGGGATGGTCTCTACATTGTGCATAAGGTTTACCCAAATGGTTCAGTAGATGTTTGTGACCCGAAAAACAATAATATTTCCAAGGTTAATAAGCAGCGTCTAAAGCCATTTTTGGAATATGTGGAAGTAGGTGAACCTGATGAGATTTTGGTCGATCCTGTTTATTCAGACGACCCTGTTGTGTAGCCGTTGGGCTACGTTCCGATGGGTAGCTTTTGCGTACCACTCTCTTCACTAAGAAGTGGACCCGGCTCCTAGCGATAGGGGTACCCATCATTGACTTGGGTTTTGTGAACATTTGTATACTTGTTCTTTTATTTATTGTTAAGCTTTAAAATCCAAAAGAAAAAGGAAATTGGAAAAGAAAAAAAAATTAGCATAATGGTCTGGTATAGCCACTTGGTTGAAGCTATGTATGTATTACTTAGGAGATTGGTTCTGACGGCAGGCGTGTAGTTAGCAGCGAGAATTCTATCTGAACTATTTGACTTTAATGTCTAAACTCTCTGGAGATTGCTTCACAAACGGAGTGGTGGGTAAGGAATATGGCACCCCCAGAGGGAGTGACAGCTTATTAGATGATGGCATGTCACGCCCTCGATTTTCAGCTAAAATAATAATATATTTTCCACAGCAAAAGTCTTCCTCTCAAACTATATTTACCCTTAACTGTCATGCCAATCCAAATAAAGAATCAAAGTTTCTTCTTCTTCTCTCTAAATTTTTTTTTTTTTTTTTACATAAAGTCTCCTAAACGTTTACAATTAAATGAGTTCCATAATGATCAAGGAGAGGAATTTACACATAGCTTTACATATATTCTAATCAAAAAGTACAACTTTTCATTGCGAGTAAAGTACACAACATGAATTAGACTAGATGATAAACACTTCCTTTATGATACCAATAAAGCTCTCAAGAGACATCTCAATGTGCACTCCATGCAATCCAAGCTAAGTGCCATGGCGAGTACCTGAAAGGATAGGGTGAGCTACACTAGCTCGTAGAGATATCCATACCTAAATTACATGCAGAAGTGAAGACAGATCACAAGGGAAAACATTTTCCAAAAGCATACGTGTTTTGTCAAAAGTGAAGCTCAAAATGTCATACGCTGGAAAATATTTAACTCCATTTCTCAAACACCAACACTCTCACCCACACACACACACCAATATTCTTAAAATCTCAGCTTACCGTTACGGCGTTATCCAAATCAATCCTTGCTTTTTCATTTCCATTTCAATGACCTAAAGATTAATCTTAGTTCTTTAACGAAATGTTTTCACTTTCTTTTCTCATACAACTAGCCAACCTCACCCCAAAATATACACGCTAGGCATGTGGAGTTAGAACATAAGGTAAGCAATGACAAGTCAAACAATACCGCACCTCAACAACAAGGAAATTCACCCGTCAACCCCAAATCAATCTTCAAATCTCAAGTTTAACATCTAGTAAAAATCTCTTCACAGTAAGATTTCTTTTATGAAACTCTCGCAATGCATAGCACCACAAGGTACCAAATAGGCATTCACACAAAACAAGTTGACCACCACATATCAGGAAAACAAGCCACAATGATTTGAAGGTCTAAAAGAAGGAATATAAAACATGTATTGACATACTGGACAATCCAAGTTATCAACTCAAACTGACATTTCAATCTTAGTATGATGCTAAATACTATGAAGATTCTCCGTTTTCACTGTCACATGTTTCGATTTCATTTCCGGGCATTAAGGACCCCCGTGCGTCCACTAAAATCCTTTGGATTCAATTCCGGGCTTTTAGGACCCCGTGCGTCCACTAAAATCCTTTCATTCCATTCCGGGCTTTTAGGACCCCCGTGCGTCCACAAAAATCCCTTGGATTCAATTCCGGGCTTTTAGGACCCCCGTGCGTCCACTAAAATCCTTTGGATTCAATTTCGGGCTTTTAGGACCCCCGTGCGTCCACTAAAATCCTTTCATTCCATTCCGGGCTTTTAGGACCCCCGTTCGTCCACTAAAATCCTTTGGATTCAATTCCGGGCTTTTAGGACCCCTGTGCGTCCACTAAAATCCTTTCATTCCATTCCGGGCTTTTAGGACCCCCGTGCGTCCACTAAAATCCTTTGGATTCAATTCCGGGCTTTTAGGACCCCCGTGCGTCCACTAAAATCCTTTCATTCCATTCCGGGCTTTTAGGACCCCCGTGCGTCCACTAAAATCCTTTGGATTCAATTCCGGGCTTTTAGGACCCCCGTGCGTCCACTAAAATCCTTCGGATTCAATTCCGGGCTTTTAGGACCCCCGTGCGTCCACTAAAATCCTTTCATTCAATTCCGGGCTTTTGAGACCCCCGTGCGTCCACTAAAATCCTTTTGGTAGATCCGTGGCTTTCTAGTTACCATTCAATTATCCACCATGCCACTCATATAGTGTCACATATTCTCGTTGAGCAAGCAATTTCATTATCCAACATTTCTCTACTTCCAACACATAGCAAAAGACGCAAACTAAACCAACCCATGGATACAACACATAAAGAGGAAAAACTGTTCATTTTTCTGTAAGTATCGATTATCATCAAAATCAGATCATTTTCTCGCATATCCATACACCAATATTGTATATCCCTTATACACTACAAGTTCTCACGTGTTATTGTTTCAATATACTTATCTACGTAGCACTTCTCATTTTCTATTTCATTAACAAACTAATCATTAGTCAATACGTACCCAACATGTCAATCAATCCTATAAGATCTCAATCTCATGAAAGTAAGTCAAAACAATCAAACCTAAGCAGACCATTCATTTCACTACTCATATTCCATTTTATTCCCACACCTTTCCTTGAATTCCAGATATCCTACCACATCATCACATCTCAAATGATAACATCAACTTTAATACTTACTGGTTCTCTTTAACCAACACTTAGTCACCTAGATCAACTCATCCTATCCCCACATATCAAATTGGCAAAATTAATCATTTACATTTGACCATATCCAATTAAACAACATGAATTCCAGGGCGACACTTAAACCATTGAAAAGTAGACTTCTTCTTCTTTGAATCCATAGGTCATACATCAAAAACAAAGTTCGGGTAACCTAACTACGGCCTTGCGATTATAGCTTCAACATAACAGTAAAAACTGGTGCAAAGGCAGAATTTAGGTCAACTTTGGATGCAAATCTGTTATCGGTCGGACGTACCCATGATGCATGGGATGTATCGTTGGAAAGCCCTATGTGTCTAGTTTCTAACAAAACAGACGGTGCGTCATTTCAAGTCCCGAGCTAGGAGTTATGGCCATTTTACCAAAGTCCACCGGTGCTGTCAGATTCTACGCGGAAATAAGTAAAATTGATTGAAAAATCATAACTCTTCCAACTTAAACCCAAAAATATTGAAACGAATGCCAAAAGTCGCACCACTACAAGCCCTACACTCAGTAAAAATCCCAGGTTCAGAAACAAGAAGAGATTAACCCAACAATCAAAAGAAATACAGATTCGCAACCATTTTCGCCCTAGTCGACCAACCCTACTTTAGAAATTCATCAAAAATTGTATACTTGACCAAATTACTTGATTCCAACACCAATCTCTTCTTAACTTAAATATGCAACTCCTGTAAAAGACCCAAAGCCACCCAAAGTGTTCATCATGCCCAGAAATTTAAAAGAAGACAGCCTCGCACAGATTCGTACACCCAGCAAACAGTCAGCATTCAAAAATTCATAACTAATTGTGTGATTATCGGTTTTGCATGATCTTGGTACCGAAATCTTCGTATTGAAACGTACTTTAACTGTTATGAAGATACTAAAAATTGATTCCTAGCAGAAAGGCTCCCAAAAGACAGATTACCAAAACCCACAAAATTTTCAGCATGCTCAAGATTTATTCAAGACTCAAAATAGATGATCAAACTTGATTCTTGTACATCCAACTAACACTTAAACATGTAAAGAAAGGTAGGAGATCCCTACCTCGAAGGTTAGAAGCAAGCCCGAACATGGAGGAAACTTCGAAGTGCTCCGATCGTGAATTTTCTTCGATGGATAGGAAGCTCTCGTCGCGTAGAACAACTTTAGTACTTGGGATTTTTCAAAAGTCTCACTCGTGGTCGATGAAATCGAAGAGAGAAGGTGAGAGAGGTGAGAGCCGAGAGAGATGCCGGAGAAGAAGAAAAGAAAGGAAAGGAAAAGAGAGAAAAATAATCTCCTGCTCCCCTTTTTTTTTTTTTTGACTTATATAGCACAAATAACACTTTCACCCTTTCACTCCTATTGTATCACGTCAACTCCCACAACTTACAAGTCATCTCACATTGACCCAACTCATATCCACATTGTTATACACACTTTGATAATCCAAATACATATTAAACATTTAAAATTTGAGAAAATAATTATGGGTCTCTACATGGCACCACTTCTCAAGATATCGTTGAATCCTATGCATACTGTCCTTCCAACAAATAGGGAACCACAGTCTTTGGCCAGGGAGAAAAATAGTACCCGTGTCTTTCGCGTGAAGAAAGTGAATGATTTTTTGTTTCCTTTTATTTCTTGCTTTATTTATTTCTTTTAGTTATTTTTCTTGCTGTCTTAGAGGCTAACATTTTGCAGGTTATTCGATCCAAGTTGGGGGGTCTCCCTCTCTCTATAGTTTACTCTGCTTAGTCCCTCCTTTTCGAAGTGATATCTCTCCTTTTTTTTATGTTTCTGTCATGTCTTTATTTTTTATGCTGCGGACATTGAATAGTTCAAGTTGGGGGGGGAGATCAGTTTGTTCATTATTTTGTTTAAAAAAATTGAAAAAATAAAAAATAGTAGGATTCTTTTTGCATGAGACTTGAAGGCTGTTGAGATTGGCTTTTAGTTGATTGAGTTTGTGATGTGATAGTCATTGTTTTGATATTGTGGTGGCATAGTAGTTCTTGTTACTAGCCTGTCGCGAAGAATCTGTCATGGCATCTATTTTTAGCATATTTGCACTTCACGTCTATTTGGGCTTTTGTTGCTTGTGAGCTGTGACTTGATTATTCTCGACGGCTAGTTTAGTGGAGACTTATACCCATGTGAGTTTAGAGCCTTATCTTTTCTTGGAGTGGTGTCAAATAAACTCTTGTTTGTCTCGGGAGAGCAAATTCGTTGTGGATCTCATTATTTTTGTTGTCAAGTGTTGCGAATATTTTAAAATTGCCTTGGGTTTGAAATTTACATGGTTGTATTGCCCCTTGGAAAGGATTATAGGCCATCTTTGCTATTTTGAGCCGGTACACTTCTTCCTTTCATATATTCATCTCTTATGAGCCCGTTTGAGCCTTTTGCATGCTAGCCTTTTTCTTGTTGAGCTCCGCCATCTATATTGTGTCTTGAGAATGGCTAGTTAATGATGTGAACTAGTGAGAAAATAAGGAGATGAATGAAGTTGAGAATTGTATTTTATTGATTGGTGATCTTTCCCATTAAAAAAAATTAAAAAAAAGAAGAGAAAAAAAGTGAAAATGGAAGACACCAAATCATTGTAGAAAGGAAAATACTAGTTCTTATATGGGATTGTATTAAAGAGTTAGGAAGAGAAATGTGGTGAAGTTGAAAAGAGAAAAAGAAAAAAAGTAAGAAAGGGCACACATTATTTTGCCCTATTGTTTTAAGGCATTCTCGGACACTTGAATTCTCACCTAGCCTTGAAATATTTTCCCTTACCAGATGTTATAACCCGAATTGAAGTCCTATTTGATCCTATGGGCAATGGGCTATAAATTGGTGGATAGAGAGAATTTTCAATACTTGGCATTCCATTCATGAGATCGTGTGTCCAATATAAAGAGCTTTCTTTTCGTTTCATTGTGTGCGGAGTATTTTGCTTTCATTTACATAACGTCTGCCTGCACATATTGAGAGTAATGTGCACATTATTTCGAGTGATTTCATTTGTTGAGTGCATGACACAATGAGATTTGAAGTCGAAACTTGGTCCGGAGAGAACTTTTGGTTATTTTTCACTTGTGACTGAAGTTTTTGGTTCACACACATTGAGTTTAGGTGCCATGGTGATTAGCACCCAAGATTGTATAATCTTGGGGCTTAAATCCTCTAATTTGTAGCTTTGATGCATTTAAGTAGTTGTTTTTATTCCATTTTTTGCACGTAAGGTATTTTTGTGTGAATTTCAGGTTAAACGTGCTTTTAAGGCGGTTTTGAATGCCAATCAACGTTTCGGGATGAACCAAGTGTCCAAATGCCCGCCGGTACTCATTTCATTGTCACCGAAGCCTAACAGTGCCATAAGAAGCCTCGGAGATTGGCCGGAGGTCAAGGTTGGCAAGGAACGTGCCAAAGTGGTTCAAGCGAGCCTAATGCATCGAAGATAGTCCTCGAGGGCATCCAAGAGTACAAGGCCATAAGGCATACCTCCGCCAAGTCCCGTTGATCATGTAATGAAGCATTGGAAGGCCGTCGGGGCACGACAAGGCATGATGCCCCAAGCTGACCCTGTTCTGCAGTTTTCACACAGAGGTACCAATACCTCATTTTTTAGGTATTGGTACCATCATGCCGAATTAGAAGACAGTTGAGTTGGTACCAATACCTCATTTTTTAGGTATTGGTACCAATGCCCTTCGACCAGCTTTTTGTGCTGAACATTTCAACCTTCCATTAATAGAAAGTTTCCACTTTTGGCATGTTTTTGGGATATTTTAGGGACATTTTGGTCCATTGTATGGCTGATTTGTAAGGCCTATAAATAGCTTTGTAAGCCATTATTGGCCATTATGTAATCTTTTACACTTTAAGTCTTTTATGTCTTAAGAGCTCCATAGTTATTGCTTTCAAGTTTTTGCATTCAATTCCTCAACAACTTAACTAAGTAGTGGTTGGATGATTAATTCTCGAGTGTTAATGTTGTAGCTTTAAGTGGGATCTCTATATAAATCAAGTTTGTTTTCAATTCTATCGGTTAATCATGTTTTCAGCTCTTAGCATGCTTTCTAGTCTTTTTATTATGAGTGAGTAGTTTAAAGGTTAGGTCATGGGGTGAGGTTCACCCTGTGGATTAGTCGATTAAATGGTTTCTCTTAACTTTAGCTTAATTTCAAGGTTTTGAATGAATTAAACTCATGATATCTAGTTTTGATCATGGGGTTGGTGGCTTCTTTGATCAATGAAGTTTATCGCCCTGTGCTACGAGCTTGATAATCCTACGCGTGCGAACGATCTTTTTTCGTCTCTCACTTGCGTTAAATGAGTTCAATTTGAATCAGGGTTTTGAGTTAAGTCGTAAGTAGTCTTCAGCTTTTAATTCTTTTAGTGGAATCCGAACGGTTTCGGTCCACTCTTGAGTTAGATGAAGAAACCGTTTGATGGCTAAGTCGTGAGTAAATCAATCCCTTTGACTCGACCATTTCTAATCTAGTTTAATTCCAAGTTTAAATATTGTTAATCGAATTGAATACCAAAGTTGGCCGCTTGAACGCCGCGACTCTCTACACAACATCTAATCCAAATTCGCTTAAGAAGTTTTCTCTGTGGGAACGATTCCGGTCTTACCGGTTATTACGCTTTCAACGACCTAGCCCTACGCTTGGAGTGTGAACCTTTCTAAGAGGTTAGGTTGCGACGAAGCATTTTTGGCGCCTTTGCCGAGGATTATTTCTTCTATATGCTTATTTGAAGGTTCGACAAACCTTTGTAAGTATTCCGTTTCTTTTACTTTAAGCAACTTGTACCTACTATAATGGAAACCTCTACTTGATACTCCCATCGACTTGAGGTGTAACGAAACTAGCGTAAGTATAGCTTGTTTATTTTCTTTGATTGTACATATTTCCAAGTGTTAGAATAGCCGTTGGTTTGGTTTATTTTGTGGTCGGACTTTTCACCGATTCTCTGCATGAGTTGGTAGTGCATGACTGGTTTCTATCGGAGTCCCAACTCTAATAGACTTTGTCGTTCACTATCGCCTCAAGGAACCCCGAGAGGAAGATCTCCTCCTTTTGTTCATAGACGTCCGAGATTAAAATCTCCTTCACGTCCAAGGGGCCGTCATCTTAAAAAGAGAATGGGTGAACCACCACCTCCAGTGAGGACTTTGAGGGATATCTTGAACGCGGGAAGTCCGGTTCAGCAATCCCCCATAGTCCTCCCTGCTACTACTAATGCCAACTCGTTTGAATTTAAGGCAGGTTATCACAATCTCATTCCACAATTTCATGGTTTGGATCGAGAGAGCACGTATGACCATATACGTGACTTTGAAGACATTATCAACACTTTCACTCTGGACGCGGGGCGATTGGAGAACGCACGATTGAGGTTGTTTCCTTTCTCCCTAAAGGACAAAGCAAAGCAATGGTTTAGTTCTCTTAAACCTCAATCATTGCGAGATTGGGCGGCTGTCAAGGCCGAGTTCCATAAGAAGTTTTTCCCCGTCTATAGAACGAAACTCCTCAAGGAACAAATTCAAAACTTCAAACAGAAAGAGGGGGAAACATTCTATAAAGGTTGGGAGCGGTACAAGGATTTGCTCGCTTCGGTTCCACATCATGGTCTCGACAAGCCTCTACTGATTAGCCATTTTCTGAACGGTTTGTCCCAATCTAGTTACCAGCTTATCGATACCATGGTTGACGGGGATTTTCTAGACAAAACGGCTGCGGATGCATGGGATTATTTAGAGCAACTGGCTGTCAAGAATCAATCTTGGAATTTCATCGACGTAGGTGAGCGAGCTATGGCAAATCAAGGCCCGAGTGGTTCTGGGAAATTTTCGTTGAGCGAGCCCAACGCATTTGAGACTAAGGTGGATCAGCTCACTCGCAAATTGGAACAAATGGAGTTAAAGGGGTCTCATGAGGTCAAGTCCGTAATCAAGGTGGAAGAGGTGTGTGCTATATGCGAGATGGCGGGGCATACAACCGGTGAATGTTTTAACATTCCCGCTCTTAAAAATGTTCTTAATAGCATGTCTCCGGAGGAAGTGAGTGCTATTCAACTGTTTGAACCATATCCTAATACTTTCAATCCAGCTTTAAGGCAACATCCGGCACTCCGTTGGAACCAACCTCCTGAAGTGGGACAATTTCAAGGCTCACCGCCGGTTCAAACTCAAACATGGCAATCCCAGCAGAGTTTAGGGCCACTACGTTTTCAAAAAAGTCAAGGGCCTCCCGGATTTAATCCTTCTGGATTCTCGCAAGGCCAAGGTCAATTCCAACCACCTCCTCCCCAAAGGCGATCTGTGGAAGATTCGCTGCAATCCTTCATTCATATGCAAACCACTGTGAACGAGCAAAATTTCCAAATTTTGGGGGATTTGAAAACGCAAATGGGGAAGCTCACTACTTCGGTTGGCTTGTTGCAACAAAAGAGAGAGGACGGTTCCCTGCTTAACCCCAAGCAAATCCTTAAGGTCAAAACTTGGTTGGTAGCTCTTCGGTGACTAACCCCGAGCAAGCCAAATCAATAATTACTTTGCGGAGTGGAAAGGAGGTTGACAATGCAATTGTCGATCCACCAATGACATCATTTCCAAGGAACTCTCCGGAACCAACTTCTCCGACTCTACTTGGGGAATCTCCCAAGCAAGCTCCAAAGGCGATGGACAATACCCCCGTTCCATAAGTTTCTCCCGTACCGGCCCCATACCCGCAAAGATTGAAAGCACCAATGAACTCCGCGGCCAATGCGGAAATATATGAGCTTTTCAAACAAGTGAAGATCAACATTCCAATCATGGATGCTATCAAGCAAATACCGTCGTATGCTAAGTTTTTGAAGGACTTGTGTACACAGAAGCGCAAGCTCAACGCCCACCAAAAGGTCTTTCTCACCGAACAAGTGAGCTCGATTATTCAAACAAATATTGCGCCAAAGTACAAAGATCCGAGGTGTTCTACTATCTCTGTCATGATTGGGGGGAAAAGAATTGAGCAAGCTTTATTGGATTTGGGGGCGAGCGTTAATTTGCTCCCATATTCAGTTTACGAAGAGCTTGGCTTAGGGGAGATGAAACCGACCAGAGTCACATTACAATTGGCGGATAGAAGTGTCCGTATTCCAAGGGGCGTCGTGGAGGATGTTTTGGTACAAATGGACAACTTTGTGTATCCGGTGGACTTTGTAGTGTTAGACACTTGCCCTATGGCTTTTTCTCCAACCTCTACCCCCGTTATTCTCGGACGGCCATTTTTGGCCACTTCGGATTCCGTTATTAACTGTCGGAATGGGCTTGTGAACATGACTTTCGGGAATATGAAGATGGCCGTCAACGTGTTTCATGTTGGGAGTCAAATGGGAGATGATGATGATGTTCAAGGTGTCAACTGTATCGATTCATTAGTTCAAGATCATGTGGATGAACTCTTATCCAAGGATGATTTGGAGGCATGTCTTACCGCTGAGGAAGCCGATTTTTTGGAATCGCCGGAAGTTGCGAATCTTTGTTCCTTGCTAGACGAGGAGGAAGTTTGTGGGGCGAAACCGTGGATTCCTACCTTTGAGAAGTTGCCACTAATTGAGGGAAAAACTTTGCCATCTAGTGTCGAGCCGTCTAAGCTTGATTTGAAGCCCCTACCTGACCATTTGAAGTATGCCTACCTTGGCGACAACAAAACTTTTCCGATGGTGATATCCTCCACTCTTGGGCATCTTCAAGAGTTGGAGTTGCTCGCATTATCACGGCGGCGTAGGAAGGCTATTGGGTGGACTATAGCCGATATACAAGGGATTTCTCCTTCCCTTTGTACTCATCACATTTATCTTGACAATAATGTGAAACCATCGCGCCAACCACAACGACGGTTGAATCCTATTATGAAGGATGTAGTGCGTGCGGAGGTGTTGAAATTGTTGGATACAAGGATAATCTACCCGATTGCTGATTCTCAATGGGTGAGTCCTATCCAGGTGGTGCCTAAAAAGTCGGGGGTAACAGTTGTGAAGAATGACCAAGATGAGCTTGTACCAACTCGGACCGTCACCGGGTGGCGTGTTTGCATTGATTACCGCAAGCTAAATGCGGTAACCCGTAAGGATCATTTCCCTCTCCCGTTCATTGATCAGATTTTCGAAAGGGTAGCTGGCCATGCCTTCTTTTGCTTTCTAGACGGCTACTCAGGGTATAACCAGATCGAGGTCGCCATGGCTGACCAAGAAAAGACTACGTTTACCTGCCCGTTCGGGACCTTTGCTTATAGGCGCATGCCATTTGGCTTGTGCAATGCTCCCGGCACTTTTTCGAGGTGTATGATGGGCATTTTTAGTGACATGGTGGAGAAGATCGTTGAGGTCTTTATGGACAATTTCTCGGTATTCGGAGACTCTTTTGAGTCGTGTCTAGCCAATCTTGATAAGGTGTTGGAACGATGCGAGGAGAAGAACCTTGTTCTAAATTGGGAGAAATGCCATTTCATGGTAACGCAAGGCATCGTGTTGGGCCATATCGTGTCATCGAAGGGCATTGAGGTTGATAAGTCAAAAATTGATCTCATTGCCAACCTCCCTACTCCCAAGTGCATCAAGGATGTCCGTTCCTTCCTCAGGCATGCCGGTTTCTACCGGAGATTTATCAAGGACTTTAGTGCTATTTCTCGGCCATTATGCCATCTGCTTTCAAAAGACGTCCCTTTTGAATGGATGAATGATTATGAGGAAGCTTTTCGGAAGCTTAAGTCAAGCCTTACTACTCTGCCTATTGTGCAAAGTCCCGATTGGAACCTCTCGTTCGAGCTTATGTGCGACGCGAGTGACTACGCCGTGGGGGCTGTTTTAGGCCAAAGGAGGGAGAAGCAGCCTTGCGTTATTTCCTACGCGAGCAAAACATTGAACGATGCTCAAATGAATTACTCCACCACTGAAAAGGAGCTGCTCGCGGTAGTTTTTGCCTTGGATAAATTCCGCTCCTACTTGATTGGTTCGCTTATTGTCATCTACACGGATCATGCTGCCCTCAAGTACTTGCTCACCAAGCAAGACGCTAAGGCTCGGCTTATTCGATGGATTCTCTTGCTCCAAGAGTTTGATCTTACCATCAAGGACAAAAAGGGAGTGGAAAATGTGGTGGCCGACCACTTGTCACGATTGGAGTTTGAGGATTGTACATCTAAACTTCCAATCATCGATACTTTCCCGGATGAGCAACTTTTTGGTGTCTCAAGTACCCCGTGGTTCGCAGATATTGTCAACTATTTGGTAACGGGGTTACTTCCGACACATTGGACTTCTCAAGAGCGGAAGCGGTTTCTTTCAAGGGTGAAAGGGTTTTCTTTTGATGATCCTTACTTGTTTAAGTACTGTCCAGATCAGATTATTCGGCGATGTGTTCCGGATTCTGAGCATCAGAGTATTATGAACTTTTGCCACAATGAGGCTTGTGGTGGCCATTTTTCCTTCAAGAAAACCGCGGCTAAAATTTTGCAATGCAGTTTCTATTGGCCTTCTTTGTTCAAAGACACGTTCGAGTATACTAGGTCTTGTGAACGGTGTCAAGCTTTGGGCAAGATCACCCGACGCAACGAGATGCCCCAAAATCCCATCCTAATCATTGAAGTCTTTGACTGTTGGGGCATCGATTTTATGGGGCTTTTTCTTACATCATTCGGCTACCTCTACATTTTGCTTGCCGTCGACTATGTCAGTAAGTGGGTGGAGGCAATCCCTACTCGTACCAATGATGCTCAGGTTGTAGTCGAATTTCTCCGAGAGTACATTTTGGCACGGTTTGGGATGCCAAGAGCTATAATCAGTGATCAAGGCACGCATTTCTGTAATAGGTCATTTATGGCTTTGATGAGGAAATATGCCATTGTGCACAAGGTATCGACGGCTTATCATCCCCAAACTAATGGACAAGCTGAGCTAGCTAATCGGGAGATCAAAGGCATCCTTGAGAAAACGGTTAATCCAAACCGCAAAGATTGGTCACTTTGGCTGACCGACGCCTTGTGGGCTTATCGTACTGCTTACAAAATCGTGTTGGGAATGTCGCCGTATCGGCTCGTTTATGGAAAGCCTTGCCATCTTCCGGTGGAATTGGAGCACAAAGCTTATTGGGCGATCAAGAAGATGAATGCCTCCCTGCCGCTTACCGGTGCTAAGCGGAAGCTTCAACTCAATGAACTCGAGGAAATAAGCACCGATGCTTATGATCGCTCTAGTTCTTATAAAACCAAAGTCAAAGCTATGGATGATAAAACAATTCTTAGAAAGGACTTTGAAATAGGCCAAAAAGTGCTTTTGTACAATTCTAAATTGCATCTGTTTCCGGGTAAGTTAAGGTCCCGTTGGGCTGGTCCTTATGTTGTTAAATCTGTCGCCCCTCACGGGGCCATAGAGATTGAGAATGAATCCAGTGGGAATGTTTTTAAGGTTAACGGCCAACGGCTTAAGCCATTTCTTGGTCATTTTGAAGTTGGCGAGCGTGATGAGGAATTGGGCAATCCTGTTTATTCTGATGCTCTTGTTTCTTAGCTTGTTTTGAACTAACTTTGCATGGGGAGCGCAAGCGTAACCGCTGAACTTGATTGTTCGTCGGACCCGGCCCCCAGGTAAGGGGTACCCACCATTGACTTGGGTATATATAGCTCCGCACGCCGCTATTAAAACAAGGATCGTGTGCCCAGCTCCGGTTAGTAAGGGCAATGTTTCGTTTTTGTACATATTTGCATGTTTGTTAAGTTTCGGGTTTTTCTCACTATAAGATTTCACCAATGCATCATTGTATCGGGCTTTAATTAGTCCGTCTATGTGGTAGTTTGCCGTTAATGATCCATGCTCACCAAATATGTCCCTATCGAGGGCAGTTTAGGTCTTTGGGTGAGACTTGGTATTCCCGTGCTTTGGCACTAGGCTCTATCTTGTCTCACTTTGTTTCGATCATAGGGAACGTTGGGCTTAATTGCTTGGCGAGGTCAAGCGGTAAATTTTACTTCGGGCGTTGATGTAACAAATGTGACGGTCTAGTATAGCCACCCGTGTCTTACCTCGCCGGTGAGACATGGAAAGAAAAGTATGACTCGTGAGATTGCGTGAAAATCGGGTGGTGTTTATTAATTTTTCTTTTGTATATATGTTTGTTGGCGCCCGGATAACACGAGCCGGGCGGTTCTAATGTCATTTGTCTCTTAGTAGGTAGTTCGAGCTTAAGTCTTTTACAGGGTGTACGTGCTACCACACCAGCCTTGGTGGATTGGATCTAAAGTTGGAGTGAATGAGGCATTCAGGAGCCCTAAGCATGGGGGCGATTACGTGTCGCGGTTGTTAGTCCAATAAAGCTTTGACCATGACCCTGTGTGACTAGCTGTGGTTTCGTTGGAAGAGCTGAAGAAGTCGACCTTGGAAGCTGTTCGTATGACAAAAGGAGACGATGACGCAAAAGCCTCCAACTTGGTCGAGGTATACGGGGGTTGACATTCCCCCGGAGGTATGATTTTTTGTTATTTCTCTCTCAATACTGTTGTTCTCCATGCTATGTGGACATAGCTCATTTCAAGTTAGGGAGATATATATATATATATGTATATGTATATATATATATGTATATGTATATATATATATGTATATATATGCTTTTATTCTTTCGGTAAAAAAATTTCATTTTTATTAGTGCAATCCTTCTGTGGTACATAATTTTTGGTATAACACATCTTGCACATGCTCATTAAGTTCTTAAATGGCAAGAGTTTGATGTAATCTTGAGTGTTTCTCTACTTTACAACTCATTTACATGATTAAAGGATGAATGATCTAGGTGTTGAGTTTGTTCTTAAGTAAGTTTTACCCATATCCCGTCATTTTATCTAATACTCTTTGTTTAGGTACATAATCTCATGTTCATATCTAGTTGTGTTTTGATATCTATGTTGAATCGTTACGGAATCTATGGTGTACTTAGGAAGTGATACAAGGCATTCTTTCTTTGATCAAACCACAAATGTGTCCCCTCGTCCTATTTTGTATCCTAGTACGTGTCCTGCATTTTTTCTCATTATCCTAGGGATCCGGATGTTCGGAGGGTGTTTGGAAGGTATGTTACAAGTTTGCAAGGTGTTTTGGAGGTGGTTCGGGTGAGTTGCAAGTGGTCGAAGCATGAATTGGCCAAGGAAGTAGTTTCTGCAGTAAACCAGTAAATGGTATTGGTACCTCAAAAACTTGGTATTGGTACCATTTCGATCCAGTGGCAGACAGTTGGTTTGGTATTGGTACCTCACTTTTTAGGTATTGGTACCAAAGGTATTTTGACAGGTTCCAGGTGTTTTAAAAGGCACGATCCCTCATTGTTTTTTTTTCTTTTCTAACCCATGGCTCTCTCTCTCTCTTTCTACTCCTCAATATTTCAGTACCCCAACCACCGAAACCCTCCATAACCCTCTCAATCTTCCATGAACACCCTCTAATCCCTCATTTCCTCCGTCAATTACCAAGGTTCTACCACAAATTCCAATGGGTTTTCAAGTTTCAAGCCTTAATTCCAAGATCAAGGCCGAAATTCTCTCTCTCCTTCCACAAGGTATTTCGAATTCCCCTCTTATTTCCTTCCATAAACTCGAAATTTCTCACCATCTCTTACATACATACACCTACAAACCCTTTCTACAAGACGAAAATCACCCCCACCCCTCCAATTTCGAATTTTTCACAAACCCTAGCCAAAAATTTGAAATTTTTCTCTTTCCTCCATACTTTGATAATGGTTTAAGAGAAAGGAAAGGGAAAGACAGGGGCGAGTTCTAGTGCCCTTGTTCCGAAAATTGTGGAAGAACAGGTTGGGTCGGGCTCCGAGGAGCCGGTGGCTGGTAGTCCGGGCCATAAGTCGAGGAAACGCCTTCGCAGAACAGGGAAGCAGATTCAGGCTGATAAACGGGTTGAATGGAAAGAGGGAATGATGAGACGGAGGTTCAAGAATGAGAGGCAGGTTAAGGCAAAGTCCATTGGGACCAATCACCTGGTTATTCAGCGCATTCGGAGCAAAGGTATGAATTTCTGGACTCGTAGATTGGAGGGGTATAATATCATTTGCGTTATTGAGTTTTACCAAAGCATGAAAACCCCTCCGGTGGGTTTTGAAACTAGTAACACCGCTAGGATTACCTCTAAGGTAGGGGGCAAGGATATATTATGATCGACCCTTTCGTGATTGCTAAGTACTTGGGGTATGAGCGGCCTCCTCCGGAGTCGGTGAATTACCCCCGTGATGAGAAAATTGATGATGGGCTGATTAACAACGTGTTGTACACAAACCTAAAGAATGCAAAGATTCCACACGTTGTGGGGGGATTCAGGGATGATATTCGGGTGCTGAATACGGCTTTTCACCATAATCTTTATCCGAAGGGGTTGGAGCACAAGCCGAGTCGGAAGAGTGGGGAGTTAATGTATGCTTTCATGAATTCGAAGCTAGTGGTGGATTGGGCGAAGTTTATTTTCAATCAATTGATCGATTTTAAGAATGATACGATTTCAACGGCCCGGATGCCATTTCCTTGCATGATAACTACTTTGTGCAAGCAGCAGGGTGTGAAAGGCAATGATTACAAGAAAATGGAACGTCTCGACCCTGGGCCTATCACTAGTACCTTTTTAAAGAAGAGCAAGTCTCGCTCTAGCACTCCCAAAGAAAGTTCGAAAGCCTTTTTAACTACCAAGCCGGGTCCAAAAGAGAAGAAGGACAGCATGCTGAATAAACTCTTCTGTCAGAATGTGGCCATTTTGAAATGTTTGTGGAAAGGTGAGGAGAAGAGGAAGAAAGATAAGAAGGAAATGAGGCAGCTAGCTAGAGAGGTTGGCAAGCTTAGGCATGAGCTCCGTTGGCATACGAAAACCCTTGAAAGTGAGGATGATGAGGAAGCGGACAAATATGTGGCTCCTCCGGAAGAGGAGTTGGTCGACAGTAGTGTGGAGGAGGTTAATGAGGAAGATGAGCCCGATGAGGATAGTGAGGAAGGTGACGAGGAGGATGATGACTAGATCAAAAATGCTTCGTCGCAACCTAACCTCTTAGAAAGGTTCACACCCCAAGCGTAGGGCTAGGTCGTTGAAAGCGTAATAACCGGTAAGACCGGAATCGTTCCCACAGAGAAAACTTCTTAAGCGAATTTGGATTAGATGTTGTGTAGAGAGTTGCGGCGTTCAAGCGGCCAACTTTGGTATTCAATTCGATTGACAATATTTAAACTTGGAATTAAACTAGATTAGAAATGGTCGAGTCAAAGGGATTGATTTACCCACGACTTAGCCATCAAACGGTTTTTTCATCTAACTCAAGAGTGGACCTAAATCGTCCGGATTCCACTAAAAGAATTAAAAGCTGAAGACTACTTACAACTTAACTCAAAGCCCTGATTCAAATTGAACTCATTTAACGCAAGTGAGAGACGAAAAAAGATCGTTCGCACGCGTAGGATTATCAAGCTCGTAGCACAAGGCGATAAACTTCATTGATCAAAGAAGCCACCAACCCCATGATCAAAACTAGATATCATGAGTTTAATTCATTCAAAACCTTAAAATTAAGCTAAAGTTAAAAGAAACCATTTAATCGACTAATCCATAGGGTGAACGTCACCCCATGACCTAACCTTTAAACTACTCACTCATAATAAAAAAGACTAGAAAGCATGCTAAGAACTGAAAACAAACTTGATTTATATAGAGATCCCACTTAAAGCTACAACATTAACACTCGAGAATTAATCATCCAACCACTACTTACTTGAGTTGTTGAGGAATTGAATGCAAAAACTTGAAAGCAATAACTATGGAGCTCTTAAGACATAAAAGACTTAAAGTGTAAAAGATTATATAATGGCCAATAATGGCTTACAAAGCTATTTATAGGCCTTACAAATCAGCCATAAAATGGACCAAAGGTCCCTAAAATATCCCAAAAACATGCCAAAAGTGAAAACTTTCTATTAATGGAAGGTTGAAATGTTCAGCACAAAAAGCTGGTCGAAGGGCATTAGTACCAATACCTAAAAATGAGGTATTGGTACCAACTCAACTGTCTTCTAATTCGGCATGATGGTACCAATACCTAAAAAATGAGGTATTGGTACCTCTGTGTGAAAACTGCAGAACAGGGTCAGCTTGGGCCATCATGCCTTGTCGTGCCCCGACGGCCTTCCAATGCTTCATTACATGATCAACGGGACTTGGCGGAGGTATGCCTTATGGCCTTGTACTCTTGGATGCCCTCGAGGACTATCATCGATGCATTAGGCTCGCTTGAACCACTTTGGCACGTTCCTTGCCAACCTTGACCTCCAGCCAATCTCTGAGGCTTCTTGTGGCACCGTTAGGCTTCGGTGACAATGAAATGAGTACCGGCGGGCATTTGGACACTTGGTTCATCCCGGAACGTTGATTGGCATTCAAAACCGCCTTAAAAGCACGTTTAACCTGAAATTCACACAAAAATACCTTACGTGCAAAAAATGGAATAAAAACAACTACTTAAATGCATCAAAACTACAAATTAGAGGATTTAAGCCCCAAGATTATACAATCTTGGGTGCTAATCATACCCCCCAACTTGAACTTTGCTAGTCTCTAGCAAACATAACATAAAACTTAACAAATTTAAAAACTTAACAATCCTTCCGATAACACAACTAAGGAACATGCTCATACCGTATCCAAACTAGCAAGAGTTCACATTCCACGGTTCATCTATACCTCAACTCGCAGCAAGATACACAATGAATAACTAAGTACAAAGCATGTCCCAAGCAAGTAACAAAAGGCTTGTATTTACATCCAAAGAAAGGATACGCCAATATTGCAAACGCACGCACCCGCTAGCAGCCATATCCCACAAAAGTGCTCGAAAAGTAGGCAATAGTGAACAAAAATGCTACGCCTCATATGTGGAGAGCACTTAGATTAGAAGTGATAGCTAAACAACTAAAAACATGATTTACGAAAGAAACGCATGCCATAAACTAACTATGCCAAACATCAAACATTGAATCAACATGGAATCAAGGTGTACTAAGGATCAACAAAAGACTTCATTAGCATATAATGACCTTGGTTAACAAAGAACGGTTAGCAAAACGGGTGGCGGCCATATCTAGCTTGGTTATCTACCCTTGACCGCCACCGACACCAAAAATTTCGAAGTCAAAGGCCACACGCCGGCCTTACAAACACTTGCATAATTTACTAGTTAAAGTTCAACTACAACAAAGACAATAAAAAGACAAAAGGTGGGATTTTCTAACTCTAAAACCACCGACTCTAGTCATCATCCTCCTCGTCACCTTCCTCACTATCCTCATCGGGCTCATCTTCCTCACTAACCTCCTCCACACTACTGTCGACCAACTCCTCTTCCGGAGGAGCCACATATTTGTCCGCTTCCTCATCATCCTCACTTTCAAGGGTTTTGGTATGCCAACGGAGCTCACGCCTAAGCTTGCCAACCTCTCTAGCTAGCTGCCTCTTTTCCTTCTTATCTTTCTTCCTCTTCTCCTCACCTTTCCACAAACATTTCAAAATGACCACATTCTGACAGAAGAGTTTATTCAGCATGCTGTCCTTCTTCTCTTTTGGACCCGGCTTGGTAGTTAAAAAGGCTTTCGAACTTTCTTTGGGAGTGCTAGAGCGAGACTTGCTCTTCTTTAAAAAGGTACTAGTGATAGGCCCAGGGTCAAGACGTTCCATCTTCTTGTAATCATTGCCTTTCACACCCTGCTGCTTGCACAAAGTAGTTATCATGCAAGGAAATGGCATCCGAGCAGTTGAAATCGTATCATTCTTAAAATCGATCAATTGATTGAAAATAAACTTCGCCCAATCCACCACTAGCTTCGAATTCATGAAAGCATACATTAACTCCCCACTCTTCCGACTCGGCTTGTGCTCCAACCCCCTCGGATAAAGATTATGGTGAAAAGCTGTATTCAGCACCCGAATATCATCCTTGAATCCCCCCACAACGTGTGGAATCTTTGCATTCTTTGGGTTCGTGTACAACACGTTGTTAATCAGCCCATCATCAATTTTCTCATCGTGGGGGTAATTCACCAACTCCGGAGGAGGCCGCTCATACCCCAAGTACTTAGCAATCACGAAAGGGTCGATCATAATATATCCTTGCCCCCTACCTTAGAGGTAATCCTAGCGGTGTTACTAGTTTCAAAACCCATCGAAGGGGTTTTCATGCTTTGGTAAAACTCAATAACGCAAACGATATTATACCCCTCCAATCTACGAGTCCAGAAATTCATACCTTTGCTCCGAATGCGCTGAATAACCAGGTGATCGGTCCCAATGGACTTTGCCTTAACCTGCCTCTCATTCTTGAACCTCCGTCTCATCATTCCCTCCTTCCATTCAACCCGTTTATCAGCCTGAACCTGCTTCCCTGTTCTGCGAAGGCGTTTCCTCGACTTATGGCCCGGACTACCAGCCACCGGCTCCTCTAATCCCTCATCTCCTCCGTCAATTACCAAGGTTCTACCACAAATTCCAATGGGTTTTCATGTTTCAAGCCCTAATTCCAAGATCAAGACCGAAATTCTCTCTCTCTCTCTCCTTCCACAAGGTATTTCGAATTCCCCTCTTATTTCCTTCCATAAACTCAAAATTTCTCACCATCTCTTACATACATACACCTACAAACCCTTTCTACAAGACGAAAATCACATGGCAAATTTTTATGACTTGATAGTATCTAGAACTGCTTATGTCTGTTATCTCTTTGCAATGGCTTCATGTTCTTTGTTTAGGTATCATTGAGCTGTCTTATGGTTTTCGGATTTCATGTGAAAGGATTCTTGGTATTTTGTGGGTAATCACTGCTGAAAACCCTCACGAGACTTCACTCGTTCTACCGGGGCCACTTGGGGGTTTAAAAGAACTATCGGTTAATTTGTTTTTTTTAGTTGCATTTTGTTTTTCTTTGCTTGGGACTAGCAATGTGTAAGTTAGGGGGTGTGATAGGCGTATAAATGTTCACATATGCGCCCCTTAATTTATCCTTGCTAAGTCTATTTTATATTATTACTTGGAGTTTAATACTTGATTTTTGTATTGTAGGTGTTCGGAAGCTGAATACCGTAAAGTCAATTAAATTCATTGAATTGGATATTACAATACTCTTGTCCTTAATAAAGATGTGCACGTGGGAACCCGCGGAAAAAATATTGTTGGCCCTATTCCGTAGCGGGCCAGGCTTATAATTCCAAGAGTAGAAAAATAGGGCTTTAGGATGTCAGCTACAGCACCTTATAAAAGGCAGATGAAGGCTACGCACGAAAGGGATTCTCACGGAAGAAAAGGACGAAAAGAAAAAGCTGCGTTCTAGGATTTTTCGATGGACGAAATAGAGAACAAAGTGCAGAGATCTCTTTGTAGACCATGCATGGACATCACGCAAAACAGAGGCAGGTTCGCTTGAACGAAGAACAGGCTGCCGATTCTTTTTGTTCCGAACATTGTTAGTTTTTTTTCAGAGTTATTTTTCTTTTCAAGTTTTTGGCGCTTTGTTTAATTACTTGCATGCCAGTAACTCGTTTTAATTTTTGTTCTTAATTAAAGTTGTTCATTGGTATTCAATTAGTTGTTATCTTCCATTTATTTTCTTTCTCCGGTAAAAAAAAAACATGATTAATTCTAGGGTTTTATTCGTTTTATTTTTAATAATGAGTGAGTAATTTTTCTGAGGTTGGGTCGCTAGGTAAAGGCGCGCCGCGACCCAATTAGGATTCGTTTCGCAATTTTTCGCACATTAATTTAATTAAATAATTTAGTTGGTGAAAACTACGTTCGTTGGACGAATCCGAGGGATTGCCAGGGCTCATGTGAGCGGGAACAGGGAACCAAAATCTATTCGCCGCTGTGTACGGGACCGACAACCTTAGGATTGGCATCCTTCGGAGTTTCCAATTCTCCCTAAATTTAACCATATTTTTAAATCTTGAAAAACGAGCGGATTCTGATTGGGTAGCGAGCGCTGGATTCCCTACAACCGTGCCTCTCTTTTTAATCGTTTGAGCAAGTTATCTGTTAGTATTAGTTAATTAATCAATTAAAAGATAAGGGGTGGCTACCTAAGAGCTATTTTAATACGACAACCCGAGGTTCCATAGCACACACTTCACCGTCCTTAGTGGATTCGACTCCGGACTTACCGGATATTGTGCTACGTTGGTCTCAACCCTACACTTGAGGCAACCAATTAATTTAGGACTAAGAAATCGTCAAGCATTATTCGCATGCATCTTAGGCATAATGTAAAGATGGTCGTAAAAGACTCCATTGGCTCAATGGAGCTCTTGCTAAAGAATACGAAGGCAGAATTTATCTTACAATGTGTCGCATCCAATATAAAGAAATTAATGTTAAAGGTAAATACTTAAAAGCTAGATATAAATCACACTGTATAGAATTAAAATAATATAGTAATACCTTTATGTGTGATGTTTTGCCAGGATAATGGGGTGCAAATGCTCACATACTATGTTTCTTAATATTATGGATGCTCATACGTATTTATTATTGTTGCTCCAAAGGCTGCGTGTCTTGACCATTGTGCCTCTGTTGTGACTTCAGTATTAAAAGTTGATTGGTCAGAAGAATATTTGCACATTTTCAAAGGTAATAAAGGATTAGAAAGATTGTAGGCATGATAAGTTATCCTTTTTATTTTATTGTCATACCTAGATTATATATAAATTAGTTCATATTTTTAATCTTATTTATGTAGGGATGTCGAGAACTAACAAAGGAACAATGGAGTCGTCGTGATAAGAGCTTTGTTAAGACATTTGGAATCTCATAATGACATTTTATTTGTTACGTTCAGTTTTATAAATAGATATTCAGTTTAACTTTATTTAAATTTTATTACGTGTTGGGTGATTTATGGAATTTGAAAATTTTTTTGACCCATTCGTTCGCTAGTATATATATATACGGGGAGAGATTTAGGGACAACACTTTTGACACTAAAATTCCATCCATTGATTTGGACAGCTCAGATAAAAAATTAAAAGGACCCACTCTCTCCCCCCTTCTCTCTCACGAGTGTTCTCCAATCTCTCCCTCCCTCCCTCCCTCTCTACGCTATTCAGTCACGCTCCTACACACAGAAACTCCCACCATCGACGGCATCTATGCTAACCTTCCAGCCTCCGGCCTCAAATGGATTCCGACTAAGTGCTCTCCATTTCCGGCAACTGTTATTACACTCTTCTCGTCAATGCTAAGAAGGAAGTCGGAATCAGAGAAAAGAAATTGATGATTTATCGAAACTGGTTTTGAGAAAATGAAATTAATTTGAGAGGCAGCTGCCTAGCTCAATCATCGAAAGTTGATCAACAACACATGATTGTTCGTTTTGTTTAGTCTCTGCACATGCATTTTTAGCTATGCTAATAGTAGGAGATTATAAGCTTTAACAGTATCGCGCGCGGTTGGACATTAATTAATTAATAACGTATGCTGGTGGGAGGTAGTCGAATTAATTAATTCCAGAATAAAAGTTAATTTCCCGGGACCTCTAATTGCATCCCTAGCTACTTTATGATTTCCGTAGGACGTAATTAAGAGGTATTAAGCAAAAGATTGGATTAGTGAGAATAGTACTTCAGAACAAAAATATACTACTACACATAAAATTCCAGCAAATCACCTTCCCATCTCTTCTATTCGTAAAATTTCTACTGAAATACGTATTAAGCAAAATAATATTGGATTAGTGAGAATTTTAATAGTTCACTACATGAGGACAAGTGTCGATATATACTCTATTACACAATAGTTTCATACTATATGTTCCGTTTAATTATATGACTCTCCTCTTCTGAAGATATTCAATTATTGGTGTGATCGATGTTATTTATGATAAACATGCATATCGATTTTTTAAATCAATTATTTACGAAGAACATATTACTCCCCTCTTTTAAAAATCAATTATTTGTGACGAACATATTACTTTTTTGATTTGGTTGAAAGCAACTTTTAGCTTTCAATCCTTTATTATGTCTAATTTCAGTACCACTTACATTCTCTCATATTTCGTATATATTACGAATTTTCTGTTAGTATGATAATGCAGGTAGATGCAAAGAGTCGTGCAATTGCGTCGCATGAGCTTGCTGCTAGTAAGTAGTTCCATCAACATTCCCGTGCAATTTTAATTACTAGTAACTAAAACAAATATTATGGTACGAATGATTTTTTTGTTTTTGGTACTTCAGAATTAATTTGACCATTCAAAACAACGAAAAGGGAGAGTTTAGTACAACCATAGTTCAAACATTAAACAGACAACACAATAAATAGGATTAGCCTAATCCCAAAACCGGCCAATTCCCAGGCCATCTTCTAGAACGAAATGCCTAACATATTATGGTTGTTCCTCAGTGACCACCAATTCCTCTATTGGCTCCGCTCCCACCCTTGTTAAGTGGTCAGCACTTTGATTAGTTTGTCGGTAGATATGGCTTAGAACAGCTCCAAAGCGAGCTATGAGAATTTGTGCATCCGCTACAAGCGCTTGTTGGGATCGAGTTGAACCGCTACTAGAAAGTCTGTCTCAATCCTTTCTCCAGGATGATCGTTAAAAACTTGATAGATAGCCCACAATTCCGTCTCCAAGCTCCAAAGCTAATCCTTAATTTCCCCAATAATTGTCATTTTTTAAATGGGAAAAATTTATCCCATGACACGCGTGTATTGCCAATCACTCGAGGTCGCATTGCATTGCATGCCTCTGTTTTATTTCAAAAAACTTCAGTCTCCATCTTTCCTTTTTTCAATTATGGTGTGTGGTTAAGTTCAAAGAGATATGACAACAAAAGAAATTCAAAAAGATTACCAGAAATCAGTTGAACACGAATATTTGGTTTCAATTCAACAGGCAATTTGACGTTAAGGTAGTTTTAGTCTCGAATAAAGTTTTTAATAAGCGTCAGATAGGCTGGTTTATTTATTTAACTTATATAAAAGTTAATTAATTGATTGAGCAATTCGGTTGTCTATGTACGTAAGGTTATAATGTTAATTTAACAAATTTCTTACGTCGGCATATCTAACTTCAAAAGACTCGTGTTTTTTAGTGTTAGTTGTTCTCTTAGGCCCTCAAATTAATTTTTTTTTGTTTTTGTTTTGGAGAATTTAATTAGTTTATCCTTTTGTTTGTGGATTAGCTAAAATAAATTTCCAAAAACAAAAAGAGCTAGAACAAACGTCACAGAAAGTTCGGGAATCGAACTCACCTATCGAGACTAAAAAACAGCTTGATCTACCACATCATCAAGGCAATAAGTTGTGCTTGTATCGGAAACTTTTTTATATATGTATGTAACTTAAAAAAAAAAAAATGAGTTGCCCCCAGCCCGGGGGTTGCCTAAGACCGAAGGCTTGCGGAGCTTAACCCATGACCGGCCTTAGAACCATCATGCAAAATGAGAGACCCACTAGTTGATAGCGGGGTACTCGCGTCTTTGGCACCCTTCATATAAATGTGTCCGGGCAAGAAGGTCGCAAATATATTTGTGTCGAGATAAAAGCAACCCTGTAGGAGTTGAGATAACCTCAACGCCAAGGAAAAAATGAAGATTTCCCAAGTCCTTGACGGAGGAACGACGAGAGAGGTCAACAATATATAAACTTCGATATAAAACTTGTATGACTCCCGGTTATAATGAGATCATCAACATAAACAAGAAAGCAGACAATAATTCCATCATGTTGATAAATAAATAAGGAGGGATCCGATTTAGAATTAATCTAGTCATAAGACAGCAAAAAACAACGTAGCTCAGTGAACCATGCCCGAGGTGCTTGCTTGAGGGCCGTAAAGAGACTTTTGGAGTTTGCAAAAATGTGACAGACAATGTTGATCGATGAAGTCGATCTGGTGATTGAGACATCGGACGTCTTTTGAAAGAGAGCCATGGAGAAAGGCATTATTGACATCAAGTTGGCTACGCGGCCAACCTTGACTAATAGCAAGACAAAGAACAACTCAAATGTTTGTCGGTTTCACAACTGGATTGAAAGTATCAGTGTAGTCAATATCGGGTCGTTGATGAAACCCTTGGCTACCAAGCGAGCTTTGTAGCGATCAATACTAGCTCCCATCGGGTTTGCATTTAATGCAAAAGACTCATTTGCACCCTACAAGATTTTGAGTTGGCAGTGGAGCGACAACACCGAGAAGTTCCCAAGGGCCGGTGCAAATCAATGCATTAGATTTGTCAGACCTCGCTTGGCGCCAGTGTGGTTCACGAAGAGCTTGAGAGGCACACGTAGGTTCTAATGTCATGGGTAGTCTGCGTTAATTTGGTGGTGGCATGTATTTGTTTGGGTTTGAAGATATGATTTTGTGATCTGGTGGTCATCGAATTATTTCGGGTAGGCATTAGATGGCCGTGGTTGAGATAAGGTAGACTTGTAGGACTATTATCCTCCAAATTTGAAATATTAGATGCTGGCTGGAACAGTGGGTTTTGTTGGCTAAGGAAGAGTCAAGTGGATGTAGGGTGCTTGGAGCGTTGGTAGCTGATTTTGAAAAAACCCTTTCTTTCCAGATGCTCCGCAAAGAAAGTTTTTACAAAGGCGAACAATCTCACTTGTCTAAAAGTGTTTTAAACGATGCAGATTGTAAATAAACTATTCGCGCAAATAGTGTAACTATAGTTATAGTTAAACTATTCACACGAACAATTTATTTAAAATCCGGATCGTCAATTATTGAGACACATGGTGAGATGGGGCGGCGCGAAAACCTCTTTTACGGAACCTCCATGAAAAAGGCATGCTCTTTTGAAAGTAGAGTCAGTTCACGAGAATAATTATCCAAAGATGATGTGGGACCATGTGGAATTTGGGGATGGGATGGAATTTGCGGAGGAGTGGAACATTATCGGGTGGAATTTGGCCATGCATGACGGGCACATGAAAACGAATGGAATAGATGCAATGACACGGGTGACCAAGATTGTACAGTGGTGGAGCTGACGCGGGGTTGAGTAGACTCACATGTTGCTAAAGGAAAAAATTGACTCATCAAACATGACGTGACGGGAGATTAAAAAAAAAAAGAGTTGAGGATGGGTCAAAATATTTGTACGCTCCAAAAAAATACACGGTTATGATCGTGGTTCGTGTTTGTTGCTTTTGTAGGGCCATAACCATGGGTAACACAGGCAACCAAAAATGCGTAACTTGGAGTAGTTTGGAGAGTCGCTAAAAAGGCCGGAAAATGGGGATGAGCTTTCTGGAAGAATTGTGGAAAGTTGATTAATGAGATAAACGTCAGTTTGAAACGCGTAAGACCAAAAATGCAAGGGCATGGATGCTTGATGCATGTGAGTTAACCTGGTGCTCATTTAACTTAACAGCTGAGAACTTGTACCTGCTTCCAATGATCTATGGGCCTTTGATGAACTCCCCCTTTTCTAATAAGAAATTATAGATAATACGGTACTCGGCAAATCAAATAGCAAAAAAAAAAATTTCACATTTGTTAATTTTAGGTCAAATTTTTGTAGTTTATTGATTTGTCTCGTCGGAAGGGTAAAAGAACAATGACTTTTACTCCTAAAAAAATCTTTGGGTATTTCTAAAACTATTTGTATAAAAGCAAAAATTCATTACTTTTCCAATTCATCAAGTCAAAACAAATCAATAGTCCACAAGTTTGACGCGGATCTAACAAATGCAAAAAAAAAAAGTAAAAAGCCCAAAAAACTAACATCAAGTTCAAAAAGGGGAAAAAAAATTAAAATAAAGAGTCAATCAGCACAGCACAGGACATCTAGAGCAAACCACCTGACCAACCAACAGCTAGAACAGTAGTAAGAAATTCAACTTCTCCCAGTATAAGTATGAAATACCACACACCGAACGTATGAAATTCAACTTCTCCCAGTATAATAAGTGTGACACCGCCTAACAGTAGTAAGAACTGAGCAACTCTTATTCAGCAAAATGTCTGTACTAACTAGCTGATCAGAACAAATCCAGCTAATGAGTTGTTCGCCTATTCAGCTCCAAGCCATTTAGTGGTACTGCAAGAAGAGAGAACAAAAAAATTCATTAGTAGTTAATATACCAACTAATACTTGAAAAGACGAGGAATAATTTGAAATGGCAAACAGTTCATTCGTCTCAAAACTTTCAGAAACACGCACATTACTTGCATTGATTCAATGATATGGCCATAAACTAAAAAAGCGCAGTCTAACACGTGTGCAAACTAAATAGATAGTAGATTCTACAAGGCCCCTCCTTTCACCCAGTGTTGAATGGACACCCACTAAATTAACGACACTTCACCCAAACTCGTACCTACAGAAATTCTGCTCACTCACAGATGCAACCTCCCTGATGTGATCACAGCTCCCTCTCCTTCTACTTGCTCCTCCATCCTCTCGTCCAGCAGCAACCAGCAACGCCGCCGACAGCCAACGCCTCCACTGAAACCCCCCACACCATCTTTCATCCCCTTCCCCTTCTCCAGCAGCCCAGCCCCCATTCTACCCCGACTATTTCTCAACACGTGTCAAAAAATTGGGAAAAGAAGCTCTTAATTTCCATGAAATTCTAGGGATGACCGAACATATGGGATCCAATTAAGGGATTTCTACCTGCATGAATTCTCAGTAAACAACAAACTGACCCTTGAGTTGGGATCTATTTCTCCATACATTGTACGTCCAGTGTGTTTGAGATTGCATATATCCTGGGCTATCAACAAAGGACGCCATTGTTTTGCCACGAAACTCCATAATTCGTCCATTAAAAGAGTACCCAGTTGAGAATTACAATTCATATATCTCTATCAAAGCCTTAGATAAATTATTCTGCCATAAATATTGAAGTTAATTTATGAATGAATTCCTCATTGGATCTTTAATCAAAAAGGGGCAATCGACTGAGAAGAGAAAAGGGAAGGCAATAGCCAACGGATCTTGGCAATTGGGGGAGATCGATGGCGGTTGGGGTAAGGGGAAGGGACCAAGTTCTGGCTCAGTTTGGACAGGGCCACCTATACAGTTCGGTAGCAACGAGAAGGGGAAGGGGCTTGATCAGGTGAGGGAAGGCACATGTGTGTTGCACAAATTTGTGTTGTGGCAGCCCTCTACAGCATTTACATTTATTCCAGTTGGGTTGGGGGCTCGTGGTTGGCACTGGATGAAGGAGCAGGTAGAAGAAGAGGGAGCCGTGATCACATAAGGGAGGTTGCATGTGTGAAAGTACGCAGAAATTACGTGGGGACGAGTTTCGGTGAGGTGTCGTTAGTTTAGCGGGTGTCCGTTCTACACTAGATGAACAGAGGGGCCGTGCAAAATTTAATCTCAACTACATAAATCAAAAAGTTTTGAAACGCCTGCAACTGAATGAGTGATACAGAGACTTAAACAGCGGCAGTTTTAAATGGTGCTAACAGGAAATGATTTTCTTTGGACCTTGTTGATCCAATTGGTTTTGGAGCACTAACGTCCGGTAACCTTCTATCCAATCTCCACCCAAAAATTAAAGAAAACTAATTAATTTTCAGGGAAGCTGGGTTGGGGCCTGTTCAACCTTGAAATATCCTAGGCAAGCTTAAATAATATCTCCCAATAAATGGTTCTAAAACTACATCAGATATTTGGCAATTAAGGCTCCCACACAAACGAACTATAAGAAGCACACTACGTGACTACGACAAATTGCTGATACAAAAAGAATTTAGAGTTTCGTTGTTCAGTTTCCTTGCATTCATTATGCATATCATCAATCAAGCATTAGAATCACTGCCTAAAGGTTTCCCATTTGGAAAATCAAAAGGTTAATGAACAAGATGTGAAGCCGTCACTAAACTTCTACAGATGCCTATAACACGCTTTATCATGCATCAGACCAAACGCTTGCCCAATCAGACAAACAATGAACAAGAAGATCAACAATTATGGAAGAGTAAAAAAGATATATACATATGATTGTCCTGCAGATGGTTTTTTTCCTTTGACGGATATCCCACACGAGAGAGAGAGAGAGAGAGAGAGAGAGAGAATTTACACTAACCTTCAACCATCGAACACTTTCGGGCCCGAACAGCAACTAAGGAAGACTTTCTTCCATTTCGAAGAGGCTCTGCCGAAAGAAATGGAGAACACCTTGCTGGGAGGAAGAAAGGGACAGTTAAACCTCAATGTGTCTCCAACTTTTGCTTCATTTGAAGCTAGGAAACTTTCTTCAAAAATGAGAATAAAGAGAGATATTTATTAAGAGGATATTTTATTTATCTTTTCAAAAATAAATAATTCAATAGCTATAAATTTAACATTAAGTGATCCAACAGTTATAGATGATCTGTCTCGTAAAGAGAAAAATAAATACTTACAAAATAAGAACCTTAGCAGAACGGGGCCTAAGTGTCCGCGTTCATACATGCGGGGTAACTCGAAAATAAGACAGATTTTGAGGGGGGCTTAATGTTATTTACCCATTATATAAAATGTGAGAGCCGGAACTCCCCTAGTATAAAAGGACAGGTCCGAGGGTATCATTTCACATTTCGGTCCTCATTTCATTTCTCATTTCTTGCTTCACATTTCATACCACAACCCACAATTCCATCCTTTCGAGAGGAGGAACTTCACCACAAACCAATCCCTGTACCAAACTTGGTATCCCGTTCTCGATGAGAAGTAGAAGAGGAGAGAGAAGGTGAAGAGCGGACGAGAGGTGAACCAGAGAGAGAAGGAGAAGAGAGAGAGAACGGGGGGTGGGTGTCGAAGCTACGGCGAACTGTTTGTCAAGACGACAACAGAGATGTAACCATAGGTTCCTTTTTTCTCTAGATCTACTTGTTACCAGAGGAAGATTGGCTCACGAAATCGCACAGAAGGATGCTACGATGAGACACCCCAAGTTCTTCTACTCTTGCTCAGATCTACTTGTTACCAAAGATCTCCCTTTAATCGGAGTTCGTCTAATGATTTTTTGGTTTGCAGAGGAAGAATGGGCCGTGGTGTCGCTTTCTTTGTCTGCCAAAGCTGTACGGCCGACCGGCGGCTGGTCGGATACGAACAACTCTTACAGCTATTCAAAATCAAATCTTTTTCGGAGTTCATGCAACGGTTTTTCTGTTTGCAGACGAAGAATGGTCCACGGAGTCTCAGAGATGGTTGCTACAATGAGAGAAGAGACAGCGGCGGCAATGACTTTTTCTGCCAAAGTTATACGGCCGGCGGCGGCGGGTTAGATCAGGTCAAGGACGTACACAAGGAGGCACTTGATTTTGTTAAACTATATTAATTTTCTAAAATATTCAATAATGACCAATAATATTTGGGAAATGATTTTGTCACTCCCTTTTTTTGTTAACCGCACTCCCTGCAATTGTATTTTTGCACCTAATATTATGATAGTGTTCGAATTAAATTACTTTAGATTTCTATGAGGATATTTATTTTGATCTACTTCTTAGAATGCTAAATTTTCACACCGTCTTTTTATTTATTTATTTTGTGCGTCCAAACACAGCCATTTTCAGCTAATTATAATGTAAAATCACATATGTACTCATCAATTTGTTATTTTACTGGCAAAAAATGTATTAATGAATGCATTTGTAACCATACGGGTTAAGTTTACTAACTTGTGTGCACTAATGAAAATTTTTGGTGATGTAAACTCCAACATTTTTCAGAGTCAATTCTTTTTAGGAAGTTCCAAACTTTAGCTGAAAATAAATCTCGTTCCCACCAATTTTAAGTTTGGGTTATTTGTGTGATTTCAACCTCAGTCATTGAGGGCTCAGAGCATCTCCAATCTTGACCCAAATTTTTACCCAATTTGGGGTCAAAATTTGGGTAAAAACCCATTTTTAGTCGGGCTCACTTCAATGACAACTCTATATGAACCCAATTCAATGTCATAGAGGTAAATAAAAGGATCAGTCCGACAAATTCTAACTCCAGCAGCTCCGACGAGGTAAAACCTTCTTCTTCGTCTGTACTTTCGTATAGAACTTGGATCACTGCACCTTCTTCTTTGCTAAACCTCGATCGCTGCACCTTCTTCTTCGCTGAACCTCAATCTTTCATATAGAACCTGGATTGCTGCACCTTCTTCTTCGTTGAACTTCGATCGATGCACTTCTTCTTCGTCTGCAGTTTCTTCTTCTTCTCTGGCTAGGTACAACCTTCTTCGTTTGCACTTTCTTCTTCTCTCTCTCTCTCTCTAGAACAGTGGGGAAAAAAATGGGTTTGAGCCTAACTTGTCCGGACTTGGGCAAAGAAGTGGGGGTTTGGGTCATGATTGGAAAGGAGTTTTTGAGGGTTTTGCCGAAATTTTGGGTTTGGGTCATGATTGAAGAAGGTGCAGTGATCCACGTCGAAGCTACTGAACTTCGCTGGAGTTTGTCGGACTGATCCTTTTATTTACCTCTATGACATTGAATTGGGTTCATATAGAGTTGTCATTGAAGTGAGCCCAACTAAAAATGGGTTTTTACCCAAATTTTGACCCCAAATTGGGTAAAAAGTTGGGTCAAGACTGGAGATGCTTTGAGTCTTCAATGACTGAGGTTGAAATCACACAAATAACCCAAACTTAAAATTGGTGGGAACGAGATTTATTTTCAGCTAAAGTTTGGAACTTCCTAAAAAGAATTGACTCTGAAAAATGTTGGAGTTTACATCACCAAAAATTTTCATTAGTGCACACAAGTTAGTAAACTTAACCCGTATGGTTACAAATTCATTCATTAATACATTTTTTGCCAGTAAAATAACAAATTGATGAGTACATATGTGATTTTACATTATAATTAGCTGAAAATGGCCGTATTTGGACGCACAAAATAAATAAATAAATAAACGGTGTGAAAATTTAGCATTCTAAGAAGTAGATCAAAATAAATATCCTCATAGAAATCTAAAGTAATTTAATTCGAACACAATCATACTATTAGGTGCAAAAATACAATTGCAGGGAGTGCGGTTAACAAAAAAGGAGAGTGACAAAATCATTTTCCTAATATTATTGGTCATTATTGAATATTTTAGAAAATTAATATAGTTTAACAAAATCAAGTGCCCCCTTGTGTACGTCCCTGATCCTGACCTGATCTAACCCACCGTCGCCGGCCGTATAACTTTGGCAAAAAAAGTCATCGCCGCCGCCGCCTCTTCTCTCATCGTAGCAACCATCCCTGAGACTCCGTGGACCATTCTTCGTCTGCAAACAGAAAAACCGTTGCATGAAACCCCGAAAAGATTTGATTTTGAATAGCTGTAAGAGTTGTTCGTATCCGACCCGCCGCCAGCCGACTGTACAACTTTGGCAGACAAAGAAGGTGACACCACGGCCCATTCTTCCTCTGCAAACCAAAAAATCATTATTAGACAAACTTCGATTAAAGGGAGATCTCTGGTAACAAGTAGATCTGAGCAAGAGTAGAAGAACCTGGGGTGTCTCATCATAGCATCCTTTCGTGTGATTTCGTGAGCCAATCTTCCTCTGGTAACAAGTGGATCTGGAGAAAAACGGAACCTGCGGTTCCATCTCTGTTGTCGTCTTGACAAACAGTTCGCCGTAGCTTCGACACCCACCCCCGTTCTCTCTCTCTCTTCTCCTTCTCTCTCTGGTTCACCTTTCGTCCGCTCTTCTCCTTCTCTCTCTCCTCTTCTACTGCTCATCAAGAACGGGATACCAAGTTTGGTACAGGGATTGGTTTGTGGTGAAGTTCCTCCTCTTGAAAGGATTGAAATTGTGGGTTGTGGTATGAAATGTGAAGCAAGAAATGAGAAATGAAATGAGGACCGAAATGTGAAATGATACCCTCGGACCTGTCCTTTTATACTAGGGGAGTTCCGGCTCTCGCATTTTATATAATGGGTAAATAACATTAAGCCCCCCCTCAAAATCTGTCTTATTTTTGAGTTATCCCTCATGTATGAACGCGAACACTTAAGCCTCGTTCTGCTAAGGTTCTTATTTTGTAAGTATTTATTTTTCTCTTTACGAGACAGATCATCTATAACCGTTAGATCACTTAATGTTAAATTTATAGCTATTGAATTATTTATTTTTGAAAAGATAAATAAAATATCCTCTTAATAAATATCTCTCTTTATTCTCATTTTTGAAGAAAGTTTCCTAGCTTCAAATGGAGCAGAAGTTGGAGACACATTGAGGTTTAACTGTCCCTTTCGAAATGGAAGAAAGTCTTCCTTAGTTGCTGTTCGGGCCCGAAAGTGGTCGATGGTTGAAGGTTAGTGTAAATTCTCTCTCTCTCTCTCTCTCTCTCTCTCTCTCTCTCTCTCTCTCTCTCTCTCTCTCTCTCTCTCTCTCTCTCTCTCTCTCTCTCTCGTGTAGGATATCCGTCTAAGGAAAAAAACCATCTGCAGGACAATCATATGTATATATCTTTTTTACTCTTCCATAATTGTTGATCTTCTTGTTCATTGTTTGTCTGATTGGGCAAGCGTTTGGTCTGATGCATGATAAAGCGTGTTATAGGCATCTGTAGAAGTTTAGTGACGGCTTCACATCTTGTTCATTAACCTTTTGATTTTCCAAATGGGAAACCTTTAGGCAGTGATTCTAATGCTTGATTGATGATATGCATAATGATTGCAAGGAAACTGAACAACGAAACTCTAAATTCTTTTTGTATCAGCAATTTGTCGTAGTCACGTAGTGTGCTTCTTATAGTTCGTTTGTGTGGGAGCCTTAATTGCCAAATATCTGATGCAGTTTTAGAACCATTTATTGGGAGATATTCTGTACCTGTTTTTTTTTAACCTCTTCTCTCTCTCTCTCTCTCTCTCTCTCTCTCTCTCTCTCTCTCTCTCTCTCTCTCTCTCTCTCTCTCTCTCTCTCTCTCTCTCTCTCTCTCGTGTGACAAGTAACAATTTTCATTTGGCTACATTAAAGTCCTGGTCTAGCTCACACCATTTTCATCTTTGCAGGCTCATATTATTTAAGCTTGCCTAGGATATTGTCAGGTTTTTTGTTATAGGAAGGATATTTCAAGGTTGAACAGGCCCCAACCCAGCTTCCCTGAAAATTAATTAGTTTTCTTTAATTTTTGGGTGGAGATTGGATAGAAGGTTACCGGACGTTAGTGCTCCAAAACCAATTGGATCAACAAGGTCCAAAGAAAATCATTTCCTGTTAGCACCATTTAAAACTGCCGCTGTTTAAGTCTCTGTATCACTCATTCAGTTGCAGGCGTTTCAAAACTTTTTGATTTATGTAGTTGAGATTAAATTTTGCACGGCCCCTCTGTTCATCTAGTGTAGAACGGACACCCGCTAAACTAACGACACCTCACCGAAACTCGTCCCCACGTAATTTCTGCTTACTTTCACACATGCAACCTCCCTTATGTGATCACGGCTCCCTCTTCTTCTACCTGCTCCTTCATCCAGTGCCAACCACGAGCCCCCAACCCAACTGGAATAAATGTAAATGCTGTAGAGGGCTGCCACAACACAAATTTGTGCAACACACATGTGCCTTCCCTCACCTGATCAAGCCCCTTCCCCTTCTCGTTGCTACCGAACTGTATAGGTGGCCCTATCCAAACTGAGCCAGAACTTGGTCCCTTCCCCTTACCCAACCGCCATCGATCTCCCCCAATTGCCAAGATCCGTTGGCTATTGCCTTCCCTTTTCTCTTCTCAGTCGATTGCCCCTTTTTAATTAAAGATCCAATGAGGAATTCATTCATAAATTAACTTCAATATTTATGGCAGAATAATTTATCTGAGGCTTTGATAGAGATATATGAATTGTAATTCTCAACTGGGTACTCTTTTAATGGACGAATTATGGAGTTTCGTGGCAAAACAATTGCGTCCTTTGTTGATAGCCCAGGGTATATGCAATCTCAAACGCACTGGACGTACAATGTATGGAGAAATAGATCCCAACTCAAGGGTCAGTTTGTTGTTTACTGAGAATTCATGCAGGTAGAAATCCCTTAATTGGATCCCATATGTTCGGTCATCCCTAGAATTTCATGGAAATTAAGAGCTTCTTTTCCCAATTTTTTGACACGTGTTGAGAAATAGTCGGGGTAGAATGGGGGCTGGGCTGCTGGAGAAGGGGAAGGGGATGAAAGATGGTGTGGGGGGTTTCAGTGGAGGCGTTGGCTGTCGGCGGCGTTGCTGGTTGCTGCTGGACGAGAGGATGGAGGAGCAAGTAGAAGGAGAGGGAGCTGTGATCACATCAGGGAGGTTGCATCTGTGAGTGAGCAGAATTTCTGTAGGTACAAGTTTGGGTGAAGTGTCGTTAATTTAGTGGGTGTCCATTCAACACTGGGTGAAAGAAGGGGCCTTGTAGAATCTACTATCTATTTAGTTTGCACACGTGTTAGACTGCGCTTTTTTAGTTTATGGCCATATCATTGAATCAATGCAAGTAATGTGCGTGTTTCTGAAAGTTTTGAGACGAATGAACTGTTTGCCATTTCAAATTATTCCTCGTCTTTTCAAGTATTAGTTGGTATATTAACTACTAATGAATTTTTTTGTTCTCTCTTCTTGCAGTACCACTAAATGGCTTGGAGCTGAATAGGCGAACAACTCATTAGCTGGATTTGTTATGACCAGCTAATTAGTACAGACATTTTGCTGAATAAGAGTTGTTCGGTTCTTACTACTGTTAGGCGGTGTCACACTTATTATACTGGGAGAAGTTGAATTTCATACGTTTGGTGTGTGGTATTTCATACTTGGAGAAGTTGAATTTCTTCCTACTGTTCTAGCTGTTGGTTAGTCAGGTGGTTTGCTCTAGATGTTGCTGATTGACTCTTTATTTTAATTTTTTTTTCTTTTTGAGCTTGATGATGTTAGCTTTTTGGGCTTTTTACTTGTTAATTTTATTTTTTTTTTTATTTTTCTTTTGGCATTTGTTAGATCCGCTTCAAACTTGTGGACTATTGATTTGTCTTGACTTGATCAATCGGAAAAGTAATAAATTTTTACTTTTATCCAAATAGTTTTAGAAATACTAAAGATTTTTTAAAAAAAATTTGAGTAAGTCATTGTTCTTTTTTTTTTCCGATGGAATAAATCAATAACCTACAAAAGTTTGATTTAAAATTAACGAACGTGAAAAAAAATTTAATTAAGGACAACCAAAAGAAATTCAAAAAGCCAACACAAAAAGCTATCTGAGGAGAAGGGGCGCTAAGCCAGCAAAATTAGCTACATTGATTTGCCACGTACCGTACTATCTATAATTTCTTATTAGAAAAAGTAGAGTTCATCAAATACTCATAGATCATTGGAAGCAGGTACAAGTTCTCAGCTGTTAAGTTCAATGAGCACCAGGTTAACTCACATGCATCAAGCATCCGTGCCCTTGCATTTTTGGTCTTATGCGTTTCAAACTGCCATTTATCTCAGTAATCAACTTTCCACGCCTATTCTTCCAGAAAGCTCATCCCCATTTTCCGGCCTTTTTAGCGACTCTCCAAACTACTCCAAGTTACTCATTTTTGGTTGCCTGTGTTACCCAAGGTTATGACCCTACAAAAGCAACAAACACGAACCACGATCATAACCGTGTATTTTTTTGGAGCGTACAAATGTTTTGACCCGTCCTCAACTCTTTTTTTTATCTCCCGTCACGTCATGTTTGATAAGTCAATTTTTTCCTTTAGCAACATGTGAGTCTACTCAACCCCGCTTCAGCCCCACCACTGTACAATCTTGGTCACCCGTGTCATTGCATCTATTCCATCCGTTTTTCATGTGCCCGTCATGCATGGCCAAATTCCACCCGATAATGTTCCACTCCTCCACAAATTCCATCCCATCCCCAAATTCCACATGGTCCCACATCATCTTTGG
This sequence comes from Rhododendron vialii, assembly GCF_030253575.1. Lineage (NCBI taxonomy): Eukaryota > Viridiplantae > Streptophyta > Magnoliopsida > Ericales > Ericaceae > Rhododendron > Rhododendron vialii. The sequence continues at coordinate 16,769,773 of NC_080558.1, forward strand.
ATAATTATTCTCGTGAACTGACTCTACTTTCAAAAGACTAAAAGAGCATGCCTTTTTCATGGAGGCTCCGTAAAAGAGGTTTCCGCGCCGCTCTATCTCACCATGAGTCTCGATAATTGACGGTCAGGATTTTAAATAAACTATTCGTGCGAATAGTTTAACTATAACTGTAGTTACACTATTTGCGCGAATAATTTATTTACAATCTGTATCGTTTAAAACACTTTTAGACAAGTGAGATTGTTCGCCTCCGTAAAAACTTTCTTTGCGGAGCATCTGGAAAGAAGGGTTTTTTCAAAATCAGCAACCAACTCTCCAAGCACCCTACATCCACTTGACTCTTCCTTAGCCAACAAAACCCCCTGTTCCAGCCAGCATCTAATATTTCAAATTTGGAGGATAATAGTCCTACAAGTCCACCTTACCTCAACCACGGCCATCTAATGCCTACCCGAAATCATTCGATGACCACCAGATCACAAAATCATAATCTTCAAACCCAAACAAAATACTCATTACCCCTACTTCTAATCATTACTCTCATTATCTCCAATCATTATTCTCATTTTTCTCTCTATATCTTTCCACTCATTACCCCTATTTTCAATTATTACCCAACTTTCTCTCTCCATCATTATCCCAAAAATTCTTTTCAAATTTTCCAAAGTTGTCATCCAAACACAGCATAAGTTTTCGTATGCCATAAAGCAAAGAGGAGTGGCTCTCATCAGAAACTTATTAAAGCTGACTATAACCTGTTATTTATATCCTCGTAAAAAAGTTCAGTACAAATTGTTCGGTTATCAGCTTAGTTTTAGTTTTAATTTTGTTCTCAATCATTACCCTATTTCTTTCTCCAATTATTACCCTATTTCTCCAATTATTACTTTTCATCTCTCTCTATCTTTCTTCAATAATTACTCATATCTTCAATCATTACTCTATTTCTCTCTCTACCTACTACCAAAACTAAACTAAACTAAACTCCCAATCAAACACTACCACCGGTGTAACTATATTTCAATATCTTTTGACTGCAGCGGTTACCTTGCTGGCCCGAGCATTGGCAAAACTTCTGTGATGCTCCCAAGTGGTATGGGAGCATCATACTCCCAATAAATTACAGCCCTTGGATTGAAAATAGATAAATCACAGCCCTTAGATCAAAACCAAAAACTAAGAATAGGGTGGTTTTGTTAAAAATGAGGCGGTTTTGACCTAAAAAACGGAGGATTACTTACCACAGAACAGGCAATACTTACCATTCACTAAGGCAACACTTACCATTGTATAAGGCAGAACTTACCACACAAGTGTGGTAAGTTCTGCCTTATACAATGGTAAGTGTTGCCTTAGTGAATGGTAAGTATTGCATATAATTCATTGGGAGTATGATGCTCCCATACCACTTGGGAGCATCATAGCCTTTGCCGAGCATTGGACTTCTTTTATTGTGGTTTGTGGTTCAAGTCTCAAGGTGCAGACTAATGGTGGAATTCCATTAGTTTTTAAACTGCGAGATCTCTGAGTCATGTGCAAGTCACCCCTTCACCAATTATCCAGTGCCACCTCACTATCCCCAAAACTGAGAGACCTATCAGTTTTTAAAACTAAAAAAGTCTCACTCAAAAACTGGGGCATCTCAATTTCTAAAAACTCGATGATGTCTCAGTTTTCAGAACTGTGAAGCCACACCACGACTAAGTTCAGTGACTTTTGCACAAAATGTTTGGCAATAACACCTGGTTTTACGAGATGTTTATCACGGAAGAGTAGGTTCTACATTTGTAAACTGTAGAAGTCTGTCATTATTTACTAATAGGGGGCCACTTCGGTCATAATAGAAGCCCTGGGAGACCAATTTGACCGTCAAACACTATTCACTATGTGCTAGTTGCCTGGTTTTTATCTACCATATCTATTGTATCTTTGTATTATTCTTTCTTCTTGCCGGTTAATAGAAGTGTATTTATATCCGTTATTTATTGCAGTTTACCTCAAGTCGTAGTTGCCCAGACCACATGGAACGACAGATTTGGAAGGAACTTCCCGAAGAGCTTCAAGACTCTGTCCTTGTAAGACTTCCCATGGCCACGGTCTTCCGTTTCCGTGCAGTCTGTAGGAAGTGGAATTCATTACTGAGCTCTCATAGGTTCCGCAAGCAATTTGAAGAACTCCAACTATTCTGGCCCTGGATTTATGCTGTGTTTCTTTGTCAGCGTGATGGAGCCTTATATGACCTTTCTATGAATTAATGGCACCGCTTTACCACGATCCATGGCATGCCTGATAATTTTGTCTGCCCGGAGGCTTCAGCTGGCGGCCTTGTTTGCTTGATGAATGTTTTGGTCAAAAGATATTACGTCGGGAACCCTCTTACTCAATCCTTCAAGGAGTTGCCTGTATCAGGTGACGTCCCAACCTACGTTGCATTGGGGATGACTCTTAACTGTGGATTGACTAGTGGAGGCTATAAGATTCTTCAAGTAGATTTGCACGGGGACTATGAAGTTTATGACTCCATAGAGAACTCTTGGACCCTTGGAAGCATACCCTTCGACGTTATGCTGAATTTATCACATCGCTGATGGTGCACCAAGACAGTGTCCGTTGGTGACACGATCTACTTCCTAAGTTCCTGCCCTGAAGGGATCGTGTCTTACAACGTGGAAACACGTGTTTGGCAGCAGTTTACAGTGCCCACACCTATCCATTTGGGTAATGACCCAGTAATTGCTGAGTGTGTGGGGAAGATCCTGCTTGTGGGGTTGCTGACAGATGAGAATGGTGCTTCCACATGCGTGTGCATATGGGAGTTGCAAAAGGAGACCCTCTCGTGGATGGACATTGACAGAATGCCAGGAAAGTTTCATGAAAAGCTCAGTCTTACGTTTTGCTTTGGTAACAAAGGTTTACTCTTCTTGTACGTGCCATCGAGGCCAGTCTTCACCCTGGTTGCTTACAATATGGTGGCGAGGGAATGGGTGGAGGTTCCGAGTTGTCTGCTGCCAGGTGAGAGAGAGCATTGGATGATCGGTTCTGGGCCTTCTGGCATGGCATTTCAACCTTGTCCGACAGCATCAGCTTAATTTACTATAAGTCGTCCTTTTTTCTTTGGTAAGTCGTCCTTATTATTATTGTGTTTCCGCATCTAGTCGCGGAAATCCACTCTCTGTGAATTGTAGTAATGAACTGATCCTCTAGGGAACCATTAAGGTATTAGTTAACTCTTGTGTTTTTTTTCTAGGTCAACTTAATACTATCAGAAGACAGCATAATAATCCAATCACTTTGTTAAGCTTTTGTTTTGGAAAGGTAGAACGAAGAAGTCTTTTTACGGCATCACTTCCGATGGAATTTTCCTTTCGGGGTCCACGTCTTCTAGGTTAACTTAATCTCACCTTCCTCTGGCTCTTCGCCGTCGTTAGGGGAGTGTGACCTAGGGTGGTTATTGGTTGCTTTTTCTGTGGCTACTGGCTACTGGCTACTTCCTTCACCATTTCTCTCTCTCTCTCTCTCTCTCTCTCTCTCTCTCTCTCTCTGGGGATTGTTCTGCTTTTACTTCACCTTTGGGCTCTGTTTGGAATCAGGGAAAGAAAGGAAAATGATTATGAGGGAAATGAGAGAGTAAGAAAAGTTGAACTTGGATTTGAAAATTTCCCCTGTTTTATTTTAGAACCGAACTGGGGAAGGAAATTTTCCCCTTTTTTGGGTGCATATTAATGTGTATATTTCATTTCCTATTACGAACTCTTAAGGCCAATTAGGCTAGAGCTCTTGGTCTAATGTAGCATGTTGGTGCATCTCAGAAAAGGTTCAAACACTTTATTTTTGTTTTTTTATCATTCTTCAAACAGTTTTATGGCCTCCAACTTCTTGTCGAGTTGAAGACAAATGAAAATAACGACCCGAAAGTTGGGGTGAGCACGGGCTGAATTGGTTCGATTTTTTGGTAAACTTAGAACAAATTGAAGATTTTGAGAACCAAACCTATTCGTATAATGCATAGAACCAAACCATTAGACTGTGGTTTTGTTTTGGTTTCGTGCCACAGTTTAAGTTGTGGTTATTTCTCTAAGAGGCATTTGAAGCAAGGAAGTTTTGCATAAAAATTTAGGATATAATTTTTTTGAACCAATTTGTTAAAACCTCTAAATATCACTGAAATAAATTAAAGCTCACTGCAAGTCACGAACAAAATATGTGCAAATTATATAAGATGAAAGTATATGTTGGTTGAGTTTGGGGAGTCGAAATCGGAAAGCACTCATCGTCGTATCTCTTTCATTGGACCTTTCGAGTATTCTAAAAGATCAGTAGGCTTGAATCTTGTTCCTACTATACATGACCGCGTTCATAAAGCAAAATACTATATATTAAATAGTGTCTATTAAATGTAACATAAATTGCAATTTTGACACAAATCGGGGCCTAAAAAACTGAACCAAATTGACTGATTTGGACTGGTTCGGATTGGGTTCGTGGCTTGATGATTTCTTTGCTCACCCCTACTAAGAGTTTGTTTGGAACTTGACCAAAAGGAAGGAAAATAAAGGAAAAGAGTTTTTAAAAAAATAAAAAGTTGCCTTCCCTTGTTTTTGTTTGAGAGAGAAAGAGAAGAGAAAATGCAAACTAGAGTTCAAAGCATAGTAAAATTTTCCTTTAACCTGTAAAACTGGCTGAACCAGTTTGGTTTTTAAAGCACCGTTTAGAAATTAGAACTAGGAAAGTGAGCGCTGGATGAAACTTAAAACGTGTTTTTAGTCTCAATGGCTTTGACAATCTGTCAATCTCTGATTGGTCTCCTTGCAACCCACTTTTCATAAACAAAACTTTCTTGGAATCAACCATCTCTTATTAATTTCAAATCCCTCTTTATTAATACATATAATAAGTCTTGATTCGTTTACATAAAGGAGATGAAAACAATATATCAAAATGATTTATTTTTCGACCCTTTTTTAGGGTAAAATGGTCACATCTTCGACGTAATAATAATTTTTATTCAAATAAATTAAAAAGGAAACTCAACAAACTTTTTAACTATTCAAACCATGCACAAATCGAAATTCGAGATTATGTAGAGTGAGAGCCGCAAAGTTAAGCCTGTTCAACAAACATTTCATATAAGCATCAAATTTTTTTGGGCTTCATCCAAATACTTTGATTCTGTCGTCGTTTACATTTGTTCAATAAATTCCAAACACTTCAAGATAGAATTTTGATAAAAATAAAATAAAATAATTCCATTATAGGATTTAATTCTATCAATTATCTCTAAACCTAGCTGATCAAAAAGAAAAAAATTCTCTAACCCTAGCCCTAAATCTATATAAATAGTACGATTTTCGAATCCTCCACACGCATACTCCCTTATCTCGAGTAAAAAATTAAGTAAAATCCAAACTAGTATAAGCTTGAGTCAAGAAGTGGACTGAGGTGAAGCCACCAAGGCTTAGCTCAAGTGGTAAGAGTAAGCATTTTCAAGACTTCAGTTTTGAGTTGAACTTTTATTAACCACCCTCTTACATATTATAGTGATATTTTTACAATTCCACAAAACAATAGAGAGAGGTTTCAAAAAAAGTAATACGTAATAATAAGCTTTATTGGAGACCCGAATAAGGAGTAGTACTGGTGATGGTCTTAAAAGTCTAGTACTAATGACTTTTTAGCACTTTCGGTAAGATCCTGAACTATCAAGGCTCGATGGCAAATAATTCAGAAGGCTTGCAACAAATATCGTGAATATTTAAGGCAAATTTAAAGACAACATCAAAGTGGAATAACGTTCATAACAAAATGAGGTAACAAACTAATTCTGGCATAATTGTAATTATATTTATCTTTTTAACAGTTCATTGTGTTAAATAGGTGTTGAATTTGTTCTGATTATATTTTTTAATATTTGGTAATATTTATAATTATTATTTTGTTATCATGTATATTGATTGATCTAGCAAAGAGACGTTACAAAGATAGCGAGGATAAACCCTCCCCCAATTTGAATTGTTGTTGGACAATTATTTTTTGAACGAAAGTATTAGTTGAATTCAGTAGTAGTTGAAGTATTTGTGACCAAAATTCCCCAGTTTCTCTTCTCTCTCTCTAAAAAAGAAAGGACCATACTTCACCTAAGGTTTCTGTTGGGGGGGGAGGCGGGGGGCTGCTGGGCTCTGGGCCCACTCCGGTCTTGCTCTGATGATCGGAATCGTTCATTTTGTAGAACTCGTCGAGTAGAACAACCATGCAAAAAATCAGCTTAATTGGATATCGTTAAGTGTCTGATCGGAACCTTTTTATGTTAAAAAGAATGGACCCGAAACACTGGATCAAATCCACTGTAACCCATGGACCGAGAGTTATATGGGCTCTTATTAGGCATTTAACGATATCCAATTAAGCTGATTTTTTGCATGGTTATTCTACTCAACGAGCTCTACAAAGTAAACGATTCCGATCATCGAAGCGAGACCGGAGTGAGCCCAGAATCAGGCACAGCAGCCCCCCCGCTTCCGGTTGGTTGGGGGGGAGCCTGCCACTAGCCGTCTCCACTCCTCTTTCCCTCTTCTCCTCTCTCTCCCCTTTATCTATTTCTCTCCCCCTCTTCTTTTTCTCTCTTTTTTTCCCTTAACCTCCTACCGCTCGACTCTTTCCCCGCTCCGTTTGTCGTCGTTCCTCTTCCTCCTGCGTCCTCTCCACTCCTCGTCGGTCGACCGCTAGTCTCTACTCTTGAGTGTCACCGGTATGCCTAATAGCGTGGTGCGGCTTCGGGGATGGACGAAACTTGGATATGGGGCCTCCTGCCGGACCATTCTTGAATGATTTTCGGATTTTCCTAACGGAAGTGGAAGACTCCGGCAAGCTCTTGGTGTTGCTGTTGTTCAGAGATGCAGATCTCGGACTTCTTGGAGTTGGCTTCGAAGAGGGGTTTTGGTGGTGGCTTCTGGCCCGACGTTGTTCTTCGTCGTCGGTTGGTTTTACAGCGCGGCCTGTTTGTGCAGTTCTGATGGTGGTGTGGGTTTGCTAGTGGCGGCGTTGGGTTGTGGCGGGGGTGGCAGCGATGGAGGCCGGGGTTTGGTTGGCTTGGGCTGGGCTCTGCCTAGCCCTCACCTGCCTGCTCCATTTCTTGTTGGGCTTTACATGATGGTCTGAGTCTTGGCTGTTTACAGGTTCTCAGCGGCAACAGTGAAGGTGCGTTGATGGTAGGTTGGGACAATACTGCAGCAGGAGTGTGGTCCTTCGACGATCATCTATACTCCACCCACCTCCGGTTCGGAGGCCTGGGTTCGACATCGTAGTTGTGGAGCATATACTTTATTTTCGTTACTGGTTTTGGCCTATGGGCCACGCAGTTTGTATCTGTTTTCCTTAACTATAAGAATTGCGTTTTTTCTAGGGAAAAAAAAATTAAGTTGGGGAGAAATAAGGTGGAGGAAAAGTTAGCTACTAATATTTAGGACTCTTTGGTTCTATTTTAGAACTCACCACTGAAGAAGGGCGAGTCCTATTTCACAACCAACTAAATTTTAACAAAGTTTTGATGTTAAAATGACTATCCATCCATAGTCATTTTCCATCCCCATTGAACAGGGACAGAACCCGGATTTCGTTAACATGGGAGCTGAACTATGAGCAACTAGATTTAGAAATTTCAAGGTTCGGGAATCTTTATAGTTTGTTTGGTTTGGGTTTTGAGAGAGGTTTTTTTGGGTAATGAGACATGGGTGGGGAGAGATAGGAAAAATTTATAAGAGACCTTGCATAGAGAGGGTTGGATTTTGGAATCCAAAACGGACACATTCTTAAATTATTTAAATGTCTAAATAACACCCAATATAAAACACAATATTCAGGTGCTCTTAAAAACAAAAACAAAAAAAACAAAAAAAAAACCTACTAATATTAATATTGAAATTTCAAGCGCTCAATCTGGAAATTTTAACAGTGGAAAACAACTCTATACATTAGCGTACCATATACATATCATCCCTTTCGTGTCAATCTCTAACACAGACAGTTAAACTCTTGCTCAGGTTTATACAATTACAAACAAAAAGAACAAAGACTTTGTATTCACTGCACCAAACAGCTCCCTAACCAACGGACCCTTCCAGCTTCAAGCTCATGAGTTGATTCACTTCGGCGCCAAACTCATCGGGAAGCTCATTGAAAACGTCCCTGCAAAACCCGGAAATCATGGATGCCATGGCTCTCTCGTAGTCAATTCCCCTCTGCTGGAAGTAGAATAGCTGATCTTCCCCAATTTTAGAGGTGCTGGCTTCATGCTCTATGCGGGCTGTGGGGTTCTTTGCCTATTTAAGAAAATATTCCAATTGGTATGGATGATACGAGTAAAGCACAGAACAGAATCGTGTATATAACTATATATTACCAAAAGAGTTGTAATAAAACCACAGCAATACTTCTAGTTTCAGCAACACCAAACTACACATAGGATATAAATGATAATCGAAGCCGTCTTTAGTGGTCTTATTAACTATACTCATAGTAATCTTGCCCACTAATCATTTCCCAGTTGTTTCGCCTGTAAACAAAATGAACTACGGGTACATCTTCAAGGGGAATATGAGAATTGTAGATACCCAAGAGAACATTTCCCCAAAGACTGAATCTGGAAAGAAATATCTAATCTACAACTCTTGTAGTCTTTTTGAACCTTTATGAATGCCGTTTATCTGGCTTGTTGACTTTGATCGTCTAAGTTAATGCATGATTTTCCGCTTGACCAAAAAAAAAAGAATCTGGAAAGAAATTTATTTGCTTCTTTTGCAACTTTTGTTGACATCAGATGCTAATCTCAATCTTGTCAAATGATTTGAGTCTGTCCAGTATCGTCCTTTACAAAGTGGAATGGTGCAACCATATACAAGGGAAGGAAAAAAAAAACCTGAAGAATTAAAAGCAATCGGTGGTGTTGAAAATAAGAGCCGATGAATGGAGAACGTACAATATGCACACCAGGGAATGCAAATTCAAATTGCTTCTTGTGAATTTGCACCAAGAGGGGAACTGTGGCATCATTCTAAGGAGAACAACAAAAATACAGCACTGAGCATCACAGCACTTGCACATTTTTGATCTCATTGGGCTTGGAAAAAGGTGCAATGAATTCGGCTTCTTTGGCAATGTTACTCATACTTTAGTTTTTCCCGAAACTTCGATTAATCGAAGAAGCTTGGTTCATCACATTGAATTTAGGTTGTAGCAGGTCATAAAATTCTCCTAAATTTGGTTGTAGCAGAGAACTGGTTCACATCCCCTCTATTAGGAGAATTTAGGAGCATTTTCAATCCTTGTAATGAACCCTCTCTACAGCGCATTCAGGTTCTAGCCCCAATACTCCTTTTCAGTCCAAGGCCCATCACTAAAGATGAACATGCTTGGTTCTCTCTTACAGATTTTGAATTAAGTGGCTTGACGAGCTTATCAAGTTTAGGCCAGGAGCTAAATGAGGATTAGCCCATTGGACCTAATGGGTTAGCAATTTTACCTAGACCAGCCCTAGGTCTCCAAACATAACCCACTATCGCGGGCTGCGCAGCTGGGGCCCCAACTCTGTCACTAGTCCTTAGCCCTTTCACCACCAGTTTCTGCCCTTTAGGGCTGCGCACGGTCCGAATCATTCGGATTCTTAGGAATCCGAGGACCGAGTTGCGAGTCACAGTTCTAAGAAAATGCAATCCGTGTCCAGACCAAAAGTCCTACGGTCCAGTTCCAAACCTACCCGACAGTTTCGGTTCTGGTTTTTATCCACGGATAACATATAAATTCCTCATTCCTAATAGTGCAAACTCATTCCCAATAGTGCAGCAAAATCACTCCAAACTCATTCCTCATTCCTACTAGTGCAGTAAACTGCAACCAAACTATAGGTATATGTAAACTTATACAAAACTAATTACCCCTTGGGTTTTAATTTATACAAAACTAATAAGTTATATTGTTACAAGCATAACTTAATACTCCCTCCGTCCCACTTTGTTCTGCCTGTTTCCTTTTTTGGACGTCCCAAAAAATTGTCTTTATCTCACAATCTATAATATTTTATATATTCAATATAGATCTTGTTTGATAGATCTCAATTTATTTTATTAAACAAAGTTTTCGAAATCATAAAAAACATTATAGATTGTGAGATATGGACAATTTTTTGGGATGTTCCAAAAAGGAAACAGGCGGAACAAAGTGGGACAGAGGGAGTAACTTATAAGTATAGGTAAAATTATATACCAAAAATTACAGACATGTATTTATATTTATCTATATAAATATAGACATCTCACGGTCCGGTTCAGTTAATACGTGGATCCAAAACAAAAATCCGTGGACCGAAACATATCTCATGGTTTTCCAATTTATGAATCCGTGTCCGGACCATTAATCCACGGATCAGGACCAAAACGTACAGTTCAGTTCATTTCGGTCCAGTTTCAAGGTTCACCGGCCCTTTAGGAGCTCCCCTAGGTCGCCCATCATAGAGCCTCTCACTATGGGGCAGTACAATCAAAATTACAGCCATACAGTCTAAATTTGGAATGAATGCCTCTTCTCCAAGCCATGTACCCCCTTAATGCTCTAAACCCCAACCACCAAGCGACAAGCAGCCTCGAGAGACAAGAACGAGTCACCAAGTTCTCAACTCAGGAAGACTGCATCCCCTCCCTACCTTCCAAATTCGGCCCCATAAACATACAAGGAGAACGCTGTACCTTCATCTGCTGGGCCAAAACCTAACTTTCGGTGGAAGCGCTCCCAACCAAACCCATTATCTTGAAAGAAAACACACTTACACCCACAAAGATCCTCTTTAGCTCCGAAAACCTGCACATCCGCTGATAAATGGGAAGTGCCATCACCCAAATTGAAAGCCCACCAGACCCCATTTCCTCCACCCATCATCGTGCTGTGACTCCAGAATGCTGATAAATGGAAAGTGCCATCACCCAAATTGAAAGCCCACGCAGCCGTGAATTCATGAAGAATATAGTAATTATTTAATTAGCTCTTGATTAGGAAATTTTGTGATTTCATATTCTTAGTCTAGAATTATTTATTTCCGTACTTAGGTAGGTTGATGTGATTTTCCTTTTATTTAGTATCTTAGTTAACAAGGAAGTAGTTTCTTAATTTCAATTTACCTTTTTAGTATTACTAGGATTGATTATAAGTAGAGTTGTAAGTCTTAGGATTATGGAGTTTTTGATGATTAATAAAATTATAAAGAGTGTTCTCTTTTATGCCAAATTCTTTGGTATTCTACGGAATCAACAAAGTGTTTGATGCCTTTATTCCTGGGTATTCTTTGACTAAACAGGTTTGGAGAAGGATTTCGATCTCCGGGTATTCGTTACGAATCAACGGATTCGGACTCAATTTAGTAGTTCCGTTCTTCATTAGCTTCCGCTGCATCAGTTGGTATCAGAGCCTGCGCTCGATTTCGGATCATGGCGCGACAAGCAGTTCATGATGATCATTATGTTGTTGCCGAAGATATGAACGAAGGTGATGAGGCTGCACGGGGTGCACAACTAGGGGAACGATTTCAACAAATCGAGGATACGCATAAAGCGTTGGTTAAGAGGGCCACCTTGATCGTTGACAATCAACCTCACTACTACCCACTGAATTTGTGCTCCTTTATGGAGGAGAGTACAATTCGGTGGCCATTCACGTCCAATATTATTCCGGATCCAATCGTGGATTGGAATAAACCACCGGTTTTTGATACAGACCCCTTCATTGTTGAAGGCTTTAAGAAGACAAATGACTCCGACACATTGCTCTCGGATTCTTTTTTAACTCTTGGTGTTCCTAATGATGTTCCAGCCGTTGGTACTATTGATGTTCGAGAGTTTGTTCAAGTGAGTGATTTGCTCAATGAACTTACAATTGTAGATTTCATGGTTAAAATTGGCTTGGGAAAAGAGGTCACTGTCAGATTATTCAAAGAAGAAAAAGAATCACCAAAAAACTCTTTTTATGGAAAGTTTGAATCTGTTTATGTCCTGGTAGTTTTTCATGGCACTTATTTACAATGTCAGTTCGAGAAAACCAATTTGAAGTTCAAGACCAATGCAGACAAGCTTAGGCGCTCAAAATTATTTGAAGCAATGGAAACTCGAGGACGAGTTTTCTCAAGCCAGAGAGAATGATGCAGCCGTGAATTCATGAAGAATATAGTAATTATTTAATTAGCTCTTGATTAGGAAATTTTGTGATTTCATATTCTTAGTCTAGAATTATTTATTTCCGTACTTAGGTAGGTTGATGTGATTTTCCTTTTATTTAGTATCTTAGTTAACAAGGAAGTAGTTTCTTAATTTCAATTTACCTTTTTAGTATTACTAGGGTTGATTATAAGTAGAGTTGTAAGTCTTAGGATTATGGAGTTTTTGATGATTAATAAAATTATAAAGAGTGTTCTCTTTTATGCCAAATTCTTTGGTATTCTACGGAATCAACAAAGTGTTTGATGCCTTTATTCCTGGGTATTCTTTGACTAAACAGGTTTAGAGAAGGATTTCGATCTCCGGGTATTCGTTACGAATCAACGGATTCGGACTCAATTTAGTAGTTCCGTTCTTCATTAGCTTCCGCTGCATCACTCCACCCATCATTGTGCTGTGACTCCGAATACATATGCTAACAGTTCTTCCTTCAATCAACTTCCAAACTCTTCAAAACCTTCACAATACCACGAGCATTGCTGCTGCTGTTACCCACCTCTCAGACTCCTCAAGAGAACACCTCCACCCCTTTTGTCCGAAGCCTTCTATATCATTACATCCCACAAACCCACTCCGCCTCAAAACCACATAATGCCACACCATAAGAGAGAGCCACGGGACTCTGCCTCTCTTGATCACCAGCACTCCACTGCAGCAACCTTCAACACCTTCGATTTCAAAAGACTTTGACCCTTAATGTAGAAGAATATCCCCCAGTACCAACAGGGACAAAAAAGAAAACAAGAATATCTAAACTCCCGTTTACTTGTGCAGCGACTGCAACTCTCGTACCATCAACCCCCAACCAAAAAAATTTAAAAACATAAAACTCGACTGCCTATAAACTAAGACGTATTTCCTGAGTAAGGCCCGCAATGTCGTAAGTTGACTAAACATGTAAGATTCACAAACTCGACTCCTAAAGAACAGCAAAAACCCTAGAGGCCTGGAGGCTGGAGCCAACAAACCATAAACTTTGAGAGATACCTAACTCCACTAAGAAGCAGCACATGTTGAAATTTGGAGGTCATCAACACATTAAACAATGGTCTGACAACTTTCACTCCCTTGCTTACAATCCACATAATCACAAAACTGATTATCAAGCATGTAGATATTCCTAGAATGGCAAGAATCAATCACCCTGCAAGTAATTACAGCAACTATCCTTATCGGATCACCAGGTGAGATGAATATGTTCATGGTTTGACGGAAATTCTCAACAAGGAGACTGGAGAAAATCCACTAAGCATGCTCTAATCATCCCTTACATAATCCTTTGCTCATTGCGCTAGTAATGGACAACGAGATTTTCTAAAATGCTGCATGTTAATATTCAAATTTTCAATCACACAGGTTTCATTGCAATGGCCCAATACTCAAACAATAAGGTATGACATGAATGGGAAAAATAAGAAACCTTGGTAAATTGGCTCAAAGACATGGACATAGACTATAACATAACAAAGACCAAAGTTTCCACTGACTCAGCAAGCTAGACATTAACAACAAATTAAGTGTGCGCGAAGGATGATGGCAAATTTTTATGGAACTAGTTATCAAGAAAATATGTGTGTGGGTATGTGCGTGCACAGTATGTATCAATGCATGCTAAGAAAATAAAAAGGAAGGCCTTTAAGAAGCTCAAGAAATTTACCTGGATGTATGGATAAGTATTGGCAGCTGCATTATCGCCAATAAGCATTGAATCACACTGCGAAGAGTTCCGAGCATTATCTGCCCTTGACTGAACCTGAACAAGTCCCCGATAACAGTTCCTTGAATTTCCAGCTGAAATGCCCTTTGAAATAATCCTACTCCTTGTATTCTTCCCCTTATGAATCATCTTTGTCCCAGTATCCGCCTGCTGATAATTATTGGTCAATGCCACGGAATAGAATTCCCCAACCGTATCATCACCCTCCAAAATAACACTCGGATACTTCCAAGTGATGGCAGACCCAGTCTCCACTTGGGTCCACGATATCTTTGACCTAGCCCCAGCACAAAGACCCCGCTTTGTGACAAAGTTGTAAATCCCTCCTCTACCTTCCTCATCCCCAGCATACCAATTCTGCACCGTGGAGTACTTTATCTCTGCACCCTCAGCACAGTACAACTCGACCACTGCAGCATGAAGCTGGTTCTTATCATAAGAAGGCGCCGTGCACCCTTCCAAATACTCCACGAAACTCCTATCCTCCGCAACTATAAGTGTCCTCTCAAATTGCCCGGTTTCCAGCGCATTTATACGAAAATAAGTTGAAATTTGCATAGGGCACTTGGTATCCTTAGGTATGTAACAAAACGACCCATCACTAAACACAGCTGAATTCAAAGCAGCATAGTAATTATCATCAGGTGGAACAACTCTGCCTAAATACTTCTTGACTAAATCTGGGTATTCCCTAATAGCTTCCGAAATCGAACAAAATATCACCCCGGATTTCTCTAACGTCTTCCTATGAGTCGTGGCGATAGATACGCTATCGAGAACAGCATCAACGGCCACATTAGCCAATCGATTCTTTTCATTCAACGGAATACCCAGTTTATCAAAGTACCTAACAAGCTCAGGATCAGCCTCGTCGAGGCTGTTAAGAGTCGGCTTCGACTTCGGTTCCGAGTAATAACACACATCCTGAAAATCAATCTTGGGGTACCTATTGTCTGACCACTTTGGTTCACTCATTCTAAGAAACTTATGATATGAATTCAATCTGAATTCAAGCATCCAATCGGGTTCATTCTTTCGCGACGAAATCAATTGGATGGTTTCTTCCGAAAGCCCTTTCGGAATCGTAAAAGATTCGATTTTTTCGTTAAACCCCCATTTGTAATCGCGATCAAGGAATTTCTTAAGTGGGTCTTCCTTATTGGAAAGCTTACCTGGATTTGGAAGCTCAGGATCGAGGGTTTTGGGTTGGTACCCAACGTCTGCTCTGACCTTGAAGAGCTTGAAATTAGGGTTTGGAGAATTTAGGAATCCGAGTTTTGGACAAAACCCTTTGGGGATTTTGGTTGGGTCTGTATTGGGTTGAGGAGAGAAGCTCGAAATACCGCTGGCGAGAAGGGAAGCCATGGATGTGGTTTAGAGAGAAGAGGAGGTACAAGCAAGTGAAAACAGCTTTCGTTTTCCGGTTTCTTGGAAGTTTTTGGAAGTATTTTCGGTTTTCAGTCTTGTGGCCATACGATTTCGTGATGACTCGTGCAGACCACGTGCCCCCTTGTTCGTGGTCTGAGTTGGGCCCAGTATGTGGTTATCAAAATTACTACTACTACTACTACTTGATTTGCTAGTATTTAAGGGATTTTACTTCGTGGTATAGCTCTTTTGGCTCCTCTTGAACCCTACTTTCGACAAAGGGTCGTAGCCGAATGATGTTTTTTTATTCTTTTTTTTGGGAGGCAGAGGTCAAGGTCCGAGCTCCATTGGAAGCATTTGCAGTTCAGAACTGTAGACAGCCTTTTTGACTAGGGATGACAATAAAACGGGTCAGAATTAGATTTAACGTCCCTCAAATCCGCCCCATTCTATATTGGATCGGAGTCGAAGGGGGAAGGAATTGGGAAGGTGTTGGGATTGGAAAATAATCGGGTCCTCATTCACCGTAATAATTTGACTAATTTTATTCTTTTTTGAGTGTTTTGACAAGAAAATAAGATATTGATGATTGATGAGAGTTTAAAAAAAAAACCAAAAACATAAACTAGAGTTTTATTGCTCTTATTATATCAAAATAATGAAATTTATTTAGACATATACACACAAAAATATAAATATCTATAATCGAAGTCGGATCGGGTTAACACGAGACAGGGGAAAGCACCCATTTGGTTATCGAATAGAGGAATACCCGTTCGGATCGAGACAGAGAGGTCGGAACAGGGGACGAGTCAAAGGTAATTGCCATCCTTATTTTGGACCCCCAGTAAATTAACTTACTAACTACCCTTACTCTTCTACCCACCGCTGACGTACACCCAATAGACAAAAAGAACCCTACTTTCGATTGGACTAACTATTATGTAACTACTATCACGTGTTGTCGCAGATTCTCCGCCATCACACATTGATATGAGACCATGCTTATTCTTCAATTTCACATTAAATAATACTCCTGTGGTAGTGTTCCAAGGGCACTTACATAAATGTGTAGACGCACTTTCCAAATGTTGAATTCCCTCACACTTGTATAAAACTGAGAGACAACATAGCAATGCTCCTGGAAGGAAATTTCTGAATTTCCTTACAATCTTACCCTACAATTTGCCCCATATATGAGGGCAATGTCGATCCGAATTTTTCTTTTTGTAGCCCCCCCCCTCCCCCCCACCCCCTCAAGCATAGTTACGTAGTAGGAAATACAAAGAATGAAAGGTCACTTTTTCACGGATCAACCACAAACAATTAGGTTCATAGACAGCGAATCTAAAATGCACCACAACATTTACTTGAGTAAAATGGATTGTTGTTCAACCATTCGTTTCAGTCCAAATTCATAGGCAACAAACAGAAGGCAAGATAACTATAACCGATGCTCGAATTGCTTCCGCTGCAACATTGGTTTAGAATAGCGCATTAAACTTTCCAGCCGATGAGAAAACAGGGGAAAATACCATAAATCGAAACACAATATTAATCCTCAGTAAGAGACAATTGAAGTAGATAAAAGCCAACGCACAAACCAGATCAAAATAACAAGAACGACCAGGAAAACTAGGGAAAAAATTTACCGCTCAAGAATGACATAGCATGCAAGCCAGAAAAATACATTTACGATTAACAGAATCCTATAAAACCAAGAATGCTACATTGAGAAGAAAATAGACCACTAATGATTCCCTTCTTATACAGGAGGTCAATCACCACCAGTCATCTCTTACAGCAAAACAGACCACTTCACTGCAAAACATAACAAAACCCTTTTAGGTCTCATATATCACAAAATACAGATTCATAAAAGAATAGTATCAATACATAAGAGAAACAGAGCATGATTTCCATGAATCTTCTCTCCAAGCTAACATACTTCTTCAGCTTTATGTGAAGGGCCGATCAATCCAAAGATTCCAAGCTAACATGCTTGAGCCCAAGGGAATTTTCATACAAGTAACTTATTTAGTTACATAAAAAAATATTTTGGCAATTGACTACTCCATGATTTCACTCACACCAACAAAAACTGCCCCTAGCTCCATCTATTTTTGTACATCCACAATCTAGTGCCAAATTACAATGTTAACTACAGACACCTTCCACTTATTTCAAAGTTTTACAGTCATCTAGCACACTTGAATTTACAAGTGAACACATACCACACAAAAGGATCAAACATCGAGAATGTGTTTAATTCATGGAACTATAACAGCTTTCTAAACTACCCAAAGGGCACCGCACTCTGGGCTCGCCATCTCCTTGTATACCACTCAACATATCAACACTTCATACACCAAGCTTACAGGGCAAAAGAAAATTATAAAACAGAGCATTCACATCAAAACCAGTAATTGACGAAGCTACATGCAATCATGGAAATTATTATGAACCACCAGCTTTCCCAATTATAGGCATTTCTGTGCATTTTAATGTTACGAGGTTTGGGATGGTCCCCTTAACTGTACTATGAAGAAATATATAGCATAGGGGATACTAAAAGAAAGATACAGCGTAGGCAATACCATAAGAAAGATACAGCATGGGAGATACACGTATGCCCCAGGAATAGCCATAAAAATAGGAAGATAGGGAATAAATTTGGAATTCTAGTGCGGATTTCTTAATAATCAGCTGGAAAATCCAAGAGTGCAATCAAAAGTAACTAATTTGTAGAGATACTAATTTGTAGAGATTGAAAAAAATGCAAAAAGTCATCTACGACATGTCAAATATACTTCATGATTCAGTTAATGCGCAAATAGGATCACTGAGCTAATTCACTAGGCAAGAGGGTAGAGGATACGACCAGTTAATATGGAAACTCCAGGATAACATAACCATCACTTACAAAGCATGAAAGAGTATGTATCTCACCTGTTGCTGGGGTTGCTGGTAGTTTCCATATCCAGGGTAGCCTCCATAGTACAGATTGGGATCTTGAGCCGCTGCAGCATATCCATAAGCTCCTTGTCCCTGGGCGTATCCATAATACCCACCATTCACCTGGTTTGGGTCCTGCTGAGTCTGAGAAAGCCCACAGAATGGTATCACATACTTTTACACATTTCAGCTGAAAATGAAAGTTAATTACAGAAAGCACAAGTTTTACACAGCCAAAAAAATAGATGAACCTGTTTGTTTGGAGGACTACGGCCCCATGAAAGTCGAATATTGTGCCCACCCAACTGAGTTCCATTTAACATCCTCAATGCTTCCTCAGCACAATTTCTAGGTATGTATAAAACATATAAAAGTAGTTCAAACAAATATGCTTTATAATACCACAACAATCAAAAACTGAGGCAGATCTATCTTACCTGTCAGCAAATTGAACAAACCCACATCGTTTGCCATCTGGTATCTTGACATGCATTAACAACCCAAATTGGCTGAAAACTTGCCTTAGTTGGTCATCCTTAACACTATCATTCAAACCACCGACAAATATCTAGCAAAACAAATTTTTTGCCACAAACGTATCAGCCCCCTCCCTCTAAAGAAACAAAACTGTGTTTGTGTGTGCATGCACGGGGCTAAGGGTCCATGCGTGCGCACGTGTGGGTGTGTGACAGAGAGTGTCTGCATGGAGAGAGAGAGAGAGAGAGAGAGAGAGAGAGAGAGAGAGAGAGAGAGAGATTATCGTAATCTTAATTGGGAAAAAAAAAAAGGTTCGCACTGTTGTATTATTTGGATCATCCTCGCTCTGAGTTCCTCGAGTATTCGGATATGAAGCTGCAAATGGGGAAAGCATAGGTGAAATGTTGAAAGTAATGCAGAAGAACGGCATATTGAATGAAAATCAAAATAAGAAACACGGATGGATGAAATTCCATATCACCATCGATTCATTAACCAATTTCTTGTTACAGCTGTTGAAATCAACTTCGGTCGACTAACATTGTCCTTATTACTCAGAAGAGTGTGTGTGTGTGTGTGTGTGTGTGTGTGTGGGGGGGGGGGGGGGGGGGGGGGGGTGAAGTACTTCCTCCATCCCATTTCGTTTTGATGTAATCATTCTGCTCCCTTTAAAGTTGGAATCCCCTGCTTAGCAGAAAAAAAAAAAAAAAAGTTGGAATCCCCTAACGGGACGGAGGGAGTATCTTACAAGCTCAAATCTTTGTCGTGTTATGGATAATAGCTACAAATCAAATGCAATTTCCAAAAAGTAACATATGCTACAATTTTATGCATCAAAAGGTAAAAAAAAAAATAGTGCATACCGATGCTCTGAACTATCAATGAAGGAAGCATGGTAATGTGCATAGAAATTGAATTGGGTCTCTAGACCTGCCCTCTCTAATGCCTTTTGGCTTTGATTTGGGAGCATGGTTTCACAGCAAAACAGGTATAGGGGGGCCACTGCACTTTGTGCATATTGCCAAAGGTTAGGTCTATCTCCAATCTTCCCCCACCCATACCTCCAATGATTGGAGACTATATGGGTTCTGTTGTTGGTGTTGCAAAAGGTCAAAAAAACTAGAGTGCTGAGTAATGTTGATCCCTTGCAAATAGAAAAATAGAAAAGAATGTAGTCCACATTTTGAAGAATGAGATGCACTGGCCGTGTGTGTTACTAGCAATCGAAGTGTTAGCAGACAAGGCTGATACCCTACTTAGTAATGATTTACATTTGGAACGGAAGTTACTAAAGTCAGTATACTTCACTCATAATCAGCAACATAACCATCAGATTATGCACGCTCCACAAGAGTCTTGGAAAATTGAATATTTTCCATTTGCACTGCTTTTGAAGTGTCAAAAGACTCAAGACACAAGCAAGGAGAGACAAATAAACATAGAAGGAAAATTTGTAATCACGATATTCGCAGGGGAAACAAAATTGGAATTCAGTACCCATAAGACCATGTTCAGGTAGATAACCATCAGAGAGCTAAGAACGTTGTCCAAGTTTACGCAAATTTGGTATCAATACTAAAAAAATGTCATTGGACTGTTTCAGAAGGAAATTAAAGAATATCTCCAAGGCTAAAATGTACTGGGAAGATAAGGAACAATCATAAACTCCAAACAAATTCTACAAACCACAGCACAACCAAATCCAGGGAGAACTGAAAAAACATAAGCACAGTTGCAATTTGCCTCCGGGAAGCAATTTCTAGCAATCCAATAAAGATAGAAACTGCAGTTCAACGTGAACCTCTTCCCACACTAAGTCAAAAAAAAAAAAATCCAGTGGAGCTTAATCTTCAAGCAACAGCAGGACGAAACAGGGGAAAAGCAAAATTGTAAGTCAAGAATAGATGACACAAGACTTAATGAGACAAACCAGTGACTCTTCTGGTAAATGAGAAAGAATAGGGAAAATCTGGAATAGAAGATGAGATAGAACTTGATTGACAACCGAATTAGTGAAGGAACATAAAAGTGGATTAAAGGGAAAAGGTAATGAAATAAAGGAAACTGACCTAAGAAAGGGCACACACTAGGTGTTTAACATTTCAGCTGAAATCAGCTCCCCGCCCTTATAGAGCCTCTTAACACCCTGTTTCGACACAATGATTTTCTAAGTTGTATTATAGTATTCATCAAGTTCTACGAGAATAACGGAAGGAAATGACTTTGAAAGTTGACGACTTGACGCTTTATCCAAAAATCAAGAGAATAAAACTTAAGGAATTCAAAAAATATGTTTAGCAGACAGCACTAAGACAAATACTGTAAAAAAGAATACAACAGGCAACCATTCCAGAGGCCAAATTAAAATATAATTAAAGCACATGATAACATTTGAAGAGTTTCGAAGCATCAATGACTACTAAAAGGCTATCTGAATTATTTGATTTCAGACAAAATATACGTCTATGGTATGGCTGGCTTACCCGTATTCTTCTTGTTAGCAGGCCCAATACGCATGGGCCTGGTTGAGCAGTACTTTCCATTCATTTCGTGCATAGCACGTAATTGTTCACCTTCATCTCCGAACCTGACAAACCCATAGCCCTTCGCCCGTCCAGTCATCATATCGGTTACAATCTTTGCACCCTTAACCGAGGGATAGTGGGGGCTGAATGTTTGTTGCAGCACTTGATCTGTGACATCAGGTGCCAAGTCTCCCACAAATATAGTGAAGTCAGGTGTACCATCTGAGCGCTTTTCTCCGGCACCAGGTGATGCCCAGTTCAGTCTGTAGTTTTGCTCAGCATTAGGCATGCCGGTACCGTTATATGTTTGTAAAGCTCTTTCAGCAGCAGCATGACTTACGAAATCAATAAACCCATAACCCTCTGACTGACCACTTAGCTTGTTACGGATAACTTTTGCATTGGTCATCTGCGATCACAAACACTTCTAATGAGTAACGAGTAGACACAAAAATAGGTCCTA
Organism: Rhododendron vialii; assembly: GCF_030253575.1. Taxonomy (NCBI): domain Eukaryota; kingdom Viridiplantae; phylum Streptophyta; class Magnoliopsida; order Ericales; family Ericaceae; genus Rhododendron; species Rhododendron vialii. Next base: position 16,791,529 of record NC_080558.1, read on the forward strand.
GTCTGTGTAGTCCCACTATGCGTGTGCCTATGTATACAATCTGGCATCTGCACACTCATTCCTTATTTCCAACGAGGTGGGACACTGGGATTAATCAAAAACAAACCCGTAAAACAACAAACAAATGTCACCAGATGTTTCCCCATAACCTAAGGCCTAGGCCGACCCTGTGTAGTATATTCCTGTGCCCTTGCAATACAGGGTGGGGCGTGATGCATAACCCAATTTCCCCAACCCATTCCCATCCCTAAAAGAAACCAATTCTGTTATCAAGTCTGGACTCTGATATTTTGTTACTTCCCAGACTTTAATGTGTTTTCAAAGACTTGTAACATACTTATTTTACACAGGGCAACTCCAACGTATCTCTTATATTCTTCTCCACCATACTGAAACAAGTAAAATCTTGACTTCCTGTATTTAACTATGCATAGGGTCCAAGATATTTCAACTGGGAGAATAGGCCATTGTTCGAAATCAAGAGATTCTTCTTTCTACTTTGTTTAGTTGGGAGTCGAGGGAGTGCAAAATAAGATCAAATCGTTGACGTGTTAGATATTTTTTTAGAATTTAGAGTGGTGAACATGACATTCTATTGTAGTCTGTTTCTCTATACTTTCAATATTTTCTTCGCTTTCTTTTGTACATGGTGATGAATCCTTCGTCCCTTTCCAACAAAGCTTATCACTATCAAAAAAAAAAAATCACGAAAAAAAGAGAGAGAAGTAATTACCTCGCCAGTATAGGCGAAACAGTTCATGAGGTACTGTTCGTCCATCCAGACCTGGAGATCTCCGATCCACAGCGTACAGACCGCATCGGCGCCACCGGGCTGGGCAGCGGCGGCCGCCGAGTACTGCGGTTGCGCGGCCACCGCCGCCGCCTGAGTAGGCTGTTGTTGTTGGTAATACATCTGCTGCGGCTGCGCTTGCGGCTGCGCTTGGTACTGGTAAGGTTGCTGCTGCTGAGGGGGTGGTTGTTGCTGTTGTTGTTGTTGATTGGCCATCATCCATTGTTGCTGCTGTAACTGCTGTTGGTATTGAAGGTACTGGTTCTGTTGCTGTTGGTCGTATGTAGGAGGAGGAGCGGCCATTTGTTGGGGTACTCCGTTGGGTGACGGTTGTTGCATCATCGTCGAAACCCTAACTTTTTCTCGTAAGCACAGAGATGGTTGTGTAAATGGGTTTTTCTAGAGAGAGAGAGAGAGACGCGACTCTGCGTTTACGACGGGGTTGGGATATGTGTGAGAAATCGCAACCCTAGAAAGGGTACCAATACCAGTGGAAAGGAGCAGGCTTTATTACGGTCCACAGAATGGACTGTCGAGCTGTCAGGCCCGGAGAGATATGTCCCACCCCTCGTATCAGGTCCCACCACAGATAGAAAATGAGTAATCATTCCAATAGAATTGAGAATGTCTATACGGTGAGTTGTTTCGTCCTTATTTGATTTGTTTTTACATCTGTTTAGTTTTGTACTTAATTTTTTTAAATTATTAATTCGTTTTTACGAGAGAAATCAGAAATGTAAAAAAAAAAATTATTTAAGTACTATTTTGAGAAATAATCATTATTTAGCAAAATAAGTAAAATAAGATGACATTTTTTTCTAAAAAGTGGTTATTCCCAAATATTTGGATAAAAGTAAAAAAAAAAATTAACTTTTTCGGTTTCTTTCGTCGACACGAATCAATAATCCACAAAAATTGGACGCAAAACTAACAAATGAAAAAAAAAATCAAATCATAACAAAATATTCCCTCCGTCCGGATTTAATTGTCCCTAATTCTATTCTAACCGTCTAAAAAATGGGTTATATCTTTGGATCCGTAATGAACTTCATATCGAATATGGATCTTGTTTGATAGATCTCAATTAGTTCTATAATTCAATATATTTTCGAAATTACGTAAAACATTATAAATTGGATGATATAATCGATTGAAAAATGGCACGAACTCCAAAAAAAAACTATTAAATCCAAATGAAATAACTTAATTTTTTTTAAGTTTAGGAGAACTTACTCTTACAACTCACCCTAAATTCTAAGGGTGAGTTCTCTTAAACTTAAAAGAAATTATTGTTTGTCATTATTTAAAATTTCTTTTGCATTTGTTAATTTTGCGTACAACTTTTATGGATTATTGATTTGTCTCCATGAAATGAATCGAAAAGTAAAAAGAAATTACTTTTACCTTAATTTATTTCACTAAAAAATTTATTATTTCTCCAAATACTTAGGTAAAATGAAAAAAAAAATAGTTTCCAATTCTTCTCGTCGAGACGAATCAATAATCTACAAAAGTTTGGCACAAAACTAACAAATGCGAAAAAAAAATTAAATAAGGACAAAACCAACTTATAGAAATGTACCGGCTTAAGTATCTGATTTTTTATTGGAGCGGTAAGTACTGGTACTGGTGAGATAACGGATCTCATTCGAATTTATCGCTATTAGTATTATTTTCCAATATAAAAGCATTTATAATATAACATATATACACATTTATTAAAAATAAAAATAAAAAGTAGTTTAGTATTTGTCTGGTACAGTCCGGTATTGACCGGTACCGACTCGTACTTAAGGAAAAATTAAATTTAAAAGTAGCCCGGTATTGTCCAGTATTGGCCGGTACTAACTGGTATTGGTCGGTATCGGCCAGTATCTAAGCTAGAACAAAATTAAAAATGTAGGGTACCGAATTTAGACAATACCGGTATGGTATGGGATTCATAACTTTGGTCCCACTACTAAAAATAAATAGGAGTACTTATTTTTTTGAATTAAAAATGATTATTATGAAGGAATTATCTGACTTGTAAAGCGGAAATAAGTACTTAAAAATAAAAATGTTTGTGGAACGGGGCCTAAATCTACCTGTGGGATGGTGCCGCACCTCACAAAATAGTACTGCATGTGTTGCCCTGCCAAGTGAGGTCCGCTCTGGTCTCAATTTGATTGATCGAAAGTATTCACTTTGTAGAGTTTGTCGCATAGAACAACTGTGCAAAAAAATCAGCTTGATGGGATATTATTACGTGCTTGATTGGAACACATATATCTTGAAAATAATGGGTTTCAGTTGGTTTGATCTAGTGTTTCGAATCTATTTTTTTCAAGATAAAAATGTTTCAATTAGACATTTCATGATACCTGATTGAGTTGATTTGTTGCATGTTTTTGATCAAGCATTTCTCGAAAGTAAACCCCACATGCTGTTGTATATTTTCGGTACCCATAGTCAAACTCCAAAAAATAATCAATCCTCGTGTATCACATAATTTTTCACACCAATATTTGGGTTAAATACCGAGAATAACACTTGAGTAATTTATCAACCACAAAAAAAAATGTTTTTGGTATAGAAAGATTTCATAGAAGTTGGTCCAACATAAAGGAGGAAGGTCCAAATAAAATATTACAACTGCTATAATTAAAATTCAAATTAAAAGCATTCTTGGGCAACATGTCTGCACTTCTATTTGCTTCTCGCCGCACTTATACAAATCACCAAACACACGGCATTGGGTCATGAGGGCCTTGCAATCACCAGTAAGAGCACAGGGATGAGATATTGTCATATGCATTTAAAGTATCCACTGCGAAAACGACATCCATTTCGATTTGAACGCACTAATATTATGCTCGATCACTATCGGAGCCCATCCCGTAAGGGAAACAACCGGTATTGAAAGTGTTGAAATGACGTCGATGACACCAACATCCCAATGGAAAAATAATGCTCCAAGGATGACCTGACTCATGAGTCGCTTTAGAAAAACAGTTCGCTGAAAACCAGAACTCAAAGGAAACAGGTTGAAAGAAATTTTCCGAGACGACAAGACTTTCCCATAATTCTATGGCTTTGACGCCATCATGAATGGCATGCATGGAGAGTATTCTCAGTGGAGTTAGGAAAATGAGAACACACACAATCGGGCACAACACTACGGTGGAAAAGAAATTCTGGAGGTGGTGGGTTGCTCGGGGATGTGGTGGAAGGCGGCTCTTGGGGCAGCGGTGGTAGAAGTTTGCGGTTCGATTTAGATGGTTAGGGTTGGGTTTTGGGCTTCTTGGGTCAGACTTGGCCCATAGTTGTTTGTATGGGTTCTACTTTTCTAGGTGTTTCGGGCTTAGCCCTTTAGGTGCTTTTGGGCTTTGTCCCATAAGTTATTTTGCATCTAACCTTGGTTGGATCCCCCTCCCGTCTTCTCCCAACTTGATATAGCCTTTGTCAAGTCCCTTAAACATGCTGCATTACTTACTTTCTGTTATCATCAAAACACAATTCATGGAGTTGTTTGTATTTAAGGGAAAGAGAGTCAACTCTCTGTAACGTTATCGGACATGGTAGCCCTTTGGGCTAAATATATTTATTTTTGTTAAAGATAGTGATAATTATTGGTGTTATTAATTTTTATTTAGTTATTTGTAAAAAATTTAAAAATTAAGCATTCATCTTAACAAGAGGAATCGAGAGTATAGAAATGTATTTCCATCTTAATGCATTTCCATATTACCAAAAAAAAAAAAGACAGACCCTAACAGAATCAAACTAAACCCTAACATTATTAACCCACCTTCGCACCCACCGAATCTGTGGGAAACCCAGGAAAAGGAAAACAGAAACCTAGAAGAAGACCCCCAAAACTCACCACTGCATTATTACCCAAGCTCCCCGTCGGCTGCAATCTTCCAGATCTAAGAGGTCTTGGAGGAAACCGATCCCAAAACGGGCCAAACAACCACCGGCCGTGATCCACTTCGCCGATTGCACAACACAAGAACCACCACACAGGAGAGGCGGCAAGGAGCGGAGGAGGAGGGAGGAGGCGAGATGAGGAGAGGGGGGAGAAGAGAGGGAGTAGGGGGGGCTCCCCCAAACTGAAACCCTAGCTTTTGGAGTTGGAGAGAGTCAAGAAGAGAGAGAAAGGGATCCAGCTTGTGGATTGAGTTTTTATTTGGGTAAGGTCAAATTTTATTGGTATAACGATATCGAAAGGCCAAAAAACTGTTACGCATGACCTGTTTTGTTACATAACGGCCATTTTTTAAAACCTTGGTTCTACTTTCTTCTCCTTTCTATATCTCATTTGACATTTCTTGGTTAGAATCACCCTAAATCTAGCACACACCTTAAAACATTTCTAAATAAACACACACTAAACACACAAGATAGTGCACTCAAGTATTAAAAACACATAAATATTTACCAACTTTTAGTACTAAGTTATACCACTAAAATAGTACTCATTGGAGATGCTTTTAAGAGCATAACTCGAACCACGTTCTATATCTTGAAAATTATATATCTATCTATCAATATTATAATTTCCGAAGTATCAAAAAAAGAAAAAATCCTATCGATATTATAAGTAAATATAGCGGTGCTTCATAAGAACTCTTCAAAACGTATTCCAAATGTTTTATAGTAGAATTTTGGGATTTCCTTAATTGTTTGGAAATCTACAACACAAAGTAGAAGACACCTGTTCTCACCAAAGGAGGAAGTTGAATTTAGAATTTCTTAATTGTTAGATATGTGTTAATTGAATGCCCCTTAATAAAGTTGAGTTTGTCTTATAAGACAAAGCAATATGGGATATAGAGAGTTTTTTTTTTTTTTTTTGATCTGCGATATAGAGAGTATTTGATTTACTTTTCTTCGAGTTTTTTTTTTTTGAACGTTTTTTTTTCTTCGAGTTACTTAAGGTCTACCAGAGAAGTTGATCCTGTGAGAGCTAAAAAATATGCACAACTGCACAATTACTAGGTTCAAGACAGAGAGATTGTTGGGCCCCGAGTGCGCTCATGAACTTAGTTACACAATGTCATTTCCTGCGATTACTCTAAAAATAGATTTGCAGGTGCGATGTCGAATGTCATAAAAGACTTGATTGAAGCTCTCGCTCGCTAACACCAATTAGTTTTTCGAGAGATGGTGGAAAACGGCCCAGCAGAGATCGATATGGTAAATGAAGCACTCAATGAAAGGACCTTAAGCCCATAAATTGCAACTCGCAATGCATCATCCTTCGCCCCCGCATGAGCAGTTTTTCTTTTGGTTGTAAATCATGAGCAGATTATAATGTTATAGTAGTACTGAGAATAGTCGCTCTCCTGCCACAGAAACTCACATTTGCTCACTGTCACCGTCATGACCATCTTAAGACATGGGGATTCTATGCGGAAATGATTCTTTTCCTTTTTCCTTTATGTACTTGATAATATGTCAAAAACATGTTTAGGTTATACAACAATTCCCACCACCACAAACAGCAACAGCAAAATTTACAATAATACTCACCCTCCTCAACAATCTCAGTCAAAAATATCGAAAAAAGGACAACAAAAAACAATCTACTTCAGGTAGATACAAGCTACAAGAATCAAAGAAGTAATTAACTATAAGTTTACTAAGCCATCTACGCTTTCGATGCAAATCTCCGACCATTCTCAGTGAGATGTAGATGAAGAAGCAATGTCTGTTTGGAGTGCTGATGAATTCTGGGTTTGGCTTCGACTTGAACTGTGCTTTTGGGTCTCTTCATGAAAGTCTCTCATGGCTTTGAACCTTAAATCTTCGGTGTAGGAATTTGGTTCTGGAATTATGCTTGGGATAGTCATTCGGCCTTCAAGCATGCTCACCACCTCAGACATTGCAGGCCTAAGTGATGGTGATGCATTTGTGCACAAGAGTGCTACTTTAACCATCCTTTCCACTTCTTCTTTGTTGACTTCAGACCCCAACTTTGGATCCACAAGGTCCGTGAAGTTTTCTCCTTGCGGCAAGTGGCACGCCTGCATATTGTGTGCAACTTGCTTATTAATATACAAAAAGAAAGAACTTCAGAAGAAAAGAAACCATTTGCAAGAAAGTTTAACCTGGACACTGTTGATTAATACTCATCTAAAACCTTAGGGGTAACTATTGTGAAGTTCACTCCCAATTCAACCCTAAATGGGGCAACATGTGCAAGTACTACAATTTACAGGTATGCGACAGAAATTCGAACTCCAGCACAACACTAGGAATGTTCGTATTTTCTACTCTGTTACCAACACCTACCCACACAAGCATTCATCGTCTTTCTATCTTAAGCATTTGCTAGTGGAAATGATTTTTGAGAATTTGAAGATATGTTGTTAATGTTTACTTATAATTAGTGATCATAAAGAAGACATCTAATAACAAGAAGTTTTGAAATATTGAAGACAAATCAAAATCATCAAGGAAGGAAGTCCTTATGTACCCAATCTAGCAGACATATGTAATTGTCGCTTGGCATGTAATTGTTGTTGTTCTTCCCGCTGATAATTTCCAAAGCTACAACTCCAAAGCTGTAAACATCTGCCTTGTAAGTCAAGTAACCCCAAAGTGCATATTCCGGGGCCATATATCCTCTGCGAATCACAATGTTCATGTCTCATTCAATATTCAAAAAGTTACTCGTATGCAGTTGACATGATAAGCATTCAGTCGTTTAGGCTCCCAACAAAAAAAAAAAAAATAGCCCATAGGGAAAGGACAAAAAGACTCACATAGTTCCAGCAACTCGAGTGCTAATGTGGGTCTTTTCATCTTCATTAAGCCTAGCCAACCCGAAGTCTGATATTTTGGGGTTTAGGTTTCCATCAAGCAGCACATTAGTAGCTTTAATGTCTCTGTGAACAACCTTGAATCTTGATTCCTCATGTAGAAAAGCTAAACCTCTAGCAATCCCAATGCAGATCTTAAGCCTTGTTGGCCAATCGAGTATCAATTGGTCGTCCTTCGGATCTGAAAATTATCCAATACTCAAGCATAGCTACAAAACTACAATAAAGTCGGTACTAGGTACCGAAAGTGTTGTTAGCCATTCCCCATATTTAGTCGATGTTTGTTAACACTTCCATATTCGATCCGTTGAAACTTTCAATGAAAGTATGTTTGGTAACTGTCTCTCGTTCAAAAAATGGTAAAAATTCCTACAACACGTGTAAGTAGAAAAATAATATTTTCATTACTTTTAAGAGCAACTTTTCATTCTCTCATCCCTCTCCACACCTTCAGCAACTGCCGATCACCCTTAACCTCCGTCATCCCACCCACTGTTCGGAAAAGTAAGTATTTTAACACAAAAGTGTGCACCAAACAGACTATGATAAGAAAGAAAACAGGAAAACCTACCAAACAACATGTGGGCGAGGCTATTGTTTTCCATATACTCATACACCAACAACAATTGGTCCCCTTCAATACAGCATCCATGAAGTTTAACAAGATTTGGGTGCTGCAAGCAAGAAATCATGCCAATTTCATTCAAAAATTCACGATTTCCTTGCCTTGATTTAGATGACAGTTGCTTCACTGCAACTAGAGTACCGTCAGACAATACACCCTGCATCCAAGATCCAGTCAATATCTAAGAATGATAACCAAAACGTGAGATGGATATATCATGGACTTAGTAGAACACCTTATACACAGAACCAAAACCACCTTCTCCAATCTTGTTTGCCGAATCGAAATTGTTTGTGGCAGCTTTAATATGTTTCAAAGTAAAAGAAGCAGTTTTCAACTCGAGACCTTCGAAATCTGTCCAGGAAAAATACCAACATGAATCATGAAACCAAAAAACATGGAGAATAATAATTTGAACAATCATCTTACTTCAGAAATCCATATTATATTTAAGAAACTGTTCTCTTCTCAGATCTGACTATCAACACATGCATTCTGAGCAATGGCCTGCCATGCTTATTATTACAGATAGTGTATATACACCTAAATATATACGTAAGTTACACATGCATCTCATACTCTAATGAAAAGGAAGTTTTGGATCTCGTGAACTTTAAAAAATTTCTCATAAAGTTACCAAACTGTTGCTGGTGTATTGCCGAAAATAGAACAAAGCAACATTGACGACTAACCACATTATTTCAATCAATGCTTACCTTTTCCCCTACTTTTTTTGCCTTTCAAACAGGCTTTCCACCAAAGGACACTGGCTGTTACAAAAACAAAGCATATAGCCACAACTCCAACAGCAACATATGCAGTGATGTTCTTCCTTCCACCGTCTGAACAAGATTTGTTACCTGCCCACAAGAAAAGAACAAAGCCAAACAACAATGCTAATGACAAGATAGTCGACACGAACCTGAAACCCAAATAAATATATGAGAGACGGCAATAGGTATAATCTGTTCAAACTTCACTACCAAACCCATTATATCAATAGCTGCACGTATTTGGCTCGCTTATGGAGATGAATATAGCCAAACGTCAGGGCTGTTTTTGAGAATTCAAATGATAAAGTTACTTGTATCTCTAGCCAATTAAGATTTTAGACGAGTTGGTGGTTAGCAATTTAAAAGCTTTCGATAAGAAGGTAGAGCTAGATATCGACACGGAAAAAAGATGAAGAACACAAGATAAATGAAGGGTGATGGGTCATTTAAATCAATGAAAGAGAAAGGGAAGGCCAACCTAAAGCACCTAAGTAGACAAAAGCAGATAATAATTATCAGATTACATAGCATAACCCAAACATAAGCAACAAAAAAAAAAAAGAAAAAGGAAGAGACAAATACGCAGAAAGTACTTACTAGGGATTACAGAAATAGCAGATATGAGGGGGCCATATACTCCTCTTACAGGAATTCGAGTAGTCCCTTTGCCAGCCCAATAAAATCGGATCTCCATAATATTATCTGTCACACTGGCGTTAAATGTTCTTGTCAATTGCTTTAGAGCCCCAACAGCCTCGTCTTCAATATTGAAATCCCTCCTAACTAATTTTCCCTGAATTAAACAAAATAATTACCGATTCTCCATGACCCGTTGAAAATTAAATATGTTCATAGACATAAACAAGACTACCTGAATATAAATATCAAATATCCTTCTCCCAAGACTGTTATATGTATTGTCGTTTGTGAAAAATATCTCAGCAAATTGCAGATTAACAATGTAATTCCCATTTTCTAAGCAGTAACGGAAGTAAGTAAGTGAGACAGGAGCCAGGCGCGCTGTAGTATACAATTCAGAGATGTTTGTTGATGACACAGCTTTGACAAAACGTACATTCTGGAAAACGTTATCATCCATGAAGTCCCCAGTGCTACTGAAACCCCAATAAGAATTACTTCTGTAATATTTTGATGAACCACCCTCAACACTTGCATCACCTTCGTACACGACTTTTTCATTACCTTCTCTGGTAGTTAAATCATTTCCACCACAATTAACATGTAAAGAACACCCATCTGCCATAAGATGAAATATGTAAATAACAACATCACAAAGGTACATCTACTGCTGCTTAACAAAACTTTTAATTACTGGTGCAAATGACAAAGTTGATTTTCGATTACTGTTGAAATGCGTATCATATGCCAAGAGAGGTTAACAATGAGTTTGAGCTATAGATTACACGACGCTTCTTTTGAATAGCTATATTGAATTATTGATAAGGTTTCTGATATCTAATTTAAAAGAAATGGAGTCTAAATAAGTTTCGTGAACAAAGGTGCAGAAAAGAAAAAGTTGTTTCAAGCTAGAGATACATAAAATAGAAACAGCCCACAGCGGCTTCTAGTGGTCAGGTTATTATTTAATTATGGTTATTATATATGATCAGCAGAAAAAATTAAGCTAAAGTTTGAGTCATATTAGAAACATGGATTTAGTGGATCCACTTCTTTTCATAATTTTAGTCATCAGTTAACAGGTCTATGATTGCCTGGGAGATTTTTTCGAAAGCATGGAGACTTGATTTGCCAAACACCAAACAGAATCTCGTGTTCCATTCAATTGAGGCAACTATGTGAATGCTTTTCCCTATTTCACTACATGCACAGTTGAACTAAATAAATTCCTTTTTGCCGAGACATCTCATGTCAATTCTGATCTTTCTTCCCTCCTAGCAGTTCCATTCAGCATCATCGCAATCTTCCTTGTGTTGCATTCAGGATTCCTCGTACTACAAGACTAAACTATTGCAATTTTTCTCTCTCAACTTATCTAAAGCTGACGCTACTCCTACCATTTCATCATTTACTCAAAAAAATATGAGGAGACATTGTTATGAGATTCTGAAAGCTTAATAAAAAAGGTAGGGTAGTTCACACCACTGGATACTCGGAAGAACAAACTTACATCTTGGACAAGTGACATCCTTCATACATGGAAGAATACTCTTTCTGTTGCAGAAATAATACAACAGAATTAGCACTAAATGTGCATGAAGAATAAATATGAGTACTCCTAAGGTGAAATATCCTCAATATTCCTCACCCAACTACAAACAGTAGCTAAATATGCAACATTACAATGGTAAAGAGGTAAATAGTAAAGAGCATCTTACAGGGGGTTCTTCATAGAAGAGCTTCTAAATAAATTTACGTAATAATTCCTGAGAAAGATGGGGAAAAAAAATGAGGACTAATTGTTAGAAATACAAATATTTCCACTTAACAAGAAAGTATATAGATGCACGCAGGGTTTCAAATCGCGGTATTGGTGATATGGTCATGTGGCAGCCCACAGCTGATATCACACAGTATTGGCCTATACATAGGTAAATAACGGTATTGGAGGTCCAAATTCCGTTATGTATCGGCCGATACAATATACAACAGCTTTTATCTAAAATCCTCATGCAGGATAAAACCTAATGCTGTGTTTGGATGGGTTTTTGAGAATTTTTGAGTTTGGTTTTTGGGGTAATGAGTGGAGAGAGATAGAGAGAGAAATGAGAATAATGATTGGAGAGTAAAGAGAGAAATGATTGGAAGTAGGGGTAATGAGTATTTTTTGAGTTGGAAATTTTTTTCCAAAACACAAACCAAACAAAGCATTAATACACAAATATGCTTACACGTTCTCTCGACAAGCAAGCTGGTTAGGATCTTGCCATGTGAAGTTGTTGTAGGAAAGATCACTGCATGCATCATTAACATTAGTTGTCATAATGGTAGTAATTATACTGATATGATGAATTAGTGACAGAAGTATAACAGATTTAAAAGAAGAAATAAATAGAGGATGTCCGATAAAAAGCTTCAGATCCTAAACTTAAACACAACCGATTAAGAAACTTGGGTTCATTAATATATGATTAGCAGGCATGTTACAGTAATTTCTTTTATGAATTTAAAAAAGAAATACTAAAGAAATACTGTAAGGGTTAGAACATGTAAATACAGAGTACCACCGATAAGCTTAAAGACATGATTGGAGCAGTTCAATGAATACAATCGAAATAATAAAGTTATTGCTACTTCTGAAGTAAGATATTTAGTTTCTGATAGTGCTGCAGTAAATAAATAACAGGACTTGAATTGTTCATTTCGAGAACATAGAAGAGCAAAGAGTTCTCGACGTTTGTAAAATTGCAATAATAAAGAACAAAGCAGATGGTTCATAACCAATTCAATAAGCAACACAGAACAAAACTAGAGTCGGGCTTTGTACCAAAGTGGAGAAAAGTCTAGATAGAATCATTAGAGAAGCTGTAACCTTGTTTAAATAAAAAAGCAACTTGCTGGAAGATGTATTACGTGGTTAAAGAAATAGAGACCAAAGGTCCCAATATTCTTCACAACCTTTCATCCTTGAACTAAAGAAAACAAAATGTAAATGAGATGCAAAACTGAAAGTACGGATTGAATATCAAGGCGTGATAATTCAGAGGAATCAATTCAGCGACCTATTTACATTATTCAAAAGGAGAAGCTGTAAGAGGTTTGGACAATAAATGAATACAAGTCGAAGTGGCAGCAGGCTGATGTGCAGCTGTGCGCCAAAGGAAGAAAAATTTTAAACAGAACAATGAGAGTTTATCAATGATGACTGACGAGGCACAACATCCAACAATCACTCAGGTAATGCATATGAATTAGAAAGGGCGTGAAATAAATTAGCTGATATGATAATGGCTTAGGTCAGAAACTTTGTAGGAATGAAAACACATAACCAATACAATTTTGGGAATGAAATCAATTAGAAAAGCAAAGGAAAACCCAATGTAGCCACCAACACCAAGGAAAGTTTTATGCAAGGTGCAGGTCAGCAAATGTAGCTTCAGCAAATATACATACAAATTATCCATTCTTTAATTAAAGACGTGGACTCTAGACAGAGTCAACAGTTGACAGTACTTGCTTTTGCAAACATCAGTCCATATGATGCACTCTGAATCATGATTTTACTGGAACTATTTATTCCTTCTAATACTGGATTCAATTTGCTTACTTTAAAGCCCCACAATTAAATTTGTTCAACATATCATAAACAATAGAAAGAAGGCAATGAATTTACGGCTAAACTAGCCGAATTGCACACGGACAAAAAATGCAAAATAATCCTTGAAAAGAAAAATACTTACAGACTACTTCCATCTGTCAAGATTGAATCAGGTATATTTCCACTAAGCATGTTGTCACTCAAAAACCTATTCAAAGCAACACACACATCAATAAGCTATGTACCCGAGTATGGTGACAGTGAAGTATGCAGCAGTTAAAAACTTTGGCAGTGGGAGAGAAAATTAGATGTAAAAATCATGTCTCCAGCAACGGTCTAGTTCCTATAACTTCATAAAATTAGTAGGAGAAGGATCTCTCTTGAGTACTATGCGAGAAATAACCAAATGCTGCAAAAATTTACTTTCAATACTTACACAAACTTCAAGCTCTTTGAAGGTATGTTATTTGGAATGTCTCCCACTAAACTGTTAAAACTGAGATCCCTGTCCAAGTCAATGCAAAGATAGAGTTAAAAAAGGCAGAGAAAAAGCCTACGAACGATCTTATACCATGAATTTTATTAACAGTAAAATGCAAACTGTTTCCTATGTAAAACTTGCAAAAATAGAGAAACTTAATGGATCAAAAAACAAATGTAGAAGAGTGAGAAGAGAAGAAGTCCTCCTTAGCAGAAGCAAACGAAGGAAAATAGAATATAACAGAAAACGGATAGAAAAACCTATGGGGCATAATATACTGTAATTCCTATGTTTTCCATGTTTCTAGGAAATAGTTTATAATCTACAGGAGGCTGAACACCATAGGAAATGTTTTCACTTTTAGAGAAAATTACCTCTAAGGATAGAAACAAGGTGAAATTACATGGAGACCCCCTCATCTATACATTTTGGACACGAACACCCCCTAACCTTTAAAAATGCCCACTGACACCCCCTCATGTATTACCGTTACCCAAGTTAACCCCTTCCGTTGGATTGCCGTTTGTTTCAATGGCACGTGCCAGTGCTTTTGGCCTTTTTGAGACAAAAATACCCTTGAAAGAATCTCTATAGACCCCCCCCCCCCCCCCCCCTACGGTAGCCACGGAAGCTGCCAATAGCAGTACCAAGGGCGCTTACAACCTCACAGCTATAAAACCCTTGTTTCACTCTCTCATTCGCACACTTTGAACACCCTCCCTACCCCGAAGAACGGCCCGACCACCCCACCACAACCCACCCACAGCTGTCATCTCCAAAGGAGCCCATCCGAAACTCATCAATCCACCCGAAACACCTCCTCCCACCCACCACCATCACCCCAACCCTCACAGCCGCCAACACCAGAGCCATCCACCACCACCACCACAGCCACCGCAGCTCCCAAAGACAACCTGCAAAAAACAAAAACCCCAAACCCGCCGCCCCACCACGCAACCACCAACCTGTAGGCCAACAACACCACAACTAAAAGATCAGCAACCGACGCCACCCAAAAGCACAGCGGTGGTGACCACCAACCAAACCAGGAATGTGGATCGACGGCCTCCGAACACTCCACCATCGCCGTTAAGCAAGATCTGACCACCCAAGAGTGAAAATCCGATTGGAGGAGCAACAAGAAAGCCCCACATCGCCGTTAAGCATACCGGTAGCACCCAAAGGAAAGAAACCGTTGGGGGAAAACACAAGAAGGGGCCCAACGGACAGCCGTGACTGAACGACGAAGAGGAGAAGGGAGGGGAAGGAGAAAGAAGGAGAGAAAAGGGAAAAAAAAAAGAGGCGGCTCGGGGGGAGAGGGATAGCCGCTCCCCCGGGCGAAGAAAACCTAGGCGGAGACCAGAGAGAGAGGAGGAAGATGGAGAGTTCAGAGAGAGAAGGAATTGTTGGCTAGAGAGATCTGTGAATGTTATTATAACAAGGGTATATTTGTGTGAGTGTTATTATGACAAGGGTATCTTTGTCATTTTTCAGCCATTCCATTAACAAAGTTTGTGATTTTTTAGTTTCAAGTAGATGAGGGGGTGTCTGTGGGCATTTGTAAAGGTTAGGGGGTGTTCATGTCCAAAACGTATAGATGAGGGGGTCTCTGTGTAATTTCACCTAGAAACAATGTACTTAATTCTCATTAAGGATGATCTCAGTTTTTAATTACCTCCAAGCACAACCTCATGATAAAATTACCCTTTTACCTTTCAAATACTATTAAAATTCACTAAACCTTATGAAAGTGCCTAAACCCTAGGGGTAGGGTAGGGTAGGGTAGACACTTTAAAAGGGGCAATTTTGAGAAAATATTCTAGAAATCCTTAACGGTGCCTTTTCGTAAAATAGAATATCCACAAATTTTACAAACAAGTTGAAGGTCTACACTCTAGACACTAAACTCACCTAGGAAAAGATTGATGGGTGGGGGAAAGAACATTGCATTAGGGTAGTATTCCATATATTATTCTAACCAATCCACTGTAATCATGTAGGCATGTAGTTGATTGTATATTCACATGAACATTTACCAAAACCTTAACATGCTATACTTACAACATCTGCAGACTATTCATTTTCCAAACAT
The DNA here is from genome assembly GCF_030253575.1 of Rhododendron vialii. NCBI lineage: Eukaryota > Viridiplantae > Streptophyta > Magnoliopsida > Ericales > Ericaceae > Rhododendron > Rhododendron vialii. Next base: position 16,807,336 of record NC_080558.1, read on the forward strand.
AGCCCGGGATTTCACCATAAAGGTTGCAGCTTCTCAAAACCCTAAAATCCAAAAAGGCAATAAACTTAAAACATTCATCAAACGTACACCTATACACAATTCTCAAAATCAATTCTCAAAATCAAGAACTACGATGATCAAGCATACAATCTTATTAGCCCTGTAGTGTTGTTGAAGTTAGGAAATCCCTGAGCTGTTCCATTTATGTCACTGATTCTCCTGTTAAAGAAATTACACCACGAAAATTTCAATCAACAGTACACCACTAGTTGAATATATGAATGAATTAAGTAAAGAACCTATATTTACTTCATCGATTAAAGGATGTTCTGTACTCACAAGTCAGTTAACTTATTCAAAAGGGATATGTTCGGTGGAATGGGTCCCTGAAATCCACTGGCATACATTTCTCTACATTGACACAGATTAGTATGGATTGTTAGGTATATATTAGGAAATTTCTGTGCACGTAGTTGGTCTCAGGATGAGTTTTTTGTATATGCCAGATTAAAAGGAACTTACAATCTTCCAAGTTGTTTCCAGTTCTGTATAAAATTAGGTATTGCTCCGCTGAAGTTGTTATCATTTATCCTACTGCATTGTGCAAGAGACTGGAGCTGAACTAACGTCATGATCGAAATGGTATTAAGAATCAAATAACATAGTATAGATGCTTACAAATCCGTTAGATTTCTTAGCCCAGCCAAAGAAGTTGGTAGCTCTCCACTCAACTGATTCGAAGACAGTACCCTGAAATTTTATATCATGTGGCCAAACAGAGAGGTTAGACATTCTTTCATCCTTCACAAATCTTATTCAATGAGTAAGAACAAGTAAATAAGGAAAGATAAATCTTACAAAGTATTCAAGTTAACTAGTTTTCCAAGTTCAGAAGGAACACTCCCAGAAAATTGGTTGGCTTCAAGATTCCTGGTTCAAAACCTCCATTGAGATTATGAAAAATGAAAAACAGGGAAAAGTACCACCACTAATGTCTTGAATTGTGTGGGGAAAGATGATACTACTATTGCACATCTATAAATCAATAAACCACTTGCTGAATTTAATAATACGAAACACCCAAAATTGAGTTGAAGGGTGTGCTTGGTCCAGTTTCAGTTCCAATACTAAAGATGAAAATTTGATATCATTTTAAACGATTCTAATTATGACAGCACTCCTAGAAAGTAAAGACATACTAATCTTTAACTTTCCGAAGTACCAAAAAAAAAAGAAGAAGAAGAAGAAGAAGCAAATCTTGAAAACGTACAGGAATGTGAGACTGGAGAAATTTCCCAGTTCCTTCGGAATTTCCCCTGATAAGCGGTTTGCAAGAACAGAGCTGCATCAAAGTTCCATAAGAAGAAACTTTAAGACAACTGAGCTACTTGAGCAAGGGACAGATATATATTACTCCCTCCGTCCAAGTTTAAATGTCCCTTAGGGCAATCCATGCATTTTCAATCCCCCCCCCCCCCCCCCCCCCCCAAAATATATATATATATTTTGCACCAAATTAAATGTGTACTTTAATTTGGTGTTATAAAATAAATATATATATTTTTTTTTTGGAGTTTGAAAAAGCACAAATTCCCGTAGGGGACATTTAAATTGGGATGGAGGGAGTACATCTATATAATAAAATAGAGCTGTGTTTGAATCCAAAAGATAACCAACGCTCCAGATTTATCTCTTCCTCCTGCATAAATCTCTACCCTCCATTCTACAAAATGGCATGTCCGTAAATTGATAACTTTTTTTTCTTTTTTTTTTTGACCATTTTCTAATCACACATTCCCCTTCTATTTTCTATTTTGGAAGAGAATTGGGGAGTAAACGTAGGGGGTGTTCCAGATAACCTTCTTTTTTTAAAACTTCTTTTTTTTCAATTTTCAAACTCAAATATAATGAAAATGAAAAATATTTTTTTGATTTTTCTTACACCGTATAAAAGATCTCAATGAAATCTATCAAACAAGATCCATATTGGTAGAAAAATTATTTGCGTATACAGATAATTTTTGGGCTTGAAATTATCTTCCTTTTTCTAAAACCTTCCTTTTGTTTAGTTGGAACACCACCGTAATTGCTTAATTAGTGGCAAAAGCTAATTGGCCAAGACAATTGCTTAATTATAGTAGATTTTTGTTAAATCTTTCAACGAATTCTTTTAGTTATTAAATCTTTGATTTGGTGGGTAAATATTTCATCCCTTGAATCCGTATATTTTGGACCATTAGATTGGTACATATTTTTTAAACGGAATTAGTTTTTGAATTCGTATATACGGGTAGTATAGCCAGCGACATATTTGAAAAGAATTAATGAAATGAAACCTAAAATACTCCTTCCGATTAAAAAGAAAACATTTGGCCCTTCTAATTAAAATTCAATTTGTATGTATCTCCAAACATTTGAAATCCCATGATTTATGGGATCGATTATAAACTGAAAAGGAGAATACGTACATATATGGAATTGATTTAGTCTATTTTAAATCCATAGATCAATAATTGAAAAGGAATCCATAGGTAATTGATTTAGCCTTTTTAAAAGGAGAATTACGTACATATCACTTGGGATATAGACAAAACTGTATATAAGGAGTCATTTCCGCCTCCTATTTAGGCATTAGGTAAAATATATAAGAAGTCCACAACTTAAAAGGAATATACCTTCTATTTAGGAATGTGTGAGTGATTGGTTCCCTGTGATTTCCTTATCACATAAGATTTAAATTTTAGAAGATTTAAACTTATCACTACGTTTTAGAAGTCCTCGTTTCTTAGAAGACCAACCTACTGTGTGCAATTGATACCTTCTATTTAGAAGTCCACATTTTTTGGGTTTGTTTGTCACATGCATAGATTTTCCATGTCCTCCAACTTCTGAACGCCCATTACCTATAGTGAGGTAAGTTCGATTTTTTTTAGTACTCACTAAAGTTCGATTTCTTTCTTGAACGATTTTTAATCATATTGGGTTTCTTTTGCCAAAAACAACTTCCTGAGCGACCATTACCGATAGTGATATAAGTTTGATTTTTTCAATTCTCATGCAAGTTTGATTTTTTTCATGGACGAGTTTTACTCATATTGGGTTTCTTTTGCCGTAAATTAGGAGTTTCTTGACTAATTTTTTTTAGTTTTATTGCAAGGGATTCAAACATCAAAGGATTTTTTTCATTTCTCATGCAAGTTCAATTTTCATATTGGGTTTCTTTTGCCGAAAATTGTAAGGAAAAATATGAGTGTGCGAGAATTGTTTTTTTTTTACAACCTTGCATGGGTCTTTTGCGTTAATCCTAACTTTGTTGTTTATTCTACCATCTTCTTACTTTCTTTTGTTGTTTATTCTACCATCTTCTTACTTTCTATTATTTTACTATAGGAAAGATCACAAGAAATATATTTAGAGAATTCTTGCGTTGAGTTTAAATTCGAGGTACTGCAATTTTTTTTTGGATTGCTATCCTTTTTCATGTAGAGCACTCACAATGATTTTGTTGTTAAACTTATAAACGTTTTAATTAGGTTCATGGCCAATTTTATTTGTCGTTTGGAACATGCATGCTGACTCCTTCATCATTCTTTACAAAATCGATAAGGGAGGACTGGGTTTGAATCCAAAAGACAACCAACGGACCAGAATGTCCCTTCTATAAATCTAGACTGTTGGTTGTTCAAGGGTTATCATCATCACATTTTGGTAACCAGCTAATCAAAAAAAAAAAGGATCCTTGAGATTGATTCCCTGTGATTCAGGGATTTAATTTTTTACCACATTTAAAAGGATGCATGAGATTGATTCCCTATGATTCAGGGATTTAATTTTTTACCATATTTACCAAATATTGACATTTAAACTTCTATTGATTATCACATAAATTGGAAAATAATGCTTACAGCCACATTTCCGGGTAAGAATGGATCCCTGTGATTCAGGGAATTAATGCCGAAAATTAGGGTGGTTTTCAAACGTTTTTTTTAACAGTAAGATCAAACGTTTGCTACTTCAAACCTTTCATATATATATATTTTTTGACATAGGAAAAGAAAGAGTGCAAAACTAATTAACGCCCTATTCTTTTCTTTTTTTTTAACAGCAACACCCTATTCTTTTTTCCCTTGATAGTTGTCAAAACAACATTTTTTTGCAAGATTAACAAATGGAGTAATTGTAAACCTTTTTTCTCATTTTTTTAAACTTCGTTTCATTAGAACATGTGTTGTTATTTACACTCCTTTAAACATTACCATATATGCATCGATGAAAATATTATGATGTTAACCAAACACATCGCAAACTGAAGTTTTGTGTTCCTTTTTTTTTTTTCACTCATTTAATATTATGGGAGTCTATATATATCTTTAAAATGCTTTATGTTGTTATTTCCATGATAACTTTTGACTATTACTCTCTTTCAAATTTCAGATAACTTCTTGGGACTTAACTAATCATGGACAATCTAAGCGTCTATGGCCATGTGAGTTGACCCGTTTCATTTTATACCTTGGTCATAATAATCAAATTAATTGTTTCCTATGCGCGGATCAAAAAAAAAAAATTTGTTTCCGATGCATTCGGTGAATTCTTCAATTTCTTATGCAGCTCGACGGTAACTTGCAGAAAATGTAAGAACTATTTACTCAATTGCATTGCTTAATCTGATTTTATATATTTGATTCATATTTGCTTTGTTTTATTTTTTCAGTACAAAGGTTACGTGTCTTCGAGAAAAAAATGTAATTGTGGTGATTCATGATGAGCAAGAAGTTAATCGTATTTTTATGTATGGGGTATGCCTACCAATGCCATTATTACTTTACTCCCTTTATACTGTAAGGGGTCAACGAATTGATAAAAGGGATGTGGTGTCATACAATACCTTTCGAGAAAATATAATTCTCATATCAATGTGGAAGTTTGTCCTGGAATAAAATATGTTAAGTATATTCACAAGTACATCTACAAAGGTTATGATCGTACCATGATGGTGTTGAGAGATGAATAAACAAGATATAGAATTAAGGTAACTATTATTAGTCATCATTTTATTTTTACAAGAAGAAATTCTTGCTCATTAATTATTTTTTTAGGCTGTTATTCATGTTTCTAATTGTGCTTTTTGGATGAAGTAGATATGTGTTGGTACAAAAACTCTTGGGAGGCAGATGGAGAGACAAATTTCAAGACAATAAGATCTATGTTGAACACCTTTTTTTTCCCCTACGTAGTGTATCATATTTGACTCTATATAAATTTTTAGATTTTTTATGCATGTTAAAATTGGATTCTATGAATGCAACATGGTATTGGTTTTGAGTTTTGTGGTTTGGATTAATATAGTTCAGTGTGTATCCTATCAATGCAATTAACTCGGTATATGTGATTAGGATTATCATTGGTAGTGATGTACACACGGGCAGAGGCTTTACAAATAAAACTTTTTGTTGCGGAGTGCTGCAGGCATAGGTAATTAGCATATTAAAGTTTTGCAACAACAAAAATATACCGTATTTTACTTTGTTCCTACCCATTTTTTTCAACATGTCATCCCTTCGCTCATTGCTCGACCCGTAGCTTTAGTTGTCTTCAAAATGTGTTGCGCCGTGCCTTCAGGCACGGGCATTCGCTAGTACATACTATAATATATATATATATATATATATATATATATATATATATATATATATATATATATCTATGTATCTATGTATCTATGTATACACCAAGCTTCTATTAATGACGCCCTTAACGTGTTAAGGACTTCCCCTTTCCCAATCAAATTTTGATGATCCAAAAACTATTTGGATCAAGCCCTTTCCAATCATACTTTTTGCTGATTTCTCGCGTGTACCCTTAAAATCACATTTTACACACATTGACCGGTTCAAATCATCAAAATTTGATCAGGAATAATGTCAAACTCATGAGGTGTTAAGTTAAGGGCGCCCTTATTAGAAGGAGACTGGTATGTATATATATATATATATATATATATATGAGTTCTCTTCTTACAAGGGCCTCCTTATAAGGACCTCATAGATCTCGATTGGATTTCAATGATCCAAGCCATTCAATGTGATCAAAACGTAATTTTAAGGGTCCCCGCAAGAAATCATCAAAAAAAATGACCGGGAAGAGCTTCATCCGAACAGTTTCAAACAGTTTTTTATTAAACGGTTTAAAAAAAAACTGCTCAAATCAAGCCCTTTCCGGTCTCTTTTTTTGACGATTTCTCACGGGTACCCTTAAAATCACGTTCTGATCACATTGAATGGCCCGGATCATCGAAATCCGATAGGGAATGGGGAGAAATGGGAAGGTCCGCATATAAGGTCCTTATTTTAAGGTCCTTACTTGAAGATTGCTCGTGTGTGTATATATATATATATCGGGACGGTTCAAGAGACACCTAAAAAAACACCCCAAATCTCAATCTCATAGTTCCCGATTAAATTTTTATGATCCAAACCGTTCAATGTGTGCAGAATATGATTTTATGAGTGCCCGCGAGAAATTAGCAAAAAAAATGACCGGGAAATGCTTGATTTGAGCAGTTTTTATTTGAACCGTTCAATAAAAAACTGTTCGAAACTGTTAGGATCAAGCCTTTCCTGGTCATTTTTTTTGCTGATTTCTTGCAGGTACCCTTAAAATCACGTTCTGATCACATTGAGCGGCTCGGATCATTAAAATTTGATCGGGAACTATGAGGTATTTTTTTGGGTGTCCCCGGAACCGCCCCGTATATATATATATATATATATATATATATATATATATTATCAGAGCGCTTTAGCTAAGGTTGCCCTTATCCCACAAAAATGCGGACGTCACTCAGCTACCGTTGGATTGTGTTTTCGATGATCCGGATCCGCGGACGTAATCTTACTGGTAAGAATACATTCGCGGATCCGGACCATTCAAAACACAATCCAACGGCTAGCGTTCGACGTCCGCATTTTACCACTATGCGGGGGTCCTTAGCTGAAGCGCCGTGTGTGTGTATGTGTATAGATAGATAGATAAATAAATAAATAAATATATATATATATATATATATATATATATATATATATATATATATATATAGAGAGAGAGAGAGAGAGAGAGAGAGAGAGAGAGAGAGAGAGAGAGAACTTACATTGAACTCAATTGCAAAGAAGCCCATTCAAGTGGAATTGTACCACTGAGGACATTGTATGCGAAATCACTGCAAACGAGAAAATAGAGCAGATTTTCGTTTCATACAATGGTAATCATGTATCTGTGTGATAGAATTTTGCTATTAATTAATGGTTGTATGGATACTCAAGTCAATTTCAGTTTTGTCAAGACAAAATAAACTACAAAAACGAATATATCGCAAAACTTCAAATTCTAAAGAAAGCAATGTCCAAACATCTCGGGACTATTTCTCAAAAAGCTGACACTCTATAGGAATGGTGGATCCATTCCTATGTCATCAAAGAGCAATGCTTATGGAATATGCCCATACCTGCAAATGTCTCTTGGACTTTTAGAAAGATATTAAAGCTAAAGATATTAACCATATAATAGGATATGGTGCAATGACTTTCCTTCAATTAGACAACTGGCACCCCCTTGGCCCTCTGTATACCAGGTTTGGGGATAGAATTTTTTTCAATCTTGGCAGGTCATTCATTATTAGGAAAGGATCTTGGTTTTGGTCTAGGAGAAGGAATGCAGTAACAAAGGAGATCATGGACCATACCCCGTACGGTCCTTCCAAATCCTTCTCAGGAGGACTCAGTGGTGTGGACTCTTAGTCCTCATGGTTTTTCTACCAAATCTGCATGGGCAGCTATAAGAGTGGCCAAGCCTGAATTGCCTCAGTTTAAGGTGATTTGGTGTAAGTATTTCATGCTTAGCTGGCTATTTTGGGAACGTTGGTAACCAAAGATAGGATAAAGAGGCGGGGGATTCTTGTTGATAATTCTTGTGTGCTGCGTGGAAGTGGGTTGGAAGACCATGATCACCTTTACTTCCAGTGCGGTTTCTTCGCTCAGCTCTTAAGACTCTTTAATTAATGAGAAGATGTGGTATGGCTAGAAGGCCTTCCACCTCGGCTCAAGAGGTGGTATGGGCAATCCCAAAAGGAAGGGAGAGGGCTTTCAGCATTCTGTATATAAACGTGCATTGGCTCTATCATTTATCATGTATGGCTTGAAAGAAATGCAAGGATCTTCAAAAACACATGAAGGAGTGTGGATAATGTGCTCAATATGATTGTTTCAGACTTGAGATCTTGTTTCAGCTCATGGCGGAAGGTTAAGAGGTCTGCCAAAAATCAGGATGGGGGTTACCTCAGCGTATCTTTGTTCCTTTGTAATTGTTTTGCTCTGTTTTGCCTGAATTTCTTTAGCTAGTTAGTCAGGAAGGAGAGTTTGGTTTCTGTGAAGTGGTTTTCTTCCTCTAAGACTCTGGTGTTATGTTGTATCTTTGGTTTGGTTTTCTAAAATTTATGTTACCCAAAAAAAATAAAATGGGCAGAAACATCTGCACAACAAATGTTATATGACAAGATATTTCACAGTATGAATCATATCAAAAATTTTCCAAATATTGCATAAAAGAATGCCCTTACATCTCTTGGAGATAAGGAAGTTTCACCAATTCGGGCGGAAGCATGCCCGGAAGACTATACCCCTTAAGCACACTGTCATACAAGGTTGCCATTAGAAAAGAAGTTAGTATTCACAGCATTTCACTGAATTTTACTCCTGGACAGCTGAAAGGACTTTATTGAATTCTGTTTTGAACCATCCACTTTTATGCTACGTAAAAACCATTGAATAACGTCCATTTTCAACTAAAAAACTTAGGCATATGCTAATGATCTACAGAGGATGGAAGGACACTCCTTAAGTTGTACTGCGATTCATAACAAGAGTGACAATCTAGCGAGCAAGCTAAAATTTCAAAAAGAGAATTGTTTTTTATATGAGACAATAATTGGGCAATGAAATCTTGCTAAGTAAATTTGTGTGTACAGAATAGGTTCTATTGTATCAGACTAGGAGATATAGAATAACACAAAACATAATACTAGTGTATAAAACTTTAATGCAACATATGTGTAGAAACTATACATCTTCTCGACATGGCAATATGTGTCATTCACAAAGTTGCATGGGCACTCAACAGAGCTGTCTGATCCCTTAGGTGCCTGATCAGTTAACCCAACCACTTCAACTTGGCATGAATCACTGTTGAACTCCCAATATATTGCACCCATTGAAGTGGCAATTTGCTGGAGAGCATCCACTAAATGAGAAACAAGCATACAAATGAGTCAACTCTGCTGAGTACAATTCACCAGTGACAGGCAAATCTTTACGTAAGATAGCAGCAGAAAAGAAGGTAATATATCGAAGAAAAATAAACCAAAGAACTAGAGATCTCCTTCACGGTCGGAGTCGAGCGAGAGGGGGTAGGAGGAGGAAAGCGTGGGGGTTGGCCCCTTTGGCGGTTTTTCCAATCCTAAATGCAGTATAAAATAGAAGATTTTTTGCAAGGGAACCAACGCCTGTTTTCGAGATCAAGAGTAACAAATCTGATGTCTCAACAAAATCCAAAAATCGGCTGAAGAATGGTTGAAGCAATCCGGTAAACTAACTGGACAAAAGGGCTTTGGAGTAGCATGAGATGTATTAAACCATTCCTAGATCCTGGCCTTCTTTTTGAAGGGTGACACCTCCTTGGTGTACAATCCCCTCTTTTTGTATTCAAGTTGCTCTCCCTTTCGGCTTCTTTTATATATTTATCAACTTATCATAAACAACTTTGCAGTATCTTTTCCTTTGGAACATGCAAGATCCAAACAAAACATAAAGGATCTCCTCATTTAGTCATTTGTGATATCACACGCCCTGATTGAACCTGTCAGAGCTTGTCCCACATTGATTAATTTTAACCTCCAAATCTAGTACATGAGCCTCAATGTCATCTCATTCATTGTCAATTGGTTTTGAATTGGATGCTTTCTGGGAACCCTTCACTTCAAAAATTCAATCTAAACTCTCTAAATCTTTCCTTTCCTGACGTCACCATTTACCTCAAACTCAACAACCCACCACAAAGCGTAATGAAAGGAAAAGTCTAAGTGAAACCAGATAATGGCAAACCAACACCAATTTCAATTTCACACCCTTTCCTAAATTTTCTTGGCAGCCAAACAGAAAGACAGTCAAATATGATATGGGAAATCAAACATACCTTCACCCTGGGGCAACTTCGACACGGAAATCCTCAATAACCAGAAGCAGCTCAAAGAAAGAATCCAAAAGACAACTCCATTTCTGTAAACCATGTCTTCCAGGTAGTATATCTTATATGTATATCTGGAAGACCCTTGCAGAGAATTGTCAGCAGGAGTAAATGGACTCACAGCTGAAACACGAGCAAAAGAAGGTGGAGTCCTGAGCAGATTTTAGAGAGAGAAAATACCCAGGAAGAGAAGTGAAATATTGCCTGGTGTCTTTGACATGCTTTAATTTGGTAGTTTTCATTCCATTCCATATCTATCTATTATGGGGCAATTATAGTTACCCCGTCAAACTATATTGACTGGTGTCTTTGACACTTTACCTCCTCAAACTTTTTTTTTTAGCACTTAACCTCCTCTCCTCTAATTAGTGAAAATGCAACTACTGTTTGCTTTCTGTTATGAATCGGATGGAAGATGTCACATGCAACTCACATGCCTTCTCATCTGAAAAATTAAGACGTTTTTGCCCTATCTCTTTTCTACATACATACATATTCCATGCTATATATACATACTACATCCATATATATACGTACATCACCAACTAGAGAACAAAAATAAAGGAAAAATCACACTCATCACAAGACTTGGCGTGGACCTCTTCGGCAAGTGTAGAGGTAGCGACCGAGAATAGCATGGTGCCAGCGATGGTGCTGGCGGCGGCGGATCGAAACCAGTGACTGGAGGGGCGATGGGCGATTGCGTGACGCCGGAGGAAACGAGACTTGAACAGAGAACTGCTGCTGCCGTACGGCGCCGTTCGGAGAATCCGGTGGTGAGTAGTAGGGCTGGCGGTGAGGGCGGCGGGTTTGTGTGGCACGGGCGACGGCAGGTTGCTTGCCCGGAGAAAACTCCCGATATAAAACGGGTTTTGGCAAACAAATGGGTTTGACATATCTGATTTATCTAGCTCTTCACCCTTGTGGTCAACGATTATAACGATTATAGATTCTTCTTCTTGAGCTTCTTGCCGTTGGTTTTGGGTTTGATTGAGCGGCGGTTGATCTGGGTTTGAGGAATCCAGGGTTAGGGTTTGAGGAGATTGAGGTTGAGATGGGCATGCAATTTGTTGTCGATGATTTTGGGTTGGGTAAGGGTTTTGGGTTTGTTGAAATTAGGGATTTTGGGTTTGTTGAAATTAGGCAGACTTAATCGGAAAAAAAAAAAAAAAGAAAGAGAGAGAGAGAGAGAAAAGCAGGGGGTTGAGCTTGTTGTCATTGGTCATTGGGGTGACTTTTGGTGACTGAATTTTGTTTCTGAGCCTCTTCTTTTTCTTTTTCTTTTTCTTTTTCCTTTTTCAATAGAGGGCAAAACGGTAACTTACATCTACTCCCTAACGGAAGTTAGTTGATTCTGCAATTTCATTAGTTAGAAAAAGTTAAGTACCAAAAATAAAAGTTTGAGTGCGTTAACTATAATTTATCCATCCATTATTCCTCTCAATAATTTGAGATATGGTGTATGTGCATGTCTTGTACTCCCAACAGTATCGATGTTAATCTGCTGCGTGCAATGTATTATTGAATTCGACTGGGAAAACTATGGGCACACCATTTGGTTTAAGTGTACATTTTTTTGGGTAAACGGTTTAAGTGTACATTGGATCGTTTAAATCTTACATAATATTTAGTGAAAGAATGACTTTCACACTTCTCTTTTTATCCATTGGTAATCTGACATAGTAATATTTAGTGAAAAAAATAACTTTTCACACTTCTCTTTTTATCCATTGACATTCTAATTTTTTTCGTTTGTCCATATAAAATTATTAAATTACCATTACTCTTTTTTTTTTCATTAATCATAATCTACTCTATCTAAGAGGACTTAAGGAGGGAGACAAGTGCTTACGGGAATCGAATCATATCCATACGCATAAGAGTATAAAAGAGGCACCAACTGCACTCCACCTCACTTACAAATTTCCTTTACCTCTTGAATTGTTTTTTGCATATGAATTGTAACGAAAAACTATGTACACCGACGGTTTCCGTAGGGAAACCGTACCGACGGCCACGCGCGGCCGTCTCCGGCCACTGGACGGCCGATCCGAGCACATATATACACGAAAAAAGAGTGTTCAGATCAAACACCTTACACACATCGGATGCCATTTATTCCCGCGTAGGCCCCCTAGGCCCCCTCGGTTTTTTTTTTTTAAATTTTTGGACGGCTCCGATCGGCCGTCCGGTGGCCGGAGACGGCCGCGCGTGGCCGTCGGTACGGTTTCCCTACGGAAACCGTCGGTGTACATAGTAAGACTCGAATTGTAATTTGATACTTTCACGTGAATTAATAAAAAAAAGGCTAATGGACAAAAAGTGAGTGTTAAAGCCATTTCACTATCCAGAGGCTTCTAGTTTGTTGAAATATATTATCAATAATAGTCTTTAATCTTTATAGAAAAGCAATTCATTCAAATACGTTGAAACTTTGATCAGTTCATTTAATTTTTATTTTAAATTTGAAGGGACTGAAAATTGAAAGATCAAAGACTAAATTGATTTTTTTAAAATTTTTAAATAAATATTTTAAACAACGGTCCGGCTAACAGGTGCACACCTACACCCTATAAAAGTACAAAAAGTACAAGACACAGCCACGTGTCAGCTTTAACCTTTTCTACTTTATTTACTCATGCATTAACCTTATCTACTTTATTTACTTTGAGAAGACATCATCTCCAGTCTGGCCCATTTCAGCAAATGACCATTTTAGCCTATTGTCGTTCTTTTTGCTTTGACCGCCCTCTTTTTCTCCTTATCCTACCATTTCAGCCACGGGAATTCTCTGCAAAAATCCACTTCATTCTCTCTCATCATCAATTGCTTTAGTTCAAAAACATAGTAGTTTATGGAAAATGATTTTGACACTTTAATTTTTTATGATGTCATTTCAAAATTTATTTTTTAATGTGTCTTACTATGTACTCCCTCCGTCCCTTTTTTATAGTCCTGTATTTCATTTTGGGTTGTCCCTTAATAAGTGTCCATTTTGTAAAGTTAGTGGGTAAAAGTTGGTGTATTGTCTATTTTATCCCTAAATGTAGATTTCTTTTTGAAAAGTAAGTGAGTAAAAGTGTAATGATGATGGGTAAGTAGGAAAAGTGGAGGAAAAAAATTGATGTGAAAGGTATAATAATGATGTTTTTTTAATAAGTTGGAATTACGAAGCAGGACACTTAAAAAGGGACGGAGGGAGTATAATTTTTACACTGAAAAATACATTTTAGAGTGTCATCATAAAAAAATAGAGTATCAAAACCATTTTCCTTAATTATTCAAATTTTCAAATGGTATCATACGGGACTCCTTTTTCTTCTCCTCATGAAAGATGATTTCCCATGAAATTTAACAAAAACTTTCAACCCTTAAATCTCAATCTTTCAATGCCCAGAAGTAAATCACATCCACAAATTCACAAATCTTGATTAATCACAGAATATGGAGATCAAAATACTACCATTGTCAATATGAAACCTGCAGAAAAAATTGGAGTCGTTCAATAATTTTTTTAAAAATTGAGTGGCCTTGTGAAAAATCAACTCAATTGATATGTGTAGTCGCTCGAACCAATCTTCTCGTTTGTCATTCATATTACAGGATTGAGTTGATTTTTCATGAGCTCACTCCCCATTCCACCAAGTTTTTTTTTAAAAAAAATAAGTATTTATTTGTAATTTTCAAACTTAAAAATAATGTAATTATGAAAAAATTTAAATTATTTTACATCATTCAAAAGATCTCAGCGAGATTTATCAAATAAGATCCATATTGTACAAAAAATTATTTCGGTAAGCCCATTATTTTTCATCTTAAAAATTACAAATAAGTACTTATTTTTTAAAAAGACTTAGGTGAACAAGACAAAAAAAAATTTAAAAAAAATATTGCATGGCTCAAAATTTTTGTACATAACTCAAAGTGGACCATGTGTAGCCGTCGGTGTAAAATCGGTTCCCAAACTGTGGGTGGGACTCAGAAACCACGAGTTGTCCTCACAAATTGAATTAAGGGATAGAAGGGGAGTGGAAAAGTGGAAAGGTCAATTATGTAATTTTGCTTTAAAAGTTCAATCCTTTCAACTCTGCATTTTTTGCAGTTGTGCAGAGGTCAGAAATTTCAGTCGCCATATCGCACCCGTTAGCTTTTTGCCTTTGATAATTAATGTAAGACTCCGACGTGACCTAACACAACTCAGTGGATATCTGGTTTCACATGGTCGGGCGGCTGCATGTGTTTGCCTGTTGATGTCCAACCATTCAATGGAGTAGTTTTGACTGTTTGTCCTTGTCGTTGCTATCCATGTCGGCTGAGAAGGTATAACTAATTAGATGATGCTATGGTGTCCCCGGTCATTTTGAGCATACCGTAATTTTTGGCATAATTTCATAATTATGAGTATAACTAAGAGTCCGTTTCAGAACACGTTCTTAAAAAATAAGTACTTATTTCAAATTTTCAAACTAAAAAATAATGTAAACGAAAAATAAATTTTCAATTTTTTTACACCGTATTAAAGATTTTATTGAGATCTCTTAAACAAGATCCATATTGCATATTTTTAGATTTCAATAAGCCCATTATTTTTGAGTTTGAAATTGTCTTCTTAAAAAATAAGTACTTATTTGGCTTTTTGGAACGGGGCCTAAAACTCATTACAAGCATAATAAAATCCAAATAAGGCATAACCAATGAATATTCAAAAAATCAATCAATGCATAACCAAATCCAACCAAGACATAACAGACAAGTTATGCCTTGTTATGATTTTGTTATGCTTGTAATGGGTTTTGGTTATGCTCATAATGATTTTGTTATACTAAAAGTTACGGTGTCTCTAAAATGACTGGGGACACTAAAGTCATCCCCTAATTTCTATTCTACTTTATCTTTTGTTTACTATTTTTCTTCTCCAACTTTAATTACTTGCCCATATTCTCACTTTTAATCTTTCTACTTTTTCCCTTCCAAAAACCTTTGGACAAAGGTTTCCGTGATAAACACATCTAGATGAGACAAAAAAAAAAACCCCCTCCGACCTTTGTATACAAAGGAAGAAAAACCCCTGGAATTGAAACACTTTGGGGAAAATTCAAATCGGTGACCAGGTACACAAAATTCAGTACGGTTCAATTTGTTTTGGTTTTCTTACTATTTCTTCGTACTTTACTTTCATAGCTGGGCCGGGACACACATGATACAGGTGCGGCGTCAGTATAGTATGGTAATGTATAGGTATACATATACATGTTAATTGTATATAAACTAGAGGATGAGGCATACGCAATGTGTGTGCAAGTTGGATTTTCATAACATTTATGAAAATTTGATTAAACAATAAGTGAGAAGCATTTTTACAAAAAAAAATTGTAAAAATCCGACTTGCACACGCATCGCGTGTGGTCCAGAGTTGTGAAATCCGTTCTGTACCGGTGCTTAAACGGAACACAAACACTAGAGATCCGTTCCGGTTGAAATACCGGCCTATTCCGGACGATACCGGTCTGTTTCGGACATTTTCCGGCTGGTACAAAATTACCTTCTCTCTCTCTTTTTTTTTTACATTATGTTTATGTTTATACTTAAAATTATGCTAAATGGTAGACATATATTAAATATACATATATAAAATATTAATTGCGGTAAATCCGGAATGGTACCGGGATACAGCCCGGTACCGATACGTACCATTCCAGTAGTGAAAACGATACGCTTGCTGGTACGGTATTGACAACTTTGGTGTGGCCCAACGTCTGGTAGTAATAAATTACTAGTACCAAATTGGAATTGTACAGTAAAATTCATGTGACGTCAGCCTGCCAATATGAATCTAGATAATCTTCGATCACTCGATTTTTTGGACCAGATTATATTTACAAGAGTTTACGTTAATTGGATACTATGGAAAATAAGTTCATTTTTTTGGTAAAAAAACAGACAAGATATGTGAAATTAAAAAAAAAAAATTAATGCTCGAGAGCCCTTTAACACCACACATATTCATGGGTCCTACGAATATGTTTATGGGTCTCATATAAATGTGTGGTGTTAAAGAGCGGAGCATTACTTGCAAAATTCATTCGACAATTAGTGTTTTCCCATGTTTACTGGGCGGTCAAGACTTGAAAGTTATAGATTTGCTTCATTCAAAGGTCTCATGTTTGAAGATGCAAGCAACTCATATGAGGCTAATAAATATGAGATTTGTTCTGCTTTTAATTGAACTCTCGCTAGCAAACAATGTAATTGGCGCCCATTTAAGATGCCGATGCTTGAGTTGTCAAAAAATAAATTAGTGCTTCCCATGAACTTAATTTTTACATGGCACAATTCTAAAGGATGAAACAGCAGCGAGATGGGCAGGAGGGACTCATACATCATACATATAGGAGTAATATTTTTCATAACTCAGCGTGTCTAGCTAGCTTACGCAAATCTCAACTAATTTTTGAAGACCAAATTTTACAATACTAGTGGGGAGTTCTATCAAAGTCAGGGTAAAGTCCCATGTGAACTAACCCAATAAAAGAGTTAATAGAGCTCGAGAAATTTCGTAGTTAAGACCTTAAGAGTGAAACAATCTCATAACTCCCTAAATCTTGGCCAATAGACCTATCCTCGGAATCGAGGGCTCATATATATCTTGATAATTGCATGATACAGTCCTAATTAAAAAACGTACGTAAAGAATCTTCTTTCCTAAGAAAAATCCACGAGAGCTTATATGCGCTATGTCAATATAGTATATTTCTTGACTATTACTTTTGTCCATCCTTTCATCATACAGAATTAATTTGAATGACCAATACGAGTCATTTTAAGATGATGTGATATGCTCAAAGAAAAGTGTTAAATGTAGTATTATTTTCTATTACAAGTGGATGCAAACGCGATGCCAGGTACTCAAAAAGACTAGAAAGCTAGACTATTTGTGGTATTGATTTGTAGCATGTTTGGCGACAAGTATGCTACAGTAGTACAGTGGCTGTTTGGTGACGACTAAAGATATAAAACGTTCACATCCCTAAACTCTTGGGAGAAATCAAATTCTAGTTGATTTGGCTTGCTCATGTGTCTTTTCAATGGTGGCCAGTATTCGAGAGAGTAGGTTTGGAGTTCAGAGGCTGTGAATAACCTCTCAACCACATTTGACTAACATACTAACACTCCGTTAAACTCCACTGATGTATAAACTATGGCCAAAAAAAAAAAAACTCTTTCGAGCGTGTCTCATGGCCCGATCCATACAACTACAAATTGACAGGAGCAGGGGTCAAATATCTAGAGCATCATTAAGCAATTTCAAAAGGATGTTTTAATAATTTTAACATAGTATATAGGTTTTTCTTCATCATTGGGCTGTCATGACAAAAAAGCATCCACTCCAATTCACTTGTTACACTTGTCAATACAGTTTAATGAAGTACAATTTTTACGATTCTGCCACATTATCACTACCATCTTTAATCATTTCTACCACTTCCTCAAATTAGGCCCCCAAAAAAATCAGCTTTGAGGAATCAAAGGTCCTTTTTTCGAGCAACGGGTT
This sequence comes from Rhododendron vialii, assembly GCF_030253575.1. NCBI lineage: Eukaryota > Viridiplantae > Streptophyta > Magnoliopsida > Ericales > Ericaceae > Rhododendron > Rhododendron vialii. The sequence continues at coordinate 16,825,184 of NC_080558.1, forward strand.
GTCTTCCCTCCTCAATATTCCCAAAACGTACATTATCTCTTGGGACCTGCGTGGGTTGTCCAACTCATCACGGCAGACCCGACTTGCCCTCTTACAAACTCGATCATCATTGATACAATGCATAACAAGCTCGCGGGTTCGAAAGGAAAAGACCATTCCTTTGTGTCCCGTACCACCCTTGTGTCAATGCCTCATGAATTCCAGATCACATTATGCACTGCAACTTCCGCCCCCCAAGTGTCACCAAACTCATTGACAAAAATAACCGTGATTTCCTTTGGAGCTCAACCAGGGACGTCATGAGAAAACTCTATGCTGTCAACTAGGACAAAGTGACCAAACTGAAGGATCTAAGGGGGGCTTGGCACCCGGCGTAACTTTCTTGTCAATCAAGTCGCGATGGCCAACCTCAATTAGAGATACACCAATCCCAAAAAGCCTTTGTGGGCGTCTGTTCTTGGTAACAAATATGGAGCTGTGGGATCACGCCATGACAAGCTCTCCCACCACTTGGAGGAGCATGCTCAAACGGGTCACCTCCGATTTCAAGGCTCCAAAAGATGTGGAAATTTAGCCTAAATGAAAAATATTTTTGAATTTTACCGTAGAAGTTTTCTCTAGATCCAACCGCACTCAAGGAAGAGTTTGGGACTAGTTAAACTTATAAATGTTTATCCGAATTCATAAGATTAATTATTCGTAGCGACAAAAGATAAGAGTATAAAAAAACTACAGAAGAACCAAATATAAATATACGAGAATAAGTTCTTTTCTTGTTCTTTAAGATTAAGTTCTTTTCACCGGTACGGAAAGGAAGGGAAAATTTTGTTAGATGTTACAAAGAAGAAAATGACTTTTACTTGGCTGTTATAAAGAAGAACAATTGAAACTTGGATCTTGTGGAAAGATGTGGAAAGGAAGGAAAAATTTTACAAAATTTCCTTCCCTAGTTTGGTTCTAAGAAAATAGAGGAAATTTTCAAATCCAAGTTCAACTTTTCTCTCAATTTCCGTCTCACTTTCCCTCATAATCATTTTCCCTTCTTTTCTTCTTCTTTTCCTAATTCCAAACAAAACCAAAAGGAGAAGTAAAAGCAGCACAATCCCTACACACATACCAGAGAGAGAGAGAGAGATATATGGTGGAGGAAGAAGCCGCAGCAGAAGCAACCAACCAGGCAACCACCATCGATTAAATTAACAAAAGACAACTTCATTCTAACACCCAAAACAAAAGCTTAACAGAGTGATTGGACTATGTTATCTTCTGAAATTAAATTAACCTAGAAGATGTCAATAAAAGAAATCAACCCCCAACATACCCCCCCCCCCCCCCCCCCCCCCCCCCAAAAAAAAAAAAAAAAAACTCTAAGAATTAACTAATACCTTCATGATTCCCTAGAGGATCACTTCATTACCACAATCCACAGAGTGGATTTTAGCGACTACTAGATACGAAGACACAATTAATAAGGATGACTTATAAATTAAACTGAGATGCCATTGGACAAGGGGAAATGCCATGGCATAATCAATTTCCCAATGCTCTCTCCCACCTGGCAGCAGACAACTTAGAACCTCCACCCATTCCCTCGCCACCATATTGTAAGCAATCAGGGTGTAGATTGGCCTCGAATGGCACGCACACGCACAACAAGAGTAAACCTCCTTTGTTACCTAACCAAAACACAAGACTGAGCCTTTCATGAAACCTTTCTGGCATTCTGTCAACCTCCATCCACGCGAGGGTCTCCTTTTGCAACTCTCATATGCACACACACGTGGAAGCACCATTCTCATCTATCAGAAACCCCACAAGCAGGATCTTCCCCACACACTCCGCAATTACTGGGTCATTACCCATATGGGTAGGTGTGGGCACAGCAAATTGTTGCCAAAACACGTGTTTCCACGTTGTAAGACACGATCCCTTCAGGGTAGGAACTTAGGAAGTAGATCGTGTCACCAATGGACACTGTCTGGGTCCACCTACAGTGATGAGACAAATTCAGCATAACATCGAAGGGTATGCTTCCAAGAGTCCAAGAGTTCTCTATGGAGTCATAAACTTCATAGTCCCTGTGTAAACCTAATTGAAGAATCTTATAGCCCCCACCAGTCAATCCATAGTTAAAGAGTCATGCCCACTGCAACATAGGATGGGATGTCACCTGACACAGGCAACTCCTCGAAGGATTGAGTAAGAGGGTTCCTGACGTAACATCTTCCCAACAAAACATCCATCAAGCAAACAAAGCCCCCAGCTGAAGCCGCCGGGCAGACAAATATATCAGGCATGCCATGGATGGTGGTACAGCGGTGCCATTTATTCATAGAAGGGTCATATAAGGGTGTATCACGCTGATCATCAAAGACGGCATAAATCCAGGGCCAGGATTGTTGGAGTTCTTCAAATTGCTTGCGGGAACCTATGAGAGGTCAGAAAGGAATTCCACTTCCTACCGACCGTGCAAAAACGGAAGACCGTGGCCACGGGAATTCTTGCAAGGACAGCTTTCTGAAGCTTTTCAGGAAGTTCCTTCCAAATCTGTGGTTCCATGTGGTATGGGCAACTATTTGAGGTAAACTGAAATAAATAACGAATATAAATACACTTCTATTAACCGGCAAGAAGAAAGAATAGTACAAAGATACAATAGATATGGTAGATAAAAACCAGGCAACTAGCGGATAGTGAATGGTGTTTGACCGTCAAAGTGGTCTCCCAGGGCTTTTATTATCACCGGAGTGGTCCACCTATTACTAAATGACGTTTTATCATTCCATTGGTGGTATGCTATGGGTAGACTTCTACGGTTTACAAATGTAGAACCTAACTCTTCCATGATAAACATCTCCTAAAACCAGGTGTTATTTTTCAAACAATTTGTGCAAAAGTCACTGAACTTAGTCGTGGTGTGGCTTCACAGTTCTAAAAACTGAGACATCATCAAGTTTTTAGAAAGTCAGATACCCCAGTTTTTGGGTGAAAGACTTCAGTTTTAAAAACTATGATTGGAGAAGGGGTGACTTCCACTCAGAGATCTCGCAGTTTTAAAAACTAATGGAATTCCACCGTTAGTCTGCACCTTGAGAGTTGAATCACAAACCACAATAAAAGAAGTCCAGTGCTCAGCCCACTAAGGTAACCACTGCAGTCAAAAGATATCGAAGTATGGTGTAGCAATATTTGTTCTCAACTTTCATATGGGGATATAAATAACAGGTTATATTTGGCTTCAATAAGCTTATGATGAGAAAGACTGATAACAACTGATTAAGGGCAGGAGAGATCTTTAAGACAGAAAGATAAAAATCCGATGAGCAAACCAGATTGAATGGTTACTTGTTAATATTTTGGACCAGAATTACCACAAAAACCTTACGGTTTGGTGACTTTGGTCTGGAACTGTTTGGCAGTTCTTATGAGTTTTTGTGCACCCCATCGTTAATGGTGTTTTTGGAACTTGAGGAAAGAAATGGCAAAGAAGAGAAAATTTTAGAATTTTTCTTTCCATTGTTTGGTACCTAGAGAAAGAGAAGGGGAAGTTTAAAAAATAAGTTCAATTTTCTATCCAATTTCTTCTTACTTTCCCTCTAATTTTCCTCCTTCCCATTTCTTTCCTCAGGTTCCAAACAGACCCTAAGCATCACAACTTTAAAATAAAAACTGAAATTCATTTTACCAAGTTACATAATTAGCAAATAACAGGAGTGAGCCAAAGCAAATTGATGCCAATAGATTACATTCTCCTAAGAAATCAAAGCAACTTTTGAGTTGTGAAACTAATCCAAAATCCGAAACACGTTACTTTGTAGCTATTTTATAAGACTCGCATTCAAAATCATTTGACCCACAAATACAATTGTGTGTGTACACAACTCCATATATAGTGATATAAGTATGTGCTGCCTAGTTCTCAACAAAAACACATCTAGGTGGTCAAATTTGAAGTTAAAATTTGTTACCCATTGTTGGAATCCAAAATTTACAGGCCTAATATAAAGCAAGAAACTGTACATGCCTATTGTACAAGAATAAAGACGATGGTCCAATAATAGCTATAAAAAAGAGAGAGGTTAGATCGTAATGTTAACCACCATGCAATGCCCAGATTAACAAGTAAAACCATTTTTGCGTTAAAGAGATACATCTATCAAACTCAGCACAAGAAAAACAGCAGAGATTGTCACAATTTTATCTCCTTTCTAGCCCCCAAAAGCTGTGGACGGCCCTTTTTTTTTTTTTTGATTTGCTGTGGATGGCCTATTAGGCACACTAAAATTTGAACAAAATAGGGCAAGAAATTTGAACTATTCTATGTGCTGCAAGATTGCACCAAAATATATATAGTGGGTGCCACACAAATGAAGAATGGGAAGAGTACATGAGGTTCCCCTTCAGGCATATGGCAGTTACTATAATGACTTCGGAGTCAGGACCACCGGAGGTGATATGCGATGTAAATCCTTAGTTATTGTGAGCTTTAGAGCTTTGGGAGACAAGCGATTTGAATCCTTAGCGAGCTCGTCTCTATAGGTGATATGCGAGCCATGGGATTCAAGTGGTCACAGTGGCCGCTAAGGGATGGAGGATCCTCTCATGGCCTCTTAGAGGCAGAGGACCTCCATATACCCACAACAAGAAAAAGAAAGAACTTTGACAATCGTTCAAGAAGTTTTCACACAAACCAAATAGATAGCAATAGCATAAACTAGCATGGGAACTTTCAAGAAAAAAAACAATGAAGTTTTCCTTTTATGCCGTAAAAGTTACATGATGCATGAGATTTCGAATTTCGCTATTTAAACCTCTCTCAACGGGTGCTTTAAGGCCAATCATTAACAAAACCGTAAATCACATAATAAAAAATGAAGTGAGATACTAGCCAAAAAGAAGGGTATAATTTCTTCTAAGCAAACAACAAAAGACCATGTCACTTTACCCAAAAAGTGGGGAAAGAAAGAACACGAGGATTAGGCACTTAGAGCATCTTCAATCTAATATTATATTTGAAAGTATCAAAATACTCTATTTTATTTATAAAGTAATTTTAAAGGAAATCACTATTCCTATTTATTTTAACTACAAATTCTCTATTTTTCTTTCTAAAATCACTTTATGAAAAAAAACCTTTTTTTATACTCTCATAAGGATATGGTTGGTATAAAAATTTAGTAAGAAAAGCTTACAAGGACAAAAATGTCTTTTAAAAAGGTGAATAGTGTTATGGAGATGATCCTCTACATTTTCTCTTACCCTCTATATTATCAAAATCCAATACTCTCAAATGGAGGAGGGTTAAGAGGATGGGTTAGAATGCTTTGATACTCTCAAATAGAGATATAGAGTATGGGTAATAGATACTTTTAAACGGAAATTTCTCTACTCTCACAAACTCCGCAGATAACCACAGATTGTCATTGCTTAATATTGACGTTATGGCACAAAACTAACATAAATAACAACACATCCGTTTGCCGAGAAAAAAAAAACATAAAAAATAACACGTGTGCGAGAGAGAGAGAGAGAGAGAGAGAGAGAGAGAGAGAGAGAACCTTGCAGCAATTGATCTCCATATTCGATAGATCTGTATTCTTCCTGTTAGCAGGCCCAATACACATGGGCCTGGTTGAGCAGTACTTTCCATTCATTTCGTGCATAGCACGTAATTGTTCACCTTCATCTCCGAACCTGACAAACCCATAGCCCTTCGCCCGTCCAGTCATCATATCGGTTACAATCTTTGCACCCTTAACTGAGGGATAGTGGGGACTGAATGTTTGTTGCAGCACTTGATCTGTGACATCAGGTGCCAAGTCTCCCACAAATATAGTGAAGTGAGCGCCACCAGGATGGGCAGTGGCAGCTGCCGAGTACTGTGGTTGCGCGGCCACCGCTGCTGCCTAAGGAGGCTGCTGTTGTTGGTAATACATCTGGTGCGGCTGCGGTTGGTACTGGTAAGGTTGCTGCTGTTGAGGGGGTGGTGATTGTTGTTGATTGGCCATCATCCATTGTTGCTGCTGTAACTGCTGTTGGTATTGAAGGTAGTGGTTCTGTTGCTATTGGTCGTGGAAAGGAGCAGGGTTTATTACGGTCCACAGAATGGACTGTCCAGCTGTCAGGCCCGGATAGATATGTCCCACCCCCCGTATTAGGTCCCACCATGGGTAGAAAATGAGTAATCATTCCAATGGAATTGAGGATGTATAGGGTGAGTTAAACTTTAAAAAAAAAATTAGGAGAACGTAAGTTGTTTCGTCCTTATTTGAATTGTTTTTACATTTGTTAGTTTTGCATTTAATTTTTCTGAATTATTGATTCATCTTCACGGGAGAAATCAGAAATGTAAAAAAAAATTATTTTTACCCAAGTACTATTTTAAGAAATAACCACTTTTTAGCAAAATAAATAAACATTTTTTCTAAAAAGTGGTTATTCCCAAAATATTTGGGTAAAAGTAAAAAAAAAAAAAAAAACTTTTCCGATTCTTCTTGTAACAACCTTGATTTTTGGTAAATAAAATTTTTGTTAAATATTTAAATTTTATTTTAATTACTTGGATTTGCTACTAAAAATTTCCTTTTAATTTTTATAATCCGTCATAATTAGATTTGAGACGTATAAAACTATATCTTTCACGCCGAGCAATCTAGTCATTTTCTAAAAACAAGTATGCTTATAAAAGTACTTGTATATTTTCCTAACGAGTTAGATAAAATCTTTAAATTATATTTCTTGGCTAGAAATCCTACTTGGCAAGTAGAGTTAATTTCCAACCGATTAGTTGGAGGAACCGGACCACCGATTCACCTAGTTACAATTCCCTAACCCTAGATGGACCTTTTAGACCATCTTTGAACCTTATGAACTCCTCCAAACCCTATCGGACCATTAGACCATAGGAGTAATCATTTTACTCCCATGACAAGTCATTTCAAACCCTAATTATAACCCATATTCCTTTGCCCTTTGGTCCATAAATGCTAGGAAAATTTTTGACCATTGGTCATTGATTATCAAGTTGCCAATAAGGCTTTGATTTGACCATACATAATCATGGGCCAAGAATCTCATCATTTTGCTTCCAAAACTAGTTAACCTAGCCATGCATGCAAGCAACCCTAGGATTTTAGCCTTGAACCTAATAATCCTAGACTTACTTTTCTAGACACATATATATATATATATATATATATATATATATATATATATATATATATATATATATACATGTACACACACACACACACACACATATATATATATATATGTACCAAAGAGAGAGAGAGAGAGAGAGAGAGAGAGAGAGGGCCGGATGGAGAGAGAGAGAGAGAAAGGCCGAATGTGAGAGGGAGGTGGAGTGTGTGCATGAGTTTTGATTACTTACACAAGCAACATTTATAGCCTTAAGCCTATTTTTTTGACCATGCCAACCCATTTCTAGTTTTTCAAAGTACAAAACTAGCCCATGATTATATTCTTTCTTGCAAGCAACCTCCCCATAGACTTGACAAGTCAAAAACCCTTCATAATGGCCTAAGATTTGGGCTACAAATAGAAGTGACAAGTCATGGAAGGCATGGCATGATTGAAAGGCATGAAATGACAACTCAATGGAGCAAAATTCATGGGAAAAGGGGGAGGGAGGGGGGCCGGCCATATGGAGGAAGAGGGAGCCAAGACCTTTGCCTATAAATAGCAAGCTCACTTCAAGTTTCAACTCACACCTTCACTCATTTGCTCTTACTTCTCTCTAGAAACCATTTTCATTTCCAGACAGCCTACTGCTCTTCACAAATCTCCATTTTTCTCTTGCTTAAGGTAGTTTTTAGAACCAACTCCCTTCGAAAAAGTTGTAGAGCATTTCGAGATCTTCAAGTTAGACCCAAGAACCACCCCAATCGGTTAAGAAATGACAAAGATATTGGCATCCGAAATTCAGTAAAAATCTCGGATTTCCATTTCCAGACAGCATACTGTCTCCTCCTTTATCACCATTTTTCTCCTACCTAAAGTAGTTTCTAGGATCAACTTCCTTCACGAAAGTTGTAGAGCACTTCGAGAGCTTAAATTTCAACCCAAGAACGATCATATTCGGCCAAATATTGACCGAGTTACTGCCATCCAAAGTTTGGTCCAGATTCGCGAGTTTCATCTCCCGTAGAAAACTTTCAACTAGCTTATTCGGCCCCGACTAGTTTCGGATCAAGGTAGATAAATCTCTACTCATTCTCCCTAGTATAACTTTAGTTATTTTTGTTTATGATAAGGCAAGTTAAAGAATTAGGAATGATTAGTAAGCTCGTTTTACAAAATTTTGAAATAACATTACGATCATGTAGATTAATCTTACTCACTATCTCTATGTATAACGTAGGATCATCTTAACTCCTATCTCTAAAGATAAGAAGAATATTCTTAAGTATTTCCTTAAGTAGATAGAGTTATCTATTGCTTCAAATGCTATGTGTGATACTTGTATGCATGAGGAACTTGAAAAGAGCTTCTTTAAAAAAATGAAAAGGAAGGGAGTATGTTGAATATATCGACTTTATTTTCCGAATAAACATATGTTGCTTAGTGTTGAAAAATGTATGCATTATAATTTGTGAAAATTTATATGCATCTCTATTAATTATTTTGATGATTAATTCAATGATATTTTTATTCGGCAAATACAAAATTATCGAAAAGTCGATTCCCGAATTAAATATTTTCGTGACCTTGAAATATAGCATAAAGTTTCTTGGATTCATGATTTATATTTACAAAGACTTTATTGAGCTCAATACATGCTTTAACGGTTTATTTAGATGAAATTGTGAGCCACAGGTTGACGAACCGGCTGACAAGCCGGCTGTCTGAACAGAAAGCTGTGACAACCGGACGACCACCCGGATGACCACTCTATCAAACGGCTAGTTTCAAACGGCTAGTTTCCAACGGCTAGTTTCAAACGGCTAGTTTCCAACGGCTAGTTTCCAACGGCTAGTTTCAAACGGCTAGTTTCCAACGGCTAGTTTCCAACGGCTAGTTCCAACGGCTAGTTTCCAACGGCTAGGAAGCATATGGATGGCTATATAAGGCATCAAGAACTCATTAATGAGTACATACACACAAGCTACAACATTCCATATTATTGCAAGAGCAAATTCTCAAAAGATCAAAGCCAAAAATTCTCATTGTTCTTCCACTTTCATATTATTCTTGAGAGAAAATTTGTACAAGTCGTGAGCGATAATTTTCATACCTTCTTCACATACTTGTATTTCCTAAGTGAGTGTTTGAGTCAAACACTTGAAAGCTTAGAAGACCAAATTCGGGTTGGAATTTGGGTGTTATTGTTTTTGAGAAGTTTTCGGAGAAAATTCTTGCGGTTGTGCTAGCTCCTCGGGAAAGCTAGAGGCATTCGGTTCTTGTAAGCACCCGCAAGACTTACAAGTTGTAATCTTTTAAAGATTAGTCTAACCTTCAAGTAATTGCTTGAGGAGAAGTGGAGTAGGGCCGGACCGTGGATAAATCCGGACCGAACCACTATAAACGGGTTCTATCTCTCTATCTCTCTATTTTGATTGCATACTTATTGTTTGCATATATTGTTAGAGATAAATTTTTATTGGTAATTATTACTAGCAATCCTATTCACCCCCCCTCTAGGTTGCATAATTTGGGTAACAATTGGTATCAAAGCCTCGGCTCTTGTTTGTAGATTTAACCATCTAAGAGTTAAGATCCATGGCAACCACTAGTAATGTTTCTTGTATCGAAGGTCAATCGTCCAATAGACCTCCCTTGTTCACCGGAGAAAATTACTCTCATTGGAAAAATAGAATGATGATCTTTATTCAATCCACGGATTATGATCTATGGAAAATTATCAAAAATGGTCCCATTATTCCTACTAAGAAAGTTGGAGAAGAGACTATGCCTAAACCAGATTATGAGTGGAGTCATTTGGAAAAGGCTTCAATAGAAAAGAACTATAGAGCTATGAACCTTCTTTTTTGTGCTATTACTCCCAATGAATATGATTGTGTTTCCGCATGTGAATCAGCTAAAGAAATATGGGATAAGTTAGAAATGTCACATGAAGGAGATAGTCAAGTTAAGGAGTCCAAAATTGATATTCTTGTGCATAGCTATGAGCTCTTCAAAATGAAACCGGATGAATCTATATCTCAAATGTTTGCTAGATTTGCTAGTATTACTAACGGTTTAAAAGCTCTTGGAAAGATTTACAGTCAATCCGAAATGACAAGGAAGGTGCTCCATTCCATGCCAACCAATTGGGACACTACCACCTCCATCATCCTACAATCCAAAGATTTCTCAACATACACGATGGACAAGCTCATGGGATCTCTCATGACGGAGGAAATGCATCACAACCTCAAGGGTGAAAAAGAGAAGAAAGTTAAGGATCTTGCCTTCAGAAGTACAACAAGCAAATCAAAAAGCAAGGAGGATTCAAGCAACGAAAGTGAGGATGATGAAATGGCGCTCATCACAAAAACGTTCAAGAAACTCCTCAAAAATAGAGCATCTCACAAAGGCAGAGGATTTTCAAGAAAAGATGGAGGCAAAGAAGAAAATAGTAAAAAGGATCCAATCATTTGCTACGAGTGCAAGAAGCCCGGTCACATCAAAAGTGAATGTCCATATGCAAAAAAATATTCAAAGAAGGACAAAAAGAGAGCTATGATGGCCGCATGGGACAATAGTGACGATAGTAGCTCCGATGAGGACGATGAGCAACAAGAGGTCGCTAACTTGTGTTTCATGGCCATCGAAGAAAACGAGGTAGATCTCGACTCATCCTATTCCTTTGATGAATTATTTATTGCCTATAAAGAGTTGAAAGTAGAATTTGAAAAGGTTGTTTCTAAAAACAAATTTCTTAAAAAGGTTGCTAAAGATCTTTCACTAGAAATAGATGATTTAATTGAAGAGAAAGATATTTTGGAGGAAGAAAATGAAAGTTTAAGAACCTCTTTGGAAAATGAAAAAGAGTATTTGAAGGATACTTCCAAAAACAAATCTTTAGAAAAACAAATTGATGATTTAACTAATTCTCTTTCAAAACTCACTAATGGAAAAGAAAGTTTAGACATTCTTCTTGGAAAACAAATGGTTTCTTTTCACAAGGCCGGAATTGGTTATAATCCCACTCAACACAAAAATCTTTTTGAAAAAGATGTTCCTCCTTCTAGCCATTCTAAATTGACATGTCATTATTGTGGTAAAATTGGTCATATTTCTCCTACATGTCCTATGAAAGGATACTCATCTTCTAATGCAAAAAAGGTTTGGGTTCCTAAGAACCGTATCAATGCTAACCTTCAAGGACCCAAGATGATTTGGGTACCAAAAGTCAAGAATTGATGTGCTATTGTAGGTATGCTTCAAAAGTTCTCTCAAGGAAGGAAGTTGGTACCTTGATAGTGGATGTTCAAGACACATGACCGGTGACAAGAGGGCTTTCAATTCTCTTTCGTCTAAAGATGGTGGACATGTCACATTTGGAGACAACAACAAAGGTAAAATCATAGGAATCGGCAATATAGGTAATTCTCCTATTATTGAAGATGTTTTACTTGTTAATGGTTTAAAACACAATCTTCTTAGCATAAGTCAATTATGTGATAGAGGAAATCGTGTTATCTTTGAAAAATCCAAATGTATCATTGAAAATGACAAAAGCAACAAGACACTCTTCGTTGGACAAAGACTTGAAAATGTATATGTTTTTAATCTCAATGATTTAAGTAATTGTGATATAAAATATTTTTCCGCTTTGAGTGAAAATAGTTGGCTTTGGCATAGGCGCCTAGGACATGCAAGTATGGATGCTATTTCAAAACTCTCTAGAAAAAATTTGGTAAAAGGTCTTCCTAAAATCAAATTTGAAAAAGATAGACTTTGTGGTCCTTGCCAACAAGGAAAACAAACCAAGGTTTCTTTTAAGTCCAAAAATGTTGTCTCAACTACTAGACCTTTGCAATTACTTCATATGGATTTGTTTGGACCAACTCGCTCTCCAAGTCTTTGTGGAAACTATTATTGTCTTGTTGTTGTTGATGATTTCTCTAGATATACATGGGTGATGTTCCTAGCTCATAAGAATGAGGCTTATCCTAATTTCACTAAACTTTGTAGAAGAGTTCAAAATGAAAAAGGATTTGTTATTTCTAACATTCGTACGGATCATGGAAAAGAACTTGACAATTCTTTATATGAAAAGTTTTGTGATGAACATGGTATTGGTCATAACTTTTCCGTACCTCGTACTCCTCAACAAAATGGAGTAGTAGAGAGAAAAAATCGTACTCTGGAAGAAATGGCCCGCACTATGCTTTGTGAAAACTCTTTGCCAAAATATTTTTGGGCGGAAGCCGTTAATACCTCATGCTATATTTTGAATCGAGTTTTAATTAGGCCTATCCTCAAGAAAACTCCTTATGAGCTTTGGAATGGTAGAATACCCAACATTAATTACTTTCATGCCTTCGGTTGTAAATGTTATGTATTAAACAATGGAAAAGATAACTTGGGTAAATTTGATTCAAAATCGGATGAAGGCATCTTTATTGGTTACTCTCTTACTAGCAAAGCATATAGAATTTATAATAAGCGCACTAATCTTGTTGAAGAATCTATTCACGTTTCCTTTGATGAATCTAATCCTTGTGCTACTAAGGATGTTGTTGATAATGATGACTTAGAGATTACACATAAGATTCATGACTTGACAATTCAAGAAAAAGTTGATGGTGATACTCAAGTAGAAAGCTCTCAAATCAAAGAAGATGAAGTTATTAATCAACCTCAAGATGCCATGGGAGACAACCAAGATCTTTCCAAGGATTGGAGATTCGTGCAAAACCATCCAAAGGACTTGATTCTTGGAGAAGTTTCGAAAGGGGTAACCACTCGCTCGTCTCATAGAAATTTTTGTGAAAATCAAGCTTTTGTTTCTCAAATTGAGCCTAAAAACTTTCCGGAAGCTCAAGATGATGAAAATTGGATTTTGGCCATGCAAGATGAGTTAAATCAATTTGAAAGGAATAAAGTTTGGGCATTAGTACCTAAGCCTCTTGATCACACTATTATAGGTACTAAATGGGTTTTTCGTAACAAGCTAGATGAATCCGGAAATATTGTTAGGAATAAAGCTAGACTTGTTGCTCAAGGTTATAATCAAGAAGAAGGTATTGATTTTGAAGAAACTTTTGCACCGGTAGCTAGATTAGAGGCTATTCGCATATTGCTTGCCTTTGCATCTTTCAAAAATTTCAAGCTTTATCAAATGGATGTGAAAAGTGCATTTTTGAATGGGTTCATAAATGAGGAAGTTTATGTCAAACAACCTCCCGGCTTTGAAGATCATGTATACCCCGATCATGTTTTTAAACTCTCAAAAGCTCTATATGGTTTGAAGCAAGCACCACGTGCATGGTATGATAGACTTAGTTCATTCTTGCTTGACAATGGCTTTACTCGTGGAAAAATTGATACTACTCTTTTCATTAAAGCCAAAGGTAAAGATATGCTCATTATTCAAATATATGTTGATGATATTGTCTTTGGTGCCACTAATGATAATATGTGCAAAGAGTTTGCTAAGTGTATGCAAGGTGAATTTGAAATGAGTATGATGGGGGAGCTTAACTTCTTCCTCGGACTTCAAATCAAGCAAACTAATGAGGGGATCCTAATCAACCAAGCCAAGTATGCGAAAGAACTTATTAAGAAGTTTGGCATGGAAGGATCAAAGCCAACGAGCACACCAATGAGCACATCAACTAAGCTAGACAAAGATGAGAATGGTAAGGCCGTCAATGAAAAGATGTATCGAGATATGATCGGCTCATTACTTTATCTCACTGCAAGTAGACCGGATATAATGTTTAGTGTTTGCATGTGTGCTAGATTTCAATCATGTCCTAAAGAATCGCATTTAAAAGCTATTAAACGTATCTTTAAATATGTTGGCGGTTCTCATGACTTAGGATTGTTTTATCCACGTGGAGTTGCATTTGATTTAATTGGTTATTCGGATGCGGATTTTGGAGGTTTCAAAGTTGATCGTAAAAGTACAAGTGGGACTTGCCAATTTCTAGGGCACTCTCTAGTGTCTTGGCATAGCAAGAAACAAAATTCCGTAGCTCTATCTACCGCCGAGGCGGAATATGTAGCGGCCGGAAGTTGTTGTGCCCAAATATTGTGGATCAAACAACAAATGGAGGATTTCAATTTGCAATATGATCATATTCCTATTAAATGTGATAATACTAGTGCAATTAGCTTAACCAAGAATCCAATTCAACATTCTCGAACAAAACATATTGAGATTAGACATCATTTTATAAGAGATCATGTTCAAAAAGGGGATATTGAACTTAACTTTATTAGTACCGACAAGCAATTGGCGGACATTTTCACAAAACCCCTTGGTGAAGAACAATTTTGTTTCATTCGACGAGAACTCGGCATGTCTAATCATTTATGAAAAAGTTGTGTTCTTGATGTCAAAAGTTTTTTTTTGGATTCAATGTTGAGTTGATTGAATTCGTAAATATCATACTTGATGGAGAGTACAAATGATCTTGATAAAGAAATCACCCTCCAAACATTTTATCATATGTTTCATTTTCCTGTGTTTGGTATGCAGAAAATCAGTTTTATGGTCTTTAATGCTACTCCTCTTAAACGTTTTCTGGACTTAACCTGCATTTGTCAGTCGGATGTCCAATCGGACGACCGTGAGGTTGAGACTTATTCAAGCTTTTGCGTTGCTAACTCTGATTTATTAAGTCTGTTACACTTAGTTTGTATGAACTTCATGGCTTAGTGCTTAAATTGTCTCTTATATACTTCGCTGATATGAATTTCTTGTCTCTAAGCTTGCAGGGATAATCATTCTCGGTAATACCCCTCGCATTCTTTAAAAAGCTCTCTTTTAGGGGGAGCATGTATTAAGGGGACACAACAATAAACACCCGAACACAATTTTCTTCCCCTATTCTTGTTCTTTTCGGCGCCACCCCTATCCTATCTCTATTCGGCGCCACCCCTATCCTATCTCTATTCGGCACCGCCCCTATCCTATCTCTATTCGGCGCCGCATCTCTATCCCTTATCCTCAAACACTTCTCTCATACTCTATAAATTCAACAACACTCTCTCTATCTCTTCATCTATCTATCTTTCCTTCTCTCTCGGCCTAAATCTCTCATCAAGCAATGGCAAACATACCGCAAAGGTTACCGTTTGAGTTTTACGAAAGAGATGCCGAACGAGCAGAGTTCAGGTTGTTTATCCAAACCATTTGGATGCAACTCTTTATCTTCATTCTGCTGTGTGCGTTACTTACCATGAGAATACCACCATGGTTCGGATGGAATGTAAATGTGGATACTCTGTGGTATTGGATTGGCATTATAGCTGCCGTTGTAGCAGCCATTATTCGAGAATACGAAAATCAAGGACGCCAAGCTCTCAATGAACGAAGATAGAGTGCTACAGGCAAGAGCGGCATGGTGCTGGAACCATGGCCCTATTGTTTTTCTCTTTTTAGTTTTTTTTATGATGTCACAGGGGGAGAAAAAGCCAAGTTTTAATTGATCTATCTTGCCATTTTGGGCAAATTTAAAAAATTGCTTGCTATGATCTGATGATTATTGCTATTACTCGTTGATCATAGATAACTGCTTTGGTGCATGTATTAAGGGGGAGATTGGCATAACTCCTCTTGAATAAAAACTATCATTTTGTGTCATCATCAAAAAAGGGGGAGATTGTTGAAAAATGTATGCATTATAATTTGTGAAAATTTATATGCATCTCTATTAATTATTTTGATGATTAATTCAATGATATTTTTATTCGGCAAATACAAAATTATCGAAAAGTCGATTCCCGAATTAAATATTTTCGTGACCTTGAAATATAGCATAAAGTCTCTTGGATTCATGATTTATATTTACAAAGACTTTATTGAGCTCAATACATGCTTTAACGGTTTATTTAGATGAAATTGTGAGCCACAGGTTGACGAACCGGCTGACAAGCCGGCTGTCTGAACAGAAAGCTGTGACAACCGGACGACCACCCGGATGACCACTCTATCAAACGACTAGTTTCAAACGGCTAGTTTCAAACGGCTAGTTTCCAACGGCTAGTTTCCAACGGCTAGTTTCCAACGGCTAGTTTCAAACGGCTAGTTTCAAACGGCTAGTTTCCAACGGCTAGTTTCAAACGGCTAGTTTCCAACGGCTAGTTTCCAACGGCTAGTTCCAACGGCTAGTTTCCAACGGCTAGGAAGCATATGGATGGCTATATAAGGCATCAAGAACTCATTAATGAGTACATACACACAAGCAACAACATTCCATATTATTGCAAGAGCAAATTCTCAAAAGATCAAAGCCAAAAATTCTCATTGTTCTTCCACTTTCATATTATTCTTGAGAGAAAATTTGTACAAGTCGTGAGCGATAATTTTCATACCTTCTTCACATACTTGTATTTCCTAAGTGAGTGTTTGAGTCAAACACTTGAAAGCTTAGAAGACCAAATTCGGGTTGGAATTTGGGTGTTATTGTTTTTGAGAAGTTTTCGGAGAAAATTCTTGCGGTTGTGCTAGCTCCTCGGGAAAGCTAGAGGCATTCGGTTCTTGTAAGCACCCGCAAGACTTACAAGTTGTAATCTTTTAAAGATTAGTCTAACCTTCAAGTAATTGCTTGAGGAGAAGTGGAGTAGGGCCGGACCGTGGACAAATCCGGACCGAACCACTATAAACGGGTTCTATCTCTCTATCTCTCTATTTTGATTGCATACTTATTGTTTGCATATATTGTTAGAGATAAATTTTTATTGGTAATTATTACTAGCAATCCTATTCACCCCCCCTCTAGGTTGCATAATTTGGGTAACACTTAGGATTTCTCAAAAGAAAGAAAGAACGGTTTTCGAAAGATAGAATTTGACACTTGAATAGAAGTATTTGTATTTTGATCTTTAAAGATGATTATGAGTATGCATATATGAATTGCTTGTATTACTTGTGGTGTGATAAAGCATAAGTGATTTCACTCCAAGGGCGTCCGTACATGTGGCGTTGTGCTTTGAATAAGCATAAGTGATACACTCCAAGGGCGTCTGTACATGTGGCGTTATGCTATAAGTGGTGATTGAGTATGATGAGTAGTCACTACAAGAAAAATGAAAATTAGTGACGAAAAAGTGGCGACAAAATTTAATTTTGTCACTAAATGAGTATATTTGGCGACGAAAAAATAAATTCGTCACTATTTTGATAACTTTCGTGACGAAATAATTTCGTCACCAATTATGCCTGTTTAGCGACGAAAAAAATATTTTCGTCACTAAAGGTGATCATTTGGCGATAAAATACATTTTTCGTCGCCGAAAGCTTAAAAAATGTGACAAAATTATTTTTTGTCGCCATAGATAATCATTTGATGACAAAAAATATATTTCGTCGCCAAATGTGATCAACTTAGTAACGAAATATTTTTTTCGTCACCAAATGCTTAACTTTGGTGACGAAAAATAATTTCGTCACTATTTTAACGCTTTCAGCGACAAAAAATATATTTCGTTGTCAAATGGGTACCTTTCGTGACGAAATTTATAAATTGTCCTTTGTCACTAAATATATTTCGGACATAACTCTTTACTAAAATCTCCGATTGAGATAATTCAAATTGGATTTGAACAATAACTCAATTGCTTACAATTTTCATATTTATCAAAATTGCTAATTTTAATGTTTAAAGGTCCAAAATTACATTCGAAATATATTTTCATGTTAAACATATGTGTTATATATTAGATATTTCAAATATTTACTGAAAAGTGTGTGTAGTGCAGTTGGTTGGAGCTTGCGCGAAAAACTCAAGGGACACTCGGGTTCGAAACCCAGCAGGAGCAAGAAAGATGGATTTTTTTCCCATATGAAAACATCTTTCGCAACGAAAAATTTCGTCACCGATTTCTTATATTAGTGACAAAAAATTTCGTCACCAATGTGATCCATCGGTGACGAATTTTTTCGTCGTCAAAAAGCACAATAAGTGAGGAAAAAAATTTCGTCACCAATTATTCACTTTTTGGTGACGAAATATTTCGTCATCAAAAGGCACTATAGGTGACGAAAAATAGATTTCGTCACCAGGTAGGAATCCTCGACAACCTTTAGTCGACAATTTTTTTATCGTCACCTATATTATTTGTGAC
This sequence comes from Rhododendron vialii, assembly GCF_030253575.1. Classification (NCBI taxonomy): domain Eukaryota; kingdom Viridiplantae; phylum Streptophyta; class Magnoliopsida; order Ericales; family Ericaceae; genus Rhododendron; species Rhododendron vialii. Next base: position 16,843,448 of record NC_080558.1, read on the forward strand.
GAAAAACATGCAATTTGTGACGATTTTCATTCGTCAACCAATCGAATTTTTCTTGTAGTGAGTATTGAGTTGGATGATCTAGTTAGAATGTTTCATGCTTATTTTTGTCCTACCGCGGAGTCTTTGTATGTAGCGAGGCACGAGAATCGAGAAAGTAAAAACATGGCACCTAGGGTGTGATTAATGAAAGGGAATGTATTCCGAGGATGGAAATATTTTGAAACTACATAATGACCGGTTTTGGGTAGCATTATGTGAGTTGTGTGCGTGTGCAAAAGTAAGATTTGTGAAAAACCCAATGAGAACCCTGAGCAGCGGAATCATTGTGGGGATACTCGGGAACTCGGAGCGGCGAAACCGAGGGTTTAGATTTCGAAAACCCCAAATGGAAATCCGGAGCGGCGGAACCATTGTGGGATACTCGGGAACCCGGAGCAGCGGAACCGAGGGTTTTGAATTGTGTGCGTTCCCATGGGAACCCGGAGCGGCGGAACCATGGTGAGGTATGGCTTGGTTATCCGCGGTACGGAGCCAATGCAATCGTGTGCCAATGGGAACCCGGTGCGGCGGAACCATTGTGAAGATACTCGGGAACCCGGAACGGCGGAACCGAGGTTGGGTGTGTTGAAAATATTTTTGAAAATGATGAATTGGTATGTGAAAATGTTGACACGATCTACGATGAGTCGCGTAAGAGAAACTCAGAAAATCTTAGACACCAACGATAGTTACATAGCGATTGCGGATGTTTTATCGATATTGTCTTTTGTAGCTGTGTATATACGTATCATGTGGAAATTGATGTTTTATTATAACCTGTTGTTTGTAAGTTATGGGTTAGTGGGTATGAGATTGTTCTATTGAGCATTGTAACTCACGGTGTTACCTTTTGGTGACCCTGACATATTATATCGGTGGCGACGCTGGTATAATGTGTCAGACTTTGTAGATTATCAAGATGAACAGTACACCTTAGAGGCTTTTGGAGCTGAGGAGCTGGTTAGGATGGAGGAGCAGGTGGAGCTGTAAATAGGAACCCTAATCTACCCTCCTTTTGTTGAATAAGATTACTCTTTTGAGAATATTCTGTAATATTGAGCCAGACTCCATTTAGTTTTTCAATGAAATTGTCCCTTTAACGCACCCAAAATTGGGGGCGTTACACCTTTCGTCGAGACTAATCAATAATCCACAAAAATTGGGCGTAGAACTAACAAATGAAAAAAAAATTCAAATCATAACAAAATACTCCCTTCGTCCGGATTTAATTGTTTCTAATTCTATTCCACCCGGCTAAAAAATGGGTTATATCTTTGAATCCGTAATAAATTTCATATCGAATATGAATCTTGTGATAGATCTCGATTAATTCTAAAATACAATATTTTTGAAATCACATAAAATATTTTAAATTTGATGATATAATTAATTGAAAAATGACACGAACTTCAAAAAAGGACTATTAAATCCAGATGGATCTAGTAACTTAATTTTTTTTAAGTTTAGGAGAACTCACCCTAAATTCTAAGGGTGAGTTCTCCTAAACTGAAAAGAAATTATTGTTTGTCTTTATTTAAATTTTTTTTTGCATTTGTTAATTTTGCGTACAACTTTTATGAATTATTGATTCGTCTCGATAAAAGGAATCGAAAAACTAAAAAGAAATTACTTTTACCTTAACTTATTTCACTAAAAAATTTAGTTTTTCAATTTCTCTCGTTGAGACGAATCAATAATCTATAAAAGTTTGGCACAAAACTATCAAATGCCAAAAAAAAAAAAAATTAAATAAGGACAAAACCAACTTATTGAACTGTATCGGCTTGAGTATCGAATTTTTTATTGAAATGATATATACTGGTACCGGTGAAATAACGGGTCCCGTTTTGAATTTATCGCTATTAGTATTATTTTTCCATATAAAAGCATTGATAATATAAGGAGTTTTTAAATATTCATCCTTATCCGTCATGTCACGTAAGTTTTCATCCTGCCCATTTTTTGGAGTTATGTTTTCATCCTTTCAGATGGTGAATTACCTATCTTACCCTTTCTTACCATTTTTAATAAGATATTTATTTATGTGTATGTTTATATTTGCTTCCTAAAATTGTGGGATTGTAGTAATTAGTTACCTAAAATTATCGGATCATTAATGGATAGTAATGAGGGAAATTTAGGATTCTCAAATTTTCAAATCCTTAATGTATATATTCTAAATCATTCTCTCTCCTTAATTTCATGAATTTTTCAAATTCTTAATTTCATAATTTTGTTTGTAAATTTGTCGTATTATATTCTAATCTTACGTGAATATCATTCGACCAATTTCACGAAAATCCATATTTTCATGAATTATTTCTGCAAAATATCATGAAACATATTTTCTGAAATATGGTGGATAGTCAAATCGATCATGTTTTTCATGAATACACATTTATTTCAACTTAAATCGTACCAAAACAATTACGTTTGAATGAATACACCATGATTTATTTCAACTTTACAAATCTGAGCTTCAAGATTACACCATAATTTAATAAAAAAACATGAATAAACCATGAATATACAAACCATAAAAAATATATAAAAAATCATGAAATATAGAAATAAACCATGAAATCATAAACAAACAAATCATGAAATACATTTGAGACCATAAAATAAACCATGTTCTCAAATGTCTCAAACCGACCATGTTTTTCATGGTTAATTCTGCAATTTCACCATCATTGTATAAAATAAAATAAAAATTAACTACCTATGTAATCAAAATCCAAAAACAGAGCCTAAGCATAAAACAAAAAGAACAAAAAATAAGCAATTTTTGCATCTACGGAAAACAAGCCCCGTCCAGATGGATTTCACCACCAGGTCAGGTTCATGGCATTGAGGCTGAAAAGAAGCTCCGGTAGGTTGGGTTTTTGAAGGAGCGATGCAGTCGCCGATGGAAACGTCGAAGGAGCAATCATGGCAGCCCAGATCCGGTCGAGCAAAGGGACCGAACCCTCTCGAAACCCCTGGTTCTTGCCGACGCTAGCCGCTTTTGTCGACGGTGGGCCGGATGAGTTAGGTGGCGGCAGTGGTCGGCGACAAAATCCTTGGATTCGCAGAAGAGGGGGAGTGTGGATGACGTCGGAGGGTGGATGACGCTTGAGTTGGCTCAGTGGTACAGCCCGGCTTTGGGATGGGCAAGGCGATGCCGACGTGATGGCCTATGGGATGAGTCGTGAAGGTCGACGGGGGCGTCTGAATTCGAGATAAGGGAATGCGTGGATTATGGAAGCAGTGGATACAAATACTATTAATATATTAATAGATAATGGAGCTGTGGATTATGGAAGGCGATAATTTGGGTATTAAAAAAGATATTATTATCCCCTAAACTATGCTAGGACTTTCGAGATTAGTTTTTAGTCCCCAAAAAGCGTGTGTATATCCCTAAAACGATGGAAAGGACTTCTAAATTTATATTTTAGTTCCAAAATTCTTTGTCTATATATAAGGTAAAAAATTAAGTGACATAGTGTATAAAAGGGCAATATTGGGTTTATTTAAAAATGGGGATGAAAACATAATAGTTCAAAATGACCGGGATGGATACTTACGTTAGATGGGGTTTGAGGATGAATCTTTAAGTCTCCCATAATATAATATACACATTTATTAAAAATAAAAATAAAAAGTAGTTTAGTATTTGTCTGGTACGATCCGGTATTGACCTATATCGACCGGTATTTAAGGAAAAATTAAATTTAAAAGTAGCCCAGTATTGTCCAGTACTGACCGGTATTGGTCAGTATAGACCGGTATTTGAGCTGGAACAAAATTAGAAGTGTAGGGTATCGAATTTGGACAATACCAGTACAGTATGGGAATCATAACTTTGGTCCCACTACTAAAAATAAATAGGAGTACTTATTTTTTTGAATTAAAAGTTATTATTATGAGGGAATGATCTGACTTGTAAAGTGGAAATAAGTACTTAAAAATAAAAACCTTTGTGCAACGTGGCCTAAATCGACCTGTGGGATGGTGCCGCACATCACAAAAATAGTTTTACATGTGTTGCCCTGCCAAGTGAGGTCCGCTCCGGTCTCAATTTGATTGATCAAAAGTGTTCACTTTGTAGAGTTTGTTGCATAGAACAACTGTGCTAAAAATCAGCTTGATCAGATATTATTACGTGTTTGATCGGAACACATATATCTTGAAAATAATGGGTTCCAGTTGGTTTGATCTAGTGTTTCAGATTTATTCTTTTCAAGATAAAGATGTTTCGATCAGACATTTCATGATACCTAATCGAGTTGATTTGTTGCATGTTTTTGATCAAGCATTTCTCGAAAGTAGACCCCACATGATGTTGTATATTGTTGATAGCCTATTTTTTCGGTACCCGTAATCAAACTCCAAAAAATAATCATTCCTCGTGTGTCACATAATTTTTCACACCAATATTTGGTAAAATACCGAGAACAGCACTTGAGTAATTGATCAACAACAAAAAAACTGTTTTTTGGTATAGAAAGATCTCATAGAAGTTGGTGCAACATAAAGGAGGAAGGTCCAAATAAAAATATTACAACAGCTATAATTAAAATTCAAATTAAAAGCATTCTTCGCCAACTTGTCTGTACTTCTATTTGCTTCTCCCCGCACTCGACAAATCTCCAAACACACGGCATTGGGTCACGAGGGCCTTGCAATCACCGGTAAGAGCACAGGGATGAAATATTGCCATATGCATTTAAAGTATCCACTGCGAAAACGACATCCATTTCGATTTGAACACACTAATATTACTCTCGATCACTATCGGAACCCATCCCGTAAGGGGAACAACCGGTATCGAAAGTGTTGAAATGACGTCGATGACGATTTGTTCCAATCACGCCAACATCCCAATGGAAAAATAATGCTCCGAGGATGACCTGACTCATGAGTCGCTTTAGAAAAACAGTTCACCGACTCAAAGGAAACGGGTTGAAAGAAATTTTCCGAGACGACAAGACTTTCCCATAATTCTACGGCTTTGACGCTATCACGAATGGTATGCATGGAGAGTATTCTCAGTGGAGTTAGGAAAATGAGAACACACACAACCGGGCACAACACGACGATGGAAAAGAAATTCTTTAGTAGGAATACGACGGGTTTTTCTTGAGCCTCCGGCGGGTTTTTCCTTACGCTGCCGCTGAATATCGGTGGGTTTCTTCCGATCAACCCTCCAGGAGGTTTCCTCTTGCAAGGTCTGGAGGTGATGTTTGTGAAGACCAGTGGCGGCGACGATGAGGTATTGGTGTGGTGGCCGGCAGGCTGGCCATCGATGAATATAAGTTTTGAGTGTAGACTTGGATCTGATCAGGGCTTGCAAGTTTTTCTTGCAGGTTCCTGAAGGTGGTGGGTTGCTCGGGGATGTGGTGGAAGGCGGCTCCTTGGGCGGGGGTGGTAGAAGTTTGATTTAGATGGTTAGTGTTGGGTTTTGGACTGTTTGGGTCAGACTTGGCCCATAGTTGTTTGTATGGGCTTCACCTTTTTAGGTGTTTCGGACTTTTTCTCTTTAGGTGCTTTTGGGCTTTGTTCCGTTAGGTATTTTGTATCTAACCTTTGATTGGATTTCCTCCCGTTTTCGCCCGACTTGATATAGCCTTTGTCAAGTCACTAAACATGCTGCATTACTTTCTGTTATCATCAAAACACAATCCATGGAGTTGTTTGTATTTAATGGAAGAGAATCAACTGTCTGTAACGTTATCGGACATGGTAACCCTTTGGGCTAAATTTATTTATTTTTGTTAAAAATAGTGATAATTATTGGTGTTACTAATTTTTATTTAGTTTTTTTGTAAAAAATTTACAAATTAAGCATTCGTCTCAACAAGAGAAATCGAGAGAGTACAGAAATGTATATCCATCTTAATGCATTTCCATTTTACCAAAAAAAAAAAAAAAGACAGACCCTTACAGAATCAAACTAAACCATAACATTATTAACCCACCGGATCTGTGGGACCCAGACCGGGAACCAAACCGGTGGAAAAACAGAGAAAACTAGAAGAAACCCCCAAAACTCACCACTGCATTATTACCCAAGCTTCCAGATCTAAGAGGTTTCGCAGGAAACCGATCCCAAAAACGGGCCAAACAACCACCGGCCGTGACCCACTTCACTGATTGCACAACACAAGAACCACCATACCGAAGAGGCGGCAAGGAGCAGAGGAGGAAGGAGGAGGCGAGATGGGGGTGGGGGGTGTGTGTGGGGGCCTGCTCCAAACTGAAACCCTAGCTTTTGGAGTTGGAGAGAGAGTCGAGAAGAGAGAGAAAAGGCTCCAGCTTGTGGATTGAGTTTTTTTTTGGGTAAGGTCAAATTTTATTGGTGTAACGATATTGTAAGGCTAAAAAACCGTTACATATGACTTGTTTTGTTTCCCAACGGTCAATTTTTAAAACCTTGGTTCTAATTTCTTCTTCTTTCTATATCTCATTTGACATTTCTTGGTTAGAATCACCCTAAATCTAGCACACATCTTAAAACATTTCTAAATTAACACACAAGATAGCGCACTCAAGTATTAAAAACACATAAATATTTACTAACTTTTAGTACTAAGTTATACCACCAAAATAGTACTCATTGGAGATGCTTTTAAGAGCATAACTCGAACCACGTTCTATATTTTGAAAATTATACATCTATCTATCGATATTATAATTTCCGAAGTATCAAAAAAAGAAAAAATCCTATCGATATTATAAGTAAATATAGCGGTGCGTCATAAGAACTCTTCAAAACGTATTCCATATGTTTTACAGTAGAATTTTGGGATTTCCTTAATTGTTTGGAAATCTACAACACAAAGTAGAAGACACCTGTTCTCACCAAAGGAGGGAGTAGAAATTAGAATTTCTTAATTGTTAGATATGTGTTAATTGAATGCCCCTTAATAAAGTTGATCGAGTTTGTCTTATAAGACAAAGCAATATGGGATAGAGAGATTATTTGATTTACTTTTCTTCGAGTTTTTTTTTTTTTTTGAACGTTTTTTTTTTCTTCGAGTTACGTAAGATCGATCTAACATAGAAGTTGATCCTGCGAGAGCTAAAAAAATATGCACAACTGCACAATTACTAGGTTCAAGACAGAGATTGTTAGGCCCCGAGTGCCCTCATGAACTTGGTTATACGATGTCACTTCTTGTGATCGCTCTAAAAACAGACTTATGGGTATGATGTCGAATGCCATTAAAGACTTAATTGAAGCTCTCGCTCGCTAACACCAATTAATTTTAGGAGAGATGGTAGAAAGCGGTCCTGCAGAGATCGATATGGTAAATGAAGCACTCAATCAAAGGAACTTAAGCCCATAAATTGCAACTCGCAATGCATCAACCTTCGCCCCCCGCATGAGCAGGTTTTTTTTTTTTGGGTTGTAAATCATGAGCAGATTATAATGTTATAGTACTGAGAATAGTCGCTCTCCTGCCACAGAAACTCACATTTGCTCACTCTTTGTCACGTCATGACCATCTCAAGACATGCGATTCATAAGGGGTTTGTTCCCCTTCTCCATCATTCTTGGGAGCAACCTGTTGAGGAACTTCTATCACCCATGCTGATGCTTTATAAAAAGTTGCGTAGACTAAAACCTTGTTTGAGATCTTTCAGTAAGGAATTTTATGGAGACATTCAAAAAAGGGTCTTGCATGCTAGGGATGAGCTCCTCACTATTCAAACTCGTATTGCTAATTCCTCAGGAGATCCAATTCTTTTAGCTTATGAAAGGTTATGCTTGCTTAATTTCAATGAGCTTAGAGTAGCTGAAGAGGTCTGGTGCAGACAGAAATCTAGAGTGAAGTGGCTTGAGTTGGGTGATAATAACACAAGTTTTTTTCACAAAAAAGTTGCTAGTCACGGAATGAGGAACAAAATTTTATCAATCTGCAATGAGGCTGGTACTAGATTGGAGGATCCTAATGATGTTAAAGGAAAAATTTTGGGGTTCTATCAGAAGTTGTTGGGTACTAGCTTTGATCACAAGATGCAAGGGGAGAGATTAGTCTTCACCAATACTGTTCCTCCATCCTTCCAAGATCTGCTAGTATTGTCTGTAACTCCTGAAGAAGTGAAAGTGGCTATTTTTTTTTTTATTAACGGTGATAAATCACCTGGTCCAGATGGATTCAATGCCAGCTTCTTTCAAAGGAATTGGAGTTTGGTTGGCCAAGAGGTAACTGATTCTGTCATTCATTTTTTTCGATCAGGTTATCTTCTTAAAGATGTCAATGCCACTGCCATTACGTTAATTCCTAAGACCAGCTGCCCCCACACAATGAAAGACTACAAATCTATTGCTTGTTGCAATGTCCTGTATAAGACTATCACTAAGATCTTAGCTAACAGACTTCAGCCCATTCTACCTCTTATTATCAACAAAGCTCAGGCTGCTTTTGTTAAGGGCAGATCAATATCAGACAACATTTTACTAATGCAAGAGCTTGTTAGAAATTATCAAAGAGATTGTGGTCTTCCTAGATGTGCAATAAAGATAGACTTAATGAAAGCCTATGATTCAGTAGACTGGGAATTTTTGTTTGAAAATATGGTAGCAATGGAGTTTCCTGCTCAGTTTATTTCCTGGATTAGGATATGCATCTCTACTACTATGTATTCAGTGGTTATTAATGGGGAACTTGAGGGCTTCTTCAAAGGGGAAAAGGGGCTAAGGCAAGGAGACCCTATTTCTCCTTATCTTTTTTTGTTGGTTATGGAAGGCTTGTATGCTATCTTGCAAAGGAAAATTTCTCAGGGGCAGTTTACATTCCATCCCAAATGTAGTGAACTCTCCATTTCCTACTTGGCATTTGCTGACGACTTATTTCTCTTGTCTGGAGCTGATTGCTCCTCTATTGGCATTATCAAGGAAGTCTTGGATGAGTTTTTTCATTCTTCTGGGTTGAAGCCAAATTTACAAGAGTCTTATATTCTTTTCTGGTGTTAGTAATGAGGTTAAGGATGACATTCTTCGATTACTTCCCATCCCAGAGGGCTCATTGCCTGTGAAGTATCTTGGAGTGCCTCTTATTTCTACCAGATTGAAGTATGAAGACTGTGTGCAATTAAAGGAGAACACTAAGCAAAGAATAGAAAGCTGGACAAATAGATCTCTTTCTTTTGGGGGCAGAGCTTTGCTAATCCAGTCTGCTCTTTTCAGCATGCAAACATATTGGTGCTCATTGTTTGTCCTACCACAGAAAATTGTGGAAGAGGTGGAAGCCATGCTTAGAGCATTTCTTTGGTCCGGGCTTAATCTAAAGAAGACATGGGCTAAAGTGCAGTGGCTGGATGTTTGTTCTCCAAAATCTGAAGGTGGTTTGGGTTTCAAATCTTTGAAATTGTGGAATAAAGCATCCATGATGGCCTACCTTTGGGCTCTAAGTAAAAAGGAGGACACTCTGTGGGTTCAATGGGTTCATACCTATATTATAAAAGGTGGCAACTTCTGGTACATGCCCATTCCTTATGACTGTTCTTGGACAGTTAGAAAGCTCATGAAGTTAAGAGATTTGGGGCATAAATTTGTAAAGCACACAATAGGCAATCGGAAGGCCACTTTCTTGTGGTTGGACAATTGGCATCCAAATGGCCCTCTTTACAAACTCTTTGATGACAGAACTTTATCCAGGCTGGGCCCTTCTCTTTATGATAAAGTCAGCTCTGTTATTGCTAACGGTGCTTGGCATTGGCCTAGACCTCGTAATAGGATTATTCAGCAGATTCAAAATTCTATTCCTGACTCTTTCATCCCACATGACGATAGGGAGGATGTGATTACTTGGATCATCTCCCCTACTGACAGTTATTCATCTGAGCACACTTGGGAAGCTCTGAGAAATAGGAGACCCAAGGTGTGTTGGTCTTCACTTGTTTGGTTCTCAAAAAATGTCCCCAAGTGGGCATTTATTTTGTGGATTGCTTGCTTGAGGAAGCTTGCCACTAAAGATAGACTTAGAAGGTGGGGACTGCCTATTGACCTCCTCTGTAGTCTTTGTTCTCAGCATGATGAATCAGCCAATCATTTATTCTTTCAATGTAATTTCTCAAGACAGGTTTGGCATTCAGTTCTAAGCCGATTTGAAGTTCACAGAAGGCCAGGAAATTGGGATGACGAACTTATATGGGCTATGGGTTACTGTAAAGGTAATTCCTTTCGAGCACTCCTCTTCAAGCTGTCTTTAGTTGCAGGAGTGTATTATATTTGGCTTGAGAGAAACTCTGGGGTGTTTAGGGGAAGGCCAATGAATTCTGATGTGATTTTTGCTCTCATAGAAGACAATTTGAGACTTCGGATCAGCTCTTGGAAACATATTCCTAATTCAACGGAAAACCAAAGATTTTGTCATCTTTGGAATATCTCTCCTCGAATTCTGGGTATTACCACTTGTTAAGAGTGGTTTGATTCTTTTGTAGTTTGTAATAGGTTTTCTTTGTACAGTTTTTTCCTATGTAGTGGGGTTATCCCTGTGGTTTTTGGATGGTTGGTTTTAAAATGCATCATTTCCTCCTCCTATATATAAAGGAGCAGTTTTTCGGAGGTCATTTCAATTTGGGACGAATTTACCCTTTGATTTGGGCCATTTCACCAATTGCCCAGCCAACCACTGGACCTTGTGCTGGACGCGTGGCAAGATCCTGCCGTTTCCCTCAAATCTCCCAATAATGCAGAGAAGCCTTCTCAGACTCTCCCTACCTGTTCCTGCTTCTTTGCTTCTCGCTCTAGAGGATCGATCGTTGAGCATCACCTAGCCATCATTGACCGCTGCCGTCGCCGGTCGCGCCTAACACTACCTCCGGCGGCCACTGGTACACCCCTTTGACTAGAACGCCTCCGTCAGTTGCAACCCTTCGCAACCGCCAAGGCCAGACTCGCCCGGAGCCAAGGTCTCCCTCTCTCTTCTTTTTGTACGCTCCTTCTTCTTTGCGTTTTGTCGATTTGCCTTGCCGCCGTACGGATGCTTTTCCTGTGCTTTTCCGTCTGTGATGGTTTCCCTGTTCTCTGTGATTTGCTGGGGTTTGTTTGGGGTTCTTTGGGGGATCCGTGCTTGTTGCTCCCCTTCGTTAAAATTCGGACATTAATGGCAGCGGTGTGTGCCTTGGCTTTATTTTCGTTGTTTATCCTTTGTCGTTCTGGCCACTTTGATGTTTTTTGGCTGTATATTTGTAGTTTTCGTTCACTGCGTGTGTGGTGCTTGCCTTGTTCTGTGTTTACATCAGGCGGTTAGTTTGACGACAAAAAAAAAAAAAAAAAAACCACTACCGTAGCTTTATTTGCGGACTAATGTCTAACTTACCATTTTTTGATAAATTATTCGTTACTGAAAACAATTAATAAAAAACATAATTGCAATTACCGTTCCTAAACTATGAAATAAACTCTATTCATAAGATTTCCGCCGTTGCGTAGTCTAAAAAAAATGATTTGCATTCCTTTTTTTCCTGCTAAATCCAAAATTTTAATTCGCTATATAACCGTTACAAATGAGTTGTGCACCTTCAAGGTACAATATTTTTTCAGCTTAAGAATTTATCCTATAACAAGGCCACGCTCTTGTGGACTTGTAAATATAAATTGCGTACTTACAATCGCATTTTTGTCTTTTTTCCTGGCCGTGACTTTTTGGCTAGGTTCTTCCATAATCTTAGTGATTGATCGTTCATTTCAACAGAATGAACAAAAAAAGATAAATTCCCCCAAAAAAATCTAATGGTGCTAACCAAAAAACCAGATACAAGAGTATTTGAGCTCTAAAAACCATTTGTTCAATACTTTTTCTAGCATTATCAAACTCTTTTTTTACATTTGGTGATAATTTCATAATTCTTAAACTCTTCTCTTGATATGAATGCTTAATCGAGAAAGAAAAAACATGCACACCTAAGTAAAATTTGCACAAACAGATAACAAAACATATAAACTGACCAAAAAAATTATGGAAGAACCTGCCCCAATCCGTTCAGTTGGTTTTTGTATTTCATCTGTATATGCCCAAAATAGCTTAAATATACTAATAATAACATAAATGGAATTTATGTACTTATGGGAAAAAGATCCAATATATGCACAAGAGAGGAATCTTTTGCAGCCACTTCCCCCTGTGCATGTCCCTTGAAAAAAGGCAGACATCACTTTTTCTTCCCAGAGCTTTTTCTTCATGCATTGTTGTTTCCGAACTGGTGTACAAATTGAAGAACAGCGCCCTCCATTTACACCAAGTTCCTCCGCAAGGCTCGACGCACGCAAGGTTCTGTAATTGCTTGATCAGTGTGCAGAGCAAGAAAATCTGGTATATGCGTCTTCCCTTTCCTTTTAAGCACCAAAAAACTGCACACTAGGTCGGAAGCTATATGATTTTTCCGTTGGCTTGATTCCTTTCAACGTCTAATCTTTCAGGCCACACTATAATTTGAACCCGGAAATCATTTCCGTCAATGGACAGACATTAGGCATAGATTCATCAGTTTTTGCCACGTCAAGTAACAAAGGAACCATTGTCGATTCTCGAACAACCTTGACATACGTAGCTGAAGAAGCCTTTGATCCTTTTGTTAGTGGTGTAAATCACGAAAGAGCAATTCATTAAATGTTTGGTAATGTGATTGTCAACCATTGTCTGAATTTTTTTTTTTAAATATGTTCTTTCTTGTCCTACCCTTATATAAGAAGCAGCAGTTTTTCGGCTGCCATTTCCCAATTTGGGACAACTTTGCTGCTCAATTGGAGATTGCTGTGTGTTGGCATTTGAGGGTAGTTGCGTCATTTCACTCTTGAAAAAATCTGTTGCTATAAACTTTGCAAGTAAAGTTGTTTATTATAGAACTTTAATTGTGATGTTTTGATCTTAAAAAGTGGGCGTTTTGCCACATAATTTAGTGTGGCTTTTTGCTGACTTTAGTAGGTGGTTCTTTTGTTGGTTGGAGTTTTCTAGGATTCGTAGCAATGATACGCATTGTCTGTTTTTTATAGATTGATGTCCTCTCTTTTCTTTTTTTTATCGGCGATTGATTTCCTCTCTTGCATTCTTTTTGTCCTATTTCTCTATGCCTATGCTTTTTCCATTCTATTGATTTACTCATTTCAATGTTGTTCTTTTTTTCTTTTATAGTTCGGCGATCTATTGTAGCTGCTTGGCTTCGGATTAGATGATAAAACTTCTCGGTGCTTATATTCTTGACTACCTTTCTTCAGGTATCTTTTCTCTTCTTTTGCATTTTTTCCAGATTACATTGTAGTTGGAGATACAATTTGGTTTGTGATTCTAGATTTTATTTTCCTGGTGTGGAACATGTAATTTGGAAACGCATTGTTCGTCTATCTTTTATTGATAGTTGTGTCATCGTCGAAAATATTTGTTACGAGAAATATTGAATGCCTCTTCAACTTTTTTCCTTCTTCCTCAAATTTCATCCATTACATTTCTTTTCTTACTCCTATATGTTGTTGCATCAAAAGAAGGCTATACTTAATGGTATGGGTGAGCTCCCAAAATTACTGGGAACATTGGAGCTTCTGCCATTGTTCAATTTACAATTAAAATTGTGGTCGGGTGCTTCAGAAACTGAATTCAGAGGATGAGACTAATGAGGAGAGAGAATGGATGTTTCTATGGGTGGTTGCCCTTGTGTAAAAGAGATGATATTGATCCCTTAATCTGGTCATCAAAACCGATTTTATGCCCAATCTCTTGTTGCGAATGCAGAGGTTTTAGAATTGTTCTCTTTAGAGAAGCAGTTGCTTAGTTCTCATAGTGCCAACCTCGAATTGCGGCATGTGTGCAAGCTCGCAACGAGCGAAGTGATCTTGCTCATCAGGGCAATGAAATTATCCGTGAGGCTGTAATGATAATAGATACCAGCGTATTGGAGAACCAAATGGCTAATTTATGCATAGGTTAGGCAAAATTGCTGTGTTCATACCAGCACTACTAGCGCAGGTTCAGTTTGAGAAGATATAGCCATCTTGTTGAATGCATGAACCATTACTCCACGACACTGTGCAATCAGTGTGTAGGTTAATTGTTCTTCTTCTTCTTTAAACTTTGCAGTTAATACCAACAAAATACTACCCCAAGCCATAAAATGTTCTTTTCGACGGGCATAATATTCGTGCCTTGCACGAGAGAGAACCTAGTACCCAAAAAAAAGACATGGGGATTCTATGCGGAAATGATTCTTTTCCTTTATGTACTTGATAATATGTCAACAACATGTTTAGGTTATACGACAATTCCCACCACCACAAACAGCAACAGCAAAATTTACAATAATACTCACCCTCCTCAACAATCTCAGTCAAAAATATCGAAAAAGGACAACAAAAAACAATCTACTTCAGGTAGATACAAGCTACAAGAATCAAAGAAGTAATTAACTATAAGTTTACTAAGCCATCTACGCTTTCGAAGCAAATCTCCGACCTTTCTCAGTGAGATGTAGATGAAGAAGCAATGTCTGTTTGGAGTGCTGGTGAATTCTGGGTTTGGCTTCGACTTGAACTGTGCTTTTGGGTCTCTTCATGAAAGTCTCTCATGGCTTTGAACCTTAAATCTTCGGTGGAGGAATTTGGTTCTGGAATTATGCTTGGGATAGTCATTCGGCCTTCAAGCATGCTCACCACCTCAGACATTGCAGGCCTAAGTGATGGTGATGCATTTGTGCACAAGAGTGCTACTTTCACCATCCTTTCCACTTCTTCTTTGTTGACTTCAGACCCCAACTTTGGATCCACAAGGTCCATGAAGTTTTCTCCTTGCGGCAAGTGGCACGCCTGCGTATTGTGTGCAACTTGCTTATTAATATACAAAAAGGAAGAACTTTAGAAGAAAAGAAACCATTTGCCAGAAAGTTTAACCTGGACACCGCTGATTAACACTCATCTAAAACCTTAGGGGTAACTATTGGGAAGTTCACTCCCAACTCAACCTTAAATGGGGCAACATGTGCAAGTACTCCAATTTACAGGTATGCAACGAAATTCGTATGTGATCTATAAAACTCCAGCACAACACTCTGAATGTTCGTATTTTCTACTCTGTCACCAACACCTACCCACACAAGCATTCATTGTCTTTGTATCTTAAGCATTTGCCAGTGGAAATGATTTTTGAGAATTTGAAGATATGTTGTTAATGTTTACTTATAATTAGTGATTATAAAGAAGACATCTAATAACAAGAAGTTTTGAAATATTGAAGACAAATCAAAATCATCAAGGAAGGAAGTCCTTATGTACCCAATCTAGCAGACATGTGTAATTGTTACTTGGCATGTAATTGTTGTTGTTCTTCCCGCTGATAATTTCCAAAGCAACAACTCCAAAGCTGTAAACATCTGCCTTGTAAGTCAAGTAACCCCAAAGTGCATATTCCGGGGCTATATATCCTCTGCAAATCACAATGTTCATGTCTCATTCAATATTCAGAAAGTTACTCATATGCAGTTGACATGATAAGCATTCAGTCGTTTGGGCTCCCAACAAAAAAAAAAAAAAAATAGCCCATAGGGAAAGGACAAAAAGACTCACATAGTTCCAGCAACTCGAGTGCTAATGTGGGTCTTTTCATCTTCATTAAGCCTAGCCAACCCGAAGTCTGATATTTTGGGGTTTAGGTTTCCATCAAGCAGCACATTAGTAGCTTTAATGTCTCTGTGAACAACCTTGAATCTTGATTCCTCATGCAGAAAAGCTAAACCTCTAGCGATCCCAATGCAGATCTTAAGCCTTGTTGGACAATCGAGTATCAATTGGTCGTCCTTTGGATCTGAACATTATCCAACACTCAAGCATAGCTACAAAACTACAATAAAGTGGGTACTAGGTACTGAAAGTGTTGTTAGCCATTCCCCATATTTAGTCGATGTTTGTTAACACTTCCATTTTCAATCTGTTCAAACTTTCAATGAAAGTATGTTTGGTAACTGTCTCTCGTTCAAAAAATGGTAAAAATTCCTACAACACGTGTAAGTAGAAAAATATTCTTTTCATTACTTTTAAGAGCAACATTTCATTCTCTCATCCCTTTCCACACCTTCGGCAACTGCCGATCACCCTTAGCCACCACCTTTGGCCATCACCCACAGCCGGCCATTGCCTCTGGCTTCCCTAGGCTAACCTCCGTCATCCCTCCCACTGTTCGGAAAAGTAAGTATTTTAACACAAAAGTGTGCACCAAACAGACTATGATAAGAAAGAAAACAGGAAAACCTACCAAACAACATGTGGGCGACGCTATTGTTTTCCATATACTCATACACCAACAACAATTGGTCCCCTTCAATACAGCATCCATGAAGTTTAACAAGATTTGGGTGCTGCAAGCAAGAAATCATGCCAATTTCATTCAAAAATTCACGATTTCCTTGCCTTGATTTAGATGACAGTTGCTTCACTGCAACTAGAGTACCGTCAGACAATACACCCTGCATCCAAGATCCAGTCAATATCTAAGAATGATAACCAAAACGTGAGATGGATATATCATGGACTTAGTAGAACACCTTATACACAGAACCAAAACCACCTTCTCCAATCTTGTTTGCCGAATCGAAATTGTTTGTGGCAGCTTTAATATGTTTCAAAGTAAAAGAAGCAGTTTTCAACTCGAGACCTTCGAAATCTGTCCAGGAAAAATACCAACATGAATCATGAAACCAAAAAACATGGAGAATAATAATTTGAACAATCATCTTACTTCAGAAATCCATATTATATTTAAGAAACTGTTCTCTTCTCAGATCTGACTATCAACACATGCATTCTGAGCAATGGCCTGCCATGCTTATTATTACAGATAGTGTATATACACCTAAATATATACGTAAGTTACACATGCATCTCATACTCTAATGAAAAGGAAGTTTTGGATCTCGTGAACTTTAAAAAATTTCTCATAAAGTTACCAAACTGTTGCTGGTGTATTGCCGAAAATAGAACAAAGCAACATTGACGACTAACCACATTATTTCAATCAATGCTTACCTTTTCCCCTACTTTTTTTGCCTTTCAAACAGGCTTTCCACCAAAGGACACTGGCTGTTACAAAAACAAAGCATATAGCCACAACTCCAACAGCAACATATGCAGTGATGTTCTTCCTTCCACCGTCTGAACAAGATTTGTTACCTGCCCACAAGAAAAGAACAAAGCCAAACAACAATGCTAATGACAAGATAGTCGACACGAACCTGAAACCCAAATAAATATATGAGAGACGGCAATAGGTATAATCTGTTCAAACTTCACTACCAAACCCATTATATCAATAGCTGCACGTATTTGGCTCGCTTATGGAGATGAAATAGCCAAACGTCAGGGCTGTTTTTGAGAATTCAAATGATAAAGTTACTTGTATCTCTAGCCAATTAAGATTTTAGACGAGTTGGTGGTTAGCAATTTAAAAGCTTTCGATAAGAAGGTAGAGCTAGATATCGACACGGAAAAAAGATGAAGAACACAAGATAAATGAAGGGTGATGGGTCATTTAAATCAATGAAAGAGAAAGGGAAGGCCAACCTAAAGCACCTAAGTAGACAAAAGCAGATAATAATTATCAGATTACATAGCATAACCCAAACATAAGCAACAAAAAGAAAAAGAAAAAGGAAGAGACAAATACGCAGAAAGTACTTACTAGGGATTACAGAAATAGCAGATATGAGGGGGCCATATACTCCTCTTACAGGAATTCGAGTAGTCCCTTTGCCAGCCCAATAAAATCGGATCTCCATAACATTATCTGTCACGCTGGCATTAAATGTTCTTGTCAATTGCTTTAGAGCCCCAACAGCCTCGTCTTCAATATTGAAATCCCTCCTAACTAATTTTCCCTGAATTAAACAAAATAATTACAGATTCTGCATGACCCGTTGAAAATTAAATATGTTCATAGACATAAACAAGACTACCTGAATATAAATATCAAATATCCTTCTCCCAAGACTGTTATATGTATTGTCGTTTGTGAAAAATATCTCAGCAAATTGTAGATTAACAATGTAATTCCCATTTTCTAAGCAGTAACGGAAGTAAGTAAGTGAGATAGGAGCCAGGCGCGCTGTAGTATACAATCCAGAGATGTTTGTTGATGACACAGCTTTGATAAAACGTACATTCTGGAAACTGCTATCATCCATGAAGTCCCCAGTGCTACTGAAACCCCAATAAGAATTACTTCTGTAATATTTTGATGAACCACCCTCAACACTTGCATCACCTTCGTACACGACTTTTTCATTACCTTCTCTGGTAGTTAAATCATTTCCACCACAATTAACATGTAAAGAACACCCATCTGCCATAAGATGAAATAAGTAAACAACAACATCACAAAGGTACATCTACTGCCTCTTAACAAAACTTCTAATTATTGGTGCCAATGACAAAGTTGATTTTCGATTACTGTTGAAATGTGTATCATATGCCAAGAGAGGTTAACAATGAATTTGAGCTATAGATTACACGACGCTTCTTTTGAATAGCTATATTGAATTATTGATAAGGTTTCTGATATCTAATTTAAAAGAACAACAACAGAAACAGCCCACAGCGGCTTCTAGTGGTCAGGTTATTATTTAATTATGGTTATTATATATGATCAGCAGAAAAAATTAAGCTAAAGTTTGAGTCATATTAGAAACATCGATTAAGTGGATCCCTTCTTTTCATAATTTTAGTCATCAGTTAACAGGTTTGTGATTGCCCGGGAGATCTTTTCGAAAGCATGGAGACTTGATTCGCCAAACACCAAACAGAATCTCGTGTTCCATTCAATTGAGGCAACTATATGAATGCTTTTCGCTATTTCACTACATGCACAGTTGAACTAAATAAATTCCTTTTTGCCGAGACATCTCATGTCAATTCTGATCTTTCTCCCCTCCTAGCAGTTTCATTCAGCATCATCTCAATCTTCCTTGTGTTGCATTCAGGATTCCTCGTACTACAGGACTAAACTGTCGCAATTTCTCTCTCAACTTATCTAAAGCTGACGCTACTCCTACCATTTCATCATTTACTCAAAAAAATACGAGGAGATATTGTTATGAGACTCTGAAAGCTAAATAAAAAAGGTAGGGTAGTCCACACCACTGGGTACTCGTAAGAACAAACTTACATCTTGGACAAGTGACATCCTTCATACACGGAAGAATACTCTTTCTGTTGCAGAAATAATACAACAGAATTAGCACCAAATGTGCATAAAAAAAAAAAAAGAGTACTCCTAAGGTGAAATATCCTCAGTATTCCACACCCAACAACAAACGGAAGCTAAATACGCAACATTACAATGGTAAAGAGGTAAATAGTAAAGAGCATCTTACAGGGGGTTCTTCATAGAAGAGCTTCTATATAAATTTATGTAATAATTCCTGATAAAGAGGGGGAACAAAAATGAGGACTAATTGTTAGAAATACAAATATTTCCACTAACAAGAAAGTATATAGATGCACGCAGGGTTTCAAATTGCGGTATTGGTGATATGGTCATGTGGCGGCCCGCGGCTGATATCACACAGTATCGGCCTATACATAGGTAAATAACGGTATTGGAGATCCAAAATTCCGTTACGTATCGGCCGATACGATATACAACAACTTTTATCTAAAACCCTCATACAGGATAAAACCTAATGCTGTGTTTGGATGGGTTTCTGAGAATTTTTGAGTTTGGTTTTTGGGGGTAATAAGTGGAGAGAGATAGAGAGAGAAATGAGAATAATGATTGGACAGTGGAGAGAGAAATGAGAGTAATGATTGGAAGTAGGGATAATGAGTATTTTTTGAGTTGGAATTTTTTTTCCAAAACACAAACCAAACAAAGCATTAATACACAAATATGCTTACACGTTCTCTCGACAAGCAAGCTGGTTAGGATCTTGCCAGGTTAAGTTGTTGTAGGAAAGATCACTGCATGCATCATTAACATTAGTTGTCATAATGGTAGTAATTATACTGATATGATGAATTAGTGACAGAAGTATAACAGATTTAAAAGAAGAAATAAATAGAGGATGTCCAATAAAAGCTTCAGATCCTAAACTTAAACACAGCCGATTAAGCAACTTGGGTTCATTAATATATGATTGGCAGGCATGTTACAGTAATTTCTTTTATGAATTTAAAAAAAGAAATACTGTAAGGGTGAGAACATGTTGTAAATGCAGAGTAACACCGATAAGCTTAAAGACATAATTGGAGCAGTTCAATGAATACAATCGAAATAATAAAGTTATTGCTACTTCTGAAGTAAGATATTTAGTTTCTGAGAGTGCTGCAGTAAATAAATAACAGGACTTGAATTGTTCCCTCCGGGAACATAGAAGAGCCAAGAGTTCTCGACGTCTGTAAAATTGCATTAATAAAGAACAAAGCAGATGGTTCATAAACAATTCAATAAGCAAAACGGAACAAAACTAGAGTCAGGCTTTGTACCAAAGTGGAGAAAAGTCTTGATAGAATCATTAGAGAAGCTGCAACCTTGTTTAAATTAAAAAGCAACTAGCAGGAAGATGTGTTGCGTGGTTAAGGAAATAGAGACCAAAGGTCCCAATATTCTTCACAACCTTTCATCCTTGTACTAAAGAAAACAAAATGTAAATGAGATACAACCTTGAGAGTCCGGATTGAATATCAAGGCGTGATAATTCAGAGGAATCAATTCAGCTACCCATTTACATTATTCGAAAGGAGAAACTGTAAGAGGTTTGGACAGTAAATGAATAAAAGTCGAAGTGGCAGCAGGCTGAAGTGCAGCTGTGCACCAAAGGAAGAAAATTTTTAAACAGAACAATGACAGTTTAGCAATGATGACTGGCGAGGCACAACATCCAACAATCACTCAGGTAATGCATATGAATTAGAAAGTGCGTGAAATAAATTAGCTGATATGATAATGGCTTAGGTCAAAAACTTTGTAGGAATGAAAAAGCATAACCAATACAATTTTGGGAATGAAATCAATTAAAAAAGCAAAGGAAAACCCAATGTAGCCACCAACACCAAGGAAAGTTTATGCAAGGTGCAGGTCAGCAAGTGTAGCTTCAGCAAATATACATACAAATTATCCATTCTTTAATCAAAGTTGGATTCTAGACAGAGTCAACAGTTGACAGTACTTGCTTTTGCAAACATCAGTCCATATGATGCACTCTGAATCATGATTTTACTGGTACAATTTATCCCTTCTAATACTGGATTCAAATTGCTTACTTTAAAGCCCCACAATTAAATTTGTTCAACACATCATAAACAATAGAAAGAAGGCCATGAATTTATGGCTAAACTAGCCGAATTGCACACTTACAAAAAATGCAAAATAATCCTTGAAAAGAAAAATACATACATACTACTTCCATCCGTCAAGATTGAATCAGGTATATTTCCACTAAGCATGTTGCCACTCAAAAACCTATTCAAAGCAACACACACATCAATAAGCTATGTACCTGAGTATGGTGACGGTGAAGTAAGCAGTAGTTAAAAACTTTTGGCAGTGGAAGAGAAAATTAGATGTAAAAACCATGTCTCCAACAACGGCCTAGTTCCTATAACTTTATAAAATTAGTAGGAGAAGGATCTCTCTCGAGTACTATGCGAGAAATAACCAAATGCCACAAAAATTTCAATACGTACACAAACTTCAAGCTCTTTGAAGGTATGTTATTTGGAATGTCTCCCACTAAACTGTTAAAACCGAGATCCCTGTCCAAGTCAATGCACAGATAGAGTTAAAAAAGGCAGAGAAAAAGTCTACGAACGATCTTATACCATGAATTTTATTAACAGTAAAATGCAAACTGTTTCCTACGTAAAACTTGCAAACATAGAGAAACTTAATGGATCAAAAAACAAATGTAGAAGAGTGAGAAGAGAAGAAGTCCTCCTTAGCAAAAGCAAACGAAGGAAAATAGAATATAACAGAAAAGGATAGAAAAACATATGGGACATAATATACTGTAATTCCTATGTTTTCCATGTTTCTAGGAAATAGTCCTCCATTTCTAGGAAAATGGAGGCTGAACAACATAGGAAATGTTTTCACTTTTAGAGAAAATTACCTCTAAGGATAGAAACAATGCACTTAATTCTCATTAAGGATGAACTCAGTTTTTAATTACCTCCAAGCACAACCTCATGATAAAATTACCCTTTTACCTTTCAAATACTATTAAAATTCACTAAATTCACTAAACCCTATGAAAGTGCCTAAACCCTAGGGGTAGGGTGGGGTAGACACTTTAAAAGGGGCAATTTTGAGAAAATATTCTACAAATCCTTAACGGTGCATTTTCGTAAAATAGAATGTCCATAGATTTTACATGCAAGTTGAAGGTCTACACTCTAGACACTAAACTCACCTAGGAAAAGATTGATGCGTGGGGGAAAGAACATTGCATTAGGGTAGTATTCCATATATTATTCTAACCCATCCACTGTAATCATGCAGGCATGTAGTTGATCATATATTCACAAGAACATTTACCAAAACCTTAACATGCTATACTTACAACATCTGCAGACTATAAATTTTCCAAACATAGCCAGGGATTTCACCATAAATGTTGCAGCTTCTCAAAACCCTAAAATCCAAAAAGGCAATAAACTTAAACATTCATCAATCGTACACCTATATACACTTCTCAAAGTCAAGCACTACGATGATCAAGCATACAATGTTATTAGCCCTGTAGTGTTGTTGAAGTTAGGAAATCTCTGAGCTGTCCCATTTATGTCACTGATTCTCCTGTTAAAGAAGTACCACCACGAAAAATTTCAATCAACAGTACACCACTAGTTGAATATATGAATGAATTAAGTAAAGAACCTATATTTACTTCATCGATTAAAGGATGTTCTGTACTCACAAGTCAGTTAACTTATTCAGAAGGGATATGTTCGGTGGAATGGGTCCCTGAAATCCACTGGCATACATTTCTCTACATTGACACAGATTAGTATGGATTGTTAGGTATATGATAGGAAATTTCTGTGCACATAGTTGGTCTCAGGATGAGTTTTTGGTATATGCAAGATTAAAAGGAACTTACAATCTTCCAAGTTGTTTCCAGTTTTGTATAAAATTAGGTATTGCTCCGCTGAAGTTGTTATCATTTATCCTACTGCATTGTGCAAGAGACTGGAGCTGAACTAACGTCATGATCGAAATGGTATAAGAATCAAATAACATAGCATAGATGCTTACAAATCTGTTAGATTTCTTAGCCCAGCCAAAGAAGTTGGTAGCTCTCCACTCAACTGATTCGAAGACAGTATCCTGAAATTTTATATCATGTGGCCAAACAAAGAAGTTAGTCATTCTTTCATCCTTCACAAATCTTATTCAATGAGAAAGAACAAGTAAATAAGGAATGATAAATCTTACAAAGTATTCAAGTTAACTAGTTTTCCAAGTTCAGAAGGAACACTGCCAGAAAATTGGTTGGCTTCAAGATTCCTGGTTCAAAACCTCCATTGAGATTACGAAAAATGAAAAACAGGGAAAAGTACCACCACTAATGTCTTGAATTGTGTGGGGAAAGATGATACTACTATTGCACATCTATAAATCAATAAAACATTTGTTGAATTTAATAATACAAAACACCCAAAATTGAGATAAAGGGTGTCTTGGTCCAATTTCAATACTAAAGATGAAAATTTGATATCATTTTAAACGATTCTAATTATGACAGCACTCCCAGAAAGTAAAGACTTACTAATCTTTAACTTTCCGAAGTACCAAAAAAAAAAAAGCAGCAGCAAATCTTGAAAACGTACAGATATGTGAGACTAGAGAAATTTCCAAGTTCCTTCAGAATTTCCCCTGATAAGCGGTTTACAAGAACAGAGCTGCATCAAAGTTCCATAAGGAGAAACTTTACGACAACTAAGCTACTTGAGCAAGGGACAGATATATATTACTCCCTCCGTCCAAGTTTAAATGTCCTTTAGGGCAATCTGTGCATTTTCAAACCCCCCCCAAAAAATATTTATTTATTTATTATTATTTTTTTAATTTTTTACACCAAATTAAATGTGTACTTTAATTTGGTGTTATAAAATAAAATAAATAATATATAATATTTTTTTTTTAGTTTGAAAATGCACGAATTCCCATAGGGGATATTTAAACTAGGATGGAGGGAGTACATACATACTATAATATATATATATATATATATGTGTGTGTGTGTGTGTGTGTGTGTGTGTATGTGTGTGTATTTATGTATACACCAAGCTTCTACTAAGGGCGCTCTTAACTTGTTAAGTTAAGGACTTCCCCTTTCTCGATCAAATTTTGACAATCCGAACCGTTTAATGTGTTTAAAACGTGATTTTAAGGGTATACGTGAGAAATCGAAAAAATTATGACCTGGAAGAGCTTGATCCGAGCAATTTTTTCATTTTGGATCGTCAAAATTTGATCGGGAACAATGTCAAACTCATGAGGTGTTAAGTTAAGGGCGCCCTTAGTAGAAGGGGACCGGTATGTATATGTATATGTATATGTATATGTATTATATATTATCAGGGCGCTTCAGCTAAGGTCGCTCTTATCCCATAAAAATGCGGACGTCGCTCAGCTGTCGTTGGATTATGTGTTCGATGGTCCAGATCCGCAGACGTATTCTTACCGGTAAGAATACGTCTGCGGATCTGGATATATATGTATATACACAGTCGGGTTCCGGTGAGGGATCCCGCATTTTTTTAAAATGCGGGACTCCCCTTCCCGATTGAATTTCGATGATCCGAGCCGCTCAAAGTGATCAGAACGTGATTTTAAGGGTCCCCGCGAGAAATCAGCAAAAAAAATAACCGGGAAGGGCTTCATCCGAGCAGTTTTCATTGAACGGTTCAAAAAAAAAATGCTCGGATGAAGCCCTTCCCGGTTATTTTTTTTGCTGATTTCTCGCGGGGACCTTTAAAATCACGTTCTGCACACATTGAACGGTTCGGATTTTCAAAATTTGATCGGGAAATGAAAGTTCCGCATTTTAACAAAGTGAGGGATCCCTCACTTGATAATTTGTGTGTACATATATATATATATATATATATATATATATATATATATATATGGCGCTTCAGCTAAGGACACCCACATAGTGGTAAAATGCGGACGTCGATGGTCTAGATCCGCAGACGTATTCTTACCGGCTAGCGTTTGACGTCCGCATTTTACCACTATGCGGGTGTCCTTAGCTGAAGCGCCGCGCGCGCGCGCATGTGTATGTGTGTGTGTGTGTGTGTATATATATATATATATATATATAGAGAGAGAGAGAGAGAGAGAGAGAGAGAGAGAGAGAGAGAGAGAGAGAGAGAGAGAGAGAGAGAGAGAGAGAACTTACATTGAACTCAATCGCAAAGAAGCCCATTCAAGTGGAATTGTACCACTGAGGACATTGTATGCGAAATCACTACAAACGAGAAAATAGAGCAGATTTTCATTTCATACAATGGTAATCATGTATGTGTGATAGAATTTTGCTATTAATTATTTGTTATATGGATACTCAAGTCAATTCCAGTTTTATCAAGACAAAATAAACTACAAAAACGAATATATCACAAAACTTCAAATTCTAAAGAAAGCAACGTCCAAACATCTCGGGGCTATTTCTCAACAAGCTGACACTCTATGGGAATGGTGGATCCATTCCTATGTCATCAAAGAGCAATGCTTATGGAATATGCCCATACCTGCAAATGCCTCTTGGACTTTTAGAAAGATATTGAAGCTAAAGATATTAACCATAGCATAGGATATGGTGCAAAGACTTTCCTAGTTTCCTTCGATTAGACAACTGGCACCCCCTTGGCCCTCTGTATACTAGGTTTGGGGATAGAATTTTTTTCAACCTTGGCAGGTCTCTTCAGTTAAGGTTGATTCATTATTAGGAAAGGATCTTGGTTTTGGTCTGGGAGAAGGAATGCAGTAACAAAGGAGATCATGAACCATACCCTGTATGGTCCTTCCAAATCCTTCTCAGGAGGACTCAGTGGTGTGGACTCTTAGTCATCATGGTTTTTCTACCAAATCTGCATGGACAGCTATAAGAGTGGCCAAGCCTGAATTGCCTATGGTTTAAGGTGATTCGGTGTAAGCATTTTGTGCTTAGCTGGCTATTTTGGGAAGGTTGGTAACCAAAGATAGGATAAAGAGGTGGGGGATTCTTGTTGATAATTCTTGTGTGCTGCGTGGAAGTGGGTTAGAAGACCATGATCACCTTTACTTCCAATGTGGTTTCTCCGCTCAGCTCTTAGACTTTTTAATGAGAAGATGTGGTATGTGGCTAGAAGGCCTTCCACCTCGGCTCAAGAGGTGGTATGGGCAATCCCAAAAGCAAGGGAGAGGGCTTTCAGCATTCTGTATATAAACGTACATTGGCTCTATCATTTATCATGCATGGCTTGAAAGAAATGCAAGGATCTTCAAAAACACACGAAGGAGTGTGGATAATGTGCTCAATGTGATTGTTTCAGACTTGAGATCTTGTTTCAGCTCATGGCGGAAGGTTAAGAGGTCCGCCAAAAATCAGGAGTTCAGTGCCAGATGGGGTTACCTCAGCGTATCTTTGTTCCTTCGTAATTGTTTTGTTCTCTTTTGCCTGAATTTCTTTAGCTAGTTAGTCAGGAAGGAGGGTTTGGTTTCTATGTTAAGTACCAGGTGGTTAGAAGTGGTTTTCCTCCTCTAAGACCCTGGTGTTAAGTTGTATCTTTGGTTTGGTTTTCTAAAATTTATGTTACCCAAAAAAAAAAAAAAAAATGGGCAGAAACATCTGCACAACAAATATTATATGACAAGATATTTCACAGTATGAATCATATCAAAAAATTTCCAAATATTGCATAAAAGAATGCCCTTACATCTCTTGGAGATAAGGAAGTTTCACCAATTCGGGCGGAAGTATACCAGGAAGACTATACCCCTTAAGCACACTGTCAGACAAGGTTGCCATTAGAAAAGAAGTTAGTATTGACAGCATTTCACTGAATTTTACTCCTGGACAGCTGAAAGGACTTTATTGAATACTGTTTTGAACCATCCACTTTTATGCTACGTAAAAACCATTGAATAACGTCCATTTTCAACTAAAAACTTAGGCATATGCTAATGATCTACGGAGGATGGAAGGACACTCCTTAAGTTGTACTGCAATTCATAACAAGAGTGACAATCTAGCGAGCATGCTAAAATTTCAAAAGGAGAATTGTTTTTTATATGAGACAATAATTGGGCAATGAAATCTTGCTAAGTAAATTTGTGTGTACAGAATAGATGCTATTGTATCAAACCAGGAGTATAGAATAACACAAAAAATAATATTAGTGTATAAAACTTTAATGCAACATATGTGTAGAAACTATACATCTTGTCGACATGGCAATAGGTGTCATTCACAAAGTTGCATTGGCACTTAACAGAGCCCTCTGATCCCCAAGGTGCCTGAGCAGTTAACCCAACCACTTCAACTTGGCATGAATCACTGTTGAACTCCCAATATATTGCACCCATTGAAGTGGCAATTTGCTGGAGAGCGTCCACTAAATGAGAAACAAGCATAAAAAATGAGTCAACGCCACTGAGTACAATTCATCAGTGACAGGTAAATCTTTACGTAAAATAGCTGCAGAAAAGAAGGTAATATATTGAAGAAAAATAAACCAAAAACTAGAGATCTCCTTCACGGTCGGAGTCAAGCGAGAGGGGGTAGGAGGAGGAGGAAAGCGTGGGGGTTGGCCCCTTTGGCGGTTTTTTCAATCCTAAATGCAGTATGCAATAGAAGATTTTTTGCAAGGGAACCAACGCCTGTTTTAGCAAAGTGGCAAAAACTCAAGTCCGATCAGCAAAAATGGATGACGTCACCTAGGAGCTTCTCTCTCTAGGCGATTTCTGTGCGATCTCTCTGCGCCATTGCTGGTCGAGCACCCGATTTCGGCTTCAACGATTTGGCTATTGGCAACGAGCGACGACTCCAGGGGGCCTCACCTAGGCTTCTCCGTTCTTCTCGTCAGAACGGTAAGTGCCCTCTCTACTCTTGTTAGGGTTTGAAATTTGGGTTTTTGCAAATCATGGGTAAACAAAAATCGGCTCAGAAATTAACTCTACGGGACTTTCACGACCAAATTGATAATGGGCATAGTTTTTCTGATGTCGAAATTGTCTCTATTGATGAGGAAGATGATGATTTTTCAGTGGTGGCCACTGACAACAAAGTCCAGGAAGCGGCTATTGTGTCGATGGTTACCATTGATGTATGGCCGAAACTCGGCACAGGCGATCCTACTCCGGGATTGAAATCCTCGGCCAAGGCAACTGAGTGTGGTGGAGGAGTGATTACGACACTTCCTCAGGGTCATCTTGTTCAAGGGGACAAATCAGAAAGTCAAGCTAATGCTTGGACAAACCGGAAGATTTTAGTAAAAAATGGAAAGCTAAGTAAACACCTTAAGAAGTTTCCAATTGTGTACGAGAATGGTCATGATTCCGACTAAAATTTCTGAAAATGGAGCTTTGAAATGGAA
Source organism: Rhododendron vialii (assembly GCF_030253575.1). Classification (NCBI taxonomy): domain Eukaryota; kingdom Viridiplantae; phylum Streptophyta; class Magnoliopsida; order Ericales; family Ericaceae; genus Rhododendron; species Rhododendron vialii. The sequence continues at coordinate 16,872,039 of NC_080558.1, forward strand.
AAATGCAATTGTGGGCTGCTTTGTTGACAAACGTTTATCCTACTTCCAAGTTAGGTCATGGGCTCAACGGGTATGGAAAATTGACGTTGAGGATGTCGTCACTCTAGACAATGGATTTTTCGTGTTCAACTTTAGGGACGCAGCAGCTTTGGACTACATTCTTGAGAATGGTCCATATTTCTGTGGGGGCAAACATATTGTGATTAAAAAGTGGCATCCTGGAATGCATCTTACTAAAGGCACCTTCTCTAGTGTTCCGATATGGGTTAAACTCTACAATGTTCTCCTTGAATCATGGACCGAAGATGGTTTCAGTTATATTGCTAGTTATATCGGTAACCCCTTGTACCTTGATAAGTTCACATAAGATCATAGCCGGTTAACGTTTGCTCATGTGTGTATTGAAGTGGACGCGGCAAAAGAGATTCCCAAGTCCTTTGTTGTAAATTTGGGTTACGGTGAGCCATATGAAATTAGAGTAGAGGTTCCTTGGAAACCTCAAGCATGCCACATTTGCAAAATTTTTGGCCATACTACTAATGCTTGCGGAGTCAAGCCCCAAGCTCCTCCTTTTCAAGTGTGGAAAGCCAAAGAGATGGTACGACAGGAAGTCCCGGTTGTTAAAGAGCGAATTGTCAAAGAGAAGGAAGGACAAGTAGTCCCGGTTGTTCAAGAGCGAGCTGCTAAGGAGAGAGTAGATGGAGATAAAAATGAATGGGTCGAGGTGAAGAGGAAGAAAGCCAAAAGAACTCCTTTGGCCATCTCTTCTTCTTTATGTGGTTCTTCTACGGCAAATGAAGTTGGCGATCTAGAGAGATGTGAGGATTCGGGTGCCTCTGCCGTTGTGAAAATAACAAACAAAGATGATGCTAGGACTGTGCCTCCTTCGGTTGTGCTTTATCCTGTATCTTGTGACACTGCTCCGGTCCAAGGTCGGGGTAGCAATCAACGAGAGCTTCCTCCCGTGGCTCTCCGTCGATCAACACGTTTTCAAGAGTCTCCAAGGATCCATTTGGAAGGCGATTTCATTGGACCTCATCAGAGCTTGAATCAGGTAGTGGGTGATTCCACATTACCTACACCTGCTAGAGGTGAAACCAGAAAGAAGCTTCGAGAGAAAATAAAGATGTTGAAGGCTTCAAGGAGTTAAGGCTTGCTTGTCATTTGTGTTGCTTTTTTGAAGTGTGCTTTGAGTGTTATTGGATATCTGCTATGTGTTATTTAGGTTTTTTTAGATTTTCTTCTTTTCTTTTTTTCTTTTTCTCCTGGGGTATGCCCCTTGTAGGCTGTATATTTGGTTAGCCTTTTTTCTATTTCAAGCTAAGTTACCCAAAAAAAAAACCAACGCCTGTTTTCAAGCTCATGAAGAGTAACAAATTTGATGTCTCAACAAAATCCGAAAATCGGTTGAAGAATGGTTGAAGCAATCCGGTAAACTAACTGGACAAAAGGGCTTTGGAGTAGCATGAGATGTATAAAACCATTCCTAGATCCTGGCCTTCTTTTTGAAGGGTGACACCTCCTTGGTGTACAATCCCCTCTTTTTGTATTCAAGTTGCTCTCCCTTTCGGCTTCTTTTATATATTTATCAACTTATCATAAACAACTTCGCAGTATCTTTTCCTTTGGAACATCCAAGATCCAAACAAAACATAAAGGAGTCTCCTCATTAAGTCATTTGTGATATCACACGTCCTGATTGAACCTGTCAGAGCTTGTCCCACATTGGTTAATTTTAACCTCCAAATCTAAAACATAAGTCTTAGTAACATCTTCACTCATTGTTAATTGGTTTTGAATTGAATGTTTTATCGGAACCCGTCACTTCAAAAATTCAAACCTAAACCTCTTAATCTTTCCTTTCCTGACGTCACCATTTACCTCAAACTCAACAACCCACCACAAAGCGTAATGAAAGGAACAGTCTAAGTGAAACCAGATAATGACAAACCAACTCCAATTTCAATTTCACACCCTTTCCTACATTTTCTTGGCAGCCAAACAGAAAGACAGTCAAATATGATATGGGAAATCTAACATACCTTCACCCTGGGGCAACTTCGACACGGAAATCCTCAATAACCAGAAGCAGCTCAAAGAAAGAATCCAAAAGACAACTCCATTTCTGTGAACCATGTTTTCCAGGTAGTATATTTTATATGTATATATCTGGAAGACCCTTGCAGAGAATTGTCAGCAGGAGGAAATGGACTCACAGCTGAAACCCCAGGAAGAGAAGGTGGAGTCCTGAGCAGATTTTAGAGAGAGAAAATACCCAGGAAGAGAAGTGAAATATTGACTGGTGTTTTTGACATGCTTTAATTTGGTAGTTTTCATTCCACATCTATCTATTATGGGGAAATTATAGTTACCCCCTCAAACTACTATACCTCGGAGACACTTTACCCTCGCCAGCTTTTTTTTGACACTTAACCTCCTCTAACTAGTGAAAACGCAATTTCCGTTTGCTTTCTGTTATGAATTGCATGGAAGATGTCACATGCAACTCACATGCCTTCTCATCTGAAAAATTAATACGTTTTTGCCCTATCTCTTTTCTACATACATCCATATTTCCATTTTCCATGCTACATATCATACCCATCACAAGACTTGGCGTGGACCTCTTCGGCGAGCGTAGAGGTAGCAACCGAGAATAGCATGGTGCCAGCGATGATGTTGGCGGCGGCGGATTGAAACCAGTGACTGGAGGGGCGATGGGCGATTGCGTGACGTCAGAAGAAACAAGACTTGAACAGAGAACTGCTGCTGTTGTACGGCGCCGTTCGAAGAATCCGGTGGTGAGTAGTAGGGCTGGCGTTGACTCCCAATATAAAACGGGTTTTGGCAAACAAATGGGTTTGACATATCTGATTTATCTATTACTTTCACCCTTGTGGTCAACGATTATAACTATTATAAGTTCTTCTTCTTGAGCTTCTTGCCGTTGGTTTTGGGTTTGATTGAGCAGTGGTTGATTTGGGTTTTTGTGGGTTTGAGGAATCTAGGGTTAGGGTTTGAGGAGATTGAGGTTGAGATGGGCATACAATTTGTTGTCGATGATTTTGGGTTGGGTAAGGGTTTTGGGTTTGTTGAAATTAGGGATCTTGGTGGGGAAGAGAGGAGTTGAGTTTTGTTCACCCTCCACTTAAGAGAGTGAACATTACTTTCCTTCTTATTGGTTGAAATGATGTAGATCCCACCACAAAATGATGTTATGCTTACCAAAAAGTGTATCGCATGGTAAACATAACATTACTTTATGATGGGGCCCACACCATTTCAACCAATAAGAGATATGGTAATGTTCATCCTCTTTAAAGGAGGGTGAACAAAATTGCACTTGGAAGAGAGAGAGGCAGACTTAACCGGAAAAAAAAAACAGACAGAGAGAGAGAGAGAGGCAGGGATGACTGGTGGTCATTGGGGTGACTTTTGGTGGAGAGCTGCTACTCACACAGATGTTTTTAAAACAGATTATGCACATATTACAATATGGGGCCCACTACGGGCCTTATACAAACGATCTGATCTGTTAATTAAATGTTATAAAAAAATATCAAAGATTTTTAAAAAAAAATCAACTTAATCCGATATTTTTTCGCACTCGATTCAATGATCTAACTTTTCATTCAGATTTTAGGATAATAAAAAGTTAGAATATTGGATCAAACACTTTGGATTTAGCTATTTTTTTGTGGGGACCCTTGAAAAAATGTTTTACAATTAATGAACGGATCGGATCGTTTGTGTGTGATCTGTGCACGATCTGTTTTAAAAACGTCTATGTGAACAGACTTTCTGCTTTTGGTGATGATTGACTTTTGTTCTTGGCCTCTCTTTTTTTTTTCCCCCCTTTTTTCAATAGAGGGCAAAACGGTAACTTACATCCACTCCCTAACGGAAGTTACTTGATTCTGCATTTTCATTAGTTAGAGGAGGTTAAGTGCCAAAAGTAAAAGTTTGAGGCGGTAAAGTATCTCTGAGGCATAGTTTGAAGGAGTTAACTATAATTTGCAATTCAACATGCATCGTTTACCTGTCTTGTACTCCAGCAGTATCGATGTGAATCTGCTGCATGCAATGTATTATTGAATTCGAGTGGGAAAACTATGGGCACACCATTTGGTTTAAGTGTACATTTTTTTTCTAGCTAAAATTGGGTTGTGTAAATCTGACATAATATTTAGTGAAAGAATGACACTTCTCTTTTTATCCATCGGTAAATCTGACATAATATTTAGTAAAAAAATGACTTTTCACACTTCTCTCTTTATCCATTGGCATTTTAATTTTTTTTCGTTTGTCTATATAAAATTATAAAATTACCCTTACTCTTTTTTTTGTTTTGTTTTTATCAATCCTAATCTACTCTATTCAAGAGGACTTGGGGAGGGATGAGTACTTATGAGAATCGAACCATGCCCATGTGCATGGGAGTACAAGGGAGGCACCAACTGCACTCCACTTCACTTACAAATTACCTTTACCTCTTGAATCGTTTTTTTCATATAAATGGTAATTCGGTACTTTCATGTGAATAAAAAAAAAAGAAGGGCTAATGGACAGAAAGTGAGTGTTAAGGCTTTGTTTGGTTTACATTTTAGAAAGTTATTTTTGAGAGTTGGAGTGGTAATGAATGGAGAGAGATAGAGAGAGATTTATTGAAAACTGTACCGAAAGTTAAAAGTAACTCTCAAAATGTTAAACCAAACGGACATTTCTCTATTCAGAGGCTTCTAGTTTGTTGAAATATATTATCCATAGTCTATAATCTTTATGGAAAAGCAATTCATTCAAATACCGTTAAAACTTTGATCAGTTCATTTAATTTTTGTTTTAAATTTGTAGGGACCAAAAATTGAAAGGTCAAGTTTTTGTCGATATCCGATTAAATTGATTTTTTAAAAACTTTTAAATATTTTAAACAAAATAAACAACTTTGATAATAAATGTGAGACTCCGATGTGAATCTAACACAACTCAATGTATATCTGGTTTCACTTAGTGTGTTTGCCTGTTGATGTCCAACCATTCAATGGAGTAGTTTTGAGTGTTCGTCATTGTCGTTGCTATCCATGTTGGTCTATTCTAATATATAAAGGGGAGCACCATTTGGTGTGGACAAATTTTTGAGGCTAATTTTGCACTCCCCAAAATGTCCTACCAAAAAACAAAAAAGGGGGCAACAAATCATAACCTCTGCACAAATAACTGTAAGTACTAAGAGCATGTACACCGGTACTAGATAAAATACCTACTCAAAAAGTACAATTTCTATTTTACCTATCACTTTTTTACATCCACACCACAACAGCCTCTTTACAATTTCCTCTCTATGTAGTATTAAATATTAAAAAATACGGCGTAATACAAAATTCTTGTGTGTATATGTGTATATATAGTATGTTCATATATACTATATGTAGATATGGTATATAAACTGCAGACCTAAGTCGAGATTGACGTCGCCGAGTGAGATTGAGGTCACCGGACCCAAGTCTTTCTTCGTTGAAGACCTCCGTCAAGATCGATTCCAGCAAATACTAGCAATTACACAATTCACTTTTTCACAAATGTATTTTACCTCTTTTAGTGCAGGATTGTTTTTGTGCTTTTCCTCTCCCAACTAGAGAAAAAGCCTTTTTACCTCATCTCATGTACATGCTCTAAAGGTAAAATCACACCTACACAACCACACCTATAAGCCCCACGTATAAACACTAGCATTTACACAATTCTGCACACTGCACTTCGCACAGAACTGTTATCGTTCTTGGAGGAAAAAACCAAACCAAAAACTATGACTGCCAAAAAGCTGTCGACTATTCTACTTTATCTTTTGTTTACTATTTTTCTCCTCCAACTTTAATTACTTGTCCGTATTCTCACTTTTAATTTTTCTATTTTTCCCTTCCTTTTACCTTTGGACAAAGGTTCCTCGGAAAAACTCCGTGGATAAACACATCTAGATGAGACCAAAAAAAAACCTGGATTTGAAACACTTTGGGGAAAATTCAAGTCGGTGACCAAGAGCTTAGGTCCACAAAATTCAGTATGGTTCGATTGGATGCAGTTTTCTTTCTATTTCTTCTTACGTTATTCCATAGTTGGGCCGGGGCACACACGATACGGGTGTGGCGTTAGTATAGTATGGTAATGTATAGGTATGCATATACATGTTTTTTTTTTTTTGAAAGTCATGCATATACATGTTAAATGTATATAAATTAGAGGACGAGGCACACGCGATATGTGTGCAAATCGGATTTTCATAACATTTGTGAAAATTCGATCAAACAATAAGTGGAAAGCATTTTTACAAAAATATTGTGAAAATCTGACTTGCACACGCATCGCATGTGTCCCGACCTCTAGTAGTAATAAATTACTAGTACCAAATTGGAATTGTACCGTAAAATTCATGTGACGTCAGCCTGCCAATATTTTTTTGCTCGGCAGCCTGCCAATATTAATCTAGATAATCTTCAATCACTCGATTTGTTGGACTTCTTGACCAGATTATATTTACAAGAGTTTACGTTAATTGGATACTATGGAAAATAAGTTCATTTTTGTAAAAAAAACGGACAAGATATGTGAAATTTAAAAAAAATTATTAAATGCTCGAGAGCCCTTTGACACCACATATATTCGTGGGTCCTACGAATATGTTTATGGGTCTCATATAAATGTGTGGTGTTAAAGAGCGGAGAATTCTCGCAAAATTCATTCGGCAATTAGTGTTTTCCCATGAACCCCAAGTAGTTTACTGGGGGTTCAAGACTTGAAAGTTATAGATTTTCTTAATCCAAAGGTCTCATGTTTGAAGATGCAAGCAACTCATATGAGGCCAATAAATATGGGGTTTGTTTTGTCTTTAATTGAACTCCCGCTAGCAAACAACATAATTGGTGCCCCAAAATATTTAAGATGCCGATGCTTGAGTTGTCAAAAATAAATTAGTGCTTCCCATGAACTCAATTTTTACATGGCAATTCTAAAGGATGAAACAGCAGCGAGATGGGCAGGAGGAACTCATACATCATACATATAGGAGTAATATTTTTCATAACTCAGCGTGTCTAGCTAGCTTACACAAATCTCAACTAATTTTTGAAGACCAAATTTTACAGTCTACTAGCGGAGAGTTCTATCAAAGTCAGGATAGAGTCCCATATGAACTGGCCCAATAAAAGAGTTAATAGAGCTCGAGAAATTTAGTACTTAAAACCTTAAGAGTGAAACAATCTCATAACTCCCTCAATCTTGGCCAATAGACCAATCCTTGGAATCGAGGGCACATATATATCTTGATAATTGCATGATACAGTCCCAATTGAAAAACGTAAAGAATCTTCTTTCCTAAAAAAATCCATGAGAGCTTATATGCGCTATGTCAATATTGTATGCTTCTTGACAATTGCTTTTGTCCATCCTTTCATCATACAGAATTAATTTGAATGACCATTACGAGTCATTTTAAGATGATGGGATATGCTCAAAGAAACGTGTTAAATGTAGCATTATTTTCTATTACAAGTGGATGCCAACGCGATGCCAAGTACTCAAAAAGACTAGAAAAGCTAGACTATTTGTGGTATTGATTCATAGCATGTCACGTCCTCGAATTTTAACATAATTATAAATGATTTTCATAATAAAAATACTCACAAATATCCGTACTGTACCCAAAAGATCACTGTGTTCCCATTCCCTCAATTAAGCTTCCAAGTCCATAATGTTCCAACATATTACTACATTGGCTCGACGGCCCCAGATTATCATAAGTAGCGAAGTTCGAAAAAGAATTAGTGGTTACAATATTTCGAGTCAAAAGAATTACAATTTTAGTTACAAATACATCTTTCAAAATAAATTTACAAAGATGAATAGGCAACTCCTTCGGTTAACTTTCAAAAATAATGTCCACACTCCAAGCACGCCAAGCAATGCAAGCTATGGTTCCGGGTTAACACCTGAAAATAATATAAGGCTTGAGCTACACTAGCCCAGTAGAAAAGTCTACGCAAACTCTATATGCAAATGAGATGAAAGATGTCGATGAAACATAGACTTTCGAATAACAAAGGGAGCATGGATGAGACACAAGTACTATATTAGAAATTTAGAACGTAAACGAACACTTCACTCTTGACAGTTAACCTATCTTTGTCCTTCGAATTCATTTTTACTCATCTTTCGATCTTCACGCATCCACCTCATATGGTTACGTTACAACCGCTTAGTATCTCATAAGTTCCCTATGGATCCTTGATGGGCACACAAGAAATCCTTCACATCGTCGCATCACGATATCAATCAAAAGACATTCCGGGCATTAGGACCCCGTATACCCAATTTACATTCCGGGTGATAATGACCCCGTACATCCAATTCTCATTCCGGGTTCTCAGGACCCCGTATATCCGATTTTCATTCCGGGTTCTTTAGGCCCCGTACATTTGATCACATGTTTTGTTCCCAGCTTCAGGTTCAATAGAAATCAATCCTTACATTACATGTTTCTCGTTTCATTGATTAGCTACCGTTTCTGTCATCTTATTATTCACATGTTCTGAAACCGTCATTAATTCCCCTTTAAGCGATCTACTAACCTTTTACTTCAAGTTAAACCCATGACCCACGCATCAACTACTCACTGCGGTTTTCAGTTCAAATTAGGAGGTAGCATATCACATTATATTCGTAATCCATTAAAGTCAATCCGTTGATCCTAGTTTCCGTGATAATTAACTCAATAAGTTCATTCAAGTCCATCGGGCATGTTTTTAGGTATGAAATATGTATTATTCTCCAAACACTAGAAATGATGCGAAAACGAACCCAATAGAGTCAATGAAAAGCTTCGACACGCGAGTTGAAGGATATAGGAAAGCAGCTGAAAGATACTGCAGCAGCTCAAGGAAGCAGCTGAAAGCAGCTCAAACTCCTAGTCTCCTACCGGTAGGCAGGCAAGTCCTACCGGTAGAACTTGAAGACAGAAAGGCCAACATTTCGGTAGAACCTAGACCTACCGGTAGGTGAACAAGTCCTACCGGTAGAAACTCCAATTCACGCAACCTACCGGTAGGCAAGCAAGTCCTACCGGTAGAACTTGGAAACAGAAAGGTCAACATTCGAATTTGTGCTTGACCTACCGGTAGGTATGGAATTCCTACCGGTAGAAGTTCGATACGTTGAGCAGCTTTTGAGCTGCTGCTGTACGTTTGAGCTGGTTACGAAGAAATTCCTCAATTGTTCTACCGGTAGGGAAAAGGCTCCTACCGGTAGGGAATCGATTTTCTGGTGAAGTAACAACGTTCTACCGGTAGAAAGGACAGGCCTACCGGTAGGAATCTAGGAAAAACAGACAATTCTAACAGCAACTGCGAATTTTCAATCCAAACTTAAACACGACATTACAAGCACGATTCATGCACCAAATCACCCATAAAACATATAAAGAGAGGTAGAATTCCCTACCTCGAGTATCCAAGCCGAAACCAAAGAGATTATGCAAGCCCTAGCTTCCGGAATCCCAACCGAGCTAAATACACCGAACCGAGCTCTATCCAATGCGATACGAGCCCGATTACACAAGTAGAAAATGGAGTTGAGGTTGATAGTTTTGGGTTTTGAGTTTAGAGGCGAGTTTTTGGGTGAGAGAGTGAGAGAGATGAAGAGAGCCGGGAGAGGAGAGAGAGAACCGAGAGATGGAGAGGGAGGAGAGAAAATGAATTTTCTCTCCTGGCACACACACACATATACACACATGCACTATATTACACTAACACCCATAATTTCCATATTCTTGCACATTAACCTACAACCACAATCTCCACACTAAACCATCACTTATCCCTTTATAAAATATTTATATAAAAAAAAAATAAGGAAATTTACGGGTCTCTACATTCTACCCTCCTTAAAGAAATTTCGTCCCGAAATTTGCCAAACCAGGTCCAACGCTACCAAGCATCATATAGATACGCAAAATCACAACAACTTATATATGTAACGGTTCAATAATCATGAAAGTGCTACGTCATACTCACATCAATCAACTAAAACGAAGGTGGATATCTCCTTCGAACTTCGTCCCCCTTTCCCCATGTAAACTCATATTAATCGTATCGTATTGCCTCTCAAAACTTGGCTACACAAATCTAGGATACGTGTCGGATTCTCACCTTAGGACACGTCGGCTTTTAACTCAATTTTGGACCTCTCTAACACATGCAATAGACTCGTTTCATACAGATTCGTTTCATACTTCCTCAATACCTATGTATTAAAATGCATCAAGAATACCTGATAGTCCAATTGACTTCCCGAGACTTCCATCTGGAATGGGCGGTGATCAATCGCCTCTTCCAACTGGATTTCGTCAGTTGTCGCCTGGGTATCCGAAAGACACGCACCGTATCCGATACATAACGTATTCTTCAAACTATAAAAGCTCCTCCTTTTTCTGCCTCAACGAAACTAACCTCAACGCGGCAATAATTTACGAAATACGTCCTCCCACTTCGAATGACAAGGGGGTATCAACAACGGTCAACATCATCCTTCGGTTATCTCAAACGAAACAATGAGCTTCAAGACTCAGACAACACTGATCAAGGACTCAAAGAATGGAGACGAGGCATCCGGAATCCAAGGAACACATGAAATCTTTAAATTCGCTAAACACCCAACTCAACGTACCGAGGAACATAGAAATAACCGATCATAACCTTTTTATTGCTCTACAAGCCAAATGAGTTTATGAACAATCTCTTGCAAATGATAGATTTCAATACTGGGGACAAGCACATAGCAACAGGACAGCTCATTAAGTAAACAAACTGAGGCAAGATTGACAATGTGTTTAATACCAAGGACAAGCAAAACTTCTAACAGAGTGAAATTGAGCAATATAGAATGAGTTTTATGCTTTCAGAGTCAAGGGACTACCACGAAGGCTACAAATCTGAACATGACAGAGACCAACTACAACAAGTGAATTTGAATCGAACAATAACTATAAATCAATATCAACCAATAGGTCACCAAAAATTTGTCTCCAATAAGTGAGTGTTAAGACACAAGAACTTGAGTAGAGTAGCAGTTTTCAATAAATAGACCAGTAGCAGCAATGATGGAATTTAGACCAATCAATAAAGTCTAATTGAGCAAGCCGATATGAAGCAAAAGTAAGTTCAGATCTCGTAACTTCAACGTTGAGGAGTCACAACAAACTGTAATGCTAAAGTAGGCAAAAATGGCAAGTCCGCATCTAATGGCACCAATGAATTTGTATAATATGGAATATGGAAAATCTTTAAAGCGGCCACAAACTCAATGCACCAACTCATAATAAACCCAAGAATCTAGGAAAAGAAACTTCATCTGCCCCACTAGTCCACGAGTCTAGAAAACTAGTACATACGCCTTGGCAAACGAGTATCCTGATACCAATGATGAGCACAATATGAAAGATAGCGCCAAAACTAACGAATGATGCGCAACCATACTTAGACTAATACCGAAAGGTGCATAACTCTTGATAATCTAGAACGAAATAGTATAGAACAAACTATGTACCTCCAAGGCTGAGGACTATATCAGATTTTTTTTTTTTTTTAAACGCCCGAGAGAGGCCACAATCACAACAAGATTTGAATTTGACAACACAAAAGGATGCGATGTCGTTGAAGACATCACTACTAACTTAGCTTTAATAGATAGGGGTTGTAACAACAGAGATCAAGTGAATAGCTACTGCAAACTAAGAAACTTGTAACCATAGCAATAGAATTTCAATTCGACTAACGAGATTTTATACCATGAATCGTAACATAAGGGGTAGAATGAGAATAATAGACGAGAAGTACTCATAGATTTCAACAATAGTTACTTCAAAATCAATAGTAGGTACACCACATGGTACTTCATGACAAGGATTCGTGTAGCACAGAGTAGCACTTGAAAGGATCGTGTGGTAATAGATGCAGATGTCAAAATCTATTCAAGCTAATGAACAAACGACTTCATGGATAGCAAGCCCAGATACAATTTTCAATCAAGGTTCAACTAAACCATAGAGAGAAGAGCGGGAAAAGAAAAACTCGGATGAAGACACGCTCGACATATAGCAAGCAATCACTGGCATAGCCAATCTTTTCTCAAGACAAGACCAAACCTCACCTCACGTAAGACACTGAGATCACAGACAAAACGATAACCTGAAACAACCAACTCATTGTCTCGGCTAATACTATCTGGAGGTGTTACTCAACAAATAAGAATGGTCTAGGAATCCTTGGTGTTCAAATTCAAGTAAAAGAAAAGATGCAAACCACGGAAAGATGATATGTTCCCAAATTAAAAGAATCCTAGCAAAGGATTAAACGAGAGAGGAGAAATTACCCCACACATCTGGTGTCTCTGGAGTTTGAGAAATGGTAAAACTCGCTCCTCGCTCAGCGCGTGACCCTTGACCCGAAGTAGACTGGAATTGGGAGTGATGTCGAACTAGACTCTGCCCTGGTCTCACTGAACTAGGCCCACTATGCTCTCCTACTTTTTGAGGGCATCTTCTCGCAAGATGATTAGGTGCACCGCAAATGAAACATGTCTTCCGCTGTTGCGAACACTGAGCACGAAAGTGACCTGACTGACCACACCGATGGCACACAATTTGTGGTCTGACAAAAGCTCCATGACTTCCCGAAGAAGTAGGCGGCCCCAAACTCTGTTGAACATGCAATGATTGATGTGGTTCTCGCTGTCGCTTTCTCCCTTGGCTCTCAGAACTTCCCGAAGGCAAACTTGCACTAGAGGTCGGTTGCTTAGTTTCCCACACTTTTGGTTCTCCCTGCGCACCCACTGGATTCTCAACACTCCTTGCACATTCAACAATCTCGGAAAACCTTCCAATGCGCTGGCTCACAACCAACAACTTAATGGATGGGTGTAATCCCTTCTCAAAACGCCTACACTTTCTTTCTTCTGATGCCACTAATTCCGGAGCAAAACGGGACAGAGACTGAAATTTCGTAGCATATTCGGAGACGGTCATATTACCTTGTTCTAGTTTCTCAAATTGTTCTCTAAGTTGCTCGCGATACGTTTCTGGAAAATATTGATTCTCGAAGAGTTCTTCAAACTCAGCCCAAGTCAAGTTCTCTGCATCAGGTTCATTTATTCGAGTAACCGTCCTTGACATTCTCCTAATGTCTCTTCTTGCTCCTAAAACTGATTCCCACCACTCATTCGCCTCGCCAGTAAGTTGAATGGCCACAATGCTCACTCGTAGGTCATCTTCAGTAATCCTAAGAGCGTTAAAGATTTTACGAACTTGTGCAAGCCAATGGTCGGCCACAAGAGGATCGCTACTCTCCCCATCGAATTGAGGTGGTTTCATACGATGGAATGCCCTCATTGCTTCCATGGCACGGTCATTTGTGTTAGCCCTAAGTGCTGGGTTCAGAAGGTTTGACTCTGCAAGTGCCGCTACAATTTCCCTAGCAAGGTTATTTTGACGTCTCGGAGGCATCGCGCTACAATGATTGAAAACATAACACAATCAACGACAACAACTATCAACAATAACAACCACGACTACATCGTGAGACTAAACGTCCGACTTTCCCAACACAAGCCAACCATGCCTTGACAATCTACATTATCGTAAATGCAATGTAATGCCTATGTACTGACTCCTTACTGCAAGCACACATATCATGTAAAAATTTTGCTATGATTTTGAACCCATGAGACTAAAGTCTCCCCACGGTCTCAAAGTATTCAAACCTAGACGCTCTGATACCAAGTTGTCACGTCCTCGAATTTTAACATAATTATAAATGATTTTCATAATAAAAATACTCACAAATATCCGTACTGTACCCAAAAGATCACTGTGTTCCCATTCCCTCAATTAAGCTTCCAAGTCCATAATGTTCCAACATATTACTACATTGGCTCGACGGCCCCAGATTATCATAAGTAGCGAAGTTCGAAAAAGAATTAGTGGTTACAATATTTCGAGTCAAAAGAATTACAATTTTAGTTACAAATACATCTTTCAAAATAAATTTACAAAGATGAATAGGCAACTCCTTCGGTTAACTTTCAAAAATAATGTCCACACTCCAAGCACGCCAAGCAATGCAAGCTATGGTTCCGGGTTAACACCTGAAAATAATATAAGGCTTGAGCTACACTAGCCCAGTAGAAAAGTCTACGCAAACTCTATATGCAAATGAGATGAAAGATGTCGATGAAACATAGACTTTCGAATAACAAAGGGAGCATGGATGAGACACAAGTACTATATTAGAAATTTAGAACGTAAACGAACACTTCACTCTTGACAGTTAACCTATCTTTGTCCTTCGAATTCATTTTTACTCATCTTTCGATCTTCACGCATCCACCTCATATGGTTACGTTACAACCGCTTAGTATCTCATAAGTTCCCTATGGATCCTTGATGGGCACACAAGAAATCCTTCACATCGTCGCATCACGATATCAATCAAAAGACATTCCGGGCATTAGGACCCCGTATACCCAATTTACATTCCGGGTGATAATGACCCCGTACATCCAATTCTCATTCCGGGTTCTCAGGACCCCGTATATCCGATTTTCATTCCGGGTTCTTTAGGCCCCGTACATTTGATCACATGTTTTGTTCCCAGCTTCAGGTTCAATAGAAATCAATCCTTACATTACATGTTTCTCGTTTCATTGATTAGCTACCGTTTCTGTCATCTTATTATTCACATGTTCTGAAACCGTCATTAATTCCCCTTTAAGCGATCTACTAACCTTTTACTTCAAGTTAAACCCATGACCCACGCATCAACTACTCACTGCGGTTTTCAGTTCAAATTAGGAGGTAGCATATCACATTATATTCGTAATCCATTAAAGTCAATCCGTTGATCCTAGTTTCCGTGATAATTAACTCAATAAGTTCATTCAAGTCCATCGGGCATGTTTTTAGGTATGAAATATGTATTATTCTCCAAACACTAGAAATGATGCGAAAACGAACCCAATAGAGTCAATGAAAAGCTTCGACACGCGAGTTGAAGGATATAGGAAAGCAGCTGAAAGATACTGCAGCAGCTCAAGGAAGCAGCTGAAAGCAGCTCAAACTCCTAGTCTCCTACCGGTAGGCAGGCAAGTCCTACCGGTAGAACTTGAAGACAGAAAGGCCAACATTTCGGTAGAACCTAGACCTACCGGTAGGTGAACAAGTCCTACCGGTAGAAACTCCAATTCACGCAACCTACCGGTAGGCAAGCAAGTCCTACCGGTAGAACTTGGAAACAGAAAGGTCAACATTCGAATTT
Source organism: Rhododendron vialii (assembly GCF_030253575.1). Taxonomy (NCBI): domain Eukaryota; kingdom Viridiplantae; phylum Streptophyta; class Magnoliopsida; order Ericales; family Ericaceae; genus Rhododendron; species Rhododendron vialii. The sequence continues at coordinate 16,887,392 of NC_080558.1, forward strand.
GTGCTTGACCTACCGGTAGGTATGGAATTCCTACCGGTAGAAGTTCGATACGTTGAGCAGCTTTTGAGCTGCTGCTGTACGTTTGAGCTGGTTACGAAGAAATTCCTCAATTGTTCTACCGGTAGGGAAAAGGCTCCTACCGGTAGGGAATCGATTTTCTGGTGAAGTAACAACGTTCTACCGGTAGAAAGGACAGGCCTACCGGTAGGAATCTAGGAAAAACAGACAATTCTAACAGCAACTGCGAATTTTCAATCCAAACTTAAACACGACATTACAAGCACGATTCATGCACCAAATCACCCATAAAACATATAAAGAGAGGTAGAATTCCCTACCTCGAGTATCCAAGCCGAAACCAAAGAGATTATGCAAGCCCTAGCTTCCGGAATCCCAACCGAGCTAAATACACCGAACCGAGCTCTATCCAATGCGATACGAGCCCGATTACACAAGTAGAAAATGGAGTTGAGGTTGATAGTTTTGGGTTTTGAGTTTAGAGGCGAGTTTTTGGGTGAGAGAGTGAGAGAGATGAAGAGAGCCGGGAGAGGAGAGAGAGAACCGAGAGATGGAGAGGGAGGAGAGAAAATGAATTTTCTCTCCTGGCACACACACACATATACACACATGCACTATATTACACTAACACCCATAATTTCCATATTCTTGCACATTAACCTACAACCACAATCTCCACACTAAACCATCACTTATCCCTTTATAAAATATTTATATAAAAAAAAAATAAGGAAATTTACGGGTCTCTACATAGCATGTTTGGCGCTGTTTGGTGACGAGATATAAAACGTTTACATCCCTAAACTCTTTCGAGAAACCAAACTTTAGTTGAGTTGGTTTGATCATGTGTCTTCTCAATGGTGGCCAGTGTTCGAGGCCCACGAGGAGTAGGTTTGAAGTTCAGAGGCTATGGATAGCCTCTTAACTTCCGTTGACTAACATACTAACCCTCCGCTAAGGCCCATTAATGCATAAACTATGGCAAAAAAAAAAAAAAAACCCTCTTTCGAGCGTGTCTCATGGTGACGTACAAATTGACAGGAGCGGAATCTAGAGCATCATTCAGCAATTTCAAAAGGAGATCATGACAAAAAAGCATCCACCACTCCAGTACACTTGTTACACTTTTCAATACAGTTTAATGGAGTACAATTTTTACGATTCTGCCACACCATCACTACCATCCGTAATCATTTCTACCACTTCCTCAAATTAAGCCCCCAGAAAAATCAGCTTTGAGGAATCCAAGATCATTTTTTCGAGCAACGGAGAAATTATTCGTTGCCCCAACGGTAACACGTCATCCATGCCAGGTGGTGCCTTCCACCAATCAAAGCCTGCCGTCTTGGAGAAATTATTGGAAAGTCTGTCACTATTTGAGGCATCCCACTGACACATTTTTCACTCTCCACTACACAACCTTCTCTCTCTAAAATAGCAAATAGGCGTGTACATGAAAAAAAAAGATTTTGAATTGCCCAAAATTGTGTAGACACAAAAAAAAAACTTAACACATTTTAGCACCTCATTTCCATTAACAAAAAAACACACAAAATTTAAGGCATTTTCCAATAATAAAAAGAAGTTTCACACACATACTCAGTAAAAAAAAAATACTACCGCAAATAATAAGACATTTTTAATCAACTTATTTACGACGAGAAATACCTAACAACTTTTCAACCACAATTAAAAATCTACAAAAATTTTACTAGCAGAAACACACTCTAAGAAGACCCGCTCTGTTACGCTAAGATTTTTGAGCTTTTTCTTGTTTTGCCCTTAATAAAAAAAATTTAATTTTGCAACAAACTTTTGTGGATTATTGATTCGTCTCGACGAGAATAACAGAAGAAAAATTATGACTTTAATCCAAATATTTTTAAAAATATTCATCATAAAGCCCAAAAAATCAGCTTAAAGTAAAAATTATGACTTTTTTTTACCTTCAATATCCAAGATAAAGCCTCTCGGATATTACAACAAAAATATTAGGGTAAAAGTAAAAAGTTTGTTAACAAAACATTTTTATTAAGAACAAAATAAGAAAAAGCTCAAAAATCTTAGAGTAACAGGGCGGGTCTTCTTAGAGCGTGTTTCTGCTAGTAGAAATTTTGTAGATTTTTAATTGTGGTTGAAAAGTTGTTAAGTGTTTCTCGTAGTACTTGTTCTTTTAAATAAGCCAAAGTGGCTTATTTTTTGTCCTTATTCAAATTTTTTTTATATTTGTTAGTTTCTCGTCAATTTTTTGAGAATTATTGAGAGGAATCTAAAAAATAAAAAATTTCAATCAAAACTTAATTTTTTTTGAATAAAGATAATAAATAAGCCAATAAGTCAATTTTTTTGTCTTTATTAAAAAAATTGGATTTCGATCGAAATTTTTTACTTTTTAGATTTCCTCTCATAATGACGAAGCAATAATCCCTAAAAAATTGACGAGAAACTAACAAATGCGAAAAAAAATTGAATAAGGACAAAAAATAAGCCACTTTGGCTTATTTAAAAGAACAAAACCTAAATTAAGTTGATGAAAAATGTCAAGTTATTATTTGCGGTAGTATTTTTTTTTTTTACTAGGTGTGTGAGTGAAACTTCTTTTTATTATTGGAAACCAATTGGTAAAATGCTTTAAATTTTTTGTGTTTTTTTGTTAATGGAAACAAGGTGCTAAAATGTGTTAAGTTTTTTTTGTCTACACAATTTTGGGCAATTCAAAATTTTTTTTTTTCATTTACACGCCTATTTGCTATTTTAGAGAGAGAAGGTTGTACAGTGGAGAGTGAAAAATGTGTCAGTAGGATGTCTCAATCAAAGTGACAGACTTTCCAATATTTTCTCCCAAACGGCAGGCTTTGATTGGTGAAAGGCACCACCAGGCATGGATGACGTGTTGCCCTTGGGGCAACGAATAATTTCTCCGAGCAACGGGTTGTCTTCCCTCCTCAATATTCCCAAAACGTACATTATCTCTTGGGACCTACGTGGGTTGTCCAACTCACCACGGCAGACCCCACTTGCACTCTTACAAACTCGATCGTCATTGATACAATGCATAACAAGCTCGCGGGTTCAAAAGGAAAAAGACCATTCCTTTGTGCCCCGTACCACCCTTGTGTCAATGCCTCCTGAATTCCTGGTCACATCACGCACTGCAACTTCCGCCCCCCAAGTGTCACCAAACTCCTTGACAAAAATAACCGTGACTTCCTTTCGAGTTCAACTAGAAACGTCAAGAGAAAACTCTATGCTGTCAACTGGAACAAAGTGACCAAACCGAAGAATCTAGGGGGCCTTGGCACCCGGCATAACTTTCTCGTCAATCAAGTCGCGATGGCCACCCTCAATCAGAGATACACCAACCCAAAAAAGCCTTTGTGGGCAGATATTCTTGGTAACAAATATGGTGCCGTGGGATCACGCCATCACAAACCCTCCACCACTTGGAGGAGCATGTTCAAAGGGGTTACCTCCGTTTTCAAGGCTCCAAAATCCTCCGTTTTACCATAGAAGTTTTCTCCAGATCCAACCGCACTCAAGTAAGGAAGAGTTTGGGACTAGTTAATCAACTGCATCTTAGCAAAATTTATATGGAATTTAAGATTAATGAAGAGTTTGGGACTAGTTAAACTTATAAATGTTTATCCGAATTCATAAGATTAATTATTCGTAGCAACAAAAGATGAGAATAAAAAAACTACAGAAGAACCAAATATAAATATATGAGATTAAGTTCTTTTCTTGTTCTTTAATATTAAATTCTTTTCAACGGTACGGGAAGGAAGGGAAAATTTTGTTAGATGTTATAAAGAAGAAAATGACTTACTTGGCTGTTATAAAGAACAATTGGAACTTGGATCTTGTGGAAAGATGTGGAAAGGAAGGAAAAATTTTACAAAATTTCCTTCCCTAGTTTGGTTCCAAGAAAATAGAGGAAATTTTCAAATCCAAGTTCAACTTTTCTCTCAATTTCCGTCTCACGTTCCCTCTCATTTCCCTCATAATCATTTTCCCTTCTTTTCTTCTTCTTTCCCTAATTCCAAACAAAACCAAAAGGAGAAGTAAAAGCAGCACAATCCCAGAGAGAGAGAGAGAGAGAGAGAGAGAGAGAGAGAGAGAGATGGTGGAGTAAGTAGCCACAGAAGCAGCAACCAACCAGGCAACCACCATCGATTAAATTAACAAAGACAACTTCATTCTAACCACCAAAACAAAAGCTTAACAGAGTGATTGGATTATGTTGTCTTCTGAAATTAAATTAACCTAGAAGATGTCAATATAAGAACACCCCCACCACCACCACCACACACCACACCCCCCCCCCCCCCCCTCCCCAAAAAAAAAAAAGTACTCCAAGAATTAATTAATACCATCAGGGTTCCCTAGAGGATCACTTCTGTTGGTCCAAATAGCAACCCAAGAGGAGGGGTGAATTGGGTATCTCAAATATAATGCGAAATTTAAAAAACTAATTGACTGATTATTCAAGATATTCTACCACAACTTGTTATTCAATAATATATCAATTTACTCATGCGATATAGATATGCAAAATTGAAAGTAAAGAGAGTAGGGAAGAGAAAATCGAACGCAAGGATTTATAGTAGTTCGATCCGTAACTTCACGGCCTAGTCCACTCCCCAAGTGTCCAACTTTGGATTTGCTGCACTATCTCCAATAGTTACAATCTTCTAGCTTCGCGGGTGCTAGACAACCTTTACAACGAGCAATCTATCCCCAATCGCTCCGACTAATTTTGACTCCGGTGCTAGTCACACCTAACTCAACTAGTTTTGACTCCGGTGCTAGTAACACCTAATCACCAAGTGATTTGCTCTCTAAAACCACTCACAAAAAGTAATCACTCACAAAAGGATAAACACTCACAAGAGTACGAACAAGGGTGTACAATCCCTTTTACAATGAAGATCAAAATACAAACTCTCTCACACACAAGTGTATAGATATCAAGATGAAGTGTAGTTGTATGTCTGATAGATTTTCAAGTGATGCTTACGGCAATTTCCTTCGAAAGTTCTCTGTGTAATGCTTCCTCTTGCTTCTCTTTTTATTCTTCAAAGAATATGACTGTTGGAGAACTTTTACCGTTAGACACAACAGGCTCCTCCCTTACCATTCTTGATTTCTTCAATCAGGAAATCAATCTTCCTTTTTTTTTTAATGAGCCCATCATTTAGCCGTTAGAACCAATTTAGGTAGCCAATCAACTCTTGTAGTTTCCATTTCTTTGCCACTAAAATGTGCAATCCATTTGTAACTTGGGAAGCTCCATTAGCCGATGGAAATATAAAATCATGAAACCGATAACTCATCCATTTGAATCAATCTCTAGCCAATTAAGTTAGGAGAAGATTTGTCCATAATCTTCCTCCTTTCAATTTATCTTAGCTATTGAAGATAGTGATTTGGTGTAGCAATGTTTCCAGTGTACTTTAACCAAATCCTACAAAATAAACATGAATTCAAATGAGTACCAAATATCACAATATTAATTATATTTCAATTCCAATATATTTTGTTATCATCAAAATCAATAACGTATTCTATAGAAACCTTTGGGCTAACAACTTCATTACCACAATCCACAAAGAGTGGATTTTAGCGACTACTAGATACGAAGACACAATTAATAAGGATGACTTATAAATTAAGCTGATGCTATAGGACAAGGGTGAAATGCCATGGCATAATCAATTTCCCAATGCTCTCTCCCCCCTGGCAGCAGACAACTTGGAACCTCCACCCATTCCCTCGCCACCATATTGTAAGCAATCAGGGTGTAGATTGGCCTCGATGGCACGCACATGCACAACAAGAGTAAACCTCCTTTGTTACCAAACCAAAACACAAGACTGAGCCTTTCATGAAACCTTTCTGGCATTCTGTCAACCTCCATCCACGCGAGGGTCTCCTTTTGCAACTCCCATATGCACACACACGTGGAAGCAACATTCTCATCTGTCAGAAACCCCACAAGCAGGATCTTCCCCACACACTCCGCAATTACTGGGTCATTACCCAAATGGGTAGGTGTGGGCACAGCAAATTGCTGCCAAACACGTGTTTCCACGTTGTAAGACACGATCCCTTCAGGGTAGGAACTTAGGAAGTAGATCGTGTCACCAATGGACACTGTCTGGGCCCACCTACAGTGATGTGACAAATTCAGCATAACATCGAAGGGTATGCTTCCAAGAGTTCTCTATGGAGTCATAAACTTCATAGTCCCCGTGTAAACCTAATTGAAGAATCTTATAGCCCCCACTAGTCAATCCACAGTTAAGAGTCATCCCCACTGCAACATAGGATGGGATGTCACCTGTCACAGGCAACTCCTTGAAAGATTGAGTAAGAGGGTTCCCGAAGTAATATCTTCCGAACAAAACATCCATCAAGCAAACAAGGCCACCAGCTGAAGCCACCGGGCAGACAAATATATCAGGCACGCCATGGATGGTGGTACAGCGGTGCCATTTATTCATAGAAGGGTCATATAAGGCTGTATCACGCTGATCATCAAAGACGGCATAAATCCAGGGCCAGGATTGTTGGAGTTCTTCAAATTGCTTGCGGAACCAATGAGAGGTCAGAAAGGAATTCCACTTCCTACAGCCCGCGCAGAAACGGAAGACCGTGGCCACAGGTAGTCTTGCAAGGACAGCTTCCTGAAACTTTTCAGGAAGTTCCTTCCAAACTTGTGGTTCCATGTGGTCTGGGCAACTATTTGAGGTAAACTGAAATAAATAACGAATATAAATACACTTCTATTAACCGGCAAGAAGAAAGAATAGTAAAAAGATACAATAGATATGGTAGATAAAAAACAGGCAACTAGCAGATAGTGATTGGAGTTTGACTGTCAAAGTGGTCCCCCAGGGCTTTTATTATCACCGGAGTGGTCCCCCTATTAGTAAATGATGTTTTATCATTCCATTTGTGGTATGCTATGGGTAGACTTCTACAGTTTACAAACGTAGAACCTAACTCTTCCATGATAAACATCTCCTAAAAACAGGTGTTATTTTTCAAAAAAATTTGTGCAAAAGTCAATGAACTTAGTCGTGGTGTGGCTTCACAGTTCTGAAAACTGAGACATCATCAAGTTTTTAGAAAGTCAGATACCCCAGTTTTTGAATGAAAGACTTCTCAGTTTTAAAAACTATGATTGGACAAGGGGTGACTTGCACATGACTCAGAGATTTCGCAGTTTTAAAAACTAAAGGAATTCCACCATTAGTCTGCACTTTGAGACTTGAATCACAAACCACAATAAGAAGTCCAATGCTCGGCCCACTAAGGTAACCACTGCAGTCAAAAGATATCGAAGTATGGTGTAGCAATATTTGTTCTCAACTTTCATATGGGGATATAAATAACAGGTTATATTTGGCTTCAATAAGCTTATGACGAGAGCCACTCGTCTTTGCTTTCTGACATATGATACTTATTTCCTCTGAAACTAAAGGAAAGATCCCTCTCGAAAGGCTACTCCTCCTATGCTTCCTTCGAAGGTTCAAACTGTCCGAGCTCAAAGAAGCTCAAAGGAACAAGCTTTACGACAGTTCTTTACTCACCAATAGAAGACTGATAACAACTGATTAAGGGCAGGAGAGATCTTTAAGATAGAAAGATAAAAATCTGATGAGCAAACCAGATTGAATGGTTACTAGGGGTGTAAACGAGCCGAGTTGAACTGAATATTGGCATGTTCGAGCTCGGCTCAATCAGAATTCGTATGGCTCGAACTCGGCTCGAGTTCGAATCAAGCCGGAAAATCTCGGCTCGAGCTCGACTCGCCAAGCATGTACAAAGCTCGAGCTCAGCTCGTTAGTTTTCGGTCTGGAATAAACAAGCCGGCTCTGCTCGAACTCGAGCTCGAATTCGTCAAGTGTCAATAGTTCAGCCTTAATATTGAAAAATTGGCTAAACAAGCCGAGTCGAACCGAATATTGGCATGTTCGAGCCGAGCCGAACCTATATATTTCGAGCCGAGCCGAGCCCTGCTAGGTTCGAGCTTGGCTCGTTTATCAAACAAGCCGCAAAATCAAGCTCGAGCTCGCTCATTTATCATTTGAACCGAGCCCTTACCGAGCCGAACTCGCGAGCTGCTCAGCTCATTTACAACCCTAATGGTTACTTGTTAATGTTTTGGACCAGAATTACCACAAAAACCTTACGGTTTGGTTACTTTGGTCCGGAACTGTTTGGCAGTTCTTATGAGTTTTTGTGCACCCCATCGTTAACGGTGTTTTTGGAACTTGAGGAAAGAAATGACAAAGAAGAGAAAATTTAAGAATTTTTCTTTCCATGGTTTGGTCCTAGAGAAAGATAAGGGGTAGTTTCAAAAATAAGTTCAATTTTCTATCCAATTTCTTCTAACTTTCCCTCTAATTTTCCTCCTTCCCATTTCTTTCCTCAAGTTCCAAACATACCCTAAGCACTTTAAAATAAAAACTGAAATTCATTTTACCAAGTTACATAATTAGCAAATAACAGGAGTGAGCGAAAGCAAATTGATGCCAACAGATTACATTCTCCTAAGAAATCAAAGCAACTTGTGAGTTGTGAAACTGATCCAAAATCAGAAACACGTTGCTTTGTGGCTATTTTATAAGACTCGCATTCAAAATCATTTGAGCCACAAATACAATTGTGTGTGCGCACAACTCCATATATAGTGATATTAAGGGGCCGTTCAGCTAAATAAGCCATGTGGCTTATTTTTTTATCCTCATTCAAATTTTCTTTTGCATTTGTTAGTTTTTTGTCAATTTTTTGGGGATTACTGCTTCGTCATGACGAAAGGAATCTAAAAAATAAAAAATTAGGATTGAAACCTAATTTTTTTGATTAAAGACAAAAATAAGCCAATAAGCCAATTTTTTCGTTTTTATTCAAAAAAAATTAGATTTCGATCGTAATTTTTTACTTTTTAGATTCCTCTTTTCATGAAGAAGTAATAATCCCCAAAAAATTGACAAAAAACTAACAAATGCGAAAAAATTTTGAATAAAAAAATATAAGCCAAGTGACTTATTTAACCGAACGGCCCCTAAGTATGTGCTGCCTAGTTCTCAACAAAAACACATCTAGATGGTCAAATTTGAAGTTAAATTTGTTACCCATTGGCAGAATCCAAAATTTACAGGCCTAATATAAAGCAAGAAATTGTACATGCCTATTGTACAAGAATAAAGACGATGATCCAATAATAGCAATAAAAAATAAAAAAAGGTTAGATCGTAATGTTAACCACCATGCAATGCAGAGATTAACAAGGAAAACCATTTTTGCTTTAAAGAGATACATCTATCAAAATCAGCACAAGAAAAACAGCAGAAATTGTCACAATTTTATCTCCTTTCTAGCCCCCAAAAGCTGTGGATGGGCCCTTTTTTTTATTTTTATTCGGGTTGTGGATGGCCTATTAGGCACACTAAAATTTGAACAAAATAGGGCAAGAAATTTGAACCAATCTATGTGCTGCAAGATTGCAACACAACAGTGGGTGCCACACAAATGAAGAATGGGAAGAGTACATGAGGTTCCCCTTCAGGCATATGGCAGTTACTAAAATGACTTCGGAGTCAGGACCACAGGAGGTGATATGCGATGTGAATCCTTAGTTATTGTGAGCTTTAGAGCTTTGGGAGACAAGCAATTTGAATCCTTAGCGAGCCCGTCTCTATAGGTGATATGTGAGCCATGGGATTCAAGTGGTCACAGTGGCCGCTGAGGGATGGAGGATCCTCCCATGGCCTCTTAGAGGCAGAGGACCTCCATATACCCACAAGGCCACAACAAGAAAAATAAAGAACTTTGACAATCGTTCAAGAAGTTTTCACACAACCAAATAGATAGCAATAGCATAAACTAGCATGGGAACTTTCAAAAAAAAAAAACAGTGAAGTTTTCCTTTTATGCCGTAAAAGTTACATGATGCATGAGATTTCGAATTTCGTTATTTAAACCTCTCTCAATAGGTGCTTTAAGGCATTGGTTAACAAAACCGTCAATCACATAATAAAAAATGAAGTAAGATACTAGCCAAAAAGAAGGGTATTATTTGTTCTAAGCAAACAACAAAAGACCATGTCACTTTACCTAAAAAGTGGGGAAAGAAAGAACACAAAGAATGGGCAAGTACTTGGCACTTAAACAGAAATTTCTCTACTCTCACAAACTCCGCAGATAACCACAGATTGTCATTGCTTAATATTGACGTTATGGCACAAAACTAACATAAATAACAACACGTGCGCGCATACACACACAGAGAGAGAGAGAGAGAGAGAGAGACAGAGAACCTTGCAGCAATTGATCTCCATATTCGATAGAGCCGTATTCTTCCTGTTAGCAGGCCCAATACGCATGGGCCTGGTTGAGCAGTACTTTCCATTCATTTCCTGCATAGCACGTAATTGTTCACCTTCATCTCCGAACCTGACAAACCCATAGCTAGCCCTTCGCCCGTCCAGTCATGATATCGGTTACAATCTTTGCACCCTTAACCGAGGGATAGTAAGGGCTGAATGTTTGTTGCAGCACTTGATCTGTGACATCAGGTGCCAAGTCTCCCTCAAATATAGTGAAGTGGGCGCCACCAGGCTGGGCAGCAGCAGCTGCCGAGTACTGTGGTTGTGCGGCCACCGCTGCTGCCTGAGGAGGCTGCTGTTGTTGGTAATACATCTGTTGGCTGTTGCGGCTGCGGTTGGTACTGGTAAGGTTGCTGCTGTTGAGGGGGTGGTGATTGTTGTTTGTTACCCAAATTATGCAACCTAGAGGGGGGGTGAATAGGATTGCTAGTAATAATTACCAATAAAAATTTATCTCTAACAATATATGCAAACAATAAGTATGCAATCAAAATAGAGAGATAGAGAGATAGAACCCGTTTATAGTGGTTCGGTCCGGATTTGTCCACGGTCCGGCCCTACTCCACTTCTCCTCAAGCAATTACTTGAAGGTTAGACTAATCTTTAAAAGATTACAACTTGTAAGTCTTGCGGGTGCTTACAAGAACCGAATGCCTCTAGCTTTCCCGAGGAGCTAGCACAACCGCAAGAATTTTCTCCGAAAACTTCTCAAAAACAATAACACCCAAATTCCAACCCGAATTTGGTCTTCTAAGCTTTCAAGTGTTTGACTCAAACACTCACTTAGGAAATACAAGTATGTGAAGAAGGTATGAAAATTATCGCTCACGACTTGTACAAATTTTCTCTCAAGAATAATATGAAAGTGGAAGAACAATGAGAATTTTTGGCTTTGATCTTTTGAGAATTTGCTCTTGCAATAATATGGAATGTTGTAGCTTGTGTGTGTGTACTCATTAATGAGTTCTTGATGCCTTATATAGCCATCCATATGCTTCCTAGCCGTTGGAAACTAGCCGTTGGAACTAGCCGTTGGAAACTAGCCGTTTGAAACTAGCCGTTGGAAACTAGCCGTTTGAAACTAGCCGTTGGAAACTAGCCGTTTGAAACTAGCCGTTGGAAACTAGCCGTTTGATAGAGTGGTCATCCGGGTGGTCGTCCGGTTGTCACAGCTTTCTGTTCAGACAGCCGGCTTGTCAGCCGGTTCGTCAACCTGTGGCTCACAATTTCATCTAAATAAACCGTTAAAGCATGTATTGAGCTCAATAAAGTCTTTGTAAATATAAATCATGAATCCAAGAGACTTTATGCTATATTTCAAGGTCACGAAAATATTTAATTCGGGAATCGACTTTTCGATAATTTTGTATTTGCCGAATAAAAATATCATTGAATTAATCATCAAAATAATTAATAGAGATGCATATAAATTTTCACAAATTATAATGCATACATTTTTCAACAATAATTGCTTGAGGAGAAGTGGAGTAGGGCCGGACCGTGGACAAATCCGGACCGAACCACTATAAACGGGTTCTATCTCTCTATCTCTCTATTTTGATTGCATACTTATTGTTTGCATATATTGTTAGAGATAAATTTTTATTGGTAATTATTACTAGCAATCCTATTCACCCCCCCTCTAGGTTGCATAATTTGGGTAACAATTGGTATCAGAGCCTCGGCTCTTGTTTGTAGATTTAACCATCTAAGAGTTAAGATCCATGGCAACCACTAGTAATGTTTCTTGTATCGAAGGTCAATCGTCCAATAGACCTCCCTTGTTCACCGGAGAAAATTACTCTCATTGGAAAAATAGAATGATGATCTTTATTCAATCCACGGATTATGATCTATGGAAAATTATCAAAAATGGTCCCATTATTCCTACTAAGAAAGTTGGAGAAGAGACTATACCTAAACCAGATTATGAGTGGAGTCATTTGGAAAAGGCTTCAATAGAAAAGAACTATAGAGCTATGAACCTTCTTTTTTGTGCTATTACTCCCAATGAATATGATTGTGTTTCCGCATGTGAATCGGCTAAAGAAATATGGGATAAGTTAGAAATGTCACATGAAGGAGATAGTCAAGTTAAGGAGTCCAAAATTGATATTCTTGTGCATAGCTATGAGCTCTTCAAAATGAAACCGGATGAATCTATATCTCAAATGTTTGCTAGATTTGCTAGTATTACTAACGGTTTAAAAGCTCTTGGAAAGATTTACAGTCAATCCGAAATGACAAGGAAGGTGCTCCGTTCCATGCCAACCAATTGGGACACTACCACCTCCATCATCCTACAATCCAAAGATTTCTCAACATACACGATGGACAAGCTCATGGGATCTCTCATGACGGAGGAAATGCATCACAACCTCAAGGGTGAAAAAGAGAAGAAAGTTAAGGATCTTGCCTTCAAAAGTACAACAAGCAAATCAAAAAGCAAGGAGGATTCAAGCAACGAAAGTGAGGATGATGAAATGGCGCTCATCACAAAAACGTTCAAGAAACTCCTCAAAAATAGAGCATCTCACAAAGGCAGAGGATTTTCAAGAAAAGATGGAGGCAAAGAAGAAAATAGTAAAAAGGATCCAATCATTTGCTACGAGTGCAAGAAGCCCGGCCACATCAAAAGTGAATGTCCATATGCAAAAAAATATTCAAAGAAGGACAAAAAGAGAGCTATGATGGCCGCATGGGACAATAGTGACGATAGTAGCTCCGATGAGGACGATGAGCAACAAGAGGTCGCTAACTTGTGTTTCATGGCCATCGAAGAAAACGAGGTAGATCTCGACTCATCCTATTCCTTTGATGAATTATTTATTGCCTATAAAGAGTTGAAAGTAGAATTTGAAAAGGTTGTTTCTAAAAACAAATTTCTTAAAAAGATTGCTAAAGATCTTTCACTAGAAATAAATGATTTAATTGAAGAGAAAGATATTTTGGAGGAAGAAAATGAAAGTTTAAGAACCTCTTTGGAAAAAGAAAAAGAGTATTTGAAGGATACTTCCAAAAACGAATCTTTAGAAAAACAAATTGATGATTTAACTAATTCTCTTTCAAAACTCACTAATGGAAAAGAAAGTTTAGACATTCTTCTTGGAAAACAAATGGTTTCTTTTCACAAGGCCGGAATTGGTTATAATCCCACTCAACACAAAAATCTTTTTGAAAAAGATGTTCCTCCTTCTAGCCATTCTAAATTGACATGTCATTATTGTGGTAAAATTGGTCATATTTCTCCTACATGTCCTATGAAAGGATACTCATCTTCTAATGCAAAAAAGGTTTGGGTTCCTAAGAACCGTATCAATGCTAACCTTCAAGGACCCAAGATGATTTGGGTACCAAAAGTCAAGAATTGATGTGCTATTGTAGGTATGCTTCAAAAGTTCTCTCAAGGAAGGAAGTTGGTACCTTGATAGTGGATGTTCAAGACACATGACCGGTGACAAGAGGGCTTTCAATTCTCTTTCGTCTAAAGATGGTGGACATGTCACATTTGGAGACAACAACAAAGGAAAAATCATAGGAATCGGCAATATAGGTAATTCTCCTATTATTGAAGATGTTTTACTTGTTAATGGTTTAAAACACAATCTTCTTAGCATAAGTCAATTATGTGATAGAGGAAATCGTGTTATCTTTGAAAAATCCAAATGTATCATTGAAAATGACAAAAGCAACAAGACACTCTTCGTTGGACAAAGATTTGAAAATGTATATGTTTTTAATCTCAATGATTTAAGTAATTGTGATATAAAATGTTTTTCCGCTTTGAGTGAAAATAGTTGGCTTTGGCATAGGCGCCTAGGACATGCAAGTATGGATGCTATTTCAAAACTCTCTAAAAAAAATTTGGTAAAAGGTCTTCCTAAAATCAAATTTGAAAAAGATAGACTTTGTGGTCCTTGCCAACAAGGAAAACAAACCAAGGTTTCTTTTAAGTCCAAAAATATTGTTTCAACTACTAGACCTTTGCAATTACTTCATATGGATTTGTTTGGACCAACTCGCTCTCCAAGTCTTTGTGGAAACTATTATTGTCTTGTTGTTGTTGATGATTTCTCTAGATATACATGGGTGATGTTCCTAGCTCATAAGAATGAGGCTTATCCTAATTTCACTAAACTTTGTAGAAGAGTTCAAAATGAAAAAGGCTTTGTTATTTCTAACATTCGTACGGATCATGGAAAAGAACTTGACAATTCTTTATATGAAAAGTTTTGTGATGAACATGGTATTGGTCATAACTTTTCTGTACCTCGTACTCCTCAACAAAATGGAGTAGTTGAGAGAAAGAATCGTACTCTGGAAGAAATGGCCCGCACTATGCTTTGTGAAAACTCTTTGCCAAAATATTTTTGGGCGGAAGCCGTTAATACCTCATGCTATATTTTGAATCGAGTTTTAATTAGGCCTATCCTCAAGAAAACTCCTTATGAGCTTTGGAATGGTAGAATACCCAACATTAATTACTTTCATGCCTTCGGTTGTAAATGTTATGTATTAAACAATGGAAAAGATAACTTGGGTAAATTTGATTCAAAATCGGATGAAGGCATCTTTATTGGTTACTCTCTTACTAGCAAAGCATATAGAATTTATAATAAGCGCACTAATCTTGTTGAAGAATCTATTCACGTTTCCTTTGATGAATCTAATCCTTGTGCTACTAAGGATGTTGTTGATAATGATGACTTAGAGATTACACATAAGATTCATGACTTGACAATTCAAGAAAAAGTTGATGGTGATACTCAAGTAGAAAGCTCTCAAATCAAAGAAGATGAAGTTATTAATCAACCTCAAGATGCCATGGGAGACAACCAAGATCTTTCCAAGGATTGGAGATTCGTGCAAAACCATCCAAAGGACTTGATTCTTGGAGAAGTTTCGAAAGGGGTAACCACTCGCTCGTCTCATAGAAATTTTTGTGAAAATCAAGCTTTTGTTTCTCAAATTGAGCCTAAAAACTTTCCGGAAGCTCAAGATGATGAAAATTGGATTTTGGCCATGCAAGATGAGTTAAATCAATTTGAAAGGAATAAAGTTTGGGCATTAGTACCTAAGCCTCTTGATCACACTATTATAGGTACTAAATGGGTTTTTCGTAACAAGCTAGATGAATCCGGAAATATTGTTAGGAATAAAGCTAGACTTGTTGCTCAAGGTTATAATCAAGAAGAAGGTATTGATTTTGAAGAAACTTTTGCACCGGTAGCTAGATTAGAGGCTATTCGCATATTACTTGCCTTTGCATCTTTCAAAAATTTCAAGCTTTATCAAATGGATGTGAAAAGTGCATTTTTGAATGGGTTCATAAATGAGGAAGTTTATGTCAAACAACCTCCCGACTTTGAAGATCATGTATACCCCGATCATGTTTTTAAACTCTCAAAAGCTTTATATGGTTTGAAGCAAGCACCACGTGCATGGTATGATAGACTTAGTTCATTCTTGCTTGACAATGGCTTTACTCGTGGAAAAATTGATACTACTCTTTTCATTAAAGCCAAAGGTAAAGATATGCTCATTATTCAAATATATGTTGATGATATTGTCTTTGGTGCCACTAATGATAATATGTGCAAAGAGTTTGCTAAGTGTATGCAAGGTGAATTTGAAATGAGTATGATGGGGGAGCTTAACTTCTTCCTCGGACTTCAAATCAAGCAAACTAATGAGGGGATCCTAATCAACCAAGCCAAGTATGCGAAAGAACTTATTAAGAAGTTTGGCATGGAAGGATCAAAGCCAACGAGCACACCAATGAGCACATCAACTAAGCTAGACAAAGATGAGAATGGTAAGGCCGTCAATGAAAAGATGTATCGAGGTATGATCGGCTCATTACTTTATCTCACGGCAAGTAGACCTGATATAATGTTTAGTGTCTGCATGTGTGCTAGATTTCAATCATGTCCTAAAGAATCGCATTTAAAAGCTATTAAACGTATTTTTAAATATGTTGCCGGTTCTCATGACTTAGGATTGTTTTATCCACGTGGAGTTGCATTTGATTTAATTGGTTATTCAGATGCGGATTTTGGAGGTTTCAAAGTTGATTGTAAAAGTACAAGTGGGACTTGCCAATTTCTAGGGCACTCTCTAGTGTCTTGGCATAGCAAGAAACAAAATTCCGTAGCTCTATCTACCGCTGAGGCGGAATATGTAGCGGCCGGAAGCTGTTGTGCCCAAATATTGTGGATCAAACAACAAATGGAGGATTTCAATTTGCAATATGATCATATTCCTATTAAATGTGATAATACTAGTGCAATTAGCTTAACCAAGAATCCGATTCAACATTCTCGAACAAAACATATTGAGATTAGACATCATTTTATAAGAGATCATGTTCAAAAAGAGGATATTGAACTTAACTTTATTAGTACCGACAAGCAATTGGCGGACATTTTCACAAAACCCCTTGGTGAAGAACAATTTTGTTTCATTCGACGAGAACTCGGCATGTCTAATCATTTATGAAAAAGTTTTGTGTTCTTGATGTCAAAAGTTTTTTTTTTGGATTCAATGTTGAGTTGATTGAATTCGTAAATATCATACTTGATGGAGAGTACAAATGATCTTGATAAAGAAATCACCCTCCAAACATTTTATCATATGATTCATTTTCCTGTGTTTGGTATGCAGAAAATCAGTTTTATGGTCTTTAATGCTACTCCTCTTAAACGTTTTCTGGACTTAACCTGCATTTGTCAGTGTAGAGACCCGTATTTTATTTCCATAATTCTTTATGTTTTATTAAGGCATGAGTTGTGATATAAAATGGAGAATGAGTTCGGATGTCGAATGTGCTAGAATTTAGAAGTTCGGGATGCAAGTGTAATATGCATGGGTGTATAAGTGAAGGTGTGTGTAGGGGATAATTCTCCCCCACATATATTTCTTTTCTTTTCCGGGCAGACACACACACGTTTCTCTCTCTCTACTCCCTCGACCGACTCTCTCTCTTTCTCACCTCTCCTCCAAACTTCTCTCTTCGATTTCATCGCCTTAGAATGAGATTTCGGAAAAATCCCAAGTACTAAAGTTGTTCTACGCGACGAGATCTTCCTATTGATCGAAGAAGAATCATGATCGGAGCACTTTGAGGTTTCCTCCATGTTCGGGCTTGCTTCTAACCCTCGAGGTAGGGATCTCCTACATTCTTTACATGTTTAAGTGTTGGTTAGATGTACAAGAATCAAGTTTGATCATTTATTTTGAGTCTTGAACAAATCTGTTATATGCTGATAATTTCGTGGGTTTTTGGAAATCTGTCTTTTGGGAGCCCTCTGCTAGAAATCACTGGCATTTGTCATGATTAAGACCTCAAGGGGCGGGTCAGGGTCGTGACAGTCAGTCGGATGTCCAAGCGGATGTCCAACCGGACAACCGTGAGGATTGAGACTTATTCAAGCTTTTGCGTTGCTAACTCTGATTTATTAAGTCTGTTACACTTAGTTTGTATGAACTTCATGGCTTAGTGCTTAAATTGTCTCTTATATACTTCGCCGATATGAATTTCTTGTCTCTAAGCTTGCAGGGATAATCATTCTCGGTAATACCCCTCGCATTCTTTAAAAAGCTCTCTTTTATGGGGAGCATGTATTAAGGGGACACAACAATAAACACCCGAACACAATTTTCTTCCCCTACTCTTGTCCTATTCGGCGCCGCATCCCCTATCCTATCTCTATTCGGCGCCGCCCCTATCCTATCTCTATTCGGTGCCGCATCCCCTATTATCTCTCTTTCGGCGCAGCAATTCAATCAATTCGGCGCACCATTTCAAACAATTCGGCGCACCATTTCAAACAATTCGGCGCCGCATCTCTATCCCTTATCCTCAAACACTTCTCTCATACTCTATAAATTCCACAACACTCTCTCTATCTCCTCATCTATCTATCTCTCCTTCTTTCTCGGCCTAAAACTCTCCAAATCTCTATCCTTCAAAATCGAGCAATGGCAAACATACCGCAAGGGTTACCGTTTGAGTTTTACGAAAGAGATGCCGAACGAGCAGAGTTCAGGTTGTTTATCCAAACCATTTGGATGCAACTCTTTATCTTCATTCTGCTGTGTGCGTTACTTACAATAAGAATACCACCATGGTTCGGGTGGAATGTAAATGTGGATACTCTGTGGTATTGGATTGGCATTGTAGCTGCCGCTGTAGCAGCCATTATTCGAGAATACGAAAATCAAGGACGCCAAGCTCTCAATGAACGAAGATAGAGTGCTACAGGGCAAGAGCGGCATGGTGCTGGAACCATGGCCCTATTGTTTTTCTCTTTTTAGTTTTTTTTTTAATGATGTCACAGGGGGAGAAAAAGCCAAGTTTTAATTGATCTATCTTGCCATTTTGGGCAAATTTAAAAAATTGCTTGCTATGATCTGATGATTATTGCTATTACTCGTTGATCATAGATAACTGCTTTGGTGCATGTATTAAGGGGGAGATTGGCATAACTCCTACTTGAATAAAAACTATCATTTTGTGTCATCATCAAAAAGGGGGAGATTGTTGAAAAATGTATGCATTATAATTTGTGAAAATTTATATGCATCTCTATTAATTATTTTGATGATTAATTCAATGATATTTTTATTCGGCAAATACAAAATTATCGAAAAGTCGATTCCCGAATTAAATATTTTCGTGACCTTGAAATATAGCATAAAGTCTCTTGGATTCATGATTTATATTTACAAAGACTTTATTGAGCTCAATACATGCTTTAACGGTTTATTTAGATGAAATTGTGAGCCACAGGTTGACGAACCGGCTGACAAGCCGGCTGTCTGAACAGAAAGCTGTGACAACCGGACGACCACCCGGATGACCACTCTATCAAACGGCTAGTTTCCAACGGCTAGTTTCAAACGGCTAGTTTCCAACGGCTAGTTTCAAACGGCTAGTTTCCAACGGCTAGTTTCAAACGGCTAGTTTCCAACGGCTAGTTCCAACGGCTAGTTTCCAACGGCTAGGAAGCATATGGATGGCTATATAAGGCATCAAGAACTCATTAATGAGTACACACACACAAGCTACAACATTCCATATTATTGCAAGAGCAAATTCTCAA
The DNA here is from genome assembly GCF_030253575.1 of Rhododendron vialii. Taxonomy (NCBI): domain Eukaryota; kingdom Viridiplantae; phylum Streptophyta; class Magnoliopsida; order Ericales; family Ericaceae; genus Rhododendron; species Rhododendron vialii. Next base: position 16,906,911 of record NC_080558.1, read on the forward strand.
AAGATCAAAGCCAAAAATTCTCATTGTTCTTCCACTTTCATATTATTCTTGAGAGAAAATTTGTACAAGTCGTGAGCGATAATTTTCATACCTTCTTCACATACTTGTATTTCCTAAGTGAGTGTTTGAGTCAAACACTTGAAAGCTTAGAAGACCAAATTCGGGTTGGAATTTGGGTGTTATTGTTTTTGAGAAGTTTTCGGAGAAAATTCTTGCGGTTGTGCTAGCTCCTCGGGAAAGCTAGAGGCATTCGGTTCTTGTAAGCACCCGCAAGACTTACAAGTTGTAATCTTTTAAAGATTAGTCTAACCTTCAAGTAATTGCTTGAGGAGAAGTGGAGTAGGGCCGGACCGTGGACAAATCCGGACCGAACCACTATAAACGGGTTCTATCTCTCTATCTCTCTATTTTGATTGCATACTTATTGTTTGCATATATTGTTAGAGATAAATTTTTATTGGTAATTATTACTAGCAATCCTATTCACCCCCCCTCTAGGTTGCATAATTTGGGTAACATTGTTGATTGGCCATCATCCATTGTTGCTGCTGTTGGTATTGAAGGTACTGATTCTGTTGCTGTTGGTTGTATGTAGGAGGAGGAGCGGCCATTTGTTGGGGTACTCCGTTGGGTGACGTCGTCGGAACCTTGCAGCAATTGATCCCCATATTCGATAGAGAAAAACTTGATAATTGCTCCCGAAATCCACTTAATAGATGTTGGGTATCATGCAGCAATTGATTCTCGGTTGCTTCCAATAGAGAAACGAGGTCTTAGAGCATGCACAACAAATGCTACGTATTTTAGATAAGAAAAAAGTGATTTTTTTTTTTTTTAAATTTAGCTAGTCAATTTTCTTGAACCATGCTCCAACAATGCTATCCACTCTAACCCAATTCTTCGTAAATGACCAAACCAAACCGAGCCTTAAGTCTCAATCAATTTTCCAGAAATGTTTTTCTATTCAATTCCACCCTATTCCAATGCAAACACAAGCACCCATTGTTGCTTCAAAGCATTCAATACCTCGGCCCAATTTCCAGCTTCAAAGTCTTCAATAGGCTCAGAATTAAATCAAACACTCATTTTTCAAAAAAATCCAATGAAGCTTAAGCTTCAAGCAACAGCAGGACGAAAAAGGGGAAAAGCAAAATTTTAAGTCAAGACTCAAGAATAGATGACACAAGACTTGATCTGACAAACCAGCGACTCTTCTGGTAAATGAGAAAGAATAGGGAAAATCTGGAATACAAGATGACATATAACTTGATTGACAACCGAATTAGTGAAGAAACATTAAAAGTAGATTAAAGGGAAAAGTAATGAAATAAAGGAAACTGGCCTAAGTAAGGGCACACACTATAAGAGTTTGACGTTTCAACTGAAATCAGCTCCCTGCCCCTATAGAGCCTCTTAACACCCTGTTTCAAGACAATGATTTTCTAAGTTGTATTATAGTATTCATCAAGTTCTACGAGAATAATGGAAGGAAATGACTTTGAAAGTTGATGGCTTGACGCTTTATCCAAAAATCAAGAGAATAAAACTGAAGGGATTCAATTTAACAATATGTTTAGCAGACAGCACTAAGACAAATACTGTAAAAAAGAATACAACAGGCAACCATTTCAGAGGCCAAATTAGGATAATTAAAGCACATGATAACATTTGAAGAGTTTCAAAGCACCAATGACTACAAAAAGGCTATCCGAGGTATTTGATTTCAGCCAAAATATACGTCTATGGTATGGCTGGCTTACCCGTATTCATCTTGTTAGCAGGCCCAATATGCATGGGCCTGGTTGAGCAGTACTTTTCCATTCATTTCGTGCACAGCGCGCAATTGTTCACCTTCATCTCCGAACCTGACAAACCCATAGCCCTTCGCCCGTCCAGTCATCATATCCGTTACAATCTTTGCACGCTTAACTGAGGGATAGTGCGGACTGAATGTTTGTTGCAGCACTTGATCCGTGACATCAGGAGCCAAGTCTCCCACAAATATAGTGAAGTCGGCGCCACCGGGCTGGGCAGTGGCAGCCGCCGGGTACTGCGGTTGCGCGGCCGCCACCGCTGCCTGAGGAGGCTGTTGTTGTTGGTAATGCAGATGCTGTTACTGCGGTTGGCACGGGTAAGGTTGCTGCTGTTGAGGGGGTGGTGTTGTTGTTGATTGGCCATCATCTATTGTTTCTGCTGTTGGTATTGAAGGTATTGATTCTGTTGCTGTTGGTGGTCGTACGTAGGAGGAGGAGCGGCCATTTGTTGGGGTACTCCGTTCGGTGACGGTTGCTGCATCGTCGTCGAAACCCTAACTTTTTCGTAAGCAAAAAGAGTAGTGTATTTCTGGAGAGAAAGGGAGAGACGGGACTCTGCCTTATATAGGTATCAAAACGCAAAGATGATTTAAAAAATAGAAAATGATTTTCGCACCTTATTTTTTTTACGATGAAAACTTGTCTTTTAGTTTAGAAATTATACATAGTAAGTAATACTAAAAGACAAATTTTGGAACGTCGCTGTAAAAAAAGTGAAATGCCAAGATCATTTTTCATAAAAAAAATATGAACTGTTTCAATACATGTCGATATTCAATAAAGATAATTTTTTTAATAAATATTCTTCTCAACATACCCTGCTATATCTGCGGTTCAGATTAAGGAAATACCGAGCACACAATTCTCTAACTTTTCTTAAAGATTACTTCAGATTTTAGGGCTTGAATTCTGGAAAAAAAAAGTTGAACGAAATAGATCAATTAATTACAAATACACAATTTGGTCGAGTTTTTCCAAAACCACTCGAATAATTATTTTATAGTTATTAAACAATTCAGATCATTAGTATAGAATCTCGAAGTAGGTCCCACATGACGATGCACTGCATGTTGTATGCTAGTATTTGATTGAGAGGGTAATTTAGAAAGTTTGCCTAACATAGGCAAAAAGGTGAAGTGCGCGAGGTGTATTGCACTTTTTCTACTCTTAATTAGATGTTAAACAGTTTAAAAGTGTCGTTGTTGCATCAAGCCATGTCTGGTTTAAGATAAAAGACATCGATTGCCTTGTGATTTACTCGTTTTGTATTTGTTAGACGATTAGTTTGGTTTTGTCCAAATTCTTAAGTATCGCTGAACGTTTATCAATACAATCTTTCACAAAGAAAAAAAAAAATTGATTACACGAGTTAGATTCGTGCACTCTCCAATTAAGAAAGATGATTGAAATCCAGTTGCTCTTTGTTTACTACGGAGTACTATCTTTGGTTGTCCATAACTCCTTTACTTCTCCTATTCTCCTAGAGAAGTACGGCTACCTCTGGTTAATAAGTATTGAAAATAATACTAATTCACTATGCTTAGGCTTAAAACAGAACAAAAAGCTCAGTTGAAGCCCATGAAGTATATTCATTTTCGGCACTTATTTTCTACTTTTTTTCAAGCATGTATGTATGTATGTTTACTTCAAAACTAATTTCTTGCAGCTCCCTAAAACCCATTAAAGCCCGTCTAACAACCAACCAATGGAGAGCTTTTATACAACATTACTATGGTAAATCATTACGCCAAATTTTGACTTTGCTGGCGGTTTTATTACTAGAGGTAGTGAAATACTATATCGGCAAAGGAGGTTATAGTGGCAATAACTAACTGCGGCAAAACGATAGGAGTAGTATTGGAAGGGAGGGACACGGGGTTCAAAACTCAGTGCTAGCATTTTTCGCATCCGGTAGACTAGCACACCAGAATCTTTGAGTTGTGGGATGGATCGTGACTCCTGCAAATGAACAATGGCCCCCCCGTTTGCTAGCACTGTTAAACTAACTTATTTAGCTTATTTGCTTAAAAGTTAATGAATGGTGTTGCTGTTCATACTACTACTTTTTAAGTAACACTTGTGCTCTTCTTCCTCCTTTTTTCTCCCCCTCTATGTTCTCTTTCTTTCCCTTCCTCCTCTGGATCCATACACTTCAACTCCAGCATTTACACACATAATTGAAGTTTAGGGAAATCCATCATCTCAACTGGGAAATGGGCATTATAAAGTTGTGATTAAAAAAAAAAAAAAACTTGGAAATGGGCACACTTTTGGGTGACAAAGCACAGCGTTCCATTCTTTTGATGAAAAGTGACAAACAAGTGCTCTAAAATCAATATCTCAATTACCTTGAAATAAACTACGAACAAAATGAAGAGAATCTAGGAATCAACCAGAGCCATGGATTGTAAACTACGACGGAAAACCCACGTTTGTGTGTTTCCTTAAAATTATGCTTCTTTTCAGTTATATATGTACATGAAGTGTTTCACAAGAATCACTCCTGCCTATTCCAAACAAAATGATCTTTACAACTGTGTGTTTCTTTGGCGACGATGGTGACTTAACATATCCAAAAGTTCTCACCATTTCAAAGGTACATAGAAATCTTGCTTCATGACCTAAGCCCGTGTGTTGGGGTCCGGTTCCAGAGGCGACTTAAGGCTTAACTTGAATTTCCAAGTCGTGCAATAATTTGAAGAGGAAAGAATATAGGAGAATGATTTGTCACGAGGTGAATAGAGAACGAGAAATCCCTTTACCTTTCCATTTCCTTCATAGATCCCTCCAGAAATCCAAGATCCAAACACAACTTAAATGGCCTCAGGTCTATTTCAGTTATCCCGATGTCATGGAAAAACCACTTCTCAAAGCTGGTGAAACGAGTTGCTCTATAATTCTAGCTTGAAATTCAAGCTAATGCTTCCCTATGGTTGTCACATATCCACCCCTCAAATGTTGCACTCCGTATGCTGCAGAGGAAGCTACTGTTGTTGAAGCTACTAGCCAACTGCATGAAATTGAGAAGTATAGTGGGCTCGACGGAGTTCTACTTATTGAATCATAGAGTATCAAAACTAGAGAGAGACTTGGAGCTTACAAAACGTTAAAATGTGAGCAATTCTAGAGAAACAAAGAATTAACTTCAAAATAGGATACCTCAAGTATGTGATGTATGCCTCGGTTTCTGGGGTCCCAAAGTCTGGTTGAAGAAGAGCAGCAGCAACTAAGGCCAGTTGGAAAACTGTATTAACCTGCCAAGTGTCAAGATTGAAGTACTTAGCGGAAACTGGAGAGTTGAATACATGTCTGCTATTTTTTGGTCTTTTTCTTCCTTCCCTCTCTTTTCCGTCCCTCACAATATCTGTCCAGACTCTAGAGGACAAACTCAAGGATGACATGCATAGCCTTCCATATTCAGTTTGACTGAACAGGCTTAGCTTCAGCTAACTTAGACCATATTTTCTTTTCGATATGCTAGAAGAATCTGCAATACACTACTTGAACACAACCCGAGCCAACAATGCGTTACTTACCTATTTTATTCAAGTAATTTGCATTCAATGAAATTGAGTAGTGATAGGAGTTGGTTAGATAGTGGGGTAACTGAGTTGCCTATTTGTAGGGTAATGTGCTAGTGGGTACTTAATTTTCTTTTATAAATATAACCGTGGTGAATCAACAAAGTGGTAGTTGAAGTTGAATATGGTTAAAAGTCTTCTATTGTGAAGAAACAGGTTAGGTTCTCCTCTATCAGAACCAATCAGACGTCTTCTCCACCCCACCGCCCACCACCCCCCCTCCCCCCCCCCCCCCCCCCAAGTGGGACTCTTCTCTCATCTCCTTTAATTTTACTTTTGGTTACAAGAATGTTCGCATCACAACCATTATCAATGTCCTCTCCATAATAGTCAAACCCAAATTTTCAGTGCACTAAGTGCAGCTACACAATCTCTGGCCTTCGCAAACCAGAATTTGATAGACATAAATATAAGGACACCACCTGACTAGTTGAATAAAGTATTGAGTTTGTGTTTCCAGCTGTCTGGTTGCTCATCCCCACCCAAATAGCAAACAGAAAAACAAACTTGCTCTCGAAGGGAGAGAAAAAACTGTCGGAACAGATGCCTTTGTAGGCTAAGGACAGTGTCATATCACATTTGATAATCAAGACGCAAAATTCAAAGCTTACCTACCATACTAGGTTAAGTAAACTGCAATATCTTACATCATAGTTTATAAATGAAGTCAGAGGATGAAAAGCTTACCTTGCTGAGAAACAGAGGCTCAACCTTCTCGGGACGGGTCCGATCAATATTGAAGAAGTCTGACCAACTTTTCCACTGAGATAAAAAGATTCAGTTCAAAAAATGTGAGTCAACCAACATTTCAGTCCAACTGACATGCCAAGGTAGGTAAAACTCACCTCAAAACCTAAACTGCTAGCTCTTCTATAAAATGCACCACCAATAAGCGCAACGTCTCGCAGCACTACAAGGCCAACGAGTCCAGCTTCACAACCAAACAAACCTTATTAAAATAGAATCCATGAAACTATGTTTTATGTGATTTTATGTCAAGGTTTGAATTGCTACAGTTTGAGCAGAGTAGTGTAATTGCCATGACCAAAACTCACACCACATACTCTTTGTTAATGGTTTCATGATCATTTAAATCTCAAACTACGTCTAATAGCAACTCAGCAAAGAAATACCACTTCTACTTACGGTGTAAAAGACCATTATCTACCATCGCCAAAGCAACACATCCGATTAGAACCTGAAATAATTACGGGTGGCAACTATTAGACAAATCCAACCACCAAGTAGGTCTCTATGAACCAGAAACCCCACTATGGAGAACTGCCGGTCTCCCAATGCCACTGAGCTTTCAGAAGAAAAGACAGTAAATTACCTTGTCTGCAAGAGGGTCAAGATAAGAACCTACAACAGAATTGATTCCCATTCTCCTAGCCACGTATCCATCAAGCTACAAGATGAACGAAGATACAGAAAGCAAGTAGAGTTCACATCCAGATTGTAAGGATAGTCCTAAAAAACTAATACACAGCAGATTATGATGATTGATAACACACTCGTTCATACCCACCCAATCAGATGCCCCAGAGATAGCTAGTCCGACAAATGCAGGAAGATACATTCCATGTAAGATCATCCTGCAAAAGCACAATCTACTTTTCACGAGAAATTCATGTGAAAACCAGATCAAGTCTTAGCGAGGAAGAAATGGATATATAGGTTAGAATAAAATTTTGACATAGAACTTTAAGGAACAATAAAAGGTCATGTAAAGTTTCAAACATGCATTCAGGTTCCTGATATGAGCTGATTACAAAAAGTCCAACGCAAAATACTGCCAAAGCAAAAAGATACCCAATTATGGACATGGAAGCACATTCATCATGAAGAGAACGCTGTAGAAATCAATGGCAACTTAATCAACGAATCTGTAGGAATCTACAATGGAGTTAATAAAGAGCAACTCTTTTCTAAAAGGCCATTCTTTATTAACTCTACGTATGAAGGCAATTACACTATTGGCTACTGAGCGCCTCCAACACTAGTAAAGTACACAAACATTAAGTATACTAGACAATTTTCTTTTGCCTAATCAGCTGTTTATATATGCAGTATTGCAGTTCAAAAAAACCAGTCGTTTATATAAAGTGCCCCAAAACTACTAGGATTTTTCCTAGATAGGTACAGATAAACACATATTAAGATAGCTGATGATGTGGTGTTTTTATTGGTTAACAAAATTTCTCTACCCTCCAAAAGCTAGCTACATGCAGGTAGTCAAAATGCAAATTGGTAAAATGCGTAGCCAAATAGCTGGAGATGGAGTAAAAAATTGTGCTCCAGTCGCTAAAAATAGACAACAGGCCTCATTTCGTTGGAGTTAATGCTTGCATAACAATCATATCAATATTAATCTCGAGCAATAACATTATTTATTAACATGTATCCCATGACCGCCCTTCATCCTTAAGTTATTAAAAGTTCTCTAAGAACACCACAACGTGGTGCTCGAGCGTCCTTCTCCAGCCCCACCACACATTGGAGAAGGTTCCATCAAAGTTGTGAAATCCGTTTCGTACCGGCCGGTACGTACCATACCGGAGCTTAAACGGAACACAAAGACTAGAGATCTGTTCTGGTTAAAATACCGGACTGTTCTGGCCAATACCGGACGTACCGGACGATACCGGGCTGTTTTGGACATTTTTCGGTGTTCCGGACGGTACAAAATTACACTTTGTTTTTATTTTTTCCCGTGCTGCAGCCCCTAGTAAATGGTAGGAATCAGACTAGGTACCAGCTGGCCCTTGGATCCTAATCTAAGGGTACGAAAAAGGACAACAAAAACCCTCTTGTCCAGAGCTTGGGAAACGTAAGAATTGTCTGGGATTACACATTACAACTACAATTTATTACATAAGAACCCCAAACAACATTTGCATAATGTTTCTAGTAATTTGTGTGAATATTGTAATTCTGAATTCTAATATTTTGTCCAATATTTTTCATTTAATAAAATTTTATTATGCTCCATATAATAATTTAGTTCTATATGTATGCATGTTAGCTCGACTTTAATTTGTACACATAATACAAAAATAGTATTAGAAGTATATAAAATTATGAACAAATATATTGCGGTAAATCCAAAACGGTACCGAGATATACACCGGTACCGTTCCAGTAGAGAAAATGGTATGCCAGCCGGTACGGGATTGATAACTTTGGGTTTCATAACAAAGTGTGTGATGCCAACAATATATGGCGGAGAATGAACCTGAAGCATCGGTGCTTTAGGAGCACTGAATAATCACTCCCCACAAAATAACGTGTTCTCCACAATTTCCAAGGTGAAAATCAAATGACGACCCACACTAAATAGGCAACGTCTTTCCAGTTTGACAAGCGATTCACGATCGACCTAAAGTTGAGGATTCTTTTAACAAGAATTTGTACATTCTACTAAAAACACCAATGCTAAGGGGTTGTTTCCACTAGACTAAATGGACTAAAACACATGTTCTCATGGATTTCTGCGCGGCTCATTCTCCTCACATATATCAACTAAAATACCATATAGCGGAAACAAACCTGACTATTGCCACGACAAAAAAATTTAGGCTGGTTTCTTGCTAACTTATTTGTCCAGAACTTATTACAGAATTTTTTATTTTTCGTAACTTTTTGTTCAGCTTTTCATAGTAATTTTTGGAGTTTATCGTTCGTCTCAACGAGATGAATCGGAAAAGTATAAAAATATGAACCGATGGTGGAAAAAGTTCATATAATACTACACTTTAGACAAAAGGACAACTGTTTGATATTTTTTCTGTCTTATTTTTTAGACAAAGTTAAATAAAATTCCGTATATTTCCAAAACAATTAGGGTAATGTCATAATTTTTTACTTTTGCAAAACAAGTTGAAGGTTTTTTTAACAAGAATTTGTACATTCTACTAAAGAAACTAATGCCAAATCATATATCACATTGATAACAAGATATTACACAACAAAAATAGCGAATTTTTACCATCCGAGAAACGGGCCGGAGACCAATCGGCCGATCGAGATCAAGTTCGGCAAATTCACGAAATTCTCCACAAGCTCACCAGCCTCGCTTTCGCTCGGTTCCTTCCTAACGATCCGATCGCACTCCAAATTGACCGGAAATTTCCGCCTCCGTAGCAATTCCAAGGCCGGGATGGATGGGACGAGGACGACGTCGGATTGGAAGTAAAGGGGAGTGGCGGACTGAGAGAGCTTCCACGGGGGAGAGGAGAGGAAGAGAGGGCCGTGGAAGGGGGTGATCCATCTGGAGAGAGGAGAGAGAGAGCGAGAGCGGGAAAGAGGAGAGAGGAAAGAGTACGTGGGAGATGGGAAGGGAGAGGGGGATGTGAAGTAGAATTTGTTGGCAGGGGTTGTTCGACGGATTAGGGTTTTGAGAGATCTGTAGACCGCCATTAACGACGCATTGCTAGAGAGAGAGAGAGAGGGAGAGAGAGAGAGAGAGGGGTAAGGTTTAGCAGGGGTTTAGCCGTTCAGAGAGAGCAAACATTTTAATACCACACCCGTTTATACACTCATATAATCATATTCATAATAAGGGTGGGTTCATGCACTGTGTAGTGTGGGCGGACTCCACTTTTCGGACACATGCTGCGAAGGTCGGTGTTGCGGTTCGTAGTTATTCGTCAGAGTACCGGTATTTAACTTTCACGATGAACAGACGAAAAAATGGGTAAAATACGAGCAAGCCACCTTTATTTAACTTTTTGTTTGTTATCTTTTTTTTTTTTTTTTTGCCACAACGATATACATCAGGGGAGCTTTGTAGAAATGTTAGAGTTAGCACGGAGAAACCAGAAGCCATCCATAGCCCTGACCCCCTAAAAGGCCTGCAATAAAAAGCATCACAGGAGTGAGTAAGAGCATCCGCAATGGAAATAATCAAAATCGATAATCAAAATGTGTCACGTCAGCATTTGATTATCCATTTAGTTCATAATCAAACCTAACAAACTTGATCTCCACATTGGTTATTTTTGTATCCCTATAAAAAAAACCCTACAATACTCAATGCATCTATGTCCAATTGCAAACGAGTTCTAATCACGCACCCGACCACACCAAATTATTCGTCTCGATGAGACGATTATAATGTGAGGTGTTTTTTAATTTTTCAGTTTTGAATTTGGTTATTGGGTTTGGTTATTGAGTTTTGGTTATTGGTAAAAGTTGTTAAATTTGGTTATTCAAATGTCAAAATTTGATGAGTTGCTAAGAGGGTTGCTAAGTTTAATTATTATAATGTGAGCACTTTTTTGAGCAAACATTACTAACTTTAGCAACCTTTTAATTTTGATTATTACATTGTGGATGCTCTAAGGTCTTCTCATCATCCAAAATGAACCATTGCGCCCAAGGACAGAAGGAGGGTGTCATCACGGAGTGCCTGTGATCTACTAGCAAAATTTTCGCAAAATTTCATTGGATTTGAACAGCTTCACCAAACACAGCCGAGATTGCTAAAGGCTTTCAACAATGGCTTCTCACAGTCTCCTTCGGCTCTTTTCCGAAAAATTGACGCTTCAGAGTATGAAAAACAGCTAGAAAATATATTCTGAAAACTACATTCCAAGTGATAGTACAACACCATTAATGGAAGAACAAGTATTCACTTCTCATCTTACTGCACATGGCAAACGATTGCAATTCGGATGCTCGAATGAGCAGGTTTTAGACATTTAACCCTCTTCCCAAAAGCACCAACATAAATGATCACTATTCTGCGCATATTGAGGATTTAGGCTTCCAGAAAAGAGATATGTGAGATAGGGCATAACATCATATACATGTCTACTCAATGTACTCTTGGTTCAGCAAATTTACTTCCAAAAAGAACACTTGATTGAACTCAAGGATATATTATTATAACAAACAAGATATTTGTTTGTAAGCCTCAAAATTGAATGTTCGCTCTGATTATCTCGATTATTTCGCTGATACCTGTATATACTCTTCTTCTCTTCCTTTTTTGTACAAAAAAATTTCCCTTGAATTCCACATTCTTGTGTAAAAGCTATCAATGAACTATGGCATGGTGGGAAGATGGCATGAAAACCTCAGCTTCCGATGAGAGGCAAGGGCATGTTGGAGAGCTACATCCACTCTCTCACCTTCCCGAAACAACGAGTCGTACAATTGACAGACAAATTGAGACAACTCCTCTTCGTCGTCGTCCCAAAGCCCCGCTGAGCGGTCCCCACTTCTCTCAGGTTCACTATCTTCCCAATCGCTCCTCGGACTGGCAGGCTCCGCCTCTTCGTCTTCTACTTCTTCCTCTCCAATCTCAAACTTCCCATTCTCCAGAGCATTATAGTCACCCGATCCTTGAAATGTGGTTAACTGCATTTCTTGGGGTTCAGCGGAAGAGCATATAACTGCTTTTGCACCAGAGTCTATAAACGCCTTGATTACAGCAGGGGTAGGCCCGTATGTGCCAGTGCAGATTATGATCCTGTCCCTCCAGGCTCCAACCTAAGTTTCAACAGAAATACAACGCATCAGGCACAAAATCACAACGGAGAGAAGAACCACCCAAATATCATAAAGACTGGTAGAACTAGGGAGATAACTCCTTGTGGAGTTACCAAGCACATAATTCCGGCAACAATATGGATAAAGTAAATGACAAGACGATGAAAGATTCAAAGAGAATAATATCCTAGGGTCTACATTGTAAGGAACTACATGATGTAAAACTGGTTACAGAAGGCCACAAGCCAGTGTGAGACTAACCGATTCATACAGGGTGAAGAAAAGCCAGGTTTTAGGTCCTCTGTTGCACACTCAAGATCATAGTATTCCAAATTCTCGGGGACACAGGGGCTCCTTTCTCTACTTCTTGGACTAGATGAGGCATTTTGTCATCTATTCTGCGTGGTCTACTTATCATCATAGGTAATTGTATAGTGATCTCTTTCCATTGTAGTGATTATATGGTACAATTAGATGTCACTAAACATTCAGCTACTATGATCAGGGAATCTCCAACTTTACCAAGTGTTTGATTATGAACATAACCTAACACGAGGAAACATCCTCCCAAAGAGTTAAAATAAGAGCTCCATACATTGACTGTGCCGACATCACAGTAACTAGTAAACAAGGCCAACCGAAAACAAAATGCATTCACCAGAATTAAAACAAATAAACCAAACCAAACCAAACCAAACCAAACCGAGCCTTACGTCCCAATCACTTGGGGTCGGCTACATGAATCCGTTTCCTCCATTGGACTCTGTCAAGTGCCACTTGTTCACACAGACCCATTATACTCATCTTTGCGCACTACAGCATCTAATGTCAATGTAGGTCTACCCCTCCCCGTAACATTGCTACCTAGAGCTATCCTATCCGCTCTCTTAACTACTGCATCTTCTGGTCTACGGTAGATATACTCAAACCACCTTAGCCTATTTTCCCTCAACTTCTCCTCTAAAGGTGCTACACCTATCCTCTCACGAACTGTTTCATTTCTAATCTTGTCTCGTCTAGTCTTTACCACACATCCACCTCAACATTCTCATTTCTGCTACACTCATTTTGCTCACATGTTGTTTCTTAATAGACTAACATTCTGTCCCATAAATCATCGCTGATCTTATAACAGTTCTATAGAATTTTCCCTTCAATTTTGTAGGTACTCTCTTGTCACATAGTACACCAGTAGTGCTTCTCCACTTGAGTCACCCCACTTGGATCCTATAGGTCACATCATCAGCAATCTCTCTATCTCTACTAATAATTGAGCGTAAATACCTAAAATGATCACTCTTTGGTATCTCCTGGTCTTGGATCATCACTCTTTCTTCATGCGCACTACTAGTACCACTAAACTTGCACACCATATTCTCAGTTTAACTCCTACTTATCCGAAAACCCTTTGACTCTAATGCTTCTCTCCAAATTTCAAGTTTCGTATTAACACCTCTAGCGGTTTCATCTACGAGGACAATGTCATCTGCAAACATCATACACCATGGAATATCCTCTTGAAATTGTCTAGTCAATTCATCCATAACTAAGGCAAAGAGGTATGGGCTCAGGGCTGACCCTTGATGCAGCATAAAACAAATATCTCGGCATTTTATTAACCAATGAAATAATCCTGTGCAATTTTAAATCGAATTGAAAGAAGCGGTATGGATCACAGAAGATGGCCAACTACAGGAGCTTTCTTCAATCAAGCCAGGAAAATACTATCTCGATCTCAACCAGAACATATCAGAGAGAAAACTCTAGTTAAACAATTGCGGATATTTAGCAACTAACATTGTGACAAAATGGATTATTATGAGTGATAGGGAAGGAGGGACACTCAAAAGTAAGACCAAAAGACCTACCATCCGACGAACATTATCAGGCGTCAAGTGCATAGAAGGGACTGTTCTACGAAACATATACGCCCCAATTTCTTGATCATCTTCCATAACCTTTAGAGAAAAAAGAAAAACAGGCATTTTTGTATTTCTTAGTTGCTAACAACAAGCCAACAAATTTAAAATGTGAAAGGCATGAGCCAAAGAAGCATACTTGAGTTTGGCGTCCGATATACCGGTGGACAATGCAGCCAATCTGGAAATAAGGCCTATATGCAACTAATTCAGCAAGAGTTGCTATGTTTGTAATGGCTGATGTATAATTCCTGTGCCGGCCCCGCATAATTGACAGCAAGCTAAATTTAACACTTTGTACAAATTTGTCTGCCAGTTCTCCAGGTTCAGCAACCACAAAGACATCATTCTGCCAACTACATTACAAAACCAGAGCAAACTTGAGACTCCATTTGTTCGTTATGAATATTTAACACCAGAAAAAAATCACGCAAAAAGATTTTGGCCAAAAAAGTATATTTTCTAATAATATCCTGGTGTTTGGCTACCAGTTTCAAAAATATATTTCAAGCAAAAGTTAGTCATTGCTCCGTCCATCAAATCACAGAGACCTACTGATATGTCAATGTAACCGGGATACACTGTGCCAAGACAGCCAATTGTGAATCTATCCTCAACCACAAAAAAGACACACATGCATATATACTTGTGTAAGCAGAGAGAGAGAGAGAGAGAGAGAGAGAGAGCTGGGCATGTTGGATGAACAGTTAATTTCATCACGACTCTGCATGGGTTCAGCCACACTCAATTCTGAATGTGGTGGAAGATGGTCTCGATGGAAAAAAGACAGGGAAATTTAGATGTACATATTTTAGGCTCTCCATGGAAAAATAAGATATTCAAATTAACATTTCACATATATTTTGTCCAACCAAACAATGAAAAATGAGGAAAATATTTTCCTTCAAACTAAACGGAAACTTAGGGTTGAGTATGGCCACATTTACATATGAAAGCAGCATAGAAGAGGAACAAGAGAGGGAAAATTCGACCTTAATATTGAGCCACATGTGTCATTCTGCAAAGCTAAATGTACTATTCCAACTTGTGGTGAATTCTGTAACTTCTCGTGCAATGATTTTACAGGCACGGAGAGCTGCTTGGTAACTGGGGGAGATTCGGGTGGTGAAGCAGCTGTTTTCGCAGATTGGGACCCATCCAAGCTTAAAGGTGGGACCAAATCTATTCTACCAATCCTGTGAGGGCCAACATCCGGACTGTATAGAATTGGGGTTGATGGAAAGCTGCCAGTGAAGAGAGGCGATGCAAACGGCGTTGGGAATGTTGTTCCGGGTACAGCCTTGATTGTCCCTGATAGTCCATTCATAAGAGAGAATCTTATTCCAGTTTGACTACAAAATGTTTCCAGGGACCGAGCATGGTGGAAAACTCTTCCTGAATCAAGACTATGAGACGCTTCCACAAGTAATACACTACGTCTCCAACCCAGCGAGGGAACATTCTCTTTCAGCGCTGCCAAAGACCAAAAAGTAATCAAAGGTAAAATTAGGTATGATACAAAGAACATCTGAAAGAGCAAAACTTATAGCAAGCTGATAGAGGAATTTGGCACTTGTACCAGCATTTGAAGCCTTTCCATTTGGTAAGTGTTGAGATTTCATATACTCTGACAACTTCTCCTCATGCTGGTTCTGGAGCAATCTTTCACAGACACTCTTCATTGCAGAAGAGTTGTTTTGGATGTAGTCCTTGGTTGCAGCCTCTAACTTCTTCCAGATCGTAGGATCGGTCTCATCCAGTTCCATATCACAACGTTCATCCACTGAAATGCAAACGAACGTAAAATCTTCAATTATGAAAGCACTATCCAACCACAATACCATTATTCATCTTTATATCTATCCAGAATCTACATCAGTCTCTGATATAACTCATAAAACTTTAAAATAGCGCCAAAGAACAATTGAACTCTTTCTTGATGTTTCAGCAAATAGTGAAAGTTGATCAATAATGGCCAGACAAACTTTACCCGGATTGAAGCGGAAATAATGTATTTCAGGAAGCATTGGGAGCAAGGCACTTAAAGCTTCCTCAACTCGGTCCACTGAGCACGCACTCTCGATTAACACTTGCCCAGTATCCAAATAACGCCATCCACCTTTCCGAATCTACAACAGTGTGCATTCTAATTAAAACTTAAAATCCGAGAATATTATACAGTTCTATTGCAGCAAAGAGCACAACGTACCATTCAATCCACATATGAGCGGACAAACAAAGGGGATTATTAGCTGTTTCACCTCTACGTTTACTTCAATAAAAATCTGTGACTAAGAGTCTAAGATCCATAGCACAAAACTCCAGAGCAATTTCCCTTTGTTTTATTAAATTATCTTTTGATGAATTAAGAACACAATAAAAAAATGTCCAGAAAGATGTACTAAATTCAAGTAAGTGCACAGTTTTCACAACATTTCAACAACTTCTGTTGTCTTCTTCGAAACCTTGGTAACACTAACACCCACAAACATAAAAATCAGAAACTATAAAAATCTCCAAAGCAAACAAAGTTTGCTGGATGCGGTTACCTTTGTTGGAACTGAACAGCATCCAACGGAAACTAAACAGTCAATTTTTGTATCCGGCCATAAAAGTTGTGCTTCTCGAATGGCAAATATGGTAGGATTGTTTGCTACAATAGCACCATCTTGCCAACGGTGTACGCCTGTGTGCCAAAAATGTGAAGGCAGAAATGTTGCAAGGACAAAGAAGGAAATGTAAACACTGAACAATCAATGCAAAACATAGTAAAATGGCTAACTTAAAGCCTGGCAAGAGAGTACCATCAGAGAAGTCATCAAGATAATATGGAGCTGCAGATGATGCTCTTATAGCTTGCCATATGTGATGCTTACAACTTCCAATGAAAGCACTGCGATTGTATCCAACTTGAGGACTGGTAGTAGCTGCTCCTAGCGCAGTTATAGTAGAACCTTCTGACATTGATAAAGGTATCTCTGGTGTGCCAGCAGGGTACTACACAGAAACATATAAATAATTTATCAAACAGATAACCCACAAAAAAAATGATAATATGTCCATGTCAAAAAAAATGGAACTCATTATATGAACCTGGTAATTGCGAAAAATAAAAGGTTGAGCTGGCACCGTGCTGACTAGAGTTGACACAACACACACTTTGGGAATGCTTCTCACTGCTGACTCTATCAAGAGATCACCATCATCCTCAGCACACATCTCTTTTAGCAACCTCTCAAACTGGTCTGCACTGTGCTGCAATGGAAAAATAAGTCATCTTACTACAGGGTATAGTGAGAGATTTACCCTATTTCCATCCATCTTCCCACATATTTCTCAACATGTAGCCCATGGAATTATTTTTTTACTTTTCACCTTTTTTGCGAATCCAAGAACACAAAAAAGATTTTTTTTCTAAATTATGTCTCCATAAATACTGAATGCTTGTTATGAGACCATATCAAATTTTGCAAGTGATGATACTTTTTATAAAGGAAATTCAAAGATTTTATACTATCGAACACTGGAAAAATCCTGAATTTCAAAGAAACGGCATCCCTGAAATAATTTAGAGGAACTAATTAGAGGAAAAGGGTTGGCATACTTTAGATCCATGAACAACCACCCTAAAACTTTGCGACGAGCTTTTGTAAATCTGATCAAACTTTTCTTTCCAAGTTGCTGCTTCATTATCCTTTGGCGTAGGTTCAGCAAATACAAGTTTTCCTGAAGAATTACAACAAATAATCTCAATGAAAATTATTCAAGAAATCGAACAGAATTTCCAATGCTCATTTCTACTACAGGTTACCCACCGAGATTTTTGTATATTTCTTCACATTTTTCCAGAGACATTAGTTTGATTGCAAGAGCAACAGCAAGCATACCACCCGTTGATGTGCCACATATAAGGTCAAACATCTCATGTATCTGTTTCCCTGTTCCTCTCTCAATTTCTTTTAAAATCTGTACAGTCGCCAGACCTTTCATACCACCCCCATCCATTGAAAGTATGCGCAGTCCTTGCCTTGCAACAGGTCTCCCTCTAATGGCGCGCCGCAGATTCTCATTCTCCCCTGTGGAGGCATAACATTAGGAATGCCAGGTCAAACCAGAATGAAAGTGGAAATAAACAAACAACCGATGTAGGCACAAACCAAGAATTGCCAAAGCACGGGCAGCAGCTTTATTGACACGTGGCTCAGATGGAACTGTCAGACGTAAAAGAAGTTCCCGCAAACTTTCAGAAGTAACAAGAGTTCGGCGGTTCTCCAAGCAGAAGGCTAGATTTCCAACCGCTAATAAAGCTAACCTTTGAACCTAGTGAAAGATAAATCGTCATTTTATACAACTGTGAGTAATATAGGCCAGCCATAGAAACAAAGCGTTACTCAGATAGTCAGATGTAAGAGGACTTGCCTCCGGGTTTTTATGGGCGCATAGGACTTTCAATGATTTCACTAAATCCTTTGTCAACATCTTTTGAGCCACACTGTCAGATGCAAAAGCTAAGCTGGCCACAACTTGTAACACCGAAATAAGTTCTTCAGGGCCAACAGATTTCAACACTATTCCAATGGGCTGCATGATGTCAGATTTCATCAACTGCATTGCCACAGAAACATCCGCAGCAAGAGATGTAAGAGCAGAACATGCTTGTTCAACCTGATAAAAACAGAACTGTTTAGACAAAATATTGGACAGAAATATTGAAAAGAGACAAAACGATGATCGAAACTAGAATTACTGACGTACCACATGGCGATTATCGCTACTTATCATACTTATGAGCTGCCGAATAGCATTTTCATCTTTACCAACAAATAAACGGTTTCCTTCATCTTGCATTATCTTTGCGAGGGCAGATGCTAGCAGTGGGTGGTGACAAGAGGAAAAACGAAAGATAAGTGAGAAGAAGGCACTCAGTTTGTGTCGAGATGCACCAAAGTAAGAACTGTTCTCCACCTGCCACGATTCCCTATGTCAATAAAAACCTTTTTTAACTTGTCAGGGCTAAAGTGGTCTAAGAAACAAATCCCAAGCATTCCGTTGATACCTCTATCTGCACATTCACTGATCTCAAATTTTCATCGGCTACAATTTTGATGTTTGCAAGGGACAAGTGGCGAAGTCTGTGTAACGGCAGAATTTCTGGTAGGAATTCGAGGGGATTACCAAATAGTCTAAGAATGTATAACTCAGCCATAGCCCTGAAATTAAATCGAGAGGAATATTAGACCTAGAGGAAACAAAAGATACAAAAAAACTTCGTTCAAAATAGTATGACAAGTGTTGGCCAATCAAGGTCATTAATTGCTCCTGAAATAACCTGAAATCAAGAAGAGGCCGGACCAGCTTGTTGTGCTCCAAAGATAATTCCACCAGTCCAACGCATTGTCTCAGTTCAACTGTTAAATTTTCAGGCAAAGCCAAACAGAAGGCATAAGTAGTATGTTAGAAATCTGCCCTTGAGGTCTGCATATATGTTTTGGGTTCAGTTTATTGGACCATGAACAAATCTATATGGTTGTAAGATAAGACAGCCAGATTTTTTCCCTTCAGAGGAGGTAGAAAAACCAAAATTCTGAACTTACCAGGTACTGAAACCAGCATATTATAGTCAACACTCAGAACTTTTAAGTTTTTCAGATCGCCAAGCTCAGATGGTAAAGTTGAAAGCTTGTTGTTATCAAGGTATAACTTCTCAAGAAGTGGCAGTCGAGTTAACTCTACCGGCAATACCTGTCAACAAGTGCCGAACTATAAAAAGGTTATTCCCCTTCACATTATTCATCAAAGCCTGTACTTTTTGACTCCTCTAAGAATAGAACTGCTTATTGAACATCATAATAAGTCCTAAGTGGACAGGCAGCATAAACTTTCTCATTCATTTCAAACTATGCCACAATTAAAGATCCAGAATGTGTCATAGATTCGAAGGCAACACTTTGATGCTTCCCTAGCAGAGAAGGTAGACTGACTGTCTTTTAAGTGCCCAATTTAACGCAAACAAACACCTAAAGTTCAAAAGCCAAATTGCAAATGTCATTCTTAGAGTTCACGCCTTGTTGAATGCCTTAGTTAAACTTCTACAAAACATAGTGCAAAAAACATCCCAGTCTGTAAATGCATCCAAATCACAACAGGAACATGACATACTGAAAAAGCCTTTTCTAAACCACGTACAAAATAAAAATAAAAAAAAGTTTACATAAAATTCAAGTCGATGAATAGCACATCAATCATGTAGCCTTGATAGCCAGCGAGTTATGCAGGAAATTATTTCAAATATGACATCAATCTCCAATTTGGACATTTGGTGACTTGAACTTTTCCAAACAAACGTAACAAAACAGTCTCTGCAATGCTCTAATCCAGAATGTAACTAAGCATAAAGGAAAACCTTAGATTAGAAAGTATCTGCACAAAGACTTCCCTCATACATGAATATGCTCTCCCTCAAGCTGAGAATTATCAAGTTTCTGTCCTCAAAATTACCCAAAAACAAGCCAAACCCAGCATGTAGAGCTTCACTCTTTTTCCCTTTTTGTTAATGGAAAGTGGAAACATCAAACATCACGACCTACAAAATCCTTCTCCTCTGGCTTTCTGGACAGCCAAACAAGACAAAATCTAATACAGATACATAGTGGGTTTGTGGAGCTTGATTATTATTTGATACTTCACCTCACATTTTCAGATCTAACTTTTTAGCACTAATGGTAAGGCGATAATTGATTGATGTAATGTTATACAATGATGGCTACTCTACCAACTGAGGTTGTACTCTTCTTCATTAGGTATACTATAGGCCAGGGCACACGCGTTGCGTGTGCAAGTTCACACGCGAATAATGCATATTTTGACTAAATTCGATCAAAAAATTAGCAGGAAGCTATTGGGCATTTTGTGCGAAGAAGGTTTTTTCCTCAACCAAGCAAACTACTCATAGCGGGAGAAAAAATAACCACTAATCTCCAAAACAAAACAAATTAAGCCTCCATCCTAACACCTCTTCTCCCCTCTGACTAAAACCCACTTTTACCATCTGCAAAAGACAACATGTGGTCATTTATGCTCGCAAAATTAGCAATTCCATAAAATTGGTGTAGGATGAAGCAACAATTTGACTGTACTATGAAGTAACTGACGTTGGCAATATTTCAAAACCACAGATATTCTCGTGATTGGTTTTATTCTTGGTGATATTGCGTGTGTGTTTCTTACCCTATATGTTGGGCCCCCTCGTCTTTATTTGGTAATATAGGAAAAAAATAGACGTAGGCAATCTTGCTGAACCACATAAAGTGGGTGTCATGAGTTGTTGATGTGATTGCTATTGGGTGTGTTTGTTACCCTATAAGCCGATATTGTACCCTATGTCTTCATTTGTAAACATAATAAAAACTTGAAAGATGCAATTACACCGAACTACATATAACCGGCGTGTGTTTCTCAAATTGTCACCCTATCAGCTGATGTTGTCCTGCTCTACTTCATTTGGTAATCTAACCAAATATTGCTATAAGAAATCTTGTCAAACCACATATGTATGTGTCGTGATTGTTGGGCATGTGAAACTGATTCGATTTGTCAACCTGACAGGGGTATTATGGCAATTGACGATGTAAACCCCAGCTCATAAACATTTATTACTTATAAGTTATGAATATCAGCTATACGCAGCTGCCAATGTGACTTGTACCTCTTTATTCATGAGACACCTAATGGAAACTGGCGCGAGCCGTGGATGTACTCAACCTCAAAGTTGGGGAACCATGTAAAAATCTCTATGTTCTACGTTCTTGTTTTCTATCCTTGATTATTCTCCGCGCAGCGTGTGTTTGTTGGTTTGGCCGATTTGTCAACAGTGAGTTCGTATTGCGATTGATTTTATTTTTGGATGCTATTGTTCTCGTGTGTGTGTTTGATTTATCAAGCAACAATGCAAAGTTGCAAACACACAATTCGAAAAAAAACACACTCACCGACATCCCACAACCACACAGGCTAACCACCGTAACACTCATCCAATGATCAGCAGGATACCCCCCCACCGCCACAACTCCCTCTCCACCACCACCACTCCCCGCCGCCACCGAATTCGACCTCAATAACCTCGTAAACACCCCAATCCCGTCGCTCATCTGCCCCGTCGCTCCCACCCTCGTCATCGTCACCGCCTTCAGCGGCTCCCTCCTCTTCACCACCTTCATCTCCAGCCCCACCTCCGCCCCATCCCCCGTTCGATCCCCACAGCTCTCCAACTCCTTCAACTCCACCACCACCGTGTCCTGCGGCAGCGGCAAGGCCACCATCAGCTGCGACTGGAGCCTCAGCGCCACCTGATCCTCGTCGTCGGCCCCCGCCGTCCAGTCCAGATCGATCCGAAACCCTATCTCCTGGTCCACGATCGCCGACGCTGACGACGACCTCGAGGACGACGACAATGGCGGCGACGACGATCGCGACGACGCCGACGCCGAGGGCGTGCGGCTTCCGCGGTCGTCTAGGGTTTCCTCGGCGCCGTAGTTCAGCGCCAGGTGGAAGACGTCCGACGGGCGCTTCCACCCCAGCCCCCACGACATGGCTACGGTTTCCTTCCTTCTTCCGTTATCGCATTGGGCGATCTAATCGGACGTGAAACTAATTGAGGAATGCGAAGAAATGTACTCTAATTCATAAATTTGGTTAGAGAGAGAATTCTAGAGAGAGAGAGAGAAGTGGTTTAGGTGAGATTTACAGATCAAGGAATATGACATTGAACGGATGAACGTATATATATATGTGGGAGAGGGAAATCGTTACTTAGTAAGTACTACTAACATTTATCAGTTTTTTTTATGGTTTGGGGCCTTGGGGTTTAACGAACAAGACGAGAGATGCGACGCCGTTTATGAGGGAGAAAAATTTGATGCGGGTTCGCTAAGTAACCTGGACGACGTCGTATGAGAGTCTTGGGAATCCTCTCTCTCTCTCTTTTTTTTCTTTTTCAAACTTTTTCGTTATTTTTATTTATTTCCCACATGCACCGAATTGTTTTTAAAATTGTATTAGGCCACTTTGCTTGGTTTTGATTTTTCTAGTTCCCCGGAAATAAAAGCAAATGTTTAAAGTAGTACGTTTTAAGGCGAAACTATATTTTCGAGAATTTGCTCTTTTAAACCAATGCTTTTTATTAGACTTTGTTTTTTCTAATAAATATATATGCTTGGGTTTTGTTTTTTTAATATATATGCTTGGGTATATACCCGTTCAACTATGCAAATTATTATTCATAGGTTTAGCTATGTGCATCTGTCATGCAAGAAAACGTTGCGCTCCGTAGATGTGAACATACTTTGAACAAACTTCCGTTTTTTTATTAGACTTTTAAAATTGAAATTCATCACCTCACGTACTTTACAATGTTGTGTTTTGAGTCTGAGAAATTTAATTTGGGTTTGTTACTTCATCTCCATCAAGGTCATTAGTCTATGTCGTAATCACATGACAATCAAAGTTATTAATAGTGTTTGTGTATAATAGTTTTCATTCCTTAAAAGAAGAGAGCTCAACTAACCTATCAAATGTATAAGAAGCAAAACTTATACGTGTTTCGGGTTTGAATTTTGAATCTCATATATAAAAGTTTATCAAAAGAATAAGATAAAGAGATTTGGTTTTAGAGAGAGAAAGTCACCAAATAAAATAGTACTTGATCTTTTGTTAATTCATAGTCTTTTTATAGAGTCAAGGCCGGCTCATGAGGTACGTTGGAAAAGCGGCCGCTTCCGGCCCCCGAATTTTGGTCCAAAATTGAGGTCATCATTGTAATGTAATTTACATATGGAGTAATATTAGAATATTTCTAAATAAAAAACACAATTGTATCTTATTTTCTTCAAAAACTCTTGCAATAATATCTTTTTACATTTATATGGTCATAATTGTATCCTTTAAGTTTGATTCTTTTTTTTTTTTTTGTTATTTTTGTACTTTTATCAAAAAAAAAAATTTAATCAAGAATACGTAAGGGGGCTCAATATAAGAATTCATTTCAAGCCTCCAAAATATATGAGCCGGTCCTGTATAGAGTGGTAAACTTGTCATAAAGAAATATCAAAATTTGGGGGGTTACAGAAAAATATTTGGGATTGCAATAGATCACTCTTACATGAAATTAAAATCCATTTTTTTTTACAGATCTTTCTCTCTAATTCCTGTGGTTCTTGCCAAAATATGTTGAATGATATATTCTAAGACCATCATTTTTCCAAAATTGGGGAGTGAGGAAAATTGGAAAAAATGAAGCTACAAATTGCAGTGGAGACATCACTTGACTCGCACTTGAGCATCATTTTTGGTTAGCACGTACCCATCTAACAGGTCAACCCTTTACTCGTTCCTGGCCGCCGGAGTTTGGCCTACGGTAATGAAGCTGGCTCATCGAGTTGGGAGTTCGAAGCCGACTACTTGATGTCCCCTCACCCTGTAAAGAACCACCTCGAAAAAACGTCGGAAGGGGAGTCTCTCGTTCAGTTGTAATACTCGGCCTATTAACCTTGAGGTGATGAGTCCGAACCTACCGGCAAGGCGGCAACTACTTCATCCATATGATGCAAAATTTTAACCTATTCCTTCCAAACCCATTAATGGCTAAAGGGGATGTAATTTCCCTAATTGTCCTTCTGATCATCATCGTCGACCCAGGTCAAGATATAGTATCATACAGCCAGCCTGTTTTGAAGATTCGCCGTACCTAGAGACCCTTAGAATTCAAGTCCATAATATTGACAGAGTCCCACAAAACTTTTGCTTCACCATAGGACAACAATGAGGAATTCAGCCAGACATAATTTAGAAAAGAAGATAAAAAGTTGCTGCCCTACATCATGCCTCCAGGACAAACCCCTAACATACAACTTTCTCAATCTCATACAATCAGCATAATGATCAAAGGAACCATCTAACATGTATTAGTAAGCGAATTTTTCCCCTTTTTGCAGAAGCAATGAACACAGTGTCATGGTGATTGCCCAATTGGTCGGCGGAAAGTAGCTAAGATTACACCCTAGAAGGGGTTGTGGTACTTTTTAACATCAGAATCCAGCTCAAAAACTATCAGAAATCCAGCTTTGTTTCAGCGGAATAAAAAATCTCTCTGAGTTCCGTCTTCACCACGTCATCAGCAAATACAAAGTCAATGGCATTCTGGGCAAGCTGAAACATATTACTTCTTCCAAGACCTAGGTTATGAACACATGAAATACGAGTTAGATGATGATGTACTAATCAATAGATTTCCTGTTCGTATGCATATGGATTGTAGGACCTACCGAACGTGGAAGATGCAAGGGCGTACTCGCGAGAAAGACTGGTAGAAAATACCCCTGTATCGTCAGTGCACAGGACTATTGGATGATTTGCTTCATGCAGATCAGCTGCAATGCCAGCACATTGCACATGCATGTTATTATCATCAAGGCAAACTTTCTAAAAGATCATTATCAACAGAGATCCAAGTGAATATTCAAGTTCTCTATCATACTGTACCTTCAAATATACGCACACAGAAACAGACAGAAGCAAAAGAACTAACCAAAATGATGAAGATCAAAGGAAGAGATTGTTTCAGTGCAGATATTGGATGTCAAGCATATCTCAACCTGCGAAATTGTAAAAGAGATAAAAAGACAAAAATCAAATGGCTAATAAAACACTACAACTATTGTTTTTTCTAGTGTGATAAACCATGAATACAAGACAATTCTAAAAGAATTTTTGCGCAAAGAGCTGATGATTACTAATCCAATCCATTCAGGTGAATAAGATTTTGCGATTTTGTGCAGAAAAGATGCAAAGGAGTTGAAAAACCATGAAGAGTAAAAATCTAGGTTGACTCGATAGTCAGATCCCATCTCCGGAAGCTCTGGTCAACCAAACATCGACAATGTGAAAAGGGACCATTTAACAACAAGAAGCAGAAGACAGAGACAAAGACTGGGGTGAAACTATTATATCAAAGAAAGTGGGCCAGTGCCTTCACAATGGCATCCATTGTTGCAAAAACGAGAAGTATGTAGCTGTGTACATGTATAGCATTATAAACAAAGGGACAAAAGAAGTCAAATATCGAACCGGTATCTTGCTAGATTTCAACTTTCTCCATTCTTCTTCTCCAAAGCAACAAGCATGGCCAATCCTCCCCGGAAGAAAGTCTAGCATTGATTGGATTTCCTCCGTATTAGGTACCTAAAAGCACTAAGTCATGAAAATAAACCAGTCAAGGCAACTCCTTTGATGACAAGAAACCGAAACAGAAACCAGAAATATGAGAATACCAAAACGCACCTCACCACAATGAAGAGTTATAGAGAGACCTTCCTCCCTAGCAAACTGTAAAGCTGGTAAAAAAGTTGCCCTGACACAAACGCAAAGAGGAAACAAATGTACAACAGCTCTACAGAAATGGGGAGTAATGCAAATGGACTAACTTGAATTGTTAGGATAGCGAAAAAGTACCATTCGCCCACGATAGGATTTCCAGAAAGGTCGATACCGGTTACACCCAAATGCCTCATTTCCAGTGCAAGCTTAACCTTTAGAAATCAGGCACAGAGAAATTTACAGCCTTAGCCTTTCGAATGTGTGAAGTAGAAACTTCTTTGTAGGTTTCATTAACATACAGTTTCCATTGCAGAATCAGTAGTCTCACGACGGTCAATGCTGAGAAGAAGTCTAACATATATCTTCTGCTTTCTTGCAGTTCCATTACATAAATTGCCACTGCCACCAGAATTCACAGGATTTCCCATGCCCAAATCCTGAGGAGCAAGATCAACTTCAACTGTAGTGACATCCCTCAGACCCTTCAACACTGCTTCCATATAAGACTGCTTGCTCATCCCTTTCAAATCATTTTTCTGTATTCAGGGTGAAAACTCATTCATTCTTTTCAATTGAAAGATAAAAAAATGTCCACGAACCGCACATAAGCAAATAGAACCAACTTCAATAACTGATAAACACCATATGTCCTATCATCCTACGCCACAGATCCAAACTAACTGACATAGCCGTCAATCATCTACTTCATGAAAGGCAATTATTACACCATTGGTTTCAGAAGGGCTGTAGTACTTTTGTCCAAACAAAAATTTAGCACAAGATACCAACACCAAGGAGTACCTTCGGAGTAGTTCTTAACTCCAAGTAAACAACATTCTCTGCAGCAAAGTCCTCGACAACCTAACTCATAGAAAAGATGGTGAATAAATGTTTTGAGTAGCATTAAAATGTTATAGGAGGGGCCAATTTCTCATACTTCTTTAGTAATTCTTGTAACAGTTTGGAGGTCCGTAGTAACCAAGTGGATCAGGTCAAACAACTTGAACACTTCGCGAAGGCTACGATCACCTACATCAGAAACAGAGTTTTATGCACGGGCTGTATAAAAAGTATCAGATTTACAATGTTAATGCAAATTATACATAGAAAAATGGGCTTACTCTTTAGGATAGCCTGCTCTACATCCGAGAAAACTATAGTACCCTTTTCACCCAAACCTTTAGCAAGCTCCCTGTACAGAAAAATTTACTGAACTAAGACTTCAAACAATGGAGATGCTTCAAAAGCAAAATATTTACCGAAACGCTTTAAAAATTATCCTTTTGGGTGCGAACAGATAACTTGAGATGCAACCGTTGTGTTTGGTTGAGAGTTTAGTTTAGTTTAGTTTTGGTAGTGGGCGGAGAGAGAAATAGAGTAATGATTGAAGATAGGGGTAATGATTGGAGAGAGATAGAGAGAGATGTGAAAGTAATAATTAGAAAAATAGGGTAATGATTGGAGAAAGAAGTAGGGTAATGATTGGAAAACAAAACTAAAACAAAACTAAAATGGCAAACGAACAAAGCTGCATGCTATGGAATAAGTACCATTTCCACCCTTGACTCTAGCAAATTCTCTCTAGTACCAAATTTTACCCTATAATACTTGTAAATCAACCACATAGTCTTAGGGTCCGTTTGATAAGCAAGATAATGCTAGAAAATGCAAGAAACAGGAAAAAAAAACAAAAAAACAAAAAAAAACTGCTTTTTTGGTGTTCACTTGGCAAGAATGTCCTACAAAGTGATGGAAAGTGTTCCCGTACAACCCTCTTAACCCATTGAACTTGGCTTACTTTTCCTCACAAAATATGCTAGCTAATTTATTTTCTTTTGACAATCAACAACAACTAACATGACTTCCATATTTACCCTTTTCCCTCCACCTTTTCTCCTGAATTTTGCTTTACTCTGTTTCCTCCGATTTTGTTCTTTTGTTTCCACCTCCAATTTTGTTCTTTCAGTCCCTTCTTTCAATTCATTGCCACCAAAACCTAATTGGCTTCCACTATTTATCTCCCACGATCCCAAAATACTTTACACTGACATATCTTTGCATTTCGAAAAGCTTTGACATCTGAGTTTTCTTCCCTTTTTCCTTGTCTTAGGGCAAGAGCAATAGACTCAGTAAATTGCAAATTTGGCTATTTTAGATAGCCTAAGGTCCAAAACAGGTCCTCCAAGAGGCTCAATTGGAGCTAGGTAAAATACCTAAAGGAATAGTAACTAGGTATTTTAAGCTAGCCACTGTTCACACCTTCCAGGTTTCTATTGTGCTATCTCTTTCTCTCTCTCATTGTTCTGTACTACAGGTTCTCTCTCCCTCTCTTCTCTCTCTCCATGGTTGTCCCATCCCAAGCCCAAAGAAATGATATTTTACAAAAGATATGTAAAACAGATAGTTTTGTCAGAGTGTTGAAAGATATGTGGATAGAAAAGAAAAAAAATGTGCAGTGTTCACTGTTCATTAACATTTTTTGCTAAGCTTTGTTGCACTTGATCCTATACGCATATGCGTATATCTATATCTTATTAGCATAGGCGGCGGAAATGGATCTGCAATTCAACAAGAGAGTTCTAGTAGCCAATTACAAATACTAGGCAAGTGCAGCCATGGATCTTCAAAGCCATTGCCATGTCACTCAAAGAAAGCAAAAGGACAAGAGCTTGCGGCAGAAACGATGGCTGCTGTTGCGACTAACATGGCGAGACTTGCTGATAACTATGAGAAGAGTCAGCCTTGCATATAATTAATGAGCTTTACAAGGCTGTAATGGATGCTGAAGATATCGACATCAACAGCCGGATGACTGCTTTTAAGTTCTTGAACAGTGGAACACACATTCAACAAAAGCAAGAGCATTTTATATTTACCATCATAATAAGCTGCTTGTTTTAACTCGCCGACTATCAGAAGGCCGTTCTACTAGTATCCGAGACGACTGATGGATCAAGTTTTGTAATCAGATGCAATAGTTTATTTCATGATTAATTCGCAAGTTACTTTCTAAACTGATGATCATGTGAGATTTTTATCTTAGTTTTAGATTGGTTCAGTCCTAGTAATGCTGGATCATAGTTCATTCATCATAAGTAAAGGACAATTCTTACAAAACAAAATTAGTACTCCAACAATTTCCTTTCTGGGTGCTAACAATTGATAACCTAAAGAAACCAAACCAAACTAAACCAAGCCTTGTGTCTCAATCAATTGGAGTCAGCTAAATGATTATTTTTCCATTGAGCTCTATCCATCCGTGGTTTACCTGTTCACTTAAATTTAGTAAGCCCAAATCCCTATGTATCATGGCATCCAAAAGATAAAAATAAGCACATTTCCACCCAAAACAAGTTCTCCCTGGAATAAAATTAAACCTGTTCATAGCACCAAAGGTTAGTCCAGTTGGTTGGAAGGTTCACTCCCTGCACAATTGATCAGGCTCGATTCTTGGGGTCCTAAGCAAGTAATTTATGTGAATTCCCTAGTCCAACATGGATGGTCTACATTTGACTGGACCAGGAAGGGGACTAGGCGAGCGTAAGCTAGCCCGGACACCTAATGGTCAACCCAAAAAAAAAGTGCTCATAAAAATCCACTTTACAACCAGTACCATCGAAAATCTTTCAAAACAGCAAGAAATACAATGGGCATGCATATACAGTGCAGTACACGAGTATTTATGGACAATAGAGTTGCAGTGAGAGAGAGCATACAGCAGAGTGGAGCTTCTGACAGAACCATTGAGATGGGCATGTAGTTCAATCTTTGGCATTGAAACCCACCAATCCATATCTCTTTGTTTCTCCATTAGTACTGAGTAGTAAAAGTCTTCAATTCTTCTTCTCTGTTGACTGCTGTAGCAAGGGCTAGGGCATGAACCGAAGCTACAGAGGAAAGGGAAATACAGATCCCAATTGATACTGCTGTACCCGTAGAATTATTGATACGAAACCTCCCAACTTTTTCCTAGTGGAGATAATAAAATATTCCTTGTAGAATCAAAGCCTGTTGACATTTTGTGCCAGATGAAACTAAGGCCATGTTTGGAACTCAAGAAAAATAAAATAAAATTGGAGGAAAATTTTATTATTCATAAAATTTAAAATTGTTATTTCTTTTTTTCTTTCTTTTTCAACCAAATAATAGGAGGGAAAGTTTTTGAGTTTTCATTTTCTTAAGTTCCAAACACAGCCTAAATGAAAGGAATTAATATGAGAAAATTCTAAAACAATTGAGGATAAGCTAATTCTCAAAAAATACCTAGACTTTAAATAATGTAAAAAAAACCAAAGGGTGCTTTTTGAATGAATGATGAAATGGATGTGATGGTAGAGTGAATGGCTGAAACTTGAATGAATGTAATGGTTAGTGCTGCCTGCAGATCGGTTATGGACAATTCAATTTGGTTCCCGAATCAATCTGCTTGCGACGGTACGCCGTTTTCTTCATTCGCACCCATTCATGAGTGTCGTTCGCTTTGGATGTGGTTAGAGCTTGAATTTGCAACTGGATGAACTCTTGGGTTTAATGTGTAATCTTTGCTATTTACAAATGTTGTCCAAAAATATGGACCGTTGATTTTGCCATCCCCTTTTTTTTTTAACGTTACTCTTCTACAAGTATATTTTTAGTGCAAAAATACACTTGCAAGGGAGTGACGTTAGAAAAAAGGAAATGGCAAAATCATTTCCCAAATCTTGGAAACAACTTCTTAAATCATTTCCCAAATCTTTGGAACAACTTCTTAAAACCTGCTTACGTGAAATCCCATCCCCTTTCCTGCCCATTTGCCAATAAACTACTAGTAGTTCTTTCCATTTGTTTTTGTTAATCAGGAGACGAAATATATGTGATTGGGCTAAACTAATCTGTCTTAAAGGACAAATCGGTCTCCATGGAAAAAAGCAAAATTCTACCTCAAACATGTACTTTAGTAACTTATGTGACAAGTTGAAGAGTTATATGATGTAAGTGCACTCCAAAGAGTTCCTCAAATTTAAACATCTTATTCTTTATTTGACTCTAAAGGACCCAGAATGCCGAAGTAATCAATTAATTCAACAATTAAAAATAGTAGAATTGACAAGTTGGCAATTTGGGAGCTACACCAAAATGGTGTAGCAAGTTTGCCTCTTCCTTTGGTGGGTGTTTTGATGACATGACTCTTCAAATTTAATTTGGTTCTGCTTTTGCTACCTCCTTTGGACATTCACTATTCACTTTTATTAATATCGTGTATATACTTATGTTCTGATCTTGCAGGGTTTAACAACTTATGTTGCTATCTTGAAATTTAAATAATACCTATATTACCTTTCATAAATTTTTTATATTTTAATGATTGCCGCTGAGCAGACCAAATTAAATAAGGGATATTGACTTTGTTGATTTGGTTCACGCAACGGCAATCATGACAAAATCATCCGGGATGTAAAACTAACCTTTTAAGTTAGTTTAAGGTCTTAAAATTCTTTACTATATAGGTGAAGAAATTCGGGATGTAGAACTAACTTAAAAAGTTAGTTTAAAGTTCTAAAACTCTTCACTATATAGGTAAAGAAATTCAGTATGTAAACTCACTTAAGAAGTTAGTTTAAGATCCTAAAATTCTTTACTATATAGGTGAAGAAATTCGGAATGTAGAACTAATTTAAAAAGTTAGTTTAAGGTCCTAAAATTCTCACTACAACACGAAAGGGCTAGCAAGGATTCAGTTTCCTCGCAAATACCTTTTGTGACAATGTTTAGGCGAGGAAAACTTACTACCATTGCAAAAGGGGGGGAACTTTTTCCTCGCTAATTGTAGTTTTGGAGACAAATTTGTTTTCCTCGCTAAAAAAATTGACATCCCAAAAGAAATCAATTTCTCCGCATTCACTGCCGCCCCCGTTATTCAAACCTTGTACCTTGGGTCCTCAACTATAAGCAGCACTTCACCTAACAACTGCGCCACTGTGCCACGTTAACTTTCTGGTGAAATTAGTGAACTTTTGGGTATACTAGTGTAATGCTCGTGCTTTGCACGTTTCTGCATACTCATTAATTTAATTGATAGTCAGGAAGTTAATATACATATGTTATTTTTGTTCATATCACCAGCTGTATATTTTTCAAGTACGTTGAGCGGTTTAATTTCAACAACCATCACTCAAATATCATAAAATGACAAAACCGTGATATACTCGAATATTTTGTAGTTATGCTTTAGACAATCAAAATGATACCAAAACCAAATTTTTTCAAAAGGAAAAAGGTGAAGAGAGAGGTTACTTCGATTTACCTTCATCTAAGGCTTGAATGGAGCGAAAACGACCACCACATTATGCCAACCATAGCCAAATGAGTTGGAGATACCTGCATGAAATAGGCAAATTTGATTAGTGAGTGTTGACATATTATTTATTCGCTAAGCAATGTTGGAATATGAGGAATTTAGATAACAAAATGTTCAAATGTTTGATTATTATATAAGTTGCAAAAGATATATTATCTTCATTGCCAGCAAAGCAAAAACATGTAACAAAGACACTTAAAGGTTTTTGGTTTTTAACCAATAAACCATATGTCTAGATTAAGTATTATGCTTCTGCGGTTTTCATAATTTTTGAAAAAAGGGACTAAAATACGTACCAACATAGACTTCATGCTCTTCACGTTTGGAACAATGTCGACTGTGACATCAGATTCCAAGTTCTGCAAAATTCAAGAACCATAAGGACATGAAGTGCATCATAAAATTGAATAACTGAGAAAATTTTAGCATAATTAGAGGAATGGGCTTTCGGTGCAGTGTACATTGGTTAATTGTTGGATGCAGCCAGCTAGTGTTGATTGCTTTTATGGTTGCAATAGCTTCCAATCCTTCTGCAGCTCTAAGCGCTTGCAAACATTCAACAATATGGATATGGCAATTTCATGCCAACAAATATATGCAATACTAAATTAAACAACATATGAACTAAGAAAGAGATCAGGACCTTCTGAACAATGATGAAGACGAATTTGCAGCCGAGAACAAAGAGAGAAGGAGACAGGTTTTTATATAGATTCAATACCCTTAAATTACGGAAAAACCTTTTCTTCTTGACTAAGAAAATGAGGACTTAAAATACCTAAAATATCCCCGAAAAACCTTTTCTTCTTGACTAAGAAAAGAAAGACTTAAAATCCCCTAAATACCCCTCGAAAAGCATTTTCTTCTTGACTAAGCAAAGGAAAACAAAAAATACCTAAAATACCCCACCTATTAAATCTACTATTGCCAAATTACAAGGGTAATATCATATATTCATGAAATGGCTATGCTTATCACTCTTCTCCCTTTTGCGTTTAAACTCAATATCAAGCTACAAAAAATACATCAACCTCTTAAATCCATCCTTGCCAAATTAAAAGGGCAAATTCATCTTTTCACAATGTACCTCATTTTTTTCTTGACAAAGCAACATTTACCATAAATTAAGAGGGGACCTGGGGGGGGGGGGGGGGGTGGGGGGGTGGGGGGGTGGGGGGAGGAATGAAAAAAGTACTTCAAAGGTCAAAAGTAAGCCATAAATTAAGGGGGGAAAAGTGAAGGAAGTACTTCAAAAGTAAACCATAAATTAAGGAAAAAAAAACACAAAATAAGGATAACCACTCAATTTTCTTAAACAAGATAAGTCCAAAATACCCTCAAAAGTCCAATACGGTCCCTTTAAAAACTACAAGGGCAAATTCATCTTTTCACGATATGGCTATGCCAAACACAATTCCCTATTTTGCCCTCCAACAAAATACCAAACTACAAAAATACCTCTTTCATCATAAATAAATGAGGGCATTTATGTCAAATCACATTATGGCTATACTTGGTGTAGCCACTCTCCTAACAAACTACAAGAACAAATCGGTCATTTTCACCAAGTGGCTTGGCTTGCCATCCTACATTCTTTAATTACAAGTGTATTGATTGATAATGTCAAATACCAAAACTATCCAAACACCAACACTTGCAAGGGCAAAATGAAAAGAAAAAGTTTGGAAGGCAATAATGTAATTTCACACCATGCCTTGGCTTACCATGCTAGGTCCTTTTATTACAAGTGTATTGATATCATTGTTTTAGCATGTCTTTTACCTCTCAAAACTACTTTCTTCAACATTAATTATGGTCTTTTGACGTTTTGTACTCTTATAATGTCTGAACTTTATTTGAACAAATTTAATTTTTTGCTAGCACAATAATTTTTTTGATTTTATTAATTCGTTAATTTTAATCTACACTATCCTATAGGGAACTTGGGGAGGGGGATGAGACTTACAGGGATCGAACCCTGCCCCATGTACATTGGAATATATAAGGGAGGACAATTGCATTACACTCCACTTGCATAAGTTTTTGGTTGAAACATGTTATATTGGTATATGGTAGCAACTTTTGAAGGACTAATAATATGTATTATTATTCTAATTTTTTTAATCACATTATAAATGACAAGATGCATCACTGCACGTTATTGTTTAAAAGTGAGTTTGACCTTTTTTTTGGCCAAATACAAAGAGTATAATAGATTTGTAGTAATTTTTAAAGTTTTTTTTATCATCTCTATAATAATATGAAAACATTTGTAAATATTCAGATAAGATTATCCTAAAAGCACTAAAGACAATACATTTTTAAAAAATTCATTTTTAACATTTTTAAAAATTTTCAATTGCCCTATATCTCACACACACACAATATGTATATGTATGATACTTACAAAATTGCATTTGAAATTAACGTTTAAGATATTTATCTGGTAATTAAGGAATACCATTAGAATCACTTAAGTTGGATTGAATACAAATCAACTAACGGTTTACAAAAAAAAATTCTTTACAGCATGAATGCACAATATATATGAAATAGTGTATTCTTTGTGAAATAGTTTATTCCTAGATTGTAACGACTCGAAATTTTTAATGAATAAAAGTTTCATTTATTTATCGAAATTTCTTTTTAATTACTTAATATTACTTTTAATTTCTATAATCCGTCATAATTAGAATTTAGTCCTTTAAATTTTATTTCTTGATTAAAACATGTTATATTGGTATATGGTAGCAACTTTTGAAGGACTAATAATATGTATTATTATTCTAATTTTTTTAATCACATTATAAATGACAAGATGCATCACTGTACGTTATTGTTTAAAAGTGAGTTTGACCTTTTTTTGGCCAAATACAAAGAGTATAATAGATTTGTAGTAATTTTTAAAGTTTTTTTTATCATCTCTATAATAATATGAAAAAATTTGTAAATATTCAGATAAGATTATCCTAAAAGCACTAAAGACAATACATTTTTAAAAAATTCATTTTTAACATTTTTAAAAATTTTCAATTGCCCTATATCTCACACACACACAATATGTATATGTATGATACTTACAAAATTGCATTTGAAATTAACATTTAAGATATTTATCTGGTAATTAAGGAATACCATTAGAATCACTTAAGTTGGATTGAATACAAATCAACTAACGGTTTACAAAAAAAAATTCTTTACAGCATGAATGCACAATAGATATGAAATAGTGTATTCTTTGTGAAATAGTTTATTCCTAGATTGTAACGACTCGAAATTTTTAATGAATAAAAGTTTCATTTATTTATCGAAATTTCTTTTTAATTACTTAATATTACTTTTAATTTCTATAATCCGTCATAATTAGAATTTAGTCCTTTAAATTTTATTTCTTGATTAAAAGCCCTACATGGCTAGTAAAGTTAATTTCCAACCGATTAGTTGGAGGAACCGGACTACCAATTCACCTAGTTACTTTTCCCTAACCTTAGTTGGAGCTTTTTGACCATCTTTGAACCTTATGAACCCTCCTAAACCCTAATTGAACCATTAGGCCATTAGAGATAATCATTTCCCCATGACTAGTTATTCAAGCCCATGCCTACCTTCTTTATTTCCTTGTCCATTGGTTAATAAATACTAGGGGAATTATTATCACTTGGTTATTGGTCCTTTGACTTGCCAATGTGTGTATGACTTAGACAAGACAAATCATAGTCATTATTTTGCTTTCAAAAGAAGCAAGTCTAGCCATGCATGCATGCAAACCTAAGAAACTTATAGCCTTAAGCCTAATTATTTAGGTTTTACTTTCCTAGATGTGTGTGTGTGTGTGTGTGTGTGTGTGTGTGTGTGTGTGTATATATATATGTTGTACATAGTACAAGGGAGAGGGAGAGAGAGAGGGAGAGAGAGAGGCCGAGAGAGAGGAGAGGAGAGAGAGAGATAGAGGCCGAAAGAGAGGGAGAGGTGTGTGTGTGCATGCTTTTGGACACTCCAACAAGCTACTTCTTTTAGTCTTCTCACACTCAACCTAGGTACTATTTGACAACCCATGACTAGACTACTTTAAGTATGATCCTAGCCTAATATCTTGTTCTTTCTTGCAAGTTAGCCCATCCTTGGACTTGACAAGCCATGAACCCTTCATTATAACCTAGGATTTGGCCTATTATTGGATTGACAAGTGAGGGAAGGCTAGAGTTTTGATTAAAGTCTTGAAATGACAAGAGCATGGAGCAAAATCCAAGGGATAAAGGAGAGAGGGGTAGGCCGGCCATGAGAGGGAGAGAGAGGGCCAAATTTTTGCTATAAATAGCACCCCCCACTCACCATTCAACTCATACATTCATCTTCCAACTTCTCTCTCTAAGAAAGTGATAGGCGCGTAAATGTTCACATACGCGCCCCCTAATTTATCATTGCTAAGTCTATTTATTTTATTACTTGGTGTTTTAATGCTTGATTTTTGTATTGTAGGAATTTTGAAAAATAGATTGAAATACATTCCAGATCCTGGCTAGAGCTTCAAGAATTGGGCCTTAACAAATGTTTCAACTGTGCACGTGATCGTGAAGGTGTAATTGGCAGCAGAAGAATAAAAGTTATACAGGTTATTTTGGTGGGCCTAAAGAGTTACCATTTATTTACATCCTATTTTGACTTAGTCTTGGACTAAGAAAAGAAAAGAAAAAAAAAAGAATTAGGGAGCCCAAGCCAATTCTCTCGGCAGTGGTATGGTCCACCATATTTGGAATTTTGCTAGAGCCCTTGGAGCCCACTCAGAAGGGAATTAAAAAATAGGTCGGCACTTCTCATCATCACTTATAAAAAGGACGAAGGACGGGGTTGCGCCGGAGAGGAATTGTTCTATTTTCTTTTCAGTAGCTTTCTTTTACGGAGGAAAAAAAGAACAGAAGCTGTTGTGGTATCTTCTTGGGTAACACACATGAATCGACAGAAAACAAAGAAAGGGACTGCGATCTTTGTTCCAAATATTGTTAAGTTTTCTTCTGCATTTTTTTTTCCTTCATGTTATTTTAAGTTTTGCTTAAATACTCGCACTCCGGTAATTCATTTTAATTTATGTTCTTTATAAAAGTTATTCGCTGATTCTGATTAGTTGATATTTTTCTGTTTATTTTTCATCTCGCGCAATAGAAGTATGTTTCAAATTAGGGTTTCTTTTATTTTATGCATGATGATTAGTGAGTAGTCGTTTAGGTAGGATCGCGGGGTGATTAGCACACCGTGACCAGTTCGGACACTGTTCTTAATTTCAAATAATAAAGAAAACGATTTTAGATTGAAAAATACTTCCCGTGGACGAACCCGGGCATTGTCGGAGCCCATGTGAATGGGGGAATGGGGGTCCAAAACTCATTCTTCGCTGCGCATGGGTAAACGGCGACCCTAAGGTTTCGCATCTTGCGGGGTATCTTTTTCAATATAAAATTGAAGGTTTTTAAAAACACCGAATGGAGCAGGTTAGTCCGGACTGATTACGAGTGCTATGAACCCTGTGACCGTACCTCCTTTTTAATTATTTGAAAAGAATAATCAATTTTTAGGTTTTAATTAAATCCTAATCAATCGTCAAAGGGTGGCTACCTAAGAGCCCGTTTAAATTAGTAACAACCCGAGTTTTTAGTCAGCACACATCACCGTCTCTGTGGATTCGACTCTGGTCTTACCGGATATTATGTTACGTCGGTCTCCGCCCTACGCTTGGGGCAACCCATTAATTTAGGACTAGGAAATCGGTCAAGAAGAAAGCTTGTGTTTTTACTTGTTCTTGCTTAATTTTTTCTTGTTCTTGAAGCTCTTCTTATGTTCTTCAAGAAACTCATCCCAAACCACCTTTTCGATCCATAAAGTTTAGTAGTCTTAACTACGAAGTAGTTTCGAGAGAAAATCTTTCTCTTTCGAAGCTACCGGAAGCCAACCGTAGGAAGTTACTCCGCCCGACGTACACATTCTCTCCGTAGTTGCCACCACCGCCAAGAAGAAAGGTAGGGTCCCTTATCCACTAAACTCAGCGTATAGCATAGAACCGTATGTTGGAAGTATAAGTAGATTCTTCGTATATAAGGTTATCTATCACTTATAATGTTTTGAAATGCATGATAATTAGTAAACTTATTCTCGCTAATGGAAGTATGAACATGTTGGAATAATCAACTTTTACTCTAATAAACATGTGTTGTTTTGAATTTCCTACAAAGGAAGAAAGAACGGTTTTTTAAAAGATTAGATGTTATCGTTGATAGAAGTATTCGTATTTTGATCTTTAGATGGTTATGAGCATGTGTTATGAATTGTTTGTATTACTTGTCTTGTTGTAAAGTATAAATAATTTTCACTCTAAAGGCGTCCGTACATGTGGCGTTATGCTTTAAGTTGTGATTTGAGCATGCTTAGTAATACAGAGTTAGATAATCATGCTAGTTTAGTTTCAAGATTTCAATGAATGATTACGTATGTGAAAAGTTCTACCGCGAAGTCTATGCATGAAAATGTGACACAAAAATCGAGAAAGTTAGAAACATGACACCTAGGGTGTGGTTAATGAAAAGACGTGTTTTTGGAAAGATGAAATGTTTTGGAAACCGTAATGTGGCCGGATGTGGTAGCCCATTGTGTGGTGTGTGTTTTGTGTGCCAATGGGAACCTGGTGCGGCGGAACCATTGTGAGGATACTCGGGAGACCGGAACGGCGGAACTGAGATTAGGTGTGTTAAAACGATTTTAGAAATGTTAATATGGTTCATGAAATGTGGGAAACGGTGACACGGTCTACGAGAAGTTGCGTAGGAGAAACTCAAAAAATCAAGGACACAAACGTTAGTTTGGATAATAAACGAGGATGTGTTATTGTTAACCGTTTTGTCAAATATGTGTGAATTATGTGGAAAATATTAAAGTTGTGATTGATTGTATGTAAGTTAAGGGTTAGAGGGTATGAGATATTCTATTGAGCTTTTGTAGCTCACAGTGTTACTTTGGTGACCCTGACATATTATATTGGTGGCGACGCCGGTATAATGTGTCAGACCTTATAGACAAACATGGTGAGTTCTACACCTTGGAAGCCGAGGAGCCGAGGAGCTAGCCAGGATGGAGGAACAAGTAGAGCAGTAGCTAGAAACTCGAGTTCCCCCTTATTTTGTTGAATAAAAATACTTTTGTTAAGATTATGATGTAATATTGAGCCAGACTCTATTTAGTTTTTCAATGAAATTGTCTATTTAACGTTCCCAAAATTCAGGGCTTTACATAGATAGCAGTAATGTAGATGTTTTGAAAATAGATTTGTGTTGATCTAACTTGAAGATATTTTCAATACGATATCACTTCAAAGAACTTTATTTTTTGTTGAGTTTTTATTACTATGGGATAACTCATTGATACCTACACTTTAAGATACTCAACTACTTTGCGATAACATTTTTTAGCATGTCTTTTAAAAAAAATTATTCAAACAATGAATATTATGACAATTTGAATAACTGACATTGTTAACAATTAATTTAAATTGAGAAAAAGGGAATGCATAGAATTAGTGAGAAACATATCTTTCATTGCTAATAAGAATAAGAAAAGTTACAAAACAAAATTTTCCGGTTTATCACTCTATTATTTTAATAAATTTGATAATGGTATTGAACTATATATGTTGTTGATTATGTCTTTATCATCATGATATTACAAATACATATGAACATAATTAATAATGACATATATATCAAAAATTAATGAGTCCTAAAAAAAGTGACCAAAAATTTACTTATCAAATGTAACCTTTAGGCGAGGAAATCTGTTTTTCCTTGCTAGAAAATACTTTGTGGCGAGGAAACAGATTTTCTCGCTAGAAAAGGCGACGAAATTCAATTTCCTCGCAGATTATGTACTTTTAGCGACGAAATACATTTTTCTCGCCATATTTCCTTGCCAAAGCCCTTTCGTGTTGTAGTGTATTTACTATATAGGTGAAGAAATTTGGGATGTAGAACTAACTTAAAAAGTTAGTTTAAAATCTTAAAATTCTTTACTATATAGGTAAAGAAATTCGAGATGTAGAACTAACTTAAAAAGTTAGTTTAAGGTCCTAACAGTCTTTACTATATAGGTAAAGAAATTCGGGATGTGGAACTAACTTAAAAAATTAGTTTAATGTCCTAAAATTTTTTACTAACCTTAAACTAACATAAATGTTGTCATGATTTCGGATGACTTTGTCATAATTTCTGTATTTTTCATGATTTTGTCATGATTTCGGATGACTTTGTCATGATTAAGGGTGTTTTAGGTATTATTTAAATTTCAAGATGTCAATTTAAGTATTCAATCCTAAGAGGATGGGCACCTAAATAAGTAGGGCAAATGGGGTGGCTAATTAATTTCTTCTATCATGTTTAGCTTGACATCAAAAAATTTTAGGAGCAATAATTTGTCAAAGGGAGGAATAACAAGAAAAAGAACTTTTGGGATTTGGGTGTGGACATTTTTTTCTTTTTCCTTTTCGGGGGTCAGCGTATTGCCTTCTTGAATGTTTTGGGGTGGGAAGGCGTTTTTTTGTCTGTGTGTCAATGTCCCTTAATTTATTCTTTGTTTTCTCCATCTTCAAAGATTAAAAAGTCTATTTTTCTTAGGAAAAGAAAAACAAGAAAATAAACTAAAATTGAAAACATTAAGTTAAGACGACATTAAAAACGAAAAATAAGCTGTTTCAACCTCTCTCTTTTTTAAATCTTTTGAGAATTTTTTTTTCCCGTTTAGCGAATAACTAATCCAAAAATTAAAAAATACCAAAACAATAAATTGGCAGAAATATATAAAAATCGATCACATCACATGAGTACGTAGACTACTAAACAGTTTCATTGGATACAAACCAAAACCATAAAAAATGATTTAAAAAAAAAAATTAAAACCATAAAACATTCCACACCACACTGAAATAATAGTCCCTTTGGAAATGGCACAATATATATAGTCAAGAACTGCAATTACTATTCCAACCTTCAATTTTGTTCACCTAGGCAAAATAATTGCTTTGAGAGGGTTCTTCATCACAACAGTGAAAGCAAAGGCCTCGGTCGGGTCCGGCGGGGCGCCCGGTACCGGTAGCCACTTGAAGGCATGCACCATCCTGGCAAGCAACAGATTGACATGCAGCGTACCAAGAGTCATAGCCGGGCAGATCCGCCGCCCGACTCCGAACGGGGCCATCTTCACTCCCCTTGTCCCGGTCACGTCCACATCCACCCCGTCGCCTGTCAAGAACCGATCGGGTAGGAACTCGCTAGGGTTGGTCCACATGCTCGGGTCCTCGGTGACCCATGCGGTGTAGAACTCCACGTTGACATCGGCGGGTATGGTGTACCCGCCGAGCTCTGTCTCCTTTGTGGCGGCATGGGACAAGACGAAGTGACTGGGAGGGTGGCGACGGAATGTCTCCTTCACCACCGCGCCCAAGTAGGGCATTTTTTCGACATCTTCCTCCGTGACTGTACCTGTTGATTAATTTAGGTTTTTAGCATAAAAAATTGAGAAGTCAATAACATAGAAATCAACAAAAAAACATAAATGGAAATCAATAATCTAGAAAATTAAACACAAGAATAAAACAAGCATGCTGACATAATAATGCAAATTTACGAGATAAAATTCAAAAATTCATATTAGGGTACGTACCGGTTTTTCCCACACAGGCAACTATTTCCTTGTACAGCCTCTCCTGCATTTCTTGGTTCAAAACCAAGTGAAGCAACGCCCATTCCACGGTGGTCGCGCTTGTGTCGGTACCGGCGTTGATGGCTTCCGAGCACAGAGTCGCCAGCTCTTCCTCTCCCAAATGGTCTCGACCAGGTGCTTTTAGGTCAAATAGTGAATCGATATAAGCTGCGCCTAAGGGACTCACCTGTTGGGGAATTTTTGAGTCATGAAAACATTGGACTCCAATAATATTCCCAAACTCTGATTAGAAAAATTAATATTGCTAAATCTTAAAATGAGTAAACTAGTACAAGGTTAAAACATTTAAACTGACGAAAATTATGGTAATGCGAAATTTACCTAGCTAGAATAAGAGTTAATTAAGAGAACCTCATTCTCCCTAAGTTTTTGCTCTGGTATTTTTTTCATTTCGTAATTTTTTAGCTTTCCGTTGTAATTTTTGGGATTAATCATTCATTTTAACGAAAGGAATCAGAAAAGTATATAATGTGGACTAAAATTGAAACAAGCTCATGCTCCTATAAGACGACAAAAATATCAAAAATACCAGCTGTTTGGTCTGTTTTCATTTTTAATAAACTTTCTTTTCGTTTTGTGCCATACTAATTTTATAAAAATAGACTTGAATCTAGCAATAATTCAAAAAAGACGGAAAAAAATATTGGACCCAAAACAAGAGAAGTGCACGAATACGAATAAATCGATTCAAAATATTGTAAATAGCAAATGAAATAAGGGTGAACGATTATTTGAGCAATAAAGTAGCTCTGCCAAGACCCATATCTATCTCTAGCCAGAGAACCTCTCCGGGGTTGGATCCCAATCAGTTTGGTCCAGTTATGGACCGTTTGTGGGTCCTTCCCGGCTCACAATAATGATTGGAACCGTTCACTTTTAAAACTCATCTAGAATATTGACCACGTCAAAAATTAAATTGATCGGATCCCGTTTGATATGATATCGAAATGCATTGATCTTCATATAAACTGTGTCAAATGGGTTGCAATATAGTACTGCACACTTTTTTTTCTTACAAGCTTAATGCATTTCGTCATCTTATCAAATGGTATCCAATCAATGTGATTTTTGGCGTGATCAATATTCTCGACGAGCTCTAAAAAGTGAACGATTTCGATCATTGTTGTGAACCTAAAAGGGCTCACAAATGATCCATATCTAGACCGAACTAGTTGGAAGCTAACTAGTTGGGATCCAACCCCAACCTCTCCACCCAATCTCAGTTAAGCAATCCATTCACCAAGTCATTTTCAGCCGCAAAATCGTATTTAGAGATTCTCCTGCTTAGAGGATGCTCCGTACCCAATTTTTTTTCGGGTCAAGCGGAAGTTCGCTCCGTACCCAATTTTCAATGTACGCATCCACTGTATGAATTGGGTGTTGGTGTTCTGTAGTAGCGTGTGCAGCATCGTGCTACACATTTTTGAACTATCGGATTGTACATTTAATGGCTCGGATCTTATCTCAACAATGAATGTCTCTCGATCATTAGTTGCTAAGATGAAATCTGAGCCGTCAGATGCACGATCAGACGGCTCGGAGGTGCGCAACACAACACCAACCCGAAGTCCCTACTATATACTGTATTAAGTGATTTTTAACTGCAAATTCCTGTTTAGAGATTATCCTGTTTAGGAAAAGAAATTGATATTCGCGCTCTTTTTTTTTGATGCAGGCGTTCCACTTTGTTCATGAAGTTACTAGTAACTTCACATTGAAAGTGGAGCGTCTACAATAAAAAAAAAAAAGCCCGAATATGAAATATCATACTATCTCCTAAAACTAAAAATCACCTCGTGCATGGAAATACAAGAAATTAGTAGGTCCAGAGGAACTTGAGCCACTCCATATCCTGTCGGTGATTCCAGCCGTCCAAACGTGTTTTAGGCGGTTTGGATTTTAAAGAGAGAGTGATAGAGTGAGGGGCGAGAGAACGAATAAATTTAGACCGTTCAAAACACGTTTGGACAATTGAGATCGC
The DNA here is from genome assembly GCF_030253575.1 of Rhododendron vialii. Classification (NCBI taxonomy): domain Eukaryota; kingdom Viridiplantae; phylum Streptophyta; class Magnoliopsida; order Ericales; family Ericaceae; genus Rhododendron; species Rhododendron vialii. Next base: position 16,951,163 of record NC_080558.1, read on the forward strand.
CGACGGGTACCGCCACATGTTACGCACCCAAAAATTTCTCTCCTTACCTAAACCCATAACTCCACCATGCAAATCTCTTTGCGCGCCCCCGACACCACCCCCACCAAACTACCCCGGCAATAATTCACTCAACCCACGCCGTTTTCTTATTTTTTATTTATTTACTTAATAACTTTTATATCTTTTTTCATTTTTATTTATTTAATATTATTTAAGTGTTCCAATTTTCAATCCGATTGAATCGATGCAAAGATCTTGTTTTTTTTATCATTTTGTCTTCAATGATCATAATGAATTTTTGGCTCGTAGGCCTTTCAACAAGTACCCTAAGACTTATTATTTAGTTTCAGGTTTCTCTTAGGGTGCTTATTGAAAGGCTTTAGAGCCAAAAATTCATTACGACCATTTAGGATGAAATGATAAGAAAAATAAGATCTTCGCACCGGTTCAAACGAATTAAAAATCGGAACACTTATTTTTTTATTCTTTATATATATTTTTAAATTATTTAATATTATACCCTGGCAATAATTCAACCCACGGCATTTTCTTATTTCTTATTTATTTACTTAATAACTTTTATATCTTTATTTATTTTTATTTATTTAATATTATTTAAGTGTTTCAATTTTCAATCCGGTTGAATCAATGCAAAGATCTTTTTTTTTTTTTTTTTATCATTTTGTCTTCAATGATCATAATGAATTTTTGGCTCGAAAGCCTTTCAACAAGTACCCTAAGACTTATTATTTAGTTTCAGGTCTCTCTTTAGGGTGCTCATTGAAAGGTCTTAGAGCCAAAAATTCATTACGATCATTTAGGATGAAATGATAAGAAAAATAAGATCTTCGCACCGGTTTAAACGAATTAAAAATCGGAACACTTATTTTTTTACTCTTTATATGTATTTTTAAATTATTTAATATTATATACGTGAATAAATTTTTTTATGTTATTGAAATTTTACTCTTATTTTTTTACTCTTATTAAAATTTTATAATTCTTTTATGTTATTGAATTCATTAATTTTGTTTTTATTTATTTCTTTTATCTATTTTATTTCTAATCACTTGTTCAGATTTCTTTTTATCTTTTTATCTTCAACTATAACCACTCATTTAAATTTTTTTTTTATCTTCAATTACAACCACACATTCAGTAAAACAAAAAACTACTAAAAGTAAAATAAAAAAATAGTAAAAGTTAAAAGTTAATAAAAAAACAAAAACAGTAATTAAAGTCTTTTAAAAGAAAAAAAACTAGTAAAAGTTAAAAAAAATTAAAACAGTAATTAAATTATTTTAAAAATATAAAAAAATTAGTAAAAGTAAAAAAAACAGTAATTATTTACTTTTAAAAAATAAAAAAAATAATTAAAGTAAAAAAAAAAAATTCGAAAAAGGAAGGGAGGAGGGGCAAAGGGGGAAAAAATGGTGGGGCCGGGAGGAGGGAGTGTGTCAGGGGGTGCGAGAAGAGGCTCCCCTCCACCATTTATGCCCAGAGAAGAAGAGACGTTGGACAAGTACTTAAGAGTCAACAGCAAAATTAAAGTTTTCCCCTTTAGCCTTGTGACCTGTGCCCCTGCAGCTAGCTCATGCAGGATCAGAGCAACTATGTACTACATTTATTTTCTACCATTACCAAAGTATGAAAATGCGAATATCAAGGGGGAGAAATATTTTATTTTCTGAAAAAATATTCCGACAAAGGGGTAAATATAGATTAATTTAACACGTGACGAAAAAAAAAATTCATGTTTTCATGTTTGGCTTTGACTTTGAGATATGTTATGTGTAAAGGGGTCGGTTTATAGTCCATTTTTTTTTTCTAATGCCGTTCAGTTTTGAGCTTTTGCTGCTAATTCTTGAGTGAGAGAGCTTTTGAACAAATCTAAAACATTGAGTGGTCTTGATTTAAATTGTCTCGTAGAGTCTAAAAATTGACTCGAGAGGGTCCGTATCCTTAGACACACCCCTATGCCCTATTTTGAAGATGTAGTACACTTTTCGATGCATTTTTGATATCCAGCAGCAACACAAATATTCTTTTGACTGTTTCATGTTATTCTTTCAGGGAGCCCAACATCTCAAGCTTATAATCAATGTTCCTATGCCGATTGGTTCATATCAAACTTAAAACTCAGTCCCGTTAAGGTTCTTTTGTAGATACTAATTCATTTTACAATACATGTTATTCTTTCATAATATATCACATTTAATTCAAAAAATAAATATTTAAATTTAAATCAGTGGAACACAACTTCAGTTTAAGAGAAAAAAGAAAAATATTTAAAAAAATGCATGCATTTTCTTACTACTTTGCTTTTTCTTGAAAATGTTATTCTACCAAAATTTGGAAACTAAAATTCCAACGTACGTACGTACCATCTCCGAACATCCGCTGCCGGGGTTTCCCCCGCTCTGGACAAACACTTTCCTGCTCCTTATCAAAGGAACCAAGCACTCCATCTGCCTCTTCCTCAGCTCCTTCGCCTCCCTCATCTTCTTCCCGAACAGCGGCATCAGCACCGGCAAGAAATCCGGCAGCTTCGGCAGCGTAACAAGCATCACCTCTTTTAGCACCCCCTCGATCACCTTGATCTTCTCCTCCGATATCTTCGCTCCGAAACACAGGCATATCAGCACGCTGCATATGGTCAGCCTGCAGTTGCTCATCACCTCGACGACTCCCTTATTGCGGGACTCCTCTCGGAGCCTGCCCAGGTGGCTCTCTATGGCCCACTTCCGGATCCAGCCGCACTGCCGGATCCGGGTGGGGTTGATCAGCTCGGTCACGAAGTTCCGGCGGAGGGCCCGCCAGAGCGGGCCGTACTCCGCCGAGTTGATGGCGCACTTCCCGACGCTGAAGACGAGCCGGATGGGGGAGTCGGGTGGGCGGCTTGCGAAGACGGGTCCTTTCTCGACCAGGGCCTCGTGGATGAGCTCGGAGCTGGTCACGACGACGAGGGTCCGCTGTCCCATTTGCATGGTGAAGATCGGGCCGTACTTGGCCCGCAAGTCGCGGACTATGAACATGAAGGGCCGGCGTTGGAGGACGACCTGGCCCAGGTTCCCGACGAGTGGCCATCCTGGTGGGCCCGGCGGAAGGTTCTTGGAACCTCCGCCGGTGGCCGACCAGTGTCGCCACCATAATGAGAGGAAGAGAAATGCTGAGAGGAGGAAAACTAGGTCTGCCAACTCCATGTGAGAAAGAAGATAGAGAGGGGGAGGGGGTGTAGGGTGATGAGGTGAAAGGGGGGCTGGCTGGGGAGTATAAATAGAGGATAAGAGAGAAAGGGGGAATTATTCAGAACTTCGGGCGTATATTCTTTTCTCTCAGTGTTGATCATAGCATAAATCATGCCTAAATACGTGTGGGGGAGACGTATGAATTTCAATTTTGCATGAACCCCATATGTTAAGTGAAAAAAAAAAAAAAATACGCCGAAAGTATCGAATAATTTTGCCAGAGAGAGTGCAGTTAGGGCTGCAAACGAACCGAGTCGCTCGCGAGCGGCTCGTGACTCGGCGCGCTAACAGCTAGTTCGAGCTTGATTCATCAAGCAAATGAACAAGCTCGAGCCAACATTTTTAGCTCATTTCATAAATGAGCTGAGCTCAAGCCACTTGATGCTCGGCTCGTTGAGCTCGCGAGCTACATACATATATCAAACGAGCCATTCGAGCCGAGCTCGAGCTCGAGCTTACATATACATATACATATATATATATATATACACACACACACACATACATATACCAATACCCATACATGGATTGGGAGATGCTGCCAAGCAGAGATGCTTGGCAGCGGTGCCGAGCGCATCTCGGCCGTCCAAAAGTGTTTTGGATGGCCCGGATGTAAAGGTACCGAACGGATTTAAAAAAAAAGAAAAAGAAAAGGAAAAAGATGTTTCGATTCGGGCCGTTGATTCCGAGATGAACGGCCGGATTAGCCGCTCGGCACCCGCTCGGCAGGGGTGCCGCTCGGCAGGGTCCCCGGGTCCACCCATACATATACCGAACGAGCCATTCGAGCCGAGCCGAGCCGAGCTCGAGTTTTTGAATATATGTTCGAGCCGAGTTCGAGCTCACATATTTCAGCTTGATTCGAGCTTGAGCTAAAAAAAACTAAGACGAACCGAGCTCGAGCAAAGCAAAACTCAGCTCGACTATGCTTGTTTGTATGCTTGCAGCCCTAATTGCTTTGAATGAGTTTTTACCTACCCCAGCCCAACTGGAGCGCATTGAATCTTTTATTGAAGTTTCTCTGTCATGTAAGTGTACGGTTGCACAGAGGTACTGAAGGGGTTTGTTTACGTGTTGAAACTTTCAAGAGAATGAGTTGTGCTACATGCACAGCAAGCTGTGCACAAATCCCATTTTCTCCCTCCTCGGATGGCATAAAGATGATCGGAGTCGCTCATTTTGTTCAAAATATGTTATTTAAGATCTCTGTAAAAAATGAGTTTCGTTCGATATCGTTAGAGGTGTTAACAAAACACTCAAAATCACTTCAGAATTTAGGCCCCGGTGGGGTTGACGTTTTACCCAACAGAAAGTCTACACACATACAATCTATGCACAGATTGTGAACATATTTTATTGTGAAGCACACCACAGGTTTTGTACAAATCATCTAAGCCGTTCATTAAATGTAAAACATTTTTTCAAAGGTTCCTACAAAAAATAATCTCAATCCGATACCTATAGGTGCTCGATCCAATCATATAACTTTTCATTATCCGAAAATCTGAATGAAAATTTAGATGGTTGGATGAAACACCTATAGATATTGAATTGAGCTTATTTTTTACGGAGACCCTTGAAAAAATATTTTACATTTAATGAACGGCTTGAATGATTTGTATGAAATCCGTGATAGGCTCTATAATAAAATCTGTGCACAATTTGCTGTGTATGTAGCAGGACTGTTTACCCAATTACAGAGAAACACTATTATTGCTCCACTTCTCAGGGAACAGAGCCATGCCATGGGTTGATGTGGTTGAAATGTACTACCGTATGACTAGGGTTGATGTTTATAGTTGTAGAGATTAAAAGGGTGTTTCGCTTTCTGAGAAAAAGAACTTTTTAAAAAAGGTTTTGTTAACGTAAACACTAGTATATATTTTCCTTCATTTATTTCTTTTGTATAGAAAATCTAAGTTTCAAATACTAGCCATAAATTCTTCATTTATTATTTTTGAAAGGATCAACTTTTTTTTGTTTTGAACTGAAATACCCCCATCAAATATACACTCTGTCCCTTGCAAAAACTTTAGGCTCATCGATCCCCTCCCAAAATTAATTGGTTCATTTTTCCCAATCAAATGAACCTCCAGTGGACAACTGATCGGGTAAAAGTTTATGCATTATTCAATTAGTTTTTCTTTTTTTCCTCCACAATTCATTTGGATCCTTCCATTTTTTTTGCCTTTTCACATTCCATGGACTTTTGACATGCATCCACAATTCAATGTGTTGCAATATTACAAGGACAGGTGTAGTCAAAAGCACAAGGTCTTGTGGGATGGTGAGAAGAGCACCTGTGCATGCACGCACTTTGAATTTTGGAGCATCCTTTGCCGTCACATTAATTCTAAGTATATTTCTTCACAAAGATTGCTACCGAATTTGACCGACTTATCTATCACCTCGCTGGTGTCGTGAAGCATTATTAAGTGGAAAAGAGATGCGTATGTTGAATGATTCAAATCTCGACTGTTGAATGAGCCGAACGTTTTTGGGAGGGAAGGTGTATATTTGATGGGGGTATTTCAGTCCAAAACAAAAAAAGTTGATCTTTTCAAAAATAATAAATGAAGAGTTTATGGTTAGTGTTTGGAATTTAGATTTCCAATACAAAAAGAAATAAATGGAGGAGAATATATACTAGTGTTTATCATATGCCTAGAGGGCATACATTAACAAAACTTTTTTAAAAAAAGAAGGCAATTTCTTATTTTTTACGGGAATTTTTGAAAAAATATTTTACATTTAATGAACAGCTCGGATGATTTGTGTAGAATCTATGGTGGACCCCATAATAAAATCTGTTCACAATTTGTGCACAGTTTGCTGTGTATATGTAGCAGGACTGTTTACCCAATTACAGAGAAACACATATTATTACTCCACTACTCATGGGACAGAGCCATGCCATGGATTGATGTGGTTGAAAAGTACTACCGTATGACTAGGGTTGATGTTTATAGTAGAGATTAATTCTTTACTACCATTTGGTGGTCCCTAGCTCCCACACCTCTTAAAAGGCGTTTCCTACGGCAAGTCATATTTACAGTCAGAGCTACTCCCTCACTTCCCTCTTTTCTTTTCTTTATTATTATTATTATTATTTTTTATCTTTTTCGATATTCGTACTATTTTTCAAACTCTTACATCTCTTAATTTATAATATTTTTCATAATTTTGAAAATTTTGTATTATAAATCTAATCGAGAATTATCAAACAAAATTTATATTTCATATTTTTTGATATTAATATTGAAAGATATAAGAAAAAACGGCATAAGTATTGAAAAAAGTCCAAAGAAAATGGAACGGGTGGAGTGAAATTGAAATGGCTCCAAGAGACCATTTTACATCCAATCCAACTACCTTTACCGCTTTGTTTTACCGCTTTGTTTCATCGCTCGCTCAATTTCACCGTCCTTCTCAGCAATTAATGATTGAGAGATATATTTTTAAACTTTGACCGGTAATAATTTATTTTTAAGCCGAATCGTCCAAAATACTTGTGGATGGTGAAATTGAGAGCGATAAATGAGAGTGGTAGGGGTAGACTTTAGGTTTTACATCTCTCCAATGGCTTGGCCAAGCGATTTCTTCGGCCAAATTTGGCCTGGCCGTTTATCCCCATGGCTGGGATAGAGAGTGATTCTGTGGCCAAAAAATAGCTTTGGTACCATTGAGTAATTTTGTCAAAATTTGGCAAAATCACACTGTAGCAAGTCAAAAAATAGATTTGGTTTTGTTAGTTTTGCTTTATCATTCTAATTATTTGTTCATTTCGACAAGGCAAATCAGAAAAACAAAACATTAGGAATCAAACTTGAAAAACAATGTTAAGAAAAGATAAAGGTAATGTAAAAAATATGTCTACATATTTAGAAATATTTTTACTTCAGTAAACTGCTTTGAGTTTGGTCATTATATTTTATTTTTTAATTTCTCTTATCAACAAGAATAAGTAATTCAAAAACTGATACTATAAAATTAAATAAAAGTTCACAAAAGACAAATATAAGCCAAAATAAGTTAAGGCAAACTTCCCCTTGGATGACATTAACTTGAATAGACATGCTGTAACGCCCTGCTATTTTCTAAAAATAAACTCAAAAATACATTGTATTTCAAACACTTTTAAGCTCCTATTCTCTCCATAAATAAATTACATCACCAAAATAAACTTACGCCGCCTTCTAAATAATCTTCTAGATGCTCTAAAATTATCAACTCTTCCAAGACCTTTCCAAATTAATCCTTATATGCACCGATTCAATTTCAACTAATTCAGCTCCACACCTAAAAAAGGAAATTATCCAGAAAGTATATGATACAACAGAATAACAAAGCTCATAAGTGGAATCAATAAACGATAATCGACCACCAATTCGAAGCAACAATCACAAGGACCTAATACCATGTCTTTCTCAGCACATGACCAGTGACCCTCCCCTAATACCTTCCTCACCGAGTCATCCTCGACCCATTCTGGCTATTGGATAGGCTATTGGTGCATGAGTTCACTTGATATCTGTACTAAACAATTCTATAGTACTCAGCCAACAATATCATATTTGATACTAATTATTCCACTTTCCAATGATATCCATAAGATTGAACAAATATCATGAGATAATCAAAAGGAGTACAAAGATGAGAGTGAATAAAGGATTCCGGAAGTAGGAAGCATATCATATACTCCCCGGATTACCTCAAATATGCCCGGCTGTTACATCTACGAATCAATGCATTAAAACATTTTTCCGCCTTCCGACTAAATACACCACTAGCCCACCAATCCAAAACATCACTAGCCCACCAATCCAAAACATCACTAGCTATTTATAAAATAAACTCTCAAGTTTTTTCTCTCTCTCTCTCTCTCTCTCTCTCTCTCTCTCTCTCTCTCTCTCTCTCTCTCTCTCTCTCTCTCTCTCTCTCTCTCTCTCAGCTAACAATTGGAATGAGAAGTGAGATGTGGTGTGGTGTGTGGAGGGGAGTGGAGGCCTATTTATACTAATGAAGGAAGGATCTAGATCATATCTAGAATATCCAAATCATATCTTATATAATCCTATATAATCTAACAATATCTTATATTATCTAACAAAATCTAGAATTATCTAATAAAATCTAGAGAAAATCTTACTATATCTAAACAAAATCTTATAATATCTAATAATATCTAATAAAATCCAAACAAATCTTAATGTATCTATCTAAGTATATCTTAGGATATCTTATTAAATATAGGGATATCTAGTAAAATCTAAACAAATCTAAGTATATCTATTGGATATCCAATCATATCTTATCATAATCCAATGTAATCTTATCCTAGATTTTTAAGATTATGAAGTAGGGTTAGGGTTCTATAATAGTTGGGTACAAGGATATCAAGGTTCAAGATATGAAAAAAATAGAAATAAAAATACTATGATATCAAAGATTTTTAATGGCTAGCTCCTAGAGTTAAATTATAATAATACAAACACTTTAATAAATGATAAAAAAAATTAGTAAAAGAATTATAATAAAATATTTAATTAAAAAAAATGACTTGAAAATTCGGGTCATTACACATGCAATACAATGAAGTTAGTATATGAGTAATAAAAATATGATAGTAAATTGAATTTTGCAAATCCCTTTTATTATTGCACTTTCCTTTTTTTTTTTGACTTGTATATTCATATGTATTTGCATTACTACCCTTTCATTAATTCACTTCTTTGACACAAACTGCATGTTTGGCAACAGTACATAGCTATGACCCGGATATAAATATCTGGGTGAACCATATCCATTGTTTGTTTGCAGTTTGAGTCCCGGATAAAATTCTCCCTGGATATGTATATCCCCCAGTAGGGGTTTTAATTTTAGACACCTTATTTTATCCGGGGAACACATTACCAAAATACCCCACAAACCTTTGGGTGGGGGGTAGCGGAGCGATCGACGCCGACACCGACACCGACGCCGGCTACTGGAAATGCAACGCCTCAATTTTCAGAAACGTTAATTTAATCTTTTTCAAAAGATTTAAAAACTTTAAAAAATAAATTTTGGTTGATTAATCTTCAAAACAAAGTTTAGCAGCGGAAGTCTTAAAATTCAAATTAAAGAAAATATAATTTGAATCTTACAAAAGAAGAAGTTAATCATTTAAGATTACATTTCTTGGAACCCGAATTTTAGTATTTAAAATAAGTCAAAGCATCTAAGGGTACAAGTACAGAAGTTTGACAACTTAATTTTTAACAAAAGGGCAGAGCATGACTCTAATTCTGGTACGGATTTCAAGCTTCTTCTTGCCTAGTCTTAGCAATTGGATTCTCTTCCTCAAAATGATGATCACCTTTTGTCTCCTGAGTACCTAGCATGAAACACTAAGGCAATCGGCACTAAAATGAGTTTTGACACTCACTACATAAATCCTAGCCGTTAGCCCTTACTCTACAAGTAACCACATTTATAATAATAAGAGGTAAGAATTGAAGAGCACAAAACTTGTTCATTAATTATATAACCGTCAACTTAAGTAAATTCCATAATCTCAACTTGTATAATCGTTCTAGCACCGCAATAATCATCACGTTCCCAAACTTAGAATTTTACTTGACATACTTTACAGGTCCTGCAGGGCTACCCTCAACATCCCGAGGTCCTAGTAGGCTACTCTCACAATTCTAGGTCCATCAGGCTGTCCTTAAGATCCTGCTAAGCTACCCTCAATACCTGAAGTCCTGCCAGGCTACCCCTGAGGTTCTGCTTGGCCACCCTAGCTACACCGGGTCTTTCAGGCTAATCTCAAGGTCATACCAGGCTACCCTCGATAACAAGAGATCTTGTCAGGATACCCCCGAGGTCTTGCTAAGCCCACAACCTTTCATCTATCTCATTTTTCCATTAACCATACAACGTCTACGTAATTTCTCTAAGTCCACAACTCGTTCAATGTCCCTAATGTCCTTTCTACATTGTCGGCTCAATCGACAAAGCAATTATTTCAATGACAAGTAAACAGATCATAATATCACCATATACGCAGGATAACTGAACCACCGTGCATCTCTCTCCTACGAGCTTAAGTCCAAACTAACTTCACAACAATCTTGATACGTCTTCGTAACAGAGTAATAGCATGTGGATAAATAATATAACCAAAGTATTAATTAACTTAAAGTTTTACTTAAAACCGTACAACTTTTATTTGTTAAATTAACACTTCTTTTTCTTAACACATCTATTTCTTCATGAAATAAGAAAAAACTTATTATCCTACTGTATTAGTAATTCTTTTTATAATTTGAGTTTCTAATTATCGCTAAACTAATCATAACATACTTGTAACTTAACATCCTTTACATTCTAAGATTAATTCCTTATAATTTTCCCGTAAGCAAAATGAAAAGTTTCAAATTTGACTAATACTATAGTATTATTATTATTATTTTATTTAAAATACCTTCTATCTTTCAAGACTTCATTTCTTAAAATCTACCATATTATTCTTTGCAGAGAATAAATTCTTTACACTGCCAGTGTAAACATTTATTTTTTTCAAATCAATTGTATTACGACACGTGTCATAATAGTGGTCCCAATTAATAAAACATGGCGCAATATAAAGAATTTATTCTCTTCTTTGAATAGGTGACTATTAGGCTTTCCTATAAGAGTAAGTCTACAGTTACCGATCGGAATCCCGACGCCCCGCCGGGCACTGTCCGGCCACCGGACGGCCGATCCGATCCGTCCAATAATTCTAAAAAAAAAAACCGAGTGGGCCTTCGCAAGAATAAACGGCATCCGACGTGTGTAAGTGGCCGATCCAAGCACTCCATTTTTGTGTTTGGATCGGCCAAAAAAGGAGTGCTTGGATCGGCTACTTACACACGTCGGATGCCATTTATTCTCGCTTAGCCCCACTCGATTTTTTTTTTTAGAATTATTGGACGGATCGGATCGGCCATCCGGTGGGCCGGAGAGTGCCCGGCGGAGCGTCGGGATTCCGATCGGGATTTCCCGATCGGTAATTGTAGACTTTCTGTTCCTATAACAACCATTCCCAGTATAGTTACCTCTCATCCTTTAATACCTTTTTTTTAATACTCCCTCCGTCCTAAATTTTTTGTCTGGTCCGCAAAACGGAGCGTTAAAAATAATAATTTTTGCAAGAAAAAATTAAAAGTTTTTCAACAACTTACTTAGATATCAATGAGTATTTTTAATTTGTGAAAAAAGTTTGAATTTTTTCTTGAAAAAATTATATTATTTTTAACACTCCGTTTTGCAGACCGGACAAAGAATTTAGGACGGAGGGAGTACATAAGTAAGCATAAGCATCAAAGAAAGGCATAGCCATACTCGGTATAAACATAAACAACCAGGGCATAACAAGTAGTGAAACATGCACTAGGATCAAAACTGTGTTTGGTCCGAAAACCAACACTCGAGATAGCGGTCGTGACGCCGCGGTTGGTGTACGCAAGGTGTTTTGACTGGTTTGACAGTGTTTGGTGGTTCCGGTTTCTCTCTGCACAGGCTTGATCCAAGCCACAAATATACATCATTTACATCAAACTAGACTAATATACTTAGAATTAAGGAGTAACGAGATATCTACCTAGGTCCGTGGAGTCCTAGCTGCGGCGGATAAAAATGGTGTTTTCGGAAGTACTGGAGCTTGGTGCGCGGCAGCAACGGTGCGGTCTTCTCCTTCTTCCTCTTTTCTTCTATACCTGTCACTCTCCTTTCCCTCTCGGAAAATTTAGAAGAAAGAGCAACAAACAAACACCAAGAAAAAGAAAATGGACTGTAATATATTAATGCACTCTCTCTCTCTCTCTCTCTCTCTCTCTCTCTCTCTCTCTCTCTCTCGTCTCTGCCGAGATAAATGGGGAAAGGAAATGGGGTTTGCTTGTGTAGGAAAAGAGAGGATGGAGTGTGGGGAATTGTGAGATGTGAGAGGAAGTAATGGGGATGGGGCTGCTGCAAATGGCAAAGTTTTAAGTAAAATTAAACCAAACAAAAAATCCCTATCAAAATATTTACGGTGCGCAAAAGATTTAAACCTTGATCTTGAGGCACTAAAGCTTAAGTAGTTAAAAATATAAGAGGGATAACAATCATCATATATTATGTGCACCATGCAGTCGCCATTCGGCCAGAACTTCTCTTCTAGAATATCACGGAAAAACTAATATATAATTTTATTATATGGACAATGGGGCCTTGGTTTTGCATATATAAAATTCGGAGGCCTAAAGCGGTCGTACCTCCGGCTTCACCTCAGGGCCGGCCCTGGTGGCATAGAATTAGGCATGCTCCGGAACCACTGAATGATTACTCTTGATTGTGCATTGGACCCGCCTGGGTGGATATGTATTAACTATATAAAGTAATCTTGTTCGGTTTGCATTTTGAGTGAGGTTTCAAAATGTATGAAGTGGAGAGAGATAGATATAGAAAAATTTATTGAGAACCGTGTGTAAAGGTTTTGAATACCCTAAATGAACAAGCCCACGTGTTTTTGTAAAACGTGTGGGATAATTTTGGAAACAGACCATTTAAAATGTGTGTTTGTCATAGTTTGATCTAACGTTTTATAGGAGCTTAAAGCATGCAACTTCTAAAAACTGATTCACAGCCAGCTCCATGAGGGGGGGGGGGGGGGGGGGGGGGGGGGGGGGGACTGGGAAAGGACTGAAGAATTCAATAAGTCCAGGTTGGGTAGATAAAACTCATTCACTTGGGGAAGCGCTCTGTCCATATATGCATTGGTACACAAATATGAACAAGAAGAATTCAATGTTTTCCAGGTTGGGTAGATAAAACTCCATATATGCACTGGCACACATATATGAACATGAAGAATTCAATGCCTCCCAGGTTCGGTAGATCACGCATTTTCTGCAGAAAAAAAAACAAAATCCTAGGACGCATAATTCTTCATGTTCATATATGTGTACCAGTGCATCTGTCCAGACAACAATAATTGAAAACGTTCATTTGACAGAATTTGTTGAGTATGTCATTCACGTAAAAAAAAAAACTTGATTGAATATCGATAGATATACGAACAAAACAGATTTATACTAAGAAAAATGTGATGCATGTGAATAAATTGAAAGTTAATGGATTCATAGGTTTAGGCTTTGATGTAATTCAGAGCCGTATACATAACACGTGACGTTCACTGTGAGAAAATTTAAGTGAAGGAAACTAGGGCCTATCGTGGCCTAATAAGCCAGATGGTTATATATATATATATATATATATATATATATATATATATATATATATATATATATATATATATATATACAGTCAGGTTCCGGTGAGGGATCCCTTATTTTTTTAAAATGCGGGACTTTCCTTCCCGATTGAATTTCGATGATCCGAGCCGCTCAAAGAGATCAGAACGTGATTTTAAGCGTCCTCGTGAGAAATCAGCAAAAAAAATGACCGGGAAGGGCTTCATCCGAGCAGTTTTCATTGAACGGTTCAAAAAAAACTGCTCGGATGAAGCCCTTCCCGGTCATTTTTTTTGCTGATTTCTCGCGGGGACCCTTAAAATCACGTTCTGCACACATTGAACGGTTCGGATTTTCAAAATTTGATCGGGAAATGAAAGTCCTGCATTTTAAAAAAGTGAGGGATCCCTTACTTGATAATTTGTGTATATATATATATATATATATATATATATATATATATATATATATATTTAAAAAATACTTGCATTTATTAATTTTTTTGTCAATTTTTGTGAATTATTAATTCGTCATGACGAGAGAAATTAAAAAAATAAAAAATTACAATCGAAACTCAATTTTTTTGAATAAAGACAGAAAAAATGGCTTATTAGGCCAAAATAGGCCTAGGAATGAAAGGTGCTTGAAATCTAATTTTGATTGGTTAATAACTTCAAGGTCAGTGGCGGAGGGGTGTGTGTGTGGTGGTGGTGATTGGCACATGCCACTCCCAGGTCTCAAAAATAATGGAGAAAAAAATGTAGGTCTACGAAAAATTGCTCTCTCAACAAAGAAAAATTGTTCTCCCTCTCAGTCCAATTCAATAGAAAAATCATTCTTTTCAAAAAAAAATCTTTGAAGTTTAGTTTAAAATGACTTTGGATAATTTTTCGGAATTGAAAAGAACATCGAGTTCCATTTGGATAGATCTTTAAACTACTTCCGTCTATATGACGGATGATTAAACTATAAAAGCGTGTAGATCTTTTGGTATTATCAATTATGAATGGTTTATTTGTCCAAACACCCCTTTAGAATATTGTTCTATTTTAAGTGGTAAGCATGTTAATATTTTTTGGTACAACATCCGGTTATGAATCTTGGCTTCGCCACTGTTCAAGGTTATGATCCGGGCAAGTGCAACAGCTGTTAGAAAAACCGTAAATGGATCCTCTCGGGTCCAAAGGTTTCACTACTACAAAAATAGATAAAGATCTCGGTCATTTGGTGTGATCTTTCACTTTTAATCTCGCATTCAAAACCGTGGTCTATCAAGGTGTAACTAAAAGTCTTTATCTCTTAACCACAGGATAAAAATCGTGATTAAAACTCATTTAAACCGTGACTAAAAACATAAAAACTATGATTAAATTGATAAAACCGTGACCTTTAATAACTTAACATCTCAGTTTTATTATAAAACCGTGGTTGTTTAGAGAAATAATCTCAATTTTTGAAAAAACCGAGATTAAAAGTGGTGTTTTCCTAAGGGAAAAAATTCTACTCTATTTCTCCTGTTGGGTTTTGAACCCAAGTCTTTTGAGTTTTATATAGAAGCTTTAATTAACTACACCACTCACACTTTTCAATATATAATTGAAATATTTAATATATAACATATGCATTTAACTTACAACCTCAGTTTTTAGATAACTGAGATTAAAGATTCTTTTTATCTCAGTTTTTCTTAAATGAGATATATTCTTTCACATACAATTTCAGTTTTCCAAAAACGAGATCTATTCTTTAAGTTACAATCTCACTTTTAAATTACTGAGATTAAAAAATCTTTTCATCTCAGTTTTTTTGAAACGAGATATATTCTTTCATATATAATCTCAGGTTTTTGAGAATGAGATCTATTCTTCAAGTTACGATCTCACTTTTTAGATTACTGAGATTAAAAAATCTTTCCATCTCAGTTTTTTCGTATAACTGAGATGAAAACTATAGTCTATAAGATTTTACTACGCTTTTACAAAAAGTGAGATCTTTTTAATTTTTGTACCGTGATCTTTATATCATTTTGTAGTAGTGTTTTATTAGTGAAAACCGCATCAACGGAAATTAAGGGCTGGCTCACTCTGATCGGTAACAATCAAATTAGGATCCATCACTGCCATAATTATAGGATAAGTATTCTCCTTCCATGTTTATCTTTTCCTATATGTATGGTTGTATCCTTCCTTGATTTTCAATGAGAAATACAGAAAATATTCATCACAATACCGTTCTTATCATGGTATCAAAGCATGATTGTTCACGTCCTTGCTCTTCTTCTTCCACATAAAACAACATCCACCACAAGCTCCTATATGTATGGTTGTATCCTTCCTTGATTTTCAATGAGAAATACAGACAATATTCATCACAATACCGTTCTTATCATGGTATCAGAGCATGATTGTTCACGTCCTTGCTCTCCTTCTTCCACATAAAACAACATCCACCACAAGCTGGAAGAACATGACAGCCTCAACCTTCTGTCCATCTTTCCTAACATGGTCAATGCTCAAGAAAAGGTTCAGTAATTAATCTTTGACCTTTCTTCTCCCTATTTCTTGCACCCCGCCGATCATCCCCGCACTCCCCTTGTTGATATTGCCTTGACCTACACTAACTATGGCTCCTGGAGTCGCGCCATCACCATGGCTCTTTGCATGAAAAATAAATTATGCTTCATCGACAACTCATTGTCGTGCCCAACAGACCCAGATATTCAGCCTCTTTGGAAACGCGTATCAACAATGGTTCTCTCATGGATGCTTAATAGCATAAGCAAGACGATCACCCCAAGTCTAGCGAGTTGCCAGACGCCATATGAATTATGGCGTGATCTGGAGTCAAGATTCACTTAAGACAATAATGCTACCATCTTCAAAATTCAAAGGGAAACCACCAACCTTCAACAAGGTAATCTTGATATCACCAATTACTATAACACGTTCAAAACTCTTTGGGATAAACTTGATGGCATTGAACCATTTCCGGAATGTACGTGTGGTACCGCTAGAGCATGGCATAAAAGAGTATTTAATGAACGTGTATATCAATTTTTGATGGGCCTCAACGAACCATATTGGGTCATTCGCACTCAGATCCTCGCCATGGACCTGATTCCCGATCTTGGAAAAGTCCATGGCTTAGTAATCTCGGAAGAACCAACCAAAATCTCATAATCTGTCCCCACTATTCAGCCCATACAAGAAGACTCGGCAATGGTGAGTCAGAAATTTCACAACCAGCAAAATCGGCCTAAACCCAACGATGGACAGCAGCGAAACTTGCAAAATCAGCGCGTTTTTTCGCAAAATCAAACACGGGTCCAACATTTGAACCAACCTTCGCAGCCCATTTATGCTGCACCTCAGTCCTGACAACAACAACCCAGTTGGCAGTCGCCTCTTACACGCATCAACCCGCCATGCCAACTACAGCAAGCTCAACAGTCCGACCCACAACTTCGACCCAGCAAAGACCTGAACGCCCTATATGCTCATTGCAACAAAACGGGTCACTACAAGTCGGGCTGTTTTGAGCTCAATGGATATCTAGATTGGTTCTTCAATCGCCTCTCAAATCAATCATCTGGCTGGTCTTATTATGCAGCATAACCTTTGGTCATGGAGTTCAACTCTCACTTGAGTCTCGCAGAGGCAACCCAAGCATCTGATTTTTACGATAATCCATCTGCTTTTTTTTTTTACTGGTAATACCGATTTTATTTCAAACGAATGGATCATTGATAGTGGGGCATCCTCTCACATGACGCCTCACCTATCTCTTTTTAACTCATATACAACTACTAATAATATTTTGCCAGTCCGGTCCGCTTCTGGCTCCACCCATATCGTTTCCTATACCGGAGATATAAATGTCACCCCTTCTATCACTCTTTTTGATATATCACATGTCTCCAGTTTTCGTTTCAATCTATTATGTGTTCAGAAATTAACTTGTGATCCTTAAGTGCATTGTTTTTTTCTTTCCTACTTTTTGTCTCTTTCAGGATCTCAAATCGAAGACTGTGATTGGAAAAGGTGAGGCACACCATGGCTTGTACAACCTCCACACCTCGTCCTCCATCGCCATCGCAACTCCGTCTAATGATCCCACCTTATGGCACTGACGATTAGGTCACCCCGCACCCACCAGTTTACCACCTTCTTTCATTTGCCGCAAGAATAATATTTCTCCCTGTGATGCCTGTTTATGTGGAAAATATATAAGACTACCTTTTGCTTTAAATCTCAATAAAAGTGATATTCCTTTTGCTCGTATGTTTGTTGATATTTGGGATGGCTATCATACTCTTTCAACTTGAGGGGCTTGGTATTTTCTTACAATAGTTGATGACTGCACCCACACTACATGGGTGTACTTATTGTGTTACAAATCAGATGCTCTTTCCAAGCTCCAATTTTTTTATCACTATGGTCCAAACTCAATTTAACGCAAAAGTCAAATTTTTTCGTTCGGATAATGCCATGGATTTTTTATCTCGTCCCCTACAAAAATTATTTCATGACAATGAGATTTTACAAGAGTTAACCTGTGTTGATATCTCTCAACAGAATGGGGTCGCTGAACGTAAACATCGACACATAGTAAATGTGGCTCGCTGTTTACGTTTTCAAGCCCATCTACCCATCAAATTTTGGGGCGAATGTGTCTTAACCGAGGTCTATCTTATTAACCGCACTATAACGACCCGCTCTAGAAAGATTAACATAATCTGTCTCAATAAAAGCTAAATATCAACCTTAATAAAATTCATTCCATAAATACAAGACAATGCTGACTAAGTAGATTACAACCAGCTTCCAAAATAAAATTTACAAGAGAACTATACAAGATGAATTCACATCCACAAAAGCTACAACAACTTCCAAAAAATTTGTTTCATAAAAAGTACTATGCCAGAAGGACACCAAGTCGCCCCTCACCTCCACTCCTATAGCCTGTCAGACTAGTTGTGGACCAAAACTCTACTTTGGTTGCCTGAAAGAATTGTGAGTGTTACTACTTCAGTCAAGTGGAAAGCATAAAACAGTTTACACGAGCAAACATGGATCGAGTAATGCTTCTAATCATATTTTGCAAGAAACATATTATTTTTCTCAAACCATTAAGTAAGCAACAATATTTCAAGAAACCATAGGGTTGCTTCCCTCGCAACCAAGAGTTATGACGGTACCGTGACCCTGTGAACAGGGTACTTCCAACAATTTATACCCTGTTTGTGTACAGCAAAAAGACAATTTATACCCTTCTTGTATACATCAAGAAGAAAACAATTCCAACCAACAACACAACTATGACATGCTCTTGAAATAAAATCATGTTTCAAGCAACTTGATTCATATCCACAACCGTCAAAAATTCCCAACATTTGCAGAAAAAGTATAAGTTTATTTTTAGCTAGCCACTTCAATGGAATAGCACACTCACCTTAGAGATCTAAAAGACAAAAGCGAAAAGCCTCCTTCTCAACCTTGAGGTGGAGACTCGTCCCCCGATCCTAGAATATGATTGACACTACATGCACTTAGTATATTTCATACTCCAACTCATGTTAAAATGCAAGTAAAATGCATCAATAAGTCTAGCATATGATCTTCTTTTTAATCTTCATCCTTCGTATGATACTAAATGAAACCAATGCAATAAAAGTGGTGGATGATGTGATTCAATGCTCCAAAGTTGATTCAAGTAGGTTTGACACAAGAATTTTCAAGAATAAGGCTTAGTTCATGGCCAACGTGTACGGTTCTGACCATATCCATTACATAATCGTGAATTCTAAGAATTTCACTTAAACTGTTGAAAAGTTAACTTCTTCCTCTTCGAATCGACAGGTCATTCATCAAAAACAAAGTTCGGGTAACCTTACTACGGCCTCGTGATTATAACTTAACATAATACTAAAACTGATGCAAAGATAGATTTTGAGTAAACTTTAACAGCAATTCTGTTATTGCTCAGGCCTAAATACAGCGCATGGGTTGCATCGTTGGAAAACTCTATGTGTCTAGTTTTCAGCAAAGCAAGCGGAATGTGTTTTCGAGTCTCGAGCTAGGAGATATGATTGTTTTTCCAACTTATGTCGGTGCTGATTGCTCAATTCCGAATTTGAGTGATGCTAGGTTGAAATTTTCTATAGAGCTCAATACTTTGAATTAGATCCTGAAATTTTTATTGTAGATAGAAGATTCATAGAGGAACTCTCAGAAAAGTTCCCAGAAATTTCAGAACTTCCGAACTATCTCAATAAAATTCTCCAAAATCAGACAAACATGAATTTTCCAATTCTTCAGAATTCTAAACCAAGTAATTTCTGTTCTAAACTACTTTAACTACACAAAATCCATTCTCCTAAGACCTAATTAGGATTTAAACTACATGAATATGCAGATATATACATGTTTGATCAATACCCAAAACATAAATTAGGTATAAGATAGGGTTTACCTTCAATTAGTTTCCCCAATTCTTTCCCCTTCTCTCTCTCTCTCTCTCTCTCTCTCTCTCTCTCTCTCTCTACGTTATACAAAACAAAACGGTGGAGGGGTGGAACGGTGTAGAATACCTTAGAAGGTTTATTAGGGAGGAATTATCCAATGAGGTTGGGTGTATGGGTTCAAATGAGTCATAACTCTCTTTACCCTTCATTCCACCTACCAAGTCAATCCCTTTTAATTAACTTAATTAAACCCTCAAATTAAATCATGTATTGCTAAAACAATTAATGAATGATATGCGAATGATAACACAACACATGTATCAAATAGCATGACCTATGCAACATAAGTTAAATGTCATATGCGATGCACGTGCATGCTCGGAACGGGTGTTACACGCACCCCCTCGCAAACTTTAAAAAATACCTCCCCGTATGAACGGCTTTTTCGTAGAACCCCCAATTACAAATTCTTACATGTTTTTGGATGCTTATGCTATGCACAGACATCCCGTGTCGATCGAGACAAATTTCAACCTTGCGGTGTCCCTTGTGTGTTTTTGGGATATCCTCCTCGCCACAGCGGATACCGTCTTTTCAATCTCGACATGAACATTTTTTTTATATCTCGGGACGTCACTTATTTTGAAAGTATTTTTCCATTCCATACCCTGAGCCCGCATTACATTCCTCCGCCCGCCAACCCATCTCCTAGTCTCACTGACTCATACCCGGCCGAACCTCTAAGCCATGCATCTTCTTCCACCCAATCACACCCCTACTACAAATAATCCTCCCACCATTCCCCCTCCAAATGATCCCGACCCCCCACCATCTAACCCTTCCACCGAATTAATCCCTCCAGCTAATTTACTAGCCCACACCACCAATCCCGAACCACCCGAACTAAACTCCCATGGCCATTCCCCAGCCATCTCCTCTCGGCCATCCCGACCACATCGGCCTCCAGGCTATCTTCGGGACTACCTAATTACCTATGTCCTACCCTTCCCTCCACCACGGCTGCCTGTACCACTGCTCCGTCTCCATCTTCAGGTACGGTTTATCCTCTCAGTCATTTCCTTTCCTATTCCCACATCTCCCGATCTCACTTTGCTTTTGTCTCGGCTTTACCTCATTCACATGACTCCAATTCCTATGGTCAAACCATCAAGCACACACACTGGCGTGATGCCATTTCTAAAGAACTCCATACACTTGACACAAACAAAACCTGGGTCCTCACACCTCTTCCGCCTGGCAAAAAACTGGTTGGTTGTAAATGGGTTTTTAAAACCAAATTAAAAGCAGATGGATCCAAAGAACGATACAAAGTGCGCTTGGTCGCCAAAGGCTACACTCAAGTCAAGGGGTTGGACTATCATGACACATTTGCTCCAGTTGCGAAATTGGTCACTGTCCGTCGTGTGCTAGCTATCGCTGCCACTCGGAATTGGCATTTACACCAGTTAGATGTTAATAATACTTTCCTACATGGTGACCTCGACGAGGATGTTTATATGTCTCTTCCTCCGAGCTATGGTCGACAGGGGGAGATGCGTGTCTGTCGATGACAAAAATCACTCTATGGGCTCAAACAGGCATCCCGCAATTGGTACTCTAAACTATCTACAGTCCTCATCTCCGTTGGTTTTAAACAATCTCAAGCTAATCACTCTCTCTTTACTCGGCAAACTGGTTCTACTATACTTCTTGTTCTCGTTTATGTTGATGATTTGCTTGTTACAGGCAACAATTTAGCATCTATCCACCGCTTACAAGAGTTCTTATCAAGTAAATTTCAGTTAAAAGATCTTGAGAAGCTCAAGTATTTTTGGACTGTACGAGAGTCATGAGAATAATTGAGATTTATTGAAAAACTTACATAGAAGATCTTTTGGACAAATTCGAACCATTAATTATACCAATGAACGATCTTGATTTGGATTGTGTCATCTGGTCCAAACCATTTGACTGAGGAGGATCCAGACCAAAATTACCTAGTCAACAATCTCAGTTGCGAGCCACTTTTCTTTTCAATCCTCCAAGAATATTACTCCAAGAACTGAGCCAACCTCAAGTGCACTTTAATCAAACTAAGCTCAAAAAATTTACTACGTTTTAAACATATTGCAAACTTCTCGTGTCGATTTTCACTTCTGTAACCGATTCTCAAAACACAACCAATTTAAAAAGCTTATTCAACCTAGATTGGGATGCTGGATGCATAACAGGTTAGGCCCCATTCTCCATAAAATTTTGGTTGGTATTTTTTTACAAAATTTTTGCTTTTCGTAATTCTTTGTTTAACTTTTCGTTGTACTTTAAAAAAATATAAAAATACAGACCGAAATTGAATAAAGTTCATATAAGACGACAAAATACCAAATTTACTAGATGTTTGGTAGTATTTGTTTTCGACCTTAGTAATTTTTGTCATTATTTTTTACTTTTTAAACTCCGATCTTGTCAAAATGAATGATTAATACTAAAAATATAACGTGATCTAAAAAAGTACCCAAATAAAAAATACCAAAATTTTAGGAAGAATGGGACCGGGTGCTTAACCTCAATACCCCGTTTCCACTAAAAAAACTTGCACCATAACTTATTGGCTTTTGTGAAGTTGTTCATACTAAACTAAATTTTTTTGTCAAAAGTTACTTGTTTCATCCAACATATTCTTTACAACTTATAGTTTAGTGAAAACAAGTTGAAGTTTATGGATTGGATTACAAAACGTAATCCATAACTTAACGCTTAGCGGAAACGCCGGTAAATTTCCTAACCTTAGAGGAAGGATTTTACTCATTTGATTTGACAAAGAAATTGAAAATTATGGTCGGATCAAGGCTAGGTTTGGATTAAAAAGTAAGAAATGACTTTTTTTTGTTTTTATTTAATTTTTTTCGCATTTGTTGATTTTGTGTTAAATTTTTATGACTTAATGATTCGACTCAAAGAATGAAATCGAAAAAGTAAATTTTTTTAATGGGAACTTATAATGTTTTTTAAAAACGACAAAAATAAGTATTACTCCGTACTAAAAAAAGATAGCCGATTGCCTACTCCGCGGCCCAAGTTTCTGTTCCTATCTATCCTCTGGTCTCGGAGACCAACCCACAAGACAATCCAAAACCCATGGCGACTATCGCCGCCGGTTTCGCGTCAATAATTGTCAACCTCAGGGCGTCGAATCGCCGGACCTTAGCCGGCGCCCCGGTGTCCCTCGTGCGCTCGTTAGCAGCCTCCGCCCACTCTCTCAACAACAACAACCGGACGTCACAGCAGAGAAAGAGGTTTCAATCCTCTGCTTTGGTATCACCAGATGTTACACCCTCAACTCCCGCTGCTTCCCCCAGTCGGTACACTAATTTCACCTTCTTATACTATGCGATCATGTTGTACTTGGGTGCCTCGCTGTTTATGTGTAATTTTTAATTATGTTATGCGTTAGAGCATTGATTGTTGCAATTTGCCATTAGTTTTTTTTTTTGCTCGGAGAAAGTTAGTATTGTTAGTGTAGTGAGATTAACCGAGTTGAACTCTTGACCACCTTACTCTTAGCGCCTAGGTGCACGTGCACCCCTAATGCCGTTGGCCCAAAGCTCTCTTGAGCGGTTTTGTTGGGTTTCAAGTTCGTAATTAAGGACAGTTGTGAACTCTGTGCAACCACTAATTATGGGCAGCTCAAGGATTTTAGTTCATTGCTGACAAAAATGTAAAAGACAATTGCTTTTGTATATAAAGCTCATGTAGAATAAACATACTTGTTTTGTGGTTGAAGATTTATTAGATTTTTACCTCTAAGTACAAAAAAGTGACACTTAATTCCCATTAAGGAGACATGAAATACTTAATTACCACTAGGTTCACGTTTACAAAAATACATTTACCATTAATGGAAGTGTCACCCTAGGGTTTTAGAGTATGCAAGGGTCACTAGGGTACCCTAGTATCCTTGGGGGCCCTAAAATCTTAGAGCATCCCCAATGGGGATGTAAAATAGAAGAGGTTGTATAGTTATTTTAGATGAAAAAAGTGGTTAAAAGTTGGTTAGATGTAAAATAGAACCTATGCCTATCCAATGGTGAGATGTAAAAAAAAGATGGATAATTAACAAACTTTCAATCCTTCTTAATTTTCCTCAACTTTCTTAATTCTAATTTAAGTACTACTTCCGTTGAAAAATAATTTTGGTATCCGGTAATCGAGAACTTAAAAAAAAAAATATTTCCGGAAAAAAAAAAATACTTCCGTCCCATATTTTTGTTTTTACTTCTCATCCACTTCAGTTTCACAATTTACTTCGTCCATTTACTCCCATCAATTCTCAACCACGTCATTTAATTGATCCATTTACTCCCCACTCTCAACTATACCATTTACTATAGTCATTTACTCATATCTACTCTCAACTACATCATTTACTGTCATCTACTCTCACCTACATCATTTACTCTCATCTACTCTCACCTACATCATTTACTTCAGTCATTTATTCTTATCTACTCTCAACTACACCATTTACTTACCTTCTATATATACTATCCTCCCCATTATTCATTCTCACACTCAAATCTATATACAGTCTTCTCTTTCCAAAAAAATCATCATGAGCAATTTAACCCACAGAATATTACTGGGAGAATTTGACGGATCTTCCTCCGATGATGATGAGATTGCAATGGCGCAATTGATCATGGCCAGGCAATACCAAAAATTTCAAAGAAGACGCCAACAAAGAGGTCATGTTGGTTCTACAAGCGGTCGAGCCTGGATCCCCCGTGACAGAGTTGCTGCTGACCAACGACTCAATGATGATTACTTTTGTGAGTATCCGCTCTACGACGAAAAGTTGTTTCAGCAACGTTTTCGAATGAGTCGACCCTTATTTCACAAGATCTTGGGCAAACTCCAACAACATGACGTGACGTTCGTCCAAAGGAATGATGCAACGGGAGCTGCAGGTCTTTCTGGTATCCAAAAGATGACAGCAGCTCTGAGGATGATGGCATATGGGACGCCTGCTGATAGTCTTGATGAGTATCTCAAGATTGGAGAAAGTACAGCAGTTGACTCTCTTCAAAACTTCTGTAGAGGCGTTATCTCTATTTTTGAAGCAGAATACCTGAGAAAACCAAATGAAGCAGATACTGCAAGGCTCTTACATGTGGGCAATCAGCGTGGTTTTCCTGGAATGCTAGGCAGCTTAGATTGTATGCATTGGCAGTGGGACAAATGTCCAACTGCTTACCACGGCTTCTTCAGTGGCCGCAGCGGAAAACCCACTATCGTACTTGAAGCAGTTGCATCGTATGATTTGTGGATTTGGCATGCTTTCTTTGGCATGCCTGGGTCATTCAACGATATCAACGTTCTTGATCAATCTCATCTCTTTGATGATCTCAGTGCCGGTCGTGCCCCTCCAGCCCATTTTGTTGTTAACGGGAGTCAGTATGACATGGGGTACTACCTTGCTGATGGTATCTATCCAAAATGGGCGACTCTCGTCCAAACCATTTCTCAACCACAAGGAAGAAAGAAGCAACACTTTGCGAGGATGCAGGAGGCATGTCGCAAAGATGTTGAAAGGGCATTTGGCGTACTCCAAGCGCGCTGGGCAATTGTGAGAGGACCGGCGCGATTCTGGAATGAGGAGGATCTAGGCTGCATCATGAAAACATGTGTCATTTTGCATAACATGATAATTGAAGACCAACGTGATCACGATGCTAGTGATGAAATTACTGAACTTCTTTCTTCCAATCCAATTCAAGTATCGAGAGATATCACTCCTGCATTGGTTGATTTCTTTAAAAATAACCGCAGGATTCGATCAAATGAGGCACATCATTCGCTCCGCAATGATCTTATTGAACACCTATGGGCCCGTAATGGAGATGAAGAATGAGGTTCCCGTGTCTTGTATTTCATTATCGAGTCTTGTATGTCATTTTCTAGTCTTATATTTCATTATCGAGTCTTGTATTTCATTTTCGAGTCTTGTTTTTTATTATCGAGTCTTGTATTTCATTATCGAGTCTTGTACTTCATTAGCTAAATAAAATGCATTTTATTATCGAATAGTACTCAACGATTACATCAAAGTCAAGATTATTACATAATTGCTAAAGACTATTACATATGACAATAAAAAATTATTACAATCAATAATCAGGAAAATCAGGAAAATAACCGTTCGAACTTGAGCTAGCCGTCCATTTAGCCAAGATTTCACCCTTGCGATACTGGTAATAAGCCTTCATTTGGGGGTCTTGAACCAAATCCAAGTCCATTTGCATAATCCTATCTTCCATCTCTTTTTCCTTTATTGCTGCCTTTCTCTCCTCAAGCGCCACCCTTCTCTCATCATTTGTTGTAGACCTTTCCAAAGCCGCGACTCTTCTTGCTTCCATTTCAGCTCTCCTACTTTCCTTGTCAGATGTAGTTTGGTTGAATTTTTCCATCAAGTTTATCCATTCACGTTCTTCATTTCCTGATTTTTTGGTCTTCAATAATTTTGCCTTCGATGCTTTACATCCGGGAGGCCTCTTTCTTGGAGACTGAACACTACCTCCACTCGTAGGATTGCTATCTTCTAATGTAGTCGCTGTGTTTGGAACTTGAGAGAAATCAGGAGAGTCTAAATTTGGATTTTGAGAGAAATCAGGAGATAGCGGGACCGAACTTGTATCCATTTGTGAAGATCTTGGGTCGGACCTGGGTGGGGTTAAATCCGCCCACTTCATACTGTGTTCTAAGATTGCCCAGCAACAATCCAAATTGGCGAAAGGTTTAGTCTCAGTATCTTTGTAATGTCTCTTCGCTAGATCAATCTATACAAATAATAACAAAATAATTTAATTAATTATCAAAATAATAATATTAACAAATTCTTATGAAAACAAAATAATATTATTAACAAAATAATATTATTAACAAAATAATAATACCTCATTTTGTTCTGTCATTCCACTTTGATGTTGCCTTTGAATTTGCCTTAAATATCCACGATATTTGTTGCAAGCCTGCTGGATGACTTGCCATCGAGACTTGATAGAAGCATCCGATCGTACATCGCCTCCTGTGAATTCAGTGTATTTTTTTGCAATCCGATCCCATAATTTAGATCTTGGTTGGTTGGTACCAATAATCGGGTCTTGACTAATGCACAAGTAAGCATTACAAATTGCTTCATCTTGATCGGAGTTGAACGATTTTCCTCTCGCACTACGACTTCCTTCTGCCATAATTAATACACTATTTTTTTTGGAGAGTGTTTGTGGAGAATGAATAAAAATTTTGTTGTCTAAAATTCTATTAAGACACATTTATAGGCAGGGGAAAAAAATGGACCGTTACAAATTTTTTTCAACACCCAAACAGCCGTTGGGTCACCAACGGTCGGATTTTAATAAAAAAAAAAAAAAAAAAAAAGACCAACGGTCGGATTCCAACCGGTGTCCAACTTTACTCTTTCTCTTCTTTTAATCTTTTATCATCTGTTCTCTCTCTCTCTCTCTCTCTCTCTCTCTACGAAGACAGACTCCACCCCTCCTCTCTCCTCTCAAACCAGACGGCTCCTCTCTCTCTCTCTCTCTCTCTCTCTCTCTCTCTCTCTTTCTCTGTAGCAGACTCCCCTCTCTCTCTCTCTCTGGCGTCCAACCCAGCCCTCCTCTCCCTTTCTCTGAACCGAAGGGAGAAATCCTAGACAGAAAGGCACAGCCGGCCAGAGTTTCAGAAGGGTACAGCCGGCGAACAGCCGGCGGCATGCGCCGTCCATGGATCGTCAAGAATCGGGGTACGAGACGGTCATCTCCGGATTCCGGCGTGTTCTACCGGATTCCGGCGTGTTCTTCCAATTTCCGATGCCTTTCCGACGAAATCAGGTAACCTCCGGCTGTCCAAAATTCTGGTATTTCAGTTGGATTGGATGATTTTGGTGACCTGTAATTTATAGCTGCAGCCAAAAGGAGATGTAAATATACATCTCCCTTTCCATTTGTGCTATTTTCCATCTCCAAAATTGCTATTTTACATCCCCATTGGAGCAGTTTTTTTTACATCTGGGTTGTATTATAAGTATAGCACCTGGTTTTACATCCCCATTGGGGATGCTCTTAGGGTAGCATATGGTTTTAGGGTACCCTAGGGTTTAGGTTTACGCGCTTTCATAGAACCCTTGGGTTTGGTTTTAGGCACTTTCAAAGGGGTTTTAGGGTGCACTTTCCTATTATAGGGTTTTAGCGGTTTAGGCACTTCCATAGGATACCTAAGGGTTTAAGCATTTTTATAGGGTACCCTAGGGTTTAGGCACTTTCATAGGGTGCCCTAGGGGTTAGGCAATTTAAGGGTTTAGGGTTTTAGGCACTTTCATAGGATTTCAGCGTTTCATTAATTAGATGAGACCCGGTGGGAATTACTTTCTATTTTCTGGACCTAGAGGTAAAAGGCCCAAGATTTATTAGGCCTAGTTCATTTTGTTTTGTTGAGCTATATTATTGACTTACTCACAGATGTAAGTTAATTTTCATTTACTTTAGATACGCATGAATAAGTTCAAGTGAATTTTCATTTTCTTTAGCTGCATTTATGATTCCGTGCCAGCAATAGTAAAGAAAAATTAATTTAGATGTAGGAGTAAAAAGATACGAACTTTTAGTGCATTTTTTGTACCCGGTATAGTGGAGCCCCTCCCACCACTAATGCGTTTGGTGAGAGAAAAACTAAGAAGACATGATTGATTTTGGTTGTAACCTACTTTAGTTGAATTCAAGGTGCCAAATTAGATTGCTCTTCTGATAAAAAAAAAATTAGATTGCTCTTTAGTAGTTTTGTTTTCGTTAGAGTGGAAAGTCAGTGTTCCAATTTACGCTATTTACGATTTCAGGTTCTTTAAAAGTGCTGCTGTAAGTCGATTGTGTAGAAACGTCCTTCAAACATGGTTGAACTTCAACATTGGCAGTGATGAAGGAGGAATTAGGCTTCAAGAGGTCAAAATTAGTTTTGGAAAGGGAAAAAGGGTTAAAATCTAAAAAGTTGGATTTCTTGATTACAACAAGAATTATCTTATAATTAAACTGAAATTGTTAGGTAACACAAGAAAAAGTGGAATGATGTGAGATTTTTGGAGGGATATTCATGAAATACGAAGTAGTATGAAGGAACGTTAAACACCTGGCGGGCTATTTGATATGTATTACAGCCTTTAAAGGGACTTTGAAATTTCTAAGGGTACCTACGCCCCTGAACATAGGGTATACAATTTATTTGGATACCAAATGTCTCTTGGATTATAACATACGAATCCACAGAATGTGTCATAGTCTTCCATTTCACTCATAGTCATATATCTAGGTGATTAAACTTGGTGAGGCATAATATCACCTCTGCTATGGATGAACACTTACTAACAATGCTCAATTAAAGCTTGAGCTGCTACATGTTAGTTTGATGTGAGATGCATATGATTTCACATTTGCTTTACCATTTAATGGCTTTTGTTTCGATTTGCTGATGTTTAGCCCTTCATTTTCTTCCAGTTATCCCGAATATCATCGCTTGCTTCCTTGCCCCTCAGAAAATCGTCCGCCACGAGTTGAGCACTTAGTTGTATCTGTTGGAGGGCCTGTTCTGGAATATGTTTGTAAAGCTTTGGATCTTCCTCCATCGTGAGTGCTGCCTCATTTTTAGAGTATCTTGAGTTGATTCTCATATAAATATCTACAGTGGCCCCTACTTACAACAAGCCATTAACCAGGATAATTATTGAATAAAAAAGTCTTTCCATTTAAGGTATGTTGCAGATCTTATCCATTTTGGAGCCGTGTATTATGCCCTTGTATGCCCTGAGCCGCCTCCAACTGCAACACCAGAAGAAATTAGAATATTTAAGGAAGCTACAGCTCCATCAGTTCTGATGAAGAGATCTTCCATTAAAGGGAAAACTGTTCGAGAAGCTCAAAAAACTTTTCGAATAACTCATGTTAACGAGTTTGTTGAAGCTGGAACTTATTTAAGGGTGCATGTGCACCCAAAACGCTCCCCAAGGTTACGTATTAGTTATCATCCTTTACGATTATTAGCTTTATTGTTACAATAGCTTGGCTTCTTTTGACATTTCTGTGTTGTTCAGGTGTTATGAGATTGACTGGAAATCAAGAATCATTGCTGTAACTGAATCCTACGTTGTTCTTGATAAACCAGCGGGTACATCGGTATGTAAATGTTCCATTTATTATCCATCTTTTCTTTTGATGTGACGTTGGCAAAGTTGTGACATGATTATGTGGTGATCTCATAGTGAAGCACTTGTACTTAAGGAAATTAGGTGCATCATGGCTTTTCTGCTCTGATGTAAGATATGACTTATGGTTGGTTGTATGTAAGGAAATTTCTAGTCATTTTCAATGTGTTTTTGTTACCCCTTGGTTCTGATTCCAACGATTCTGCCTCAATTTTCCTGATTGCAAAGCAAAGATGTTGTGAGAGCAAAACTAAGCTTCAACTGTGGGAATTTCCAACTTATTGCAATGAAATGACCTTATCTTTTTAATCTTTTTCTTTCTTTATCTATATTTTCTCTTGCCATTGGAGGGGACAAAACAACAAGAATAAATATCAATCCGTATATTGTTATATATATTCGTCTTTATGTTTATGTCGACCAATCAATCAAAACAATGCATTTCGTGATGTCAAAATCCAACTTTTATATTTGAGCAGCACAATTCATTGTTTTTCCATTGTTCTTTTCAAAGGGTTTAGTGTTACTTGCCAGAATGCATAAATTCTCAGCTGGCTAGCTGATAGAGTTTACATGGGCTTCTTTCTTCAATTTCCCACAATTTCCCCCCCTATCCATTGATTTTGTATTTTGTACCTTACCGATAGCTGACTGCACACCTCTATTTTGATTAAGGTAGGAGGAACTACAGACAATCTTGAAGAAAGTTGTGCAACCTTTGCTACTCGAGCCTTGGGATTTACAGAGCCACTTAAAACTACCCATCAGATAGATAATTGCACTGAAGGCTGGTATGATATTTCAACTGGATTAAAATAGTTGTGTGTTTCGGCATTTTATAACGAGTATTTGTTAATCTCTTCCTATCTATTGCAGCCTTGTGTTAGCTAGAACGAAGGAGTATTGTTCAGTATTCCATGGAAAGATCAGAGTAAGTTGGTGAATTCATTTTCTGATTTACAGAGTACATTGTGACATATCCAGTGAAGAGCTGCAGCCCAAAGTGTGTACATCACATCCCATAAGGGGGACAACGCCCATCCAAGATGAAATTTATGTTGTTTTAGCTGTGAACTATTTCTTTTACATTTCTGCTTCGGTCCCTTCCCTCTGAAGCTTTGTATTGTCTATCATCAGGACAAAAAGGTGAAGAAGTTGTATCTAGCTCTTGCTGCTGCTCCTCTTCCTGTTGGAGTAATTACCCACTATATGCGGCGTGTCAATATGGCTCCAAGACTTATTTCGGAAGGTAACCAGCTCTGTTAATCCACACATTCGTTTTATACATTTTACTAGGGTTTGTGGCTAGAGTATGTCTGTTGGTACTACCATACTGCAATGGATGAATGGTATGACCTGGATAGATGTGATCATTTTTTGTGTATTCTTAGACTTGACTGAATTAAAAGTGCTTAATTGCATTTGGCTAATTTGCAAGATATTAGAGATTAGGAAATAGTATGATTCTCTCTCTCTTTATTTTTCTTTTTTCGGAGGCTTCCTCAAGTAGTGTGGAAGTTTTTCCTCAAGTTATGCATACACCATGAAAAGTCACTTGATACAAACCCTATCATTGGAGGCTTCTGTGGGTGTTGCTATAGGAGAGAATAAATTAGTTTTCAAACATTTTATGGTATTTCCTGTTTTAAAATGACAACAATGCATGGTGCTGTATAAATTGCTGAATGGTCTTTCTGAGTGGTGGTGTTGTGCAGAAACAACTTCGTCTTTCTCCTTTTCTGATTGGTTCAGCTTTAAAATTGTTATGCCATGCAGAATTCATTAAGGGATGGCCCTTGTGCCAACTTGAGGTCTTGGAATGCAAGAAGGTTCCATGGCCAAACTCTGTAACCGAAGCGAAATATTGTGTTGAAGACTGTGGGTGGCCTTCGAAAGATTTTGCATATGAATGTAAAATAAACCTTTTGACAGGTCGGACGCATCAGGTACTTTGTTTTAGGCCCTTTTTGGTTTGATTGCTACTATTGTTGGATCCTTTGGTAACATATTTTCATAAGCAATGAGAGTGGACAATTGCAGCATATGTTGCGTCACTATTGTTTGGTTTTGGGGCAGCTCAAACTCACAAGTGGTTCTGATAAAAAAATTTCACAAGTGGTTACAAATTTTCACAGTTATTTCCCCCAATCTTGTTGAGGAATGTCCTAAAATACAATGCTTTATTTGAAGTGAGAGAAAATACTTGCAGTTCCAAAGGCATCGAGTAGAAGAGGGCTTTGGTGGCAAAAAACACAGCAAATTGCAAGATTTTTATTTTCACTTGTTGTGAGAGCCTCATTCGAAATCATTAACATTATGATTTCAGCTACTATCATTAGTACTTTGACAATATCTAGTTATTTGTTCCAGATTCGAGCACAATTGGCCGCTTGTGGAGCGCCAATAGTGGGTGACTCAATGTACATGCCTGCTGCAATTGCGGAAATGATCAGTCCTGCAGTTAATCCATTTGGCAAGTACAAGCGTCAGTACCCAATTGAGAATGATGAAGCAGTTTCTATCCAGGAGCGTGTTGCATATCATGGGAAGGAACCCAGTGTTGCTATTGGTCTTCAAGCTTGTCAGATTTCCTGGGATGATGGGGAGCACTTTTATGAGGCTGGATCACCCTGGTGGAGATAGGAAGACCACAGATGCACGTATAGAGAAGGGCCACCTAGAAAAATCACTTTCCATAATCAACAACAAACTCTTCATGGCCACACTTGTTGGAGGAACCTCGTCAAAACTCAAGAAGGAAGTTATTTTAGAACCAAAAGGAATTTGCAGTGCTATCCAGCACCACAGTTGATTTAGGGGATGCAGTGGCTCAGACTTGGTTCAACTGTCACCTGAATTTACCATATCATTTCATGTGTCCGTAGAAGCAAATGTTGACTCAAAATGGTTAGAGGACAGCATGTCAAATGAAAATGGGTTTGGGGATGAGTGGCACAATACAATTGAAGTTCTTCTTACGCGTATCTATTCTTGTAGTCCTGAGGGTCTCTTTTAAGGGTGTTTAGACAAAAGAGTAAGTAATGATACTGAAGGAATTGATCGTTCAGTAAAATTGTATGGGCACCAAAGGGCATAGATGATAGAACGTGCCGCAAGATTGATTTTTTAAGAAAGAAGTGAATGATAATTTGCATTTTGCCTTCATTTCTGCTGAAATATCATCACAAGCTTACTTGCTATTTCCTCGACATCAAAGTACTGCGAGCCTTATGTCCAGAAATGTATTGTTTATACCACATTGCAGATAGTTTTGGTGTTCTCTTGAGGGTGGTATAATCAACATGGTGAAGCCCGAATCTTATCGTATATCCAGATATCCACTCAAAGTTGTCAAGCAAGGACCAGGTGAAGTACCCTCTCACATCTGCTCCTTTCCTACTCATTTAAATGCAGAAGCTAGCTTCAATATTCGTTTAAGCTTCAGGTTTCAATTCCAGCAATTGGAAAATATAGACAGTATCTTTGAGTCACTCTCTAACTGATTTTGGGGATTGTAATTCGTACCTTATAGCTCTTGCTAGGGCATCCAAGTAACCATTCATATACTGCACTCGTTTGACATCGTTGAGGGAAACCTCGATTGTTGTGTTGGGATTGTTCATCTCACCGAACCCTACACAACCATAAGAAACTTATGAAACACTCATAGCCAAAACTTTTCAGAAAGCGCTTCAAAATTGTTCTTCACTGACCGTTTTCTGTAATGAACATTGGTATGTTGTTGTATCTGTCCTTTATGTATGACACAATTTTTTCCATTCCTTTGGGGTAAACATATAGCCAATCCACTGCAGTCTACATGGTTGACAACAGGTTTCATTAATTTGGGAAATGCTGCAGTCCTAAGTTTAGGTTATAAGAACTATGAAGTATACGTACAGATTCTCCAATAAGGTTTCCATCCTTTAGAGCAGTTCGTAGAATTAATCCTTCTGTCCTGGAATTTCCTGGTCCCCGTTCACACACAGAGAATAAGCAGTCTTTGATGTAGAAACTAGTATAATGGTTTATGCCTATAAAATCTGACCCCCTTTTCATTTTCTCCAAATCTTTTTCCGAAAAATTGGGCAGAATGGATCCCAGAATCTTATGCATTTCTTCCGGGTATTTTCCTAGTATAATCGGATCTAAGAACCTGCAAATTCATGTTCTTCAATTACTTGTTGGTCATGCTTATGTCAATATATTAGGAATGCGGTAAGATTTTAGATTTCTTACCAGTTCATGTAGAAAGATTGAGCTCTCTCAGCTGCCAACTTGTCTTCTAAGGAGCTGGTGATGGGTTCAAACCATATGGCATTCATAACAATGCCAACACTTCCTCCTTGTGTTTTCTGCCGGTGTAGCAAGATAGAACAGTTTGGTTACGCAAATGTTTTTGGTACTTGGTTTCTGTATCCAAAGAAATTTGAGACTGGAAACAAATGCGTGTATGTCAACAATTTTCATTGCCCAAATAAGTTGCTTGTTTTAAAATTTCAACCATAGGGGAAACAAAAGAAAGTGTTTTTGTCTTGTTTTCAAAATGAGTTTCCAATCACTGCTCCCTCCTCCAGCTACCTCCTTCGACCACTCCCTGTGAGAATAGGTAAGAGTTTTATTGATGTTTCAGACCTTTTGCACACCTGATTATATGGATTATGGTTCTAGGCATTTGACCCCACCACTCACAGATCCTGCCTTAGCTTCCACCCACTCCCTCTCCAACCGCCAACCCTACCTTCAAACCTGCTCTTGTTTTGAAAACAAGTTCTTGAAACATGTGTAGCGAAAACATGTTTCCTGTTATTTGCCAAAAGAAAATAGAAAACAAAAAACTGACGTGTGCGAAGAGTAACAGGGTTTTGATTAATGTTTCTAGACCCAAGCTGTAGTTGATTTCGCTCTGCAAAAAGGGTGGAGGAGGGGGCGACCAAGCGTTGTCACCCTCCCTTCTTTGGAGGTGACCACTCAAGACACATGGCAGATGACGAAAGGGACCAAAGAGCCATAGCAACTACCGCCCTCCCCAAGCAAGCAGTCAGTTGGCAGGAACTTGAGGGGAGGGTGCTTGGTTAACACGACTCAAATTTATGACCTCTCAGGGCCCAAACCCTATGGGAGTAACCCATTGAGCACCAAGATGCTACTACCATGGGTGGTTGAAGCTATAGTTCATGATCAGAAAAATATGTGCATATATTTGTTGCGATACCTTG
This sequence comes from Rhododendron vialii, assembly GCF_030253575.1. Classification (NCBI taxonomy): domain Eukaryota; kingdom Viridiplantae; phylum Streptophyta; class Magnoliopsida; order Ericales; family Ericaceae; genus Rhododendron; species Rhododendron vialii. Next base: position 16,986,598 of record NC_080558.1, read on the forward strand.
TATTTAGTTTGGTAGAGATCAAAAGCAGCTATGTGGGACAGAATAATGTTATGGGCAGCAATAAAAGGCTCTCTTTCTGAATCGCCGTTGCTGCAATTCCCAAAGGAACCCGAACAGTGAGATGGGGGGTAGATGCCGGACCTGTAACCGCGAATTACTGCAACGTTGGGCTCATTGAAGGTAACCCAGTGCTCGACTCTGTCCCCAAAATATTTGAAACATATATCTGCATAGTATCTGAAATCATCTCTGGAAAACATACGGTCTCCGTTAGTTAAAATAATTCCAGGCTATGAAGCACAAAAATTTAATTTTAACGACACCTGTATAGGATACACATCGGACACATCCGATGGTGTACCTTCTCCTTTTGTTATTAGTTTCTCGGTTGACACATTAGAGACAGCTTGAAAGTGTGTCTTGTGCCAAAACATCTCACCTTAGATGCACTAGGTTGTTGATGAGTTTAGTGGATTGCTGGGTTCTTCTTCTTTGTTGGAATCATTATGCAAGTGGAAAATGTGTTGAATGATGTTTACTTGTGCCTGGAAGGTTTTCCATGTTGAATTTTTGTTATTGTTATTAGTTGTGGTTTGTGTGGGATTCAGGTACGTAACAAGTACCTTATCCTGGTTTTGGAAAAGCATTGTCCCTTTCCATGCCTTCTGAATTTTCGTGTCTTGTATCCATGTACATGCTTCTTAGGTCTGTCATTAACCACAAGATGGAACCATGGCAAGAGTATTTCCCATTACAAGGTTGTATAACTCATAAATTTTTTATCAGAAGTGAATAATTTGCGCCATTACATTCTGGCATTATTGCGTTACTGATCATAGCCATTTTTTTTCTCTCTCTCTCTCTCTCTCTCTCTCTCTCTCTCTCTCTCTCTTGCAGGAAATTAGTCTCTTTTCTTTTTAAAGAACTATTTTTCTAACAATTTGTTGATGCATCAAGTGTCACAGCATGATTTACTATGAAAACAAACAAACAACTACAGGAGGGTATAAGAAGACACGACTTACTGCACTTTTGGGCTTAGCGAAGCTCCATATCTATCTTCTAGTTCTTGAGGGATGTCGTAATGAGTTAATGTCACAAATGGCTGGATCCCTAAACCCAAAAATTGAAGTTCTTACAAGTAGCAGAAAATAAATGAACCTGATTTTTTCTCTCAATGATTAAACTCAAACCTTTATGTAAGAATGAAGTTGTTACCGGTAGCGAAAAAACATAAACCTGAATTTTTTCTCAAGAATTTAATTCAAACCTTTATGCAAGAGCGAGTCAATGAGCTTGTTATAATGTCTGATGCCTGCCATGTTCACTTTCCCAAACCTGCCCCCTGTTTCCAAAGTTGAGAATGCCAATGAGCTTTTGATAATGAAATTTGGAAGAAATGCAAGTAGTTGTTGTATAACTTGTATCAAAATTGAAGTTTTTTCAGGCCAGTTCATATGGCTCCGGCTTTGATTGGGCTCTCCGCAAGTGAGCGGTGAGATTAGGCCTCCAAGATTAGTCGAGATGCACGTAAACTGGACTGGACAACCTGAGTTAGTAAAAAAATGAATTGAAGCTTTGTCTTGGAAGAGTGTAAAACTTACTAGGTAGAACTCTGGCCCAAGATATAGAGAATCGATAGCTATTGACTCCAATGTCTTCCATGAGATCTGAATCCTCCTGATTTCAATCATCACAAACCAAATCTTTTTCTAAAAGCCAAATTTTCGAGGAAACTAAACGTACATTCATAAACAAAACAGTACGAAACGTATACACACTAACACATGGATGTAGTTTGGAAAACCACGGTGTCTCTTGAGATTGTTAGGGAATACAATCACGTAGTGTGCCCAACCAATACTGGTCAGGTATTTATCTTGTTGGTATAAAAAGAGACAAGGTGGATACATGACTACTCATTATACATTGATTTGGCACGACCGTGTTTTTAGAACACTCGTGCTGTTTCTCTTGGTTTTTTTTCCCCTATAAACTGTAGACAAAAGTCAAGTTGTTTCTCTTATTTGGCTTTATGTGCGGAGAGACTTTTAAAGGCTTTTTGGTCAAAAGACTCAAAAAGCTACAAAATCGAAAAGTTTGTTTTTAATCCGGACTATGGACTATTGATTGTTGAGATGGACGGTCCGGATACCATAAAAATTCTCACACGATCCTCACAGAGAAGAATCCTTGTAGAGGATCCGGCACCTTGATTTTATTTTCTAATTATATTAGTCACATAGTCTTGTACAGTTTTATGTGTATCTGATTTTTAAAGGATTCCATGTGTCCTGTGAGATTAGGATTTTGGAGCAAGCTGGTGATGCATTTGTCTGTCCTGTGTGATTGTCTTCTGACTACTGAGTTATAGTGTGTGTTAAAAGCTCTCTATAGAGTGTATGTAGCTCACTTTGGCGAGATCCATTTTCAAACTAATTGTCGCTATACTGAGTCGACACATTTGTCTAATAATTCATTCTCTAATTCACGATGACTATTGAGTTATCACCCGATCATGTGACTGTTACTGTCCAATCAACTTATCAACAGATGCATCATGAATAGTTCAAATTATGATGTTAAGCTCGAGATGAACCAATAATGACACACTACACTCCGATTATGATTCGTCGCAATACGATATTGCTATCTGTTCCGATTATGCATGGAACTGTACGTGTTGGATGAAAGATTTCTGTATCTGGCGAAAAAATTTCTAAACTCAAAAAACAAAAAATTGTGCACTGCGCGGGCGGGGGACAAGAAAGGAAGATCCCGTTCTAGTTGCATAAAAAATTATCGCATGGCCTCCACCACCACCACTACCAGTGGACCATGTACACTCACTCCGAGGCTTAATCGTTGCGGGGTACGAACTTTATGCATCTTCCGACTTACGTGCTATTCTGACCATTTACGTAGCGATAAACTATGCGGTAGCCGGACATTATCATTCACCTTTCGTTTTGTGGAGAGTATCACATGGTAATGTCACATGATACTCCCGGAGTAGTAAATAATTGGCAACTACATTTGTGCCCCTTCCCACACTAAAAAACAAACCAGTGTATTGTTCAGAATGAAGGCTAGAAGATAACTCATAAACCGAGGGAAAAAAGAGAGAGGAACTTTTGATAGGAGGTGCTTCACAAAAGTGCTACACACATAACGGTTGTATAAAACATAATACACAACGAATTTTTAGCTGTCCATTGATGTAGTAAATGATCAGAATTCGCTCAAACTCTTTCTTAAAAAAAAAAAAAAAACTTTTCCATAAAAGAGTTATTTGGTCATCAATTAAAACAAAGAGGATATGCGAATTTAACTGTTGAATGTGACGCGCGAACCAACAAAATCATGATCTGGTCCATCACACACGGAGATTTGAAAATGGACCGGCTTTTCTGCGGTCCAACCTCGGATTGAACAAATCAGTTGCATCTCATACATTTATTTCTACAATTTGGCCAGATATGATAAGGAAATTGATATTCGCGCTACACTTTTTATTGATGGCGCTTCACTTTGTTAAAAATGGAGCGCTATCAGTAAAAAATGGAGCGCAAAAATTAGTTTCCATATGATAAATACTCCGTCCAGAACGAATAGACTACTGATTAGAGGTTTTTTAATGAATCTGAAGGATTAATTCTTTATTTTTTATTGTAAATGTTTGAAATTGCATGGACTACTAGATCGCGGACAAGCCAAATTCTATAAAGTTACACTAGAGTTTTGGGGGTGACGCGCCACTGCCTGCACCTTCATCCGTCGGTCCCTTTCTGTGGATGGATGGAAGGAGCGTTTGACGCCCGGTTATGTTCACCCCTTAAATTTTACTCTTCTTCGAATAGACAACACATTACTATGGTTTATTGTTTTAAATGCTACGTATTCTCAGTAATTGATTTAACAAGCCTACAGACTTTTAATCTCAATTTTACGTGAAGAATGTAACGCTAAGTGAGCTTCTTCTTCTTTTTTTTCCTTGGGTGGTGTGTACAAAGAACAGGGACATAGTCAACGCGAGCTGATGACTCGCGCTTACTAGGAATTCCTCGTAGAATGCTTAAGTGAGCTTCACCACTTATCCACCACTACTACTGGTGCCAATTGTGGCAGCAGTAGAAGAACGCAAATTCTCGAAGGAAGAAAGTTTACCAGATAACGGTGGTAATGATCAACGGCAACATCCCCATTAGTCCCATCCAATATATTACCTGTAAGAGGCCCCCAAATACTACTGTAATTGAGATGAAAATCAATACTCAAATTGAAACAGTACAAGAGTCTTAACATGGAGGGCACTCTCACCAGGTTTATGGGAGAAAACATCCCAGTTATTGAGGCCTTTTCCATCACTTAAGAAAGCTCCTTCAAACTGAAAAAAAAAAACCACCATTGAAACAACAAAAATAGAGAGAACCCGACTAGATTGACTTAAGTTTGCACTCTGAGGGGGGTTTTTGGAGTATTGAGCGGAGAGAGTAGATAGAGAAATAAAAGTAATAGTTGGGTTGAAAACTTATTAGGAACCGTACACAAAGAAAAAGAGTTGGGTCTCTAGACCCGAACCGAACATAGTGCTGCTGTTTTAATTCTAAAATGGGGAAGTCGTACGTTTAAATCTTAAGCGGCAGACTGATGGACAACCTAGGCTTAGGTTGGTAAGCTGATATATGGGTGATCCGGTACGTGTATTGAGGGATTTGAAATGCTCGGACACCCTTGTAACAAGAAAAAAAATTGACCACAAACATTATTCGAACGGTCCTAAGGTTTTGACCAGTACGAAAGGTGTAATATTGATCTGGACACTGTCTGGGAGAGAGCTCGGTGAAATAGACATGCCTATGTTTTGAGACAGATAAAAGAAGGTTAAAGAACCTGATAAGCAGAGGATGCAGTTCCAAATAGGAAGTCGCTGGGAAACGGAGATGGATTTTCCCTTTCTTTCATGGTTATGAGATTACAAGATACCATGAGACTAGAAAAGCACATCTCAAGCAGAAAGAGAACATGAAACAACAGTGCAACGTGCATGTTGCCCAATATTGTCCACAGAGAGAGAGAGAGAGAGAGAGAGAGAGAGAGAGATAAGGTCCCAGTATAGTTGAGAGGGGTATAAATAGAGAAGCACATCTAAGATCCACAATGTGACCTATTCTGTCAAAACAGGAACGCGAAAAAGACAAATGAAAAATAGCACAATCATACAAGAACACAAAAAAATTAGGTAGCCTCTCTCCATGGACAAGATTGACAGAGGAAATTCATTGTGAACTAAGAGATAGAATATAATGAGCATGCGACATCTTTAACTCTCCATCACGTTAAATCCCGAAGTCCCAGAACACCCATTATACACACGAAAACCTTGCATTACAAATTACGTCAAACGTAGGCAATGGTTTTGAAAATTGGCAACGGGCAAACGCGTGGATACCCTCGCTACTTGCCCATTAATCGAATCGTGCAGATTGCAAACATGTTATAATAATTGATTGTAATCTGGGTGGAACTCGAGACACAACTGCAATGCTGTTTTTAGTCACTGTTGGCGTAGCCAATTTCCCAATCAATCCTAATACATCAACAGTAAAAAAAAAAAAGTGCAATTGCTAACAATGGTTAGAATGGGGCCAAGGCAGGCTCATTTGCACCTTTCAAGTAAGCAAGAAGACAGAGCCCTCTCACACATGGGGTACTTTCACACTTTCACTTGAGGTAAACTGTATTGACAGAAGGCTTCGGGAATGGGAAGTGCAGCAATCTGAAGAATTGATTTTGAGATTACAATCAGTTATTTTGGGTCAATCCAAACGGGATGAGCTAAGGTGGAGATGGGCTTCAGATAATTGCTTTTCAGTTAAATCAGTCTATAACAAATGGGAGCAATTGGGATTTTCAAACAATTGGGTAATGGGATCGATTTGGAAGAACATTAGCCCCCCAAAGGTGGAAATCTTTTCGTGGTTGGCTCTCTAAGATAGAGTGGCATCGAGAACGGTACTTTTCCATAGAGACTTGCTTCCCGTAGGCCAGTCGGTGTTGTGCCCACGCTGTTCATTACACCTTGAATCGCCTGAGCATCTATTCTTACTGTGCCAATTTTCTTGGGAAGTTTGGTCTCTGGTGTTGGACTAGTGGCATGTCTTTTGGGTGTGCCCTGCCTCCCTTTTAGATCTGTTTAATTGGTGGCTGGGTATGGGTTTCAAAAATCTGGAGGAATATCTATGGGAAACAACATTCCATGCCACTACATGGTCTTTATTAAGGGCGGAGCCAGAAATTCTTGGCAGTGGGGTCAATTTCCTATAGCACAAAAAAATTTTGTTTCATACTACTTGATAGTAAAAAAAAAACGTTGAAATGGTAAACAAAAAGGAGTTAAGTAGATATTTTTGGGGTTTTTTTTGGGGGGGAGAAATGAGGATATTTTACTTTGCCCTCTTTTTTTCCTCAAGTTCCAAACTTCTAAACGGACTGGGGCAAATTGTAATGTAAAAGTGGGGTCAAGTAAGCAATTTTGGGGTGAAAACTATAACTATCTCCATTGTAATTTGGAAGGCAGGGGGGTCGGATGCCACCCCTTGTCTCAAGGTGGCTCCGCCCCTGGTCTTTATGGTTGGCAAGGAATGATCTTGTGTTCAAGAATATTTCTTGGCATGTAGAGGATCCTGGGGAGTTAATTAAAACCAGGATAGCAATGTGGGTTAAAGTGAAGTTCGACATAAAGGTGTACTCGGTGGAAAACTTTAAGGAATATCTTGATGGCGTGAGGAAGGTCAAATTGTAATGTATTAATTTGAGGAGTGGGGTGGTCCAATTTTCTATTGGACGATCCTCTATACCTTTGTGCTTTGTTTTGGGTCTTTTACTCTCTTTTGCTCGTAAGCGTTTTGTGCTTAACGAGTTTTCCTCTCGATGTACCCCTTTCGAGCTAATAAAATCTTCATTTTGCCGAGAAAAAAAAACTGTATTGACAAAGTTGGTAAATTGCTAAAAGGGTAAGTAGTAATTGACATTGACAGCATAAAAGACTAGAGAGGCAGTGACAAGACAAATGACAGTGGAATGGAACTGACAAAACATGAACGATTCAGAATGAAAGTAAGAACATGCGAAATGGGGGACATAATCTTGGAAGATCGATCATGGGAAATTATGTGAAGTCCCAAGTCCTTATAAAGCTTTTTGGCTCCATCACTGGTGGGGAGTCGGGATGTCCTACAGCATCCCCAAATCCAGAGCCAGCCGGCCTGCTGTGCGCTAGGCCTCAGAAGTGGTTATTGTTGGGATTTTGTTCGGCCTCAAAACGATGCCGTTTCGAGCCACAGCCAATCCTGTTGTGTCTAGCGCACACCAAGTCCTCCCAACTAGCAGGTCCCCTGACTCCCACCGGTGAACGGAGGATTTTTACGTTCGTAAAAAAATATTTGAGATTTTGAATATTGAAGGTAAAATTATTTTATATTTAGTGAGGTAATGATAATGGTTTTAAGGAAATTGTAAAGGCTAAAGTGCTAGTAGTTTGCTTAAACATATGCCAAAATTATAATACCGGGGTACTGTATTTCGTAACTTTTCGAAACTTGAGAGAGCGGCCCGGCCCGGCCCTCCATCCGGGCCCCATTGTGGTAAATAATCTCACATCAATAAGATTACTCTTTGATTGTGATTGCAACAATATGCGTGTAGGTGTATTTTTTCCAAACCAATAATAGATCGACAACAACCCTGAAAGAGAAAGCATCTCTCTCAATCAAAGATCTGGAGAAATCAACCACAATCGCGCGTGCTCTCTCTCTCTCTAAAAGATTTAACACCCCCACCACCACCGCCTTAACCTTCGCGATCTTAGCCGGTTCACCGCCACCTTAGTTGATCTGCTGTTCTGTTTTGTCACCGCCGCAACAATCTAAACGAGGCAGCCAAGGGCTAACCCACTGTCTCTAAGACAAGTTTACAACAAATGCTATGTATGCTCCTACCGATTACTCCTCTCTCGCATATGTGTCGGCCCTCACATTTAGGATTATTGATTGTAAGCCATCAATGATCAAACACAAAATGGAGTAGAACTGTAATTTTCTTTTTCTTGAACCATGACTATCAATCATTTACAATTCTTAAACCTTATAAACGCACAAAAATTACAAAATAAATACTATAATACTTCTACCCATAATCATCGACACTGTGACTCATAATTATGGGACAAATAATGTATATAGTGTACATCCACTTTTGTAGTTAATTATTATGTCTTTGTATTTTACTTGTGTTGTGTTGTGCACGTGCTTTTTCTTACCCGTTTCACGAGCCCCAAAACAACGGCCCAGCCAAACTCACTATAGGGATTGTGTCGTGCCATGCCACTCTTGAACGTGTCGTACCATTCCAGTCCGGCCCGTTTGACACCTCTAATTTAGACTACATGAGTTACTTGAAATCAAGAACTAGAAAAATTATTCAATGCCTAGGACCACTTGGCAGAGTCACGGGCTTCTTTTTCACCACACATTGTGTTGGGACCAAGACATAGTGCATGTATGATACTGGCATTATTATAAAGGTGCACACGGCTACACAACATAACAATTCTTAAATTAATTATTTCTCAATAATAATAAAAAATGAGATTAATTGTGAATGAAGGATTCCGGTACCATTATCTACCTGACCACGTACATCACCACATCCTCATGAACATTATAATGGTACCATTATCTACCTGACCACCTACATCACCACATCCTCATGAACATTATAATGATATCATCCGACGAAGAATTATTTTTGAAATCCTCGTGATCCACGAAACACCCGGCGGCCGACTAAAATGGTAAGCAAAATGGTGCTTACCAGACTCCTCTGCAAAGCCGTCTCATCGGTGTCTCCTAAATTAAATCTGCTTGCTGTGGATGGATTTCTCACTGCTTTGCCTGTCAATAATGAAGTCCAATATCGTCATCAGTCTAAGGTAACAAGCCGGAAAATATCGCAACTCTAACTGTATCATCAAGTACAACATCTTACCTTATATTCGTATAATAGACGTCGAACCTGTCTTACAAGGAAACACTAATATCCCAGGGAATCACTAATGGAACGCACAATGAGAAAGATGGAACACTTTCATTTCAAAACGATGAATTTAGCAATCTAAAGTGACCCTTCCATGATGTTTAAATAAAGATTGCATGTAATAGGCTAAACATCTGGAGAGAATGTAACACAACAGCTACATTAACATAAAAAACTTAAGAAAATTTCAAAAGGCGTCCTAAATTTTTTCTAGGAAGTTCTATGTAGAAAAAGCCTAGTATTCACGAAGGTCTTATCCAACTTCATCTACTAATACAGTTGGAAACGAGTAATGCAGAAAACCTAGGAGATGATTAATGGAAGGAGAAAAGGAAAAACATCCTAAAATGAGCCACAAGTTCCATACCATCTAAGATTTAACCATTGTAGTTTTTCTATTAATCATGTTAAAGTATCCAACTCAAAACCAATTGGCAATGAGTGGAGAGGCCGCCCAGACTCATATACTAGTTTTCTTGGAGGAGATAATTAACCGATGTGAGACAAACTCCAACACTCCCCCGCACGTGGGACGCCCGACTCGCACGTGGAGAGGTAAACAAACGATTCACAACACTTGGATCACAACAAACAACAGTGCACTTATGGCACAAACAAGGGGGAACAAATTCTCTGAAATCTTAGTTCTGATGCCATGTTAAAACAAACTCAAAACCAATTGGTAATGAGTGAAGAGGCCGCCCAGACTCATATACTAGTTTTTTTGGAGGAGATAATTAACCGATGTGGGATAAACTCCAACAAATCATATTTGCTGAATTATTAAATGGAGGAAAAGACTCCACCTATGGTAAACCAAGTGATGAGATGTTCTACTAAATGTTGTAAACACTTCAATTTCAATGTCTCAAGTTGAATCCCTTTAGACTTGCACAATGTAAAATGCTTTTAGGACTTGAATTCCCTAACAACAATTGATAGGCTATTCTCCAGTCTCTTTGTCATCACACAAACGATGGTCACAAGAAGTATGCAAACATGAGCATTTCATACTCATAAATGGCAAGGCCTTCTTGTCCCCTAACGAAAATCTAACAGGTACCAACGGCCGTAGCTGGAATCTTCGCCCAGCTATGGAAAAACTTCATCTAGAAATAAGAACAGAAATTGTCTATCCTACAATTGAGAAAAGTTGATTTCCTTGAGGGAAAAAACTGCAAATCATAGGAGAAAATAGAATAGAAGAACAAAAAGTACAATTTTTACGGGAATTTGGTAAATAATTCTGAAAACCAAGAACGAAAATACACAGAGATTTAACAAACTCAATGGGGTCAATTGACCCCTTTTGTATCCCCATGGCTCCCCCCATCCATACTACGAGTATCAGTTATCAAAGTGATTGATAGAGAGGAAAACATGTTACATGTGTATCCATACTACCTGTTATCAAAGCGATTGACAGAGAGGAAAACATGTTACCTGTGAATAGAGGAATGTTCCAAGGATTGCAATGGCAGCTCCAAGCGCGTTGATGGGTTGGACGGGCGTGTGGAAGATGATGATGGAGGAGACTATGACGGATATTCGCTTCATTGTGTTTCCTATACTAAATGTCAAGGGAGAGATCTGGTCCAATGACATGTAAGATACCTGATTGTACAAGTGATAGAAGACACTCTGGGCCACCACCCACCTATACAAATTGTAGCCGCGAAGTTTCTCATCAGCATGGAATTGAATGTGAATAAGAGTTCAAGTACAAATGACATACAAGTGCAACCAAATACCAAAACCATCACAGTGAGAAATTGATATTTCAACAACCAGAAGAAACCAGGAAAAAAACCAAGTTTAGGAAATCACAACACTTCATTCAAACTAAATGACTTGCAACCTTGCGTGATTCAAGTCAAAAACAGCATGCTGATACACGATTAGGAAAAGACAACATTCAAACTAAATGGCTAGTCAAACAGATTTCCTAGACTTAAAAATTGAATGAGCCTCAACTAACTCAATTTAGAGATGATGAACTCAATTTAGTCCATGAATCTCCAACAAGGACCTTTTTTCTTTTCTTTCTTAGAGGGAGATGCCAACAAAGGGATATGGGAACATGTTGCTAGGTTCAGTTTTCAAGACAATACGCCCCTCTGCTCAACTTCCGGGCCTCATGCATGTCCTCAGAAGTCCAATTTCCTCAAGACCCGTCATCTTAAGTGCATAATAAACTTATTACTGAAATAGGCCAGTACAAGTGACCATTAACTTTTTGCTTTGTCGAAACATCAAACTCAAAGCACAAAGCATACGATATTCGGTCCAACCTGAATTTTTGTGTACAACAACAAATGTATGCATAATAGAACCGCATGGCATATAGCAGAGTTGCAAGTTATTGAGGTTACCATACGAAATTCGGTCCAATCTGAGAGAGAGCTGTTTGCCAGCCGGCAGCCCACATTTGAGGGCCCTCAACAGCAATTGCAAAAGGTGTAAGGATCAATAGAGACAAGATAGACAAACAAGCATAGTAGTTCATCCCGCTAACAGCCATCCCCTTCATCCCCTTTTTTGAGAATATGTTACGAAACACAAATGCCAAATTCGATATCATAGCCCCCATAAACCCTGCAACACAAACAAACAAAAGTCAAACACCGTAAAATAAAAATGTGACATTCACACCACAACACACGCAGTTCACAAATCACTTTGCGTGAAGTTAAAATGGAATTGGGTATTTCGGGATTTGTACAGCCAAAGAAACGAACACAATTCACACCCTCAAATACCCACAAAATCTCACTACGATAATCACAACACGCCACATATAAATCATAACCAAATAAACTATGCTTATTGTGGGGTTCATATAGCTAAGTTAAGTAGAATTATGGGTATTTTGGGATTTATACAGCCAAAACGAAAATAGATGAAGAAACTTTGTTGAACAAGTAAACAATGTCCATAAACTAAATTGACAATTCTTACCTATCATGTTGAAATTGAGCTCTGTGACTGCAGAAAGCGCACAACCACCAATGATTGGCAAAAGGGACAAGTAAACAGATGCTGGAAAAGACTCGCCGAGTAAAAACCTCGACACCAACACACTGAAAGCTGGCTCACCGCTCTTGATGATATGTGTGAATGAAACAGCAACCTTTGACATACTCACAGTTGCAGCTACATGCCCAATTGTATGTGCCACTGCAACCTACATGAAAAACCCAATTCAGCAACAGAAATTTGCGCTCATTTCATCAGTAAAAAAAGTTCACAAAAAAGACAGGACATCTACCGAAACATTGTTATATAAACAAAAAAAAATAAAAAATACTACTTTTGGGATTCGATTTTCCCTTTTTAAGGAATATTCTCGTCTTTATTACTTAACTTTTCCAAATAAAGGGTCAAAGTTACTACCTCATCCATCCCAAATTGCTTGTGCTATATAAGAAGTCTTGTGTTTTTTAATAAATTAATAGAGTACTTTCGCGCATAATTTTTAATATCGTTTTACAAAAAAATCGAATAACTCATGAATTATTTTAAATTGGTAATATATTACTAATTAACCAAAAAATTACACGACTTTTTGTGGTTAACAAGCAATTTGGGAGAGAGGGGTAGTGCCATTCCGGGTTTATCGAATCACGAAAAAGTTTAAAATTGTAAACCAAACTGAAAAAATGACATCCCACCAACACAATTTGAATCTTTTCTTTTTGTATATAGAGATTATATATTTCTTGCAGTAAAAATTTGGTCCAAAATTCGAAAAGGACAAATTAATAGATTCAACGTATACCTTTTATTTCTTTCTTTGTTTCTTCCCTGTGATGGGTTTTATTTATTGTATTAGTTGAGGGTACTTTGAATTCATACACGATGTAGTGACAAAACAAAAAAACAAAAAAAAAAACACCCAACATCTCATACCGGAAACAGAGCCTTCCAAAACTCCACATCAACCTTAGGAGCCTCAGCAATCCTCGCACCCCACGAAACCAACATGATCGCCGACCCCACCGCGAGCGACAGCGTCGACGTGAGCCAAGGGTAAGGAAACGCATTCAGAACCTTCTTGTTGTATATATTGAACACCACATTCAAGCTCCACCAAATCGCAAAGTACCCACCGATTTTCACCCTCCGTGCGGCCTCTGATTCCTCTGTCAAACCGATGGCAATGGGCTGGGACCGGTCGGCGGCCTCGTATCCCTTGCATGTAATTGCAGGGTTTTGTCTCTGGGTTCTTGATTTGGGACCAAAACGTTGAATGGAGGATATGAAGAGAGGTTTGTGGGTTAGGGCTTGTTTGGGGTTTTGAATCGTGGGTAGTGATTGGATTTGAGTGTTTTTTGAGGGTGAGAGGTTTTTTCTGGGTGATGGAGTGGAGAATGTGGTAAGGTTGGTTGATTGCTTTATGGAGGAAATCATTGTGGGAATTGGTTAATGAGTTGATAAATAGAGTTCCGTCCGGGTTGGGAAAAGGGTTTGAGAGGGAAAGAGAGACGGTTTTGGAAAATACAGTAGGAGGAGAAACAGGGTCGGTTGAGCATGAGAGGAGATTTATTTTTTGAAACCTCCAAATGAGGATTGTTTTTGTTCGACGGATTAAACAAGAAGAGAGAGAGAGAGAGAGAGAGAGAGAGAGAGAGAGGATGATCACCTGGGATGAGGGAGAGTGATATGTATACATAGGTCTGCAGAGCGGCGGGTAAGTAGAAAGCTGAGAAAAGGAGGGAGTATGATTGTGAGCAATTTCATTTACCGGACTCCATTTTTGACACAATCACGTGCCCTAAATATTTTACTACCAAACATGACTTTCACACTTTCATAGTTGTAGACTTGTAGTTTCAATTAATTAGGGTGCCCACCCGATCAATCCAACCGCCCAACTCACCCGAATCGAACCGTATGCGAACTCACCAAATATGGGGTACGGATGGATATGGTTCATAATAGTGTGAATTTTGGCTGATCGAGTTCGATTTGGACGGTTTGAGCTGTTTTCTAATATATGAACTGCCCAAACAAGATAATGTTCATAAACGGATGCAGATGGAAAAAATGACAAGTCACGATGAGCGGTTCGGTTTCAAAATCATACGTCAAAATCCTTCAAATAAAAATAGACGAGGATACGATTTTTTGTTTTTTTGTTTTTGCTAGAATACAAAAACTAGTGCATTAATCAAACAGAGGAACATCAATATCATTCTTTTTCTATCAAAAGAAGCCCTACATTAATTTTTGTAATTTAATTTTTAGATTTTCTTGTACAGAGGAATTAGGAAGAAAATTTTTGAATTTAAAATAAAAATAATTTATTAACAACAAAAATATGTTTATTAAAAAAATTAAGAGAGTCCATACTTAAAATCAAACCAAATTGCCCACGAAAAGACAAATTAAGAGATAGCTCCAGATTTTTATAATATAAAGAGAGATAAAAATGGGATAGCCTATTGACCGCATTGAAATTGATAGATGGTAGCTTTTATGATCCATTGTAGTTCGATTCTGGTTAAGGTATGGATCAAACATAAGGGTAAACTACAGTTAACCCCCTCTAACTAAGCTTCACGTTCACTTTACCTCCTCTAACTTTTTGTTTTGACACTCAACCCCCTCTAACTAACTAAAATTCAAACGGTCATAACTTCAAACAGTCATAACTTCTTTGTTTGAAATTGAAAACATGCAAATTGTATATCAATTTCGAGGTCTTGAAGTCAGCTTTCTAATGACACCAAAATCATATCATGATTCAAAGCACACAGAAAGTTATGATCAAAACGGTCTTTCTGTCTACCAGCCCTTACTCTTTTGATCATAACTTTCTGTGTGCTTTGAATCGTGATGTGATTTTGGTGTCATTAGAAAGCTGACTTCAAGACCTCAAAATTGATATATAATTTGCATGTTTTCGATTTCGGACGAAGAAGTTATGATCGTTTGAAATTATGACCGTTTGAATTTCAGTTAGTTAGAGGGGTTGAGTGCCAAAAAAAAAACGTTAGAGGGGGCAATGTGCACGCAAGGCTTAGTTAAAGGGGGTTAACTATAGTTTACCCAATTGAATGAGAGTTGCTATTTATGAAGCGGAAAAGGCCTAATACTAGTAAAAGCAAAAAATCTCTAGGCACCATTTTCCCTATTTATTTCTCTTTATTCATTAGAGCATTCGCAATAGAAATAATCAAAACCAATAATCAAAATATGTCACGTCAGCATTTGATTATCTATTTAATTTATAATTAAATTTAGCAACCTCTACCTTCACATTGGTTATTTTTGCATCCCTAACAAAAAAAAAAAAAACCCTTACATTACACAATGCACATTTGTTCAATCGCAAAAAAGTTTCAATCATGCATCTGACCATACCAAATTATTCATCTCGATGAGACGATTTTTAATGTGGAGTGTTTTTGAGTTATTGAGTTTGGTTATTGGTAAAAGTTGTTAAGTTTGGTTATGGAATGGGTGGAATTTGGTTATTTGCTAAAAGACTTGTAACTTTGCTTATTACAATATATGATATTTTTTTGAATATTGTTGTTAAATTTGCTTATCCACACCCATTTGCTTATTACAATGGGGATGCTCTTACTCTAAAAAACCTCTCTCAAAATCCAAACCGAACATGGCGTTACTAAAACTATCGTTAAAGATGTTCTTATCTAAACAATCTTCCATTTTGTTGAGCAAATAAAAACTGATTTTTTTTTTGTTTTTGTTTGACATAATAGCACAAAATTGGTTACAGAAATAAAATATGTTCTTCAGAAGTACATCCAGCCAATAAAAAAGAAGAAAAACGTATATCCCAAATCAAGGAACAATAAATTCTATAACCACAAATATGTACACGCACAAATGCACAAATACAAACACGTACACACACAAATGCACAATGTGTACATGTTTACAGTTAGCACCACTCATTAGGGAACAAGTTCCAGGACTTTTAGCAACAAAAGCATAATATACTTAGGAAAAATTACTCAATTTACACCTCCTTTACAATTTTTAATTTTAGGTCATTTTATGAATTGTGGCATGAGATACGAGTTTGTTGGTAATTTATTTTAGGAATTTTTGTGGTGTTGTTTTTGAACTTTTGCAGTCAAATCTACATTTTTTGGGTACTCACTTATGAAATTTTGTGGCTCAAAATATAAAAATGCATTTCGTACACCAATTTATGAGAATTCAAGTGGTAAACAAAGAGGGGTTCAAATCGGTAAAATGTCACTTCATAGACAATATGGAGGGGATAAAAATATTATCTTTATACTATGTAATATATTTTTAATAATGAAGACTTTGTTCGGTTTGGGTTTTATGGGAAGTTTTGAGAGTAATGAGTGGAGATAAATAGATAAAATTTATTGAAAATCGTGTCCAAAAATTTTGAGACTCCAAAACGAACAAGGCCTAAATTAGTGCATGGAAAATTGACAATTTAGATGAACAGAAATGTTACACACACAGCAAAAGTGCACAGATTTTATGCACAGATTTTTTGTGGGGCCTACTACGGGTCCCACACAAATAATCCAAGTCATTCATTAAATGTAAAATATTTTTTCAAGAGCCTTTGCAAAAAATCAGCTTAATCCAACACCTATAAGTGCTCGATTCAATCATCTAACTTTTCATTATCCTGAAATTCGAATGAAAAGTCAAATGATTGAATCGAGCACCTATGAGTATCGGATTGAGCTGATTTTTCGAGGGGTCCTTTGAAAAAATGTTTTACATTTAATGAACGACTCGAATTATTTGTGAGGGACCCATAGTGGGCTCCACAAAAAATCTGTGCACAAAATCTGTGCACTTTTGCTGTGTGTGTAGCATTGCTGTTAGATGAAAATGAAAGTTCAATATGACAGTTGTTGAGGGTGAGCCCATAATTGGGTGCTCGAAACAGCTCACCATATCGGAAATTGAAACAGTGGGAACTGTATGTCAGTGTCGTAAATACGAGGTTGGACATTAAGGTTGGAAAAACTTGATGAAGAAGGTCACGTGCTAATTAGGTTTTTCTTTTTTTAAACAACATGATGCTTGAACGAGTTTGCGTGCAGTTCAATTAATTTCAAAATCCTGAAATTAGCGACTTTAAAAATCCTCCCGTGCTAGGACCAAGAGACCCCCTACTATGCGCCAATACACTACAAGAGTGGAGGTGTAGGGCGCCTCGCTGTGCTCAATCTAAATTTTGTCGTCGTAATCTGAATGGTTCAGTTTGTAGAAATTGCTAAACGCAATGTGTAAGTCAAAATTCAAGTTAATCGAATCTTGATATCCAAATATATTTGTCTCACAGTCTATTTTAAAAGTATATACTAACCATCCATTTTTGTATGCCTAATAATAGTATCTAACAAAGGGGTCGATAAAAAAAAAAAAATCTAACAAAGGGAGTAAGATATCGTGGATTAAAAAATGGGCTAATGATATCCGATTAATTTAATTTTTTACTGAATAATCTATCCAGAGTGCTCTAAATTAACTGAACAGTTCAAATTACGATAATAAAATTTCAATCAGACACTATATGGCGCCATGCAATCCCAAAGTGCATTAGCAGCACTACAAGATCCCCTTGTACCCCAGCTTGGTTCAATGTATGAATCTATTTTTAAATTGTTAATGTTTTGGTGACTATTTCTGGCGATCACATTTTAGATACCATATGATGTGACACAATCATATTGCTAGAGTACAGCTCACTTGTCATGACTTCTACCAATGCAATAATACACGTCACATGATATCCAAAGTGTCGTTATTAGAAATGGTCGTCACAACATTGCTTTTTTAAAATATATATTTTGATTGATAAGAAATAGAAATCGTTAACTTTTCATGGCTGGATAGAGAGGGGAAAGCAGAGGATCCGATCTTCTCCATTCCGAAAAACTCCTATTTTTCTGTGTCAAAAAATTTTATGACCGTCGAATTGCATGATTTTTTTATTCTATGTTCTAAATCTCAAGACCAGAAAATCCCTCGCCACCGAAAATCTCGGGAAAGCAGACCCCAAAACCACCGAGGACAGAGAAAAGGACAATGATGGGGGCCCAAAAGGATCATTCCATGCCCATGTGCCACCCTTGTTGCCCATTTTTTACCCATCACTCCGACATACTACTCCCTACATGTACCGCCAAAAAACAAATACACTATTTTTTCCCCCCTCAATACGACATACTTTATTTTTTTTGTTAAAAAAAAAAAAAAACTATTGGATAGTGCAAATGTAGGTTTTCCGTGACAAAACAATATTCAAAGGGAGTAGATACCTTAATTATATAGAGTGAATTGGGACTACCATGCACGATCTTTTTGATGTTTCAATCAATTCATTCTTTATGTAGATACCAAAAGCACATCATTCTTGAAAACTGTTATGATTATGGGATATTGTTGTATGTGTCAGGAAAGAAATGGACAGTATAACAATCAAGATCTATTTCTCCCTGAACAATAAAGCCATTCAAACTAATTAACCTTCGTTCATATCAGATTGACATGATTATTTTTCGTGATTGATGTACAATTTGATACTTACACAAAACGAACGGATCAGATTCTCAAATGAGATTCTAGTGGATCATATTACGCGTCACGTGAGAAATCACAAAGGAGATTGTCATATGAAGGATTCGGATTCTTCGATGTGAAAGATGTACACAAAGGACACTGGTATTCAAAACTTTCTTCTGAAACGAATTTTTTGCAAAACAACCCATATACATCACCCTGAAAGGGATTTTTAGGCTGATATAATGATATGAATGAAAATGATGAGTTCTTTGGCAGTGGCAATGCCACAACCAAGGGGGTGTGGGGTCCTGCGACCCCATGAAATTTCCCCCATGAATTTTTTTTAGAAATTAATAGACTGACCCCATGGATATTTACGGCGACATCACATGAGATAATTTTCCCTTCATAGTACAAAATCAGAGGCAAAACAAAAAGCACAACGTGTTTACCACCTCTGTTATCTTCAAGTCTTCGATTCGACCGATCACCCATGAATAATTTTATAAGCTTTGCCCCTTGAAATTTGTATATACTCAAGCTTGATATGAGTTGTTTGGTTTTTTGGCAAAGTCTATATAGGATATGGGTTGTTTGATTTTTTGGGAAAATAATCATATAGACTTTGACGCTATTGACATAGAGACTATCATGTAACAATTTCAAAATATGAAATGGCATCGAATACAATTGTAGAAGCTCATATAGCTTTTTTTTGTTGAGAACTTATAAGAAAGATTATTAGTATATGCATTTTGATATCTTTTGTGTACAAGTTGAAACGCTTGTCGAGCTTTAAATGTGATTTTTTGTTGAAGTAGGTTATTAATTGCCATTATTATGTTACTATTTTTTTTTCGGTCTTACAATTGACAAAAATATTGACGTTTATGGATGACCCAATGCTCCGAAATTCCTGGAGTCGCCATTGTTATTTGGTTTCAAAGGCAGATTCTGAAGAGAGTTTTAGAAGACTGTTTTGAGAAGGCAACCAACCATGCATGGGGTTCTAGATTGTTGGTGATGTTAGGTGGGAGATGTGATGTGTGTGCATGTGGTAGTTGTCTTGTATTTCCTTGTGGCTTGAGGGTTAGACCTAGACCCTCTGATCACTCCAAACCTAATTTCGAAACGTGCATGTGTTTTGAGTAGATAGGGAGATCATGGGGCCCTCCTCCCAAGGAAATAATACCCCTGCTCTCTAACACATGAGAAAATGGTAGTTTATTCCATTGTCCTGATTCTTGACATCCTTTCTATTGTTTGCTTCACTTTTGCATTAAGGATTAAGACATCTATCATTGGCCAAAATTAGAATCGAAGTGTAGGATATGTACGGGTGTTTGGGAGCTTATTTTTTGGTTTTTTATTTTCAATTTTTTGGTCAGAATGTAGTTTAAATTTGGTAGAGTGTTTGGAAGCTTACTTTTTGATTTTTGATTTTCAACTTTTTTACCTTTTGGCTTTTTAGATTATGGTCATAATGTATTTTGAATCTTGGTAAATGTTTGGATAAATATGTACATAATGCATTTTGCAAGAGGAGTAGTGTTTGAGAGAAGCCAAAAATGAAAAAAGCTCCTTTGGACCACTTTCTTACTTCTCCTCTCCTTAAGCAAAATGAGCCAATGCGTTTTCCCAAAACCCATTTTCGGAATGGGGTGGCAAACAGCCAAAATAGGACAAGGCAATAATGAGAATCAAGTGCCAGAACTCATTTTCTGAAACCCATTTTGAGAATCAACAACCAAATAGCCAAAATGTAAAAAAGGGAAAATGAGAAGTTGAAAAAAAAGGTGCCAAACACCCCCGATTATTAATGGCTTTGATTTTGGGGAGGCTCCCATCTAGTCTCCTTCGTCCTTCCATCCAGTTTGGTCTAATTTGGGCCATTTTTGGGTTTTCTTGGGGTCCACAACAATAATTGAAACTATTCACTTTTTAGAGCTTGTTGAGAAACTTTCGGAAGCATCAGAAAACTGCTGCAGAGTCAGTGATGACTCTCAACAAGAAGTTTGAAATACCAAATTGTGCATTAGAATTTGCTGCCGTTGCCAATCGGGCTCTGCCCAACTAAGGAAGATCAATCTTGGGTTGAAGTCTACCGGCTGGCCTCCATTCGGGCAGGGCCCAACAAAACTTTCAGATCAAAACTCTATTAGATTGGATTTGTTTTTTAAAATAATTCAAGGTATTCAGGCTAGTTTCATATGCTGACCTCGAATAATTTTTAGGATACCAATATTAGTATCTATTAGCAAAGGCTCCCGATTAAAGTCAGTGCAAAACCCACGTGAGTGACTCTATAAAAGTTGATAGCACCAAGAGGTTTTGAATCCAAAATTTAAGAGGGAACAAATCTTCATGTCTCATATCTTGACCAAGAGGCCAACAAAACGAATCAAGCAACGTGATTTTGAGTTTGTATTTGGCTCATTATAATATTATTCATTCTATATATGAGTCAAGATTGAAAACTATTTATAACTCATTAAATTAGATTTTTAACTTTAACAGGCCATTTCAAAAAAGAAGAAAATTTGAACAAATTACTACTGACTCGAAAATGATTGTTTTTAAAGATAATAATCTACTAAGGATCGACTCCGTAAAAGTTCGTTAGATACGGACTCCAAAGATAAGTAAGTCAAAATTCTTCCGGACGGTCCTATGTGAGGTAGGTAATATGTCCCATTAGGTCATTGCGCACAAATGCGCACAAGTATCTTCCCACAAAGTCCTATTTGCACGCGCGCATTGTTCCTCTTTGTCTCTCTCTCCTCCGTCTGTCTCACGCGCACCCCACTCCCTCTCTTTATTTTACGTAGTAGAGTAGGTTTGGGAAACAAAAAGGTCTGACATGCACAGTGATGTAAGTGCAAAAGCAAACTACTAATCGGCCCCGGTGTCAGGCCCACCCCCCCCCCACTGACACTGTCCTCCTTTCCACTTTTACCCTCTCTCTCTCCCTCCGTCCCTCCCTTCGTCCCAACACTCTCTTATATTTGATTTTTCTGTTATAAAATTTTAAATACTAATAAATTATTTTTCACGTATTTTTTTAATAAATTTATATTTTTAAAATCTACTTAACGAAATCTATCAAACAAGCCTATATTGATGGTAAAATAATATAAAACGAAAAAATTATATTTTTTACGTAGTTTAAATTATCTAAAGAGGTTGAAAAATATGTTCCAAATTTCAATCCGTTTTTACGTAGTTTAATTATGACCATTTAGGATAAAATGAGCAGAAAACTGAAATCTTTCCACCGGTTTAAACAGATTGAAATTTGGAACACTTAATTTTTTTAACATTTTTAGACAGTTTATATATTAAAAAATAGTTAAAAAATTAAGTGTTCCAAATTTAAATCCGCTTGAACCGGTAGAAAGATTTTAGTTTCCTGATCATTTTATCCTAAATGGCCATAATTAAATTTTGACTCTAGAACTCTCGTTGATAAGCCCTAAGAGATATTTGATTCTAAAAGGTCAAAATTTCATTATGACCATTTAAGATAAAATGAAAAAAAAAACAAGATCTTTCCACCGATTGAACCGGATTGAAAATCGGAACACTAAAATAATTTTAAATAAATAAAAAAGAAAAAAGATACAGAGTATAAATATTATTAATTAAATAAAAAAATAACAAATTAATTGCAATGGTTGAAAGTTGGAAGTTGCGATGGTTGAAAGTTGCAACAGTTGGCAGTTGGCAATCTGAAGTTGTAAAAAAATTAATTGCGGTTCAAAAGTCCTTCTGAAGTTGGTAAAAAATTAATTGTACAATTGGTTGAAAAGCCCGTTGCAAATTCGACAGTAGCGCCTATATATTCAGTTGTCTATATATTTACTTGTGTATGTCTTGACCTATATATTCACACTTACTCTCATTCACCACATTCTTAAAATTTTCTCAACTTTCATTTCATTTTCGTAATTCATAGAAGAACATTATGGATCAGTGCAATTTTTTATTTTCGGATAGTTGGTCAGTTGGAAACAATGTTATGAATGATGTTTTGTGTGGGGAGAGCAGCTCCTACGTTGGGCGAGATTACACAGCCGAATTTACGACTGACCAGGTTAGTTAGTACGTATTTTGTTGTTATTATACATATTTGTTACTTATTTTGAAAGTAGGCTGCATAATGTTTTGTTTATACGTATTCATATGGTGGAGGCCAAATGCATCAAATGAAGCACAAGGATGGGCTCATCCTTATGAAACACGTCTCCAATTGTGGTACGAAGTGATGCAGATAGATCCGCCGGGACGACAACCACAATTTGGCGGAAATATTGACTAAATTTGTGCATTTATTTATGTTCATGTATTGGTTTTATATACTTAATTATAATTAAATGAATTTCGATTTCAGTTTACATTATTGATTGTTCAGAGAAATATAAAATAAATTTAAGTGAATACAACATACATAATTTATTTGAAAACTCAAATCTAGAAGTTTCAAAAAATGAACGACAAAAAAAAGAAGATAATATATTGGACCCAAAAAAATTATTTAATATTTCAGGTTCAATATTAGACTTGTTGATAGATTTCGTTGAGTAGATTTCAAATATATAAAATTTATTTAAAAAAATATGTGATTTCAACATTTTCAGACAGTTTATATATTAAAAAATATGATTAAAAAATTAAGTGTTTCAAATTTCAATCCGTTTGAATAGATGAAAATATTTTATTATTCTGATCATTTTATCCTAAATGGTCATAATTAAATTTTGACTTTAGGGCTCTCATTTTTTAACACTAAGAGATATTTAATCAACGAGAGCGCCATATTCAAAATTTAATTATGACCATTTAGGATAAAATAATAAGAAAACTAAAACTTTTTCTCTGGTTCAAACGGATTGAAATTTAGAACACTTAATTTTTCAAACTCTTGATACATTTTAAACTACCACAAAAATATAGTTTTTCTGTTTTACATTATTTCACCATTGATATTAGGCTCGTTTGATAGGTTTCGTTGAGTAGATTTCAAAAATATATAATTTATTTTAAAAAACAGGTGAAAAAAAATTATTAGCATAAAAAAATAAAATAAAAGTGAAAGAATACGGAAAGAGAAAGAGAGAGAAAGCATGGGTAAAACGGAAAAATCCCCTGGATCGGTGTCAGACCCCCCCTGACACGGGGGGGGGGGGGCAATTAACAGCTCCCGTGCAAAATGGTCCCTCACTCTCTCTCCTCTCTGTTTTCAGCCTTCTCTCTCTCTCTCTCTTACTATCATTTTCTCTCTCTTCTTTTTTAAATTCAAAAAATTTAAAAAAATCTTTTATAACTTTTTTTTGTATATATCTATTATTTACAAAATTTATATTTTTGAAATATACTCGTAGAAATCTAGCTAATGAGACCAATATTAAATATAAAATTGTGAATAAAATAAAATTTAAATTTTCATCATCCGTTTTATTTTGTCTAAATTTATAATTTACTATTTAAATTCACAATTAACAATGTTTATTTAATAACTAATTGTGTTTAAATTGTTAATTAATAGTCTAAATTTATAATTAACAATATTTATTTAAATATTAATAGTATTAATTAACTGCCTAATAGTATTAATTAACAGTTTAAATTTACAACTAATAGTATTAATTAACATCCTAACGATTTATTAACAATTGATAGCATAAAACAAAACGAAAAAAGTCTACACCTAAAAAAAATCATTCTTCCTAACATAATTTTACACCCAATATTAGTCTTGTTTAATATATTTTGCAGAGTAAATTTAAAAATATAAATTTTATAAAAAATGCTTAAATACAAAAAAAAAAAACTACTACTATTACTTTAGTAGTATAAGATTTTAAATAAAAAAAAGTAAGAGAGAGGAAGAGAGGATGCAGAGAGGGGCAGGAGAGAGAGAGAGAGAGAGAGAGAGAGAGAGAGAGAGAGAGATGACGCATGAGAGAGGGACGAGGAGAGAGAGAGGGACGAAAATGGGCAAGAAAGTGACTGGGGAGAGAGAAAGTACTTTTTTTTTTTTGCCACCCTGATATACATCAGCGGGGGTTAATGGGGGTGTTAGAGCATCTCCAGTTTTGACTCATTTTAAGACTCAAATTTAAAAATGGAGCAAAAATCACAAAAATCTCTCTCCAATCTTTGACCCAAACCCTTTCCCATTTTGGGTTTTACTCATTTTTTTGCCCAAATCTGAGACAACTTTTGCCTTGACCCATTTTTTCAACGGCTAGTTAGAGAGAGAGAGAAAGAGGGAGATGTGTAAAATTTGGGTTTGATGGTTGGAGATGTGTCTACCCAAAATGGATTTTTACCCAAAATTTGATTCAAATTTGAGGAAAAATATGGGTGAAGGCCGGAAATGCTCTTATAAAAAGTACTTATCTTGGCAAAAAATGATATTTAAACAACAATTCAAACACAACTTATACAATTTTTCACATACATATGGGGTCCACACATACTATTCTAAGAGTATCTACAATAGCATAACCAAAAGTAAGAGATTTCTAAAGTTAATAATATTGATGTAAAATTTGGCTCATAATACTATTATCAAATTTAGCAACCTTCTTAGAAATAATCAAATTTTGGATTTTGGATAACTAAAACTGGTAACTTTTTGCCAATAATCAAATTTAATGAATCGCACATTCTCAATCAAATACACCTATCGTTACAAAAAAATGTTTTCCCTCTTCCATTTTCCCCTATCCCTTTCTTTTTCAACAATATTTTCAAAAAAAATATTTTAATAAAAAACATTTTAAAAAAAACTAGTTTTAAAAAACTATTTTCTCCGAAAAATTGTTTTTTAACTGTTTAAAAAAAATTATACCAAAAAAACTGCTTTTTCCAAAACCTTTTCTTATATAAAAAAATTCAAAAATTATTTTCTATTTATAATAAATAGTTTTTATTAGTCTCAAAACTATTTTTGCAAAAACTATTTTCTACGTGCACAGTTTTTAATTTTTTTTTTTTTTGTAATTTGAAAAGGTAACATGACAACTTTTGATTATTTAATTTTGAATTTGTCATTGTAGATCTTTATATTACTAATCTTAGCAATCTCTTAAATAGATAATTAAAAGATGATGCTGCAATTTTTAGTTATCCATTTTTGAATATAGCATTGTGAATACCTTAAGAGCCTTAATTTTCAAACAAGTCCAGCCTATTTATCATTAAGAAAATGCTAAGCAAAACCCTTATGGTGGATATGGTATTCCTTCGGCTTCTCAATTAGCAACTAAATTTGAACAGAAAAGAGGGTCTAGGTTTCGCAATTCACTTCTTTAAAGGCAAACCTAGTACAGGAGACTCCCGCTTTGAGGAGAGGGTTGATATTTGCAGCCTTATCCTGTTAGGGTACAGGGTAGTGACGGTTTCCGTGATTCCAACCCGTAACATTCATGTCACGATAGAGCAATTTTATCATTGTGTCAGACCCGCCTTTTTTGCAATTCACTCCTCTCAGGTACATTTACTCCACACTTCATTCCCTCCCCATTTTACGGCTTAGATTTAGAGTAAACCTGATAATTGGAAATGGCTCGTTGTTTAACTTTTGACATCTGATGCTGTATAATAGTAGAAAGTAGAAGAGAAGAATGTTCTTTTGGGACCTATAATTTGAGTTTGGATTCCAGATTTGTAAAGGAAAGTAAAACTAGAGTAAAGTGTAGTGGACCAAATACTACACCAAATATGCTGGTTCGGCCACAGTCACTACGTTTGGCAAAGGCCGGGTTAAACTCCTCGATTTTATCTGATCCAATCGAGGCATTGACTAGGTTGCTAGGTCCGGTTGGACTCGATTCGGCACAAACGGCGTTCGGACAAGTAGGTATGAACGATTGGCCTATGCTGAGGTTGACACTTAAGCTCTCTTTAGGCTCGGACATGGTGGTTCGGCCAACTCGTAATAGGGTCGAGTCGAGCATCGAACTCTTAGGTTTGGATAAACAGGCTCGGAAGCGGCAATGTTCGGATATGGAGTATCCAACCGCCAACTCATACTGAGGTCGATGCTCCTCTCTATGGTTCATCAATGATGATGCTCGGGCAGGCAGCTGAGGATTGCTGGTCCTTCAGCAATAGACATAGAGTCGCTATGGTCGGTCTAGTGCTCGGACACTAGGGCGGTGAACATTATGCCAGCTCAGGCACATGCATATAACCATCTTACTTGGGACGACAAGGGTGACGTCATTCGAGCGGTTATGTGAAGAGATAATCACGAATGCTCGTGGGTGTGCCAGCTCATGCCTAAGGTTGTTGGCACCCTTATCTGTTACGTCAGGCGACGTTAGCCGAAGCGTGCCTGGCACATGCTAGTACTTGGGGAGCAAGTAAGGATGCTCATATAAAGGAAGCTAAGCAACCCTAAAGAGGGACATGATCTCCTACCCTCAAAATTCTAGTGCTTTCCCTACTTGCTCTGCACATTCTCACTCTCACGCCGGAGGACCATTCCGGAGTCCCTCCGGTGTGGTTTATTAGTCGTGCTTCGCTGTGCATGTTAGGCAGAGGGCTAGGCGTACCCAGTCGCTGAACCAGGAGGCTCAGGCTCAGGCTAGGCAAACCAATCCATCCGAACCAGAGGCTCAAGCGAGGTTAGCTGATCTTGATCAACAACCCCGCAGTAAGTATAATATTTTGTTTTTAGTGTCAATGGGTAACTAAATGAAATTATTGTATTTTTTAGTTTTAGTTGACCAAGCAAAAGTTGAAGTAAGGTGAGTTTAGACCAAATTAATCATTCTTAAAGACCATGGATATTATGGGTGTTCAGTGAATTCTTTTAAGAATTTCATAGTAATTTCTGGGTTTGATTGGTCGTCCTTGTTTGGAATTTATCAGTCATCCTGGACGAGTGGAACCAGAAAAGTGTAAGAATACGGACCCAAATGAAAAAAAGTTAATGAACTCTTTTTTGGAACCTTTTGTCATAGTAGTTTTTGGTTCTAATCTAACAGAAAAGGGCGTAAGAAAAGATAGTGGCAAGAATTTTGCCCAAACTTCCTGTAACTTCTTCCACTTGAATTTGTCCTCTCATCTTTTCCCTGTCATTTTTGGGTTTTTCCCAAAAATTCAAGATCCAAACCTGAACAGAGTGATATTTAGTTTCTTCTCCCAGTTAGATTAGTTTTTTAAGTCATGACTTTTATCTATTGGATTGCGTGAAATTGTTTATGACTTTCGAGATATCACAAGTTTGTCTGAATGTCACAGACTCTCAGTAGCTTGGCAGTGGGTAAATGCTGTTTCAGTACACTAAAAACCTTGACAGTAGATATCAATAGTTTTTCAGAGAGAATATGCAATTGTTGGAGGATCTATCAGGCACAAGTTTGCATCATACTGGTTATCTAGACTGAGAGTGCAACTTCTAAATTGTTTTGATTACTCTGGGATCATCTGCTGAGTTCATGGCTTAAACAAGCGATATTACCGACTTCGATCGTAGCTCAATGGTTGTACGTGTTGTACCACTAGGGTTTTAGGCGAGGTCTAGGGTTCAAACTTATGGAGAAGTCTTGAACGCCGGTTGTACTAACTTGACATACCAACCCGCTAGCATCCCGCACCAAGCAAACAAACTATTGTCTTGGTTATAGAAAACCCCATGTTAAGTTTTTGAGGACAGTTTTTGTTCGACGGTTTCAATGCATAGATGAGCAATCTTAGATGATTAGCTCTGGGTTGAAACTGCCATGTTATAGAAAATTTCCTAGAAGTGTCGAATCATTTTTTTCCTTCGCAAGTTGAGAGTAGAGCTAAAAATGCAACCAACTCAATTTATTGATTAGTTGCATGTTTTACAGTTACAAAAATGCTTAGTTATGTTCACTTTGCTGATCACAAATTAGTGTGTACTCATAGAGTAGATTATGCGACAATCTTGTTGCTCTGTGCTTTTCTTTTTACCACTGCCACTTCATCACTTTCCGTTAAAGTCAGCTTAAAAAGGGATAGCTTCTGCAGAAATTTTGGGGAAATGTTTGGATAATTTGGATTTTGAGGAACAGTTTGGTACGTACTTGCATACATCAATTGAATACGTTAAGTCATTGTATCATGTTACATAACATCTCCATTAACAACATAGAAATTTGACACAACACCCATGTTAAGTGTTTAAAAAGTCTAGCCTGCAACAAGAGAGCACATTTTTTTCTTTAATTTTTGTGATAGTTTTTAAAAGCCTTTGAGTCAGATATCAGATGTTTATGGACTGAAGTAGCTTCAATTGGTAGATTCATCTATAAAAATGGCATGCTAGAATAGCAGAATTAACTGAAACCCCACTTGATATTCACATGGAACATGGTAAAACTACAAAGTACAGACTGGAGTAAGTTTTCAGTTTATTCTTGAACACTACCCATGTTATGCTTATATTACGTAGTACTGCAAAACATTTAAAACCTTGGCCCAATTGTATAGACTTGACCCAGTTTCTGTCTGGGGCAGTTCTTACATGCCAATTCAATCGACTCAAATGGCACCTTGCCTGAGTTCCAGCCTTTCAGGTGCATTTGCTGAAGAAGGGCAGAACTTCAGTTAGGGGGGTCCAGGGCTAAATTCATGGACCCAAGCCTGTCTTCTGACAGTTTTAATTTCCTCAATGTTGGTAGTTTAGTAGTTGTAGGATTTAAGGCAACCTCTATTGCTTACGCATTAGGAGATCCCGGAAATATAGGCAAGAAGTACACAAATACAACTTTTAATACACAAATACAACTTTTAAAAAACAACTCCGGACACAATTGCGTCCATGCATGTGTACTCATGTGCTGCATCAAACGGTTCCACATACGATTGTGTCCGGAACTGCGTTTCAAAGTTGTGTTGGTAGATTTGCTCAAATATAGGTTCAACTTTGTTGTTTCAACTGTCAGTTATAAGAGCACAACAGACCTTGCTGCATTCTGATTTTTGATCTTTTTGTTTAACACTCCACAAGTTCCTTGGAAATGGGAAAAAAAATAAATGTGATTAAGTAAATCTCCAGAGAAAATGGAATAAAAACAAAACATGTTTGACCCCAATCGTACCACCAT
Source organism: Rhododendron vialii (assembly GCF_030253575.1). Lineage (NCBI taxonomy): Eukaryota > Viridiplantae > Streptophyta > Magnoliopsida > Ericales > Ericaceae > Rhododendron > Rhododendron vialii. The sequence continues at coordinate 17,016,318 of NC_080558.1, forward strand.
TTAGGACATGCGGCGTTATTCACTTTCCACTTACTGGAATTATTCAAGATCCAGGTAACATAGATTCAAACCTAAGATCCTCATTTCTCTCCAAAGGGGTTTAATGTAAGAACTTGTTAGATTTTTCTACCTGGGCTTGGGCTTGGGTACAACTTGGTATGAGTCATATGATCCATTTAAACCTCAGATAGTATTTATGAGCTCTAACCAACATTGCTCACTGAAAAGCTAGGTAAACCTAACCACCTTAATTTCTCCCATGAATTCAATAAAAGCACAATGTGTAAATGCAACCACCCACTTCAAGTCTTCAACCATTTAGTTATCTCTCTCTGTCATTTCGTACATGGAGTGTGGAGGGAGAAGATGAATACCAAGTAGTGAGAGAAGAAAGAAGAAGAAACAGCAGAAAAAGTTGCAGCCTTCTGTAGCAAGTATGGAAGTTTGGTCGGCAAAATCTAGCAAATACAGGTATCAGTGTTTACATTTAAGTTTCTTCTGACAAAGTTCGGAATTACTGGTAGGCATGCTCTTGCACAAATTACTGAAACAATTTATTAGAATACAGTGTTTGCCGCTGTCAGGCCTTGCCTTGGCAAATTACTAATTTGTTAAGTTACATGAACTCGGGTACGGATATTGGGGGCGCTTACATGTCTAAATATCGGGTTCACTTAATTTTCATTTTGAGGTTAAGGGAACACACCACAATATTTAAAATCTTCAATACCCGACATGGATCTTATTCCCCCACCCGATTGTCCAGTATCCAAATTGGGTAGTTCACTTATTTTGAATGATTCCTGTATCATACTCCCTCCATTCCCAAATGATAGTCCTTTTTCGTCATACACGCCGCTTACAAAATCGAGTATATCTCAAAATTTATGATGTTTTAAATAATTTTAAAAATTTTGTCTGATAGAACTAATTGAGATCTATCAAACAAGATTCAGATTGCATATATAAAATATTATAAAATAATAAATATAGATATTTTTTTGAGAGCTCCGTAATAGTGAAAGTTAGCTCTCATTAAGGAACGGAGGGAGTAGAATTTGTTGGTTAAAGTCATGTACATGATATATTCATGTTCCATGGAGCTCTCAGTCTACAATGGTGCAATTACCATCAGTGTCTAACTTGATCCCCATTTTCTGTTAGCTCACATATAACATATATCTGTGTATTGCTCTGTTTTAGTTGGATTTCGGTGACAAAAAAAAAAAAAAGAGAACAATTTTTCCGGACAACTTGTTTGGTTCATGAATTTGGAAGCTCATTTATAACAACATTACCGGAAAGAATTCACTTTTATTTAAACAGCAAAAAAAGATGCTTTCAAATTCTCAAAATCATAGTAGTTCTTTTAAGCATGCAACTTTCTTATTCACCTAGTAGTGTAAATTTCCATTCACATGGAGGAGGATTTGTATGTAAGCAACTTCAATAAATTACTGGGGCAGGAGTCGATGTGGGGCGTTATAACTTAACTTATGATGATTTGGAAATGAATTGACCATAATCAGCTAACAAATTAGTGACAAGGTATTACATGTAGGATGTTATTATCACTTTAATGGGTAAGTTTCATAGGGCTTTCTTTACTTAGGTATTAATTGCTGCTTCTTAATTCCAAAACATAAGGCGCTTATCGTAACGATTTCATGGTTTTGTCATTGCACTCTAATGTGTATCAGATGTTTCATGCTTCTCTCTTCTTTGGGTGAAGCCTGATTCCTTCTTCCGTTTGTTTCCTTTATTCCCTAGTTGTTCTGTTGATCTTGCATTCGTTTCGAATTCCCTTTCTGTTGTTTTTGATTGGCAAAAGAAAATTCCATTATCATGAAGAATTCCCTCTCTGTAGTTGGTATTATTGGTGTAATTCTGGGAAGAAAAGACTACAAATGACAGAAGGGCAATACCTTATTTTGACAACAATCGATATCAAGGGGAACTAAGACTATACAAGAGCAAATTATGACCGAGGGATGTGCCAGTTCTTACAAAGTAAAGGATTGAGATTTGAGACTGGAGGCCTTGACACATGGAAATTGAGTGGGCTCAAATCGGACTAACAATTTAATCTGCTACAAAACCAGAAGATCTATGGATGCCTTTAAGGAATATGCTATTCCGTTCTTGCCAAAGGAAACAGACCATTACTCGGGTAGAACTTTATGATTCGTGTACAGTGTGAACTCATGGCCTTCCTATACCTTAAATCTGTTCATTACACGGGTAAGATCCTTTTGTTTTCTTGCTCCATTCAACGATTTTAGCCAATTGGAACTTATGGACTTCATAAACAAGCTTCAATAATCCACAACTTCCATTTTTTTGAAGGCTGTAATTTGGCAGTTTTGGTAAGCTACGATACATGGATAGACTGAATGACTAAAACACTTGCGTCGAACACTCGACACGCTGATAAGAGTGTGTAATCCATGACAAACGACTTAAATAGTTTGACATTCACCTAGCAAGCTAACTTTAATTTGAATATTCTTTGAACCTTGTCTGGAACGGAACTACTACACTAAGCATGGAGCGTACAAAGATACTTTGTGAACACTATTTATTTGATGAAGTAAAAGAAATATACTAAAAATCTTGATTATTTTTGGTGTATCCCCGTACCTTGAGATGGAAATTAGATGACTTTGACACTTGGACACACACAACACCCAAAACCCGTACCCCAGTCCGTGTAACATAGCTAGTTTTTTCACAGAATAAGCAGAACCTACCGTCCTTTACTAGCTATGTTACACAAGGCTGCCCTAGTTAATATTACTCTCTCTAGGAAAGATCAAATGATTGTAGATGCTTGCTGATAATAATAAATGAAATCAGTTTTTCAAGAGTCTGTTTTTTTTGCCATTTTCAGGCCTTGTTTTGTCTGGTGCTGCAACGAGCTTCCCCCATTGTAGGGTCCTTATCAAATGTCACCACACATGTATTGGAGGCCCACCGCATGTAACTGCACATTTATTGGTCCAACTCACCCAACCAGTATCACCTCAGCCAACCTGTAGGACCAAATATCTGTTTTTTCTTTAATGGAAAATTTTTCTTCTCCTTTGAATTTACGTTTTTGTTTATTCAATCCATTTTTGGGGTTGGGGGAGACCGGTGGTTGTGGATGAGTTTTTGGGTCTCAGTTAGGAAATTATTGAAATCGATCAGAACATTAAGTTGTGAGGGGATGGGACCATATGCATGAGGGGGACCAGTTGGTGAATCTTTACAGTTGACAAAACTTTCTTGTTGCTTCCATACTTTTGGGTGCACGACGTGTTCCTTGCAGTCGTGTGCAACATCGAATACCATGAAACACGTGACCGAAACGCGTCCTGACACAGATTGACTATAGGAGAGATGGTGGACAGGGTACGACACCCACCGTTCGAGCGCATAATAGTTGAATCCTTTTCCAAATCACTATTCCTTGTTTCAGCTTGGAATGGATACACCGATCGAAAGAGTGCGCTTCCTTTCCTGAGCTAGGTGTTAGTGAGGCTTTTCATCAGTAGCAATTAGTCTCCATATCTAACCAGTTTTCAGCCTTAGGGGCTTGCTGAATCAAGCAATGGCTATGTGCTGTTTGAAAAAGCGTCTTGTGATACTCCATGTTGCAACTGCATGCAGCAAAAATGGTCTTCCGCTACGGTTATCTAACCACCATACTAGTAGAGGCTACTGACTCAAAGGAAACAAGTTACTGGACCCTCTAACTTGGTTAACTTTTATCTGCTCTAGATCGTCCTTAGGTACCCAAGTTCTATCTAATGGTAACCCAAGTTTAGCCCCGAGTTGGAAGATGAAACAACTCAAACGGAATGACTAGACGCCTTATTAGCAAAGGATTGTATACACTTGAAAAACATGTAATCCTTCTAGACTATAGGATTTTTTTAAAAATAACATTCTGTTAATATATTCGCGTACATGACATACACTAATTGCTTATCCAGCCATCCTAATATATGTAATTGACCGGGTACATCAAAATATATGTCTTGTGCGTGTCTTCCATGTGTCACACGATGCTGTCCGTGCTTCTTAGCACTGAAATTATTGTCAGTGCTACTTGGGTGTCACTTCCTTGTACTAGTATATCTACCAGATCCTTGTGCTAGTATAACTACCAGAGGCCATAAGGAATGAGCAACAAAAATAAGAATTAACAAAGCTACTACGAATTGAAAAATAAAGAAACCAGCTTTGTTCGTTAATTAGACTAATTAGCTACCACAAACAATTCGACTACTCTAAAACACATACATATCCTGGAAAAAGAAGAAGAAGAAAGGTTGGGAGTTCTAAGTTATACGAGAAGGTCTTTGTTAACTTGTTATCACTGACAGCAAAAGTCAATTCCCGAACCTGTTACCCTCGCAGAGTGGTGAAATGCTCTCTTTTTGCGACAAACACCACAAGGCAAGGATCATTAAGGTGCGTTCTTGACTTTCTTTGTTTAGCGATCCATAGTAACACCTCCTTGTGTTTTCCGTCTTCTTCACTTGGATTTAACTGCAGCAAAGAGAAAGAAAGAGGATGGGAAATGAGTTGAATTACTACAATTTGTGCTATGTTTGGATGAGTTTTTGAGAAATTTTTTATGGGAGTAATGATTAGAAGTAGGGGTAATGAGTGGAGAGAGATAGAAAGAGAAATGAGAATAATGATCGGAGATAGGGGTAATGAGTGGAGAGTAATGATTGGAAGTAGGGGTAATAGCATTTTTTGAGTTGGAAATTTTTTTTCAAAAAGGGAAACGAACAAGGCACAATTCCTTCGAACCTAGGAAGCACTGATACGCACAGGACATGGACTGGAAATGACACCTACATGCTAGGTCACTATGTATTTATAAAAAAGATAGGACACTGGCACATAAATGACGGTAGATGTGTCTGCATTTCTTAACTGGAAACTAGTGAACACTCAAAAAAGTTTTTATCCAAATGGGAAAAATGAAATTACGTAAAACTATACAGGTTTGAAGAATGACTTACCTTTATAAGACCTTATCGTCAAACATTCTCACCGCCTACAGCACTTTTAATCCGTTCAACCGTGCATTTGATTAGACTGTTAACCGTTGCCACTGATCCAAGAGAGAGCTTTGCTGTTGGAACTGAATCAACTAAGATCTGAAAAGCAACAGTGAGTAGCGATCCACCAGATCCGACTTCTGGAACTACTACTCCATGATTTGTCGGCCCGTCAGGAAGTATTGCGAAACCAGATGGCAACAGGGCCACGTAGTCTGGGTCTCCACCACTTAACACCACATTCATGGCAACAATATCAACAGGAGCATAAATTACATAAGAGCCGGTGGAGTCTGTGCAACTCTCTTGTAGAATCAGCATGTTGCTCTGGCTTGAGTTTGCACTCTACGGTATATCATTTTAGATTTATCAGTTTGTTATTGAATTGTGGCCTTTCTAGTATATGACTAGGAGCTGGCTATATTTGGAAAGAACATGTATATCACTTACATTCACACGCAGTAGCGATACTGAGTTGCCAGGATCAGGGCCATTAGCAATGTGTGCCATTTCTTGTACTAGGCCACCATTTGAGAGGATATCCCACTGTATGAAAAATAACAGAAACTTGGTAAGTACCAGATAATATGGAGATTAAGAAATTGAGCAAGCTCATTATTCACATTATTACAAATATATGTCGCAATGTTTGGCTGCAGTTGAAATTGTGGAACATCTTCCACAAACTTGTTGATCGACGATTCTTAAAACATCTGTTCTGGAAGACGGTGAAAAGGATGTTTTCATGTGCTCAAAGACCATATCTGCTATCTAATATGAAAGCCGTTATTCCTGAATTTTTAGTTTCAAGATCTTGAAATGTCTTGTCCCATTTCCGATTTTTAATTTTAGTGCCTCCTATTGTTTGCAGGTAGTCATATTTGGAGGATGAGAATTTGAATTGTTACAATAAAAGTTGTGAACTTCTAATTTCTAATCATTGTAAATTGCAGGGGCAATACTCAACTCTCTACTGTTATCTCAAAAGAAGCAATGAACAAGAAGTGGTTTGATTTGATACCTCACTTCTTGAATTCTCATCCCGAAGAAAATCAAACACTCTCTTTGGTGAAACTGGGAGCCAAAACGAGGTTGCAGCGCTTAGCACGATTCCTGGAGGCCTGCCGGGGTCATCCATACTCTTTCTGGTCATGACCCGCACATCATCGGCTCCACTTCCAGATAGAGTCGTCCACGCATGTGCCGTAGAAGCTCCAACACCAGTGCAAAAGCTCATAGCCATTCTCTCAGCCAGCTTCAACATACTCTTTCTCCCTTCTGGACTTGTTATCACTGTCAGGTAATCGACCATACTCATGTCAAAGGATCTTTTACCCTAATAATGCAGCTTAAAAAAAAAAAAAAAAGCGAGTAACTTATTGTGTCTCTAAGTGTTTGTCTACTTTTCTCTTTTTGGATGTCCCAAAATCTATAAAACTCCATTCCTGCTGTTTCCCTATTTGAGTTTGTATCCTAGTTTGCATTTTTTTTTTTAAAACTCAAATGCTAGATTCCGAAACAAAAAAACAGTTTTCGTGTGACCACTGACGAGCCAAAGGGATTGCCTCAGGTAGACAGTTACTATGGGGCAGTAATGGGATCTAATTTTTCTTGACGCTCCAAATAGTTGATGATTCAACTAATAAAGTATTTCTTTCTGCACCTGAAGAAACTGAAGTGAGTCAAGTGACTTTATTACCTCCAATGTCTCCTGACGGTATGTTATTAGCCATTGCACTCGCGAGACGTTCACACTGTCGGTCCAGAGTGGCCACCCACCGTTTTGCCCCGAATGCTAGACCCGCATTTACTAGCGGCCTGTATATGCTGTGAACCGCTCTATCGTCGACTTCGACGTGTTCCACCCATGTGACCTAGGAATTTGTAACATCATATGTTTATTCAGTTACATAATCTATATGTTAAAATATGGAGAATACGAAAATAGAAAGAGTTGTTAGCACCTTTGAGTAACCATTTGGTACTTCTTGAATTAGACAACCTGACGGCCGCCTTCGGCACCGGGACATTGCACTGGGCCTCAGATTGTCCAAAGAAACATCAACCACTGCCCAGGTTCCATCAGCATGCTGTTTGCAATACCTTACAAAGTAGTTTTCTCTTGTTGGAACAAGTGGGGAAGGGACTTGGTACTCTGCTGTCATCTGAAATCACCATTATGTTAGTATCATTTTACAGTAATAAAAGTTAATTGAAACAGATAGGATTCGGGTTTTGGTCGATATTATTTATTTAGTTTAATTTATGAATTGTTTTAGGAATATTTTGAGTTAAGATGTAAGGATTTGTTCCAGATGTGCATACCACTTGCAGAGCTCCATTGTAATTCCCTGCCACTCCTGTTGAAAGGACTTCTAAGGTCATTGCTCTTGAAACAAGGCCGGAAAACACATTTGTCCACTGAGTCTGCTCAACATATCATGAAAATGCTAGTTTTAAAATCATGGTAGAAAAAGTGTTAAGAGAGTAAAATGAAAGACAGGAAAAGAAAGTGACGCGTTCTATATTTCTTCATGCATCCGATTAGAACGAAAAGTATTTCAAACGTTTCATGACGTATTTGGTTCTGCAAGAGTCCCAATTCGAAATTTGGAATTCCCTGAGACTAAACTCACCCATAGATGAGAAAATAACTTGATTAGGAATAGTAGTAGGAATACATAAGTGAACTTGAAAACTGATTACAAATCCAATCTTTCCAAGAAACATTGAGTCTAAGTTTACAAGGGCACCGACTCATCCGTACTCAATTGCCTTTGTACTTCCGTTCTCGTATAATATCAGTCAGGATCACACAAAAAGACGTTCACCTGGTGGAGTCTTTTTGTGTGAACAGAGGTCCAAAGGCATTTTCGGTACATGTGAAATCTTGTTTGCAAGCAAAAGTTACGTTTGTTTTTTGTTCACTGGACCAGGAAAACAAGCAATTTTTGGTCTTTTACCATAAGCAAACACACCCCCTCAATTTCAAGAACTGATACCAAAAGTTTCGAAAACCAAGAAAACGCTAATCTTACCACATCCATAAGAATCTCCACAAGGTTAATGTGGTTCATGATAACCACCGCGGATTCACGGGAAGCCTCCGATTTCAGGCCCAACGGCTTTGGGCCAATTCCACGAGGGAAGGTCCGAAAGTACTCTTCTTCACTCAGAATCTCAGCTGAGTTATCTGGGCTTGGGATCCACAAGGGCTCCCCAGCTTGGGCCATTCTGATGAGTTCTTCCATTGCTGCAACCGCGAGCTCAATGATCATGGGCTTGTCGGCATCAGTTGGGCCCGAAACTGATCTGAGAAGATCGCCGGCACCATACAAGTCCGATACCAGGCTGGAAGTAAGCCCGAAATTGCCTGGCTCAATGTCGATTGAACGTGGTGGCCCTTGAGGGTATGAAAGCATTGGCTTCCCAACATACTTTGCAGCAATTCCAGATATCCTATCAATCTGTCAACAAATTATCCATTCATTTCTTAAGATTTATCATTGAACTAAGTCGTTGGGAAGAGGTAGAGAAGCAATAAACAAAGTTCGATTGTGATAGAGGAAAGAAGAAAACTAAGCGATTTTCCTCCACAAATTCAAGACGAGTTTACATTTACTTTTGTTTCTTCCTTTTCGTTTCACAAGTTCGTAAATCTAAGATCCAAACATGGCATTAGGCTTTTTGGCAAGAAACTGGTTACAACTTTGCACACATTTTTGAAGAAGGGAGAAACCAAAATGGTAGTTAACGGATGGCCCATACTATGCCTAGGATCAACGCGAACACATTTTATATGCCTGATTCTATGTTTTCAGACTACGAGATAAAGTAAACACGTAGTACATGTTTCTGTGCTAGTTTACGCGCATCTCGACTAATACGGATATACAAGCACTCGAGTCATTCTTGTATCGTAGTAAAATTAATTACCTCTTCTCGAAGACGAGCATTTTCAATCCTCAAATGCTGCTCATCGAAGGACATCTCACCAATGGAAGCCGGGCCCCCGCAGTTGGGACAAGAAGCATTGCTTAGGGCTTCTTTGTACCTTATGTTCTCTGCCCTTAGCTTGTCATTCTCATTCCTCAGCGCTGTGTTCTCATGCCTCTCATGTTTTGCCTGTCAATCATCACCACAATTAAGGCCTTTACTCAAGCTTTTGTTGAGCCTAATTAGCTACTAAGAACTTGCCATATACAACACTATGTGACACCTTTTTTAAGGGTCTGAGATAATAAATTTTGGGCACAGTGGTCTTTTCTTGGAAATGAGGGACCCGGGATAGCATGGGTGTTGGTTTCATCCGAGCCGTCCATACTCGGCAATGGACGGTTTTGATTTCATCCGACCAAACAGATCTCAGCCGTTCAGCTGAGATGAAATCTAAGCCGTCTATTGCCAAACATGGATAGCTCGGATTGGGCTGAGACGCATGCTAGGGGACAACATGCAACCCGGGTTTTTTTGAGCTAGTGACAATACTTTAAATGGTAAACAAAATTTTAATGTTCTTTAGCTAACAAGCAGAGATAAAAACAAAAAGTTCTCTATCTAACTGATTTGTAAAAATCGGAAAAAATTCGCAGGACACCTTAAAGATGTTTCTGAATTTTAGAAAACCTCTTTCCGCAAAAATGAAAACAATAAGCGTTGTCAGAACCATAATTTTTTTTCCCCATGAATCTCCAAAATTAAGACAACAATTGAAAACGCTAACATTTCCCAAAAAAAAAAAAAAACCCAAGTGCCATGGTTAAAAATTCGATGTGTTAACCTTGAGGCCATTGGTGCTGCCACTTTGTGCAAAAAATTAAGGGAAATGATATTGGCACTACAAAAATTGAAGCAGGTACTCCAAAAAACAAAAGAAATTGGCTTTGGAGTTACACTGATTTTGAAGTGTCTGCATCAATTTTTGAAGTGCCAATATCATTTCCTAAAATTAATAATTCTGTATCTTCCTTTTCAGACCATTAATGAGAACTAATTGCGCATATTTCCTTCCTATTTGAACAACAGGAAGAGCATCTCCAAGGAGAGAAGCAAAATCATACTTAAGGAGGAAAATAGCAACAGTCTGCAACTACGAGACTGAAAAGCATCTCCAAGGAGAGAAGCAAAATCATACTTAAGGGGGGAAAAAGTTTCAGTCTGCGACTACGAGACTGAAAATCAATTGGCACGAAAGACAATAGAGCATCTCATCCACCAAGCCAAAAACCTGTGTTGAACAAAAACAAAGATACCAAATGATCCATATATATGGTATGGGATAAGAGTTACCTTCATTTGTGTGCGCTTGTTTTGGAACCAAAACTTAACTTGCAAAGGCTCTAACGACAACCGACGGCCTAGATCTTTCCTTTGCTTATCGTCCGGATGAGGACACTCTTTGAAGAAACTGTTACAAAATCCAGCAAACCGATTAGAGAATCAAATCCTCCTCCAAGAAGCTCTCTCTCTCTCTCTCTCTCTCTCTCTCTCAAGGATCCTTTGAGTCTGACCCAATGAATCTGTCAATCTGTTACATTTTTTCCTAAAGCCACACAATTTGCGAAGTCTCAAAATACATAAATCAAGGACTGATTGTCAATGTGTTAGGATATAGATGAGGCAGAGATATTTGAGGATAAAAGTATCCGAGTTCTCTTACTCTCACCTTTACGGTTGATTTCAGCGCAAGAGGATTTATTTTACATAGCAAAAGGTTTCTTGTACTTAGTTGCAACACCAAAAATGACACTGTTTAGTGGCTATGACAGTGGTCAGGAGGATGGTGGGTTGTGGCTATAGGACTGCAAAACAAACGGAGTCGCTCGTGAGCCACTAGAGACTCAACTTGGTAAAAGTTCGTTCGAGCTTGACTTGAGACATAAATAAACAAGCTCAAGCTTCTAAGCTCGTTTCGTTATCAAGCCGAGCACAAGTCAGTAGAGACTCGGCTCGAGTTGGCTCGCAAGCCAAGACTTGTAGACGAGTTGGCTCGCAAGCCAAGACTTGTAGACTTTTTAAGTTAATTATCACAATTAGTATTAGCATTTTGATACCTTGATGTATAATCCTTATAAAAACATATTACAAGTTATTATTATTCTAAAATTGATGTTATTTTCTTGTAAAGTACAGGAAAATAAAAGATTTATATCTTCACAATCAAAACGTTTTTTTTTTTGTTTTTTGTATTAAGCCTATGTGAGGATATATATACGCACACGTTTTTCTTTGGCTTTGGATTGTTAAGGCTTGTGAACAAGCTCGAGTCAAGCCAAAGCCCGCTCGGCTTGTTAAGTTTTCACTGAACTCTAGCTCGAGTTTGTTAAAAACTTAATAAACAAGCTTGAGCGCAGAAAAGTTCAGCTCGACTTGTTTGCAGTCCTAGTTGTGGCAGCAGTGGTGGTTGTGGAGGTGACAGTGGCGTGTGCTAGTGTGCTACTAAACTAGTGCTGGTCTGGAAATACATTTTCCATCTTTAAAAAAGTAGCACACGTTTTTCCATCAAAATGAATGTTACGCAAAAATCTGTTATTTTCCGTCACACAAAGTGCTTGTAGTTCAGAATAATCACGAGTGGGAATGCTCACGCTTCCATTTCCTGGATCTGGTGCTGCGTGTGGCGGTGGTACCGCTTCTTTTTGGGGCGTTTGTTGGGATCGTGGTCTTGATCTTGATCATCATCACCGGATAAGGGGGCTTCCATGATATCAGTGCCTGATTTGCTCTCAAACTCTTCGTCTCTCAACATCTCCATCTCGCTTTCCGGGGTTTTGTTTATCATATCTAGCAAATGGTGACCATCAAACATGTTTGGTTGAAACATCTTCACAAGATCCTCAGAGTTCCCAGTCTATGCTTCTCCCAATCTACCAAAAAAAAATTAGCGAAAACTACAGTTATTTGCAATAGAAGATATAATAACCTCCAAAACATTGGAGTAAATACTCATAAAAAAAAAAACAATGGAGTAAATACAATCAACCAGTGAGCAAAACCCTAGGTGACAAACTGCAAATATATATGGAAAGTACGTAGATACTTGTTTTAGGGCACATGTATATATCTCACTCTTGTCAACAAAATCCAAGAGAAAAAAAAACAAGTAGATCTGAAGAATCTAAGCATCTGCTCAGAGATTGTCAATCTTTAAGGCTGTGTTTGGACCTCAAATCCGTAGAAGATGTAGTGAAGGAAAAAGAAAATTAATTCAGGCTTGTATTTGTTAAGGAAGACTCTTTTCCTTTCATTTACAAATCCCTCAAGAAATGTAGGACTTGTTTGACATCTAAAATGCGGCACGATATGGTGAGAATCTCAAAAAATTAGGCATCAAGATAGAGGGACACATGTGTTTCAGACACACAGATGTAGACACAGATTTAGAGGTTTTCCTATCTCTTAAAGAGAAGTCCAGTGCTTCTATCGAGGTTGATTTTGCTCGAGATATCTTAATATTAGATCTGTAATGAATTTCTTTAGTTAATTGAAGAATTGGAAAAGAGGAAACCAATTTGTAAATGGACAAAGATTGGTATACGCGGGCGACTAATTAAATAGCTAAAGTCCCTGAAAAATGAAGAGAGCTAAAGAAGAAGAAAATGTATCTCCACACCAAAAGAAAACGAAGGGTAGAGACTCAATGATTCCTTACCTGACTGAGAATTATATCTGAAACCACATCTCTTTTGAACAAAACCCTAGAAAGTGTAGTGTTCTCTCTCTCTCTCTCTCTCTCTCTCTCTCTAGAGGAGGAGACTGATGTGAGCAACGTAAAGAGGGGTTTACATGTAGCAACAAAACTAGACAGGACTTTTGGTTTAATTAATTTAATTTGGGATTTCAAATAAAAGTCCAAGTTATCCGAAAGGTGTGAAAAAAGGCATTTATTTCACACAGCTAATTTTGAACAAGGTAGTCTGTAACGCCAACTATGATCTCGGCTGTCCAAGGCTCTCTCTCTCTCTCTCTCTCTCTCTCTCTCTCTCTCTCTCTCTCTCTCTCTCCAAAATGGAGCAGTATAAAAGGAAATTACAAGTTGAACCACATGTGAAGAGAACATGTATTTTTTTTTTCTTTCCCTTTTTCTATTCTCATTGTTCTCTCCGATAAAATGTGAAATAGTAACAAATTCTTGAAACCTATTACTGGGAGATTCTTTAGAAAAATAGCACATTTTAAGAATAAGCACAAAAAAACGTTTTCAGCTTGAAACCCATTTACCATATTTAAACACACTGACGACTGGTTGCAGTTTTCAGAATCTGTTTTCTTTATTAGTTTATGGAGGGAAAAAAACCCACAAAAAAACACTTACTTCGTTGACTGATTTTCAAACTTGTTCTTGATAACTCAGCCTATTCCTGAAAAGCATTCATTCTGCTAAAAATAGATAACTGATGGAAATGTGAAATTCCTAATTAGTCTAAGAATAATTTTTGCAAGAACTTTTCTTCAAAACTAAAAGTTTAAATTACAAGCGAAAAGGGGACTGAGTATTTCTATTTCCACAAAAAAAAAAAAGAAAGTTTTTTGTTTTTTCTGAAACGAAAGGGTTCCCTTGAAAATGGCAGCCAAACAAGGTGTGAAGGAAAACAAAATGGTGGTTTTGAGAAACCATTCAAAAAAATGGTGGTTTTGAGAAACCATTCAAAAAAGATGGTTGTTTTGAGAAACCATTAAAGGAGAGAGAGGCATAGAAATATAGGTATAGTGAACTTACTTGGGTAGGAAGTTGGAAGGTTGGAGCTTGAGCAGAAGTAAAGACCAACCCTATTTCAAAAGTTTTAGGGTTAAACCACCTCAGAGAAGACCCGGATCCGATTTGCAATCGATAGGGTCCGGCGGAAAACCAGTTTTGAAAGGTTGAGGAGTAAGGTTCTGGTTGGTTAGAGAGGTTTTTCTACAGGCGGTGGTTATGATTGGGACTTTTCTTGTGAAGAGAATTTAAGGAGAATACTTTTGTTGAGGGGTGGTGGTGATGAGAGAGAAAGTAAACGGAAGAGAAAAAAGGAGAGAGAGAGAGAGAGAAGGGGGAGGGAGGAGGAACAGGTGGAGAAGATGGGGGGAGGGAGAGGAGTTATTGCAGAGCGTATAGAGAAGGTGCAATTGCATTTAAGGCGGGGCTGGGACGGTGTTATTGCTTGCACAGAGAGAGAGTGAGAGAGAGAGAGAGGAGAGAGAAGGAGAGAGTTATCGTCTGATTCTGATGCATGTGTATAAAATTTCCACTATAGGGGGTGTATGGTGAAACGACTTGTGGCTTCTTAACTGCTCTCAACTTTCCACTCCTTGACAGGAGTATTTTCTTCGGATTCAGAAACGCTGCTGTGCGTTGTTTATGGAGTGTGCTCGTAGTGTGGCATCGTAGCTGTCTAAAAGTGTTTTTAACGGTTCAGATTGACAACAAATTTTTTTTCGAAAAAATTTATTTTTAATTTGAACCATTAGTTGATGAGATCGACAGCTGTGTGCCGATATGTCAATTTTTGTTTAGAATGAGTTAAATTAATTACTTCGTTAAAAATTTGTTTGAGATTGGAGCTGAATAAACCAGTGAAACTTTTAAGTTTTTATATATGTCAAATTTGCACAAGTACTCAAGGCTAGGTTTATTAATCTCATACAAAAAGAATAGGACTAACGTTCGATCCCATTTTCATTTTTGCCTTTTTCCCTATTTAGGTGTTTGGGAGGACTCATCCATAATGATGAGTTATAAGGATATAACAAAATTATATGGGAAAAACTCATCTTTGGTTTGTGGCTCTAGAGAAGAGAAGGCGTTCTCGGTGATCTATTGGATTAGTTTGTTTATTTTGAAGGAGTATAAATTCTACACGGTGGGACGAAGGGTCCATGTAGTATGAAATGTTTAAGTCAATAAAAACATGACAACTCAGCAATTCACTCCACATTCCACACGTGCAATAAGTGGGAAAATGATTATTTAGGATTCTATAAAGCAGAAATTTAATTAAGAGAACTCTAGTTATAAAATTTATCTATGACCCTTTAGAATAAATAGAAAATTAGTCTTAGGTTTATTACGTGAACTTCGTAAGCTCACAAATCCATCTATTGATTTTGTAAGGTCTCAAGTCCATTTTAGGGCACTCAAGGATTTAGGTACTTTCATAAGATTTTATGATGTACTTTTTTATTATAGGATAGGGTATCCTAGGGTAGTGTAGATTACCCTAGCGTAGAGTACTCTAAGGTTTAGGCAGTTTTATAGGGTTTTAGGCGGATTGGGGGAGCTGAAGGGACAGCAGCGCGTGTCTCGGCCAAGGAGGTCCCGCTCTAGTCTTGCTCTGATGATCGAAAATGTTCACCTCGTAGAGCTCGTCGAGTTGAACAAGTATGCAAAAAATCAGTTTGATCGGATATCATTAAGTGCCTGATCGAAACTCATATAACTTGTCAATAATGGGTTCTAGTAGATTTGATCCACTGTTTTGGATTTATTCTTTTCAAGAAAAAAAAGTTTCGATTAGGCACTTAATGATATCCGATCGAGTTGATTTTGTACATATTTGTTTAACTCGATGAGCTCTACAAAATGAACATTTTCGATCATTAGAGTGAGACCAAAACACGGCCCCCTTCGCTGAGACAACAGGCTGCTGTCCCTTTCATTTCCCCCAACTCCAGTTTTAGGGTGCACTTTCCTATTATAGGATTTTAGACACTTTTATAAGGTACCATAGGGTTTATATTGTATGTACTTGTGGGCTTATGAAATGTCTATAGTGGACCTATCACTAAATCTCCTAGAATAAATGATCAAACAAATAAGATCTTCACATCGGTTTAAACGGATTGAAAATTATAACACTTAACTTTTTAATCATATTTTTTAAACGGATTGAACCGGTGCGAAAATCTTATTTTTCTTTTTACTTTATTCTAAAGGGTAATAATTAAATTTTATCTTTTGAGCTTTTATAATCAAGTTTCTGCTCCGTAAGATTCCAAATAAAAAAAAATCGTAATTATGAGAGCTTTAGAGACAAAATTTAATTATTACTCTATAGAACAAAATGATTAGAAAAATAAGATCTTCGCAGCGATTCAAACGCATTGAAAATTGAAGCACTTAATTTTTTAACCATATTTTAAATTATAAATAGTTTAAAAAATTAAGTGCTCCAATTTTCAATTCTTTTAAATTCGTGCAAAAATCTTATTTTTTTGATCATTTTATTCTAAATGGTCATAATTAAATTTTGTCTCTAGAACTATTATAATCAAGTTTTTGCTCTATATAGGGTCCCCAATAATCATTTTCCAACAAACTGGAAGTGTGGAGTGAATTACTGAGTTGTCATGTTTTCATTGGCTTGGCAGACATTTCATTCTGTACGGACCCTCCGTGTAGAATTTATTCTCATTTTGAAGTTCCATGTATGCTTTAGGTTAAATTTTAACAACCCATTATATGATCAGCTTGGATGGATTCAGAGTCGCATATGAGTTCATGAATTTTCTTTGGAACTCGGACGGGTCTAATGATTTGAATGACATCTTCTAAACAGAAATAGTTATTTTTTTGGCAAAGTTGTCAATTTTGTTGCTGCAATCGTAAATACATTTTTTTTTACTGGGACGATATGAATCGGCACTGTAGTGTTTGTCGTTGTTTGAATTTATCAAACTAACTTATGTCTTTGATATAATCATGTTAGGGGCCGTTCCACTTTCTCCAAAAAAAAACTTTTTGAAAAAGAAGGTAATTTTTAGGTCAAAAATTATGTGTTTATGCAAATAATTTTTCTACCAATATGGATCTTATTTGATAGATTTCAATGAGAAATTATTTTTTATTTTCATTATACTTGAGTTTGAAATTATCTTCTTTTTTAAAAAGAAAGTTTTGAGAGAAAGCGGAACGGAGACTGCAATGAATGAACCTCCACGTTAGTTCTAAGGCTTTGTTCTTTTGGACTTAACTTAAACTTAACTTAAATCTGAAAATTTTGTCCTTATTTGAATTTTTTTTGCATTTGTTAGTTTTGCGTCAAACTTTTGTGGGTTATTGATTCCTATCAACTAGAGTAACCAGAAATGTATTTTTTTTCTTTACTTTTACCCAAGTATTTTGAGAAATAACCACTTTTTAGAAAAAAATGGTTATTTCTCAAAATACTTGGGTAAAAGTAAAAAAAAAATTACTTTTCAAATTCCTCTCGTCGAAACGAATTAATAACCTACAAAAGTTTGGCGCAAAATTAACAAATGCAAAAAAAATTCAAATAAGGACAACATTTTCAAATTTAAGTTAAGGCCAAAAGAAGATAATTCAGTAGATTTCAAACACGTCAGTTGGATAGTTTATATCAACACAAGCTCTCAGATAATCCAGTGGAGATACGCTCCGGCCTTCTTAATTTCCATGATAAAAGCACCCTTGTATTGTGCTCTTGAAATAGGAAAAGATCCCATGCTTTGAATACACCCCGTGTCATGGCGAACAACAAAACTAGGGTGCTTTTATCATGGAAAGAATTATCTCCATTGGATATATTTTTCCTAAAAAGATTGAGTCAATAAAATGATTCTTATTGACTCCTCTCCAAAAAACAAGATTTATTTTGTGACGGCCAAGATTTTGAGATATGACCTAAACAAATCGGTATGTATGTAAATGACCAGGGAACAAGAAGGTATATTGTGCATTACGGCCAAGTTACCTAATCCGGTTGGGCCCGTCTGGAAGCCTAATTGTTTTTGCATTTTGCAGTTTGGATATATTGTGAGTTATTGATTTTGAATTGTGCCCAGAATGATTTATGAATATGGTAGAGTGTTTGTAATATATGTGCAGAATAGATTTTGTAACAGCACGTGTAGTGTTTGAAGCATAATACTTAAAAATAAATTATAAATGGTTATTTGAAGGATAATGCTCAGAATATATGATGAATTTGGAAAGATAATCTGAAATGAGAATGGAAAAACTCCTTCAGGGACCAAGGATGATTCTCATATTATGGCTCTAAAGTGTAGTTTTCATAATGTATTGTATTACAGTTCCCAAACGGAAAAAAGTTGTTAAATGGATAATCACAATCTAGAATCTGCCTCCCAAACAGGCCCTAATAACAATGCCGTACGAACCAATTGGTATTTTTTGCATTACTAGGTCAGGTTGTTAGGTGATCTTTAACAGGCCTAAGAGCATGTACACAAGAGTCGGTATATGGTATCTGTCAGGTAAAATACAGAGGAAAACCCAAAATAATCCTCTGCACCAGCATAGCAAAAGGCAAAGGAAAAATACCTTTGCTTCAATTGCTCGGTACTTTTACCGAGATACTGTTCACCGCCATCCTTTATTTTATTACTCTCTCTCTCTCTCTCTCTCTCTCTCTCTCTCTCTCTCTCTCTCTTCGTGTGGAGCAGTAGAATGACGACAACGATTTTGACGAAGACGAAGATCGACGAGCAGCTTAGTTTTTCCGATCGGCGAGTGACAGAGTTTTCTTAACGAGCAGCAGAAATAACCGGATTCGGCAGAGATCAACGCTTGCTTGTTGGCTTCTTCGGGCAAAGTTTTCCGATCTGCTTCATCTGATTTTGTACAATTCAAAATCAAAAGATTTGGGGCCAACTTGCGGGTTTGGGTTAATTTGTGGATTTTGGGGTCAATTTGTGGGTTTGGGGTCAATTTGTGGGATTTGGTTCAAAATCAGATAATTTTTCGATAGATTTCTTCGCCGAACAATTTCTGGGTTCAATTCTTGAATTTTCTGTGGATGAAGTGATTGTGTGTGTGGGAGAGAGGTAAATGGATAATATTTTATAAGAATAGAGATGATAGTAGAGAGGATTGGTGTAGTGTTAAGGAAAATTTGAGTAGGTAAAATAAAAAAAGTGAGATTTGGGTAGCTAAAATACAGATGTATTGATGTACATGCTCTAAGGTCTGGATTTCGAATTCCACTTTCGACGGTTCCGAATCCCACTATCCCGTCTATCCCCTCTTCTCATATCTAGGTAAGATTAAAGTGATATTGTTCAATAGTTCGACACTGTCGTTGTATTTTTGTTTTGTTGTTGTTTATTTGTTGTTTTTTTTTTTTTTTACTTGTATTTCCGGACCGATCGTTGGAGTTTCGGTTCTTTGTACTTTGTTTTTATTCTATATAAATGGGATTTATCTTGTTCGTAAAAAAAAAAAAAAATAGTCCGGAGCACCATTACGTGATGCTCTGGACCACTTTACAACTACACATTCTCGTGGGGTCCACTTCATAAATATGTGATTCTGGAATGGTACGGTGCACCATGTGGCCGTGCCCTTGAACTACCGAATAATTACTCTTGATTAAATGCAGAACTTGCTAAGGTCAGAAAAAAATGCCAGATGAATTTCAATACAAAATATATTGGGTTAATTATTAACTTATATTATAGAAGAAATTTGCATCTAACCGTCAACAAGATATAAGGTATTGGACGATCAGATTGTTGAAAACAATCGAGCTTGTTTATATGGATGGCGTAATGTGGACTGATCTAAAGCTAATCGAAGGCTGTTTGAGGCTTGGAGGGTTCCTCTTTTTGTTTTCAAATCTATGCCTATGTAATAATCTTGTTTAGTTGTTTGTTTTCCTGGCCCTTTGTTGGGTAGGAGCTTTAGTCTGTAGATCCCGTTTGTTTAAGGGTTTCAAATTTTGGATTCTAATTATTGTCCTATTTATCTTCAATTATTATTCTCATTTTTTCTTTATCTCTCTTCAATCATTATCCATATTTTCAATCATTACTCTATTTCTCTCTAAACTCATTACCAAAAAATCCAAAATTTCAAAACGAATGGGGTACTTGTTGGTTCAAGGACATTCCCTTGCTACTTTTTTCCCTTTCTTTTGGTTGGTTATAAAATAGGAGTACTTAGGCCGCATTCCGCTTTCTTTCTAAACCTTCTTTTTTTCAGAAAAAATGTAATTTCAAATTCAAATATAACGAAAATGAAAAATAAATATTTCAATTTTTTTGTACCGTTTAAAAGATCTCAATGAGATCTATCAAACAAGATTCATATTGGTAAGAAAATTATTTGCGTAAACACATAATTTTTGAGCTTGAAATTACCCTTATTTTCTAAAAGTTTTCTTTTTAAGAAACCAGAACGGGACCAGCTAACCTCCGCCCACTAAACGAATAGTAATACACAAATAATTTCAAAGGAGTTCGGATATCAATACATATCTCACAGATATTAAAGAAACTTTCACACATATCAATACACTTTACGCAAATATCAATACACATTTTATCTATTATCCTACACTCTGATGGCGGAGGTTAGCATTTTCCATATATAAATGTATGAATAAGTCGTAACTCATTATAGTCCTAGGTCATAATTTTTTCGGTAGGACTATTCTCTCATGTTCTCAATCTTCGTTCTACGCTCTAACTTTACATGCATCTTCTCTCGTATATGATCCCTACCTTGAAGGAATTTTTAGGCTTTACGGCCCGTTTGGATGCGTCCATAGCGGGAGGGATTAGTTTTGACCCCTGTGTAAGACTTGGGGCCCACCCTTTACCCCCGTTTGGCAACCACAAACTAAGGGGTTTTCATTTGCACTGTTTCTTGGCTAATACCGAAGAAGAGGGGATTCGGCGGTATAATTTTCAGCTAGGTTTCGAGCTGTTTGAAAATAATACCCCCTAATCCCCTTAAAAATAGACGATTCCACCCCTGTTTATCCCCATTCTCCCATCCCCAGCTTGCCAGAAATCGCAGTTCTGATTTTGTTCGAAGAGACAAGAGGAAAAGCTAAGCAAAAGCAAAAAAAAAATAAAGTGTTCCAAATTTCAATCCGTTTGAACCGGTTAAAAGATTTTAGTTTTCTAATCATTTTATTCTAGATGGTCATAATTACATTTTGACTCAAGGCTCTTGTTAATTAGCCCTAAAAAGTCGTAAAACCAAATATCTTTTAGGGCTAACCAACGAGAGTTTTAAAGCCAAAACTTACTTATAATCCTTTAGGATAAAATGATCAGAGAAATAGAATCTTCACACTGATTCAAACGGATTGAAAATTAGAGTACTTAATTTTTCAACCTCTTTAAACAGTTTATATATTAAAAATATAGTTAAAAAATTAAGTGCTCTAATTTTCAATCCGTTTGAACCGGTATGAATATCTTATTTCTCTGATCATTTTATCCTAAAAGGTCATAATTAATTTTTGACTCCAGGGCACTTGTTAGTTAGCCCTAAGAGATATTTGGTTTTACGACTTTCTTAGGACTAATCAACGAGAGCCCTATAGTCAAAATTTAATTATAACCCTATAGAATTAAATGATCAAAAAAATAAAATATTCTTACCGATTCAAACGGATTGAAATTTGAAACACTTAATTTTTTTTGCTCAGCCTTCCCCCAAACCAAGCCTTGTAGTTTTTTTTTTCTTTATCCCTGCAGGGCACTACAATCATGTGCTTATGTGTTCCATACAAACCCATCTATCCACACTTAAAAACACACGAAATTATTTTAAAAAATTAAAAAAATGAATTTTTATTATTTTTACTTATTAAATTAATTAAATTATTATTGAATTAAATTGTTAGTTCTTAATTATGAAAAAGTAATGAATTTTTACAATTTTACATTTATCGTAATGAATAATCTAATTTAACCCTGCACAAGGGCAAAAGGGTCATTTGACAGCTTTTTACATCATCTATCATTCCTTATACTCCTTATTAATCTTCCATTCAAACCAAGTACTATTTAATCCATATTTTCTAATATCTTATCCAAACAACCTATTATTTAATCTCCTCTTAACATTAATATGAGTCATTCCTTATTAACTAATACCCCTATTATCTTATCCCCTTATTAACTAATATCTCCAATTCTTTTTCTGCATCCAAATGGACTGTTATTGTCATGAATCTTCTTCTCCTGATGTCTGAAATTGTGAGATGGAGATTGCTATAATCAGCCCAAAGGGTAGACTATAGTGCTATTCACGCGCGCGGTTAAGCACAAGTAAATCTTTTCTCGCACCCCTCCTTGACACACACACACACACCCCCGACCCCACCTCCCTCTTTCCGAAAATACCCCCAGAAACCAACCCCTTATTTCTCCTTTATTTACTTAATAATCTTTATATATTTTTTCACTTTTATTTATTTAATTTTTTTTTTGACAAAAGGGAGAAGATTGTATTGATAAACGTCCAGCGGCACTTACAAAACGGAGATCGTTACAAAAAACTTAGATAAAGCCAAACTAATCGTCTAACAAATAGAAAACAAGTAAATCACAAGGCAATCGATGTCTTTTCATCCTAATCCAAATATGACCTGACGCAATAGCAACACTTTTAAACTGCCTAACAACTAGTTAGGAATCTCAAACGAGAAAAAGTGCAAAGTTAAGGACAAAAGACACCAAATACCTAGACGATCAGATGCACTCCAGCCAAGTATGAACACACCAACGAACTCCTAAGAACTATAAATCTGCCAAGCCGCAATGGGTTGCCTCGCCAAAGACATCATGTAGGGATAGAACGCTGAAATATAGATATCGTTGTGAAACAACCTCGATTGAGAGAACCTGATCTGTAGACGAAACTCGTCCGAAGACGAAACTAATAACTCTCGTTGAACGAGAGACAAAATTCTTACAGATCAGACGACAAGTCGTAGATCTGGAGAGACAGAATGAACAAAAAAACAAAAACAAAGAAATGGAGTCGGTAGTACCATGGCCTCCCCCTCCCGCCGCCGCACACGGGTATGGAACCCACGGGGGGCAGGGGAAGGGAGAAGATCGAGAAGATGTGGTGGCTAGGGTTGAGAGAGAAGAGGTAGGGTTGAGTGCCTGATAACTATATTCAGGGCCCCCAATATGTTTATTTAATATTATTTAAGTGTTCTGATTTTCAATCCGGTTGAATCAGTGCAAAGATCTTATTTTTTTTATGATTTTATCTTCAATGATCATAATGAATTTTTGGCTTTTAAAGCCTTTCAACGAGCATCCTAAGGCCCCTTATTTAGTTTCAGGTCTCTCTTAGGGTGTTCATTGAAAGGCCTTAGAGCCAAAAATTCATTACGACCATTTAGGATGAAATGATAAGAAAAATAAGATCTTCGCACCGGTTCAAATGAATTGAAAATTGGAACACATATTTTTTTTACATAATTTTCTTTTTTATTTAATTTCTTAATCCATTTACAATATTTAATTAATTAATTAATTATCTATTTATTTATATATATATTTTACTCTTTATGGTGGTTCCGGGAACCCCTAAAAAAATCTCTAAAAAAACCCCCCCAAAGTTTCCAATCAAATTTTAATGATCCGAGCCGCTCAATGTAATCAGAACGTGATTTTAAAGGTACCGACGAGAAATTAGCAAAACAAATGACTGGGAAGGGCTTCATCCGAACAATTTTTTTATTAAACTTTATTGAACGGTTCAATAAAAAACTGCTAAAATCAAGCCATTCCCGGTTATTTTTTTTGCCAATTTCTCGCGAGCACCCTTAAAATCACCTTTTGAACACATTGAGCGGTTTGGATTATCAAATTTTGATCAGGAACTATGAGATTAAGATTTAGGGAATTTTTTTAGAGGTCCCCAGAACTGTCCCGTTTACTTGTTATATTTTTTTAATTATTTAATATGATATACATGAGTAAATTTCTTTTTTTTTTAATTTTATAATTCTTTTATGTTGTTGAATTTCTTAATTTTGTATTGATTTATATCTTTTATCTATTTTATTTCTAACCACTTATACAATGAGCTATATCCAGAAAGGGGTTGGGCAAACCACCTAATATTCTCTTTAAATTGCTTTGAAAAATCGGCACCAGAGGAGCATTGGATGGACGCCATGAGTTTGGGAGTTGTCATCGGTTCGGCGTACAACCTTGTTCTACATACATTTGATAGGCATGCATCTGGTTGTTTTACTCACTTGTCATTGAGATCCCCTCCAGTTTCAGTCCAAGAGCGCATTGAAGTAGCTATTGCCCATATTGGGGGCAATCACTTTGTGCAACTTTTCTTACAACCTCATTACCTTGTGCCACCATTTCCAATATGGTGGAGGAATAATGCATCAAACTAAGCTAAAGAATGGCCTACTTATTATGCAACACGAATTATTTGTGGGAAGAAATAATGGATATAAGACCAAGCAGAGCAGGAGCAGAATTTGGTGGAAATATTGATTAGAAATTAGATTTTCAAGTATTTTCACTCTTCGACGAAATTAGTACAAGTTATATTTTAATTATTCATTTATAAATTAAAATTATAGTAATAAGTCTTTTAAAAGTAAAACAAAAAACTAGTAAAAGTAAAACAAAAAAAATTAGTAAAAGTTAAAAAAAACAAACTAAAACAGTAATTAAAGTCTTTTAAAAGTAAAACAAAAAAAAAGTAAAAGTTAAAAAAAAACAGTAATTAAAGTCTTTTAAAAGTAAAAAAAAAAACTAGTAAGAGTTAAAAAAAAAAAACATAAAACATGGGGGGGGGGGGTGGGACCGAAGGGAGGTGTGTGTCAGGGGGGTGCGAAAAGAGGGACTCTAAGCACAATGACCATGTTGTCCTTGTGCATTTCTCCCTTATTTTGACTTTCATTCACGTGTGAAGAAGTTTTCCCTCCAAATGGCTACTTGCCCGCCAATAAAAAACGAAAAAGCTATGGGTAAAACATAAAGGACTGTCGTTCAAATTAGATCTATAAAATGGAGTATGTAATTTAGGGACTCTTAAAAAAAAATTGCATTTTTTTTCTTAACTCCAGTATGCTGACTAGCTTACAAGTACCTGACTAATTTTTAGGGGTCAATCCCATCGCTCAGGTTTCGTTCTTTTGAACATAATTATTTTTTTTCATTTTGTATTTTTTGTTCGTCTTTTTGAATTTTCGATAAATTCGGGTGATTATTTTTTTTGAATTATAATCATCTATCTCAACGAGAGGAGTCTAAAAAATATAAAATTATGACCGAAAGAAAAAAAAAAGTACTACTAAAGACAAAAATCTTATTTGTCTAAAGTAATGTCTTATTTGAAATTTTTCAATATTGGTCTATATTTTTATACTTTTTCGATTCGTCTTATCGAGAGGAACGATTAATTCCAAAGATTTTGATGGAAATATAAACAAAAAATTAGAAAAAGTTAAAAAAAAAAGTGAAATAAGTTTCAGACTTATCAGTTTACAGGAACGCAACCTCTAGTACGGGAGCCACAATTAAAATAGAGCAAAACTCTATATGAACTACTCCAAAAGTAGTATTTTTTTTGGAAACTACTCCAAAGTAATTGATAGCACTCTAAGGGGTGTTTCGGCATGCGACGCTGAAAAAAAAAATCACTTGGCTTATTCAAAATTTGTTCGCATTTATTAATTTTGCATTAATTTTGTGTGAACTGTTGATTCGTTTCGATTTTTTTTTGTCTTTATTGAAAAAAATTATGAGTTTCAATCATAATCTTTTACTTTTTTTGAAAACAAACCAATAACGTCAAAAAAAATGACGCTAAACTAACATATGCGGAAAAAATTAAACAAAGACAAAAAAAATAAGCCACTTGGCTTATTTGCTTAAAATATTTGTTTTGTGACGTCGGGATCTCACACTAATGATCAGATACACTGAATTTGTTTAATAATCTTTGTAATAAAATTAGCTAAGAATCGTTCTACTTTTAGAAAAAAATGAATGTTTTGTTCTTATTCAAATTTTTTTTCTTGTTTGTTAGTTTTGTGCCAATTTTTTTGCGGATTATTGATTTGTTTCAGCGAGACGAATCAAAAAAGTAAAAAAAAAAATTTAAATGTACATTTTCTCTAAAAGTAAAAAAAGTGTTGGTGGAATGTGGTGTAAGTTGGAATATCGCTTGCTTAAGAAAAAAATATGCATTTTTTCTAAAAGTAAAAAATATAAGTTGGATCCCACTACAAAGTAATGTCATGCTTACTAAAAAGTGTATTATATGGATGTGATCTACGCTATTTCAATCAATAAAAAAGAGGGTAATTGTAACGCTCCTAATTTTGAAAACGTTAAATAGACAAATTTATAGAAAACTAAATAGAGTCTAATTCGATATTTTATAACATAATTCTTACAAAAATACTTTTACAAATATGGAAGAAAAATTAGGATTTCTATCTATTGCTCCGTCTTTTCCTCCATCCTAACCAGCTCTTCGGCTCCAAAAGCTTCTAAGGTGTAGAGTTCACCCTGTTCATCTATAAGGTCTCACACATTATACCAACGTCGCCACCAATATAATATGTCAGGGTCACCAAAGGTAACACCGTGAGCTACAAAAACTCAATAGAATAATCCATACCCACTAACCCTTAACTTATGAATAATATATCATAAAATTAACGTTTTCCACATAGTACATACGTATTAGACAAAACAGCTAACAATGACACATCCACATTCACTATCCATTCTAATGTTGGTGTTCATGATTTTTTGAGTTTCTCCTACGCGACTTCTCGTAGACCGTGTCCCCATTTTCCCACGTTTCATAAATCAAATCATAATTTCAAAAATCGTTTTTACACACCCAACCTCGGTTTCGCCGTTCCGGTCTCTCGAGTATCTTCACAATGGTTTCGTCGCACCGGGTTCCATTGGCATACAAAACTTACATTGACTCCTCTCCGCGGATAACCAAGCTACACACCCAATCTCTGTTCCGCCGTTCCGGTCTCCCGAGTATCCTTACAATGGTTCCGCCGCACCGGATTTCCATTGGCACACACACACACACCATTCAATGGGCTACCATGTCTGGCCACATTGCGGTTTGCAAATTGTTTCTCTTGTCCAAAACACATATTTTCATTAATCACACCCTAGGTGTCATGCTTCTACTTTCTCGATTTTCATGTCTCGTTTCATGCAACGACTCCGCGGTAGGACTTTTCACATACATAATCATAAATAGTTCATTTTAATCTTGAAACTAAATTAGCAAGATCATCCAACTCTATATTATTACTCATGCTCAAATTGCTACTTAAAGCATAACGCCACATGTATGGACGCCTTTGGAGTGAAAATCACTTATGCTTTTATCACACAATAAGTAATACAAATAATTCATGTATGCATACTCATAATCATCCTAAAGATCAAAATACGAATATTTCTAATCAAACGTTAAATTCCTATATTTCATAATCCGTTCTTTCTTCCTTTGTGGGAAGTTTAAAACAACATATGTTTATTGAAGTAAAGGTCGATTAGTCAACATGCTCATATATCCTTTAGCAAAATAAGTATACTAGCTATATTTCTTTATGTTTTTCAAATTATACAAACAATTTACAAACTTCGATTATACTTAGAGATATGGGATAAGAAGATTCTACCATTCTTTCTTGGTGGTAGGGCAGCTACGGAAAGTGAGTTGGTTATCGGACAGAGTAACTTCCTACAGTATACTTCCGGTAGTTTTGAAAGAGAAAGGTTTCTCTCGAAACTAGATCTTAACTATACCACTTAAACTTTTTGGATCGAAATGGTAGTCGAGTGGTGGTTTAGTAGCTATTTAGGATGAATTTCTTGAAGAACACAAAAAGAACTCAAGAACAAAGGAAGAACAAGTAAGAACAAGGCAAGAACACAAAGATTTCTAGAGAGAGAAGTTGAAGGATGAAGGTGTGAGTTGAATGGCAAGTGAGGGGTCCTATTTATAGCAAAACTTGGCCTTCTCTCTCCCCCTGTCTTAGCCGAATTCTCTCTCTCTCTCTCTCTCTCTCTCTCTCTCTCTCTCTCTCTCTCTCTCTCTCTCTCTCTCTCTCTCTCTCTCTCCCCCATGGAATTTGCTCCATGGTCTTGTCTTATCAAGCATGCCATGCCTTCCTCACTTGTCATTTCCATTTTAGGCCATACCTAGGTGATCATGAAGGGTTTTTAGCTTTGTCATGTCCTAGAATGGTTTGCTTGCAAGAAAGAACAAAATAAAAGGCTAGGGTTATGTTTAAAAAAGCCTAGAATGGGTTGTCATGTAGCAAATAGGCTTAAGGCTAATAGGTAGCTTGTGCAAGTATCCAAACACATGCACACACTCCACCCTCTCCCTTACTCTCTCAGCCTCCTTCTCCCTCTCGGCTTCCCTCTCCCTCTCCCTCTCCCTCTCGCTCTCTCTCTCTCTCTCTCTCTCTCTCTCTCTCCTTCTTGTATTAGGTGTATATGTATATCTATATGCATCGTACACTTAGGCACCAAGTAGACTTATTAAGGTTAGGAAAAGAGAAATGATAAGAGGTTAAGGCTTTCAAGTGCATTGTATTGTCCATTGGTCAACATTTTTCCTAGAAAGTGCATATATGGATATATAGACATATATAGGCATGCTTATAATAGGCTATAAGGTGTATAAACCTATATATAAGCACATATTTGTACTTGGAGAATTTAAGAAAATGACTTTGGTGGGCAATTTAGGTTTAAGGCTATTAGTCTCAGGGTTACATGCATGGCAAGGCTAAGTTTGCTTCTTTTGAAAGCAAAATGATGGCTTCCTATGATCCATGATTTGTCTTGTCAAATCACATATTCATTGGCAATTTAATGTCCATTATCAAAGGGATAAAAATTTCCCTAACAATTATTGACCAATGGGTAAAGAGATAATGATGATAGGTACGGCCTTGAAATGACTAGTCATGGGTATAATAATTACCTCTAATAGTCTAATGGTTCAATTAGGGTCAGGAGGGATTCACAAGGCTCAAAGATGGTCAAAAAGGTCCATCTAGAGTATAGAAGGACCCATTACCTTAATTTCTCTTTTCACTTATTATTCCAAAATCAAATCTAATTTTTTTTAAAAACTCGTCCTAACACAACATAAATTGTCCAACATGTAAATTATTGCGAGAAACATATATACTAGCATATATGTCAAATATATTCCCTCTAAAGTACCATTTTAACCAACATGAATCCATTTATCCTAACTTTTTTTTTAACAAGTCCTTTGGGCTAGTTGGGGTTTGGGGTATTTTTTTTGGTTTTTTTTTTTGTTAAAAAAAATGAAAAAAGTATAAAACAACTGTCTTATTTGTCTAAAATACAATCTTATTTGATTTTTTCAACATCGATCCATATTGTTATACTTTTCTGATTCATCTCAACGAGATGAACGATTAATTCCAAAAATTACAACGAAAAAGCTAAAAACAAAGTTACAAAAAGTAAAAAATACCGAAATAAAATTTCATACTTATAAGTTAAAAAGAATGCAGCCTAATTCTAAAGTAGTCCTTGGTGAGACATTAAAACCCAAAATGGGACCAACAAGAAATACCGAGAAGTTTTTGGGTGCCGAGCGGGTATTACGTGATGGTACCCATCGGCGATCCGGACCATCCAAGCATTGATCCAACGGCTCGGATATATTTCCGCTCTCCTCTCTCACCTTTCCATTCTCTCTTCTATTTTTCTCTCTCTAAAATTCAGATCGTCCAAAATATATAATTTTGGATGATTCGAATTGCCGACAGAGTATCACGCGTGTGCTACCCTACCAGCACCTCAAAATTTTTCAGGGTTACAATAAGTAAAGGACTACAGCTGCAATAATAATTTTGGACGGTTTGAATTTCTAACAGAATACCACATATGTGGTACCCTACCGGCAGAGCCGGCTTATAGCCAAGACCGGGGAAGCCGGCGCTTCTGGCCCTCGAAAAAAATTAAAAACGAGGGGCCCCTAATTTTTAGGATCCCTATATATATATATGTTTGTGTGTGTGTGTCCCAAAAAAATTGCATTAGTCTCCTTTACACAAAATTGGCCCAATTGAAATTTAGGAGCCACAATTAAAATAGGCCTAAATTGTGAAATTACTCATTAGAAACACTGAGGCATTAAAAAAAAGAAAGAAAATAGGGCGTATTCCATAACAAATACATATTCTTTATTTGTTTTGAATTTGCTATTTTGATTTCTATTAATACTACTCCCTCCGTCATAATTTGTTTGTCCAATTTGAAAAATACAACTTTTTAAGGGAATACAATCACTGCATCAATAAATAATCAACTTTCCAAAAGTTGCCCTCCAAAATTTTTGAAAAAAATTACTTTAGTTCATATGGTAAGGGACAAAAAGAAAATTTTGTAGCTTTTAATCTCTTGGTCTTTTAAAGTGGACAAACATTTTGGGACAAGTAAAAGTCAAAAATTGGACAAACAAATTGGGACAAAAAAAATAAAAATACATAAAAGTTTCATTTTCGAAGTGCGCTTCCGGCCCCCGAAAATCTTGAGCCGGCCCTGCCTACCGGCACCTCAAAATTTCACACGATTTTACCACAAGTAAAGGGCTACGGCTGCGATAAAATATTACAGCGACCTTGTCTGAATCATTAATAATACTTTAACTCCACGCAAATCCCGGAAATGAACCAAAGGAATAAACTTTTTTTTCCACGTGTAAGTTGTACTCCAATGATCTCACCCCGGCCCTCCCCCTCCCCCCGCTCTCCATGTGTCCGCACCTCCTCAGTATAGTATTTTTAATAACCGAATGTCTAAGTCAGCTCCGTTCCAGAAATTTTTTTAAAAAATAAGCAATTTATTTCATATTTTTAAATTCAAAAATAAAATAAATGAAAAAATAATTTTTCATTTTTTTTCTATCATATAAAAGATCTCATTGAGATCTTCCAAACAAGATCTATATTACATATTTTTAGATTTCTATAAACCCATAATATTTGAATTTGAAATTGCCTTCTAAAAAAATAAGGACTTATTTTTTGTTCCGAAACGGAGCCTCAGTTTGTTGCATGCATTTCGACTACAAGGCTCTGAACTTTGAAATTAACGACCGAGTAAACACTCTAGTGGCCTCAAGGTAAATGTGTGAAATATTTGACCTCCGCATAATTCGAACCAGCAACCTCATGGAGGACAAGTCTTCTATATACAAGCTGGTATTTGTTTACACGCATAAGTAAATATTAAAGCATTATTCCTCTTAGAGCTTTTGGGGCTTTTTGAATTTTGTCTTTACTTATTTTTTTGAGTCATTCTACAACCACACCCAAATACACACCCATACTCACAATAGGGGTGAAGCCCGCACACACTACACACCCAGTGTGTGTGGGTCCTACCTTTATTGTGAGTATGAGTGTGTATTTGGGTGTGTGATTGGATGTGGTGTTAGAAAAATTGTATTTTTTTTGTGTTTGTTAGTTTTCCGCCAATTTTTTTGTGGATTATTGATTTATCTATTTTTTAAAACTTTATCTTGGATATTTTCAAAAATACTTGGGTAAAAGTATTTTTTTTTTTACTTTTCCAATCCTTCTCGTCAAAAATGAATCAACAATTTTTGAAAGTTTAGCGCAAAACTAGCGAACGCAAGAAAAAATTGAATAATGATAAAAAAAAAAACTTAAAAAGCTCAAGAAAACCCCCAAAAATCTTGAACAAGGTCTGAATCCAAAATGCTAAATTATAGTTCTATTTTTTTTCCTTGACAAAGAAAGACATCAAATCATTCCTGGATATAGTAAGAGTGGATTCCAGGAGGGAAAAGAGCTTATTATTTTTTAAGAAGGCAATTTCAAACAAAAAAATTATGGGCTTATTGAAATATAAAAATATGCAATATAGATCTTGTTTGAAAGATTTCATCGAGATCTTTTGTATGATGCAAATAAATTAAAAAATTATTTTTCATTTACATTATTTTTGAGTTTGTTCTTCTTGCGCATCCTTTTATTTTCAGTTAATTTTTACTTTTGGAGATAAGACTACAATTTAAGTACTTCATCAGCCCATTTTTTAGATTTCAGTATTTCATTTTGCATTGTTCCTTAATAAGTGTTTATTTTATAAAGTTAGTGAGTAAAAATTGGTATTATTTCCATTTTGCCGATATAAGTGTAACATAGAGTAAGTCGAAAAGTTATCTTTTAGAGTTTAATGATACGTCTCCATAAAAAGTTGAATTCACAAAATGAGACTCTTAAAAAGGGATGGAGGGAGCAGTATTTTTTTTCGAGGATGAGATAAGTGATAACAACCTCAATTGAATATATTTATTACTCTCTCCGTCCGGATTTAATAGATTTTTTTGGAGTTTATGTCATTTTTCAATCGATTATATATTGTAATTTATAATGTTTTATGCAATTTTGAAAACATTGTCATATAGAACTAATTGAGATCTCTATCAAATATGATACATATTAAATATAAAATTTATTATCAATTTATAGATACTCCTATAACTCATTTTTTATCTAGTTAGAATTGAATGAGAAACTATTAAATCCGGACGGAGAGAGTATTTATGTTTCCTAAAGGTAAGGTCAATTGATTTCGCTATCTGACACTGACACAACATAAATTTTAATGACACGAAATATGTACAATCTATTACATCATCCTAAGCCAAAATTTTGTATATGACATATGTTATTATTACATTACGAGCTCTGTTATATGGAAGGAAAACTTGCAAGAAATCACACAAGGAAAAATGTGTTTAGATTCATTTCGGATTCTACAAAAATTTTAAAAAATATTTATAAATTTATAAATATTATTCTATGGGGCTCTGTAAAAAACTAGTTTCAATGGATATCGATAAGTATTACTTTTGGATTCCTAGGAGCAAACTGCTCAGTTTCGCCCTATGAATCCAAAAGTAATACTTATCGATATACATTGGAGCTGATTTTTTACAAGGCCCCATAGAATAATATTTAAAAATTTATGGATATTTTTCTAAATTTTTTTAGAATCCGGAATGGACCTAAATATGCTTTTCCTTGCGCATAAAATTTCTGTCTACATTTAAAGCATGGATCATTTAGGTTATTTTGTTTTGCTAATTTTATCTACTTAACAGTTATCAATGCCAACGAAATATTTTCAAAGGAGTTATTTTTCTCTGCTCTCTTACTCGCTAATCCTAAAGAAGCCGTCGCCCCCCATCTCCCTCCTCCCAGGGTTCTACGCCCCAATGGGTGACGGAATGAGAGGGATTTCTCCCCCTTGTGCATGGGATTTTTCCATCTCCCAATCTAAGATTTCTGAGATTTTCTTTCGCTCCCCCTTCACCCCCATCCTCCTCCTCTCCAAACCACCATCTGCCAACCCTCCTCCACCTCTTCCTCTGTATAATCCGACGGCTTTTGGAGACAGTGCCTTAAAAATAGTGGTCGTCGGAGGCATCCTCCCCCTGCCGAAATGAGAGATCTATGAAGGTGGATAAAATCTGCTCCGGCTCTATTGCCCGTTTTTCTCTTCTTTTTTTTGGTTTTCTTCATTGGTGTCCCCTGTGTAGGATTTTTCTCCGTTTGTGTGGCTTCTATCACTCATGTGTGAGTGTTTTTGGATATTTTCTACAGTGCTCTTTCTATTTGGAGTGATGAGTTTAGTTGAAGTTGGGTGTAGGTTTTAGACTGAGTCCCTCCTATTTGATTTCTTGATCCCTTATTCAGAGATGAAGTTTCCTCTTAATGAACTGGCTCTAATGAGGTTAGGCCAATCACTGATTTACGTCTCACTGCTCACTCTCAATGTGTATACAAGCCTTCTCAACAAAGACTTCTGGCCGAGTGTAGTTCGTATGGTGTGGATGCAAGTGTAGAGGATTAAGTTTCTATCGTAACCGACTTAGTTAGTGGAATGTCGGTTTAGTAAAGTAGTTAGGGGTATTCTGTTGTGTTTTGTTGCCAGTGGTATAAGAGAATATCGATTCTCATCTGTATGATTCATTCAAGAATTCAATGAGAGATTTACGTTTTCTATCACTCTTGAATCTATAATATCACCGGTTATCTCATTTTGGAAAAAAAAAAAAAACAGTTATCAATGCCTAAACTTTATGTTTTCCCCATTTGGATCAAAATATGAAATCAGCAAGAGATCGAGTTCGGAGAGAAATATAAACCCAAATGCTCCACTCCCACAAACAAAAACAGGATTTTGAGCACATCTACCTTATAAATCAATGAACTTGAGAAAGCCTATAATATTTAGGCACCCCAGTACACACCCCGTGTAATTAAATATGTTACGTCTATTTTGGACAAATGTTTCGCCTCTTAAGGGGCGTTCTAGGAAGTGTTCCTATTTTAAAAGTTCCTTTTCTTTCAATTTTCAAACTCAATATAATGAAAATGAAAATTAATTTTTTAATTTTTTTTGCACCGTATGAAAGATCTCAATGAAATCTTTCAAATAAGATCCATATTGGTAGAAAAATTATTTGCGTAAACACATGATTTTTGAGCTTGAAATTACCTTATTTCTGAAACAATAATTTTTTGAGAATCCGGAACACCCCCTTAGTGGTACTTAAATGTTATTCCTCTAATTGGCAAATGATATGCCTCTCAATGGTTAAGGGTGCATACGGTATGCATTGTTACGTCTATTTGATAAAATGTTACACTTATTTGGTAAAATATTATGCCTACTTGTAAAATGTTGCGCCTCTCAATGATAAATGTTACACCTCTTAGTGGTAAATGTTATGAGTGCATATCGTACACGAGGTGTGCACCGTAATCGAATATTTTATTCTTCGTTTATGAGCTCCCCAAAAAGATTTTAGGTGCATGGATTTCTTTTAATTTTGTCATCCTTCCATTGTTTTGCATCCTTTTCACGTACCCTCGGTCAGACACTTAATGATATCCAATCGAGCTAATTTTTTGCAAATTTTTTCTACTCGTTGAGCTCTATGAAGTGAACGGTTTTCGATGACGATTACTACGTGGACATGATTAATATCCCATGATTCGAACAAATTTTTATGGTAAATGGTTCAAATAAACAAAAAACCATTCAATCTGTGTATCGTCATGGAAACCTTCATTAATAATCATGGTAAGAATACCCAAACAAGCCATAAATAAATAAAAAATCAACGAACAAGACGAGAAAAAAAACATGAATATTCAATCGCCGATTCATGGTTAATAAACCATGAATACCCAAACCATATAAACAAAAAAAAAACTTCAAATCATTACATCTTGAAGATTTGCTCCGGCGACAACGATAACACCCACTTCTCCGTTAAACTTCATTGACGATAGAAGATGATTGATTGGCGAAAGGGAGGAGGGAATCGGTCGATAGCAACGGTACCGAAGGGAGATTTCTGTCGGCTTCATTGATGACGACGGAGGATGATTGATCGGCGAGAGGGAGGAGGGAAACGGCGGCGATAGAGCGGAAGACGTCGGACGACGAGTGGATCGCCGCCCACCGGAGGTCGTGTGAATGGCGGCGGTTGTTTATGGAGGACGAATGGAGGACTTTGGAGAGAGAGAGAGAGAGAGAGAGAGAGAGAGAGAGAGAGAGAGAGAGAGAGAGAGAGAGAGAGAGAGAGAGAGATAGATATGCTTACTTATATATAATCCCACCCGAATTTTTGGGATCCATAATTTTAGGGATTGAACGGAAATCGTGGGACAAGATGGGAAAGATTACGTTTTGGTCTAATTTTCTGGAATATATATATAGAGTTAGGTTCCGGTGAGGGATCCCTCATTTTATTAATATGCGGGACTCCCCTTTCCGATTGAATTTCGATGATTCGAGCCGCTCAAAGTGATCAGAACGTGATTTTAAGGGTCCCCGTGAGAAATCAGCAAAAAAAATGACCGGGAAGGGCTTCATCCGAGCAGTTTTCATTGAACGGTTCAAAAAAACTGCTCGGATGACGCCCTTTCCGGTCATTTTTTTTGCTGATTTCTCGCGGGGACCCTTAAAATTACGTTCTGCACACATTGAACGGTTCGAATATTCAAAATTTAATCAAAAAATGAAAGTCCCTCATTTTAACAAAATGAGGGATCCCTCACTTGAAAATTTCTCTATGTATATATATATATATATATATATATACATACATATATAGAGTCCGGTTCCCCTAAGGGATCCCGCACGGGCTTACCGTGCGGGACTCCCTTTTCCCGATCAAATTGCGATGATCCGAGCCGCTCAAAGTGATCAGAACGTGATTTTAAGGGTATCCGCGAGAAATCAGCAAAAAAAATGATCGAGAAGGGCTTGATTCGAACAGTTTTTATTGAACGATTCAGTAAAAAATTGCTCGGATCAAGCCCTTCCCGATCATTTTTTTTGATTATTTCTCTCAAGTACCCTTAAAATCACGTTCTAAACACATTGAGCGGCTCTGATCGTCGCAATTCGATCGGGAAAGGGGAGTCCCGCACGGTAAGCCTGTGTGGGATCCCTCATTGGATATAAAGTGTGTATATATATATATATATATATATATATATATATATATATATATTAGGGGCACTTTTGGTATAAAAAAAATAGGGATTAAATCATAACTGTTCAAAAAATGAAGGATGAATACTTAAGTTGAATGAGATTTGAGAATGGATAATTAAGCCTCCCAAAAGAAAAACCCAGCTAATAATCAATAAAAAAGAAGAAGAAGGAAAACCCAATTCAAACAATAAGCATGACCGCAAAAATAAAGTGAATAATAAAATTTAAGGAGTAGAGAATTTATATGTTATGAAAACAGAAATATAGTAATAGTAAATAGCAAAAATAAATTATTTTACATAAAGTGAAAAGTAAAATTTATCTATTCTATGTGATTTGCCGACATTGCCGAGGGAGGTGGCATGGTAAGTACATGTTGGAGTGTTTTTACAGTCATTAGTAATAAGGGCAATTCTTGTTTTAAATTGGTTCTTTCAAAAATTAAAGACCTTAATTAACTCACATCGATTCACATATAGCTTTAATCGTTATAAACTTGCTTCAATAATTAATACTAAATTCATTTCATGAAAAAAAAATTGAACTATATATACTAAACAGTCCACTAGCCTGAATGATTTCAGCTCAAATTCCCGTATAGCTAACGACATAAAATCGGGAAATGACTGGTTGGTCCAATTTTTCGTGGAAGGTTCTATGCGGACCCCCTTTTGTAAGGTTTATCTCTTTCATGCCCTTTTTAAAGATGCATTCACAATTTTGTCCATTTGCAGAATTTTTATTTTGTCCTCTTCCAGAATTCTTGGAGGTGTGAATTCTTGGGATGTCAATTCTTGGTGTGAATTCTTGAGGGGTGTGAATTTTTATTGTGAATTCTTAGGTCATGTTTGGTAGCTATTCTATTTTCTGTTTTCATTTCCAGAATTTTCAAAAATTAACTTTGAAAGTTTGTTCAGTGCACTACTTCCACTTTCAAATTCTGGTAATTACTTTCACTATTTTCATAATTTGAGGAAGTAACAAAACCCAACCTTCACTATTTTTAGAAACAAAAAATTCAAGAGGTCTTTTTTTTATTTCCTCCTCCCCCACCCCCCACCCCCCATGCCCGTGGAAGCTATTTTCTCTCTCTCTCTCTCTCTCTCTCTCTCTCTAGAAATTTTTTATTTCCGGGTGGATACCACATGGTGCCCTCTCAGCGCATCGAGGCTGTTCAAAAGTGTTTTGGATGGTCCGGATTTAAAAAAAAAACTTTTCTTTGAAAAAGTTAAATTCTTCCCTGGAAAGCTTTTTTTTAAATTCAGACCATCCAAAACACTTTTGGACGGCTTGGATGCATTAGCGGGCATCAAGTGGAATATATCCACCCGGCATTGAAAAACTTCTCCTCTCTCTCTCTAACCCAGGCCATCAAAGCTACTCTTTCTCTCTCTCCAAATATAGCGATCAAGAAATCCACTCTCTTCCAAATACAAGCCAAGAGAAATTGTAAAAATTAACCTATTTTGGATAGGAGCCTATGGAGCTTCAAAAACTCTTGAGAAGCCGGCGGAACACTCGCGTCAAGCCTAGAACCGGCAGGTTGTGTTTTATGTTAAAAGTGTGAGAGAGAAGGCAACAAATCTTTAGATCTTTAGGCAAATTAAGCTGTGGATAAATGGATTTGATGACAATTTCGGTGACAATATACGTTAGTTGGAGTGTAGATAAACGAAAATGTTATTCAATTGAGCTTGATTGAGTTGGGTCCTTTGATGTTATTATGTGTTCACGTACCAACTAATTTGCTTTTTTTTTTTTTTGGAAACAAGTTAACACAAACTTGTTTTCTGCTTTTACCTTCTTCTTTTTTTACTAAAAAGTAGAAACTGGTTTCAGGAAATAGAAACAAGAAACAAAAAAGTGGCAGCGTTACCAAACAGAACCATGTTTTTGTTTTGGTTTTTTGGTGGTGTGAATTCTTGAATTCTTGGGGGTGAGAATTTTTTTTTTCTTGGCAAACGAAACATTTTATGTATTTTTTTTGGAAACAAGTTAACACAAACTTGTTTTCTGCTTTTACTTTTTTTTTTAATAAAAAGTATAAACTGGTTTCAGGAAATAGAAACAAGAAACAAAAAAGTGGCAGAGTTACCAATTAAACAGAGCCATGTTTTTGTTTTGTTTTTTTGGTGGTGTGAATTCTTGAATTCTTGGGGGTGAGAATTTTTTTTTCCTTGGCAAACGAAACATTTTATGTAACTCGAAAGGGGAATATCGAGGGAAAAAGCAGGAAAGCATAAAAAGCTTAATTGCGCAAAAGAAAACAGAAACACTCATCCAACCAACAATTGAAATTATTTGGTGTGAAATTTTTGTGGTGTGAATTCTTAAATTCTTAGGGGTGTGAATTCCGGAGAGAATCAAGATGGCGGCAAGGCTAGAATCAAGGTCGTCAGCAAGGCAGGTGCCCTTGGTGACTCCGTCACCGTCAGCTCACGAGAAGAACAAGATCACCGTCACCTCCAGCACTTACTCTTTTAACCTTGAGCAACATGAGCGGAGTTATTTTGGGTAAATCACTCAAAACGGGGCCTGGACTGGTATGATTAGACGCGCGCTAGGCTGGATAGGTAGATTGGTACAAAAAGGGGCCGGCTTGGAAGAATTCCGACATAAAATGGTATTTAAGTGTCACATCGAATGATTAATATGAAGCGTTGTGCCGTACCAATAGTATTTGCATGACCATACCAAACGATTTCAGTTTCACACAAGTTCCTGTGGACCATATAGGGTGGTTTAGGCTCCGTTTGTTTTAAAGTAAATTGTTTTGTGATGTAAAAGATTTTTCCTATGAAATGATTTGTAAAAAACAAAAGTTCTATTTTTATTTTTCGGTGTTTGCTTGATAGCTGTAAAATGATGTATGTATATGTATGTTTGTATGTATTACATACATAACTTTGTTTCCTTTGATGAAAAAGCACATGGTTAGGTCATAGGTGGATGAGATTGGGGCTGTGGGGGAGATCAATAAAGTAATATGATTATTAGTCGAGTAGCGAAGGTAAAGTTCAAAAAATGACTTACCACCTTTTAAAAGAAAAATATTTTCAACCATATGAAGTAAAATATTTTATCTGGTAAAATATTTTTCTGTCTTTTACAAAGCCAAACACGAAAAAATAAATAAATTTTTTTTACACCAAACAAACGGAGCCTTAATTTATTGGGACCAAAAAATAATTAAAAAAATTTAGAAAAATATTTTACACCCAAACAAATGGAGCCTTAATTTGGGAAAAAATTGAAAAAACAAAGGGTGTGAGCATACTGCATACTACAGGCTCACACTTCATCATGATCAATTCTGTATCTAATGCCAACTGCAGAGCATCTCTTTACAAATGCTCATTAAGGTGAAAGATTTGTGGGGCTTATTCGGGACCCACCAAACTAATTTAAAGCCGTTATGATCGATTCTCCTAATTTTGGAGCAATTATTTATTTTTTGATCTGAGTGTGATGTTTTGAACCCTTCAGAGTTTTATGATCTACGAGGATTATGACCTTCATAAGGTGCGGAATTTCTATTGTATTGCAAAGTTAATTAGTAATTAAGGTCCCCAATTTGAGATGAGATATGACCTTTTTCGATTCGTGTTCAACAAGAGTATATATACTTTTTCCGTCCGGATTTAATTGTCTCTAGTTCTATTCTAACCGGCTAAAAAATGGGTTATATCTTTGAATTCGTAATAAATTTCAGATCGAATATGGACCTTATTTAATAGATCTCGATTAGTTCTATAATACAATGTTTTCGAAATTACGTAAAACATAATAAATTGGGAGACATAATCGATTGAAAAATGGCACGAACTCCAAAAAAATGACTATTAAATCTGGACGGAGGGAGTGTGTGTGTGTATATATATACAGTAAGCTTCTAATGCGGACCTCCGCATCCAAGCAAAGTGCGGACCACCCCATTTCTCCTCTTTTCCGATTGAATTTTGATGATCCGAGCCGTTCAATGTGTTCAAAACGTGATTTTAAGGGTAGGTGTGAGAAATTGGCAAAAACAATGACCGAAAAGGACTTGATTTGAACAATTTTTATTTGAACCGTTTAATAAAAAATAAACAAAAATTGCTCGGATGAAGCCCTTCCCGATTTTTTTTTTTTGCTGATTTCTCGCGAGTACCCTTAAAATCACGTTTTGAACACATTGAGCGGCTCGGATCATCGAAATTCGATCGGAAAAGAGGAGGCCCGCACATTGCTTGGATGCGGAGGTCCGCATTAGAAGCTTATTATATATATATTTTGCAGAAAGAAAAAGAGAATAAAAGAATGTTCAGATTATGCTAGCAAAGAGTTCATTTACGTCATAATTAATTTACCTTTTCAAGTAACTAGGCTGTGTATATGGTAGGGTTACTTATCCGAATTACAAGGGGTTATCGCTAGGACTTACAAATTCTATCAATAGTCATCAACAAAATATGGAGTTGTTAACAGGCATGGATAAATATCCCATAACATAGACCATCTTACTAGTACAACATGTCTCTTTCAAGGACTGTCTAATAGCACGATTCGTCTTATGAGCATAATTCATCTTAGTTACCTAAGCACACAATAATAGATAACCATTGAATATATAACTTGGTATTTGAGCACTAGCACACAAATACTCAATAGATTGAATATAATAAAAACATTGCATTCGATCATAGTGAAAAGGGTTCTTATTAAAAAATCGATTCGAATAAACACTAATTGGGATCTAGCAACGGCCAAAAGCGTCACTAAAGAACACAAAAATCGTCGCTAAAGGTTATACCAACGGTTCACCAACCGTCGCAAGATATCCGTCACTGTAGAGGTATAGCGACGGTTTTGACGAGCGTTGGTACAGATTTTTTTTTAGTAGCAGTTTCTTTAGCGATGCTTATGACCGTTGCTAAAGACAAATTATTATTATTTTTTTCTGAAAAATCACCATTGTGGGACGTAATGGCCACGTGTCCTCCACGTGGTGCTGACCAGGCACCCACATGTCACCCGCTTGGCGCTGACGTGTCAACCCGTGTCGCTCGCTTAGCGCTGATGTGGCACCCACATGTCGCCCGCATGGCACGCGTGGTGCTGACGTGTCAACCTGTGTCGCCCGCATGGCAG
Source organism: Rhododendron vialii (assembly GCF_030253575.1). Taxonomy (NCBI): domain Eukaryota; kingdom Viridiplantae; phylum Streptophyta; class Magnoliopsida; order Ericales; family Ericaceae; genus Rhododendron; species Rhododendron vialii. The sequence continues at coordinate 17,057,837 of NC_080558.1, forward strand.
CGTGCAACAAATTTTTCTCCTCCTGGGAATCGAACCCAGGACCTCCCTTTCTCACGCGCGCGAACGAGCTGAGCTAGCACATGCAACACTTGTATTAAATGAAGCACCTACTAATATTTATACTATATTAACTAGATTTTTCTAAATCCAATTTTTTAGTAACGGTTATTAAAAACCATCGCTATAATCGGATTTATAGTAACGGTTATTGAAAATCGTCGCTATATTCTAGTTTTTAGTAACAGTTATTAAAAACCGTCGCTATAGTCTTGTAATCTAGTAATGGTTGCATGAAAACCGTCGCTATAGTCATGTTTCTAGTAACGTTTTGCAAATCTATACACCATCTACACCAACAGTTTTTTCAAGTGTTACTAAAAAAACTGTTGGGAGATCCCAAATTTCTTGTAGTGAAATAAACCTAAATCCTACATATAAACAAATTAAGTTCTTTGAGTCAATGCTTTATCTCTTTACAAACAATAATGCTAGATACACATCAATCTGTCACATCCTAATCACATTTCTCTCACATATGGAGTATATGTGTGAAAATTTCATAATAAATGTGTGGACCTCGCATGTATGTGAAATAAATGTCACAAATTGATGTGTCCGTAGCATTTATTACAAACAAATGCTCATTAAGGTGAAAGATTTGTGGGGCTTATTCTGGACCCACCAAACTTATTTAATTATGATAGATTCTCCTAATTTTGGAGCAATTATTGTCATCAACCACAGTGAGATGCTTTGTTTTTTTTTTGGATCTGACTGTGATGTTTTGTTCCCTTCATAGTTTTTTGATCTATGAGAGGATTATTACCTTTATAAGATGCGGCATTTCTATTGTATTGCAAAGTTAGTAATTAAGGTCCCCAATTTGAGATGAAATATGACTATTTTCGATTCGTGTTTGACAAGAAAATATTTTTTTGCAGAAACAAGTGAATAAAAGATATTAAAAGAATATACGGATAATGTTAGCAAAGAGTTCATTTAAGTCATAATTAATTTACCTTTTCAAGTAACTTGGCGGTGTATATGTTAGGGTTACTTATTCGAATTACTAGGGATTATCGCTAGGACTTACAAATTCTATTGATAGTCATCAACGAAATATGTAGTTGTTAACAGGCATGGATAACTATCTCATAACACCGACCGTCTTACTAGTACAACATGTCTCTTTCACGGACTATCTAATAGCACGATCCCTCTTACGAGCATAATTCGTCTCACTCACATAACTTGGTATTTGAGTGCTAACACACAAATACTTAATAGATTGAAAATATTAAAAACATTCCATTCGATCATAATGAAAAGGGTTCTTATTTTAAAAAATCGATTCGAATAAATAAACCTAAATCCTACATATAAACAAAGTTCTTTGAGTCAAGGCTTTATCTTCTCCTAGATGGGGGTTTAGCTTGCGATGAAGAAGAGGAACTCACTTGGAATTAAAGAACACATGAGGAACATAAGGTTTCTCTCTCTTCTCTTGTCTTTAAACAAAAAGTTGGAACCCTTAAACATTGTTTGTTTAGAACTCCCATTTATAGTCAAAGCCCTAAAAATTGCATCATCACGTTCTAATTACAATGGACCACACAATCTTCTTGCAGTTTGTGAAAGTCAATAGAGACGTAAAAATAGCATTTTACAAGCTAAATAAGAAAGATTGGTCCATTGTAACTAGGATTTAATGAAATTAGGCAAATTCTATCAAATTTTCTAGCGGATAAATTACGACAAGGGAGTAATTTGTTATGAGATGGAGGTACTTTGTAATTTCCCAAACTTAAGAGGGCAATCTATTATTTTTAGAAATCTTGGGTGATTTTTGTAATTTCTTTAATGAAAGTTGCTTGCCTCAGAGCCACAAAAGATGGGCTAGAACGGACACAAGACCCCATCACCTTTGCAAACATCATACGAAAAAGTCATTTGGCTTTGTTTTTTTTGTTTTTGTTTTTGTTTTTGTTTTTTTGGGAGAAATGTTACAATAAACAACTGTATTTGAATGTATATGATACGTATCCCTTAAATCATCTCGTAGTTTTGCACTGAAGTTCATAACCAGTGTTTTAAAATTCGTAAATCAAACATCAAAACAAAAACTCATTGCATGCAAATATTACAAATTCGAGGTTGATGTCATGAATTTTATGCAACATATTATGAATTCTATGCGATTTAAGAGGGCGCTTACCGATCACACCCAAATAGAAATATTGTGTATGGTAGCACTTTTTTTTTGGTTTTGCATTCAATCAAATAAATTGGGTGTTTGCTGAAGCTTCTCTAATATGTCTATTTTTTTTATTTTTATATCATTTGATTTGGCACAACTTCTTCTCTTGCCTAGTATCGCCAGATCAGATGAAATTTTACATAAATTTTAACTTCATTCATTTTTTTTCGTAACCTAATATATCCCTAACCTCAACTCAACCAATCACAATGGGCATCAAATTTCATCTAATAGAATTTCGAACAGGTAATCTCACAACGCAGCATAATTACACAACCGTTGAACCAACTGCGCTGGTCACTTAACATTAATTCACACCAATATTGATCGTAAATTTGGTTATATACCGGAGTATACGGCACTGTTTCGATTAGCAATACTTTAGGGGAGAACAAATATTCACCTTTTAAGTATCCACATTACTACGCACATGTGAACTTCCACTGATCGCGCTACTACAATTTGGTACTAGCAATTACTATATGGTTGGAATTTCTACTAGCTATATATCTGTCTGGGTACTGCTTGAAGTTATTTTTAGTACTACTATAAATAATTTTTTTTAGTACTACTAAAAATTAATTCATCCATCAATAAGGGTACTCTCGTTTTGCAAGTGTCATTAATATATAACATTTAATTTTGGGATTGTCAGTAGTAAAAGTTAGTCCTTGACACTGTCAGTAAATTAATTGCTTTATTTTCCTTTTGAACGACATTTTATTGGTGAATTATAATAAGGCAACTAATAAAGCGATTTATTGTTGTGTTATCGCTAATTAATTTACTTGTTGCCTTATAATGTTGAGTTCAATTTCATCAAGCATGCGTAAAAATAAGCTTTATATTTCGGTTGATTTGATTTGATAAAAGCTATACATAAAACCATGATCGATATTTTTTTTTTTTGTTAATCAATAGAATAGATCATTTTTACAGAGTACAAATCCGAGACACTTCATCAATTGTGAGAGTTCACGGGATAACCAAGCCCAACAACTTAACCAATACAAGAAATAAGTTCATTACAGGGTAGAAACGTAGAAAGAAAAAAAAAAAGCTCTCTAAAGAAAAAACACCCATACGCAGGTAGCTAGGTAGAATTGAACTCTTGACCACTACATACGTAGTAAGTATGATGCTGAATCACGAAAATGAAAACAGAGAAATCAAAGCAAAGTAACACCTCTGAATTATCAACACTCTCGATGACCCGGAGGAGAAGGATGACTTGAAGGATCGTGATGATATTGAGGAAGGAGCTTCTCTCTCCTTGGAGTTTTAATACCGAGGTTTGGCCTTTGGTTTGCCCCCTTGATTTGCTCGTTTGTGCATTGGTTTTTCTCTTTTCGTTGATTGGGCTACTTTTCCAGATATGTTTGGATTGGTGTTGATGATTCGGTGCTTTGATTTTCATTTATGCTTTCTAGGTACTGGTGTTTTCAAGTTGGTCTTATTTAGTTTTTTTTTTTTGGTCGTTGTTTTGCTTTTCTTTTAGTCTTGGGTGACTTTTTGCCGGTGTACTTTTGATCCTTTTGATCGTTGTAATCCTTTATAAGAATTACTAATAAATCCTTTTGCTTAGAAAAAAAAAAACTCACATGTAGAGATAAATATTTTCTAAGATATTTGGCACATATCGTGGGCTGAATTCCTAAGGATATCGACAAGTTGGGAACCGACCCTGCACGGATTATTGTGTGGGGCCCACTCTGAATCCAGCACGGATTTTGTAATCAGAATGAGAAAATGAAAGATTGGATCAAACGCTTACAAGTATCAGATTGAACTGATTTTTACGAGAACTCTTGAAAAATTATCATAAAATTATTGAACTACTCGGATAATTTCATAAAAGGATTGTATCGTAGATCCAATCAGCTGACTCTGATGCCGTGAGTAGCAATCACAGTAGCTCATCCCAAAAGACTACATAAAGGTCCCTAGCTATATGGATCATTACTCTTGCTAAGGCTGTATTTTTTTTAACTTAGCTTTTTCCTTCGTTTTATGAATTTTGTTCGTGTTTTTTAAATTTTTGTTGGATTCCCGTAATATTTTTTGGATTAATCATTCATCTCAATGAGTGAAATCTAAAAAGGAGTACAAAATTATAATTGAAAGAAAAAAAAAGGTTCACTAAAGACGAAAAAAGTATCAAACAACCATTTTATTTGTCTAAAATGCCATCTTATTTCAATATTTTTAACATCGGTCCGTATTTTTATACTTCTCCTGTTCGTCTCGGCGAGACGAATGGTTAATCTCAAAAATTACAACAAAAAACTAAACTAAAAGTTACAAAAAATAAAAGATATTGAAATAAGTTTCAGACTAACAAGTTAAAAAGAATGCAGTTCCTAATATTTGTTATAATAAGGCCGAGCGTCATCATGACGATTCCTTCTTTTTTTTTTCCCACCACAAAGAATGGGAACTTTGGAGTAGCTAGCTCACCATTAAACCCCCTGTTTAGGTTCCTATAAAATAGGTAGATGGGGCGCTACCAACCATTGCAAATAGGGACCTCAGGTTGAGCTTGATATATACTACTACAGTGTATATACAGGCTAAATTGATGAGTGCCAAAATATACATATTTTAGCCCTCCAATCTATATTTATTAGTCTTTTATATTTGTTAAATGATTTTTATTATGTGTTTTTTCTGTTTATGGGTTGCTTGAGCTCGGTTACCAATAATTTGGGTAAAAAAAAGAATTTCTAGAAGTTCTGGATCAAAATGCAAAGTCCTTCAAAGTTGAATGACTAATATCTTATAATGTAAAACTCAAGGGGCTTTTATGTTATTAGGGTTTAAAACCCTACTCCTATAATATACAAAGTCAGCCTCCTGACGTTAGGAGGGAGTTCAGCAGCTTTTGGCCGGAAAAAAAAATGAAAAAAGACAGCAGCTTTGAAAAGGCTACTGCTGCCGAGATCAAGAGGACGGGGCTGCCGAATCTTTTCGTTGATATTGTTTTTTGTTTCGAGTTTCTTTTCTTTTCCGGTTAATTGAAGCTTTGTTAAATTACTCGCACTGAGGTAATCGTTTTAATTTCTGTTCTTAATAAAAGTTGTATGTTTATTTTTGTTTGGTTTAGATTTTGTATTTATTTTATATTTTGAGTAATAGAAGCATGATTTAAATTACGATTTCTTTTATTTCATGCATAATGTTTAGTGAGTAGTCGTATAGGTAAGGTCATGAGGTGATTAGAGCATCTTCAGCCTTCACCCATATTTTTCTTCAAATTTGAATCAAATTTTAGGTAAAAATTCATTTTGGGTAGACACATCTTTAACCATCAAATCCAAATTTTACACATCTCACTCTTTCTCTCTCTCTAACTAGCCGTTGGAGAAATGAGTCAAGGCAAAAATTGTCTCAGATTTGGGCAAAAAAATGGGTAAAACCCAAAATGGGGAAGAGTTTGGGTCAAAGATTGGAGAGAGATTTTTGTGGCTTGCCCCATTTTTAAATTTGAGTATTAAAATGGGTCAAGACTGGAGATGCTCTTAGCACACCGTGGTCAGTCTGGGCATTGCTCTTATTTTTAAAATAAAATAAACAATTTTAGATTGGAAAAATACTTCTCGTAGACGAACCTGAACATTGTCGGAGCCCATGTGAACGTGAGAATAGGGGTCCAAAACTCATTCTTCGCTGTGCGTGGGTGAACGGCGACCATAAGGGTTCGCATCTTTCGGGGTATCTTTTTCTCACTAAAATCGAACGTTTTAAGAACACCGATTGAAGCAGATTAATCCGGACTGGTTGCGAGTGCTATGAACCCTACGACCGTACCTCCTTTTAATTATCTGAAAAGTACAATTAATTTCTAAGTTTTAATTAATTTCAATCAATCGACAAAGGGTGGCTACCTAAGAGCCCATTTAAATTATGACAATCCGAGTTTTTAGTCAGCACACATCACCGTCTCTGTGGATTCGACTCCGGACTTACCGGATATTGTGCTACGTCGGTTTCAGCCCTACGCTTGGGGCAACCCATTAATTTAGGACTAGGAATCGCTTAAGCATTTTTGGCGCCGTTGCCGAGGACGGTAACGTGCGTTAAAAATTCGGGTAGTTATTTTTTATTTGTTTTTTTTAGTTCTTTTTTTTTATCGTTGAAAAGAAAAAAAAAAGGCCCATTTTGCGGGGTGCTATGGAGGTTGTGCAAACCAATTTGATTGTTCAGTTTCACTGCCTATATTTTATGCTTTGGCCTCAGAAAATTCTTTTTCGCATATTCATGACCTTGAGGAAGCTTTTGCTAGCGATGAAGTGGCTCTTTTACATGTATTTTTAGCATCTTTGCGTGATAGTGCTCTAGATTGGTTTAATTGTTTGAGTCCAAGATTGACATGGAGTGAGATTGTAATACAGTTTTTCAAAACTTTCAATCCCTCATATAAGACTCATATGCTTTTATAAGAACTATCAGATATCTCTCAACAAGATGATGAGTCTTTGTCACAGTGTTGGGAGCGATTTAAATTTATCGTATTCTCTTGGTCGAGTTTTAATTATGAGCTTGGCAGTCTTCTGGTTATCTTTTGCCGTAGTTTAAATCTTAAGCCATGCCAAGTGAATTTTAGGTACTCTGACGAATTTCTGGATAAAAATCCTGAAGAGGCTTGGGATTACCTAGATGAATTAACCGAAAAGTTTCAATTTTGTGAATTGACTGAAAGTTCTAAGGGTACCAATTTTGATGCTAGAGAAAAAGAGGAAGTAGAGCCCCTTCCTGAGGATATTAATTCTAATGCGAGAGAAAAAGAGGAAATAGAACCACTTCCTAAGGATTCTGATGCGAGAGAAAAAGAGGAAATAGAGCTTCTTGTCATTAGTGAAGGCTATATGCCTTTTGAGGAGTCATTACCTATAGTTGCACTAGGTTATATGCCTTTTGAGGAGTCATTGTCAGTAGTTGCACTGAATAATCAAGTACTCTCAGCTCTAGATTGTGCCACCCTTCCTATTGAGCATCCACCATTGCAAAAGATTGTTAAGTTAGAACAAATTGACTTTCTTGGTGTTGATAATTTTAATATGGTTTATCATTCATTTTTTCTGATACTCATCAACAACTTAAAAGTTAATTTGGTTCGGAATATACAATTGGTGAAATTTAAATTTCAAACGCGGCTAAGGCATTTAAGATATTCTAAGTATTTGGTTTTGTTGCATGGTCGCATACAATTTTTAACGGAGTGCTTGAAGTTGGTTGAGATGTTGATTTTGATTGCTCTTCGTAGTGTGATGGATGGTTGGATTTCACATGATGGGAGTGAGGCCCCGTTCCAAAACACCTTCTTAAAAAATAAGTACTTATTTCACATTTTCAAACTCAAAAATAATGTAAACGAAAAATAATTTTTTAATTTTTTTTACATCATATTAAAGATGTTAATGAGATCTATCAAACAAGATCCATAGTGATAGAAAAATTATTTGCGTAAGCACGTGATTTTTGAACTTGAAATTACCTTTTTAAAAAATAAGTATTTATTTATCGTTCCGGAACGGGGTCTGAATGTGATTAATTTTTTTTTTTTGTATAATTTTTTTTCTTTTTTCTTTCTTAGATTAGCTACTTTTATTTTTTTTTTCATTTTTTTTGTAAAGACTAACATTGCAGGATGCTTCATTCAAGTTGAGGGGTCTTCTTCCCACTATGTTATTTCTTGCGTAGTTTTTCGTTTCGAGGAGATACCTTTCCCTTCTTTTTCTTTTATGTCCTATATTTTTATTCTTTTGTATTCAATGAGGACATCGAATGGTTTAAGTTGGGGGGAGGGATTATTTTGGTAAGTTTTTCACTCTTAGAGTCTTAAAATTAAAAAAAAAATGAAAAATTTTCATTTCGCATGCGATTTAGCATTTGTTGTGATTATTTGTTGGATAATTGAGTTGAGGTGTGTTGCCTACTATAGTGATATTTGTTTTTGGCTTGGTAGTTCTACTTGCTAGCTTGTCTTAAAAAGTTGATCATGACACTCTTGTATAGCACTATTGCACATCACTTTTATTTGGGCCTTGACCACTTGTGAGTTGTGACTTAACCAATCTTAATGGCTAGATTAGTGGAGACTTATGCCCTAGTAAGCTTTTGGGCCCTATCTTTTATTGGAGTGGTATCACTTTAACTCTTTGTTTGTCATGAAAATAATGTCTTTGCTGTGGTCTCATTATTCTTGATTGTTGAGTATTGGAACTTGTATGCATAACAATATCCCTTGGGTTTTGGTTCGTCACATGGATGTTACACCCATTGGAAAGGATTATAGGTATTTTCTTGATATTTGGGCCAATTCGTTCATTTGTTTTCACATTTATCCCTTGTGAGCCAATTTGAGCCTTATTTATTTAATTTTTTCTTGGTTAGCTCCACCTTCCATATTGTTTTGGGGAAAGGCAAAAGTATAAAGGTGTAATTTGTGGATGAACTGTGAATTTTTGTGCTTGAATTGGTGGTACCCCTTAAAAAAAAGAAAAAAACAAAAGAAAGACAAAAATAAAAGGGGCATCGATATAGATGAAAAGGAGGAATCGTGTTTTATTGTTGAAAAATGTTAAAAGGTTAGAAGGAGAGATAATGTGGAGTTGAAAAGAGTGAAAAAAATGGGCGCGCATTGTTAAATTAGCCCCAAGTTATTTGCCTATTCTTGGACATGTGATGTTTTACCCTTGCATTTACACACTTTCAATTACCCAACGTTACAACCAAAATTAAAGTCCTATTTGATCCTAGGGGTGATGGGAAGTGGATTGATGGATGTGAGAGAGAGTTTCAATACTTGGTATTCTATTCATGAGACTGTGTGTTCACCTTATAAAGCTTTCTTTTCATGTCATAGTGTGCGAGTGCTTTGATTTCATTTATATAATTTCTAACCGCACACTTGAGAGTTCATACTATGCACTTTGTTTAGAGTGATTTTATTTGTGAGTGCAAGACACAATGAGAATTGCAGTCAAGACTCGGTCCGGAGAGAGCGGTTAGTTATTGGACACTTTTGGTTGAGGCCCATGTCATACACACATGCTAAGCCTAGGTGTCATGGTTTATTTCTTTACTTGATAGCGTTTGGAACTATTTGTGCTTTCTTATATCTTTGTGGTAACTGCGCATTCTTTACTTGATGGACCAATGAGTTGTATGACAAGTTTTGGATTCCAAGTGTAAAGGGATCCGCGGTGTTTTGTGGATGATCACTGCTGAAAATCCTCACGAGACTTCACTCGTCCTACCGGGGCCGCCTGGTGGTTTAAAAAGAACTATCGGTTAATTTATTTTCTTTAGTTATATTATTTATTTTTTTTGCTCGGGACTAGCAAAGTGTAAGTTAGGGGACGTGATGAGTGCCAAAATATACATATTTTTGCCCTCCAATTTATATTTATTAGTCTTTTATATTTGTTAAATGATTTTTATCATGTGTTTTTTCTGTTTATAGGTTGCTTAAGCTCAGTTACCAATAATTTGGGTAAAAAGAAGAATTTCTAGAAGTTCTGAATCAAAATGCAAAGTCTTTCAAAGTTGAATGACTAATATCTTATAATGTAAAACTCAAGGGACTTTTATGTTATTAGGGTTTAAAACCCTACTCCTATAATATATAAAGTCAGCCTCCTGACTTTAGGAGGGGGTTCAGCAGCTTTTGGCCGGAAAAAAAACAAGGAAAAAAGACAGCAGCTTTGAAAAGGCTACTGCTGCCGAGATCAAGAGGACGGGGCTGCCGAATCTTGTCGTTGATATTTTGTTCCGAATTTCTTTCCTTTTCCAGTTAATTGAAGCTTTGTTTAATTACTCGCACTGAGGTAATCGTTTTAATTTCTGTTTTTAATAAAAGTTGTACGGAGTATGTTTATTTTTGTTTGGTTTAGATTCTGTGTTTATTTTATGTTTTGAGTAATAGAAGCATGATTTAAATTAGGTTTTCTTTTATTTCATGCATAATGTTTAGTAAGTAGTTGTATAGGTAGGGTCGTGGGGTGATTAGCACACCGTCGTCAGTCTGAGCACTGCTCTTATTTTTAAAATAAAATAAACAATTTTAGATTGGAAAAATACTTCCCGTAGACGAACCTGGGCATTGTCGGAGCCCATATGAACGTGGGAATGGGGGTCCAAAACTCATTCTTCGCTGCGCATGGGTGAACGGCGACCATAAGGGTTCGCATCTTTCGGGATATCTTTTTCTCACTAAAATCGAACGTTTTAAGAACACCGATTGGAGCAGATTAATCCGGACTGGTTGGGAGTGCTATGAACCCTACGATCGTACCTCATTTTAATTATCTGAAAAGTACAATTAATTTCTAGGTTTTAATTAATTTCAATCAATCGACAAAGGGTGGCTACCTAAGAGCTCATTTAAATTATGACAATCCGAGTTTTTAGTCAGCACACATCACCGTCTCTATGGATTCGACTCCAGACTTACCGGATATTGTGCTACGTCGGTTTCAGCCCTACGCTAGAGACAACCCATTAATTTAGGACTAAGAATCGGTCAAGCATAAATCCGCTTAGTTAATCAGACTAACCATTTTAATTAGATCTTAGGTTGTAAATATGTTCAACAACTTAATAAGGTAAGAGCGAATCTGCGCTTGCAACATAGCAAGGTTCGATTCCCCCTGAAGACAAACCATGATTTAAGTGGGGGGCCATGGTAGTGGGTTGCTATGCTAGTCTCCCCAAGGTTCGGATTGCGTAGTCGAGTCCAATAGTGGCTCGATTGCAAGATTGTTCCTCAATTACAAAAAAAAAAAAACTCAATATTAAATCCTATGCAAGTAACTATCATGAGATTTCAGGTTTGGAACAAGATCCTGTCCAGTTTCCGTGGAGGGTCTTGTTTTGGCACATTCTGGGTCCTTATGAGTTCCGCATAAACAATCAGAACCATTTCTTTTTTAAAAGCTCGTTGAGAACATGACATATTTTCATAATACATTTGCTATGTTTTTCGAAGCGCATTTATAACATTGCGAAAATGGGTTCCTATTGTTAACATAATATCCCGAAAACATTTTGTTATCATGTTATGTAGGTTTTATTAGTCATATTTCCTAGTTAGTCGTGATTTGTTTATAATGCATGTTTTCTATTTGGTTTAGGTTTTTTTAGTCATATTTCCTAGTTAGTCGTGATTTGTTTATAATGCATGTTTTCTATTTGGTTTAGGTTTTTTTAGTGACTAAGTCTTGTATCCAATATAATTGCATGTTAATTAGGACTATGGTTTATAAACAATCAATAACATATCAATGATAGCAAACTTCTTGTCAATTCAGAGTTTTCTTAACTCTATCCAATGTTTCAAAATTTTACAGTATTTTCTCAACATAATTAAATGTGTTCTTTCTTCATTCTATGAGTGGTGGTGTATGGCCATTCCTAATTGGTGAAGCGATTTATCTAGTTAATTCCGTTAACGAACGATACCGTAGCCTACTAACTAGCTAGCTTTGTGGAGGCCGTTGATCACCATCGACAACTAGCATCTTAGAGGGAAAGGATGTCAAATCATATCCGATCGAAGACATCAAAGATCAAAAAGAAATATCCAAACACATGATTTTTGGCATGGATAATGCATGTTCTTGACAAGTTTTAGAAAAAGAAACGGTTTCAATCTGAGCCTGAGAAGGCCTACAATGCCTAACACAGGATGGTCCATTCCTTTTTTAGAGAGAGAAAAGCTAATTCGTAATTTGTTGGAATTTCGAACAACCCTAGATGAAGACTTTGGACTTAAGCTGTAGAGTCACATTTGTAATAAAAGTCCAAAATAGTAAAAGCTATAAAATTCCGGTAAAAAATTGTGCATTTTTACTCTAGCTAGCTTTGGGTAAATCTTATGAACAAATGGTCAAACAAATGCCGTTTGCCTTAATTAGGACAAATGTTCAGTTTGGGCCTTTTTAGGTCTCGTCCCTTTCAGGCCTTTTGTGGGTCCCTTCTGCATGACAACAATGTATTCAAACTCGTTAGTGTCGTGCACAATTCGCAAATAGATCATTCGAGAAAATTAAATTTAACTTGATTAAGAATATCGACGGATCCATGAATACTGACGGGTATGTTTCTTATACTCTCTTATTAGATATCCGAGCACTCACGGATTGACACGTGCCCCTGATCACCGATTAGAATGGCTAGCCTGCTCAGCCAGAGAAGTGACGCTCGACCGGGATAATCCCCGGTCGGCAAGGGTACCCACGATCCCATGAATATTCATGATAGAAGCTCTCCAAGTTTGTCAGATCGCAAGATTGTAACTTCCTCAACCACGATCTCCTAGTCTTTGGTTACCTTAGATATGGGAAAACATGCATGTCGCTCTCCACTATCAATGAACCACCCCATGCACTCGCTGACAACCGCTACACTCTCCCCACGATCTTGTCCCATGATCGTGGAGCACCTCGACGCTGGGACGAGGGTCTATAAGTATTAAGGGAAATGACGTTTACATTTACGTACTCTGTTTTTCACTTCAACACAGTTTTTCATCCTTTCTATATCACATTTCGACTGACTTGATCATTAGAGGGTCCACAACTGAAAACATCCCTAGTCAGAAGACTTCTAGCAGGAACTCTTTGAAGACAGAGCTTGTACTGGCCGTCCAGATTTTGGCATCAACAAATACTATAAATTTGTGAAAGAAAAAATGGTCGGCGATGTAAAACTTAAACCGTCTATTTTTACTTGGATAATTTACTTGATGAGCTTTATAAAATGAATGATTGTAATTAGAAAGCCTTGCTATGGGTACACCATTTGGTGTACACCAAATGTGCACCGCATCTTGTGGGACTCATTTCAAGTCTCCCATAAATGATTGGAGCAGTTAAATTTTTAAAAAATATTCTCCAAGGGTTCCTGCAAAAAGTCATTTTATTCAGATATCAATGAAGGCTTGATTAAATTCTTTGCTCAATTTCTCATCAGCAAATCGGGCGTAGAATCGGTCAAGTCTTTATATCCGGATGAACTAATTTTTTACAGGGACCTTTTAAAAATGTTGACCGACTCCGATTATTTGTATGAGACTCCAATGTAGGTCCTTTGAGTCGCGGTGTACACCAAATGAAGTACCCATAGTTTTGTTGATTATTAAAAATGAGAAAAACTTCTTCATGGAGTAACCCGTAAATAAAGTAAACAGCGCTCAATCATTCGCGTCCAAAAATATTTTATACGGTCCGGATTGGAAACCAATTTTGACCGGTAAAAATTAATCGTTATCGGTCGAAATTGAAAAACAGATCTCAATCATTGATTGTCGAAATGGACGTACGGCCGAGATTACGCAAAGCCATGAATAAGTTATTCATGGCCGCTCCGTTCCTCTCATTGGAAATTTGATTGTACCTGAATCAAATGGCTGTTTCGAGAACAAATGATACATGTGTTAGTACTCTCTCCGTCCCAAATCAAAAGTTCGGTCCGCAAAACAGAGTGTTAAAAATAATATAATTTTTGCAATAAAAAATCAAAAGTTTTTTAACAACTTACTAGATATTAATGAGTATTTTTAATTTGTGAAAAAATTTTGAATTTTTTCTTGAAAAAATTTCATTATTTTTAACACTCTATTTTGTGGACCAGACAAGCATTTTGGGATGGAGGAAGTATTTGTCTGGTGCATGAGTATTTTAACTTTTGCAGTCGCATGCAAAAGTTTCGAACGGGGGACATGTTGCTCAGATGGTATAAATTTGACTGCAGAGCAAGATAATGTTGATGGAAAGAGTTAGAGGGAAATTAAATGCATGCACTTGGAAAGCATTTGTTTACTTGAAATTTGATACCTCGAATGTCTGTGTTAAGCTGACATGCACCTCGATTAATCTTATAGGACACATTCCACAACTTACTTGCGGGGATCCTAATTAAAATTGGAGTTTGAATCTTTATGGACCAGTCCTGTAAGACAGTAAGAATTGATAATGCCTTAGAGGTTTCGAATCGTAAAACACATCAGGATGGAGCAAAGCCTAATTACGTCCCAGACCTTCATGACTACTAGACCAAACATTCGGGTACTATTTGTCAGTTTATTAGTACCAATTGATGGCTTCAAAGTTTAAGATGTTTTCTTGTTCAATCACTGTACGTATAGTTTCCACTGAATTTGCATTTAATTATTATCATCACAAGCACTTGTCCTTTATGCTAGTTTCTAACAAATTAGTGGTGTTCCCAATAACTTTTGGTGGTAATTTTACGTTCTGGTATAGACGCATACGTTTTGTAAGAACATTTCCAGCAGCCTCGCCTCTCCTCGGCCAAGTCAAAGTGGCGACCCAATCCACCCTTTTTCGGTTTCCAGCGGACTTGGTAGCCCCTTGCCAGTCCCCCTCAGCCCCTCGCCACACCCAGCGAGAGGTACAGAAGGCTCGCTTGTCCTATCTCTCTCTGCTGCTCCTTTCTCTCCCCTCCAAAACAGACCGGCAACGAGATTTTCCACTCCGATGAGTCAAATCTGTTTGCTTCGAGGTACTCCGGCGAGTCACAGATCTCGTTCGCATCAAGTTCGAGTGACCCCGGTGAGTTTCTACGCTCGCAATTCAAGTCCTTCGGCGAGTTTCTCCGTTGGAGTTTTTGATCCTTTGGCGAGTTTGCTCCGACTTTGGCGAGTTCAAGTTCTCCAGCAAGTTTTTTGTTGGAAACCTGTGTGAAAGTTGAGTCTCACATCGGATAAATAAAAAAAGAATTAGATCTCAATATACAATTGGTTGGCATACCACTTACAAGGCTTAGTCTTTTAAGTGGATATGGGTCATTCAACCCAAGTGATGTTGTTTGGACTCCGTGGATATTTCCCAATGGATTGGGCCTACATACTTGAGAACCTCAAGCGGATCAGACTCTCAATATTTCTCTATTTGGGTTTTTGGTCCTCTAGCAAGTTCATTGTTTGGAATTTTTCAGTATATATACGTATATAAGCGTATGTATGATTTTTGTGATTTTATTGAGGCAAATGGCTAGATTGTTGAGTGTTGCATTTGTTTGGCGGCTAGCCAAGAGAGAAATCCTAACCAAAATGGCTAAAAATTTGCTTAGCCCAATGGAGATGCTCTAGCTTAGACGTAAGTTGTAACAACGCACATCTTATGCTTCTATTTTTCAATTGAAAAACACTTATTATATTAAAGTTGTCTAAAAGTTGACTGAAAAGTATCAATTTTGGTACTTCAAATTCTGAGTTTCAGAATCTAACTTTTACCGTATCTATAATCTAACTTTTTGACCTTTACGGAATGGACGTGTTTTTATCATACTAATTTATGGAGATAGCTAGGTCGATAGGATCTATACTTCATTGACATATTTATCTTCAGTGTTAAATATAGTATTTAGAAAGTCATGTTGTTAATTATGGAGGAGTTGGTACGTAAAATATATCGTTTTCAACAAAATTCCCACTTAAAATAAATTGGATCCCCAGAGATATTAATGATATTATCAAAGCACTATGATTTGACTTTGCTATATTGGCCCTCAAGAAATTTATTCATGTCCCACCTCCTTAGGTATGGTAATTACTCCATTATTAATTGAAGAAAAAAGCTTGCTTTGTCTATAATCATTAATGGCTTTCTAGACTGCTAAGAATGAGAAAACATTTTACGAGTAGGAAAATGACCCACTTAACATAACTATAAACTTCATCCACGACGAAGTGATATAACTTATTCGAATCCCATTTATGCTAAACATTCCAAACTTTTGGTCACTGGAGATTTGTTCGGTCGTTAACTTCAGAGTCCCATAATTAATCGAGGTGCGCGCAAGCTAACTAGTCCGGGCATCCGGTCTTAAAATTAGAAAAAGAAGTGATTTATATGATGGAATATTGGAATGGCAAAACATGCAGGTGCTATACTGGTACGAGCTATTAGTTAATTATCTCCTAAATATACTACTCCATCTCTCTGTAGTTTTCTATGATTATTTAAGTAGCTGCTCTCAATTTCATTAATCACCTTGTATTTGGAAAACGTACAGGCTAGGTTCCGCTTAATTTTTTAGTTCGTTCCTTTTTAAACTTTTGTTAGTTTTGGCAAAAAAAAAGAATTGAAATTATTCATTCTATCTTGACGAAGACAATAGAAAATGTAAAAAAAAAAAAAAAAGAAAAGACCGAAAGCTTAGAAAGGTCAATAAATGCAAAAACAAGTCTGAACAAACTGACTTTTTTGGCATATTGTTGTGTTTTTCTGATCTTTTTTCAAGTTTGATTCATGTTTTGTTTTTCTTTTTTTATTTCTCTCGTCCCAACAAATCCAAAAAGTTAAATGATTTGATCGAAATCTAAATAGGCGACTAAAAGAAACTACATTAAAACAGTCCAAAATCAACCTTAATAGCATTCCCCATCTATGTGCTGGAAAAGTTATTGCTAGCTTTTTTTTTACCTTTAAATGTATTAGTCCCAAAATAATTAATGTCTGGTCTGTGAAACGAGAACTTAAAAATAATATGAATTTTTCAAGAAAAAAAATGCAAACTTTTTTCAAAAATTTACAAAATATCCATGAGTTCTTTTATTTCATTAAAAAAATTGAAATTTTTTTGAAGAAAATTTATTATTTTGAAGTCCTCATTCTACGGATCGAAAAAAAGAGAGACCAGATAATAAGACAGTATTGGTCTTTGGATTTATCTACAAACCACCTTTGAACTTTGTATGGCCCAAATAAAAATAGCCCAGATATCAGCCCAATCTCAAGATTGGACCCAAATGTAAAGACAAGTACAGCAGAGCCCACAATTTCTTAGAGACAAAAACCAAGAAGTTCAACAAAAATTTTTTTTTGTCCATATGGTAAGAAACTTTCATTGATAAAAAAGAGTACATCAAAAAAGACGATTATCGTTCCACACAGAGGATACAAGAAACCAATCAGGAGGTCTAGCTTCCCTAGTACGAATACCAGAAACCGCGGAAAAATCATTGTTATGAGCTTGGAACGGTCGCACAAAAATCAAAACTGAACCAGAGTAGATATATGGAAGCTAAACTGGACCGGTCTGGAGTCCGTATCTAGTTGCCACCCAGTTGCTCCTATTCATTCTATGCTCATATTTTTTTTTTTAATCTTACATTAGAAAAACTCCAACTTCTGTTAAATGTAAACCAAAAAATGAAAAGGACCAAAAGGGTTTCCATGGGCCGAATTTTCTCTGACCATACTTGTCATGTTTATCTCAAGAACATAAACGTGCCTGATCATTTTGCAATTTCTAGTGCACACAGCAGCTGCACATGTACCGTTGGACCTAACTTTGTGGCCCCGTTCCGTTAAGCGAAATAAGAGGTCTGCGTCTAGATGCAGTTGACTTATATGCGCTCCAAGTTTTTTTTTTCCCCCACTTTCAGAATCTCCAATTTTGCAAAGTTATTTATTCTTGGTGCCACCGAATACATTTAATTTTACATCACTTCTATGTTCGATGTTTTGGCATTGCTTTCGACAAATTTGGTTTTCGACTTGGCTGCTCGCGACGATCTTGATGATGAGGAAGATGACTTAGGGGAGGAAGTCGACTTGGTCTTCTTCCTCTTCTGCTTCTTCGGGATTTTGGGAATGCCCGTGGGCGGCGGTGCGTCTTTCAACATCTGATCAGACATTGGTTGCCTGTCCATGGATTCATAATCTGCAGCAAGAAAATGACAGTAAGATCAAATGGAAATGAATGGTAATCAAAAGAAAAAATAGTAATCAAGTATTTTACTATAAACTCAACTGTATATGCGCCTCTAACGAAGGCATAGTACTAGATCACGCGGGAACGTAGTTCATTTATTTCAAGCCAAATGTGTTCCGAGATCATGTTAATCACTATCTTATCATTATAATCTTTTGTTTCGGTGATGTTCTTGGCAATCTTTACAAAGGAACAGTTCTGATCATCGAGGCTTTCGGATTTGAAAAAAAACTCCCAAAAGACATCAACAGAACCGTCCAATCTCAAAAATAGGACTGCAAAAGGATCCTTTCCCTTTTGGATGCCCATGTAGTAGAAGCATTGCCTCGTGACACAAGAGCCAAACTTGGTCGGAGGCAAAAATTTCCAAAACCAGCTGGCCTTGCCTTTTTCCCATCTTTCAAAAGCTAGCTCCAAATTTCACAATATCAAGACGAACCCACCGCTTCTCTCTCTCTCTCTCTCTCTCTCTCTCTCTCTCTCTCTCTCTCTCTCTCTCTCAATACCTTTGTACTGGTCCTACAATTATATATCCCCTCTCATTCTTGGAGGATTGATCAGCATTCGACTCTTGGGGTCAAGCCGCAGAAAAGAATTAAAATTTTTTGTGAATCTCCTAGTTCCAACGTGGATAGTTTGTTTTTGATCGGATTAGGAAGGGGATGAGTTGAGGTGCGCATAAGATATCCCAAACACCCTTGACTGTCGGGAAAAAAAAAAGACATAATAAATGAGAGAAAATTGAGCAAGAGATGAATGCACAAACCTTGAGATGACCATGTGGATACTGCAGAACTAGAACCTCTTGTCTCGTTAATATTACTAATAGATGTTGCCGCGAAATTCGATGCCGTGTTGATCTCATTCATCTACAATATTAAAACAAGTACGATATAGTGAGATGCTTGGCAGCATCTCCAGCAAATAAAAAAATTGGCGAAGATTATACTCGAAAAATTGGATATCGATCAATTTGGAAATGCATACCCAAGTGGGTGCAGTACCAGAAGGGCCATCCCAGCCAATATGTGCAACGTGTTTAACATCCGTTGGGTATCCAATTTCAATCTCGCGCTCCTTTGTCACAACTACAAAAAGAAACAAAAATTCCACATTGGCCCCAGAGCATGTAGCTAGGTAAAAGAAAATAATCTGCAGACGTACATTTCAAGCAGAAAATTCATCCAGATTGATATGGCACCAAAAATTTAACTGCATACTTGGTGTCCATTGTCTATTGTAGGTAGATTTCGCTATAGTTGGAGGCCACTGTCTATATATTGTATCATATACCATAACAAAAGAGCGTTCTATTAGCATGCATCCAGCAGAAATCGAACTTACGAATTTTCCTCTAGTGTAGGATGGGCGCTTTAACTATTCCGCCATGGATGGAAAGAGACTCAGCGAGTCGGGAGGTGTGAACACACTTGCGCAAATTCGGGTAACAGCTACAAGGGAGAAATTGAAAGGAAATTGTATCCAACCAAGGATGGAGGTAAACTCGTAAGTTACCTAGGGTAAGGATTCAGTGGCGCCGCTACATTCAACTACGTGGGGTTGCCTGACCCATGGCGGGAAAATAATCAACTGCTATTGTACTCCTAATTTTGGAATAGATAGAAAATGACCCCATCAAAATATAGCGCTGACACTATAGCTAGGGTGCAAAACACCAGAAAATTTATCCCATAATGAAAACCAACCACCAACTCTCTCTCTCTCTCTCTCTCTCTCTCTCTCTCTCTCTCTCTCTCTCTCTCTCTCTCTCCAAGTATAAGCATACTTGGACTCCAATTACAATCTCATAAATAAATAGGACATTAATTATCAAGTTGTCAATTCTACGGGTTCTCTGTTTTTTTGTTATGTATTACTATCCTATAAGCAATATCTTTTCTCCAGTTAATAGTTGTTCTTATGGGTTGAAGGAGTTTTTACGGGGTTTTACTTAAATTTGAGTTCGAATATTGAAATGGTAATGGACGGGCTCTTATATGATCTTTTTAGCGTTGTATTTTTTATCTAGTTTAAAAAACATGGATATACAGTTATGAAAAGAAGCCGGTCATAATGCAAAATTCATCTTAAACTAAAAATAAACATTTCAACTTTCAATTTGTAAATGACCCCATACTTATAAAATCCTGGAGTCGCCACTAGGGATTATCATCTAGGTCTTATTTTGAAAGAAAAAAAATACCCCGTCACAGTAGGCGGGTCGCTTCCTCTGTCGTCCCCGGGGAGCTCTTGGCGAGGATGCCGAGGAGACCTTAGCATAAGTTGTGATTTCGCTAACAAAAGTGCTACACACACAACGGTTGTGTAAAACACAACACACAACCAATCTCTAGCCGTTTATTGCTGTAATAAATGGATAGGATTCGTTCAAACTGTTCCCCATAAAAGTTAAACTTTTCCTTGGAAGAATTTTTTTAAAATCTAGACCGTCCAAATACATCTGGATGGTCAGAATTTCGCACACAACCAACACAACGGTCGTGCAAGTAGCATTTTTGTTTCGCTAAAGTTGGTCAGTGGGGGGACTCAGTCGAGCTCCTTCAGAATTTTTACCGTTTTTTTTTTTATTACCTTTGTTTAGTCGATTTTGCGCCACCAACAAATGCAAAGGCCAAAACAAACGTAAAGGGGAGAGAAAACATACAAGAGAGATAATGAAGAAGGCATTACCAAAGATTTGGGAGATGTACTTGAATCCTTTGTAGATCCCTTTTATTTTGGTTGCCATTGGGAAACAAAAAAAGAAGAAGCAACAATCCGAATCGAAGAGCCGCCCCTGTTCTGATATTCTTCGACAGAGTAAGGGGAGGAAACACCACAAAAATGTGAAAGTGGTGGTTCCTTTTGCCTGTTAGAAAAGCAAATTAATATGCTTAGAGAGGGGGGTTTTTCATTATTCTTTTCACTTTTTCTATCAAAAGGTAATGGACGAAAGTAACAAATGGGGAGAATAATTTTTGATAACTCGGGTGTACGAGTCAGCTTACGAGCACCTCTGAATAACAAAGGGGTTACTATGAGCATTAAAAAATCTAGATTAAGATGTGCAAGGGTTTGGTTATGAAATAGGATTGTTATCTACCAATATTTGGAAATACATATAGATGGCATAGAAGTTTCATCCACTTCAAATTTTATGGAAAAAAAAGGGTAAAAAATAATAATGTTCCAATAATTCATTAAATTCATATTCAATCAAGGAAGAAATAAATCCTCCATCCAATTCTGAAAAATCATCTTTTTATTAAATCAATTAAATAGTGTGTGTGTGTGTGTGTGTGTGTGTGTGTGTGTATAACAAAAATTGGAAATTGTTTCCTTTCATCTCAAATGGTTAGAGAATTTTTAGATAAGTTGCGATCTTTTCCCATTTCATTTGATGTTGAAAAAAAATACTAAATTATACCAAGCTTTTTAACCACAAATTACTCAAATCTGATAAAATAAAAAGTAAGCAATGGAGAGATGTCAAACACTAAAACTACAATAACTCATAAATGAAGAAAAAAAAAAAAAAGAGTTGAAAAATTACCTTAGAGAGAGGGTGTGATAATGTAAGGAGAAGCAAATTCTCCTCCTCCTCCTCCAAATGATTTGTGCATTAAACCGTTTCCCATCTCTGTCTTATAATCCTCTTGGTGTGCATATATGCTTTCTTTTCTTTGAAATCAAACAAGAATTTTCGAGTAAAGAAGATTGAAGAGTTGGAAATGATGCTATTGAACAATGTTGGTTGAGAGAGAGAGAGAGAGAGAGAGAGAGAGAGAGAGAGAGAGAGAGAGAGAGAGAGAAGGTGTGGACAGCCACGAAAACCTGCCGAAGGGAAAGGAGAGGGGGTGGTTTGGAAGGAAAAGGGAGATATCATAGGATGGAGTCAAATTTAAGTTTTGGTAATATCTTCAAGTATTTGTCTTCTTGTAGTTCACGGTTAAGATAAGAGTGCCCGGACCAGTTTATGTGCTTCCCGATTAATTTTCATCTCGATCCGGTCAAAGATAGCCATGCATCCACGCCAGAACTAAAGGATTTAGAAGAAATTAGTTTCTTGTTGTGTGACCCAAAAATCAAAACGTGGTCAATTATATGAGGAGTAAACCCAGCAACCAACCGAACGAATCGTTCGGGTTTCTAAAGGGGTGCAATTGATGGTGAGTTGGTGGAATTGAGTTATTATTATGTGGTGCAATTGTCCTTTGTTTGTTGAACAAGTACTAAATTCTCTGCAGGGTCTGGCCCGTTCGGACAAATAAGCCACAATTGCTTATTTTTTGTTCTTATTCAAATTTTTTTTCGTATCACTTGGCTTATTGTCATTTTTTTTGAGGATTATTGCATCCTTACGACAAAAGGAATCTAAAAAGTTATTCCCTCCGTCCCTTTTTTATAGTCCTGTATTCCATTTTGGGTTGTCCCTTAATAAGTGTCCATTTTGTAAAGTTAGTGGGTAAAAGTTGGTGTATTGTCTATTTTATCCCTAAATGTAGATTTCTTTTTGAAAAGTAAGTGAGTAAAAGTGTAATGATGATGGGTAAGTAGGAAAAGTGGAGGAAAAAAATTGATGTGAAAGATATAATGATGATGTTTTTTTAATAAGTTGGAATTACGAAGCAGGACACTTAAAAAGGGACGGAGGGAGTAGAATTTTTGACCGAAATCCAATTTTTTTTTGAATAAAGACGAAAAAATTGGCTTATTGATTTTTTTTCGTCTTTATTAAAAAAAAAAAGGATTTCGGTCTCCTCTTATCGTGAGGATGCAATAATTCCCAAAAAAATAACAATAAGCCAAATGATACGAAAAAAATTTGAATAAGGACAAAAAATAAGCCAAAGTGGCTTATTTGTCCGAACACCAACTCACCTTGCACCCGTGATTGAATTTCACTTTCTTCTTTGATTAGTTAATAAAGTAGCTTTTTTTAATTTGGAGTATTGTTTAGTAATAATTTACTAATCACATTCAAGACTGTGGACTTTACTTTTTCCACCGATCAAGATAAAAGTGCAATTTTTTGCTGTCAAAAAAAGTGAACAAAATCAACCTCGTCTTGCGGAAAAGAATAAAAATTGAGTTGAATTTAAATTTCCTTGGTCATTGATTAAACGAAAAGTCTATGGGTTCATACACATAGGTACATACATCATCTACATACGCGTTTTAGATCCATATTGGGTCTCAAAAAAATTCTCCGAGCTTATTCAAAATATTTTTTTGGAGTTCCTGCAAAAAATAAACTCAATCCAGTATCGATAAAAATGTTTATAAAACATCAAACTTTTGTTTTATAATCCAGGCTTAGTTTATGAAGAAAAGTTTGATGTTTCACATATGCCTTTACTGATTTCGGATAGAGTTTATTTTTTACAGGGTCTTAAACAACTCATTTTGAACAAAATAAGCGGCTCGAATCAATTTTTTTTTGACCCGAGATGAGTCCAAAACGCATACGTACGCAATGTATGTACCTTTGTGTATGTACTTCTAGCGAAGCTCTTGATTAAAGTTAGAGGTGTAGCGATCTCAACTTAGACCTATTTATCCGTCAACGTCGGTCTACTAGGCCCCATTTCGCTAAAGTTTTTATTTTTGTAATACTTATTTTCTGTTTTACGAGACATGTTATTCTCTTATAATACATCACCTTTAATTCAAAAAAAATAAGTACTTATTTTAGTCGGTGGAACACACCCTTATAACCCTTCAAAATCCTCCTAATTCAAGTGGGATGAAAATGGATAACCCAATTCTAACCCGTAATTTTATGGTCTTAAACGGGTTAATTTCCATTGAATCGCAAATGGGTCCATATATAAGCTGTCTAACCTAATGACAAAATATCCATGGGGGTAAAAGATAACCAAATGCGCGCCATCCAGCCATTTCAACTAATCAGCGAGAAGTGTCATATTCATCACCTGTAAAGTTATCCATTGTTGATCTCTTTTCCCTCTCCCTAAGAATTCCAAAACCCTAGCCGCCCTCCTCCCTCCTTCCCCTCCCCTCAGGGTTTCACATCCAAATTGGGCGGCAGGAGGGGAGAGGGATCTCTTCCCCGTGGGTTTTTTCTCTCCGTGGAAGTGGACGATGGCTTTCCAGGAGGGCGGTTGTTGTTGTCTTTGGCGGCCGCAGCGCCGCTAGAGGCTGTCTTATGTCAACTCGTCTGCTTCTGGTTCGCTTCGTCTGTTGCGTATCTTGTCTACTGCTGGTGGCAGAGGATGGCAAGTTAAGGCTGCTGGGCACGGGGAGGGACGGCGATCGGTACTACAGAGGTTCCTATTTTGATTTAGGTTTTTTTTTTCTTCCTATTTTCTCCCCTATTGAGGGGGCTTTCCTAACCCCTATGTGGATGTGTTTTGGTTTTTGGTGGTTTGTTTGCCTAGTGTTGAGTTGATTGGAATTTGGTTGTGTGAGGTCCCGATTGTTTTTCTTGGTGTTTAGGCCTCTATTGTGGTTGGTGTATCCCTTCTTTGGGATGGCCATCTGTCCATTGTACTCTTCTTGTTATCAATGAAATATCCTATCATTTGAAAGAAAAAAAAAGAAGAAGATATCCATTGCTATGGCTAGGATTTTTTTATCTCATTAAGTGGGTCGAAGATCGAATCTTTCCATCTGCGTTTTAGTGTTATTCTCTTTGTATTTATTGGGATTATTTCTACTCCATGGTTCCGTTTATTTGCCAAGAATATTAGGCGGGAAAGTTAATCCGAAAAAAAGTGAATTGAAGTGAAGTAAAGGAAATGAAAATTTACTTTCCCGTGAGTATTCATTTGACAAAGGATTTTTTTCAGGAAACTAAAATGTGTTTGTTCATTTACCGAGAAAAGAAAATTTGTGGGAAAGTTCTTTTTGCAATGGCAAACTTTAGACAAAAATAAGTTTATGAATTAAGTAATCACCATGTTTTTGAAAATAATATACTTAATGAAACTTACTGTTGAAATAAATCTCAAATTTCAACTAAAACCGGTTACTTATTCAGACCATACAAAAAGAGAAGGTGAAAGATCCTTTGGTCGGAATCCAATTTGATGATGGTCCCAAATTTCTCTGTCGTTTTGCTTCAGAAGGTGAGGTTGTCATTAACACAATAGGGGGAGGGATAGATGGTTTGTTTGGGACATAAATGCAAAGATATATGATGAATATATGCTTCGTTTGTTTTTGTATATGGTATGAGTGGATGATGAGAAATTTCTTGTTCGCCCTTGCATTGAGTGGCAATGGGTAAAAATGAGAATGGTTGAGGGATATATTTGTCATTTAACGAGGGCGGATATATGACGACAGGAGGGGAGGCTGACATATTTATTCATCGTCCACCCATGCCACCTATATATAGTACAAAACAAACGAAACTTATACTCATTCTAATGTCCTAAAAAAATTTTGAGGCCCAAAGCGCAGGTCTTCCTCGCCTCCCCGTTGGGACGGGGCTATTTATACGTTGCTAAAAGTGTAGCAAGTGGTTAATGTAAGTTCCTTATTTGTTGTTGGCAAATTTCGTGACATTTCTGTGTAATTGAAATCCTATGTAATTGCTAGTTAGTTGTTTTACTGTTGGAGTTGGATCCTAGCTAATTAATAATCAGAGCCTCAACCGAAGTGGATTGGAGATTCAGGATGCAAGGGAAACTCAGATGCAGCAGGGTTAAATAGGCCGCTTAAGCAACCTGGAGGGACCGCTCAAGCAAGCTACCCGTGTTCGTATTCCTACGGCGGGCAAGCGAACTTCAAAGAGCATTAAAAGGTCGCTCAAGCGAGCTTAGAGCGAGCTTTGGAGACTGCTTGAGTGAGCTATGCTAGGTCAGAAATTCTATATATGGCGTGTTATTCTTTCAGAGCATCTCCAATCCACCTCTATTTCTCCAAAATAGAGGATGGATGTGACACATTGAGGGGAGATTTTATAATTTATTCTCTTTTTTCTTCACTTTTTGTAGTTTTTGGGAGAATTTTTGAGGGACCCACCGTCCTTTTTAGAGTTTGGTCCTCCAAAAGTAAATTTGGACCTCTAAAAATGGAGGATCAAAAGTAAATTTGGAGTACAAAATTCCTCCAAACTCTAAAAAGTACGATGGGTCCCTCAAATATTCTCCCAAAAAGTACAAAAAGTGAAGAAAAAATGGAATAAATTACAAAATCTTCCCTCAATGTGTTACATCCATACTCTATTTTGGAGGAAATGGAGATGGATTGGAGATGCTCTCAGAAAGGGCACGGAGCAGCCACAACGTTTCATGAAGAAAGAAAAAGTCTGTGAGGTCTATACAAACACTTGTGGGTTGATTTCACTTACATAATCTCTCTTAAGGTGGTTGTTCATCTTCTACATATTGAGAAGTTCTTTGAAGGAGTTCAAAGATGATTTTGGAGGTTGATCAAAAGAGGAGTCCTGCGTCTAGATCAAATATTCAAGGAGTCGAATATGAAGGAGCATCTATTAGAGCGGTTCATGAGGAGTCAGCAAAGAAGTTCTTAGCCAATATTGAAGGTTGTAAAGAACTCTTTATTTCCCCGTTTGCATATAGTGCTCTCTTTCCTCCCGTGATTTTTTTTTCCCGTCTTGGGATTTTCCATGTATATCTGTGTGTTATGCTTGCTTCTTTATTTATTGCGTTTATTATCTTGCATAATCACATAGATTAGGGTTTGATTAAATTAGTTGATTAATTTAATTTGTTCTCCGTAGTAGTAAATTGCGAGTGATCCGATCTTGGTCTTTCAAGCGGTATTAGAGCGAGTTAACCATAGGTTTTTTAAAAAGAAAACTTTTTCAAAAATCTGATCATTGATTTACGGTTATGGAGATGAATACCTCCACTCCTCGTCTGCCTACGCTTAATGGTAATAACTTTGATTATTGGAAAGCTAGGATGAGAGCCTTAAAAGCTAGTTATAGTAGTGTTTGGAATACTTGTCTTACGGGTTACAAAATTCCTATGGTTATGCTTGAAGGGAATCAAGTTCTGCTTCGTTCGCTCCGATATAAGGATATATCAAATAAGATCACCCCAAGCGTAGGGTTTAATATGTCAGTTGAAGCATAATAACTCGGAAGACCGGGATCATACCCACTGGAATAATTAATACGGCTTTGCTGGATTTGTAGATGTAAGCACGGGTTTTCGGCTTTTAGATAGCCAACTTTGTTTTACGTTTGCAGTGGAAAGTAAAAAGGCTAAATTAAACGGGAATAAACTAGGATAAAAAGCAGGTTAGGTCTAGGAATTACTAACACCCAGGACTCGAGTTGAACTACATTTTTCACTCAATTACACGGTTTAAGATACTCAATTAAGGTTCCCAAACCGGAAAATAAGATGGCTCGATTACCAAGCTAGCTCTATAATTTATTTAGCAAATACCTCGTGCGACAGAGCTCCAAGCATCATATGTGGTAAGTAGGCGATGTTCTTACCTACACATGATCAAGGAGATTAACACCTTAGCAATTTGACAAATAAACCCGAACCCCACATCGATTTTCGAACCAAAAATTCAAACTTTATTGGTAAAAAATGTAATTTTTACTCAAGTCATGAGGTGCTAATCACCCCATGACCTAACCTTGAAAAACTACTCACACATATCTATGAAGATAATAGCAAGCAAAAATCTACTTAGCATAATTGAAATAACAACGCTAGAAGAAAATTAGATTAAACGATAGATCGGAGGAAAAGCTACAACTTTAATAAAGACAACAATAGCAAAACTAAACTAATTAAGACAGAAAATTAAATATGAAGTGCTGGAAATGAAAAACAATGAAGAACAATTCAAAAAGCAAGTAAATCCTATTCTAGATCTAAAAATGGGTACATTTCTGTCCAAATCGTGCAAATGTGACATAACGGGGTATTTATACCGCCCCTATTTTGCGCACAGAATATTATCCAGGTGATCCAAAAATCCTTCTCTAAGACCTTCGGTACCGATGGCAAAGGCCTTAAGTTGCTGTGCCTGAAGGGGCCTCGGTACCGATTGAACTTAGAAGTTCCCATCGATGCTGAAGCAGTTAGAAGCTGGCGTAAGGATCTCGCTACCGATTGAACTTAATTTCTTCTATCGATGCTGAGCTCTTATCTCCAGCATTTCAGCTTCATAGCTTCTAGCAGCTTCCACAGTACCCAACAGCTTTCACAGCATCTTATTTTCATTCTCTAAACTTAAGTAAAGATTGCATTTTAAACCTTTCTTTTACCTTTTCTTTAGTTTAATTTATTTAATGAAAATAAAGAAGTACCCCCCATTTGGAAACAATGGCATTACCAAAATTTTGAGATTTCAATCCAATCAAAATGTTGACCCCCGGCTTTTAGTGTAAAATAGAAAACAGCGCGATTTTCTATCGAAGAAATAGCTCAAAACATGACTTTGCTCTTCGAATAAAACCTTGCAAATTTGAAGTTGCTCTTAAAAAAAATCCAAAGATCAATTACCGCCATTTTTTATCTTGAAAACTGATACTTTTTCGAAAAGTCATTTTTCCATACTTAGATTTTCAGGGGCCGACAGGGTCTTCATTGGTTCCTTGGGCACTTGGACCATCCATGACGTCAAACATCCCTTATTCGCACGATTCACCTAAAAACATTAAAAACATACCTTACGTGCAAAAGTAATTAAAAACAACTAAATTAAGGATAAAATTAACTAAAACTAGATAATTAGCGCACCATACATTGCATTATCGGGTGTTTATCAAGTTCCTAAATATGAGCTTTCGTATACCAACCCTAAAAAAGTTTCTTGTTATGCTAATGATCGAGCGATTAATGCGATATTTTCTGCTATTGATCCTAATGAATTTTCTCTCATATGTAATTGTGAAATTGCTAAAGATGCTTGGGACATTTTAGTTACTACTCATGAGGGAACTAACACTGTTAAGCAATCCAAACTTCATAGGGTTACCACTGACTGTGAGTTGATTAGGATGCAGAAAGATGAATCCTTCAATGAGTTTTATGCGAGACTCAATGCTATAGTCAACACTAGTTTTACTTTGGGTGAGCCTATGTCTGATTTTAAAGTTGTTAAAAAGATTTTAAGATCCCTGCCTAAATGTTTTCGAACTAAAGTCACCATGCTTCAGGGTAAGAAAAAGCTTCCTAACATGTTTGTTGAAGAAATTGTCGGACTCCTTCAAACTTATGAAGCAGACATATTGCAGTTTGACTATGTGAATGGTAAAACTAAAACTTCAGCTAAGTCAATTGCTTTTAAGAGTACTCAAGTTGATGATTCTGATTTAGACTGCAATAACGTTAAGTATGATACTGCAGCTATGGCTCGCTTTACTAAAAAATTTCAGAAGGCTTTTAAAAAGGGAATTTTTACAAAAAGATCTTCGGGAAAAGAGTCAAAAGATAAAGGCCATGGAAAACTTAAATTTGATCCTTCAAAAAGTAAAGAGAAAAAGATAGGAAAAGGTCAACCCTCGGGTCCTCAGTGTTTTGAATGTCAAGGTTTTGAGCATATAGCTCAAGATTGTGGAAATAGAAAGAACAATAAAATCTTGAATGGTAAGACTTGGGATGATGATAGTGACTAGTAGTTCTGATTATCTCAAAGACGAAAGCAGTACTGGTGATGAGAATGTGGTTGCTCTTGTTGCCTCTCATGAGCGTGAATCATCTAACTCTGAAGATGATACTGAGGAAGAGGATGTGGATAAGACCTTAGATTTTGAGACCTCGAAAGATGACTACAACAAACTTTATTTAGAGAGTCTGAAGATCTCTCGCACCAATGTTAAGCTTGTTAGTAATTAAGTCTAGTGGGAAAAGTGTTGATAATCTCACACAAAACTTGGAGAAGGCTCATATCAAGGTAAGTGAGTTGAAAGCTTTAATAAGTAATGATGATGTGAAGCCTTGAAAAAGACAATTTCTGATTTTCAAGAGAAAGAAAATTAACAATTGTGACGCCGTCAATTTTTAACATAATTAAGAATGTCATCTGAAATACAAAATCCTCACGATCGTACGTACATTACCTCAAAATACAATACAGATTCCAATTCCACAAACCGGTCCACAAATACAATCTTCCAAAATAGGAATTTCATAACAAAGTGGTTTGTCTTATAAGAATAATAAAGTACTCTCCAAAATAGCTTTACTCGATAATTTTAGCATACACTCCATCACCATGACCTGCAAGGAACTTGAGATGGTAGGTTGAGCAAATATGCGCCCAATAGAGAAATCTATGCACAAGTTATAAGAAAATTTGCTAAGTATGCTTCTAGAGTAAATGAGTATAGACAGTTGCGCCCAAAGTATTTATGACTATTGACAGGAAGCTCGTGGCCAAAGGATTCTAGGTAAATTAATACGCAATACCCTACAGCAAATGCACCATACGAGGACCATTAGTACCGCCACATCAATACACATAAGTCAGCAACGGCTTTAATACCGTACTATCACATCTCATTCCATATCACTCTCTTTCACATTTCTCGTTTCATCACCGAATCTCCTTTCTCATTCTCATCTGTTATCAAGATCTCCTTTGTTTCCAAATAGATGTAATGTATAGCAATACGTGACCTATAGTGGTCAAGCTCTATTGATTCGAGCTTGAATAGCCGAAGTTCGTTAATTTTGTGCACGAATACTAGAGACCGTTGATTCGCTCAAGAATAGTCGAAGGATTTTTAATAAAAATCATTTTCCGTTTAAAACAAGTATATTTGATAAAAATCAACCTTTCTTTCCTTTTTCCATTAATCACATACCACATCAATCAAGGTTTTCACATGTCTTGCTCATTTCCAGTCATCCCACCAAATGTCCTAGGTGATGATACCCGTTCATTTTCAACCCGGTCATCTCACCATTTCGATCGTTTTACCAAATGGTGATACCCGTAGTGTCCAGCCCGATCATCTCACCATTGAGTGGTGATACCCGTAGTGTCCAATCTCATTATATTCACAAGTCGATTGATCATTTACAATCCAAACCATTCCAATCAATCAATCATATTATAACACCAACTAATAAATAAATACACTCATGTTTTTTTCATAGTATATCACCATGTCCTACACGATGTTTGAACCCGTAAGTAGCTCTACAACTTTCCACCCACTATTATCGACACTCAAACCTCAAATGACAAGCAATTGCCTAGGTGAGTTTGATAGGTGAAATTACCCTCTTGCCCTCCCTTAAAAAAAAAGAAAAAAAAAAGAAAAAAAAAACCTCAAATGACGAATACCATTGGAAACAAATAGTTCAACGAATCAAGAGGACGAGATCCTGCCAGACATGCTCACATATACCCGTAATACTCACTACGACGCCCCATATAGTCTACGGTACTCCTAACCAATTTTACGGTACGTTTTCCATTTACAACAAAACTAAATGTCACGCTCCGCCCCGCAAACGGCACCCAAAGTGGGCTCGAGTCGGCGCAACCACGTGGCATACCACACATAAAATCAAACCACACCTCACATCCTATCAGAATAAACACCCAGCGGAAGACTTATTACCTTAACATAAAAATGAGTTGACGTATCGACCAACCAACCACGACCTCGCACAACTAAACAACAATATAGTTTTACAATACTTTAAAAAAAAATTCTACATTTCAACACATCCACCAAAGACTTATTTATAATTTACATAAATCAACTTCTTAGTTTACTACCTACAACCAACTTGCACATCCACATCATCCAACGCTAGCCCAAACACTTCTCAACACGATGACCAGTAGTAGACCCACTCTACGAAACCTGCTACCTGACAGACCAAAAAGGAAAGCCAAGGTGTGTGAGATATAAAAATGCTTAACAAAATTTAGCAACAGCCGAATGAATATGAATGAATATCAACAAGAATATAAATTCTCAACATAATTAAAATACTCAAATGGATATAATAGATATAACCACCGGCCACATCCTCCAAATACAACACAACAGTAATATCCAACGACTAAAAGACAATCTCAATATAGAACATCTCTGCATCAAACACTCACATATCACAACCGAATCTAGTGTCCCACACTCCATACTCCCAACTATTGTTAAATAAGCGATATAGCTTACGACATGGTGTGCCTCACACGTAAACATTCCCAACATATTAAAAGCTAAACAACAATAGCATAATATACACTCACCATTACAACAATATCTCATTAAAGATAATCATATCGCAAGCTTACTACGATTAGCAAGATATACACTCACCGCCACAGCAACATTTTATTGGGAAGAACCATATTAGACACTCACCTTTGCATCAACCGAGATACGCCAAACTTACGATTTCGGCACCTCCTATTTGGTTGGTTTGTTACCTAACCACAAGTTAATAATATCAGTTTATTGAACGCTTAAACGTTACAACCAACTCCTGAAAATAATCTATAACACCAACAATAGATTAACAATGTTTAATACATACAAGTATGTCCAACTCAAAGGTTTAGAAGTGTCCCTAAACAAGCGCAGCACCCAAACACCACATAACCCCTACATTTGGTTTGAAATCTACGACCAGCCTGTCATATCCTGCCTATAACTTCTTCTAGGTTTAAAATCAGATCATGAAACTACCACCATTAGAAAGTACACCTCCAATACATGAATTTTGATATAAAATTTGCCTAACATAGAGTTCGAAAGACAAAGTTATGCTCGTCCGAAGTTACACACACAACTGCCCAAAATTGTAAATTCTGCACGTCTATCAACTTCAAATCAAAAACTGATTTAACCTAGTACAAACTAAACCACAACCCCTACATATTCCGAAAGGCATACGAGTCTAGTTTCAGAATCAAAAACTCGTGCGCAAATCCGATACCCGAGCTAAGAGTTATGACCATTTTTCCAAAACATGTCAATGCAGCACATACAAAACTTAGCAGACACACACAAACTTGTAAAATCCGTGAAAATCAGAATATGCATCTAATAAATCCCAAATTTGGTACACACCATTATCACTCATCAAAGTTCATCCCTGATTTTTCCCTGATTTTCCACAACAAACGAACCTAGTCAAAATCACCTCCAAACTCAAAAATCTTGTGCTGTGAAGCACAATTTCCAGCAAAACAGTCCGTGTTCAAAAATTCATTAAAAATCGAATACTCAATAATTTTTAGTAATTTTAACGCCAAAACGTCACCAACTTATCAATCCTTCAGACTCATAAGGACCCATACCCAGGAGGGTCGTTTAACTAAAAAAAAAATGGTGAAAGACGCAGCTCTGTAAGCTGCCTAGATTTCCAGATTGCAGAACAGTTTTCTAAAAATCACTATAAATTGAATTCTTAACGATTTTAAGTGATTCCAGCGGCCAAAGAACAAGCCTCAAGTCTACTTTATTTCATAAGAAAGAACCAAGACTCAATTTTGAGTTTAAGAAGGCGAAAATCCCCCAAAACCGAGACCTTGTTCTGCAGATTTTCTAGGTTTGGACAGCAGCCAAAACACCCACGAAATTCACCCAAAAACCCATCTCAACAACTCAAAACACACCCAAACCAACATGCGTACACCAAGCTAAGACATGAATTGAAGCTAGAGAAGTATGAAATCAAGAACAAGGAAGCAAGAATTAACAAGATCAAACCTTAATTCAAGATAAACGGCTTCAAATCCTCTCTCTCTCTCTCTCTCTCTCTCTCTCTCTCTCTCTCTCTCTCTCGCTCTCTCCGCCGCAGAAAGAAACAAGATAGGAATGGGAAAAGATAAATATCACCAGGATATTTTGCTATATAAGGCACAAGGGGATTTATCATATGCAAGCGTAACCACTTCTTAACTTATGCTCCGACCCATAGCGTTTAGTTAAATATGCACCAAATATGAGTTAACCCCATAAACACATAATTCAATTAAAATATGAGTTTAAGATACTAAGGTTGGGTTCCAGAAACAAGTTAAGAACTTATTTTTTGTTGAATAAGAAGGGTTGTTCCGGAAAATAAGAAGGGTTCTACTTATTTTGGAAGAATTTATATAGGTACCAATGGGAGCCAGGAGGGAAATCATACCGGCGGCCGTGCCGGGCCGTCTCCGGCCACCGGACGGCCGATCCAAGCCGTCCAAAAATTCTATAAAAAAAAACCGAGGGGGCTAGCGCGGGAATCAATGGCATCCGAGGTGTATAGGGTGCTTGATCCAAGCACCCCTTTTCCGTGTATATATGATAATAATATATACATGGAAAAGGGGTGCTCGGATCAAGCACCATACATACCTCGGATGCCGTTGATTCCCACGCGGGCCCCCTCGGTTTTTTTTTATAGAAATTTTGGACGTCTTGGATCGGCCGTCCGGTGGCCGGAGACGGCACGGCACGGCCGCCGGTACGATTTC
This sequence comes from Rhododendron vialii, assembly GCF_030253575.1. Lineage (NCBI taxonomy): Eukaryota > Viridiplantae > Streptophyta > Magnoliopsida > Ericales > Ericaceae > Rhododendron > Rhododendron vialii. The sequence continues at coordinate 17,092,230 of NC_080558.1, forward strand.
CCTCCCCCGGCGCCCATTATTATAGCAACAGTCTTATTTTTTGTATAAAGCAACTTTAAGCTCAAAAATCATGTGTTTACGCAAATAATTTTCCTATCACTATAGATCTTGTTTGATAGATCTCATTGAAATCTTTAATATGGTGCAAAAAAATTGAATTTTTTTTTTATTTACATTATTTTTGAGTTTAAAAATGTGAAAGGAACTTTTTATTTGGATTTTGTGGAATGACCCTTCTTATTTTTTGAATCAGAAGTGGCAAAATAAGTACTTATTGTTTAAGAAGGTTTCCGGAACGGAGCCTAAATATCCGGAACGGGTATTACACTAAGATGATGCTTAACAATTGTTCAATGAATGGAAACGTTCAGTGAATCATTGGAATGCGAACAGTCAAGTGATCAAAGAATCTTAGTGACTCAATTAACTATTTTAGGCTGAGTTACTGAAGTACTGGAAGCGAACGAGGTTCAAATAATAATAATGGAAGCAGAATAAACCAATTTGTGCCAAAAAGGCTCGAAAGGCCGTGTGGCATATTGAAAAGCCGTGTGATTAAATAATATGCCCTACGATTAAACAATATGTCGCACGATTAATTAATATGCCGTACGGCGGAACGAAAATGCCGTACGGCTGTACGATAATAATATATTACTCCCTCCGTCCCTTTTTTGTGTCCAGTATTCCATTTTGGACTGTCCTTTAATAAGTGTCCATTTTGTAAAGTTAGGGGAGTAAAAATTGGTGTATTGTCTATTTTGTCCCTAAAAATAAATTTTATTTTGAAAAGTTAGTGAATAAAAGTGTAATGATGATGAGTAAATAGGAAAAGTGAAGGAAAAAGTTGATGTGAAAGGTGTAATGATGATGTCTTTTTAATAAGTTGGAGTTACGAAGCAGGACACTTAGAAAGGAACGGAGGGAGTATGTCATACGGCGGAACGGAAATTGCCGTACGGCTATTTGAAAATCCTGAGCAGTACAATTTAACTATATGCCTTCTCTTTTTTTTAAGAAATCCAAAAAGCTCTACCGGTAGGAGAGGAGTCCTACCAGTACAAAATAAATCCAGAGAAGCCACCAAAATTCATTGCTAGAAAAATACTGAGGTTATACCAGCAGGAAAAAAAAAATGTTCTACCGGTAGAGAGAGTGTTCTACCGGTTGGAACCCGGACGTTTCAGAGATATTCTCACTGTTCGACCGATTTCTAGCGAATGCAGAAAAATTAATAACCTCGTCAACAACAATTTTGAACCCTATTATGATGCAGAGAACAGCCGAGACTTGCCAGAATCAGGAATCAACAACTATAATACCATAATACGTATGATCTATCAACATAAACATCATATTTACACATAACATGTGCAAGAAATTCCCTACCTCAAGTTTAGAGAGAAAAACCCCAAGGTTAATCAAGCCCGTGACTCCAAAATCTTCAAATCAACTAAAAACAGCCCCCTCCAAGCAAAACCCACGAAATTGAAGCTTGAATCACAAAAAGAAGACAAATTGAAGGTGGGTTTGTGTAGGTTTCAAGTGGTTTTGGTTGAGAGAATGAGATAGCGAGAGGAGGATGAGAGGAGAGAGAGACTGCCGAGAGAACTGAGAGAGGAAAGTGGGAGAAATAATTCTCCTGGAGAGAATTATAGAGTTGGGGAGTAATCCCACACTTCTCACACCACACACTCACATAATTACGCTTATATCCTACCGTACATACGCCCCATCGTTTATCCACACCGTACAATTTTTTTTTTTTAAATATGGGTCCCAAAAATACCGGTCTTTACACCCTATCCTCCTTAAAGAAATTTCGTTCCGAAATTTGTCAAGACAAGCCCAACCAAATCAAGTATCATATAGATACACAAAACCACAACAATTTACATCATGCAACAGTTCAATAATCATGAAAGTGCTACGTCAAAACTCACATCAATCAACTAAAACAAATGCGGATATTACTCTATAACTTCATCCCCCTTTTCCCACGTAAATTCGCACTAACGGCATCGTCTTACCCCTCCAAAACTAGATTACGTGAATCGAGGATACGTTTCGGTTTCTTACCATAGGACACGTCGACTTCTAATTCAATCTCGGACCTCTCTAACGCATGCAATGGATTCATTTCATACCTCCTCAATCTCCGTATATAGAACACATCATGTATATTGAAGAATTTAAGCGGCAACGTTAAACGGTACACAGTTTTCAAGCTTTTCTCTATTACAAAATTCCTATATACGACTGTCTATCTCACCATAGAGTTTTTTTTTTACCTCCTGAGTGTAACCCGATAATCCATTTGACTTCCTGAGACTTCTATCTAGAAGGTGCGGTGATCAAGCTCCCCTTCCAACTGGATTTCATCGGTTGTCGCCTAGTTATCCAATAGACACGTGCCGTATCCGATACCCAACCTCTCTTTCTAGCGGCGAACGCTTCCATTTCTTCCCCAGATGAGACACACTTCAATGCGGCGGTACTTTACAAAATGCGTGAATCTTCCCACTTCAAGTGACAATAAGAGACGACGACAGTCAACACAATTTTTGATTATCTCAAATGAGACAAACGAACTCTAAAACTCAAACAAAACTAATTAAGTATACGAGCATGGTAGTAAGGTACCCGAATCTAAAGGACACATGAGATCTTTAGAAGATTAGACAACAAACTCACTGTACAAACTCATGATAATCCAATGAATCTTAAAAAAACCGATCATAACTTTACTAAGGACAAACACAAAATAATGAGACAAATCCCTAGTAATCCAACTCATACAAGGTTGAAAATTTGTCCAATACCAAATTTGAGCAATACTTCTAACAAATTGAGACTGAGTGTTACAAATTGAACCATCGTTTACCTTTCGAGTTGAGGAACCACAACAAAGTTGGATGGCACTAAAGACAACTATCACATGTGATTTCAAATTGAACAGAGCCAACAAATAGATATCGAAAAATATGCTACCGCAAGATTTGGCTCAAATTTCGACATGAGAATTTGTGTAGAATGATACATTCCAAGAAATAAACTAGTAGCTGCAACAAGGAATCTCTAACCAACTAAATAGGTCAAGGCTAACAAACAGATACAAGGCAGATACGGGCAACAATAGCAACAAGTGCTAATTTAACGACACCGAAGAATTTGTATATCATAAGGTATGTGACCACAGATTGGGTTTAGTAGATTAAAGTATCAACACAAGAACTTATGCAGAATAATTGTGACAGACAAACAAACTAATAGTCGCAACCGAGGGATCTGAATCGTCCAATGAAAACTTATCCCAACAGAATAAAGTTAGAATAAAATTTCGAATGGAATACAGGAAATAGTCACCAACAGCAATAGCAAGTGTCATGGCCAGGGTGCTTCGCCACAAGATTCTGAATATTCCCAAGAAAAGCTAGGAATGGATTGTGTGATAATTAACTGAAATGTCAAGAACTATAATAGGTTAACGGTACAACGGACTTCACGAAAAACAAATTACGATACAACTCTAACAAAATTTCAATTAGGCCAACGAAATAGGGTAATAAAAGAAACAACTCTCACGAGATCACGCTCGGAATATCACCAACTAGCACAGACGCAACCAATCCCTTCCCAAACCAGATCAATTCTCACCATACATAAATCAAAGAAGTTGAAGACAACGCACCAATATGGAATGGCTAACGAATGAGTAGAACAACAAGGGAATGATGATACCTCAACAATTAACGTTTCTGAGAGCGAGAGAGAATGGTAGGAAATAGTAGTTTAGCTGTGGAATTGCATCTGTTACTGTTTCGGTGTACGTTTATTCTGCTGCACTGAGCTCAACCCACCTTGTACTCCCAATCCCAAAGGACAATTTCTCGCAAAGTGGCCGGGTTTGCGACAGACATAACAAAGCCTATCAAGCTGTGGAACTCCTTGATCCCTAGATAAGGTAGGTGGCCTAAGGTTAATCTGGTTTAGCGAAGGCTGATTTGGTTCCCTCTGTCTTTTCCTCCCTTGACTTTCAAAACTCCCTGGCATCGTACTCACTCTAATGGTTGGTTGCCTTGGTGCGCCCTGGGATTGCAGCTGGCTGACGATTTGCCAAGTTCCTAGTTCTTGTGCTATGCCCAACTCAGTCTGCACTCTTCTTCTCTGAGGACAATTTCTTTCAATATGATCAAACTTCCCACATGTAAAACAAGATCTTTCTTGGCGCCCCTGACATTGAGAACGAATATGGCCAAGCTGACCACAACGATGACACACAATCTGACGTTTGAGGACAACTCCCGAGGTCTCAGAACGAGAAGATGGTTTCAAACCCTGCTGGCCCTGCAAAGAGTGACAATTCCCTCAGTGTCTTCCCTCCTGAACTCTCAACACTCTCGGAAGATGATCCCGCGCTAACGACTCGACAGCTAATTTCCCCCACGTTCATACTTCTCTGCGTGCCCACTAGAATTTCAACGCCCTTCACACACTCAACAATCTCAGGAAACATTGCTTCCTCCCGAGTACACTGACTCGCCTCATCCCTCCTGTAAACATTGCAGCCCTGGTAATCATGGTCCCCGGTCTCACCCCACCTGACTCCCCGCCTCGAAGACATTCTACAGTGAAAGCATAAGAGACAAAATCATCATAAGAAATGAAATCATTAGTGTTAGTCACATCACTTTATGATACAGGTCTCCAACATTTCCAACAATGATCAACAACTCGGTGTCATTCTACTGTGATACATATGCAATGTCATATCAATGTATTGACTCTTTCTTGCAAGCACACGTGGTTTTGTAAAAATATGCAGCGATTCTTTCTTTGAACCCATGAGACTAAAAGTCTTCCCACGGTCTCGAGGGATTCTAAACTTATGCTCTGATACCAAGTTGTCACGCCCTCAATTTTTAACATAATTAAGAATGCCATCCGAAACACAAAATCCTTACAATCATACGTACATTACCCCAAAATACAATACAGTTTCCAATTCCACAAACTGGTCCACAAATACAATCTTCCAAAATAGGAATTTCATAACAAAGTGTTTTGTCTTATAAGAATAATAAAGTACTCTCCAAAATAGCTTTACTCGATAATGTCAGCATGCACTCCATGACCATGACCTGCAAGAACCTGAGATGGTAGGTTGAGCAAACACGTGCCCAGTAGAGTAGAGAAATTCTATGCACAAGTTATAAGAAAATATGTTAAGTATGCTTCTAGAGTGAATGAGTATAGACAGATGCAACCAAAGTATTTATAACTATTGACAGGAAGCTCTCTGTGGCCAAAGGATTCTAGGTAAATTAATACGCAATACCCTGCAGCACATGCACCATACGAGGACCATTAGTACCCCCACATCAACCCACAAAAGTCAGCAACGGCTTTAACACCGTACTATCACATCTCATTCCATATCACTCACTTTCACATTTCTCGTTTCATCATCGAATCTCCTTTCTCATTCCCATCTGTTATCAATATCTCCTTTGTTTCCAAATAGATGTAATGTATAGCAATCATTACCTATAGTGGTCAAGCTCCATTGATTCAAGTTTGAATAGCCGGAGTCCGTTCATTCTGTGCACGAATACCGAAAACTGTTGATTCGCTCAAGATTAGCCAGAGGATTTTTAGTAAAAATCCTTTTCCTTTTAAAACAAGTATATTTGATAAAAATCAACCTTTCTTTCCTTTTTCCATAAATCACATATCACATCAATCAAGGTTTTCACATGTCTCGCTCATTTCCGGTCATCTCACCAAATGTCCTAGGTGACGAAACCCGTTCATTTTCAGCCCGGTCATCTCATTATTTCAGTTGTTTTACCAAATGGTGATACCCATAGTGTCCAGTCCGGTCATCTCACCATCGAGTGGTGATACCCGTAGTATATTCACAAGTGGATTGATCATTCACAATCCAAAGCATTCCAAACAATCAACCATATCATAACACCAACTAATAAATAAATACACTCATGGTTTTTTCATAGTATATCACCATGTCCTACACGACGTACTAACCCGTAAGTAGCTCTACAACTTTCCACCCACTAGTATCGACACTCAAACCTCAAATGACGAACGCCATTGGAAACTAATAGTTCAACGAATCAAGAGGACAAGAGATCCTGCCAGACATGCTCACATCTACCCGTAATACTCACTACGGCGCCCCATATAGTCTATGGTACTCCTAACCAACTTTACGGTACGTTTTCCATTTACAACGAAACTAAGATGGTACTTAACGATTGTTCAATGAGTGGAAACGTTCAGTGAATCATTGGAATGCGAACAGTCAAGTGATCAAAGAATCTTAGTGACTCAAATAACTATTTTAGACTGAGTTACGGAAGTACCGGAAGCGAACGAGGTTCAAATAATAATAACGGAAGCAGAATAAACCAATTTGTGCCAAAAAGGCTCGAAAGGCTGTGTGGCATATTGAAAAGCCGTGCGATTAAATAATATGCCCTACGATTAAACAATATGTCGCATGATTAATTAATATGCCATACGGCGGAACGAAAATGCCGTACGGCTTTTTGAAAAGTTGATTTGCTGTACGATAATATAATATGCCGTACGGCAGAACGGAAATTGCCGTACGGCTATTTGAAAATCCTGATGAGCAGTACAATTTAACTATATGCCTCTTCTTCTTTTTTTATTAGAAATCCAAGAAGCTCTATCGGTAGGTCTTCCTACCAGTACAAATTAAATCCAGAGAAGCCACCAAAATTCATTGCTAGAAAAATACTAGACGTGGGTAACAGGTCGTGTTGGGTCATGTACGTGTCGGGTCTGTCGGGTTCGTGTCATAAACCACCAACCCGAACACGGCCCATTTAGAATTCGTGTTTCTCGAGTCGTGTCATTTTTGTGTTTCGTGTCAGAAATGCTCAACCCTAACCCGTTAACTTCGTGTCCGGTTCGTGTCGTGTTATCGTGTCCGTTGCCCAACTTTATATAGAATTTTTACAGATATACCATATATTATATATATATATATATATATATATATATATATATATATATATATATGTTCGTGTTAGTGGGTGACATAGATTAGTAACAGTGTTGGTCGTGTCAATTTCGTGTCTCGCATGTTCAACCCGACCCCGACCCATTTAGAATTCGTGTTCTCGAGTCGTGTCATTTTCGTGTTTCGTGTCAGAAATGTTCAACCGTAACCTGCTAACTTCGTGTCCGGTTCGTGTCGTGTTATCGTGTCCGTTGCCCAGCTCTAAAAAATACTGATGTTATACTGGTAGGAAAAAAAAATGTTCTACCGGTAGAGAGAGTGTTCTACCGGTTGGAACCTGGACGTTTCCGAGATATTCTCACTGTTCGACCAATTTCCAGCGAATGCAGAAAAATTAATAACCTCAACAACAATTTTGAACCCTATTATGATACAGAGAACAGCCGAGACTTGCCAGAATCAGGACTCAACAACAACAACTATAATACTATAATAGGTACGATCTATCAACATAAACATCATATTTACACATAACATGTGCAAGAAATTCCCTACCTCAAGTTTAGAGAGCAAAACCCCAAGGTTAATCAAGCCCTTGACTCCAAAATCTTCAAATCAACCAAAAACAGCCCCCTCCAAGAAAAACCCACGAAATTGAAGCTTGAATCACGAAGAGAAGGCAAATTGAAGGTGGGTTTGTGTAGGTTTCAAGTGGTTTTGGTGGGTTTTGGTTGAGAGAATGAGATAGTGAGATTCGGATGAGAGGAGAAGAGAGAGAGACCGCCGAGAGAAATGAGAGAGAAGTGGGACAAATAATTCTGCTGGAGAGAATTATAGAGTTGGGGAGTAATCCCACGCTTCTCGCACCACACACTCACGTGCACCTCTCACATAATTACGCTTATATCCTACCGTACATACGCCCCATCATTTATCCACACCGTACATTTGTTTTAAAAAAAAATATGAGTCCCAAAAATACGGGTCTTTACAACAATCTTGTTGAATTTAATAAATCTTTAAAAGTAAAATCAATGAGTTCATTACTCTTAAGCGTTTCAATGCAAGGTCTAAACTCTTAAATGAGATTCTTGATATTCAAAGACCAACTAGCGACCGATTAGGACTTCGGTATCATGCATTGTCATCGAGTCGAGAAAAAAGAGAAAAGATACATCAAAAGAATATGAAGGTTGTATCACAAGTCCTAGTAAGTGCCAAAATATCTCAGACTCAACGTAACGAAGTAAAAGCTAAACCTATTCAGAATAATGCTAAGCCTTAATTATTTGTTAAAATGAGTGGATATATTCAAAGGTCTACTGCTAGTAAATTTATTCCTGTGTGCCATTATTGGGGTGTGAAAGGTCATATTCACCCTAACTATTTTCAACTTTATGGTTATCCTGAAAATCATCACATTCACCGTAACAAGACTAATGTTAATCTGAACGGAGGTAATCATAAAAGACACGTGCACAGTTATGTCAAAGAAAAATCTGCTGGTATTAGGACTAGAGCTATTTGGGTAAGGATGTCAGATTTGAGAGCTCATACAAATCTGTTAATCTTCTAGATGACAGTGGATCATCCGGAGGAGTTGACCTTGCTTTTTAATGCTCGGTATTGTGTCCATAGTCTAGGCTATTTTGCATTGTTTATCTTCTACCTAGAGCTATGGTTGAGTCTTTTTTTTTTTTGCGTGTTCCTGTTTTTCTTTTCTAGCTTCACTTGTTTATAACTGTTGATTTTTATTTATTCATTACTTATGAAAATCCAAAAACATTGAAATATATTTTAAAATCATTAAAAAATTTTTTTTTTTTTGTTTCCAGTGAGCATGCCCTTGTGGCTTGAGTTGTCTCCTATGGGTTCCATGCATATGAGTATATTTGTCAATGCATGGATGCGTTGGATGATTTCATTCATGTGATGCATTAGGAAGTAAGTGTGTCATGATCCATGGCTATGTGATTTCCACTTTTTACACGTCAAAGATAGCCAGTTTCTTATAGAGGCTTGACCCTTCTCATTTACCTTGCTCATCTATACTCCCTCTGCGTTTGACCGTTTAGCATATCAGTTTAGCTTTGGGGATACATTGTTCCATATGCCATGCTATCAAAAGAAAAAATGCATACGTTCTTTGAGACTCTTAATGCTTATTCGGCCGGGTGTCCATTAAATAATCGGGCAATTGGGGTGAGGTATTTTCTCTCTGAGCGTTCACGTCACAAGGTGATTAGACTTTGCGAAAGCATTCGTATTGGACCACTTGCCTAGTAACCGGATCCATTTGGCTCTATCTATATAGTCTGAACGTTCGCGTCAAACGGCAGTGGAGTAAAAGAAAATACATTTTTTTGATTGTTACCTGAAAAAAAATATATGAAAAGAATGAGGGAGTATTCATTGGTTGAGGGGGAGTTGTGATTGTTATTTGGCACTTAATGTGTGTCGATGATTGCTGGGTTTGACTCCGTGAGGGGATACATTTTGATTGCCCATAGTTGCATGAGAAATATAGGCACTTGAATGTTAATCTGAATGGCTTATGACGTGGTTCACACACTCACTATTTGTCGTTGATTCATGTCTCATGACGCATTTATCTTCTAAATAAATCCGTGGGTTGATTTCAACAAGGACTGTTCATGCATTTTTAAATGTCTCATATTCATGAGATCTCATATCCGAGAACTAAGTCCTCGTTGGTGTGTTGCATTTTTTTTTTTTAATTTTGTCATGGGGACGTTGTTAATTAGTCATATGTTTTCGTGTTGGTCATTAGCCGGTGTGGCGGTTATTTTTTATTTTGTTTTTTTAGCCGTCGTTTGTATTTGGAGTTTAAGATATACTGCTCGTGTGGTGATTTTATGTGGGTCAATGGATGTTGGATTTATGCATATGTATGTTTAGTAGGTTAACTATCTCTCTTTGGGTGTCTTTTTATGCTTGCTATGTTCTTTGTCATTCCTTTACAAAAAGGGGAGAAAGGTGTTGCTTGCTAATCCTTAACTAGTTCCACAGTTTTGGTTTCTTGTGTGCAGGGTTTGCACTACAAGAAAACAGGTAATAGGAGATGAAAATTGTTTGTCTCAAAAGGTCAGATTTCCTCGCCAAATAGATTGTCGATGAAAAAATATAAATTCATCGTCACCAATTTGGGCACCTCTGGTTTTGAACCTAGGCCTTTTGATCAACCAAACCCATGCCCGCAAACATCCGACCAACTGCTCTAGACATACATATAATAATAGATTGGGAATATTTAATATATATATATATATATATATATATATATATATATATAAAACATATATGATCAATATTTTTTTTTAGTATTTTTTTTATTTCAGTACTATCAAATGTGATAACTAAGAGGAGATCTATTATTCTTTTATTTGTTGTGTTTTTAATTAACTTTTTAAAACATAAAAAATTAGTATTGGTGCAAATCATTTGATACCATTACCATTAATATAGACGTTAGGAAAAAAATACACGTTAAGCGAAAAAATTAAGGTGAAAGTACATAAACACCCCTCCAACTATTACTTTTTCTCGTAAACACCCACTCACATTTAAAAGTGCCCATGGAGACCCCCTCAACTACTGGAAACGAAAAAAAGACAAACTCCGTTAACGGAATGGATGAATTGACAAATATACCCTTTCTCTCTTCTTACCAAACAAACCCAGACCTCTCTCTCTCTCTCTCATACAAATTCTTCTTCCGTCTCTCTCTCTCATACAAATATACCTTGTCTCTCTCCTCCATCCTCCTCTCCCTTTCCTCCTCCGCCTCCTCCCCCGATGCCACCACCATTGACCGCCTCTCTCTCTCTCTCTCTCTCCCTCTCTCTCTCTCTCTCTCTCTCTCTCTATATATATATATATATATATATATATATATATATATATATATATATATATAAAAGAAATAAAAGGAGGAAAAACGGGGGTGGGGAAAGAGAGAAAGAGAATTGGGTTAGTTGAGAGGGCTTTTTTTTTTTTTCTTCTGTTGGAGGGGAAAAAGACTGATTAAAGGGGTAGTGGGAATTTAGTGTAGTCTCCTCACCTCAGTTTTTCTTTTTGTTCGAGAGCCGGGGGAGAGTTTAGAAAACTCTTTTCCGAATTAGTTTTGTGGAATAAAAGGAAGGTTGGGAGGAAGTTTTCAAGGGAATTATACGGGGATGAGGTTTTGGTGTTTTTGATTGGGAATTTTACGCAGCATAAATGTTAAGATGTTAATCACCATATTTTGGTTTTGGTTTTGGATTATGTCTTAAGGATTAAAATTTGACTTGAGGGTGATTGTATTTCATGGTGGTGCTTGAGGGTTCGGGTTGTTACAGATGGGGTCTCCATGAGCACTTTTAAATGCGAGGGGGTGTTTACGAGAAAAAGTGATAGTTGAGGGGGTATTTATATACTTTCACCAAAAATTAACTTATAATTGATTGTTGGACAAATTTTTGTAATCGTCTATTTTGTTTTACGGTTGTCTCAATTTCGTCCATCTAGTTTCAATTGCTACCAAATAAACCCTGTACTTTGTTTTACGTTCCAAATTAGTAAAATCGTTAACACCATTAATGAAACTAACGGAAAAATATGATTAAAAAATTAAGTGTTTTAATTTTCAATCCGGTTGAATCGATGCGAAGATCTTTTTTTTTTTTATCATTTTATCCTAGACGGTCGTAATGAATTTTTGGCTCTAAGGCCTTTCAACGAGCACCCGAAGACTCCTTATTTAAAAATTGGAACACTTATTTTTTTAACTATATTTTTTAATATATAAACAGTGTAAAAAAATAATTATTCTAATTTTCAATCCGTTTGAACCGATGTGAAGATCTTATTTTTCTGATCATTTTATCTTAAATGGTCATAATGGATTTTTGGCTCTAAGGCCTTTCAATAAGCACCGTAAGAGAACACTGAAACTAAATACGGGGTCTTCGGGTGTTTGTTGAAAGGCCTTAGAGCCAAAATTTTACTACGACCATTTAGGATAAAATGATCAAAAAATAAGATTTTCGCATCGGTTCAACGGGATTGAAAATTGGAGCACTTAACTTTTTTAACCATATTTTTTCGTTAGTTTCATTAACGGTGTTAATGATTTTACCAATTTGAAACGTAAAACAAACTACAGGGTTTATTTGGTAGTAATTGAAACTAGATGGATGAAATTGAGACAACCGTAAAACTAGAGGGACGACTACGAAAATTTGCCCTTGATTGTTTTGACAAAATAATCGAAATCCATCTATATTCAGACTTGGGTTTGGAAAAATGAGAAAAAATTAACCCGTTAAAAGCTGATTACTATGTCTTTTTTGTTCTTTTTGTTTTCAATTTCTTTTGTCTATTGGTTTTGTAAATTAAATTGTGGTTAAAAAATTAAGTGCCCCAATTTTCAATCCGTTAGAACCGATGCGAAGATTTTATTTTTTTAATCATTTTATCCTAAAGGGTCATAATTATTTTTTGGCTCCTAAGGCTTCAATGAGAGCCCTAAGAGAGCCTTAAATAAAGGATTAAATTGATGAAAAAAAATTCGTGTAACAAAATTGGCGATGAAAAAAAATATTTGTCACCAATTAATCTTTTTGGCGGCGAAAAAATTCGTCACCATTGTAACAAAATTAGGGACGAAATTTTTCGTCACCAAAGGTCTAATTTTGTCGCCATTGTAACAAAATTGGTGACGAACGCTGGTTTGGTACATTTGGCGACGGAAAAGTAATTCCGTCGCCAATTTATTACATTTGGCGATGAAATTGTTTTCGTCGCCAATTTTGGCGACAAAATTAGTTTTCATCGCCAATGTCTACTATTTGCGACAAAAACCAATTTCTTCACCTATTACCTAGTTTCTTGAAGTGTTGCGCTATATAGTGTATTGGTTCAGTGGTTAGGATTTTCAATTGTTAGTTGATGTAGTTTTATCTCGGAATTGCCAAAAGGAGAGATTGTAAGTTCCTTATTTGTGATTGGCTAATTCCGTGACGTTTTTGTGTAATTGAAATCCTATATAATTGCTAGTTAGTTGTTTTATTGTTGGAGACTTGGAGTTGGATACTAGCTAATAATCAGAGCCTCAACTGAAGTGGATTGGAGATTCAGGAAGCAAGGGGAATTCATATGCAGCAAGGTTAAATAGGCCGCTTGAGCAACCTAGAGGGACCGCTCAAGCAAGCTACCCGTGTTCGTATTCCTATAGCAGGCAAGCGAACTTCAGAGGGCATTAAAAGGTCACTCGAGCGAGCTTTGAAGACAGCTTGAGTGAGCTATGCTAGGTAAAATTCTCTATAAGTCGTGTTATTCTTTCAGAAAGGGCACGGAGAGCAGCCGCAAGTTTCTTGAAGAGAGAGAAATTCTGTGAGGTCTATACAAACATTTGTGGGTTGATTACACTTACATAATCTCTCTCAAGGTAGTTTGTTCATCTTCTACATATTGAGGAGTTCTTTGACGGAGTTCAAAGACAATTGGAGGTTGATCTAAAGGAGGAGTTCTGCGTCTAGATCAAATATTCGAGAAGTCAAATACAAAGGAGCATCTAGTAGAGCGGTTCATGAAGAGTCAGCAAAGAAGTTCTTAGCCAATATTGAGGAGTCATAACGTGGTTGTAAGAAACTCTTTGTTTCCGCGTTTGCGTATAGTGCTCTCTTCCCTCTCGTGGTTTTTCCCCCATCTTAGGTTTTTCCACGTATATATGTGTGTCATGCTTGCTTTTTTATTTATTGCGTTTATTATCTTGGATAAACTCGTAGATTAGGGTTTGATTAAATTATCTGATTAATTTAATTTGTACTCCGTAGTAGTAAATCGCAAGGCGATCAGATCTTGGTCTTTCAGTTAATCTATTTATTCGAAATCCAAATCTTGTTCATGCGATTAACCAGAACAGCACAATGAAACCAGGCCGAGAGAGAATCTTTTTTGTTGAATGGACAGAAGGGTAAATGACAATTAATTTCATCATCAAGAAAGAAGAGCATGCAATAAGAAGTTCAATTCGCACTGCGATACCGCCCTCCGGGCGCCTTGACGAGTACATTTCAGCCGTAATTGAGACGGAAGATGTCGTTCTGCACGAAAAAGCTTCCTTGCATCGTCGGAATCAAGTGAAACATCTGCACCATATAAAAATGGTTCCCAATGTCATTTTACAATATGATTACATGGATTGAATCATAAATGCAAAACAGAGACAACGATGCTAAAATTGGATGCTCATGCAGAGTTGAACGTTAAAGTTATCAACAGAATCAGATCATCCATTTTATAAATCAAAATTCAAATTTTCATATAAAAATTGACGTCCAATCAAAATTTTAAAATGATATTACTCTGCGGACCATAGAAGGCTCATAAGGGGTGACCCTGCATGCAATACGCAGAGAGAAGAATGCATTAAGCTAACCTGGCTGAATCTCAGTGAGTGCTCCTCTCCGGTCAAACGGAGGCTGCCACTAACGAAAACCATTACGCCGCCGGTGGAGACGGACGGCTGCGAATCAATGGTGCTAATCTCATGCTGGCACTGGCCAAAAGGCAGTTGATTGAGCTTGAGAGAGATGTCTTCAACCCCATGGACCATTTGTCCTTCAAATGTGAGCATGGAGGTTTGTTGGTACAGTGAAGAGAGAGAACAACGATCGTTGTCAAAGAGATGGTAGTAATGATCCACGAATGCCCTCCCCACCAGCTCCACTTGTTCTTCCATTCTCTCTCTCTCTCTCTCTCTCTCAAGACATGAGAATGAGAATATATATATAAGGGAAGGATGGAGCTACTACCAAGTGCGTAACAGAGGGGCTTACAAAAAAAGCCCCAAAAAAGGAAAAAGAAAATGACGGTTCAGGACGTGTTTTGATAATTAATACCCGTCAAGGATATGCTGAGAACATTTGTTAATGCTGAAAATGTTCTTAGCGTGCAGGACTCCCCTTTTCCGATCGAATTACAACGATCCGAGCCGCTCAAAGTGATCAGAACGTGATTTTAAGGGTACCTTCGTGAAATCAGCAAAAAAAATGATCGGGAAGGGCTTCATCCGAACAGTTTTTTTTAACGATTCAGTAAAAAACTGTTCGGATCAAGCTCTTCCCGATCATTTTTTTTGCCGATTTCTCACGGGACCCTTAAAATCACGTTCTGCACACTTTGAGCGGCTCGGATCGTCACAATTCGATCGGAAAAGGGGAGTCCCGCACGGTAAAGCCGTGCGGGATCCCTAAATGGATCCCGAGTGTGTGTGTGTGTGTGTGTGTGTGTGTGTGTGTGTATATATATATATATATATATATATATATATATATATAAAATATCGGGACGGTTCCGGGGATAACAAAAAAAAATACCTAAAAAAAACCTCATAATTTCCGATCAAATTTTGATGATCCGAGCCGCTCAATGTGATCAGAACGTGATTTTAAGAGTACTTGTGAGAAATCAACGAAAAAAATGTCCGGGAAAGGCTTGATCCGAACAGTTTTGAACAATTTTTTATTGAACGATTCAAATAAAAACTGCTCAAATCAAGCCTTTTCAGATCATTTTTTTTGTTAATTTCATGCAGGCACCCTTAAAATCAAATTCTGCACACATTAAACGGTTCGGATCATAAAAATTTGATCGGGAACTATAAGTTTGAGATTTGGGGTATTTTTTTAGGTGTTTTTTTGGGTGTCCCTTGAACCGTCCCGTATATATATATATATATATATATATATATATATATATATATATATATATGTTTGTCCATTCCGGCATTTTACTAGTAATGAGGACTTGGCATATTAATGCGCCATACTTAGCAAAGAGGTTTTGGACACAAACAGCTAATTTACGGGTAACTCGGTCAGTTTGGTTTGAACTAGTGAAAATTAATTGTCTAAGAAATCCATAATCTAGTAGGGTCATTGGGCTAATTTGGATGACTTGATCTTTATAGGGAATAATAATGTCCTGAAAGTACTGCATATTGATACAGGCTTTCGGGACACTGAACACTAAATCACAAGGGCAACTGTATCGTTCTAATGGTATTTCTTGGCACAATGGGTTAGTTTTGGGGCAGGTGACTGGATTTTCAGTATAGTGAGTTTCCCAAGTGATTGATAAACCTGGGGTTGGTTGACTGGCTAGTTTAGTAAGGGTTTCAAATAGGAATTCTTGAAAATGATGGGCATCTTGTCTGGCTAGGTGTTGAATGTGGTTTACTATTTCAGTAGGCAGAGATGTGGGTATGAGAGATAATGACTGTGGTAAAGCTAGGGCTTTGGATGCCATTTTTTGGAATGGTTCCAACACACACACGCTTTCACCATCATCCAGTGGGGATGATTGACTTTTCTCTACCTTTACCAATGGGGTAAAGGAGGCCTTCTTGTCTCGGAGTTGAGCAAGTTCAATCATTGACTGGTGGTACCTGTAATTTAAATTCAGAAATTGGAAATTCATGGCTTCACATCGTTCACAATGTGAAGGGTTAGTATAATTATTACTGACTAAAGATGGGTTTATCAAAACTCCACCTGAAGAACTAGGGAAAACAACTCCACTAGTCTGTTGATTTTGCTGACTAAAATAAATACTCAAGGAATTTAAGCTGTCTAGGAATTTACGATGATCCCCACGCGTATTCCAGAGATTATCCAGAAGACATTGTTGGGTCTCATTTATGCTGCCTACGTTTTTAAGCTTCCTAAATTTTGTGCTGGCTCCTTCAGGAAATACTGGTAGTAGGATTTTCCCAAAAGGAATGGTTTTCTGGTGACTTTGATCCATCTGTAAAACAATCAAATAAATCATTAGTAGGATAAATAGAGCAATTTTGAAGTTGACATAAGTCATCTTTGTTTGGTATTGATGAAAATTCAAAATTGACTTGTTGATCAAGAGAAGTGGTAATAATGTTGTTACTAGTGACTGTGAATGGATAAAGTAAGTAAATAAAGGGTATTCCTAAAATTACTTTATCAGTTAAATTTTTCACTAAAACAAATGATGTTTTGAAACAAATGTTATTTTGGCAAATATTTACTTCAGGTAATTTATACTTGATCTGCATTTTACTACCATTTGCAGAACTCAACCGTTCAGTTGTTTCTTGATAATACCTTTTTGGTATTATTCCTTCTTGAATGCAGTTTAAATCAGCTCCTGTGTCTATAAGAGCAGTAATCTCAATTCTATAATCTCCTACAATTAATTTGATACGTGCATGCCATTTTTGTAATTTTATTTTATTTAGTAAATTTAATCTGTAATTTACTGGATCATCAATTGGGTGATTGGGATCAAAAGATTGTTCTTGACTAGGATGTTGAGTTTTATTAATGGGCTCTTCTTCATTGGAAGAAGATTCAGAAGATAATTGGTCATCCTTAAACTGGACGAATCTTTTTCTTGGAAGTTGATTTTTAATTGTTTCAATTTCTTTTTTAATCAAATTTATTTCTTCTTGGAGACTTTGCAGGGTTATATCTTTCTGAATTTTACTGAATCGTTCAATAGTGGTGTTGAGGTTAATAATTGGCTTACTGTATTGAGGTTTTTTACTTTGTTGGATTAAGAGTTGTTTGAGTTTTTTAATATATTGTTGTTTTAACTCAGAATCATCTAATTTACTTATTAAGTCAATAAGTAATTCTTCTTCAGGTAATTCTTTAATAAGTACATTTATTGTTTTACAGCAGTTAGCAGTACATCCTATCTCAATTTGGTCGTCACTGGGACTATTACTTAGAGAATGGTACTCCGAAGATTTAATATTGTCATCTTCATCACTAGTGTTACTCAGATTTTGTGCTCTAAAAATTTCTAAAATCTGCTGTTTATCAGTGTCGGATATGTTGAGTTGATTAATTTTTGTTTTGACTTTACATTCAGTTTTATAATGACCTTTTTTGCCACAATTGTAGCATGTAACATTATTCTTATCATTTGACTTGTCATTTGGTTTTCTGTTTTTATGCTTTTGTGTTTTGGGTTTTTCATAATATTTATCCTTGGATGGTGTGGAGGATTTATTACGCCTATAGTATTTGTGACTTTTATGACTGGTAGTTGGTTTAGTATGAGATTTGGTTTTCCTTCGTGATGGTGCCACAGGGGGTAGACCATATTGTTCACAGAAGTTACCCAATTCATATTTGGCTTTATTCTTGTCTTTTTGGGCTTGTTTACTAATTTTCATATCAATGCACATTCTTAGACCTTCTTTTTGAATGGTACTAATAATGTCACCGTATGTTAACTTATCATATTCAATTACTCCTGTTGGTTGACTAAGAACATCTCTAATTTTATGAGCAAATAAATTAGGGAGTCCATTAATGAATTTTTCTTTCCAAAATGATTTTGTACAATCATCTCGGAGCATGACTCTAGATGTAAAAACATCTTTGTACCATCTAAAATCACTTAATGTTGGGCAACGCAAGTTAGTCAGTTGATCATGTATCCTAGAGGTAATGTTACTAGGTTGACCAATGAAATGTTTAATTATGGTGTAAATTAGGGTATTAACTCCGTCGGGTATTCCCATTCCAATTTCATTATCAAAAATTGGGAGACCATTTTCATCAAGTTGAACAGCATGTTTTACTTCTTCTCTTGACTCACTGGTGAGGTATTTATCCCACCAAGATTTTAGCATTCCAGTAAAACCGGAGGTTAATAAATCAACAATTTGTGGTTGACTAAGTTCAGTATTACTTAGGTAACTATTGGCAGCCATTGACATGTGATTTAATTTTTCTAATATTTGGTGTTCACTTAGACCATCTATATTCCATTCATATAATTTATTAGACGAGACAGAAAACTGGTTAATTAAATTATTTTCTTCATACTGTAAGTCAGGAGGGGTTGGCCTAGAGTACCAATTTTTGGTAAGGCTAGTAGGGTTTGCTGGGGGGTTATAAAGGCGATTTATTTCTTGACCAGAGAATTGTTTTTGTAGGTTTGTGATTTCTTCATCAGAAGAGGTTTGACTAGAGGTATGGGAGTCGTGGTTTTGTGTAATTGTAGCAAGCTGAGGTGACTGTGGTTCTAACTTAATTGCTATGTTTGTGAGCAAATTTTCAATTTTTTGAATATTTTGATTCTGGTTTAGACTGATTTTTTCTCTCTTCTCAGGGAGGTGGATGAGAGGTTTTTCAATATTTTTACTGGATGAGGGGATGCTACAAGAGGATCCTTCATCTATTTTAGTTTCTATTTTATCCAATTGTTTACTAATTGTTGTGAGACATTGATTAGTGTAATTAATTTGTTCAGCTATTTGCTTACATTCAGTTCTATCAGTCGGTAATTTGAATGGAGATGCTGATATAGCAGATCCTTTGTAATTAATAATGATTGAATCTAAAGGAGGGTGACTAGCAGTTGTAACAGTATTGTCTGATTTTGTCCATTTTACTTTTGTAAGAGTATTGACTTTTTTGTAATAATTTTCTAAGTAGTCGAAAAAATAAATTTCAGTTCTGGATTCTTCCATAAATGCTTCCCAATGAGCTAAAATTTTTTCCTGTTTACTAGATGTATATTTAGCAAAATAATTTTTTCTTTTTTGTTTATTTTCTTTTGACTTAAATTCAGAATATAATTTGTCAAAATTTATTTCAAAAGGTTTATTTAAAACTAATAAAGTTGGATCAGTGGGTTCTTCAAAATCTGTTTGAGTTGGAGACCCTTGAAAGGTGTCTTCATCCTCAAATTTTGACTGTGTAGAATAACAAGGTTTACTAATTTGTGAACTTGATTCAACACCTTTTAATCTAATACTGGGATCAATTAAATTTTTGTCCTTCCTAGGCAAAGTAGTTGAACTATTTGACCTATCCATAGCTATTGAGCTATTGGATCGACTTAATTCTCTGATTCTCAGAGGAGGGTTTACTCTTTGTTGATCAAAACTTATCCTGACTGTACCATCTAAGTATTGTTGAATATAGTCTAGATCAATTATGTCATTTTGGAGTTTCTGTGGGAAACTCTCATTTTCACTAAGCCAACTGGTTGGTAACTGGATATCACTCCAAGAAATGGTTTTGGGTACTTGTACATTAGCATTTGTAATCTGTAATCTGTAATGTGATACTGGCCCAGCATGTCATGTATCTCTCTGCAAATTGGCCATTCAGCAGACTGCATGCACCAATTCTACTAATTGAAGATGAATGCCCCTGGCCGTGTTCCAAACCACCCAGAGCGCAAATCAGGCATCACAGAGCCAAGTCAATTGCTCAACTCCTTGAAATTGATAATCAATTCATTGATCACCTGCATCATTTAGTGTGTGAAGACCCTATTCAAAAAATCAGAGCCACAGAACCTATTCAAGAAGTCCCATTCATTTTCTACACCAAATTTCAAAACCTAGTCAAGGAATATCAGAGTCAGCAAAGTCACCTACTTGAAGACAGTCAAGCAGATGAATCTACCTCACAAGTCAACAGTGATGACAATGGACGGGATTATTGGGAGAATCTCACATGTGAAGAATTGCAGAATATGGACAACATGATGGAGTGGTAGTCATTTCTACCTTTTGGCCCCACCAGCACCAAAAGGAGAAACAGTCACAGTCAAAAGAAGTAATCACAGTCAAAAGAAGTAATCACAGTCAAAAGAAACATGATGAAGACACCTTTCAAGGGTCTCCAACTCAAACAGATTTTGAAGAACCCATTGATTCAACTTTATTAGTTTTAAATAAACCTTTTGAAATAAATTTTGACAAATTATATTTTGAACTTAAGTCAAAAGAAAATAAACAAAAAAGAAAAAATTATTTTGCTAAATATACATCTAGTAAACAGGATAAAATTTTAGCTCATTGGGAAGCATTTATGGAAGAATCCAGAACTGAAATTTATTTTTTCGACTACTTAGAAAATTATTACAAAAAAGTCAATACTCTTACAAAAGTAAAATGGACAAAGTCAGACCAGCCTGTTATAACCACAGGACACCCTCCTCTAGATCCAATCACCATTAGTGATACCCCACCATCTAACAATAGTAAATTGGAAATTGAGGAATTTAAAAAATTAAACGTAATCACCAAAACCTTACCGGAAGAAGAATTATTAATTGACCTAATCAGTAAAATAGATGATTCAGAGTTAAAGCAAAATTATATTATTCGCCTTAAGCAAATTTTACTTCAAAAATCTCATTCAATTACATCATTAGAAAATTCTGGTAAAAAATTAAACAAAGTCCACACTAAAGTCACTTTGCAAGATTTAAAGCAGGAAGCTAATCTTATTAAAAAAGATATTACCAAACTAAATAAATCTCAATTTGGTAAAGAAATTGATACAATTCCTAAAAATTACCAAACATCTGATCAACAAGAATACTACCAACAATGGTATGCCAAAGTAAAATTAGTAATCCATGATTATCAAATTGAAATCCCTGCCCTCATTGATTCAGGAGCAGACTTAAATTGTATTCAAGAAGGTATAATACCTACCATGTACTATCACAAAACAACAGAACAATTGACTTCTGCTAACGGTAGTAAAATGGTAATTAATTACAAGTTGCCTAAAGTCCATGTTTGTCAAGACAAAATTTGTTTTAGGACTTCTTTTGTCCTAGTTCAAGATTTATCTGACAAAGTAATTCTAGGCACTCCTTTTATCTATTTACTTTATCCTTTTACAACTACTGAAGAAGGAATTTCTACTAAACCTTTTGGTCAACAAGTAATGTTCAAATTCTTAACACCACCAGAACAAAGAAAATTGAAACAATTAACATTACCATCTACTTATAAAGTAAGTCAAAAAATGAACCAATTAAAATTTTTACAGGAAGAAATTAGATACAAAAAAATTGAAGAACAACTCACCAATACACTACTTAGTCAACAAATTGAAGATTTTAATAAAAGATTAAAAGAGGAAGTTTGTTCTAATCTTCCCAGTGCTTTTTGGCATAGAAAGAAACATATAGTAACACTGCCATACATAAAGAACTTTAATGACGCCCAAATCCCAACAAAGTCAAGGCCTATTCAAATGAACCCTGAAGTTATGGAAACCTGCAAAAAAGAAATAAATGATTTACTTAATAACAATATTATTAGGAAAAGTAAATCACCATGGTCATGTCCTGCTTTCTATGTTAACAAAAATGCTGAAAAAGAAAGAGGAGTACCTAGGTTAGTCATAAATTATAAACCATTAAACAATGTGTTAGAATGGATCAGGTATCCAATTCCAAATAAAAAGGATTTAATTAATAGATTAAGTAAAGCAGTAATCTTTTCAAAATTTGATTTAAAAAGCGGATTTTGGCAAATCCAGTTACACCCCGATGATAGATATAAGACAGCTTTTACTACCCCCTTTGGTCATTATGAATGGAATGTACTGCCTTTTGGATTAAAAAATGCTCCCAGTGAATTTCAAAATATAATGAATGAAATATTTAACCAATTCAGTCATTTTATTATAGTATATATAGATGATGTTCTCATCTTTTCTAACTCAATTGAAGAGCATTGGAAACATTTAGAATCATTTATTAAAACTATTAAACATAATGGATTAGTCATTTCTGCTCCCAAGATCAAATTATTCCAAATAAAAGTAAGATTTCTAGGTTATGACATTCACCAATCAACTATAGTACCAATCAGTAGAGCCATTCAATTTGCTGATAAATTTCCAGATGAAATTATTGACAAAAATCAATTACAAAGATTTTTAGGATCCCTAAATTACATAGCTGAATTTTATAAGGATCTTAGGAAAACTTGTCAGCCTTTATTTGAACGTCTAAGGGACAATCCCCCTCCTTGGTCACCAGTACACACCTCCATAGTCAAGCAAGTCAAAACATATGTAAAAACATTACCATGTCTAGGTATTCCTACTGTCAATTCTTTTAAGATTATTCAAACTGATGCCTCTGATATAGGATATGGTGGTATCCTCTTGCAGAAAGTCAATCCTACTTCCCCTGAGCAAATTGTCCGATTCCATTCTGGTCTATGGAATAAAACACAGAGCAATTACAGTACTATTAAAAAAGAAATTTTATCATTAGTTTTATGTGTTTCAAAATTTCAAGATGATATATTAAACCAAAAATTCCTAGTCAGAATTGATTGCAAAAGTGCAAAATATGTTTTAGAAAAAGATGTTAAAAATATTGCTAGTAAACAAATTTTTGCTAGATGGCAGTCTATTTTAAGTATTTTTGATTTTGATATTGAATATATTAAAGGAGACCAAAATTCCATTCCAGATTTTCTTACTAGAGAATTTTTATTTAGCACAACATAAAATTACTTTCCAGCTATTAAAAATTGTTTTCTCAGCAGCATTCATTGTATTTAACATTGAATTCATTTGCAGTTCAGTCATGGCAGAAAAAAGCAAGAAACCTACCTCCACTACAAAAAACCAACTTGCACTTCCTCCAACTGATTGCAGAAACAGGTACCAAGTTCTTGGACAAGTACCCAAAACTAGTTACAGTTCTGCACTAATACATGCTCCCTCACCGAGTCACAATATTACACCACCCAATTCAAACCTTCATGTTGATCCCTTTTCCTCGACTCAAACTATTCAACCTAGTCAACAAAGATTCCCGTACCCAGCAAGAACTACAGAATATATTCTCAAACCAGTCACCACTAACCTCTTCTCCATTGAACCAGCCCACAAAAATATTCAAAATCCAGTTGAATTAGTCAAAGCCTTTTTCCTCCCAGGATGGCATTTCATCCCTGCTCACCCAGCTAAAACCCTTTCTTTTTACAAAGACATCCTTCTTCACCACAAGTCAATCCAGATAAAACCCATTAATGACAGAGTCAATCCAACTAAAGTCATTTACCATTCCCTCTATATTCACAACATAGTCAGCCTAGAAGAATGGGGCCACCCATCACTGCTCAGAGATCTTCCGAATCATCCCATTCAATATAATTATTACGATTATATTGATGCATGGTTCAAAGTCATCCTCCATGAGAATGAGTCTTTTACTCACTCTTGGTTCTTTTCGTTTGATCATAAATTCAAATCAGTCATTCCATCTTGGTTCTCCCGGTGGTGGCACCAAAATGGAGCCATTCCAGACATCTTACCCAGTGAACTCATGGGCCAAGTCAATTACTTTTCCACTCTGTATCCAGTCAATAGTCACACAAGTCAATTTCCAATGCTACTGTTATTTATGGCAAAATACAAAGTTCCATGGATCTTCAAATGGAAATATGGTATCAATAACACGATAGTCAATCGCCAGTATTTGGTAAAATGGTGGGATGCATACAAGCATCAACGCGTCATTGATCAAGTCAAAGAAGAATTCCCAGTCAAAGTTCCAACACCAGTCAAAATTCCAGCTATACAGGTTCAAGTTCCTCAGATTCAACCAAGTTCACCTACATTTTCCACTATTAGACTTGGAAGTCCAACACCAAGCTCTTCCAAGCCTTCGAAATCCAAGTCAAAAACCAAGTGCTCCCAGTTATTAATGTTAGCACAACAGTTAATTGCTCAAGCCAGTCAAGAAGAAGATGATACATCATCCGAAGAGTCAGCTACAGCAACATCTCATAGGAATCCATGTGGGTCAGCTTTCCAAGATGCCCAGGACCCATTTGCCTGAAGTCATTATTTCTACTTTTGGCCCCACCAGCACCAAAAGTAGGAACAGTCACAGTCAAAAGAAGTAATCATTTCTACTTTTGGTCCCACCTGCACCGAAAGTAGAAACAGTAACTTACTTTATTTACTGTAGTCACGTGATTCTACTATTCAATGTTTGTAATTTCTCTGATCCTTATTCTATAAAAGGATTGGAGAAGTCAGTTAGAAGCAGGACCAGTAAGACCAGTTAGAACTAGTTGGAAGAGAGTTAGGACTAGAGACCACAAGTAAAAAGAGAGGAGAGAATACGAGAGAGGTTTTAGAGAGAGAAATTCTCCTACCACTTCCCCTTGTTCCTCATCCTCTGTAGTAAACCCAGTCATTGCTTTTCATTGCTGAGTATCAATATACTCCAGCAACCCTTGTAAACCAGTAAACTGCCATGTACTGTTTCTGATTCAGCAATTGAATTCAGATTGTTTTAGTAAGTAATTTATTTCAGTAATTCTGTTGTTCAAATTACTAGTAAAGCTATTCTATAAAATTATAGAGCTATTATATAATTGATTATTGTTGTTCAAATTACTAGTAAAGCTATTATATAGTTGATTTATTCATTGTTCTTTCATTTCTTTTATTCACTATTCACTATTCACCGACACTATTCACCCGTCACTATTCATCCGATTTACTATTCATCCGATTAACTATTCACGTCGCTATTCATCATAGGCTTTCCTTTATGCTTTATTTGGTAACTTTCCTTTATACTTTGTTAGATTCCTCTGGTAACATTTGTTCCCCAGTAGTACCCAGTACCTAGTACCTAGTACTTTGATTCTTTTGCTTGCCTTTGTTTGATAGTTTGATTCCCCAGTAAACATTAGTCCAATTCTTTTGGTCCCACTCTGACCCGCATGTTCTTCCCCCTTGTCCGTGCTTCCGCCCCCCTCATGGTATCAGAGCCAAGTAGGATATAGTTGAAGAATTAAACTCAAGTAATCTGTAAGTTGTATTTACTCCTACTTAATTTTCATTTAGTCTTTTAATCCTGCTGAAATTTTAGTTAGTATTTTAGTCCGGTTGTCATCGGTCGACCACCTTGCAAAAGACCACCTTAGGTAATCCGTAAAAGTCCTCGTGAGTAAGTCCCGCGGTAGGGCAGTGAAGGGGTTGGAAAAAAACCTGGGGTATGTGTCAATTGGGGTATGTGTTTATCATGACAATTTAGGATTAAAATATTAATTAAGAAATCTTTAGGGTTAAAATACTAAAAGAAGAGTCTGTAGGATTAAAAACAATGAATAGATTATTTAGGTGTACTTCTTCAGCCAGTTCTTCAATGGCTTCTCTATCTGAGTTAGCGGACATAGTCAACCAAGAAGAACATGAGTATCAAGATTTAGATACAGGATTAGGAAATTGGAATATACCTAAAATCCCAGTAAAAGAAATTTATAAGTCAAGTTTTTTAGATGATGCTTTTCGTACTGATCAAGTTGCTAAAACTGCTGAACATGTTTATGCCATTACTAAACAAGAAGAGAGATGTTCTCTCCTTAGTCAACAATCAGTCAAACGTCACCTTGAACGAGGGTATAATTATATTCATGTAGGATTAATACAAGTTGCAATTAAACCATTAACAAGAAGAGGATTAAATTCCTCAGTTTTATTATCTTTAAGAGATAGTAGATTCACAGTCTATAGTGATAGTCTCCTAGGATTAATGGAGTCAAGTCTACATAATGGTCCAGTTTATTTTAACTGTTACCCCGACTTACCCCTTAGTTTAAAAGATAAAAATATTTTGAAAGCATTAACTTTAAATATTCAAACTGCCGGAGCAATCACTCAAATGCTTGAAGGTAGTCAGTCAATTGCATTAATTTACCGTATTTACTATAAATGTATGAAAACTAATTTAAATATTCATGCATTAGTCAAAAGTCCCAAGGATAAAACTGTACTTATACAAGGTAGCACAAATGCTAATGTACAAGTACCCAAAACCATTTCTTGGAGTGATATCCAGTTACCAACCAGTTGGCTTAGTGAAAATGAGAGTTTCCCACAGAAACTCCAAAATGACATAATTGATCTAGACTATATTCAACAATACTTAGATGGTACAGTCAGGATAAGTTTTGATCAACAAAGAGTAAACCCTCCTCTGAGAATCAGAGAATTAAGTCGATCCAATAGCTCAATAGCTATGGATAGGTCAAATAGTTCAACTACTTTGCCTAGGAAGGACAAAAATTTAATTGATCCCAGTATTAGATTAAAAGGTGTTGAATCAAGTTCACAAATTAGTAAACCTTGTTATTCTACACAGTCAAAATTTGAGGATGAAGACACCTTTCAAGGGTCTCCAACTCAAACAGATTTTGAAGAACCCACTGATCCAACTTTATTAGTTTTAAATAAACCTTTTGAAATAAATTTTGACAAATTATATTCTGAATTTAAGTCAAAAGAAAATAAACAAAAAAGAAAAAATTATTTTGCTAAATATACATCTAGTAAACAGGATAAAATTTTAGCTCATTGGGAAGCATTTATGGAAGAATCCAGAACTGAAATTTATTTTTTCGACTACTTAGAAAATTATTACAAAAAAGTCAATACTCTTACAAAAGTAAAATGGACAAAATCAGACAATACTGTTACAACTGCTAGTCACACTCCTTTAGATTCAATCATTATTAATTACAAAGGATCTGCTATATCAGCATCTCCATTCAAATTACCGACTGATAGAACTGAATGTAAGCAAATAGCTGAACAAATTAATTACACTAATCAATGTCTCACAACAATTAGTAAACAATTGGATAAAATAGAAACTAAAATAGATGAAGGATCCTCTTGTAGCATCCCCTCATCCAGTAAAAATATTGAAAAACCTCTCATCCACCTCCCTGAGAAGAGAGAAAAAATCAGTCTAAACCAGAATCAAAATATTCAAAAAATTGAAAATTTGCTCACAAACATAGCAATTAAGTTAGAACCACAGTCACCTCAGCTTGCTACAATTACACAAAACCACGACTCCCATACCTCTAGTCAAACCTCTTCTGATGAAGAAATCACAAACCTACAAAAACAATTCTCTGGTCAAGAAATAAATCGCCTTTATAACCCCCCAGCAAACCCTACTAGCCTTACCAAAAATTGGTACTCTAGGCCAACCCCTCCTGACTTACAGTATGAAGAAAATAATTTAATTAACCAGTTTTCTGTCTCGTCTAATAAATTATATGAATGGAATATAGATGGTCTAAGTGAACACCAAATATTAGAAAAATTAAATCACATGTCAATGGCTGCCAATAGTTACCTAAGTAATACTGAACTTAGTCAACCACAAATTGTTGATTTATTAACCTCCGGTTTTACTGGAATGCTAAAATCTTGGTGGGATAAATACCTCACCAGTGAGTCAAGAGAAGAAGTAAAACATGCTGTTCAACTTGATGAAAATGGTCTCCCAATTTTTGATAATGAAATTGGAATGGGAATACCCGACGGAGTTAATACCCTAATTTACACCATAATTAAACATTTCATTGGTCAACCTAGTAACATTACCTCTAGGATACATGATCAACTGACTAACTTGCGTTGCCCAACATTAAGTGATTTTAGATGGTACAAAGATGTTTTTACATCTAGAGTCATGCTCCGAGATGATTGTACAAAATCATTTTGGAAAGAAAAATTCATTAATGGACTCCCTAATTTATTTGCTCATAAAATTAGAGATGTTCTTAGTCAACCAACAGGAGTAATTGAATATGATAAGTTAACATACGGTGACATTATTAGTACCATTCAAAAAGAAGGTCTAAGAATGTGCATTGATATGAAAATTAGTAAACAAGCCCAAAAAGACAAGAATAAAGCCAAATATGAATTGGGTAACTTCTGTGAACAATATGGTCTACCCCCTGTGGCACCATCACGAAGGAAAACCAAATCTCATACTAAACCAACTACCAGTCATAAAAGTCACAAATACTATAGGCGTAATAAATCCTCCACACCATCCAAGGATAAATATTATGAAAAACCCAAAACACAAAAGCATAAAAACAGAAAACCAAATGACAAGTCAAATGATAAGAATAATGTTACATGCTACAATTGTGGCAAAAAAGGTCATTATAAAACTGAATGTAAAGTCAAAACAAAAATTAATCAACTCAACATATCCGACACTGATAAACAGCAGATTTTAGAAATTTTTAGAGCACAAAATCTGAGTAACACTAGTGATGAAGATGACAATATTAAATCTTCGGAGTACCATTCTCTAAGTAATAGTCCCAGTGACAACCAAATTGAGATAGGATGTACTGCTAACTGCTGTAAAACAATAAATGTACTTATTAAAGAATTACCTGAAGAAGAATTACTTATTGACTTAATAAGTAAATTAGATGATTCTGAGTTAAAACAACAATATATTAAAAAACTCAAACAACTCTTAATCCAACAAAGTAAAAAACCTCAATACAGTAAGCCAATTATTAACCTCAACACCACTATTGAACGATTCAGTAAAATTCAGAAAGATATAACCCTGCAAAGTCTCCAAGAAGAAATAAATTTGATTAAAAAAGAAATTGAAACAATTAAAAATCAACTTCCAAGAAAAAGATTCGTCCAGTTTAAGGATGACCAATTATCTTCTGAATCTTCTTCCAATGAAGAAGAGCCCATTAATAAAACTCAACATCCTAGTCAAGAACAATCTTTTGATCCCAATCACCCAATTGATGATCCAGTAAATTACAGATTAAATTTACTAAATAAAATAAAATTACAAAAATGGCATGCACGTATCAAATTAATTGTAGGAGATTATAGAATTGAGATTACTGCTCTTATAGACACAGGAGCTGATTTAAACTGCATTCAAGAAGGAATAATACCAAAAAGGTATTATCAAGAAACAACTGAACGGTTGAGTTCTGCAAATGGTAGTAAAATGCAGATCAAGTATAAATTACCTGAAGTAAATATTTGCCAAAATAACATTTGTTTCAAAACATCATTTGTTTTAGTGAAAAATTTAACTGATAAAGTAATTTTAGGAATACCCTTTATTTACTTACTTTATCCATTCACAGTCACTAGTAACAACATTATTACCACTTCTCTTGATCAACAAGTCAATTTTGAATTTTCATCAATACCAAACAAAGATGACTTATGTCAACTTCAAAATTGCTCTATTTATCCTACTAATGATTTATTTGATTGTTTTACAGATGGATCAAAGTCACCAGAAAACCATTCCTTTTGGGAAAATCCTACTACCAGTATTTCCTGAAGGAGCCAGCACAAAATTTAGGAAGCTTAAAAACGTAGGCAGCATAAATGAGACCCAACAATGTCTTCTGGATAATCTCTGGAATACGCGTGGGGATCATCGTAAATTCCTAGACAGCTTAAATTCCTTGAGTATTTATTTTAGTCAGCAAAATCAACAGACTAGTGGAGTTGTTTTCCCTAGTTCTTCAGGTGGAGTTTTGATAAACCCATCTTTAGTCAGTAATAATTATACTAACCCTTCACATTGTGAACGATGTGAAGCCATGAATTTCCAATTTCTGAATTTAAATTACAGGTACCACCAGTCAATGATTGAACTTGCTCAACTCCGAGACAAGAAGGCCTCCTTTACCCCATTGGTAAAGGTAGAGAAAAGTCAATCATCCCCACTGGATGATGGTGAAAGCGTGTGTGTGTTGGAACCATTCCAAAAAATGGCATCCAAAGCCCTAGCTTTACCACAGTCATTATCTCTCATACCCACATCTCTGCCTACTGAAATAGTAAACCACATTCAACACCTAGCCAGACAAGATGCCCATCATTTTCAAGAATTCCTATTTGAAACCCTTACTAAACTAGCCAGTCAACCAACCCCAGGTTTATCAATCACTTGGGAAACTCACTATACTGAAAATCCAGTCACCTGCCCCAAAACTAACCCATTGTGCCAAGAAATACCATTAGAACGATACAGTTGCCCTTGTGATTTAGTGTTCAGTGTCCCGAAAGCCTGTATCAATATGCAGTACTTTCAGGACATTATTATTCCCTATAAAGATCAAGTCATCCAAATTAGCCCAATGACCCTACTAGATTATGGATTTCTTAGACAATTAATTTTCACTAGTTCAAACCAAACTGACCGAGTTACCCGTAAATTAGCTGTTTGTGTCCAAAACCTCTTTGCTAAGTATGGCGCATTAATATGCCAAGTCCTCATTACTAGTAAAATGCCGGAATGGACAAACACAGGGAATGTGATACTGGCCCAGCATGTCATGTATCTCTCTGCAAATTGGCCATTCAGCAGACTGCATGCACCAATTCTACTAATTGAAGATGAATGCCCCTGGCCGTGTTCCAAACCACCCAGAGCGCAAATCGGGCATCACAGAGCCAAGTCAATTGCTCAACTCCTTGAAATTGATAATCAATTCATTGATCACCTGCATCATTTAGTGTGTGAAGACCCTATTCAAAAAATCAGAGCCACAGAACCTATTCAAGAAGTCCCATTCATTTTCTACACCAAATTTCAAAACCTAGTCAAGGAATATCAGAGTCAGCAAAGTCACCTACTTGAAGACAGTCAAGCAGATGAATCTACCTCACAAGTCAACAGTGATGACAATGGACGGGATTATTGGGAGAATCTCACATGTGAAGAATTGCAGAATATGGACAACATGATGGAGTGGTAGTCATTTCTACCTTTTGGCCCCACCAGCACCAAAAGGAGAAATAGTCACAGTCAAAAGAAGTAATCATTTCTACTTTTGGCCCCACCTGCACCGAAAGTAGAAACAGTAACTTACTTTATTTACTGTAGTCACGTGATTCTACTATTCAATGTTTGTAATTTCTCTGATCCTTATTCTATAAAAGGATTGGAGAAGTCAGTTAGAAGCAGGACCAGTAAGACCAGTTAGAACTAGTTGGAAGAGAGTTAGGACTAGAGACCACAAGTAAAAAGAGAGGAGAGAATACGAGAGAGGTTTTAGAGAGAGAAATTCTCCTACCACTTCCCCTTGTTCCTCATCCTCTGTAGTAAACCCAGTCATTGCTTTTCATTGCTGAGTATCAATATACTCCAGCAACCCTTGTAAACCAGTAAACTGCCATGTACTGTTTCTGATTCAGCAATTGAATTCAGATTGTTTTAGTAAGTAATTTATTTCAGTAATTCTGTTGTTCAAATTACTAGTAAAGCTATTCTATAAAATTATAGAGCTATTATATAATTGATTATTGTTGTTCAAATTACTAGTAAAGCTATTATATAGTTGATTTATTCATTGTTCTTTCATTTCTTTTATTCACTATTCACTATTCACCGACACTATTCACCCGTCACTATTCATCCGATTTACTATTCATCCGATTAACTATTCACGTCGCTATTCATCATAGGCTTTCCTTTATGCTTTATTTGGTAACTTTCCTTTATACTTTGTTAGATTCCTCTGGTAACATTTGTTCCCCAGTAGTACCCAGTACCTAGTACCTAGTACTTTGATTCTTTTGCTTGCCTTTGTTTGATAGTTTGATTCCCCAGTAAACATTAGTCCAATTCTTTTGGTCCCACTCTGACCCGCATGTTCTTCCCCCTTGTCCGTGCTTCCGCCCCCCTCATGGTATCAGAGCCAAGTAGGATATAATTGAAGAATTAAACTCAAGTAATCTGTAAGTTGTATTTACTCCTACTTAATTTTCATTTAGTCTTTTAATCCTGCTGAAATTTTAGTTAGTATTTTAGTCCGGTTGTCATCGGTCGACCACCTTGCAAAAGACCACCTTAGGTAATCCGTAAAAGTCCTCGTGAGTAAGTCCCGCGGTAGGGCAGTGAAGGGGTTGGAAAAAAACCTGGGGTATGTGTCAATTGGGGTATGTGTTTATCATGACAATTTAGGATTAAAATATTAATTAAGAAATCTTTAGGGTTAAAATACTAAAAGAAGAGTCTGTAGGATTAAAAATAATGAATAGATTATTTAGGTGTACTTCTTCAGCCAGTTCTTCAATGGCTTCTCTATCTGAGTTAGCGGACATAGTCAACCAAGAAGAACATGAGTATCAAGATTTAGATACAGGATTAGGAAATTGGAATATACCTAAAATCCCAGTAAAAGAAATTTATAAGTCAAGTTTTTTAGATGATGCTTTTCGTACTGATCAAGTTGCTAAAACTGCTGAACATGTTTATGCCATTACTAAACAAGAAGAGAGATGCTCTCTCCTTAGTCAACAATCAGTCAAACGTCACCTTGAACGAGGATATAATTATATTCATGTAGGATTAATACAAGTTGCAATTAAACCATTAACAAGAAGAGGATTAAATTCCTCAGTTTTATTATCTTTAAGAGATAGTAGATTCACAGTCTATAGTGATAGTCTCCTAGGATTAATGGAGTCAAGTCTACATAATGGTCCAGTTTATTTTAACTGTTACCCCGATTTACCCCTTAGTTTAAAAGATAAAAATATTTTGAAAGCATTAACTTTAAATATTCAAACTGCCGGAGCAATCACTCAAATGCTTGAAGGTAGTCAGTCAATTGCATTAATTTACCGTATTTACTATAAATGTATGAAAACTAATTTAAATATTCATG
The DNA here is from genome assembly GCF_030253575.1 of Rhododendron vialii. Lineage (NCBI taxonomy): Eukaryota > Viridiplantae > Streptophyta > Magnoliopsida > Ericales > Ericaceae > Rhododendron > Rhododendron vialii. The sequence continues at coordinate 17,125,577 of NC_080558.1, forward strand.
CATTAGTCAAAAGTCCCAAAGATAAAACTGTACTTATACAAGGTAGCACAAATGCTAATGTACAAGTACCCAAAACCATTTCCTGGAATGATATCCAGTTACCAACCAGTTGGCTTAGTGAAAATGAGAGTTTCCCACAGAAACTCCAAAATGACATAATTGATCTAGACTATATTCAACAATACTTAGATGGTACAGTCGGGATAAGTTTTGATCAACAAAGAGTAAACCCTCCTCTGAGAATCAGAGAATTAAGTCGATCCAATAGCTCAATAGCTATGGATAGGTCAAATAGTTCAACTACTTTGCCTAGGAAGGACAAAAATTTAATTGATCCCAGTATTAGATTAAAAGGTGTTGAATCAAGTTCACAAATTAGTAAACCTTGTTATTCTACACAGTCAAAATTTGAGGATGAAGACACCTTTCAAGGGTCTCCAACTCAAACAGATTTTGAAGAACCCACTGATCCAACTTTATTAGTTTTAAATAAACCTTTTGAAATAAATTTTGACAAATTATATTTTGAATTTAAGTCAAAAGAAAATAAACAAAAAAGAAAAAATTATTTTGCTAAATATACATCTAGTAAACAGGATAAAATTTTAGCTCATTGGGAAGCATTTATGGAAGAATCCAGAACTGAAATTTATTTTTTCGACTACTTAGAAAATTATTACAAAAAAGTCAATACTCTTACAAAAGTAAAATGGACAAAATCAGACAATACTGTTACAACTGCTAGTCACCCTCCTTTAGATTCAATCATTATTAATTACAAAGGATCTGCTATATCAGCATCTCCATTCAAATTACCGACTGATAGAACTGAATGTAAGCAAATAGCTGAACAAATTAATTACACTAATCAATGTCTCACAACAATTAGTAAACAATTGGATAAAATAGAAACTAAAATAGATGAAGGATCCTCTTGTAGCATCCCCTCATCCAGTAAAAATATTGAAAAACCTCTCATCCACCTCCCTGAGAAGAGAGAAAAAATCAGTCTAAACCAGAATCAAAATATTCAAAAAATTGAAAATTTGCTCACAAACATAGCAATTAAGTTAGAACCACAGTCACCTCAGCTTGCTACAATTACACAAAACCACGACTCCCATACCTCTAGTCAAACCTCTTCTGATGAAGAAATCACAAACCTACAAAAACAATTCTCTGGTCAAGAAATAAATCGCCTTTATAACCCCCCAGCAAACCCTACTAGCCTTACCAAAAATTGGTACTCTAGGCCAACCCCTCCTGACTTACAGTATGAAGAAAATAATTTAATTAACCAGTTTTCTGTCTCGTCTAATAAATTATATGAATGGAATATAGATGGTCTAAGTGAACACCAAATATTAGAAAAATTAAATCACATGTCAATGGCTGCCAATAGTTACCTAAGTAATACTGAACTTAGTCAACCACAAATTGTTGATTTATTAACCTCCGGTTTTACTGGAATGCTAAAATCTTGGTGGGATAAATACCTCACCAGTGAGTCAAGAGAAGAAGTAAAACATGCTGTTCAACTTGATGAAAATGGTGTCCAAATTTTTGATAATGAAATTGGAATGGGAATACCCGACGGCGTTAATACCCTAATTTACACCATAATTAAACATTTCATTGGTCAACCTAGTAACATTACCTCTAGGATACATGATCAACTGACTAACTTGCGTTGCCCAACATTAAGTGATTTTAGATGGTACAAAGATGTTTTTACATCTAGAGTCATGCTCCGAGATGATTGTACAAAATCATTTTGGAAAGAAAAATTCATTAATGGACTCCCTAATTTATTTGCTCATAAAATTAGAGATGTTCTTAGTCAACCAACAGGAGTAATTGAATATGATAAGTTAACATACGGTGACATTATTAGTACCATTCAAAAAGAAGGTCTAAGAATGTGCATTGATATGAAAATTAGTAAACAAGCCCAAAAAGACAAGAATAAAGCCAAATATGAATTGGGTAACTTCTGTGAACAATATGGTCTACCCCCTGTGGCACCATCACGAAGGAAAACCAAATCTCATACTAAACCAACTACCAGTCATAAAAGTCACAAATACTATAGGCGTAATAAATCCTCCACACCATCCAAGGATAAATATTATGAAAAACCCAAAACACAAAAGCATAAAAACAGAAAACCAAATGACAAGTCAAATGATAAGAATAATGTTACATGCTACAATTGTGGCAAAAAAGGTCATTATAAAACTGAATGTAAAGTCAAAACAAAAATTAATCAACTCAACATATCCGACACTGATAAACAGCAGATTTTAGAAATTTTTAGAGCACAAAATCTGAGTAACACTAGTGATGAAGATGACAATATTAAATCTTCGGAGTACCATTCTCTAAGTAATAGTCCCAGTGACGACCAAATTGAGATAGGATGTACTGCTAACTGCTGTAAAACAATAAATGTACTTATTAAAGAATTACCTGAAGAAGAATTACTTATTGACTTAATAAGTAAATTAGATGATTCTGAGTTAAAACAACAATATATTAAAAAACTCAAACAACTCTTAATCCAACAAAGTAAAAAACCTCAATACAGTAAGCCAATTATTAACCTCAACACCACTATTGAACGATTCAGTAAAATTCAGAAAGATATAACCCTGCAAAGTCTCCAAGAAGAAATAAATTTGATTAAAAAAGAAATTGAAACAATTAAAAATCAACTTCCAAGAAAAAGATTCGTCCAGTTTAAGGATGACCAATTATCTTCTGAATCTTCTTCCAATGAAGAAGAGCCCATTAATAAAACTCAACATCCTAGTCAAGAACAATCTTTTGATCCCAATCACCCAATTGATGATCCAGTAAATTACAGATTAAATTTACTAAATAAAATAAAATTACAAAAATGGCATGCACGTATCAAATTAATTGTAGGAGATTATAGAATTGAGATTACTGCTCTTATAGACACAGGAGCTGATTTAAACTGCATTCAAGAAGGAATAATACCAAAAAGGTATTATCAAGAAACAACTGAACGGTTGAGTTCTGCAAATGGTAGTAAAATGCAGATCAAGTATAAATTACCTGAAGTAAATATTTGCCAAAATAACATTTGTTTCAAAACATCATTTGTTTTAGTGAAAAATTTAACTGATAAAGTAATTTTAGGAATACCCTTTATTTACTTACTTTATCCATTCACAGTCACTAGTAACAACATTATTACCACTTCTCTTGATCAACAAGTCAATTTTGAATTTTCATCAATACCAAACAAAGATGACTTATGTCAACTTCAAAATTGCTCTATTTATCCTACTAATGATTTATTTGATTGTTTTACAGATGGATCAAAGTCACCAGAAAACCATTCCTTTTGAGAAAATCCTACTACCAGTATTTCCTGAAGGAGCCAGCACAAAATTTAGGAAGCTTAAAAACGTAGGCAGCATAAATGAGACCCAACAATGTCTTCTGGATAATCTCTGGAATACGCGTGGGGATCATCGTAAATTCCTAGACAGCTTAAATTCCTTGAGTATTTATTTTAGTCAGCAAAATCAACAGACTAGTGGAGTTGTTTTCCCTAGTTCTTCAGGTGGAGTTTTGATAAACCCATCTTTAGTCAGTAATAATTATACTAACCCTTCACATTGTGAACGATGTGAAGCCATGAATTTCCAATTTCTGAATTTAAATTACAGGTACCACCAGTCAATGATTGAACTTGCTCAACTCCGAGACAAGAAGGCCTCCTTTACCCCACTGGTAAAGGTAGAGAAAAGTCAATCATCCCCACTGGATGATGGTGAAAGCGTGTGTGTGTTGGAACCATTCCAAAAAATGGCATCCAAAGCCCTAGCTTTACCACAGTCATTATCTCTCATACCCACATCTCTGCCTACTGAAATAGTAAACCACATTCAACACCTAGCCAGACAAGATGCCCATCATTTTCAAGAATTCCTATTTGAAACCCTTACTAAACTAGCCAGTCAACCAACCCCAGGTTTATCAATCACTTGGGAAACTCACTATACTGAAAATCCAGTCACCTGCCCCAAAACTAACCCATTGTGCCAAGAAATACCATTAGAACGATACAGTTGCCCTTGTGATTTAGTGTTCAGTGTCCCGAAAGCCTGTATCAATATGCAGTACTTTCAGGACATTATTATTCCCTATAAAGATCAAGTCATCCAAATTAGCCCAATGACCCTACTAGATTATGGATTTCTTAGACAATTAATTTTCACTAGTTCAAACCAAACTGACCGAGTTACCCGTAAATTAGCTGTTTGTGTCCAAAACCTCTTTGCTAAGTATGGCGCATTAATATGCCAAGTCCTCATTACTAGTAAAATGCCGGAATGGACAAACACAGGGAATGTGATACTGGCCCAGCATGTCATGTATCTCTCTGCAAATTGGCCATTCAGCAGACTGCATGCACCAATTCTACTAATTGAAGATGAATGCCCCTGGCCGTGTTCCAAACCACCCAGAGCGCAAATCGGGCATCACAGAGCCAAGTCAATTGCTCAACTCCTTGAAATTGATAATCAATTCATTGATCACCTGCATCATTTAGTGTGTGAAGACCCTATTCAAAAAATCAGAGCCACAGAACCTATTCAAGAAGTCCCATTCATTTTCTACACCAAATTTCAAAACCTAGTCAAGGAATATCAGAGTCAGCAAAGTCACCTACTTGAAGACAGTCAAGCAGATGAATCTACCTCACAAGTCAACAGTGATGACAATGGACGGGATTATTGGGAGAATCTCACATGTGAAGAATTGCAGAATATGGACAACATGATGGAGTGGTAGTCATTTCTACCTTTTGGCCCCACCAGCACCAAAAGGAGAAACAGTCACAGTCAAAAGAAGTAATCATTTCTACTTTTGGCCCCACCTGCACCGAAAGTAGAAACAGTAACTTACTTTATTTACTGTAGTCACGTGATTCTACTATTCAATGTTTGTAATTTCTCTGATCCTTATTCTATAAAAGGATTGGAGAAGTCAGTTAGAAGCAGGACCAGTAAGACCAGTTAGAACTAGTTGGAAGAGAGTTAGGACTAGAGACCACAAGTAAAAAGAGAGGAGAGAATACGAGAGAGGTTTTAGAGAGAGAAATTCTCCTACCACTTCCCCTTGTTCCTCATCCTCTGTAGTAAACCCAGTCATTGCTTTTCATTGCTGAGTATCAATATACTCCAGCAACCCTTGTAAACCAGTAAACTGCCATGTACTGTTTCTGATTCAGCAATTGAATTCAGATTGTTTTAGTAAGAAATTTATTTCAGTAATTCTGTTGTTCAAATTACTAGTAAAGCTATTCTATAAAATTATAGAGCTATTATATAATTGATTATTGTTGTTCAAATTACTAGTAAAGCTATTATATAGTTGATTTATTCATTGTTCTTTCATTTCTTTTATTCACTATTCACTATTCACCGACACTATTCACCCGTCACTATTCATCCGATTTACTATTCATCCGATTAACTATTCACGTCGCTATTCATCATAGGCTTTCCTTTATGCTTTATTTGGTAACTTTCCTTTATACTTTGTTAGATTCCTCTGGTAACATTTGTTCCCCAGTAGTACCTAGTACCTAGTACCTAGTACTTTGATTCTTTTGCTTGCCTTTGTTTGATAGTTTGATTCCCCAGTAAACATTAGTCCAATTCTTTTGGTCCCACTCTGACCCGCATGTTCTTCAAAATATTTTTATCTTTTTAATTATGGTGTAAATTAGGGTATTAACTCCGTCGGTTATTCCCATTCCAATTTCATTATCAAAAATTGGGAGACCATTTTCATCAAGTTGAACAGCATGTTTTACTTCTTCTCTTGACTCACTGGTGAGGTATTTATCCCACCAAGATTTTAGCATTCCAGTAAAACCAGAGGTTAATAAATCAACAATTTGTGGTTGACTAAGTTCAGTATTACTTAGGTAACTATTGGCAGCCATTGACATGTGGTTTAATTTTTCTAATATTTGGTGTTCACTTAGACCATCTATATTCCATTCATATAATTTATTAGATGAAACAGAAAACTGGTTAATTAAATTATTTTCTTCATACTGTAAATCAGGAGGGGTTGGCCTAGAGTACCAATTTTTGGTAAGGCTAGTAGGGTTTGCTGGGGGGTTATAAAGGCGATTTATTTCTTGACCAGAGAATTGTTTTTGTATGTTTGTGATTTCTTCATCAGGAGAGGTTTGACTAGAGGTATGGGAGTCGTGGTTTTGTGTAATTGTAGCAAGCTGAGGTGACTGTGGTTCTAACTTAATTGCTATGTTTGTGAGCAAATTTTCAATTTTTTGAATATTTTGATTCTGGTTTAGACTGATTTTTTCTCTCTTCTCAGGGAGGTGGATGAGAGGTTTTTCAATATTTTTACTGGATGAGGGGATGCTACAAGAGGATCCTTCATCTATTTTAGTTTCTATTTTATCCAATTGTTTACTAATTGTTGTGAGACATTGATTAGTGTAATTAATTTGTTCAGCTATTTGCTTACATTCAGTTCTATCAGTCGGTAATTTGAATGGAGATGCTGATATAGCAGATCCTTTGTAATTAATAATGATTGAATCTAAAGGAGGGTGACTAGCAGTTGTAACAGTATTGTCTGATTTTGTCCATTTTACTTTTGTAAGAGTATTGACTTTTTTGTAATAATTTTCTAAGTAGTCGAAAAAATAAATTTCAGTTCTGGATTCTTCCATAAATGCTTCCCAATGAGCTAAAATTTTATCCTGTTTACTAGATGTATATTTAGCAAAATAATTTTTTCTTTTTTGTTTATTTTCTTTTGACTTAAATTCAGAATATAATTTGTCAAAATTTATTTCAAAAGGTTTACTTAAAACTAATAAAGTTGGATCAGTGGGTTCTTCAAAATCTGTTTGAGTTGGAGACCCTTGAAAGGTGTCTTCATCCTCAAATTTTGACTGTGTAGAATAACAAGGTTTACTAATTTGTGAACTTGATTCAACACCTTTTAATCTAATACTGGGATCAATTAAATTTTTGTCCTTCCTAGGCAAAGTAGTTGAACTATTTGACCTATCCATAGCTATTGAGCTATTGGATCGACTTAATTCTCTGATTCTCAGAGGAGGGTTTACTCTTTGTTGATCAAAACTTATCCTGACTGTACCATCTAAGTATTGTTGAATATAATCTAGATCAATTGTGTCATTTTGGAGTTTCTGTGGGAAACTCTCATTTTCACTAAGCCAACTGGTTGGTAACTGGATATCACTCCAAGAAATGGTTTTGGGTACTTGTACATTAGCATTTGTGCTACTCTGTATAAGTACAGTTTTATCCTTGGGACTTTTGACTAATGCATGAATATTTAAATTAGTTTTCATACATTTATAGTAAATACGGTAAATTAATGCAACTGACTGACTACCTTCAAGCATTTGAGTGATTGCTCCGGCAGTTTGAATATTTAAAGTTAATGCTTTCAAAATATTTTTATCTTTTAAACTAAGGGGTAAGTCGGGGTAACAGTTAAAATAAACTGGACCATTATGTAGACTTGACTCCATTAATCCTAGGAGACTATCACTATAGACTGTGAATCTACTATCTCTTAAAGATAATAAAACTGAGGAATTTAATCCTCTTCTTGTTAATGGTTTAATTGCAACTTGTATTAATCCTACATGAATATAATTATACCCTCGTTCAAGGTGACGTTTGACTGATTGTTGACTAAGGAGAGAACATCTCTCTTCTTGTTTAGTAATGGCATAAACATGTTCAGCAGTTTTAGCAACTTGATCAGTACGAAAAGCATCATCTAAAAAACTTGACTTATAAATTTCTTTTACTGGGATTTTAGGTATATTCCAATTTCCTAATCCTGTATCTAAATCTTGATACTCATGTTCTTCTTGGTTGACTATGTCCGCTAACTCAGATAGAGAAGCCATTGAAGAACTGGCTGAAGAAGTACACCTAAATAATCTATTCATTGTTTTTAATCCTACAGACTTTTCTTTTAGTATTTTAACCCTAAAGATTTCTTAATTAATATTTTAATCCTAAATTGTCATGATAAACACATACCCCAATTGACACATACCCCAGGTTTTTTCCCAACCCCTCACTGCCCTACCCTGGGACTTACTCACGGGGACTTTTACGGATTACCTAAGGTGGTCTTTTGCAAGGTGGTCGACCGATGACAACCGAACTAAAATACTAACTAAAATTTAAGCAGGACTAAAAGACTAAATGAAAATTAAGTAGGAGTAAATACAACTTACAGATTACTTGAGTTTAATTCTTCAACTATATCCTACTTGGCTCTGATACCATGAGGGGGGCGGAAGAATCCGTAAAAGTCCTCATGGTATCCAGTTACCAGAATTTATGGAAGAATCCATAAATTGGGGTATGTGTTTATGGAAGAATCCAGGGTATATTTAGCAAAATAATTTTTTCTTTTTTGTTTATTTTCTTTTGACTTAAATTCAAAATATAATTTGTCAAAATTTATTTCAAAAGGTTTATTTAAAACTAAGAAAGTTGAATCAATGGGTTCTTCAAAATCTGTTTGAGTTGGAGACCCTTGAAAGGTGTCTTCATCCTCAAATTTTGACTGTGTAGAATAACAAGGTTTACTAATTTGTGAACTTGATTCAACACCTTTTAATCTAATACTGGGATCAATTAAATTTTTGTTCTTCCTAGGCAAAGTAGTTGAACTATTTGACCTATCCATAGCTATTGAGCTATTGGATCGACTTAATTCTCTGATTCTCAGAGGAGGGTTTACTCTTTGTTGATCAAAACTTATCCTGACTGTACCATCTAAGTATTGTTGAATATAATCTAGATCAATTGTGTCATTTTGGAGTTTCTGTGGGAAACTCTCATTTTCACTAAGCCAACTGGTTGGTAACTGGATATCACTCCAAGAAATGGTTTTGGGTACTTGTACATTAGCATTTGTGCTACTCTGTATAAGTACAGTTTTATCCTTGGGACTTTTGACTAATGCATGAATATTTAAATTAGTTTTCATACATTTATAGTAAATACGGTAAATTAATGCAACTGACTGACTACCTTCAAGCATTTGAGTGATTGCTCCGGCAGTTTGAATATTTAAAGTTAATGCTTTCAAAATATTTTTATCTTTTAAACTAAGGGGTAAGTCGGGGTAACAGTTAAAATAAACTGGACCATTATGTAGACTTGACTCCATTAATCCTAGGAGACTATCACTATAGACTGTGAATCTACTATCTCTTAAAGATAATAAAACTGAGGAATTTAATCCTCTTCTTGTTAATGGTTTAATTGCAACTTGTATTAATCCTACATGAATATAATTATACCCTCGTTCAAGGTGACGTTTGACTGATTGTTGACTAAGGAGAGAACATCTCTCTTCTTGTTTAGTAATGGCATAAACATGTTCAGCAGTTTTAGCAACTTGATCAGTACGAAAAGCATCATCTAAAAAACTTGACTTATAAATTTCTTTTACTGGGATTTTAGGTATATTCCAATTTCCTAATCCTGTATCTAAATCTTGATACTCATGTTCTTCTTGGTTGACTATGTCCGCTAACTCAGATAGAGAAGCCATTGAAGAACTGGCTGAAGAAGTACACCTAAATAATCTATTCATTGTTTTTAATCCTACAGACTCTTCTTTTAGTATTTTAACCCTAAAGATTTCTTAATTAATATTTTAATCCTAAATTGTCATGATAAACACATACCCCAATTGACACATACCCCAGGTTTTTTCCCAACCCCTTCACTGCCCTACCGCGGGACTTACTCACGAGGACTTTTACGGATTACCTAAGGTGGTCTTTTGCAAGGTGGTCGACCGATGACAACCTGACTAAAATACTAACTAAAATTTCAGCAGGATTAAAAGACTAAATGAAAATTAAGTAGGAGTAAATACAACTTACAGATTACTTGAGTTTAATTCTTCAACTAAATGCTCCCACTCTTCCCACTCTGACGCACATGACATAATTGATCTAGACTATATTCAACAATACTTAGATGGTACAGTCAGGATAAGTTTTGATCAACAAAGAGTAAACCCTCCTCTGAGAATCAGAGAATTAAGTCGATCCAATAGCTCAATAGCTATGGATAGGTCAAATAGTTCAACTACTTTGCCTAGGAAGGACAAAAATTTAATTGATCCCAGTATTAGATTAAAAGGTGTTGAATCAAGTTCACAAATTAGTAAACCTTGTTATTCTACACAGTCAAAATTTGAGGATGAAGACACCTTTCAAGGGTCTCCAACTCAAACAGATTTTGAAGAACCCACTGATCCAACTTTATGGTATCAGAGTGGGAAACTCTCATTTTCACTTAGCTCATTGGGAAGCATTTATGGAAGAATCCAGAACTGAAATTTATTTTTTCGACTACTTAGAAAATTATTACAAAAAAGTCAATACTCTTACAAAAGTAAAATGGACAAAGTCAGACCAGCCTGTTATAACCACAGGACACCCTCCTCTAGATCCAATCACCATTAGTGATACCCCACCATCTAACAATAGTAAATTGGAAATTGAGGAATTTAAAAAATTAAACGTAATCACCAAAACCTTACCGGAAGAAGAATTATTAATTGACCTAATCAGTAAAATAGATGATTCAGAGTTAAAGCAAAATTATATTATTCGCCTTAAGCAAATTTTACTTCAAAAATCTCATTCAATTACATCATTAGAAAATTCTGGTAAAAGATTAAACAAAGTCCACACTAAAGTCACTTTGCAAGATTTAAAGCAGGAAGCTAATCTTATTAAAAAAGATATTACCAAACTAAATAAATCTCAATTTGGTAAAGAAATTGATACAATTCCAAAAAATTACCAAACATCTGATCAACAAGAATACTACCAACAATGGTATGCCAAAGTAAAATTAGTAATCCATGATTATCAAATTGAAATCCCTGCCCTCATTGATTCAGGAGCAGACTTAAATTGTATTCAAGAAGGTATAATACCTACCATGTACTATCACAAAACAACAGAACAATTGACTTCTGCTAACGGTAGTAAAATGGTAATTAATTACAAGTTGCCTAAAGTCCATGTTTGTCAAGACAAAATTTGTTTTAGGACTTCTTTTGTCCTAGTTCAAGATTTATCTGACAAAGTAATTCTAGGCACTCCTTTTATCTATTTACTTTATCCTTTTATAACTACTGAAGAAGGAATTTCTACTAAACCTTTTGGTCAACAAGTAATGTTCAAATTCTTAACACCACCAGAACAAAGAAAATTGAAACAATTAACATTACCATCTACTTATAAAGTAAGTCAAAAAATGAACCAATTAAAATTTTTACAGGAAGAAATTAGATACAAAAAAATTGAAGAACAACTCACCAATACACTACTTAGTCAACAAATTGAAGATTTTAATAAAAGATTAAAAGAGGAAGTTTGTTCTAATCTTCCCAGTGCTTTTTGGCATAGAAAGAAACATATAGTAACACTGCCATACATAAAGGACTTTAATGAAGCCCAAATCCCAACAAAGTCAAGGCCTATTCAAATGAACCCTGAAGTTATGGAAACCTGCAAAAAAGAAATAAATGATTTACTTAATAACAATATTATTAGGAAAAGTAAATCACCATGGTCATGTCCTGCTTTCTATGTTAACAAAAATGCTGAAAAAGAAAGAGGAGTACCTAGGTTAGTCATAAATTATAAACCATTAAACAATGTGTTAGAATGGATCAGGTATCCAATTCCAAATAAAAAGGATTTAATTAATAGATTAAGTAAAGCAGTAATCTTTTCAAAATTTGATTTAAAAAGCGGATTTTGGCAAATCCAGTTACACCCCGATGATAGATATAAGACAGCTTTTACTACCCCCTTTGGTCATTATGAATGGAATGTAATGCCTTTTGGATTAAAAAATGCTCCCAGTGAATTTCAAAATATAATGAATGAAATATTTAACCAATTCAGTCATTTTATTATAGTATATATAGATGATGTTCTCATCTTTTCTAACTCAATTGAAGAGCATTGGAAACATTTAGAATCATTTATTAAAACTATTAAACATAATGGATTAGTCATTTCTGCTCCCAAGATCAAATTATTCCAAACAAAAGTAAGATTTCTAGGTTATGACATTCACCAATCAACTATAGTACCAATCAGTAGAGCCATTCAATTTGCTGATAAATTTCCAGATGAAATTATTGACAAAAATCAATTACAAAGATTTTTAGGATCCCTAAATTACATAGCTGAATTTTATAAGGATCTTAGGAAAACTTGTCAGCCTTTATTTGAACGTCTAAGGGACAATCCCCCTCCTTGGTCACCAGTACACACCTCCATAGTCAAGCAAGTCAAAACATATGTAAAAACATTACCATGTCTAGGTATTCCTACTGTCAATTCTTTTAAGATTATTCAAACTGATGCCTCTGATATAGGATATGGTGGTATCCTCTTGCAGAAAGTCAATCCTACTTCCCCTGAGCAAATTGTCCGATTCCATTCTGGTCTATGGAATAAAACACAGAGCAATTACAGTACTATTAAAAAAGAAATTTTATCATTAGTTTTATGTGTTTCAAAATTTCAAGATGATATATTAAACCAAAAATTCCTAGTCAGAATTGATTGCAAAAGTGCAAAATATGTTTTAGAAAAAGATGTTAAAAATATTGCTAGTAAACAAATTTTTGCTAGATGGCAGTCTATTTTAAGTATTTTTGATTTTGATATTGAATATATTAAAGGAGACCAAAATTCCATTCCAGATTTTCTTACTAGAGAATTTTTATTTAGCACAACATAAAATTACTTTCCAGCTATTAAAAATTGTTTTCTCAGCAGCATTCATTGTATTTAACATTGAATTCATTTGCAGTTCAGTCATGGCAGAAAAAAGCAAGAAACCTACCTCCACTACAAAAAACCAACTTGCACTTCCTCCAACTGATTGCAGAAACAGGTACCAAGTTCTTGGACAAGTACCCAAAACTAGTTACAGTTCTGCACTAATACATGCTCCCTCACCGAGTCACAATATTACACCACCCAATTCAAACCTTCATGTTGATCCCTTTTCCTCGACTCAAACTATTCAACCTAGTCAACAAAGATTCCCGTACCCAGCAAGAACTACAGAATATATTCTCAAACCAGTCACCACTAACCTCTTCTCCATTGAACCAGCCCACAAAAATATTCAAAATCCAGTTGAATTAGTCAAAGCCTTTTTCCTCCCAGGATGGCATTTCATCCCTGCTCACCCAGCTAAAACCCTTTCTTTTTACAAAGACATCCTTCTTCACCACAAGTCAATCCAGATAAAACCCATTAATGACAGAGTCAATCCAACTAAAGTCATTTACCATTCCCTCTATATTCACAACATAGTCAGCCTAGAAGAATGGGGCCACCCATCACTGCTCAGAGATCTTCCGAATCATCCCATTCAATATAATTATTACGATTATATTGATGCATGGTTCAAAGTCATCCTCCATGAGAATGAGTCTTTTACTCACTCTTGGTTCTTTTCGTTTGATCATAAATTCAAATCAGTCATTCCATCTTGGTTCTCCCGGTGGTGGCACCAAAATGGAGCCATTCCAGACATCTTACCCAGTGAACTCATGGACCAAGTCAATTACTTTTCCACTCTGTATCCAGTCAATAGTCACACAAGTCAATTTCCAATGCTACTGTTATTTATGGCAAAATACAAAGTTCCATGGATCTTCAAATGGAAATATGGTATCAATAACACGATAGTCAATCGCCAGTATTTGGTAAAATGGTGGGATGCATACAAGCATCAACGCGTCATTGATCAAGTCAAAGAAGAATTCCCAATCAAAGTTCCAACACCAGTCAAAATTCCAGCTATACAGGTTCAAGTTCCTCAGATTCAACCAAGTTCACCTACATTTTCCACTATTAGACTTGGAAGTCCAACACGAAGCTCTTCCAAGCCTTCGAAATCCAAGTCAAAAACCAAGTGCTCCCAGTTATTAATGTTAGCACAACAGTTAATTGCTCAAGCCAGTCAAGAAGAAGATGATACATCATCCGAAGAGTCAGCTACAGCAACATCTCATAGGAATCCATGTGGGTCAGCTTTCCAAGATGCCCAGGACCCATTTGCCTGAAGTCATTATTTCTACTTTTGGCCCCACCAGCACCAAAAGTAGGAACAGTCACAGTCAAAAGAAGTAATCATTTCTACTTTTGGTCCCACCTGCACCGAAAGTAGAAACAGTAACTTACTTTATTTACTGTAGTCACGTGATTCTACTATTCAATGTTTGTAATTTCTCTGATCCTTATTCTATAAAAGGATTGGAGAAGTCAGTTAGAAGCAGGACCAGTAAGACCAGTTAGAACTAGTTGGAAGAGAGTTAGGACTAGAGACCACAAGTAAAAAGAGAGGAGAGAATACGAGAGAGGTTTTAGAGAGAGAAATTCTCCTACCACTTCCCCTTGTTCCTCATCCTCTGTAGTAAACCCAGTCATTGCTTTTCATTGCTGAGTATCAATATACTCCAGCAACCCTTGTAAACCAGTAAACTGCCATGTACTGTTTCTGATTCAGCAATTGAATTCAGATTGTTTTAGTAAGTAATTTATTTCAGTAATTCTGTTGTTCAAATTACTAGTAAAGCTATTCTATAAAATTATAGAGCTATTATATAATTGATTATTGTTGTTCAAATTACTAGTAAAGCTATTATATAGTTGATTTATTCATTGTTCTTTCATTTCTTTTATTCACTATTCACTATTCACCGACACTATTCACCCGTCACTATTCATCCGATTTACTATTCATCCGATTTACTATTCATCCGATTAACTATTCACGTCGCTATTCATCATAGGCTTTCCTTTATGCTTTATTTGGTAACTTTCCTTTATACTTTGTTAGATTCCTCTGGTAACATTTGTTCCCCAGTAGTACCTAGTACCTAGTACCTAGTACTTTGATTCTTTTGCTTGCCTTTGTTTGATAGTTTGATTCCCCAGTAAACATTAGTCCAATTCTTTACGAGAGAGGTTTTAGAGAGAGAAATTCTCCTACCACTTCCCCTTGTTCCTCATCCTCTGTAGTAAACCCAGTCATTGCTTTTCATTGCTGAGTATCAATATACTCCAGCAACCCTTGTAAACCAGTAAACTTATAATTGATTATTGTTGTTCAAATTACTAGTAAAGCTATTATATAGTTGATTTATTCATTGTTCTTTCATTTCTTTTATTCACTATTCACTATTCACCGACACTATTCACCCGTCACTATTCATCCGATTTACTATTCATCCGATTAACTATTCACGTCGCTATTCATCATAGGCTTTCCTTTATGCTTTATTTGGTAACTTTCCTTTATACTTTGTTAGATTCCTCTGGTAACATTTGTTCCCCAGTAGTACCTAGTACTTTGATTCTTTTGCTTGCCTTTGTTTGATAGTTTGATTCCCCAGTAAACATTAGTCCAATTCTTTTGGTCCCACTCTGACCCGCATGTTCTTCCCCCTTGTCCGTGCTTCCGCCCCCCTCATGGTATCAGAGCCAAGTAGGATATAGTTGAAGAATTAAACTCAAGTAATCTGTAAGTTGTATTTACTCCTACTTAATTTTCATTTAGTCTTTTAGTCCTGCTGAAATTTTAGTTAGTATTTTAGTTCGGTTGTCATCGGTCGACCACCTTGCAAAAGACCACCTTAGGTAATCCGTAAAAGTCCCCGTGAGTAAGTCCCAGGGTAGGGCAGTGAGGGGTTGGGAAAAAACCTGGGGTATGTGTCAATTGGGGTATGTGTTTATCATGACAATTTAGGATTAAAATATTAATTAAGAAATCTTTAGGGTTAAAATACTAAAAGAAAAGTCTGTAGGATTAAAAACAATGAATAGATTATTTAGGTGTACTTCTTCAGCCAGTTCTTCAATGGCTTCTCTATCTGAGTTAGCGGACATAGTCAACCAAGAAGAACATGAGTATCAAGATTTAGATACAGGATTAGGAAATTGGAATATACCTAAAATCCCAGTAAAAGAAATTTATAAGTCAAGTTTTTTAGATGATGCTTTTCGTACTGATCAAGTTGCTAAAACTGCTGAACATGTTTATGCCATTACTAAACAAGAAGAGAGATGCTCTCTCCTTAGTCAACAATCAGTCAAACGTCACCTTGAACGAGGATATAATTATATTCATGTAGGATTAATACAAGTTGCAATTAAACCATTAACAAGAAGAGGATTAAATTCCTCAGTTTTATTATCTTTAAGAGATAGTAGATTCACAGTTTATAGTGATAGTCTCCTAGGATTAATGGAGTCAAGTCTACATAATGGTCCAGTTTATTTTAACTGTTACCCCGACTTACCCCTTAGTTTAAAAGATAAAAATATTTTGAAAGCATTAACTTTAAATATTCAAACTGCCGGAGCAATCACTCAAATGCTTGAAGGTAGTCAGTCAATTGCATTAATTTACCGTATTTACTATAAATGTATGAAAACTAATTTAAATATTCATGCATTAGTCAAAAGTCCCAAAGATAAAACTGTACTTATACAAGGTAGCACAAATGCTAATGTACAAGTACCCAAAACCATTTCCTGGAATGATATCCAGTTACCAACCAGTTGGCTTAGTGAAAATGAGAGTTTCCCACAGAAACTCCAAAATGACACAATTGATCTAGATTATATTCAACAATACTTAGATGGTACAGTCCGGATAAGTTTTGATCAACAAAGAGTAAACCCTCCTCTGAGAATCAGAGAATTAAGTCGATCCAATAGCTCAATAGCTATGGATAGGTCAAATAGTTCAACTACTTTGCCTAGGAAGGACAAAAATTTAATTGATCCCAGTATTAGATTAAAAGGTGTTGAATCAAGTTCACAAATTAGTAAACCTTGTTATTCTACACAGTCAAAATTTGAGGATGAAGACACCTTTCAAGGGTCTCCAACTCAAACAGATTTTGAAGAACCCACTGATCCAACTTTATTAGTTTTAAATAAACCTTTTGAAATAAATTTTGACAAATTATATTCTGAATTTAAGTCAAAAGAAAATAAACAAAAAAGAAAAAATTATTTTGCTAAATATACATCTAGTAAACAGGATAAAATTTTAGCTCATTGGGAAGCATTTATGGAAGAATCCAGAACTGAAATTTATTTTTTCGACTACTTAGAAAATTATTACAAAAAAGTCAATACTCTTACAAAAGTAAAATGGACAAAATCAGACAATACTGTTACAACTGCTAGTCACCCTCCTTTAGATTCAATCATTATTAATTACAAAGGATCTGCTATATCAGCATCTCCATTCAAATTACCGACTGATAGAACTGAATGTAAGCAAATAGCTGAACAAATTAATTACACTAATCAATGTCTCACAACAATTAGTAAACAATTAGATAAAATAGAAACTAAAATAGATGAAGGATCCTCTTGTAGCATCCCCTCATCCAGTAAAAATATTGAAAAACCTCTCATCCACCTCCCTGAGAAGAGAGAAAAAATCAGTCTAAACCAGAATCAAAATATTCAAAAAATTGAAAATTTGCTCACAAACATAGCAATTAAGTTAGAACCACAGTCACCTCAGCTTGCTACAATTACACAAAACCACGACTCCCATACCTCTAGTCAAACCTCTCCTGATGAAGAAATCACAAACATACAAAAACAATTCTCTGGTCAAGAAATAAATCGCCTTTATAACCCCCCAGCAAACCCTACTAGCCTTACCAAAAATTGGTACTCTAGGCCAACCCCTCCTGATTTACAGTATGAAGAAAATAATTTAATTAACCAGTTTTCTGTTTCATCTAATAAATTATATGAATGGAATATAGATGGTCTAAGTGAACACCAAATATTAGAAAAATTAAACCACATGTCAATGGCTGCCAATAGTTACCTAAGTAATACTGAACTTAGTCAACCACAAATTGTTGATTTATTAACCTCTGGTTTTACTGGAATGCTAAAATCTTGGTGGGATAAATACCTCACCAGTGAGTCAAGAGAAGAAGTAAAACATGCTGTTCAACTTGATGAAAATGGTCTCCCAATTTTTGATAATGAAATTGGAATGGGAATAACCGACGGAGTTAATACCCTAATTTACACCATAATTAAAAAGATAAAAATATTTTGAAGAACATGCGGGTCAGAGTGGGACCAAAAGAATTGGACTAATGTTTACTGGGGAATCAAACTATCAAACAAAGGCAAGCAAAAGAATCAAAGTACTAGGTACTAGGTACTAGGTACTACTGGGGAACAAATGTTACCAGAGGAATCTAACAAAGTATAAAGGAAAGTTACCAAATAAAGCATAAAGGAAAGCCTATGATGAATAGCGACGTGAATAGTTAATCGGATGAATAGTAAATCGGATGAATAGTGACGGGTGAATAGTGTCGGTGAATAGTGAATAGTGAATAAAAGAAATGAAAGAACAATGAATAAATCAACTATATAATAGCTTTACTAGTAATTTGAACAACAATAATCAATTATATAATAGCTCTATAATTTTATAGAATAGCTTTACTAGTAATTTGAACAACAGAATTACTGAAATAAATTACTTACTAAAACAATCTGAATTCAATTGCTGAATCAGAAACAGTACATGGCAGTTTACTGGTTTACAAGGGTTGCTGGAGTATATTGATACTCAGCAATGAAAAGCAATGACTGGGTTTACTACAGAGGATGAGGAACAAGGGGAAGTGGTAGGAGAATTTTTCTCTCTAAAACCTCTCTCGTATTCTCTCCTCTCTTTTTACTTGTGGTCTCTAGTCCTAACTCTCTTCCAACTAGTTCTAACTGGTCTTACTGGTCCTGACTTCTCCAATCCTTTTATAGAATAAGGATCAGAGAAATTACAAATATTGAATAGTAGAATCACGTGACTACAGTAAATAAAGTAAGTTACTGTTTCTACTTTCGGTGCAGGTGGGGCCAAAAGTAGAAATGATTACTTCTTTTGACTGTGACTGTTTCTCCTTTTGGTGCTGGTGGGGCCAAAAGGTAGAAATGACTACCACTCCATCATGTTGTCCATATTCTGCAATTCTTCACATGTGAGATTCTCCCAATAATCCCGTCCATTGTCATCACTGTTGACTTGTGAGGTAGATTCATCTGCTTGACTGTCTTCAAGTAGGTGACTTTGCTGACTCTGATATTCCTTGACTAGGTTTTGAAATTTGGTGTAGAAAATGAATGGGACTTCTTGAATAGGTTCTGTGGCTCTGATTTTTTGAATAGGGTCTTCACACACTAAATGATGCAGGTGATCAATGAATTGATTATCAATTTCAAGGAGTTGAGCAATTGACTTGGCTCTGTGATGCCTGATTTGCGCTCTGGGTGGTTTGGAACACGGCCAGGGGCATTCATCTTCAATTAGTAGAATTGGTGCATGCAGTCTGCTGAATGGCCAATTTGCAGAGAGATACATGACATGCTGGGCCAGTATCACATTCCCTGTGTTTGTCCATTCCGGCATTTTACTAGTAATGAGGACTTGGCATATTAATGCGCCATACTTAGCAAAGAGGTTTTGGACACAAACAGCTAATTTACGGGTAACTCGGTCAGTTTGGTTTGAACTAGTGAAAATTAATTGTCTAAGAAATCCATAATCTAGTAGGGTCATTGGGCTAATTTGGATGACTTGATCTTTATAGGGAATAATAATGTCCTGAAAGTATTGCATATTGATACAGGCTTTCGGGACACTGAACACTAAATCACAAGGGCAACTGTATCGTTCTAATGGTATTTCTTGGCACAATGGGTTAGTTTTGGGGCAGGTGACTGGATTTTCAGTATAGTGAGTTTCCCAAGTGATTGATAAACCTGGGGTTGGTTGACTGGCTAGTTTAGTAAGGGTTTCAAATAGGAATTCTTGAAAATGATGGGCATCTTGTCTGGCTAGGTGTTGAATGTGGTTTACTATTTCAGTAGGCAGAGATGTGGGTATGAGAGATAATGACTGTGGTAAAGCTAGGGCTTTGGATGCCATTTTTTGGAATGGTTCCAACACACACACGCTTTCACCATCATCCAGTGGGGATGATTGACTTTTCTCTACCTTTACCAGTGGGGTAAAGGAGGCCTTCTTGTCTCGGAGTTGAGCAAGTTCAATCATTGACTGGTGGTACCTGTAATTTAAATTCAGAAATTGGAAATTCATGGCTTCACATCGTTCACAATGTGAAGGGTTAGTATAATTATTACTGACTAAAGATGGGTTTATCAAAACTCCACCTGAAGAACTAGGGAAAACAACTCCACTAGTCTGTTGATTTTGCTGACTAAAATAAATACTCAAGGAATTTAAGCTGTCTAGGAATTTACGATGATCCCCACGCGTATTCCAGAGATTATCCAGAAGACATTGTTGGGTCTCATTTATGCTGCCTACGTTTTTAAGCTTCCTAAATTTTGTGCTGGCTCCTTCAGGAAATACTGGTAGTAGGATTTTCCCAAAAGGAATGGTTTTCTGGTGACTTTGATCCATCTGTAAAACAATCAAATAAATCATTAGTAGGATAAATAGAGCAATTTTGAAGTTGACATAAGTCATCTTTGTTTGGTATTGATGAAAATTCAAAATTGACTTGTTGATCAAGAGAAGTGGTAATAATGTTGTTACTAGTGACTGTGAATGGATAAAGTAAGTAAATAAAGGGTATTCCTAAAATTACTTTATCAGTTAAATTTTTCACTAAAACAAATGATGTTTTGAAACAAATGTTATTTTGGCAAATATTTACTTCAGGTAATTTATACTTGATCTGCATTTTACTACCATTTGCAGAACTCAACCGTTCAGTTGTTTCTTGATAATACCTTTTTGGTATTATTCCTTCTTGAATGCAGTTTAAATCAGCTCCTGTGTCTATAAGAGCAGTAATCTCAATTCTATAATCTCCTACAATTAATTTGATACGTGCATGCCATTTTTGTAATTTTATTTTATTTAGTAAATTTAATCTGTAATTTACTGGATCATCAATTGGGTGATTGGGATCAAAAGATTGTTCTTGACTAGGATGTTGAGTTTTATTAATGGGCTCTTCTTCATTGGAAGAAGATTCAGAAGATAATTGGTCATCCTTAAACTGGACGAATCTTTTTCTTGGAAGTTGATTTTTAATTGTTTCAATTTCTTTTTTAATCAAATTTATTTCTTCTTGGAGACTTTGCAGGGTTATATCTTTCTGAATTTTACTGAATCGTTCAATAGTGGTGTTGAGGTTAATAATTGGCTTATTGTATTGAGGTTTTTTACTTTGTTGGATTAAGAGTTGTTTGAGTTTTTTAATATATTGTTGTTTCAACTCAGAATCATCTAATTTACTTATTAAGTCAATAAGTAATTCTTCTTCAGGTAATTCTTTGGTAAGTACATTTATTGTTTTACAGCAGTTAGCAGTACATCCTATCTCAATTTGGTCGTCACTGGGACTATTACTTAGAGAATGGTACTCGGAAGACTTGATACTGTCATCTTCATTACTAGTGTTACTCAGATTTTTTGCTCTAAAAATTTCTAAAATCTGCTGTTTATCAGTGTCGGATATGTTGAGTTGATTAATTTTTGTTTTGACTTTACATTCAGTTTTATAATGACCTTTTTTGCCACAATTGTAGCATGTAACATCTTTTGACTTGTCATTTGTTTTTCTGTTTTTATGCTTTTGTGTTTTAGGTTTTTCATAATATTTATCTTTGGATGGTGTGGAGGATTTATTACGCCTATAGTATTTGTGACTTTTATGACTGGTAGTTGGTTTGGTATGAGATTTGGTTTTCCTTCGTGATGGTGCTACAGGGGGTAGACCATATTGTTCACAGAAGTTACCCAATTCATATTTGGCTTTATTTTTGTCTTTTTGGGCTTGTTTACTAATTTTCATATCAATGCACATTCTTAGACCTTCTTTTTGAATGGTACTAATAATGTCACCGTATGTTAACTTATCATATTCAATTACTCCTGTTGGCTGACTAAGAACATCTCTAATTTTATGAGCAAATAAATTAGGGAGTCCATTAATGAATTTTTCTTTCCAAAATGATTTTGTACAATCATCTCGGAGCATGACTCTAGATGTAAAAACATCTTTGTACCATCTAAAATCACTTAATGTTGGACAACGCAAGTTAGTCAGTTGATCATGTATCCTAGAGGTAATGTTGCTAGGTTGACCAATGAAATGTTTAATTATGGTGTAAATTAGGGTATTAACTCCGTCGGTTATTCCCATTCCAATTTCATTATCAAAAATTGGGAGACCATTTTCATCAAGTTGAACAGCATGTTTTACTTCTTCTCTTGACTCACTGGTGAGGTATTTATCCCACCAAGATTTTAGCATTCCAGTAAAACCAGAGGTTAATAAATCAACAATTTGTGGTTGACTAAGTTCAGTATTACTTAGGTAACTATTGGCAGCCATTGACATGTGGTTTAATTTTTCTAATATTTGGTGTTCACTTAGACCATCTATATTCCATTCATATAATTTATTAGATGAAACAGAAAACTGGTTAATTAAATTATTTTCTTCATACTGTAAATCAGGAGGGGTTGGCCTAGAGTACCAATTTTTGGTAAGGCTAGTAGGGTTTGCTGGGGGGTTATAAAGGCGATTTATTTCTTGACCAGAGAATTGTTTTTGTATGTTTGTGATTTCTTCATCAGAAGAGGTTTGACTAGAGGTATGGGAGTCGTGGTTTTGTGTAATTGTAGCAAGCTGAGGTGACTGTGGTTCTAACTTAATTGCTATGTTTGTGAGCAAATTTTCAATTTTTTGAATATTTTGATTCTGGTTTAGACTGATTTTTTCTCTCTTCTCAGGGAGGTGGATGAGAGGTTTTTCAATATTTTTACTGGATGAGGGGATGCTACAAGAGGATCCTTCATCTATTTTAGTTTCTATTTTATCCAATTGTTTACTAATTGTTGTGAGACATTGATTAGTGTAATTAATTTGTTCAGCTATTTGCTTACATTCAGTTCTATCAGTCGGTAATTTGAATGGAGATGCTGATATAGCAGATCCTTTGTAATTAATAATGATTGAATCTAAAGGAGGGTGACTAGCAGTTGTAACAGTATTGTCTGATTTTGTCCATTTTACTTTTGTAAGAGTATTGACTTTTTTGTAATAATTTTCTAAGTAGTCGAAAAAATAAATTTCAGTTCTGGATTCTTCCATAAATGCTTCCCAATGAGCTAAAATTTTATCCTGTTTACTAGATGTATATTTAGCAAAATAATTTTTTCTTTTTTGTTTATTTTCTTTTGACTTAAATTCAAAATATAATTTGTCAAAATTTATTTCAAAAGGTTTATTTAAAACTAATAAAGTTGAATCAATGGGTTCTTCAAAATCTGTTTGAGTTGGAGACCCTTGAAAGGTGTCTTCATCCTCAAATTTTGACTGTGTAGAATAACAAGGTTTACTAATTTGTGAACTTGATTCAACACCTTTTAATCTAATACTGGGATCAATTAAATTTTTGTTCTTCCTAGGCAAAGTAGTTGAACTATTTGACCTATCCATAGCTATTGAGCTATTGGATCGACTTAATTCTCTGATTCTCAGAGGAGGGTTTACTCTTTGTTGATCAAAACTTATCCTAACTGTACCATCTAAGTATTGTTGAATATAGTCTAGATCAATTATGTCATTTTGGAGTTTCTGTGGGAAACTCTCATTTTCACTAAGCCAACTGGTTGGTAACTGGATATCGTTCCAGGAAATGGTTTTGGGTACTTGTACATTAGCATTTGTGCTGCCTTGTATAAGTACAGGTTTATCTTTGGGACTTTTGACTAATGCATGAATATTTAAATTAGTTTTCATACATTTATAGTAAATACGGTAAATTAATGCAATTGACTGACTACCTTCAAGCATTTGAGTGATTGCTCCGGCAGTTTGAATATTTAAAGTTAATGCTTTCAAAATATTTTTATCTTTTAAACTAAGGGGTAAATCGGGGTAACAGTTAAAATAAACTGGACCATTATGTAGACTTGACTCCATTAATCCTAGGAGACTATCACTATAGACTGTGAATCTACTATCTCTTAAAGATAATAAAACTGAGGAATTTAATCCTCTTCTTGTTAATGGTTTAATTGCAACTTGTATTAATCCTACATGAATATAATTATATCCTCGTTCAAGGTGACGTTTGACTGATTGTTGACTAAGGAGAGAGCATCTCTCTTCTTGTTTAGTAATGGCATAAACATGTTCAGCAGTTTTAGTAACTTGATCAGTACGAAAAGTATCATCTAAAAAACTTGACTTATAAATTTCTTTTACTGGGATTTTAGGTATATTCCAATTTCCTAATCCTGTATCTAAATCTTGATACTCATGTTCTTCTTGGTTAACTATGTCCGCTAACTCAGATAGAGAAGCCATTGAAGAACTGGCTGAAGAAGTACACCTAAATAATCTATTCATTGTTTTTAATCCTACAGACTTTTCTTTTAGTATTTTAACCCTAAAGATTTCTTAATTAATATTTTAATCCTAAATTGTCATGATAAACACATACTCCAATTGACACATACCCCAGGTTTTTTCCCAACCCCTCACTGCCCTACCCTGGGACTTACTCACGGGGACTTTTACGGATTACCTAAGGTGGTCTTTTGCAAGGTGGTCGACCGATGACAACCGAACTAAAATACTAACTAAAATTTCAGCAGGACTAAAAGACTAAATGAAAATTAAGTAGGAGTAAATACAACTTACAGATTACTTGAGTTTAATTCTTCAACTATATCCTACTTGGCTCTGATACCATGAGGGGGGGCGGAAGCACGGACAAGGGGGAAGAACATGCGGGTCAGAGTGGGACCAAAAGAATTGGACTAATGTTTACTGGGGAATCAAACTATCAAACAAAGGCAAGCAAAAGAATCAAAGTACTAGGTACTAGGTACTAGGTACTACTGGGGAACAAATGTTACCAGAGGAATCTAACAAAGTATAAAGGAAAGTTACCAAATAAAGCATAAAGGAAAGCCTATGATGAATAGCGACGTGAATAGTTAATCGGATGAATAGTAAATCGGATGAATAGTGACGGGTGAATAGTGTCGGTGAATAGTGAATAGTGAATAAAAGAAATGAAAGAACAATGAATAAATCAACTATATAATAGCTTTACTAGTAATTTGAACAACAATAATCAATTATATAATAGCTCTATAATTTTATAGAATAGCTTTACTAGTAATTTGAACAACAGAATTACTGAAATAAATTACTTACTAAAACAATCTGAATTCAATTGCTGAATCAGAAACAGTACATGGCAGTTTACTGGTTTACAAGGGTTGCTGGAGTATATTGATACTCAGCAATGAAAAGCAATGACTGGGTTTACTACAGAGGATGAGGAACAAGGGGAAGTGGTAGGAGAATTTTTCTCTCTAAAACCTCTCTCGTATTCTCTCCTCTCTTTTTACTTGTGGTCTCTAGTCCTAACTCTCTTCCAACTAGTTCTAACTGGTCTTACTGGTCCTGACTTCTCCAATCCTTTTATAGAATAAGGATCAGAGAAATTACAAACATTGAATAGTAGAATCACGTGACTACAGTAAATAAAGTAAGTTACTGTTTCTACTTTCGGTGCAGATGGGGCCAAAAGTAGAAATGATTACTTCTTTTGACTGTGACTGTTTCTCCTTTTGGTGCTGGTGGGGCCAAAAGGTAGAAATGACTACCACTCCATCATGTTGTCCATATTCTGCAATTCTTCACATGTGAGATTCTCCCAATAATCCCGTCCATTGTCATCACTGTTGACTTGTGAGGTAGATTCATCTGCTTGACTGTCTTCAAGTAGGTGACTTTGCTGACTCTGATATTCCTTGACTAGGTTTTGAAATTTGGTGTAGAAAATGAATGGGACTTCTTGAATAGGTTCTGTGGCTCTGATTTTTTGAATAGGGTCTTCACACACTAAATGATGCAGGTGATCAATGAATTGATTATCAATTTCAAGGAGTTGAGCAATTGACTTGGCTCTGTGATGCCTGATTTGCGCTCTGGGTGGTTTGGAACACGGCCAGGGGCATTCATCTTCAATTAGTAGAATTGGTGCATGCAGTCTGCTGAATGGCCAATTTGCAGAGAGATACATGACATGCTGGGCCAGTATCACATTCCCTGTGTTTGTCCATTCCGGCATTTTACTAGTAATGAGGACTTGGCATATTAATGCGCCATACTTAGCAAAGAGGTTTTGGACACAAACAGCTAATTTACGGGTAACTCGGTCAGTTTGGTTTGAACTAGTGAAAATTAATTGTCTAAGAAATCCATAATCTAGTAGGGTCATTGGGCTAATTTGGATGACTTGATCTTTATAGGGAATAATAATGTCCTGAAAGTATTGCATATTGATACAGGCTTTCGGGACACTGAACACTAAATCACAAGGGCAACTGTATCGTTCTAATGGTATTTCTTGGCACAATGGGTTAGTTTTGGGGCAGGTGACTGGATTTTCAGTATAGTGAGTTTCCCAAGTGATTGATAAACCTGGGGTTGGTTGACTGGCTAGTTTAGTAAGGGTTTCAAATAGGAATTCTTGAAAATGATGGGCATCTTGTCTGGCTAGGTGTTGAATGTGGTTTACTATTTCAGTAGGCAGAGATGTGGGTATGAGAGATAATGACTGTGGTAAAGCTAGGGCTTTGGATGCCATTTTTTGGAATGGTTCCAACACACACACGCTTTCACCATCATCCAGTGGGGATGATTGACTTTTCTCTACCTTTACCAGTGGGGTAAAGGAGGCCTTCTTGTCTCGGAGTTGAGCAAGTTCAATCATTGACTGGTGGTACCTGTAATTTAAATTCAGAAATTGGAAATTCATGGCTTCACATCGTTCACAATGTGAAGGGTTAGTATAATTATTACTGACTAAAGATGGGTTTATCAAAACTCCACCTGAAGAACTAGGGAAAACAACTCCACTAGTCTGTTGATTTTGCTGACTAAAATAAATACTCAAGGAATTTAAGCTGTCTAGGAATTTACGATGATCCCCACGCGTATTCCAGAGATTATCCAGAAGACATTGTTGGGTCTCATTTATGCTGCCTACGTTTTTAAGCTTCCTAAATTTTGTGCTGGCTCCTTCAGGAAATACTGGTAGTAGGATTTTCCCAAAAGGAATGGTTTTCTGGTGACTTTGATCCATCTGTAAAACAATCAAATAAATCATTAGTAGGATAAATAGAGCAATTTTGAAGTTGACATAAGTCATCTTTGTTTGGTATTGATGAAAATTCAAAATTGACTTGTTGATCAAGAGAAGTGGTAATAATGTTGTTACTAGTGACTGTGAATGGATAAAGTAAGTAAATAAAGGGTATTCCTAAAATTACTTTATCAGTTAAATTTTTCACTAAAACAAATGATGTTTTGAAACAAATGTTATTTTGGCAAATATTTACTTCAGGTAATTTATACTTGATCTGCATTTTACTACCATTTGCAGAACTCAACCGTTCAGTTGTTTCTTGATAATACCTTTTTGGTATTATTCCTTCTTGAATGCAGTTTAAATCAGCTCCTGTGTCTATAAGAGCAGTAATCTCAATTCTATAATCTCCTACAATTAATTTGATACGTGCATGCCATTTTTGTAATTTTATTTTATTTAGTAAATTTAATCTGTAATTTACTGGATCATCAATTGGGTGATTGGGATCAAAAGATTGTTCTTGACTAGGATGTTGAATTTTATTAATGGGCTCTTCTTCATTGGAAGAAGATTCAGAAGATAATTGGTCATCCTTAAACTGGACGAATCTTTTTCTTGGAAGTTGATTTTTAATTGTTTCAATTTCTTTTTTAATCAAATTTATTTCTTCTTGGAGACTTTGCAGGGTTATATCTTTCTGAATTTTACTGAATCGTTCAATAGTGGTGTTGAGGTTAATAATTGGCTTATTGTATTGAGGTTTTTTACTTTGTTGGATTAAGAGTTGTTTGAGTTTTTTAATATATTGTTGTTTCAACTCAGAATCATCTAATTTACTTATTAAGTCAATAAGTAATTCTTCTTCAGGTAATTCTTTGGTAAGTACATTTATTGTTTTACAGCAGTTAGCAGTACATCCTATCTCAATTTGGTCGTCACTGGGACTATTACTTAGAGAATGGTACTCGGAAGACTTGATACTGTCATCTTCATTACTAGTGTTACTCAGATTTTGTGCTCTAAAAATTTCTAAAATCTGCTGTTTATCAGTGTCGGATATGTTGAGTTGATTAATTTTTGTTTTGACTTTACATTCAGTTTTATAATGACCTTTTTTGCCACAATTGTAGCATGTAACATCTTTTGACTTGTCATTTGTTTTTCTATTTTTATGCTTTTGTGTTTTAGGTTTTTCATAATATTTATCTTTGGATGGTGTGGAGGATTTATTACGCCTATAGTATTTGTGACTTTTATGACTGGTAGTTGGTTTGGTATGAGATTTGGTTTTCCTTCGTGATGGTGCTACAGGGGGTAGACCATATTGTTCACAGAAGTTACCCAATTCATATTTGGCTTTATTTTTGTCTTTTTGGGCTTGTTTACTAATTTTCATATCAATGCACATTCTTAGACCTTCTTTTTGAATGGTACTAATAATGTCACCGTATGTTAACTTATCATATTCAATTACTCCTGTTGGCTGACTAAGAACATCTCTAATTTTATGAGCAAATAAATTAGGGAGTCCATTAATGAATTTTTCTTTCCAAAATGATTTTGTACAATCATCTCGGAGCATGACTCTAGATGTAAAAACATCTTTGTACCATCTAAAATCACTTAATGTTGGACAACGCAAGTTAGTCAGTTGATCATGTATCCTAGAGGTAATGTTGCTAGGTTGACCAATGAAATGTTTAATTATGGTGTAAATTAGGGTATTAACTCCGTCGGTTATTCCCATTCCAATTTCATTATCAAAAATTGGGAGACCATTTTCATCAAGTTGAACAGCATGTTTTACTTCTTCTCTTGACTCACTGGTGAGGTATTTATCCCACCAAGATTTTAGCATTCCAGTAAAACCAGAGGTTAATAAATCAACAATTTGTGGTTGACTAAGTTCAGTATTACTTAGGTAACTATTGGCAGCCATTGACATGTGGTTTAATTTTTCTAATATTTGGTGTTCACTTAGACCATCTATATTCCATTCATATAATTTATTAGATGAAACAGAAAACTGGTTAATTAAATTATTTTCTTCATACTGTAAATCAGGAGGGGTTGGCCTAGAGTACCAATTTTTGGTAAGGCTAGTAGGGTTTGCTGGGGGGTTATAAAGGCGATTTATTTCTTGACCAGAGAATTGTTTTTGTATGTTTGTGATTTCTTCATCAGAAGAGGTTTGACTAGAGGTATGGGAGTCGTGGTTTTGTGTAATTGTAGCAAGCTGAGGTGACTGTGGTTCTAACTTAATTGCTATGTTTGTGAGCAAATTTTCAATTTTTTGAATATTTTGATTCTGGTTTAGACTGATTTTTTCTCTCTTCTCAGGGAGGTGGATGAGAGGTTTTTCAATATTTTTACTGGATGAGGGGATGCTACAAGAGGATCCTTCATCTATTTTAGTTTCTATTTTATCCAATTGTTTACTAATTGTTGTGAGACATTGATTAGTGTAATTAATTTGTTCAGCTATTTGCTTACATTCAGTTCTATCAGTCGGTAATTTGAATGGAGATGCTGATATAGCAGATCCTTTGTAATTAATAATGATTGAATCTAAAGGAGGGTGACTAGCAGTTGTAACAGTATTGTCTGATTTTGTCCATTTTACTTTTGTAAGAGTATTGACTTTTTTGTAATAATTTTCTAAGTAGTCGAAAAAATAAATTTCAGTTTTGGATTCTTCCATAAATGCTTCCCAATGAGCTAAAATTTTATCCTGTTTACTAGATGTATATTTAGCAAAATAATTTTTTCTTTTTTGTTTATTTTCTTTTGACTTAAATTCAAAATATAATTTGTCAAAATTTATTTCAAAAGGTTTATTTAAAACTAATAAAGTTGAATCAATGGGTTCTTCAAAATCTGTTTGAGTTGGAGACCCTTGAAAGGTGTCTTCATCCTCAAATTTTGACTGTGTAGAATAACAAGGTTTACTAATTTGTGAACTTGATTCAACACCTTTTAATCTAATACTGGGATCAATTAAATTTTTGTTCTTCCTAGGCAAAGTAGTTGAACTATTTGACCTATCCATAGCTATTGAGCTATTGGATCGACTTAATTCTCTGATTCTCAGAGGAGGGTTTACTCTTTGTTGATCAAAACTTATCCTAACTGTACCATCTAAGTATTGTTGAATATAGTCTAGATCAATTATGTCATTTTGGAGTTTCTGTGGGAAACTCTCATTTTCACTAAGCCAACTGGTTGGTAACTGGATATCGTTCCAGGAAATGGTTTTGGGTACTTGTACATTAGCATTTGTGCTGCCTTGTATAAGTACAGGTTTATCTTTGGGACTTTTGACTAATGCATGAATATTTAAATTAGTTTTCATACATTTATAGTAAATACGGTAAATTAATGCAATTGACTGACTACCTTCAAGCATTTGAGTGATTGCTCCGGCAGTTTGAATATTTAAAGTTAATGCTTTCAAAATATTTTTATCTTTTAAACTAAGGGGTAAATCGGGGTAACAGTTAAAATAAACTGGACCATTATGTAGACTTGACTCCATTAATCCTAGGAGACTATCACTATAGACTGTGAATCTACTATCTCTTAAAGATAATAAAACTGAGGAATTTAATCCTCTTCTTGTTAATGGTTTAATTGCAACTTGTATTAATCCTACATGAATATAATTATACCCTCGTTCAAGGTGACGTTTGACTGATTGTTGACTAAGGAGAGAGCATCTCTCTTCTTGTTTAGTAATGGCATAAACATGTTCAGCAGTTTTAGTAACTTGATCAGTACGAAAAGTATCATCTAAAAAACTTGACTTATAAATTTCTTTTACTGGGATTTTAGGTATATTCCAATTTCCTAATCCTGTATCTAAATCTTGATACTCATGTTCTTCTTGGTTAACTATGTCCGCTAACTCAGATAGAGAAGCCATTGAAGAACTGGCTGAAGAAGTACACCTAAATAATCTATTCATTGTTTTTAATCCTACAGACTTTTCTTTTAGTATTTTAACCCTAAAGATTTCTTAATTAATATTTTAATCCTAAATTGTCATGATAAACACATACTCCAATTGACACATACCCCAGGTTTTTTCCCAACCCCTCACTGCCCTACCCTGGGACTTACTCACGGGGACTTTTACGGATTACCTAAGGTGGTCTTTTGCAAGGTGGTCGACCGATGACAACCGAACTAAAATACTAACTAAAATTTCAGCAGGACTAAAAGACTAAATGAAAATTAAGTAGGAGTAAATACAACTTACAGATTACTTGAGTTTAATTCTTCAACTATATCCTACTTGGCTCTGATACCATGAGGGGGGGCGGAAGCACGGACAAGGGGGAAGAACATGCGGGTCAGAGTGGGACCAAAAGAATTGGACTAATGTTTACTGGGGAATCAAACTATCAAACAAAGGCAAGCAAAAGAATCAAAGTACTAGGTACTAGGTACTAGGTACTACTGGGGAACAAATGTTACCAGAGGAATCTAACAAAGTATAAAGGAAAGTTACCAAATAAAGCATAAAGGAAAGCCTATGATGAATAGCGACGTGAATAGTTAATCGGATGAATAGTAAATCGGATGAATAGTGACGGGTGAATAGTGTCGGTGAATAGTGAATAGTGAATAAAAGAAATGAAAGAACAATGAATAAATCAACTATATAATAGCTTTACTAGTAATTTGAACAACAATAATCAATTATATAATAGCTCTATAATTTTATAGAATAGCTTTACTAGTAATTTGAACAACAGAATTACTGAAATAAATTACTTACTAAAACAATCTGAATTCAATTGCTGAATCAGAAACAGTACATGGCAGTTTACTGGTTTACAAGGGTTGCTGGAGTATATTGATACTCAGCAATGAAAAGCAATGACTGGGTTTACTACAGAGGATGAGGAACAAGGGGAAGTGGTAGGAGAATTTTTCTCTCTAAAACCTCTCTCGTATTCTCTCCTCTCTTTTTACTTGTGGTCTCTAGTCCTAACTCTCTTCCAACTAGTTCTAACTGGTCTTACTGGTCCTGACTTCTCCAATCCTTTTATAGAATAAGGATCAGAGAAATTACAAACATTGAATAGTAGAATCACGTGACTACAGTAAATAAAGTAAGTTACTGTTTCTACTTTCGGTGCAGATGGGGCCAAAAGTAGAAATGATTACTTCTTTTGACTGTGACTGTTTCTCCTTTTGGTGCTGGTGGGGCCAAAAGGTAGAAATGACTACCACTCCATCATGTTGTCCATATTCTGCAATTCTTCACATGTGAGATTCTCCCAATAATCCCGTCCATTGTCATCACTGTTGACTTGTGAGGTAGATTCATCTGCTTGACTGTCTTCAAGTAGGTGACTTTGCTGACTCTGATATTCCTTGACTAGGTTTTGAAATTTGGTGTAGAAAATGAATGGGACTTCTTGAATAGGTTCTGTGGCTCTGATTTTTTGAATAGGGTCTTCACACACTAAATGATGCAGGTGATCAATGAATTGATTATCAATTTCAAGGAGTTGAGCAATTGACTTGGCTCTGTGATGCCTGATTTGCGCTCTGGGTGGTTTGGAACACGGCCAGGGGCATTCATCTTCAATTAGTAGAATTGGTGCATGCAGTCTGCTGAATGGCCAATTTGCAGAGAGATACATGACATGCTGGGCCAGTATCACATTCCCTGTGTTTGTCCATTCCGGCATTTTACTAGTAATGAGGACTTGGCATATTAATGCGCCATACTTAGCAAAGAGGTTTTGGACACAAACAGCTAATTTACGGGTAACTCGGTCAGTTTGGTTTGAACTAGTGAAAATTAATTGTCTAAGAAATCCATAATCTAGTAGGGTCATTGGGCTAATTTGGATGACTTGATCTTTATAGGGAATAATAATGTCCTGAAAGTATTGCATATTGATACAGGCTTTCGGGACACTGAACACTAAATCACAAGGGCAACTGTATCGTTCTAATGGTATTTCTTGGCACAATGGGTTAGTTTTGGGGCAGGTGACTGGATTTTCAGTATAGTGAGTTTCCCAAGTGATTGATAAACCTGGGGTTGGTTGACTGGCTAGTTTAGTAAGGGTTTCAAATAGGAATTCTTGAAAATGATGGGCATCTTGTCTGGCTAGGTGTTGAATGTGGTTTACTATTTCAGTAGGCAGAGATGTGGGTATGAGAGATAATGACTGTGGTAAAGCTAGGGCTTTGGATGCCATTTTTTGGAATGGTTCCAACACACACACGCTTTCACCATCATCCAGTGGGGATGATTGACTTTTCTCTACCTTTACCAGTGGGGTAAAGGAGGCCTTCTTGTCTCGGAGTTGAGCAAGTTCAATCATTGACTGGTGGTACCTGTAATTTAAATTCAGAAATTGGAAATTCATGGCTTCACATCGTTCACAATGTGAAGGGTTAGTATAATTATTACTGACTAAAGATGGGTTTATCAAAACTCCACCTGAAGAACTAGGGAAAACAACTCCACTAGTCTGTTGATTTTGCTGACTAAAATAAATACTCAAGGAATTTAAGCTGTCTAGGAATTTACGATGATCCCCACGCGTATTCCAGAGATTATCCAGAAGACATTGTTGGGTCTCATTTATGCTGCCTACGTTTTTAAGCTTCCTAAATTTTGTGCTGGCTCCTTCAGGAAATACTGGTAGTAGGATTTTCCCAAAAGGAATGGTTTTCTGGTGACTTTGATCCATCTGTAAAACAATCAAATAAATCATTAGTAGAATAAATAGAGCAATTTTGAAGTTGACATAAGTCATCTTTGTTTGGTATTGATGAAAATTCAAAATTGACTTGTTGATCAAGAGAAGTGGTAATAATGTTGTTACTAGTGACTGTGAATGGATAAAGTAAGTAAATAAAGGGTATTCCTAAAATTACTTTATCAGTTAAATTTTTCACTAAAACAAATGATGTTTTGAAACAAATGTTATTTTGGCAAATATTTACTTCAGGTAATTTATACTTGATCTGCATTTTACTACCATTTGCAGAACTCAACCGTTCAGTTGTTTCTTGATAATACCTTTTTGGTATTATTCCTTCTTGAATGCAGTTTAAATCAGCTCCTGTGTCTATAAGAGCAGTAATCTCAATTCTATAATCTCCTACAATTAATTTGATACGTGCATGCCATTTTTGTAATTTTATTTTATTTAGTAAATTTAATCTGTAATTTACTGGATCATCAATTGGGTGATTGGGATCAAAAGATTGTTCTTGACTAGGATGTTGAGTTTTGTTAATGGGCTCTTCTTCATTGGAAGAAGATTCAGAAGATAATTGGTCATCCTTAAACTGGACGAATCTTTTTCTTGGAAGTTGATTTTTAATTGTTTCAATTTCTTTTTTAATCAAATTTATTTCTTCTTGGAGACTTTGCAGGGTTATATCTTTCTGAATTTTACTGAATCGTTCAATAGTGGTGTTGAGGTTAATAATTGGCTTATTGTATTGAGGTTTTTTACTTTGTTGGATTAAGAGTTGTTTGAGTTTTTTAATATATTGTTGTTTTAACTCAGAATCATCTAATTTACTTATTAAGTCAATAAGTAATTCTTCTTCAGGTAATTCTTTAATAAGTACATTTATTGTTTTACAGCAGTTAGCAGTACATCCTATCTCAATTTGGTCGTCACTGGGACTATTACTTAGAGAATGGTACTCCGAAGATTTAATATTGTCATCTTCATCACTAGTGTTACTCAGATTTTGTGCTCTAAAAATTTCTAAAATCTGCTGTTTATCAGTGTCGGATATGTTGAGTTGATTAATTTTTGTTTTGACTTTACATTCAGTTTTATAATGATCTTTTTTGCCACAATTGTAGCATGTAACATTATTCTTATCATTTGACTTGTCATTTGGTTTTCTGTTTTTATGCTTTTGTGTTTTGGGTTTTTCATAATATTTATCCTTGGATGGTGTGGAGGATTTATTACGCCTATAGTATTTGTGACTTTTATGACTGGTAGTTGGTTTAGTATGAGATTTGGTTTTCCTTCGTGATGGTGCCACAGGGGGTAGACCATATTGTTCACAGAAGTTACCCAATTCATATTTGGCTTTATTCTTGTCTTTTTGGGCTTGTTTACTAATTTTCATATCAATGCACATTCTTAGACCTTCTTTTTGAATGGTACTAATAATGTCACCGTATGTTAACTTATCATATTCAATTACTCCTGTTGGTTGACTAAGAACATCTCTAATTTTATGAGCAAATAAATTAGGGAGTCCATTAATGAATTTTTCTTTCCAAAATGATTTTGTACAATCATCTCGGAGCATGACTCTAGATGTAAAAACATCTTTGTACCATCTAAAATCACTTAATGTTGGGCAACGCAAGTTAGTCAGTTGATCATGTATCCTAGAGGTAATGTTACTAGGTTGACCAATGAAATGTTTAATTATGGTGTAAATTAGGGTATTAACTCCGTCGGGTATTCCCATTCCAATTTCATTATCAAAAATTGGGAGACCATTTTCATCAAGTTGAACAGCATGTTTTACTTCTTCTCTTGACTCACTGGTGAGGTATTTATCCCACCAAGATTTTAGCATTCCAGTAAAACCGGAGGTTAATAAATCAACAATTTGTGGTTGACTAAGTTCAGTATTACTTAGGTAACTATTGGCAGCCATTGACATGTGATTTAATTTTTCTAATATTTGGTGTTCACTTAGACCATCTATATTCCATTCATATAATTTATTAGACGAGACAGAAAACTGGTTAATTAAATTATTTTCTTCATACTGTAAGTCAGGAGGGGTTGGCCTAGAGTACCAATTTTTGGTAAGGCTAGTAGGGTTTGCTGGGGGGTTATAAAGGCGATTTATTTCTTGACCAGAGAATTGTTTTTGTATGTTTGTGATTTCTTCATCAGAAGAGGTTTGACTAGAGGTATGGGAGTCGTGGTTTTGTGTAATTGTAGCAAGCTGAGGTGACTGTGGTTCTAACTTAATTGCTATGTTTGTGAGCAAATTTTCAATTTTTTGAATATTTTGATTCTGGTTTAGACTGATTTTTTCTCTCTTCTCAGGGAGGTGGATGAGAGGTTTTTCAATATTTTTACTGGATGAGGGGATGCTACAAGAGGATCCTTCATCTATTTTAGTTTCTATTTTATCCAATTGTTTACTAATTGTTGTGAGACATTGATTAGTGTAATTAATTTGTTCAGCTATTTGCTTACATTCAGTTCTATCAGTCGGTAATTTGAATGGAGATGCTGATATAGCAGATCCTTTGTAATTAATAATGATTGAATCTAAAGGAGGGTGACTAGCAGTTGTAACAGTATTGTCTGATTTTGTCCATTTTACTTTTGTAAGAGTATTGACTTTTTTGTAATAATTTTCTAAGTAGTCGAAAAAATAAATTTCAGTTTTGGATTCTTCCATAAATGCTTCCCAATGAGCTAAAATTTTATCCTGTTTACTAGATGTATATTTAGCAAAATAATTTTTTCTTTTTTGTTTATTTTCTTTTGACTTAAATTCAGAATATAATTTGTCAAAATTTATTTCAAAAGGTTTATTTAAAACTAATAAAGTTGGATCAGTGGGTTCTTCAAAATCTGTTTGAGTTGGAGACCCTTGAAAGGTGTCTTCATCCTCAAATTTTGACTGTGTAGAATAACAAGGTTTACTAATTTGTGAACTTGATTCAACACCTTTTAATCTAATACTGGGATCAATTAAATTTTTGTCCTTCCTAGGCAAAGTAGTTGAACTATTTGACCTATCCATAGCTATTGAGCTATTGGATCGACTTAATTCTCTGATTCTCAGAGGAGGGTTTACTCTTTGTTGATCAAAACTTATCCTGACTGTACCATCTAAGTATTGTTGAATATAGTCTAGATCAATTATGTCATTTTGGAGTTTCTGTGGGAAACTCTCATTTTCACTAAGCCAACTGGTTGGTAACTGGATATCACTCCAAGAAATGGTTTTGGGTACTTGTACATTAGCATTTGTGCTACTCTGTATAAGTACAGTTTTATCCTTGGGACTTTTGACTAATGCATGAATATTTAAATTAGTTTTCATACATTTATAGTAAATACGGTAAATTAATGCAATTGACTGACTACCTTCAAGCATTTGAGTGATTGCTCCGGCAGTTTGAATATTTAAAGTTAATGCTTTCAAAATATTTTTATCTTTTAAACTAAGGGGTAAGTCGGGGTAACAGTTAAAATAAACTGGACCATTATGTAGACTTGACTCCATTAATCCTAGGAGACTATCACTATAGACTGTGAATCTACTATCTCTTAAAGATAATAAAACTGAGGAATTTAATCCTCTTCTTGTTAATGGTTTAATTGCAACTTGTATTAATCCTACATGAATATAATTATACCCTCGTTCAAGGTGACGTTTGACTGATTGTTGACTAAGGAGAGAACATCTCTCTTCTTGTTTAGTAATGGCATAAACATGTTCAGCAGTTTTAGCAACTTGATCAGTACGAAAAGCATCATCTAAAAAACTTGACTTATAAATTTCTTTTACTGGGATTTTAGGTATATTCCAATTTCCTAATCCTGTATCTAAATCTTGATACTCATGTTCTTCTTGGTTGACTATGTCCGCTAACTCAGATAGAGAAGCCATTGAAGAACTGGCTGAAGAAGTACACCTAAATAATCTATTCATTGTTTTTAATCCTACAGACTCTTCTTTTAGTATTTTAAACCTAAAGATTTCTTAATTAATATTTTAATCCTAAATTGTCATGATAAACACATACCCCAATTGACACATACCCCAGGTTTTTTCCCAACCCCTTCACTGCCCTACCGCGGGACTTACTCACGAGGACTTTTACGGATTACCTAAGGTGGTCTTTTGCAAGGTGGTCGACCGATGACAACCGGACTAAAATACTAACTAAAATTTCAGCAGGATTAAAAGACTAAATGAAAATTAAGTAGGAGTAAATACAACTTACAGATTACTTGAGTTTAATTCTTCAACTATATCCTACTTGGCTCTGATACCATGAGGGGGGCGGAAGCACGGACAAGGGGGAAGAACATTCGGGTCAGAGTGGGACCAAAAGAATTGGACTAATGTTTACTGGAGAATCAAACTATCAAACAAAGGCAAGCAAAAGAATCAAAGTACTAGGTACTAGGTACTAGGTACTACTGGGGAACAAATGTTACCAGAGGAATCTAACAAAGTATAAAGGAAAGTTACCAAATAAAGCATAAAGGAAAGCCTATGATGAATAGCGACGTGAATAGTTAATCGGATGAATAGTAAATCGGATGAATAGTGACGGGTGAATAGTGTCGGTGAATAGTGAATAGTGAATAAAAGAAATGAAAGAACAATGAATAAATCAACTATATAATAGCTTTACTAGTAATTTGAACAACAATAATCAATTATATAATAGCTCTATAATTTTATAGAATAGCTTTACTAGTAATTTGAACAACAGAATTACTGAAATAAATTACTTACTAAAACAATCTGAATTCAATTGCTGAATCAGAAACAGTACATGGCAGTTTACTGGTTTACAAGGGTTGCTGGAGTATATTGATACTCAGCAATGAAAAGCAATGACTGGGTTTACTACAGAGGATGAGGAACAAGGGGAAGTGGTAGGAGAATTTTTCTCTCTAAAACCTCTCTCGTATTCTCTCCTCTCTTTTTACTTGTGGTCTCTAGTCCTAACTCTCTTCCAACTAGTTCTAACTGGTCTTACTGGTCCTGACTTCTCCAATCCTTTTATAGAATAAGGATCAGAGAAATTACAAACATTGAATAGTAGAATCACGTGACTACAGTAAATAAAGTAAGTTACTGTTTCTACTTTCGGTGCAGGTGGGACCAAAAGTAGAAATGATTACTTCTTTTGACTGTGACTGTTCCTACTTTTGGTGCTGGTGGGGCCAAAAGTAGAAATAATGACTTCAGGCAAATGGGTCCTGGGCATCTTGGAAAGCTGACCCACATGGATTCCTATGAGATGTTGCTGTAGCTGACTCTTCGGATGATGTATCATCTTCTTCTTGACTGGCTTGAGCAATTAACTGTTGTGCTAACATTAATAACTGGGAGCACTTGGTTTTTGACTTGGATTTCGAAGGCTTGGAAGAGCTTGGTGTTGGACTTCCAAGTCTAATAGTGGAAAATGTAGGTGAACTTGGTTGAATCTGAGGAACTTGAACCTGTATAGCTGGAATTTTGACTGGTGTTGGAACTTTGACTGGGAATTCTTCTTTGACTTGATCAATGACGCGTTGATGCTTGTATGCATCCCACCATTTTACCAAATACTGGCGATTGACTATCGTGTTATTGATACCATATTTCCATTTGAAGATCCATGGAACTTTGTATTTTGCCATAAATAACAGTAGCATTGGAAATTGACTTGTGTGACTATTGACTGGATACAGAGTGGAAAAGTAATTGACTTGGTCCATGAGTTCACTGGGTAAGATGTCTGGAATGGCTCCATTTTGGTGCCACCACCGGGAGAACCAAGATGGAATGACTGATTTGAATTTATGATCAAACGAAAAGAACCAAGAGTGAGTAAAAGACTCATTCTCATGGAGGATGACTTTGAACCATGCATCAATATAATCGTAATAATTATATTGAATGGGATGATTCGAAAGATCTCTGAGTAGTGATGGGTGGCCCCATTCTTCTAGGCTGACTATGTTGTGAATATAGAGGGAATGGTAAATGACTTTAGTTGGATTGACTCTGTCATTAATGGGTTTTATCTGGATTGACTTGTGGTGAAGAAGGATGTCTTTGTAAAAAGAAAGGGTTTTAGCTGGGTGAGCAGGGATGAAATGCCATCCTGAGGGGAAAAAGGCTTTGACTAATTCAACTGGGTTTTGAATATTTTTGTGGGCTGGTTCAATGGAGAAGAGGTTAGTGGTGACTGGTTTGAGAATATATTCTGTAGTTCTTGCTGGGTACGGGAATCTTTGTTGACTAGGTTGAATAGTTTGAGTCGAGGAAA
This sequence comes from Rhododendron vialii, assembly GCF_030253575.1. Classification (NCBI taxonomy): domain Eukaryota; kingdom Viridiplantae; phylum Streptophyta; class Magnoliopsida; order Ericales; family Ericaceae; genus Rhododendron; species Rhododendron vialii. The sequence goes on from NC_080558.1 coordinate 17,165,971, forward strand.
AGGGATCAACATGAAGGTTTGAATTGGGTGGTGTAATATTGTGACTCGGTGAGGGAGCATGTATTAGTGCAGAACTGTAACTAGTTTTGGGTACTTGTCCAAGAACTTGGTACCTGTTTCTGCAATCAGTTGGAGGAAGTGCAAGTTGGTTTTTTGTAGTGGAGGTAGGTTTCTTGCTTTTTTCTGCCATGACTGAACTGCAAATGAATTCAATGTTAAATACAATGAATGCTGCTGAGAAAACAATTTTTAATAGCTGGAAAGTAATTTTATGTTGTGCTAAATAAAAATTCTCTAGTAAGAAAATCTGGAATGGAATTTTGGTCTCCTTTAATATATTCAATATCAAAATCAAAAATACTTAAAATAGACTGCCATCTAGCAAAAATTTGTTTACTAGCAATATTTTTAACATCTTTTTCTAAAACATATTTTGCACTTTTGCAATCAATTCTGACTAGGAATTTTTGGTTTAATATATCATCTTGAAATTTTGAAACACATAAAACTAATGATAAAATTTCTTTTTTAATAGTACTGTAATTGCTCTGTGTTTTATTCCATAGACCAGAATGGAATCGGACAATTTGCTCAGGGGAAGTAGGATTGACTTTCTGCAAGAGGATACCACCATATCCTATATCAGAGGCATCAGTTTGAATAATCTTAAAAGAATTGACAGTAGGAATACCTAGACATGGTAATGTTTTTACATATGTTTTGACTTGCTTGACTATGGAGGTGTGTACTGGTGACCAAGGAGGGGGATTGTCCCTTAGACGTTCAAATAAAGGCTGACAAGTTTTCCTAAGATCCTTATAAAATTCAGCTATGTAATTTAGGGATCCTAAAAATCTTTGTAATTGATTTTTGTCAATAATTTCATCTGGAAATTTATCAGCAAATTGAATGGCTCTACTGATTGGTACTATAGTTGATTGGTGAATGTCATAACCTAGAAATCTTACTTTTGTTTGGAATAATTTGATCTTGGGAGCAGAAATGACTAATCCATTATGTTTAATAGTTTTAATAAATGATTCTAAATGTTTCCAATGCTCTTCAATTGAGTTAGAAAAGATGAGAACATCATCTATATATACTATAATAAAATGACTGAATTGGTTAAATATTTCATTCATTATATTTTGAAATTCACTGGGAGCATTTTTTAATCCAAAAGGCATTACATTCCATTCATAATGACCAAAGGGGGTAGTCAAAGCTGTCTTATATCTATCATCGGGGTGTAACTGGATTTGCCAAAATCCGCTTTTTAAATCAAATTTTGAAAAGATTACTGCTTTACTTAATCTATTAATTAAATCCTTTTTATTTGGAATTGGATACCTGATCCATTCTAACACATTGTTTAATGGTTTATAATTTATGACTAACCTAGGTACTCCTCTTTCTTTTTCAGCATTTTTGTTAACATAGAAAGCAGGACATGACCATGGTGATTTACTTTTCCTAATAATATTGTTATTAAGTAAATCATTTATTTCTTTTTTGCAGGTTTCCATAACTTCAGGGTTCATTTGAATAGGCCTTGACTTTGTTGGGATTTGGGCTTCATTAAAGTCCTTTATGTATGGCAGTGTTACTATATGTTTCTTTCTATGCCAAAAAGCACTGGGAAGATTAGAACAAACTTCCTCTTTTAATCTTTTATTAAAATCTTCAATTTGTTGACTAAGTAGTGTATTGGTGAGTTGTTCTTCAATTTTTTTGTATCTAATTTCTTCCTGTAAAAATTTTAATTGGTTCATTTTTTGACTTACTTTATAAGTAGATGGTAATGTTAATTGTTTCAATTTTCTTTGTTCTGGTGGTGTTAAGAATTTGAACATTACTTGTTGACCAAAAGGTTTAGTAGAAATTCCTTCTTCAGTAGTTGTAAAAGGATAAAGTAAATAGATAAAAGGAGTGCCTAGAATTACTTTGTCAGATAAATCTTGAACTAGGACAAAAGAAGTCCTAAAACAAATTTTGTCTTGACAAACATGGACTTTAGGCAACTTGTAATTAATTACCATTTTACTACCGTTAGCAGAAGTCAATTGTTCTGTTGTTTTGTGATAGTACATGGTAGGTATTATACCTTCTTGAATACAATTTAAGTCTGCTCCTGAATCAATGAGGGCAGGGATTTCAATTTGATAATCATGGATTACTAATTTTACTTTGGCATACCATTGTTGGTAGTATTCTTGTTGATCAGATGTTTGGTAATTTTTTGGAATTGTATCAATTTCTTTACCAAATTGAGATTTATTTAGTTTGGTAATATCTTTTTTAATAAGATTAGCTTCCTGCTTTAAATCTTGCAAAGTGACTTTAGTGTGGACTTTGTTTAATCTTTTACCAGAATTTTCTAATGATGTAATTGAATGAGATTTTTGAAGTAAAATTTGCTTAAGGCGAATAATATAATTTTGCTTTAACTCTGAATCATCTATTTTACTGATTAGGTCAATTAATAATTCTTCTTCCGGTAAGGTTTTGGTGATTACGTTTAATTTTTTAAATTCCTCAATTTCCAATTTACTATTGTTAGATGGTGGGGTATCACTAATGGTGATTGGATCTAGAGGAGGGTGTCCTGTGGTTATAACAGGCTGGTCTGACTTTGTCCATTTTACTTTTGTAAGAGTATTGACTTTTTTGTAATAATTTTCTAAGTAGTCGAAAAAATAAATTTCAGTTCTGGATTCTTCCATAAATGCTTCCCAATGAGCTAAGTGAAAATGAGAGTTTCCCACTCTGATACCATAAAGTTGGATCAGTGGGTTCTTCAAAATCTGTTTGAGTTGGAGACCCTTGAAAGGTGTCTTCATCCTCAAATTTTGACTGTGTAGAATAACAAGGTTTACTAATTTGTGAACTTGATTCAACACCTTTTAATCTAATACTGGGATCAATTAAATTTTTGTCCTTCCTAGGCAAAGTAGTTGAACTATTTGACCTATCCATAGCTATTGAGCTATTGGATCGACTTAATTCTCTGATTCTCAGAGGAGGGTTTACTCTTTGTTGATCAAAACTTATCCTGACTGTACCATCTAAGTATTGTTGAATATAGTCTAGATCAATTATGTCATGTGCGTCAGAGTGGGAAGAGTGGGAGCATTTAGTTGAAGAATTAAACTCAAGTAATCTGTAAGTTGTATTTACTCCTACTTAATTTTCATTTAGTCTTTTAATCCTGCTGAAATTTTAGTTAGTATTTTAGTCCGGTTGTCATCGGTCGACCACCTTGCAAAAGACCACCTTAGGTAATCCGTAAAAGTCCTCGTGAGTAAGTCCCGCGGTAGGGCAGTGAAGGGGTTGGGAAAAAACCTGGGGTATGTGTCAATTGGGGTATGTGTTTATCATGACAATTTAGGATTAAAATATTAATTAAGAAACTTTAGGGTTAAAATACTAAAAGAAAAGTCTGTAGGATTAAAAACAATGAATAGATTATTTAGGTGTACTTCTTCAGCCAGTTCTTCAATGGCTTCTCTATCTGAGTTAGCGGACATAGTCAACCAAGAAGAACATGAGTATCAAGATTTAGATACAGGATTAGGAAATTGGAATATACCTAAAATCCCAGTAAAAGAAATTTATAAGTCAAGTTTTTTAGATGATGCTTTTCGTACTGATCAAGTTGCTAAAACTGCTGAACATGTTTATGCCATTACTAAACAAGAAGAGAGATGTTCTCTCCTTAGTCAACAATCAGTCAAACGTCACCTTGAACGAGGGTATAATTATATTCATGTAGGATTAATACAAGTTGCAATTAAACCATTAACAAGAAGAGGATTAAATTCCTCAGTTTTATTATCTTTAAGAGATAGTAGATTCACAGTCTATAGTGATAGTCTCCTAGGATTAATGGAGTCAAGTCTACATAATGGTCCAGTTTATTTTAACTGTTACCCCGACTTACCCCTTAGTTTAAAAGATAAAAATATTTTGAAAGCATTAACTTTAAATATTCAAACTGCCGGAGCAATCACTCAAATGCTTGAAGGTAGTCAGTCAATTGCATTAATTTACCGTATTTACTATAAATGTATGAAAACTAATTTAAATATTCATGCATTAGTCAAAAGTCCCAAGGATAAAACTGTACTTATACAGAGTAGCACAAATGCTAATGTACAAGTACCCAAAACCATTTCTTGGAGTGATATCCAGTTACCAACCAGTTGGCTTAGTGAAAATGAGAGTTTCCCACAGAAACTCCAAAATGACACAATTGATCTAGATTATATTCAACAATACTTAGATGGTACAGTCAGGATAAGTTTTGATCAACAAAGAGTAAACCCTCCTCTGAGAATCAGAGAATTAAGTCGATCCAATAGCTCAATAGCTATGGATAGGTCAAATAGTTCAACTACTTTGCCTAGGAAGAACAAAAATTTAATTGATCCCAGTATTAGATTAAAAGGTGTTGAATCAAGTTCACAAATTAGTAAACCTTGTTATTCTACACAGTCAAAATTTGAGGATGAAGACACCTTTCAAGGGTCTCCAACTCAAACAGATTTTGAAGAACCCATTGATTCAACTTTATTAGTTTTAAATAAACCTTTTGAAATAAATTTTGACAAATTATATTTTGAATTTAAGTCAAAAGAAAATAAACAAAAAAGAAAAAATTATTTTGCTAAATATACATCTAGTAAACAGGATAAAATTTTAGCTCATTGGGAAGCATTTATGGAAGAATCCAGAACTGAAATTTATTTTTTCGACTACTTAGAAAATTATTACAAAAAAGTCAATACTCTTACAAAAGTAAAATGGACAAAATCAGACAATACTGTTACAACTGCTAGTCACCCTCCTTTAGATTCAATCATTATTAATTACAAAGGATTTGCTATATCAGCATCTCCATTCAAATTACCGACTGATAGAACTGAATGTAAGCAAATAGCTGAACAAATTAATTACACTAATCAATGTCTCACAACAATTAGTAAACAATTGGATAAAATAGAAACTAAAATAGATGAAGGATCCTCTTGTAGCATCCCCTCATCCAGTAAAAATATTGAAAAACCTCTCATCCACCTCCCTGAGAAGAGAGAAAAAATCAGTCTAAACCAGAATCAAAATATTCAAAAAATTGAAAATTTGCTCACAAACATAGCAATTAAGTTAGAACCACAGTCACCTCAGCTTGCTACAATTACACAAAACCACGACTCCCATACCTCTAGTCAAACCTCTTCTGATGAAGAAATCACAAACATACAAAAACAATTCTCTGGTCAAGAAATAAATCGCCTTTATAACCCCCCAGCAAACCCTACTAGCCTTACCAAAAATTGGTACTCTAGGCCAACCCCTCCTGATTTACAGTATGAAGAAAATAATTTAATTAACCAGTTTTCTGTTTCATCTAATAAATTATATGAATGGAATATAGATGGTCTAAGTGAACACCAAATATTAGAAAAATTAAACCACATGTCAATGGCTGCCAATAGTTACCTAAGTAATACTGAACTTAGTCAACCACAAATTGTTGATTTATTAACCTCTGGTTTTACTGGAATGCTAAAATCTTGGTGGGATAAATACCTCACCAGTGAGTCAAGAGAAGAAGTAAAACATGCTGTTCAACTTGATGAAAATGGTCTCCCAATTTTTGATAATGAAATTGGAATGGGAATAACCGACGGAGTTAATACCCTAATTTACACCATAATTAAACATTTCATTGGTCAACCTAGCAACATTACCTCTAGGATACATGATCAACTGACTAACTTGCGTTGTCCAACATTAAGTGATTTTAGATGGTACAAAGATGTTTTTACATCTAGAGTCATGCTCCGAGATGATTGTACAAAATCATTTTGGAAAGAAAAATTCATTAATGGACTCCCTAATTTATTTGCTCATAAAATTAGAGATGTTCTTAGTCAGCCAACAGGAGTAATTGAATATGATAAGTTAACATACGGTGACATTATTAGTACCATTCAAAAAGAAGGTCTAAGAATGTGCATTGATATGAAAATTAGTAAACAAGCCCAAAAAGACAAAAATAAAGCCAAATATGAATTGGGTAACTTCTGTGAACAATATGGTCTACCCCCTGTAGCACCATCACGAAGGAAAACCAAATCTCATACCAAACCAACTACCAGTCATAAAAGTCACAAATACTATAGGCGTAATAAATCCTCCACACCATCCAAAGATAAATATTATGAAAAACCTAAAACACAAAAGCATAAAAACAGAAAAACAAATGACAAGTCAAAAGATGTTACATGCTACAATTGTGGCAAAAAAGGTCATTATAAAACTGAATGTAAAGTCAAAACAAAAATTAATCAACTCAACATATCCGACACTGATAAACAGCAGATTTTAGAAATTTTTAGAGCACAAAATCTGAGTAACACTAGTAATGAAGATGACAGTATCAAGTCTTCCGAGTACCATTCTCTAAGTAATAGTCCCAGTGACGACCAAATTGAGATAGGATGTACTGCTAACTGCTGTAAAACAATAAATGTACTTACCAAAGAATTACCTGAAGAAGAATTACTTATTGACTTAATAAGTAAATTAGATGATTCTGAGTTGAAACAACAATATATTAAAAAACTCAAACAACTCTTAATCCAACAAAGTAAAAAACCTCAATACAATAAGCCAATTATTAACCTCAACACCACTATTGAACGATTCAGTAAAATTCAGAAAGATATAACCCTGCAAAGTCTCCAAGAAGAAATAAATTTGATTAAAAAAGAAATTGAAACAATTAAAAATCAACTTCCAAGAAAAAGATTCGTCCAGTTTAAGGATGACCAATTATCTTCTGAATCTTCTTCCAATGAAGAAGAGCCCATTAATAAAACTCAACATCCTAGTCAAGAACAATCTTTTGATCCCAATCACCCAATTGATGATCCAGTAAATTACAGATTAAATTTACTAAATAAAATAAAATTACAAAAATGGCATGCACGTATCAAATTAATTGTAGGAGATTATAGAATTGAGATTACTGCTCTTATAGACACAGGAGCTGATTTAAACTGCATTCAAGAAGGAATAATACCAAAAAGGTATTATCAAGAAACAACTGAACGGTTGAGTTCTGCAAATGGTAGTAAAATGCAGATCAAGTATAAATTACCTGAAGTAAATATTTGCCAAAATAACATTTGTTTCAAAACATCATTTGTTTTAGTGAAAAATTTAACTGATAAAGTAATTTTAGGAATACCCTTTATTTACTTACTTTATCCATTCACAGTCACTAGTAACAACATTATTACCACTTCTCTTGATCAACAAGTCAATTTTGAATTTTCATCAATACCAAACAAAGATGACTTATGTCAACTTCAAAATTGCTCTATTTATCCTACTAATGATTTATTTGATTGTTTTACAGATGGATCAAAGTCACCAGAAAACCATTCCTTTTGGGAAAATCCTACTACCAGTATTTCCTGAAGGAGCCAGCACAAAATTTAGGAAGCTTAAAAACGTAGGCAGCATATTGAGACCCAACAATGTCTTCTGGATAATCTCTGGAATACGCGTGGGGATCATCGTAAATTCCTAGACAGCTTAAATTCCTTGAGTATTTATTTTAGTCAGCAAAATCAACAGACTAGTGGAGTTGTTTTTCCTAGTTCTTCAGGTGGAGTTTTGATAAACCCATCTTTAGTCAGTAATAATTATACTAACCCTTCACATTGTGAACGATGTGAAGCCATGAATTTATTTAAATTACAGGTACCACCAGTCAATGATTGAACTTGCTCAACTCCGAGACAAGAAGGCCTCCTTTACCCCACTGGTAAAGGTAGAGAAAAGTCAATCATCCCCACTGGATGATGGTGAAAGCGTGTGTGTGTTGGAACCATTCCAAAAAATGGCATCCAAAGCCCTAGCTTTACCACAGTCATTATCTCTCATACCCACATCTCTGCCTACTGAAATAGTAAACCACATTCAACACCTAGCCAGACAAGATGCCCATCATTTTCAAGAATTCCTATTTGAAACCCTTACTAAACTAGCCAGTCAACCAACCCCAGGTTTATCAATCACTTGGGAAACTCACTATACTGAAAATCCAGTCACCTGCCCCAAAACTAACACATTGTGCCAAGAAATACCATTAGAACGATACAGTTGCCCTTGTGATTTAGTGTTCAGTGTCCCGAAAGCCTGTATCAATATGCAGTACTTTCAGGACATTATTATTCCCTATAAAGATCAAGTCATCCAAATTAGCCCAATGACCCTACTAGATTATGGATTTCTTAGACAATTAATTTTCACTAGTTCAAACCAAACTGACCGAGTTACCCGTAAATTAGCTGTTTGTGTCCAAAACCTCTTTGCTAAGTATGGCGCATTAATATGCCAAGTCCTCATTACTAGTAAAATGCCGGAATGGACAAACACAGGGAATGTGATACTGGCCCAGCATGTCATGTATCTCTCTGCAAATTGGCCATTCAGCAGACTGCATGCACCAATTCTACTAATTGAAGATGAATGCCCCTGGCCGTGTTCCAAACCACCCAGAGCGCAAATCAGGCATCACAGAGCCAAGTCAATTGCTCAACTCCTTGAAATTGATAATCAATTCATTGATCACCTGCATCATTTAGTGTGTGAAGACCTTATTCAAAAAATCAGAGCCACAGAACCTATTCAAGAAGTCCCATTCATTTTCTACACCAAATTTCAAAACCTAGTCAAGGAATATCAGAGTCAGCAAAGTCACCTACTTGAAGACAGTCAAGCAGATGAATCTACCTCACAAGTCAACAGTGATGACAATGGACGGGATTATTGGGAGAATCTCACATGTGAAGAATTGCAGAATATGGACAACATGATGGAGTGGTAGTCATTTCTACCTTTTGGCCCCACCAGCACCAAAAGGAGAAACAGTCACAGTCAAAAGAAGTAATCATTTCTACTTTTGGCCCCACCTGCACCGAAAGTAGAAACAGTAACTTACTTTATTTACTGTAGTCACGTGATTCTACTATTCAATGTTTGTAATTTCTCTGATCCTTATTCTATAAAAGGATTGGAGAAGTCAGTTAGAAGCAGGACCAGGAAGACCAGTTAGAACTAGTTGGAAGAGAGTTAGGACTAGAGACCACAAGTAAAAAGAGAGGAGAGAATACGAGAGAGGTTTTAGAGAGAGAAATTCTCCTACCACTTCCCCTTGTTCCTCATCCTCTGTAGTAAACCCAGTCATTGCTTTTCATTGCTGAGTATCAATATACTCCAGCAACCCTTGTAAACCAGTAAACTGCCATGTACTGTTTCTGATTCAGCAATTGAATTCAGATTGTTTTAGTAAGTAATTTATTTCAGTAATTCTGTTGTTCAAATTACTAGTAAAGCTATTCTATAAAATTATAGAGCTATTATATAATTGATTATTGTTGTTCAAATTACTAGTAAAGCTATTATATAGTTGATTTATTCATTGTTCTTTCATTTCTTTTATTCACTATTCACTATTCACCGACACTATTCACCCGTCACTATTCATCCGATTTACTATTCATCCGATTAACTATTCACGTCGCTATTCATCATAGGCTTTCCTTTATGCTTTATTTGGTAACTTTCCTTTATACTTTGTTAGATTCCTCTGGTAACATTTGTTCCCCAGTAGTACCTAGTACCTAGTACCTAGTACCTAGTACTTTGATTCTTTTGCTTGCCTTTGTTTGATAGTTTGATTCCCCAGTAAACATTAGTCCAATTCTTTTGGTCCCACTCTGACCCGCATGTTCTTCCCCCTTGTCCGTGCTTCCGCCCCCCTCATGGTATCAGAGCCAAGTAGGATATAGTTGAAGAATTAAACTCAAGTAATCTGTAAGTTGTATTTACTCCTACTTAATTTTCATTTAGTCTTTTAATCCTGCTGAAATTTTAGTTAGTATTTTAGTCCGGTTGTCATCGGTCGACCACCTTGCAAAAGACCACCTTAGGTAATCCGTAAAAGTCCTCGTGAGTAAGTCCCGCGGTAGGGCAGTGAAGGGGTTGGGAAAAAACCTGGGGTATGTGTCAATTGGGGTATGTGTTTATCATGACAATTTAGGATTAAAATATTAATTAAGAAATCTTTAGGGTTAAAATACTAAAAGAAAAGTCTGTAGGATTAAAAACAATGAATAGATTATTTAGGTGTAGTTCTTCAGCCAGTTCTTCAATGGCTTCTCTATCTGAGTTAGCGGACATAATCAACCAAGAAGAACATGAGTATCAAGATTTAGATACAGGATTAGGAAATTGGAATATACCTAAAATCCCAGTAAAAGAAATTTATAAATCAAGTTTTTTAGATGATGCTTTTCGTACTGATCAAGTTACTAAAACTGCTGAACATGTTTATGCCATTACTAAACAAGAAGAGAGATGCTCTCTCCTTAGTCAACAATCAGTCAAACGTCACCTTGAACGAGGATATAATTATATTCATGTAGGATTAATACAAGTTGCAATTAAACCATTAACAAGAAGAGGATTAAATTCCTCAGTTTTATTATCTTTAAGAGATAGTAGATTCACAGTCTATAGTGATAGTCTCCTAGGATTAATGGAGTCAAGTCTACATAATGGTCCAGTTTATTTTAACTGTTACCCCGACTTACCCCTTAGTTTAAAAGATAAAAATATTTTGAAAGCATTAACTTTAAATATTCAAACTGCCGGAGCAATCACTCAAATGCTTGAAGGTAGTCAGTCAATTGCATTAATTTACCGTATTTACTATAAATGTATGAAAACTAATTTAAATATTCATGCATTAGTCAAAAGTCCCAAGGATAAAACTGTACTTATACAGAGTAGCACAAATGCTAATGTACAAGTACCCAAAACCATTTCTTGGAGTGATATCCAGTTACCAACCAGTTGGCTTAGTGAAAATGAGAGTTTCCCACAGAAACTCCAAAATGACATAATTGATCTAGACTATATTCAACAATACTTAGATGGTACAGTCAGGATAAGTTTTGATCAACAAAGAGTAAACCCTCCTCTGAGAATCAGAGAATTAAGTCGATCCAATAGCTCAATAGCTATGGATAGGTCAAATAGTTCAACTACTTTGCCTAGGAAGAACAAAAATTTAATTGATCCCAGTATTAGATTAAAAGGTGTTGAATCAAGTTCACAAATTAGTAAACCTTGTTATTCTACACAGTCAAAATTTGAGGATGAAGACACCTTTCAAGGGTCTCCAACTCAAACAGATTTTGAAGAACCCATTGATTCAACTTTATTAGTTTTAAATAAACCTTTTGAAATAAATTTTGACAAATTATATTTTGAATTTAAGTCAAAAGAAAATAAACAAAAAAGAAAAAATTATTTTGCTAAATATACATCTAGTAAACAGGATAAAATTTTAGCTCATTGGGAAGCATTTATGGAAGAATCCAGAACTGAAATTTATTTTTTCGACTACTTAGAAAATTATTACAAAAAAGTCAATACTATTAAAAAGGTGAAAAGGAATAAGTCAGACCAGCCTGTTATAACCACAGGACACCCTCCTCTAGATCCAATCACCATTAGTGATACCCCACCATCTAACAATAGTAAATTGGAAATTGAGGAATTTAAAAAATTAAACGTAATCACCAAAACCTTACCGGAAGAAGAATTATTAATTGACCTAATCAGTAAAATAGATGATTCAAAGTTAAAGCAAAATTATATTATTCGCCTTAAGCAAATTTTACTTCAAAAATCTCATTCAATTACATCATTAGAAAATTCTGGTAAAAGATTAAACAAAGTCCACACTAAAGTCACTTTGCAAGATTTAAAGCAGGAAGCTAATCTTATTAAAAAAGATATTACCAAACTAAATAAATCTCAATTTGGTAAAGAAATTGATACAATTCCTAAAAATTACCAAACATCTGATCAACAAGAATACTACCAACAATGGTATGCCAAAGTAAAATTAGTAATCCATGATTATCAAATTGAAATCCCTGCCCTCATTGATTCAGGAGCAGACTTAAATTGTATTCAAGAAGGTATAATACCTACCATGTACTATCACAAAACAACAGAACAATTGACTTCTGCTAACGGTAGTAAAATGGTAATTAATTACAAGTTGCCTAAAGTCCATGTTTGTCAAGACAAAATTTGTTTTAGGACTTCTTTTGTCCTAGTTCAAGATTTATCTGACAAAGTAATTCTAGGCACCCCTTTTATCTATTTACTTTATCCTTTTACAACTACTGAAGAAGGAATTTCTACTAAACCTTTTGGTCAACAAGTAATGTTCAAATTCTTAACACCACCAGAACAAAGAAAATTGAAACAATTAACATTACCATCTACTTATAAAGTAAGTCAAAAAATGAACCAATTAAAATTTTTACAGGAAGAAATTAGATACAAAAAAATTGAAGAACAACTCACCAATACACTACTTAGTCAACAAATTGAAGATTTTAATAAAAGATTAACAGAGGAAGTTTGTTCTAATCTTCCCAGTGCTTTTTGGCATAGAAAGAAACATATAGTAACACTGCCATACATAAAGGACTTTAATGAAGCCCAAATCCCAACAAAGTCAAGGCCTATTCAAATGAACCCTGAAGTTATGGAAACCTGCAAAAAAGAAATAAATGATTTACTTAATAACAATATTATTAGGAAAAGTAAATCACCATGGTCATGTCCTGCTTTCTATGTTAACAAAAATGCTGAAAAAGAAAGAGGAGTACCTAGGTTAGTCATAAATTATAAACCATTAAACAATGTGTTAGAATGGATCAGGTATCCAATTCCAAATAAAAAGGATTTAATTAATAGATTAAGTAAAGCAGTAATCTTTTCAAAATTTGATTTAAAAAGCGGATTTTGGCAAATCCAGTTACACCCCGATGATAGATATAAGACAGCTTTTACTACCCCCTTTGGTCATTATGAATGGAATGTAATGCCTTTTGGATTAAAAAATGCTCCCAGTGAATTTCAAAATATAATGAATGAAATATTTAACCAATTCAGTCATTTTATTATAGTATATATAGATGATGTTCTCATCTTTTCTAACTCAATTGAAGAGCATTGGAAACATTTAGAATCATTTATTAAAACTATTAAACATAATGGATTAGTCATTTCTGCTCCCAAGATCAAATTATTCCAAACAAAAGTAAGATTTCTAGGTTATGACATTCACCAATCAACTATAGTACCAATCAGTAGAGCCATTCAATTTGCTGATAAATTTCCAGATGAAATTATTGACAAAAATCAATTACAAAGATTTTTAGGATCCCTAAATTACATAGCTGAATTTTATAAGGATCTTAGGAAAACTTGTCAGCCTTTATTTGAACGTCTAAGGGACAATCCCCCTCCTTGGTCACCAGTACACACCTCCATAGTCAAGCAAGTCAAAACATATGTAAAAACATTACCATGTCTAGGTATTCCTACTGTCAATTCTTTTAAGATTATTCAAACTGATGCCTCTGATATAGGATATGGTGGTATCCTCTTGCAGAAAGTCAATCCTACTTCCCCTGAGCAAATTGTCCGATTCCATTCTGGTCTATGGAATAAAACACAGAGCAATTACAGTACTATTAAAAAAGAAATTTTATCATTAGTTTTATGTGTTTCAAAATTTCAAGATGATATATTAAACCAAAAATTCCTAGTCAGAATTGATTGCAAAAGTGCAAAATATGTTTTAGAAAAAGATGTTAAAAATATTGCTAGTAAACAAATTTTTGCTAGATGGCAGTCTATTTTAAGTATTTTTGATTTTGATATTGAATATATTAAAGGAGACCAAAATTCCATTCCAGATTTTCTTACTAGAGAATTTTTATTTAGCACAACATAAAATTACTTTCCAGCTATTAAAAATTGTTTTCTCAGCAGCATTCATTGTATTTAACATTGAATTCATTTGCAGTTCAGTCATGGCAGAAAAAAGCAAGAAACCTACCTCCACTACAAAAAACCAACTTGCACTTCCTCCAACTGATTGCAGAAACAGGTACCAAGTTCTTGGACAAGTACCCAAAACTAGTTACAGTTCTGCACTAATACATGCTCCCTCACCGAGTCACAATATTACACCACCCAATTCAAACCTTCATGTTGATCCCTTTTCCTCGACTCAAACTATTCAACCTAGTCAACAAAGATTCCCGTACCCAGCAAGAACTACAGAATATATTCTCAAACCAGTCACCACTAACCTCTTCTCCATTGAACCAGCCCACAAAAATATTCAAAACCCAGTAAACATTAGTCCAATTCTTTTGGTCCCACTCTGACCCGCTTGATAGTTTGATTCCCCAGTAAACATTAGTCCAATTCTTTTGGTCCCACTCTGACCCGCATGTTCTTCCCCCTTGTCCGTGCTTCCGCCCCCCTCATGGTATATATATATATATATATATATGAGTTTCCTTCTTATAAGGACCTCATTGATTCTTATTAGATTTCGATGATCCGAGCCGCTCAATGTGATCAGAACGTGATTTTAAGGGTCCCATGAGAAATCATAAAATAAATGATTGGGAAAGGTTTCATCCGAACAGTTCCAAACAGTTTTTTATTAAACGGTTCAAAAAAAACTGCTCAAATCAAGCCATTTCTGATCTCTTTTTTTTTATCACATTGAGCGGCTCGGATCATCGAAATCAGATCGAAAAAGGCGAGAAATGGAGAGGTCCGCATATAAGGTCCTCATTTTAAGGTCCTTACTTGAAGATATATATATATATATATATAAAATCCGTCTCCCGTAAGGACCACCTCATTTTAATAAAATGCGGATCTCCCTTTCCCGATTGAATTTCGATGATCTGAGCCGCTCAATGTGTTCAAAACGTGATTTTAAGGGTACCCGCGAGAAATCAGCAACAAAAATGACCGGGAAGGGCTTCATCCGAGCAGTTTTTGTTTGTTTTTTATCGAACGGTTCAGACAAAAACTGCTTGGATAAAGCCCTTCCCGGTCATTTTTTTTGCCGATTTCTCCCGGGTACCCTTAAAGTCATGTTCTGAACACATTGAGCAGCTCGGATCATCGAAATTCGATCGAAAAATGGGAGAAATGAGGAGGTACACATTTTAAATAACATAAGAACTCCCTCATTTGAGACTGACTGATATATATATATATTTGAACGGAGCAAGTGTATGGCAGCATGACAACAAGTAACAAGCATCCTCACAAGGTTGGTACCCACACCCTCGAGATTAACAAGCTACTATTGCCATAGCGCGCCCCTTACTCGTTGGGGCAAAGCCCGACTCTCACGAGAAGCCAGCAAGGCAACTGCTAGGGTCTTCGGGAGCGGGCCAACAGGGGTCTACACAAGCCCCTCCTGTCACCCTACACGAGCCCCAAGAAAGGTGTAGAAGGAAGAAATTGGTAGATGGGAAAAGTATCTGTATCATATCTGCAACCATTGGATCGCTTTTACATGTTGATCCTATAGCCGTTCGATCAATAAATGTTTCCTTATATATAAACCTACTTAGGAAGACATTTTCTAATCATTTTAGTTATGCATTGACTTGTCGTGGAGTAATATATACATTTTTTTTATAGGCAAAAAAATTTATTCAGAAATTTGATAAAGGGTACATCAAGATGGGAGAGGGGAAGGGGAATCCAACCAAGGATTGATGAAAAAAAGGGGGTTCTTCCTGGCTGGCCCCGTTTTGTCAATCCCTACCTATCCAAGCCCAGTCCCCGTCAAACCCATGCCCCATAAGCCCTCTTTTAAGTAAACTACCACAAATACCCCGTGCACGATAAGGGGTCTCACCTATGCGAGAAACTCCTGTGCAAGAAGCTAATGAAGGAGAAGCCTCGTGCGGCGGTGAATGTCTACAGCGACAAGATCAAGCACCGTCTACAGCGACAAGATCAAGCACCTCCTCGAATCGGCCGAGGCATCCAGTGTGGCGGTGGGGCGATCCGCAACTGTGGAGGTGGGCGGTCATCGTGGTTGATGACGGAGAACAACTTCGGATCGTGGGCGGCGTCAATTTGGAGGGGACGATTATGAACAACTTCTCCATCGATTTTGATTTCGAACGGAGGACGACGATGGGGTGGGTCGGGTCGGTTTTCGGGGCTCAACAATGATGATGGAGCCTTCTTCTTGGAAGGCGACGGCGGTAGTCCATGGGGAGGTTCTCGTTAGGTCTTGTTGGATCTCGTAGTATAGATTGATAATCTCGTAGTATATAATAGATGATGACGGCAAAGGCGGTGGCTATGCCCGTCAATGACGAGGTCCTGGTGGATCTCTGGTGGAGGGACTGATTTTAGAGCAATACACACAAATGGATGTTATTTTTAGTTGCAGAGCTGAATCACGGTGGATAGTGAATGAATTCACAACCTTTTTTAAATTTTTATGGGTATGAATAGTATAATTTGGAGGTGTGAATTCTTTGTAGTTTGTTTTTTACTTTGAGTGTTATATTTTTGCTTCAATTACAAATTTTGTACAGGTGTGAATTCTTTAGTTGGAGATGTGGATTCTCTCCCAGAACAGAATTCACAAGTCTCAATAATACAAAATTTGTACCCAAAATTCACATCAAGACTTCACCAAGAATTCACATCTCAAGAATTGTGTAATTTGGGAGTGTGAATTATGCAGATCGGATTTGAATTCTGCAAAAAGGTACAAATTTTGCAAAAATCACACCAAGAATTCACACCCCAAGACTAAAAATGTGTGAATTTTGCAACCAAGAATTCACACTTTAATAATTCACGTCCCAAGAATTCACACCAAGAATACAAAGGAGTGCAAATGGTTGTGAATTTTGAAAAGGTGTATGAATTTTGCCTTGCCCAAGAATTCACACCCACGAGAATTTACTCCATCCAAAGAATGAACAGCTGTGAATTCTAAAACGAGTGTGAATTCTAGGATTGTGAATAGTACAAAATGGTGTGAATTCTTAAAAGGGGTGTGAATAACAGTAGTTGCAACTTGCGTTTGACATCGTGAATTCTCGGAGGTGTAAATTCTTGGCGGTGTGAATTCTCGGAGGTGTGAATTCTTAGGGTGTGAATTCTTCATAGGGGTGTGAATTCTTAGCGATGTAAATTCTTTATTTAGGTGTGAATTCACCCAAATAAATTCATATGCCCTAAAAACATAATTCACCCCGTCCATTGGAAAGAATTCACATGCCCTAAAAATAGAATTCACACGCACTAAAAATAGAATTTACCCCCTCTATTTGATAGAATTCACATGCACTAAAAATAGAATTCACTCCCTCTATTTGATAGAATTCACCCCCTCTAAAAAAAATTTACCCCATCTATTTGACAAAATTCACACGCCCTAAAATTAGAATTCACAAAGAGAATTCATACGTCCTGAAAACATAATTCACACCTGTTGCTCAATTTCACACACCCTAAATACAGAATTCACCCTGTACAATTATATATGAAATATAAAAAAAGAAAATAAGAAAGAATTCATAGCCCACCATACAAATATATCAAGTAAAAAATATGAAAAGAATAAATGACATGCCCCAAAACATAATTCATCCCTTCTAGTTGGCAGAATTCACACCCCTCCTAAACAATTCACACTCTACAAAATGCAGAATTCACACCCCTCAATATGCAGAATTCACACATCACAACTTACTCCTCAAAATATACAATTCACAAACCAAAAAGAAAGAATTCACACTTGTCAAATGCAGAATTCACCCCCTCTAAAATGAAATAATTCACACCCCTTAAATGCAGAATTTACACAAACTCTACACAATTCACATCCAAAAAATACACAATTCACACTCTCAAAAATAAAACAAAAAATTGCACATAATTTTCAGAATTCACACCACTCTGTAGAATTCACACATTTTTTCAAAAATTCACACCAGATTTTTTGGGAGTGTAAATTCTTAGGTGTGTGAATTCTGAAAAAAAATGTGAATTCACACCTGTAAATTACAGAATTCACATCCAAATGCAAACAAAAAATTAGAGAAATAAAAATAAAAAAAACATATAATATACAAAATGAAGCAAAAAGAAATTCAAAAATTACAATCTGCAAATCAGACAGTCCTTTATCATATACATATAGCATGTGGTGCTTTTATTTCTCTCTGTCCTTCACCCCATTTTATCATATACATGTATATATGCATACGCATATGCTTCTGATCCTCGCTGGCTTGGTGGAGCCACGATATCGATTGGTAGTCGCCGGCGAGCCACATGTCTCAGATAAGGACTCCCGCCGGAAGATCGCGAAGCTAAGGGACGCGTTCCGGCCCATCAGACGAGGATACAAATACAAATACATACATGTGGATATATGTTTATATGTTTGCAGCGGTGGCGGCGAGGAATATGGAGGTGGAGGAAGGAGACGAGGGGAGCGGAGGCGGAGGAAGGAGACGATGGAGATTAGCAGTGGCGATGGTGGAAGTTGTGGCAAAGGAGAGCGGAAGGCCGGGCGAAAGGCCAAAGAAGAAAGAAGAAGAAAGAAGCTGGAGGACTAGAGCGGGGGTATATTGGCCGGGCAAATGGCCAAAGTTGTAAAAGCACCTCTAGAAAGGGGCTACACGGAATACAAATTACAAAAGGGGGTTCGGAACCCAACTAAAAAATGAGGCCGGCCAGTAATTTCCTGAAAGAAAGAAAAAGGGGGTTGTTTCAGGCCGGCCCTAAAATGTCAGTGCCTATCCATCAAAGTCCATTGTTTGTCAAACTCATTCTCCATAAGCCCCATTTTAAGTGGAGTACCGAAAATACCCCACTTTTATTACTACTAGGACGCGTACAAGTACAATTGTTGGTCCTCGTCGTCCTCGGCAGCCAGCAGTCTACGAAGCTATGACCCGCGCCAGCAACTGGGCAACGACCTTGGCAACAACATTCTCAATCCGCTGGACGGTGGAGACGTCGTTCGGTAGCCGAGAGTTTGGGTGCAACGGCGACATCGCCGAAGACGACGAAGTTGACGATGGCGGTGTGGGATTTTAGATCTATCGTTTTAGGATTCCGATTCACCGACGTTGAAAGAAATCAAAGAAAAGAAGAAGATCGAAAAATGGCAGAAGAAGATCGGATTGAAAAAAATTAGAATCGTGAAGTCATCTTCCTTCTTCTCACCTCTTTAAGCTCTGTTGTTCCATGGCTTTTTCTCTTTCTTGAACCGAAAAAAGGCGCTTGCTTTGGGAAAGATAAACAGCAACCCTAGAATTGAATAAGAGTAGTTGCAACTTGCGTTGGAATGTGTTGAAGTTAAGTTAATTAGTGTGTAACAGAAGCGCACCATTTTATCCTCCTGATTTTTTTTTAATTTTTAGCAAATTTTTTAATTATTTAGGTTGCAATTTGTAATACTCCTACATCTTTATTTGGGTGTGAATTATGTCTTTTTTCAAAGGTATAAATTCTTAATTTGGGGATGTGAATTCTTCATTTCAGTGTGAATTCTATCTTTTTCGAACATGTGAATTTTTCTTCTAGATGCAAATTATGTATTTTTTAAAGGTGTGAATTCTGAGGATATGAATAATTCATACCTCATTTGAACAATTCACACTATCCAAAATAAAACAATTCATACACCTCAAAATGCAGAATTCACATATCACTACTCACTCCCCAAAATACACAATTCACACTTCAAAATAAAAGAATTCACATCCCTCAAAATTCAGAATTCACATTCTCCAAAATGAAAAGAATTTATATCCCTCAAATGAAAGAATTCACACCCTCCAAAATACAGAATTCACAACTCTCAAAATGCAGAATTCACACATCACTACTCACTCTCCAAAATAAACAATTCACACCCCTCAAATGTAGAATTCACATTTTTCAAAAATGAAGAGAATTTACATCCCTCAAATGAAAGAATTTACACCCCTTCTAAACAATTCACACCCTACAAAATACAGAATTCACACATCATAACTCACTCTCTAAATACACAATTCACAAACTAAAATAAAAGAATTCACACTCATCAAATGCAAAATTCATTCCCTCTAAAATGAAAGAATTCACATCCCTTCTGAATAATTCACACCCTCCAAAATGAAAGAATTTACACCCCTCAAATAAACAATTCACATCCAAAAAATACACAATTCATACTCTCAAAAAAAAAAAAATCACATAATTTTCTATTCAATATGAGTCTTGTTTGATAGATCTCTTTGAGTAGATTCTAAAAATATAAATTTTACCAAAAAATTATATATTTAATAAAATAGATTAAATTTTAACTTTGTAATACAAAAAATAAAAAATATGTCCACATCAGAGACAAAAGGAGAGAGATTGGGATTTTCTCTCTGTTCACATGGGTTTGTCTGGATTTGTTGGTGAAACGGCGGGAATGATACGCGTCAGTACAAATCTGACGCGTCACCTCTCAAAACCAAAGGGGTGAGGGCAAACAAGTAAAAGCACTTTTAGAAAGGGGCCGCATGGGATGCACACTACAAAAAGGGGTCGGGAAGGAACCCCAACAAATAAATAGGACCGGCCAGTAATTTCCCGAAAGAAAAAACTGTTTGAAAAAAGTCCAAACACTCCCAAACGGGCCAGACCCCAAAAAATACAACACAAATCAGCATATGGGCTTGACCCAAACAGACATAGCCCAAAAATGAGCAAGCCTGCCAGCAGCCACAACCTAAACCCTAACACAGAAACATCACAGCCACTGCCATTGGAAGACCAAAGACAACACCATTGCCACCACCTGAAACCCACCACCATCACCTGACCCACTACAACCCCACCTCCACCAACAAATCGAAACACCAAACTCCACACCAGTAGCTGACGACGAGATATGAAGATCTGCAATGACGTCGCGAACCCTACGAGATGTCGGAACTCTATTGATGGCCGCCAAGATGCTGCCATTTTGGATCTCACGAACGACCAAAAACACCCACCACCTGAGCACTTCCAATATACATTTTCCTTTTTAATTGCTTATCTTTTTGCTTTTTCTCCTTTTAAGTTGATTTCATTCATTTAAAGAGGGTTGATAAGGGAAAAAAAAAAATCATCAAATCAAATATGAGAGCCCATCTTATAGAAAATGTGTAATTTTTAAATATTCTTTAATGTTGCATTGAATTGATGTGTTCCATTGTTATTTTATGTAGTTGATTGGATGAACTCTGTTTAAGCATATTTGAAAACAAATACTTCTAGGAGATGTCAGTTTGGTTGGCAGGGCAACCAACAGTAGAGAAGAAGAATTCATTTAAACCGTGTTTAGAATGTGTTACGTCGGCAATCACTAGTCTATATTGTAAAACAAAGCGGTTTCTGTTAAATATGTCTATGCAAATAAACGACGAGAACAACCTCTACAACTGTTAGATCACTTCCTATTACTTTGTACCCATCGGATCATTTCTTTTTTAAAGATACGGAGAATATTCCTTTAATAAATTCATACCTCTCTAACCTCACTTTTTAGGCAATGTATCTCTATGTAAATATTGCCTTTTATTATCAAATGGATTATACAGAGGGAAAGTTTCAAATGAAAACCTCTTAAAATGCGGACTCCCCTTTCCCGATCGAATTTCGATGATCCAAGCTGCTCAATGTATTCAGAATGTGATTTTACGGAGACCCACAAGAAATCGACAAAAAAAATGACTGGAAACAGCTTGATTTGAGCATTTTTTAATTGAATCGTTTAATAAAAAACAGTTCGGATAAAGCCCTTCCCGGTCATTTTTTTTGCTGATTTCACATTAGTACCTTTAAAATTACGTTCTGGTTACATTGAGCGGCTCGGATCATCGAAATTCGATTGGAAAATGAGAAAAATATCCGCATTCTAACTAAAATGAAGACCCCTTCATGAGTGGTTATTGACGTTTTGTGGTGATTACAACTATCGCATAGAGCAAAAGCAATTGCCTATCATATGGTTTACATTGACCTTTTACCATGTATGATGGTGTTGGCCGCAGCTCTAAGTATCAAAAGCCCTTCTAGACCATCAACTTTTTTGTTGCTTTTTTCCATGTTGGAAAAATGATTAACTTGATACGCAAAAGGAAACTTGATCATTAGGAAATCAATCTAACAAAAATGTGATTGTTGGATACATAAATCAATTTCTACTAGTATCAAATTTGCTGGGTCCATGACGGATCATCAGGCTTTATTAGTTTCTACGATTGACAGTATCATGCAAAAGAGAGATGGAAAATTCAAAACAAAACCTTCAATAAAACATGCTTGGAAATTTTTCCAATTGTGAAGGCCTTCTTTAAAAACAAAAGTGAATAGAATTTGGCAAATTACTTTTTGATAAAGTTTGCCAAATTATGTTAATTGAATGTTTGTGAAGTTAGCGGAGATGCTCTTATCGAAACACAAGCCCGAAAATGACAAATTTTGAAAAAACTCTCAATGCATATTATTCACATCAACCATGCATCAAAGGGATTCAAACTTCCTAAATTATGTACTTTCTCCATTCCATATTGAGTATCCACGTTACTATTTCGAACATTTTAAGAAATATTTTATATCCTTCAATTTATAATACTAAAAATATCCAATATGGATCTTATTTGATAGATCTTAATTAGTTTATTATATAAAAATTTTAAAATCATAAAAAAGTATTACTATAAATTAAAAGATATAAACAAGATAAAAATAAGAAAAAATAAAATAAAAGTGGTACTTCAATATGAAACAGAGGGAGTACATCACATCCCATCAGTAGATAAATTTTAGACTTTCTAAAATATATACATAAGATCCCATGATTACAGCATAAGAAGCTGCATCCATGTTGTACATACTACATATGACCATTAACTAGGGTTGTTAAACGAACCAAATAGCTCAAGCTCGGGTCGAGCTTGGCTCGACTTTTGGCTTGTTCAAACTCATTTATAAAGAATATTAGCCAAGCTCAATCAAGTATTTTTGTTTGTTTATAAATTCAACTCAAGTTTGAGCATATGAGGGTTTGACTCGATAGGCTTGTAAACAAAGGGGGTAGTTTAATAAATATATCAAAATATGAGACATGAGTCGGAATACATGTTTTACTTATAGTACTATTCCATCCAAATAGGAAACCACTTATGTGAGATATGAAAATTTAGGGTTGAGAAAATTTAAAAAGTTAGGAAACCACTTTCATGGAGCAATTCAAAAAGTTTATTGAGAAAATTTGGAGTTGCTATCACATTCTTTTAGATAGGGTTTTATTGTTTTGAATTAACCCATTTCATCTTGGAACTTAATGAGCTTAAGCTCAAACTTGAAAGCTCGAAACTTCACGAGCTTAGCTCATGCTTGCAAGCTCGAGATTGACTTACATATTTCCCGAGTCAAGCCAAGCTTATCACGAATATAAAACTTCAAGCTTGAGCAAAGCTTGAACAATTAGTATTAAAAAGTTCTTAAGCTCAAGCCATGCTTGAACACATGTAATAAGGAGTCAAGCCAAGTCTGAACAATAGTATTGCATGTATTTGACTTGTTTGACTCGATTAGCACCCCTACCATCACTACAAGAAAAATTGCATTACGTGACAAATGAAAATCGTCACAAATTGCATGTTTTTCGTCACAAATAGTATAGGTGACGAAAAAAAAATTGTCGACTAAAGGTTGTCAAGGATTCCTCCCTGGTGACGAAATCCGGTTTTCGTCACCCATAGTGCTTTTTGACAACGAAAAATTTCGTCACTGAAAAATCGCTTGGTGACGAAAAAATTTCGTCACTAATTGTGCTTTTTGATGACGAAATATTTCGTCACCATTGCCATAATTATTTGTCACCCATTTTCAAATTTGTCACCGATTGTGGCAGGTAATTGATCAAGTTAAGCACATAGGTGACAAAAAAAATTCGTCACCAAAGGATTTAATTAAAAAATAATAAAGGTGATGAAAGATTGTCGATCACCTACACTCTTCTTACAATACAATATTATCCTATTCATTTCAATACTCAGACAAACAAATAAATTATACATTACCCCATATGTAATAACCAACACATCTTCATAAACCAATATAATCGTGTCCAAATTAGACATCCATTAACCATGAGAACTATGTACACTACACCAAAATGTCTATCCGCACCCATAGGGTCTAAAGCATCAATGTCCCCATGACAAAAACATGAAAGGTAGCATCAATACCATATATGTTCATCATAGTTCGGTAGCATCATTAAAATAAAAGAAGAAGACTCGTAACTTTAACCAAAAAGGAGTCTTCATAGAAGCATATATCCAGAAAAGAAGACTTGGAACTTCATCCAAAAATAAAGTCTTCATAGAAGCATATATCCAAACAAAAACTCTTCTTAGTAGAGCATATATATACCATCTTCCCTGCTACCAAACTTATGCATATTCAATCTGCACACATGAAAAGTAGGATACAATATATTTTGGTTATGATGTTAATAGAATACAAAACATTATGTAAACTTAACAATATACAAATGAAACATGTGAGGACCTAACTCAAAATACAACACCAGTACCACGACCTTAAGCAAGGAAAAGTTCACTGCATGGGAAGATTAATGCACAGAACCAAACTTTTAAAGAGAGAAAAAGCCTCATACTCTTGTATAACTTGGTCGCCTATTTATCTGTAAAGTGTATGTCTAATAGCCATGTTTAATTGATCCAATGGTATAGTCAGATTCTAAGCATAATTGTGTTGTTATTGGCAATATTTGTGAGAGATTTGCCCATGCCCGTTTGAAAAATTAAGGCCCATACTTATAGTCCTGCTGAATTTAAATGCAGAATGTAGAATAATAAAAGGATTGTTATGTTAAGCTACAAGCTTTTATACACCTAAGGAGTTGTGTGTCCCCATATATGTTGTGTCCCCACGTGTGCATGCCGTGTCCCCGTAGTAAAGGAGGTGGAAACCTCTCTGTTTTGGGACATGACGGATCAGCAGACCCCCAAACCACATATCAGCAACAGATGAAAAAGTCCCATGATTAGCATCAACAACTGCATCAGATCTCTATAGATGAAGATATACCACTGCAGTAGTAGCATAGCAAAACCAGAGCAATAAGAGTCTAAAACCAGAGAAATAATAGCCCAGAAACTCCATGATTATTAGCTACAATAGAAACCAAGCTGCATAGTGTCAAACATTAGGTCTCTTGAAGAAAAACCACAGCAGCAAATAGTATAGCAATACCAAAGCAAGAGGAATACTACATAACCTATTTGTTTCTTGATTGACTATTTGTGTTTATCACAGACTCATAGGATGTGGAGATAGTTAACATCAAACTAGAGAACATAAAAACTTTCATAATCTCTATAAATAGAAAATATATGCTCAAAAGGGCAAAAAAAAAGCAGAAAACCAAACCAACAAAAATATATAGCCCACTCCAGCCCAGTTTTCTCATGATGAATGTAAATAGGGAAAGCATGATGTACTAACCAGAAAAGTCATTAACTGATGTCACCACTCATTCATATTAATACTATCCAAGATGAGTTTCAAACTTCCCAAGAGTTCCACAAGTATACTACAAATGGCAAAAGACTTACCTTAATAGCAGGTTCAACATGGTTGACAAGTTCAATGCAATTCAATCCAAAAACCCTTCTTACCTGTAAAACATCATCATCAATTAGCAGGAGTCTTGGACACCTATCCAATAAGGACACCGGTAATTTATCATTATCATTAGTAAATAAGTTCCAACCATAAATGAAAACAAACCAACCAAAAAACAAAACAAAAGCATAGCTAAAGTGCGTAAAAGGGAAACAAGTGCTTGGATGAATCAAAGATGCATCAATATGCTTCGGTCAGTTTGTGCAAGCCTTTTACCCATTGTGCTGCATGAGGCCATTAAGAAAGAGTTAAACTGGAAGAAAAAAGTTCAGACCATTAACTCCAAACAAGCAGTCACATTTGCATTACAATAACCAAATACTTGAAGTTAGAATTTCATCTTTTCCATTTCCTAGCACAAAGTAAAAACATTACAAGAAACTCCCATGTACAGTCACAATCCATCCACACACTACAACAAAAAACGCCTTTCACAGTGTGCAAAAAACACTATAGTAGGTAATAGATAGCGTTCCGGAGAACGCTGTATTAGCCCATGTTATTAAAAGTCTTAACTTTCTATAGCGTTCATTGCCCGCTGTTAAAAACTTTCTATAGCGTTTATTGATTGCTATGATGGACAATTGTTGGCAAAATCTCAGTCCTCCACATATCAAAATCTGATCAAGCCAACGTGCACTGATGTTGAGTAAAAAATGTGATTGAGAACATCATAATCTGATGCAAATGAAACAAATGTGATTGCAAGTCCTTTGGTACCAAACCTAATAGCTCTTCCTACCTGCAAAAAAGGTGAAACAAAAGCAGAGCAAGAAAGATGGCTCAGGGAGCACACAAGGAAGATAACCTGGTCTTGAGTAAAAAACAAAGCTGAAAAAAGAAATAAACTGAACGCACCCTACGCAGAGCAGATAAGTATCTGCAGAATCTGGCATGTCATAGTTGAAGACAAAGTTAACTCGCTCAATGTCAATTCCCCCACCCACCAAATATGTTGCATCAAGTATCCTCTTGTGTCCTTCCTTGAAGCTCTTATGGCGTGTCAACCTGATGCCAATTAGGAAATGAGTAGAAGACAA
Organism: Rhododendron vialii; assembly: GCF_030253575.1. Lineage (NCBI taxonomy): Eukaryota > Viridiplantae > Streptophyta > Magnoliopsida > Ericales > Ericaceae > Rhododendron > Rhododendron vialii. The sequence goes on from NC_080558.1 coordinate 17,192,724, forward strand.
GCAGAACCAAGAACAATCTCAGAGGCAGACATACCATGACCAATTGATGTGTAGAAGCTAAGGCAGGACCAGCAAGAAACAAAGGGTAGGGACACTTGACCAATAGGATTAGCAACAGAGAGACGAACCAAAAAAACCACAGCAGATGAACTCATAAAGAAGCTATTGATCAACCGGCAGTAGAGCGATCTCCATCCATCTTCAATAGTGAAAGTAACGAAACTTTTTTCTTTTTCAAGTCATAGACCTGCAGGGGAAGAAAGTCTTTGAAAACTCATAAAGAGTGAACAAACATTGTCCTTTTTTTAGACGTAGGAATGATGAAAAATACATTACCTTGTGTGGAGTCCATATGCTCTTCTCTCATCTAAGGGAAAATTGTTTCTTTCAATCATTCTTGACCACACGATCTGGAAGAATGGCGATAGTATGAAAACTCTATTGTCCAAGCCATAGCCACTAAGTGTTCCACAAAAGAAGCTTCACTAACATCACTAACAAAGTAAGAACTGATACACCTTTCCATCCAGCTCATGTATCCTCTAAGAGGCAAAGGGGCAAACTTTTCCTTCGTCAATATCATTCCATGTATACTACAAGCGTAACAAATTGAATCAAGATATGAAATGGGACAAATTTCCACTTATGTTAGCCAAACTAAGGTACGCTAGATCTCTCAGAGAAGTAACAAAAATAACTAACAAGACTAGAAACATAAAAGAAAGAAAACAGTAACAGCTAGGTAGTAGAGCTTCCTTCACTCAGTAGAAGACTGGTTTTTACATACTCAAATCTCAATCAGTAAAGGATGTGCACTAAGTCATAGTATCACAAAGAAATTAGAGAAAAAAAAAACCTAATGTTCAATGCTGTCATGATTAAGATGGATAATAAAAGAAATTAGCTAGACTAACAAAGATATTCCGATCATATGATGTGGTGACCTCGTAGGCTGCCATGATTATACAATCTCATGGGCTCCTGGCTACACCTCAATTACTAGAAATGGTTCAATGAATGTGGTGGCTCGCATGCCTGAACAGTAAGAAACAAAAGAAAATGTATCAATTATGCATAAGGAAAATTAGTATCACAACATCTTCAATTGACTGAATCAAAACTAAATGGACAAAAAAAATTCCTGTCCAATACTTAGTCAAAACCTCATCTCTATAGGTTTTATACTCTGTTAGAAACCGCACCATAGGCGCGAACCATCTCCAAGAGGTTCTGAACTCTTATGGGTATTGAAACCAAGACAAAGCAAAAACGCTACAACATCAAATAAAGACTACTTAAAATTTGAACCTGCAGAGATCACCCTTTGGGCTGCAAGCTCTTAAGTGCTTGTAGGCCATTCTCAACAATTGCATAGTGATTCTAATCCAAGTGTATAATCAAGCAATCTCATCGAATATGGTTTGATAAGTAAATAATTTCTCCCTTCATACATTAGTTGTTTGGCTGATAGATTTGAGAAACAAATTTCATTAAGCATATATAATCAAATAGTGGGTGGGGGAAAGTTATTTACAAAGGCAAGTCAATTTCAATAACAACAGAACTAAACTAGAAATCGTAGAACTAGCTAGAATGTTATATATCTAAGGAGAAGGGCTAAAAACATACCGCTTTGAAGAGACGATGGTTCCCTCCGTGACGTGATTAGTTCTTCCTAATTAACACTCAAAAGGGTGGACAGATCGAGCTCCAACCATTGTTGCCACATCGCGAGAACTGAACACACTCCCAAATCGATTGAGATGCAGGACCAACCTAATGAGACATTCAGAACAATAACTTCAATTCCAAATGCACTTCAAATTGAAAATCTTATACATTTGGAGAAGTATTTGGGGTTTGAACTTTGGGTGGTCACATTAAAAAATCAACATTACATACGTGGAACACGTTTTGCTGCTCAAGTTATCCAAATGACAGTAGCATCCATATTATAGGCCATGAAAAAATCGATTGGTGCATATGTATTGAAACATGTATGCGTTATAATGCGTACCTAGGTATGGAGAGAGAGAGAGAGTAGCACCAACAAGAAATACCCAATTTTTTAGGGTTCGACAAGTTGATGGGCCAGAAATTTTAGGAAAGAGGTGAAGTTGGGTGGTATCAACAAGCAATAAGGGAAGAGAGCTCTCGCGAGGTGGTGGACGGAGGAGGAGAACGAGCTTACACAATATAGGTGGAGGGAGATGTCTGCGTTCGGTGTAGGGATGAAGCTTTGAAATTGGCGCGATGAGATCTGTCAAAAACAGTCGGAGTATGGACTTGGCTGCTACGGAGACGGCGTTGGCCTTCGAGTTGTCGGATGAAATGGCCGGAGTCGGAGGAGATGGCCGACCGTGGAGCGAAGGAGCAAGAGAGAGCACCTCCAAAGAGGAACACAGAGGGAGGGGTGGAGGGGTGAGATCGATTAGTAATTTAGGGCTTTTTTGTTGACAAGCATAAGGGTACAAAACGACGTAGTTTTCGTTGTGCCCAAAAAAATTCCTCTTTAATGGACGACAAAAGAGAATTCCTCACCAAAGTCTTTCCTTTTGTGACAAAGTATTTTGTCACGTAATGATTGCAAGTATCTCTGCAACGTATGGAGGAAATGGATCAGCGACGAAACTTATTTTTGTCACCTTATATTTTTTTGTCCACCCTTTTGCTAACGAAATTTATTTTTTCGTCACTGATTAGATATTTTTTGTGACAAAATAAAATTTCCTTACCTTAAATTTGTCTACCTTCTTAATTGGTGACGAAAAAATATTTTCCTCACAAAATAGGCATATTTGGAGACAAAATTTACTTTCCTCGCCATCATTTCGTCACATATTCTCATTTTTCTTGTAGTGCATTAACACTCCCCCTTAAGGTGGAGTGCGAATGTCGAGAACTCCCAACTTGCAAAGAAGAAAGTTGAACTGATCTTTCCCTAAGAACTTTGTAAAGATATCAGCTAATTGGTCTTTAATTACTAGGCATAGATGGAGTAACGATGAATCCTTGACAAAGTTTTTCTCGAATGGAGTGGCAATCGATCTCAATGTGCTTTGTTCTTTAATGAAAGACCGGAATATTGGCGGCTATGTGAAAAGCTGCTTGATTGTCATAAAAGAGTATGGCAGGTTGAGGATGGTCAATTCCCATATCTTTCTGAAGAGATAGTAGCCAAGTGATTTTACACACAACAGAGGCCATCGTGCGGTATTTAGATTATGCTGATGACCTTGATACAGCGTGTTGTTTACAAAAACTAGTACGTATCTACACTCAGGGTCAGTTCATAGGGGAGGCAAGAGAAGCGACCGCTTCTGGCCCCCCGAATTTTAGTCCAAAATTGAGGTCCCATTGTAATATAACTTACATGTTAATAATTGAATGTTTTCCAATAAAAACACAATTTTATCTTATTTTCTTCAAAAACTCTTGCAATCATATCTTTTTATATTTATATTGTCATAATTGTATCCTTTTAGTTTTTTTTTTTTTTTTGTTATTTTTGTACTTTTATCATTTTCTTAAGAAATTCATGAATATGTAAGGGGCTCAATATAAGAAATTCACTTCAGGCCTCCAAAATATATGAGCCGGCCCTATCTACACTACCAGCCTGCCCAATCAAAATACATGAGAAGTTGGAAATCAGAACTTGAAGATAAAAGTGTTCCTTGACCAGCTGGTGTTCGTTACAAGTAACGCAAAAGTCGAAGAGCAACATCAAGATGTGGCGTGGGCGGTTGGCTCATGTACTGACTCAAAATATGAACATGCAGAATACACATTATCCGGCCTAGTAATAGCAAGATAAATGAAGCGACCAACCAATCTTCGATAGGATGAAGGATTATGTAAGCAAATGCACCATGGTCCATCGGATGTGTTCAATCTATGGTTTTTCTCCATTGAAATATGAACTGGCTGAGCACCTAGCAAACGAGTTTCTTCAAGAATTTCAAGAGCATATTCCCGTTGTGAAAAGCAAACGAACACCTCTTGCATGCAACCTAAAGACCCAAAAAGTTTTTGAGAAGCCCAAGGTCTTTGAGTTGAAATCGCTGGTGAAGAAATTCCTTGAGATGACAAATGGCGGTGTCATTATTCCGGTGACAATAATGTCGTCCAAATAGACAAGGACAATTGTAAAATTCTGACCATGAGGGCGGGTGAATAGAGAATAGTTTGTCGTTGATTGGATAAATCGATTACCCAGAGACTGATCTAAGGTTAGGCTTATGGGAGCCAAGGCCCCACATAGTTTCGGGGTTTTTTTAAAAAAATTCAATATTAATGTTAGCTTCTTCATTTTTTGCTAAGAACACTTAGATATATTTTGTATTGGGTGTTATTTATACATTTAAATATTTTAAGACTGTATCCATTTTAGGTTCCAAAACCCAACATCTCTCTCTACACACGGTCTCTAATAAGCTTTCCCTTCAATTATTAGTCTCATTTCTCTTTTTATCTCTCTCCACTCGTTGCCCGAAAATCTTCCCTGAAAACCCAAACCAACAAACTAATAAATTCTCGAACCTTGAAATTTCAAAATCTTGTTGATTATAATTCGACCCCTGCGTTTAGAAAATCCTAGTTCGGTCCCTGCCATCACCTATAAGTGCAGCATAGAATTTAGCGAACCATTGGCGTGAAGGCTGGTTGAGACCATTTAATGACTTCAGCAAACGACACACATCTCAATTGAATAAGTGTAAGATTCTGAATTTTTAATGTGAAATTTGAAGATTGGATCAACAACTTACACATATCCAAATGAGTAGATTTTTTGGCAATGGCCATGTGAAAAATTATTCGCGTGGAACCCAAAAATGAGCCCCACATGCCATTGTACATTTTCGAAACCCATTTTATTCGGTACCTGTAGTCGTACTCATTCTATTTCCTGCGCGCTCTGGATATTTGGGCTCAAATTTTCCTTTTTGCTAGTTAGGTTTGGAATCACATTCAAACCGTTCAATGAATCCCCAATGAGAAAATCTTTTTAACGGCGGAGCCATGAATAATTATTTACAGAGCCAATCATGACCGTCCAAAAGTGTTTTGGATGATCCAGATATTAATGAAAACTTCTCTGGAAAAGAGTTAGACATTTTCCCGAAAAAGTTTCATTAAAATCCAGACCGTCCAAAACACTTTTAGACAATCGCAATTGACTGCTGCTGTAAAGAACTTGTTCACGGTTGAGCCGTGAATAAGTTTCTCCCATCCCCAATTATTCATAGATCAGAGTGATCATCTATGAAGCAGAGAGTGACCACTGACCACCATCAAAATTCAGTTGTATTTGTACTTGCTACTTATGGAACCAGACCAGTATTGAGTATATTATAATATCTAAAAAATATTATTAAGTTGAATTTTGAAGAAAATATGTAAATCATTCATGTTCCATGCACGTAGAAATAAAAGATGATGCATGATTGGAATTGCCAAGTTGGCGTGAAAAATATAAAACCCCTATAATCAGTTTTTAAATAAAAGAAATCTTATTACGTACGATCCTTCCTAATAGAGTATTAGAGAGTATTGAACTGAACATGCTCTAATTATTGACTAACCTTTCGACTTGAGATCGGATCTGTTGGGATTGTGAACACTGAAGGCCTGATTTGATTTAGGTCCCGCTTTGCTAATGGTTGGGATATAACGGTAATTGGTGATGTAAATTTTAGGATTTAAACATTTGTTTTACGCAGTAGTTGATGTAGCGTGTACTATTTCTTTGTTTGATACATAGTGAAACTAGTGTAAGTCGTGAATGTACTCAAAAAAACTATAAGAAAGCAATGTAAATTTATCTATGTGTCTTGCATTTCTTGCATTCTGTTCTTAATTATTCTTTGTTTGTTGATTTGGCTAAACTCCCAACAGGATCGTATGTCCTCATTTCTTCTTGTATCAGATCTCTACCACACGACTGGTCCTTGTGATTCTAATTGTTAGATTTTTTTTTGGAGGGTTTTAACCTAAAATCAGTTGACCATAGGTGAAGTAACCTCCAAATTAAATTAACCAAGTTTGAGTGTCTTAAATGAACGATATGCATGTAATGTAGACTTATGTTGCCTAGTTGGGGTGCACGAGTAGTAACATACTTCAAATACCCAAAAAGCTTCATGATATATTTTAGCAAAACAGTTTTTGTTGGTGTTAAAATTTTAGTGAACAAAGGACTTATACCATTTGCAGTGTACAAGACTTTATGCACTGGAGTTTTGACATCAACAAAAATAGTTTTGGCATTATCACTTCCCTAAAATATAATATATGTAGAGGAGGCAGGGGTGCTGATGTGCCCCCAAGCACAGCAACCAAGAGCAGCTCCCCAAACAAGGCCCATTCTGGTCTTCGCTCTGATGATCGAAAATGTTCATTTTGTAGAGCTCGTCAAGTAAAACAAGTGTATCAAAAATCAGCTCGATTGGATATCATTAAGTATCTCATCTGAGCCCTATTTTATCTTGAAAAGAATAAATTCGAAACACTAGATAAAGCCCATTGATTTTTGGTACATCAATATAATAATATTCAGATAAGACACTTAATGATATCCGATCGAGCTGATTTTTGATACACTTATTCTACTCGACGAGCTCTATGAAGTGAACGTTTCAATCATCGGAGAAAGTCCGGAACGAGCTCCATTTGGGGCGCTGCTCTTGTCTGCTGTGCTTGGGGGCACAGCAGCCCCCGCCTCCATATGTATGGTATTCAAAAATAGAGAAATTGAAAAGGGTTTGGTTCGGGATGTTTTTATTATTTTTAATTTTTAAAATGTTCTTAGCAATGTCACAGACACATAAATATATGTGCAAAAGCAAATATGTTCATATTTGTACATATATCTGTAGCCGAAACTGCGTACATAAATCTATGTCCTCATCATTTTTTCACCATTTCAGTACATTCCTTTTCCATTTACATTGGCTATTGATTGCGAATTAGGGATTGTCATGTTGGTCATTTTCACGACCAAGATTTTACTCCTTTTGACGGAAAAAAAAAGAGTCGAGAATCACAAACAAAAACACTCAAACGCTCACATACGTATACAAAGGTGTGGGTCCACATACGTGACGTTTGTGTGGGCTCCACATACCTTGTGAGTGTATAGTGTGTGTGAGCTTCACTCAGGGACGGAATTAGGATTTCGTAACCAAGAGGGCTAAACTATGAATAACAAGATTTTGAAATTTCAAGGTTCAGGAATCTAATGGTTTGTTTGGTTTAGGTTTTGAGAGAGATTTTCTGAGTAATGAGTGGAGAAAAATAGAAAGAGAAATGAGATTAATTAAAAAAAGAAAAACTTATGGGAAACCGTGTGCTGAGAGAAATTTGATTTTGGAACTCAAAAGTCAAAACAAACACATTTTAGGTGTTCTTAACCACAAAAAAAAAAAAAGCAACCAATTTTAGTATTAAAATTTGAAAAAAAAAAAATTCCTGAAACGGCGCGGGGCCATGGCCCCCATAAGCCCATACATGGATCATCTCTGGCTCCAATTGTATTGTGAGCGTATGTGTGAGTGTTTGTGTGTTTATTTGTGATTGTAGACTTGTGAGCGTATGTGCCAGCAATGCACAGTAAAAATAGCGGTGGACATGAACATGATGTAAAGGTATTGTGACATCTTATCTTTAAAAAAAAAAATTGTAAAGGTTTGGCTTAAAAAGACAATAGTAGCCCTATTTCTATTTTAAATAGCAATACTACCAAACAATTTTTAGGCCGGCAATTTCTCCCTCCTTTTTCCTTTTCCTTTACTCTTTTCACTTTCCCCTCTGTCACTAGTTTCCAAACCGTGTCTTTTGTGGGGATTAGATCAAAACAGAGAAGAGAAATCCTTTTTTTCATATAATAGGAAATTTTAAATTTGGAGAATGACAATAAAATTTTGAAAAAAGAGCTAGTGTTAGAGGTGTCTTTTAGCAGACGGTGAAATTAGTTCTCCAGATTTTGTCGAGATGCACAAAAGTTGACTTGAACAACTAGTTAGGAAACAAAAAAGTACATCAAATTTAAAGTTCTTAAACATTACCACTTTGTTAAAGGGTAAATGCTCAGTGGTCTTGTACCGTAAAAGTTAGTACTCTAACAAAGCAAATCGCACAAGCGCCGGCCCAAGACAATGTTGCACATACAAATATTGAAAAACAACGGGGCAAATTATCGAAATCACTCCCATGATTTCTAACAATTATATATTGTCACCTCGCGTTTGAAAATTACAAAACATCCCCTGTCTCGTAACAAATTACTCCCATGTTGTGATGTTACTCCCTTTTCTTTTTGCATGAGCGTGTTTCGAAACGTTTTCGAGAAATACTTTCACACTCGTCTCACACTTTCGCTTGGGTTCATGCATGCTCGTTTGTCGTTATGTGACTAAGCAGAAATCATTTCTTTTCTAAAAAAAAAATGGCTTTCTTTCCATATATGCATAAACTACTTACACTTAAAACAAAGGGTAAATTTCACTGACCTCCCCTCAGGTTTCTGACAAAGACAGAAACCTCCCCTCACGTTTCTGAAATTGCACTGTCCTCCCCTCTGCTTCTTGTCGGGTAACGCATGTTAACGGGAAACTTGATTTTACTTTTATGCCCACGTACTTGTAATGAATAAAATAAATAAGTAAAAGGGAAAAAGCTAAAAAGGACTGAGAAATTATTGGTTGCCCCAAGGGCAACACGTCTACTTTTGCCCGGTGGTACCTCCCACCAATAAAAATTTGCCTTCTGGGTAAATTGTCAGTCAGAAAGTCTAGCCCCGTTGACGCATTAAATCCACTGACACACGTTCTTCTCTCCACACACCCTCCTCTCGTTCTAAATTTCAATCCGTTTGAATGGGTGAGAAGATTTTATTTTTTTTATCATTTAATTCTAAAGGGTCATAATTAAATTTTGACTATAGAACTCTCGTTGATTAGCCTTAAGAAAGTCGTAGAATCAAATATCTCTTAGGACTAACCAACGAGAGCCATAGAGTCAAAATTTAATTATAACCCTTTAGAATTAAATGATCAGGAAAATAAAATTTTCTCACCCATTTAAACAGATTGAAATTTGGAACACTTAATTTTTCAACCTTTAGTTTATATATTAAAAAATATGGTTAAAAAATTAAGTGCTCCAAATTTCAATTCGTTTGAATCGATAGAAAGATTTTATTTTTCTGATCATTTTATCCTAAATGGTCATAATTAAATTTTGACTCTAGGACTCTCGTTGATTAGCTCTAAGAAAGTTAGACAATCAAATATCTTAGGACTAACCAACGAGAGTCCTAGAATCAAAATTTAATTATGACCCTTTAGAATTAAATGATCAGAAAAATAAAATCTTCTCACTCATTCAAACGGATCGAAATTTGGAACACTTAATTTTTTAACGTGCAGTTTATATATTAAAAAATGGTTAAAAATTAAGTGCTCCAAATTTCAATCAGTTGGAACCGATAGGAAGATTTTTGTTTTCTGATCATTTTATTTAAAATGGTCATAGTTAAACTTTGACTCTAGGACTCTCGTTGGTTAGTCCTAAAATATTTGGTTGTACGACTTTCTTAGGGCTAATCAACGAGAGTTCTAAAGTCAAAATTTAATTATGACCATTTTGGATAAAATGATCAGAAAAATAAAATCTTTCTATCGGTTCAAACAGATTGAAATTTGGAGCACTTAATTTTTTAATCATATTTTTTAATATATAAACTAATGGTTGAAAAATTAAGTGTTCCAAATTTCATTCCGTTTGAATGGGTAAGAAGATTTTATTTTTCTGATCATTTAATTCTAAAGGGTCATAATTAAATTTTGACACTAGGGCTCTCGTTGGTTAATCCTAAGAGATATTTAATTCTACGACTTTCTTAGGGCTAATCAACGAGAGTCGTATAGTCAAAATTTAATTATGACCCTTTAGAATTAAATGATAAAAAAAATAAAATCTTCCACCCATTCAAATGGATTGAAATTTGGAACACTTAATTTTTCAACCTTTAGTTTATATGTTCCATATGTGCTGACCTCATCACCGTTAGTTGCTTTCCGTAACGTCAACCAAACGGTTGGGGTAAAGTGCAACAGACAATAGAAGCAGAGGGGAGGACAATGCAATTTCAGAAACGTGAGAGGAGGTTTCTGTCTTTGTCAGAAACCTGAGGGGAGGTCAGTGAAATTTACCCTCAAACAAATGCTAGAGTTCACATAAACTACATACTCACCGATGAGCAAATCCTAATTTTGTGTAAACAGACATCATCAACAATCTAATTACAATAGATCAAACTGTAATTTTTTAGCATGTGAAATGCTATTTTCACACCTCTAGCTACAACATTTCACAAGCTACAAAAAGGACAATATGATCCATTGTGATTAGGATTAGTCATCAGACGATGTCAGATAGACTCCGTCGAATTTTCTAGCAATTACATCGCGACAAGGGAGTAATTTGTTATAAGACAATGTGTATTTTGTAATTTTTCAAATGTGATGGGGCAATCTTTTGTAGTAATTTGCAAAAAACCTCGTGGTGGTTTCGATAATTTACCCTACCCTCCAAACAAGATTCAATATGAAACTACTCATGATTTTGACCAGCTTTAATCAAACTTGGACTTCTCATTCGGCTAATTAATTTTTAATAAACTGCCAAAATGGAATAATTTCGAGATCCAAGAGCCAAATCCAGTTGTCTGGATCTCTCTCTCTCAAATCCAGTTGTCTGGATCTCTCTCTCTCTCTCTCTCTCTCTCTCCTATAAAACATGCAACATAGTGGCCCCTCACGCGATTGTTTTCTAATCTGTAAGAAGTCAATACAAAAAGGCAGCCTGGTTACTTCTCATTCCCATCTGGCCATCTTCTTGTGAACCGTGTCGGTGGTTTTAAAGTAATTGTCTGCTGCAATTACCACAATACCCTTCTCCATTTCCCAAGTTGACTATAGTGTAAACTAACAGGGCAGTATACACCTAATTAATAGGTAGTACTCCGTATTTTACTCCTCAATGTTCTAGTCTTATGCGACCCGGGGACCCTGCCGAGCGGCCAATCCGGCCGTTCATATCAAAATCGACGGCCCAGATCGAAACATCTTTTCCTTTTCCTTTTCTTTTTTTTTTAAATCCATTCGGTATCTTTGCATCCGGGTCGTTCAAAACACTTTTGGACGGTCGAGATGCGCTCGGCACCCCTGCCGAGCACCACTGCTTGGCTGGGTCTCCCAGTCCAGTCTTATGTATCTACTGATATGGAGTATCTACTTTTTTTATTGACCCAAATTTTACCGCCCACTTATAGGAGAGCCCAATTAATTAAGCCGGAGCAAATCCTCGTATGAACTAGCTCGAAGGAGTTGATAATATCTAGGAGATTTTGAACGTAAGATCTTGACAGGTAGCAAATCTCAAATTGCTTTTTTACTTACCTCGTCTATTTTGAGGGTTCTATGAGCTCAACGGTTCGGTTCATGGTTATAGGCCCCATATGAGACCGCAATATCAAACTTTAAAGGAGCGTGAAAAAATTGGATTGGGAGAGGAGTTGATCCCATTCAAACACAATCTTACACCATTTGTGGGCAATTTAGAACTGTTGAATGGGCGTCCTTATATAATACCTTTTTCTCAAAGGATGTTTACCCTATATGATACTAAAAAGTTTGTCTATTAACTTAAATAATTTAGACAATTTGTTTTCGTTAAATAAACTTTAGTTATATATGTGAGAAGAATGACCTATCTCAAAATTTATATTTATACAAGCTTTAAACCGTTTAGTCTGTTTGGACAATAGGAAAAAGCCAGCCGTAAACATCATGCTTTTATGCCTTTTATTTATTCGGCTATACTACTAACAGTCCACTTTTTTGGATCGGCTACTAACAGTCCACTTGGTTGTCAATAAAGCAAAAAGAACACAAAAAACACAATTTTTGATGCACTTTTAACATTTTTCAAGGTACTTATAACAAATAGAAAACTGAATTTATTTGGCATTTTCCTGCTTTATTGACAATTTATTGAGCTGTTATTAGCATTTTCTTTGTTTTTATTTAACATCAGATTTGGGAATGAGATTTTTAAACATTTCGCAGATCTTCAAGGGTAAAGATGTAAACACACAAAGGAGAGAGACAGTCAATGGTTGCATAGAAATCTGAGTGAGCACAACACATTCCTCATTCTTCAACATATATTCCTCATCTTCCACTAGAAATCAACAAGTCCAAGAGAAATCCCATTCCCTCTGCCTCTCAAAGCCTTCAACACACAAAAACAGAGAGAGAGAGAGAGAGAGAGAGAGAAGGGGCTCTCAGATGGCAATGGCCACCCTTTTCTCCGTTGCAGCTCTCGTAGCTGCTTCTTTCCTATTATCAGTCTCCAAAGTTCAGACTACGCAAACTTCACTCTTTCCCAGCGATTTCACCCAAAATTGGGCTCCGCAAATGTTTGGCACTTCTCAGAATGGGCAGATCTGGTCTCTTTCTTTGATCAATGCAACAGGTACTTATACGTATCAAACACCAATTGGAATATAAAAAGTTGGATTGGAGCTTCACTTGTTTTCTTTATGGCTTCCCACATCCCCTTGCGAAATTGTTGTTAACTAGAGCTGTCACAGAGACATTGTATCAATGTGTATACACCTATATGTAGGTATGTATTTGTGTAAAAAAAACAAGCGATTGACATCGTGGTCAAGCTCATTTTACCCATCAAGTTGAAAAAAAAAAATTTGCTCAAGTAGCTACAAGTTTAGTGTTATTTTTCGCATTTGATCCCATAAATGTTGCCCAATTTTTCCAAAGAGCTTCTGGGAATCTTTAATTTTGCCTTATGTAACAAACTACAGGCGGCTCTAAATAATTGACTCCACTGTCGATAAATCCTGACTTCACCTCTACCTGCAACTTAAAAGGTGTTGCTCCCTCTTAGGACTCAGGGTCGATATCTCCCAGGTGCTATCAACTCTTCTAGGGTCAACCCGTACAGTGTCTTGGCTTGACCTTAAATAGATACCCGTTAGTAGAAACTTTAATGATTAATTGAGATGCGCGTAAACTCGGCCTGTACACCTTAGTTTTCTAAAACAATGTATCTATGTATGGATATGGATATGCATATGCAATTTTGGTATTTCTCTAGAAAATGTACTGTTTTTTTATATGCACTTTTATTTATGCCTGAACTATTCTTCCATATGAAAAAATTGAAACAGGTAGTGGGTATCTAACAAACAATAAGTACCAGTTTGGGTGGTTCAGCATGAAGATCAAGCTGGCTGGAAGTAACGCTGCTGGTGTAGTGACAACTTATTTTGTACGAACTTTTGCATTAAACTGCCAAATTTACCCTCGCAGGTTAACTAATCCTTTTTAGGTAATGCAATCAATGGCTAAAACTGTAAAATACTGGTGTGCAGATGTGCTCAGAAAATGGGGCAGGGCCAACGAGAGATGAGGTGGACTTCGAGTTTTTGGGGAACGTATCTGGGCAACCATACATCTTACAGACCAATGTTTTCAAGAATGGAACCGGTGGCCGTGAGATGAGGCACTTTCTTTGGTTTGATCCAACTGCAGATTTCCACGCATATTCTGTCCTTTGGAACAATCACCAGCTTGTGTAAGTCTCTTTTCATTTTTAAGCTCCGGAGCTATGTTACTTGGACTTGAGAACGGGTATCAGGTCTAAGTGTCGGACTCGTCTAATTCTTATATTAAAGGCACTGTAAATAAACTCAGTCCCGAGACCAGGGTCGTAGTTTTGGAAGAAACTTGACTGCTAAATATGCATTGTAATTGACTCTCGCCTTAAAAGATTATTGAATGCATAACCCAAATCTTGTTCAAGTATCGATTGTCTGACACAAATACTTGATAGATTGTGAGAACTACAAGTATCATAGCTCGGAAGTCAGCAATTTTTTCGACATGCCTAGAGAAATACTAAGAAAGCAGTGCACTAGATCTATACTAGATGTGATTTTCCCACACCAACAATAGAATCTACACGACAGTTTTAGTCTGTGAAATGTGGATACCTAACATATGTGTTTGCCTAAATAAGATCCTACTCGGTTCAAATTCTTTTGTGACTGCTTTATGACATCTCAAGAAAAATGAGACAGAGAATTGAGAGATGCAATTGAGACATGATCAGGACCTGCATAAAAGCTAGGACAAACAATTGAACAATCTCTACAAAACAACTTCTTAATCTCAGAGTAAATTTGACGAAACACAAAGATTTATTGCAGGAATCTTGGGTGAATCGGTAAGAAATAATGAATATATATGTCCAAGTTTTATTACACTGAATGTGAACAAATGCCTTTGATCATAACCTTAGCTAGTCACTTTGATTCTTTCTTGTTTGATTGAGTTCTTTTATAAGTCTTGCTAAAAGTATGAGGATTTTTTGTCTTTCCGAAACCTTCCATTGAATTAGTTTGCACATCCAAACAGGTTCTTTGTCGACGAAACTCCAATAAGGGTGTTAACAAACACCGACTACACCAACAACTTCTTCCCCAACACAAAACCAATGTACCTCTTCTCGAGCATCTGGTGCGGAGACACATGGGCCACGGAGGGTGGCCTCGTCAAAACGAACTGGACCTACGCCCCGTTCGTTTCCTACTACACTGACTTCTACGTGGACGCCTGCGAGTGGGTAGACCCGTCTCCGGCTTGTCTTTCCACCACCACCCAGAACTGGTGGGATCAATCCGGTGCTTGGCAGCTCACGGCGAGCCAGCAGGAGGACTATAACTGGGTTCAGAAGAACTTTCTGGTTTATTACTACTGCCTGGATACCGTAAGGTACCCGCCGCCTACAATGCCTGAGGAGTGTTCATCTAACACAATACAATACGGCAATCAATATTATTGATGATCAAGAAAGAATGAGAAGGATTCTTCTATGCTTTTTTGCAGTTTGATTTTCTGTTGTCTATTGTTTTTTTTTTTTTTGTTATTTACATATAAATATATCTATATAAACGCTGCCTATATTGGGCTAATTCTTGTATTGGATTTATTGAATAATTTTCCCTGTTAAGTTCCGTCCAATACAAGTTTATTGTTGATTTTGTTCAGGAGTACTGTGCTTACACACTTTTTCAAAGGTTCTATTTGTTCGGTGAATTTCCTGCCAGGCAAAGGATTTTATTTTCTTTTATGTCACCTGGTTTGCGATGAATTCAAACCACTGTGGGATATCACCCCAGATAACAAAAAAATTATATGCCATGAGACGGTGCCTCGGGCTCCTGTTTCACCATGGTGAGATAACCTAGGAGAAGTGTGTACACGCCGTCCCAATATATGGTAGAAAACGGATACGATGTGCTGAATAATCTCTATGTGTATAAATAATCTCTATGTGTATCATTTCCACATAGTGTTGCCTTATATAATTCTTTAAACATCATGGTTTTGCCCAATGAGTTGAATTTATCGAACATCAGATTGGGCCTTGGGGGATGAGATTTTCGAATGCTTGGGTCAACTTCAAGGGTAAAATTGTGAACACACCAAGGGGTGTGTGTGTGTGTGTGTGTGTGTGTGTGAGAGAGAGAGAGAGAGAGAGAGAGTCAACGGTTCCTTAGAAGCAAGCTTAAAAACACAAGTCCATGATGACAATGTCTGCAAAGTCGAGAGAAATCTCACTCTCTGCTTGTCAAGCCTTCCAACACCAGAGAGAGAGAGAGAGAGAGAGAGAGAGAGAGAGGGTCCTCTCAAATGGCGATGTCCACTCTTTTCTCCATTGCAGTTCTTATGGCTGCTTCTTTTCTATTATCAGTCTCCAAAGCTCAGATAAGCAGTGGTTCAAGTTTTTATCACGATTTCATCGTAAACGGGGCTGTGAACCAATTTAGCACTTCTTCGGATGGGGCTATCTGGTCTCTTGCTTTGACCAATGCAACAGGTACTTGTACAATGTTCATCTGTGTATCCAATGTATATTGCCTTCAATGGGATGTATGTCTATAAGAAAAACTAACAAAAAGAATATACATTTCGATACACTTATCAACCTCGGCAATAGCTCAGTGGGTTGTATCTAGCATTTTCCTTGAAGAATCCCAAATACATGTTCATATAAGTTTGAGGGAATGGCTACAAATCATGTTCATGTTGTCATTGTTATCTGTACTACTCCATCCGTCAAAAAGTTTTAGACTCTTTCTGGAGTTCTAACTTTTAAGGAAGAAATATTATTGTACTATTGTGCAAACGCAATTGTACAATCTTACCCTTTTTGTGTACTTTGACTAGAACTTCAAGATTTGAATTTAAAATTTTGTGCCCAAAAGAAAAGGGTAAAATGAGAAGTTTACCGTATTCTGCTTTTGACTTTTCAAAATGGACAAATTATATGCGACAACAAAAAAGTATGAAAGTGTAACATTTTCGAGATGGAGAGAGTAATAGCAAATGACAGTTTAGAATTTGTGTTACTCATGTTTTTTTAATGTCGTTCGACATCGATCCCACTAACTTGTGTGATTTTGAAGCGATGGAAGAGACAAATCCTCTCTCATCAGTATCCTTTTGCAACTTGAACCCATGACATTCTGACAGTCAACAATGGCAGCGCTAGGATTTTTTTGGAAGAGTCCAAACTATTAAATATAAATATTTATTGACATTCATTACTTTTTCATGTATCATAGTGCAAATTGTCCTGTCTTTTTCCTGGTAACCGGAACACTACCCACGTAAGTTTGACTTTTTTTTTTTAGGAAATGATTAAGAAAAATTGGTAGAGATCAAAAGGTGAAATTATTTTAGTTTAAATGCATTTTGTTGGACTTAACTTAAATTTGAGAATTTTGTCTTTATTTTAATTATTTTTGCATTTTATAGTTTTGTGCCAAATTTTTTTGAGTTATTGATTTGTCTGAACGAGAGAAATTGAAAAAGTAAAATTTTGGCACTTTTATCCAAGTATTTTGAGAAATAATCACTTTTGACATTTTTGCGCTAAAAAATGGTTATTTCTCGAAATTCTTGGGTAAAAGTAAAAAAAAATTACTTTTCCGATTCCTCTTATCGAGGCGAATCAATAATCCACAAAAGTTTGGCGCAAAACTAATAAATGTAAAAAAAAAATTAAAATAAAGACAAATTTTAAATTTAAGTTCAATTTAAGTTAAGTCCACAAGAACGCAGCCTTTAAATACCAAACTGAGTTTCATTAAAAAATTTAGAGACAACTTTCTTAAAGATACCCTAGTATTTAAATATGCTTAAATTTTGTTAAAAAGTCATACTACAACAATGGGGTGTCGGGCTCCCCCAATCCCGCTGGCCCCAACACACCTCCACCAGTACATACACCTACTTCCCAAAAATCATTGTCTCTGTGAAAGAAATCTAAAACATAAAAAATTATGATCAAAATCTTTAAAAAAATTCACTAAAACCAAAAGTAATCCAAAACAAACAGACTATTTGGATCATTTTCCTCTTTATTTTAAAAAAAATTAGTTTGGTTCATTTTTTTTTTCCTAATTTCTTTTGTCAAAACGAACCTATAATTCACAAAGATATTGAAGCAAAACTAACGAATGCAAAAAAAAAAAAAAAAAAATGAATAAAGAAAGTAATCTAGTTTAAATGATTAGGCCAAAGCCCCCTAAATTTGTTTCCAGAAGGCGGTGAGTGCAATACATCGCCGCCAATGTGTACATATGCACATGCAATTTTCATATTTCGATGAAGAAAATGTAAATTTTGTGTTTTCAATTTTTTTTTTGTTTATTTATTTTCTTATGCTTCCATTTAAAAAAATCGAAACAGGTTGTGGATTTGCATCAAACGAGAAATACATGTTTGGGTGGTTCAGCATGAAGCTCAAGCTGGTTGGAGGTGACTCTGCTGGTGTAGTCACAGCTTATTATGTAAGACCTTAATTTTACGCATGAAACTGCCAAATTTAACCTTGCAGATTTATCATTAATCTTTTTCTGTACTCCTAAGATTTATCGTTAATCTTTTGTAAGTAATGCAACTTAATTAATAATTATCAATGGCTAAAACTGCGAAAATTGTTGCCCAGATGTGCTCGGATGATAATACCGGGGCAACGAGAGATGAGGTAGATTATGAGTTCTTGGGGAACACAACAGGGCAACCGTACCTAATACAGACCAATGTTTACAAGAACGGAACCGGTGGCCGGGAGGTGAGGCACCAGCTTTGGTTTGATCCAACTGCAGATTTCCACTCGTATTCTATCCTTTGGAACGACCACCAGATTGTGTAAGTCTCTCTCTTCATTTTTAAGCTTCCGAGCTAAATGTTACATGGACCTGAGTATGGGTACTGGGTCTGAGCGTCGGACTTGTCTAATTCTCATGTGAAGCACATGCATGCCAAAGGTGGCGATGTGATTGCACGCGCGTGTATATTCCATCGGTGATATACGCATCATGTGGTAAAACACATCATCGCTCACGTATACATGATCTAAGATAGAAGTGATCAGCGCACACATATATAGTAAAACAAGTTCTAACAAAAACGAATTCGTAATCTAAGTTTAAGTTTGACAAAGCACCAAGATTTATGGCAGGAATCTAGGGTCAACCAGTAAATAAGCCACACACATGCCTTTGTTCATAGCCCATCAATGTTGGTCAACTTGAGAGGCCCGGCCCGTTGAACTACTGAGCTTGTGCGAGGTGGTGGCCTGGTGGGTTTATGCCCAGATCAGGCCATTTTGGACTAAGTAATTAGGGGTACATCCTAGGCGGTAGCCTAGTGGGCTTATGCCCAGGGTCAGGCCTATGTTTCTGGCTAACTAGAATATCTAATTTAGATGGATATCCCCAGAAATTCAAACAAATTAACGAGAACTACCAATTTAGATATATAAGTGGCTCTTTGAAGGTTTATCCAAAAAAAAAAGTGGCTCTTTGAAAGGAAAAAAGGAACCCGGCCAAGGATTGAGCTAGAATGATAAGTGGGAGAAGTTACCTTTCCTAGTCCTTTCTTGTTTGATTGAGTCATGTCGTATATGCCTACCACCATCCCACCACAATGGTGAAACATTGTGTTGCTAAAACCACATGAGAAATTCTGTGTGTTGTTTTGAAATCTTCCATTGAATCACTTCGTAAATCCAAACAGGTTCGTTGTCGACAACGTTGCAATAAGGGTGTACAAGAACGCAAACTACACCAACAACTTCTTCCCCAACACGCAGCCCATGTACATCTTCTCGAGCATCTGGAACGCGGACTCGTGGGCCACGGACGGCGGCCTCGTCCACACAAACTGGTCCTACGCCCCGTTCGTTTCCTCCTACACGGCTTTCACCGCCGACGCTTGCCTGTGGGTGGACCCGTATCCTGCTTGTATCAACACCACCTCGCAAAACTGGTGGGATCAATACGGCGCCTGGCACCTTTCCGAAGACCAGCTATTGGACTACGGTTGGGTTCAGAGGAACCTTCTAGTTTATGACTACTGCGACGATACGGTAAGGTACCCTATATTGCCTGAGGAGTGTTCGCTCGATCCATATAGCTGATGATCGAGAGGAAGAAGGCGAGGGGATGATTCTTTTCTGCTTTTTTACATTTAGATTCTTCTGTTTATTGTTTTATGAAATCGGAACTCAATATTTACGTATGCTGCCTATATTTTCACCTATTAGAGTGATAGTAATGCTTTCCCTTTTTTAATGAGGGTGAACAATAACGTTCTCTATTGGACTAAATTCTTGTATTCGATTTTTTGACTAATTTTCCCCGTGACGTTCATCGAAATGTTGCAATGTAACCGGCAAATGTTTGCGATCTGAATTAACGTGGATTATGAAAAGGTTTTCACCTATTAGAGTGATGGTAACGCTCTCCCTTTTTTAATGAGGGTGAACAATAACGTTCTCTATTGGACTAAATTCTTGTATTCGATTTTTTGACTAATTTTCCCCGTGACGTTCATCGAAATGTTGCAATGTAACCGGCAAATGTTTGCGATCTGAATTAACGTGGATTATGAAAAGGTACGACAAAAGAACGATATGATCGAAACACACCTGTTTAAAACCGCAATGCTCAACTAATCTATCTAATTGGGCTAATTCCTTTTTTTTTTTTTCCAATATTGTATAAATCAGCGGGGGGTTAGCGGGAAGTCCATAGTGGGTTTCAGAGGATATTCTTGCCTGAATCCTAAACGCACACGACGGGGCTCGAACTTGACATCCCACATGAGGAGGTCCAGGATATGTCAACTGAATTAGAACACAATGGTCAGTTCAAGTTCTCTTACGTGAGTGTAAAATCGTCCATGTTCTCATCGCAATAATTTTCCTACCTGCTTAGTAGTTTACACTCGTCTTCATATATTGCCCAAATTTAAGGTTTGTTTGGAACTTGAGAAAAAGAAGGGAAGAAAAGGGGAAAATAAAAAAAATTATATCTCGATACTATTTGGTTTGAGATGAGACAGAGGAGAAATTTACATAACACATTATCGTGGTAAAATTTCCTTCACATGTTTCTCATATTTTCCTTCATAACTAAATTTTTCTTCCCTTCTCTCATTTTTCACAAGTTCCAAATAGACCATTAATGAGATGAAGACTCTATTCTTGTAAATTTTTTTTCTTCTTCGTTTTTTGTGTTTTGTTCGTCTTTTCTAAATTTTTGTTTGACTCATGTGATATTTTTTACATTAATCATCTGTCTCGATGAGGAGTCCAAAAAGTGCAAAAATATGACCGAAAGCAAAAAAAAAAAGTCACTAAAGACAAAAAAAAAAAAGGTATCAAATGGCTATTTTATTTGTCTAAAATGTTGTTTTATTTGAATTTTTCACCATCGGCTCATTTTTTTTCCCGATTCATCTTGTGAAGATGAACGATAAACTCCAAAAATTAAGACGAAAAGCTAAACAAAAAATTATGAAAAATAAAAAAATACCTAAATAAATTAATTTCAATCTTGTAATTTTACAAGAACATGCCCGAAGTCTCGTGCACATTGCAGTTTATGTCCATAATTTGGACATATGTTAGTCGTTGGGCTATATATGGCAAATCAGGTAATTGGGGACGAAATAAGTTCAACTGATAGTGCAGGAATAAGCTGAAAAAATTGAAATGGTTTAGCGAATAAAAGTGCGATTAACATACTTTAAGCATTATTTGGCCTAATTTTTTTATTGAATTATGTTGTCTTTAGTCTAGTAATATTTTTCTTTGATTAGTTCTTTTGTTAAATTCTTATAGATTATTGATTCTTCTCAATAAATTTTTTTAGAAAAGTACAAAAATATGAACCAAACTTTAAAAAAAATCAGAAAAACAAATATTTCCAAAATAAATATCTAATTTATATTATTTTTTTTACTTTCGTCAACTTTTTTGACATTCTAGTTATAATTTGTAAATTTTATCATTCATTTCATTGGGACAAACAAAAAAATCCAAAAAGAACTGAACTTTAGATACTAACAAAAGCATTTTATTTTTTCATAAAAATTCATATTTTATGTAACGACCCTGATTTTTGGTAAATAAAAATTTCGTTAAATATTTAAATTTTATTTTAATTACTTGGATTTGCTACTAAAAATTTCTTTTTAATTTTTATAATCCGTCATAATTAGATTTGAGACTTATAAAATTATATATTTTCGCACCGAACAATCTAGTCATTTTCTAAAGACAAGTATACTTGTAGAAGCACTTGTACTTTTTTCTAATGAGTTAAATAAAATCTTTAAATCATATTTATTGGCTAGAAATCCTACTTGGAAGTAAGGTTAGTTTCTAACCGATTAGTTTGAGAAATCGAACTACCAATCCACCTAGTTACAATTTTCTAACCCTAGATGGACCTTTTGACCATCTTTGAGCCTTATTGTCACGACCCTGACCCGCCCCTTGAGATCGTAATCATGACAAATGCCAGTGATTTCTCACTAAGGCCAAATCACAAATCAAATATCATCCAAGCAAGCGATGATCAAAAGGGGCTAAACATAACAGCGGAAGCAAAAGTTAACTTTTATTGATAACAAACCAAAGTCTTACATAGGTTTACAAACCAAAAGGATAAACCTCTCAGAGCTGTGCTTACCTACAAATTTACAAACTAAACAAATCATACACAAAACTAAGTGATCATGAAGTATAACTTTCTTTTCTAAATATACAACACATCTCAAAAGTAAACACTCTGCCACACTACGCGTCGCTTCCTGAAAGGTGGAAAAGAAAATACATAAGCCAAAGCTCGTGTGAATGATTAATACTTAACTCACATGCCTTCCATGGACAATGCAAAATAATTTGATAATTTTTCAAAACAAAGAACTCAAAATCATAAGCCAAATATAATGCACATTCCGCTATTCAAATTTCAAAAGCTACCAGGCGTCCCCGGTAGTGGATAAGCCAGACGTCTACGCATTATCCCAAAACACATACCAACCTCAAACACCCTTGCTAGCCATTAAGCCGTCCCCTAGCAAGACCGGACGTTGGGAATGCCATTAAATAGATTCGCAAATATTTTACAAATAGGTCCACCTTTCATTGGTATCCATGGAGTACACAATTCATAAAATTTGTTCAAATAAGTTCGTTAAAGAAAACAAGTTCAAAATCATGTAATTCAAGTATTAAATCACTCACCTCGATCCACGTGACGACTCGAACTTCCTAAAACATTCAATCAAATGGAAACATGTTTAGACAATACTCAATGATTCTATTTATGCTCAATACAATGCCCTAATAGCGTTTAAGTTCAATTCAATCCAAATAAATCATATTCCCTTTCATCTTAAACCCAAAAATATTGAAACCAACGCCAAAAGATCACAAACTTACCAATCTTTAAAACCTATAAGGACCCATAACCAATAGGGTCGTTTAACCATAGCTAAACAATGAAAAACGCTGCTCAGTGAGCTGCCCAGATTTTCAGATTACAAGGCAATCTTCTAAAAATCACTATAAATCGAGTTCTTAATATTTTTGAGTGATTCCAATCTCAATAGTTGCGCGATTGAACGAAGCTTATAAGTCACGAAGGAACTCTTGTCAAATCCGCACCCCAAGGGTGGTTAAACAGGGGTTTACCGAGGCTACACGAATCTGTCACGCAGCATGACAGATTGACACGCCTCCACTCAAATGATCATAACTTTCCGTATACTAAGAGTTTTAAGACGATTCCAGTGGCAAATGAAAGCTAACTTTAAGACCTTCGAACCGATACATAGTTTGCATAAAATGGATATCAGACGAGGAAGTTATGGCCATCCGAAGTGGGCTGAAACCCAGAAAACGAGACAGATTGCAGATCAGTATTCTAAAAACCACCAGAAATTCAATTCTCAACGGTTTCGGGTGATTCCAGCAGCATTAGAACGGGCTTTAAGTCTACTCTATTTCCTATGAAGGAACCAAAATTCAATTCCGAGTTTAAGACAATGAAAATCCCATAAACAGTGACCCATTTTCTGCAGAATTCCAGAAATGGAAAGAACAACCTCAAACAACGAAACAAGACACGATCTAGGTACATAAACACCATATAAACGCATAGCAAGAGTAAGAAATCCCTACCTCATGGTTTTGAGCAAAACCCGAACCTTTGACCAAGTCAACCAAACTCCCATGTGGTCCGATCATGATTTTTCTTGGATATTCGGAAAGCCCGTGCTCCATAGAATAACTTTAATTCTCGGACTTTGTTCGGAATCACGCTCTAAGTAGATGAAATCGAGGAGAGAAGTGGAGGGAGAGTTTCGGAGGGAGAGAGCCGAGAGAAAGAAAGAAAAAAAAGGAAAAGGGGAAAAAATGGTGTTTTCCCTGTACGCCCATATACATATACATATATACTTATCACACTTTCACCCCTGCACTTGCAATTATGTCACATTGATCCCCTAATCTTATAACCATGCCTTTATTCAAATTTCCACAATTTACGTCATTACTCAATAATTTTAATATTTCTTAAAAAAAAATACGGCCCTAAAATACGGGTTTCTACACTTATGGACACCTCTCAACCCTAGTTGAACCTTTTAGACCTATAGAGATAATCATTATTACTTCATGTTTAGTCATTTCAACTTTACCTAGCATCATTACTTACCCTACCCATTGGATAGTATTTGCTAGGAAAAACTTTACCCATTGGTTAATAAAATCTAGACTTGCCAAGGTTGACAAGACTATTCAAGCCCGTACCCACCTCTTTTATTCTTTATCCATTGAGTAATAGGAACTAGGAAAACTATGATCCATTGGATAATAGCATGACTTGACTACCCATCATTGTACTTTAGACTTGTCATGTCATGAATAGTGTGACATGATTACGTATCCAGTGGATAATAAAACCTAGGAAAGTAAATGACCATTAGTTAAAGCCATGACATCATAGTACCTTTGACTTGTCATGTCATGAATAGTATGACATGATTGTTTATCCATTGGGTAATAGAAAGTAGAAAAATTATTACCCATTAGTTCATGAGGTAATTAGAAGTATATGTATCACTGTACTTATCCCAACCCATATGCCAGTGTACTTTCCCCAAACTTATAGGACACTATGCTTTCCCCAAATCTATGTGTTGTCTTATCTAGAATAATCTTAATGTCACCATGATCGTTTACCCATTGGTTAATAATTTGGAGGGTACTTATTGCCCGTTGGTCCATAGAATTACCTTTGGAAGCTTGCCTTCATCATTAC
Organism: Rhododendron vialii; assembly: GCF_030253575.1. Lineage (NCBI taxonomy): Eukaryota > Viridiplantae > Streptophyta > Magnoliopsida > Ericales > Ericaceae > Rhododendron > Rhododendron vialii. Next base: position 17,217,502 of record NC_080558.1, read on the forward strand.
CTCTCCCTAGCCTTAAAAGCGTATTTGGACCTAACCATGTTTAGTCATTTCTAACCCTAATCATATCCAATATCCCTTTGACCATTGGTCAATAAAAGTTAGGGAGAATATTATCCATTGGACAATAGATATTAGGCATGCCAATGAATGGATGTACTTGACAAGACTAGTCATACCATAGGAGTAATCATTTTTATTCCCATGTTTAGTCATTTCAAGCCATAATTTTCACCAATGATCTTTTACCCATTAGTCCATAAATGTTAGGGAAAATATTATCCCTTGGACAATAGATTCCCATGACTAGTCATTTCAAAATTATTACCAATATTCTTTGTCCATTGGACGATAAATGTTAGGAAAAATATTATCCCTTGGACAATAGATTCCCATGACTAGTCATTTCAAAATTATTACCAATATTCTTTGTCCATTGGACGATAAATGTTAGGGAAAATATTACCCCTTGGACAATAGATTCCCATGACTAGTCATATCAAATTATTATCAATATTCCTTTGTCCATTGGACAATAATTGCTAGGGAAATTTGTACCCCTTGAGTAATAGCCAAGACTTTGGCTATAAATAGCCCTCCCATACTTCATTTCAACTCACACCAATCCTTCCTCCACCTTCTCTCTAGAAAACTTAAGAGTTCTTGCTTGTTCTTGCTTAGTTCTTCTTTGTTCTTGAGGTTCTTCCTAAGTTCTTCAAGAAACTCATCCTAGGACACCACAAAACTGCCACTCAACCACCCTTTTGATCCAAAAAGTTAGGTAGTGTAGTCAAGAACTAGTTTTGAGAGAAATCCTTTCTCTTTCGAAGCTACCGTAAGCATTCCGTAGGAAGTTACTCCGCCCGATCATCGATGTACTCTCCGTAGCCGGCCTACCGCCAAGAAGAAAGGTAGAGTCCCTCGTCCACTAACTCAACGTATAGCATAGAACCGTATGTTAAAAAGTATATAAGGTTATCTGTTGACTGTTAAAGTTATCTGTCATAAGTATATAAGGTTATTTGTTGCCTGAAATGTTAGAATTTCATGAAATACTTGAATGGAGTTTTCTTTAAAAAGATGAAAAGGAAGGGGAATATGTTGAATTAATCAACTTGTTACTCGAAATAAACATATGTTGCTTAGAATTTCTCAAAAGAAAGAAAGAATGGTTTTCGAAGGATAGAATTTGACACTTGAATAGAAGTATTGGTATTTTGATCTTTAGGATAGTTATGAGCATGATTATTAATATAGAATTGGATGATCTTGCTAGTTTAGTTTCAAGATTACAATGAATGATTTATGTTTGTAAAAAGTCCTACCGCAAGTCTATGCATGGGAACGAGACACGAAAATCGAGAAAATAGAAACATGACACCTAAGGTGTGGTTAACAAGAAAAATGTGTTTCGAAGGAGGAAATATTTTGAAACTACATAATGACCAATTTTTGTGGCATTATGTGAGTTGTGGGTGTGTGTGTGTGCCAATGGGAACCCGGAGCGGCAGAACCATTGTGCGGATACCCGGGAACCCGGAGCGGCGGAACCGAGGTAGGGTGTGTGGCTTGGTTACCGCGGAGAGGTGCCAATTCAATTGTGTGCCAATGGAAACCCGGAGCGGCGGAACCATTGTGCGGATACCCGGGAACCCAGAGCGGCGGAACCGAGGTAGGGTGTGTGGCTTGGTTACCGCGGAGAGGTGCCAATGCAATTGTGTGTCAATGGGAACCCGGAGCGGCGGAACCATTGTGCGGATATTCGGGAACCCGGAGCGGCGGAACCGAGGTTGGGTGTGTTAAACACAAAAATGATATTTTTGGAAATGTTGATTTGGACAAAGAAAAGTAAAAATGGTGACACAGTCTACGATGAGTCGCGTAGGAGAAACACAGAAAGACATGGATACCAACGATACTTGAATAATGAATGTGGATGTGTGATTGTTACTATTTGTCATATATGATTTACTGTTTGTAAGTTATGAGTTAGTGGGTAGGGTTTATTCTATTGAGCTTTTGTAAACTCACGGTGTTACCTTTGGTGACCCTGACATATTATATTGGTGGCGACGCCGGTATAATGTGTCAGACCTCATAAATGAACAGGGTAAACACTATACCTTGGAAGCTTTCGGAGCCGAGGAGCTTGCTAGGATGGAAGAAGAGGCGGAACAGTAGATAGGCCCTAGTTACCTCTCCCTTTTGTAATAAAGAGTACTTTTGAAGGGTTTATAATGTAATATTGAGCCAGACTCTACTTAGTTTATTAATGAAATTTTCCTTTTAACGTTCCCAAAATTAGGGGCATTACATTTTAGTAGTAAAAAAAGAAGGAAATTGATATCCACACTTCCTATTTCTCCACCTAAACACTTTTTTTTTGTCTATATTAGGGTGAAGTTACTGAAATGCCCCTGTACTCTCAAATCCACAATATTCAAGCTTCAAGTAATGGCATCTTATAGGGGCATTTTAGTAATTTCACCCTAATAGAGAAAGAAAAAGAATTGTAAGTGGAGAAATGGGGAGTGTGGATATCAAATTTCAAAAAGAATACTGTACTATAAAGTAATTAACAAAAAATAGAAAGTCTAACTGCACAACAATTGTGCATAGATTACAGTATGAGGCCCATTCTAGGTCCCTACACAAATAATCCGAGTTCTTCATTAAATATAAAATATGTTTCAATCTAATATCTGTAGTTGGTCGAACAAATCATCTAATTTTTCATTCAGAATAATAAAAAGTTGGATGATTGAATCGAACATCTATGTGTATAGGATTGAACTGATTTTTTTGCAAAAACACTCAAAAATTGTTCTTATTTTACTAAATCTTCGATAACTTGTGCGCGATTCTTAATGGGCTCCACACCATAATCATGCACAAAATTTATGGGGTAGCACCGTTCAAAAAAACATGGGTAAATTTCACTTACCTCTCCTAAGGTTTTTGATAATGACAGACACCTCTCCTCACATTTCTGAAATTGCACTTACATCCCCTGTCAGGCTTTTCGGGCTAACAGACGTTAACAGAGTGCGTGAATGTACAATTTTACCCTTTTGTTGACCTCCCCTATGGTTTCTAACAATTGCAGGTACTTCCCCTAGGTCTCACTTTGCTATATAATTTAAACTATAATTTAATTAAGATATTGGAGTTAATGCAATAGTTATCTAGTCTAGAATTTAAAAAATGAAAGTTTTCTTCATCTTATCTCTAAATTTCTTGTGAAAACAAACTTTAAAATTACTAATTTTTTGCCTATTTTCAAAGATTTAAATATTTAGTTTTAGATTTCTAGCTTCATTGAAGTTGTGAAAATTTAATTCCAGCAAAATTCTAAAGGTATTTGTATTGAGAACCCATTACCTTTTTTTTCCAATTATAATTTTGTTGCTTTATAAATTAAATTAAATTTTATAAGAATATCCTATCATAAATATCATTATCGAAAAAAACATATGAGTAAATCTTGTAGCCATAAGGTCCTTTTATGAAAAATAGAAGATTAATTTTGACCAAAAAAAAAATTTGACATGTGTACTGTTAATTTAAACCGACCTCAATTAGCAACTATATTCTATATATCATAGAATTTTTTAATACCATGAAACTTTCAAACTTTTAATCACAAATTTGTTTTACAAGATCCAAAAGTTCAGAAAAAATTCGGTTTGAGAAAAAATATGGTTTGGCTAAGAAACTGTGTAAAAGTTTTAGCCAAAATATGCCTTTTTACTTCAATCAATTTTTTCCCAGTTTGGATGACATGTAACCTTAATTTAAAATCATGTCTTTTAGAAATTTTTGTTATTCTTTGCAAAAATAATAAAAATTGAAGCTTTATGTAATTTCTTTGTAGTGCTTACGTAGCGTTTGTCTTCAAATAAATTCAAAATCTTTTTCAATCACCGTAGAAAAAAATACTTCTACATGCATATTTAAAACCAAATGTATATATGTAATCGAAAAGTTCCAAAAAGAAGTCGGTTGGAGAAAAAACATATTTTGACTAAAACTTTTAACATAATAATTTTGGTATAAAGATGCATGGTGTAGGGTTGGGGAAAAAAGTTTATCTTAATTTAAAGCCATATTGCTTTAAGAAAATTTTGTTATTCTATGCAAAAAAAAAAAAAAAGACTTTTGAAGTTTCATGATAAATGATAGGGTTGGGGAAAAAAGTTTACCTTAATTTAAAGCCATATTGTTTTTAAAAATTTTTGTTATTCTATGCAAAAAAAAAATAAATAAATATGACATTTGAAGTTTCATGATAAAGAAAAGAAATTGTAATTGCTTTGTATTTATGCCTACATTTGCATTTGACTTCAAAAAAGTCAAAAGTTGTTTCAAGTTTCCTAAAAAAAAATTGAGGAAAGAAATTGTAACTTAATCTCTATATTTATGCCTAATATGCATTTGACTTCAAAAAATCAAATGTGTTTTCAAAGTTTTGTAAAATAAATGCTTATAAACACAAATTTAAAATCAATGTATATATGTGTTTAATTTTGAAGATACACATGAATGTGAGATAAGTTTAATAACTTAATCTCTTTTAAATAGTTTTAATTAGGAACATTAATGTCTTTTAAATTGAGTCTAGAAGGGAATTCATTTCACAAAATCATTCTAAAAGGGTAAATTTTTAAAACGTGAGGGGAGCTTTCTTTCTTTATCAGAAACCTCAGGGAGGTAAGTGAAATTTACCCAAAAAAACATTTATAAAAACCCGGAAAAACCCACATTCGATCGAGAGAGAGACTCCAGAGAGAGAGAGAGAGCGCGGATTGTATCAGGGCAGAGGAATGGTGTGTGAAAAGTGTAAGTTCGTCCTCCTCCTCCTCCTTTCCTACGAATCTAGTGCATACATGTAGATATATATGAGGCATATATGTATACACGCAGTTATGGGTGTATTTCTGAACAATTTGCTATTAATTGTTGCAGGTGAGAAGAAATTGGGGAAGGTGATTGTGCCCGACAAGTGGAAGGAAGGGGCCAGCAACACCACCGAAGGCGGCGGCCGTAAGATCAACGAGAACAAACTCCTCTCCAAGAAAAACAGGTCCCCTATTCCTCTCCCTCTCTCTCTAAAATCACTTTTCCATTATCAATTAAGGGTTTTCTTGACTAAAAATACAAGTTTAGACATTCTTTGCGATTTTAATTTTTGTTCAATTAACGTTGTATGCAAGAAACTACTCCAGTTCGTGCTCGTTGGCCCTGTCTGACTGAACCCTAGTTTCGGTAGAGAATCTCCAGCCCTATATAACTAAACCCTAGTTTAGCTGTCTCTTTTTGTTGTACTTTTTGTTCAATCAAGGTTGTATGCAAGAAAGTACTCCAATTTAAACTTCTTTTTGGGTAAATACTAATACTCCAATTTAAACTCGTTAGCCCTGTCTAACTCAACCCTAGTGTAGCTATGTTTTGCGATTATACCTTTTGTTCAATCAAGGTTGTATGGAAGAAGCGACTCAAATTTAACCTCGTTAGCCCTGTCTAACTAAACCCTAGTTTCAGTAGACAATCTCCAGCCATGTATAACTAGAGGCTAATTTAGCTATGTTTTGCGGTTATACTTTTTGTTCTATCAAGGTTGTATGCGGAAAGCTACTCCAGTTTGTTCATGTTAGCCCTATCTGACTAAACCCTAGTTTTTTCATGATAAAATAATAAGCTCTTTCTGACCTATATTCAGATAATGTGATGTGAGTACAGTTATGTACATATTGTCAAGATTTTTGTATAGTGGGTATGTAGAAGTAGAACCATGTAATGCTCGAGTTAAGGACCTTAGGACTCGCACGAATTAGGTGTTTTAGCAGGGTCAAAATAGTTACACAGATCAAAAAGTGTGATTTATTTGTATATTGCAATAGGCTATATAAAATAGTGTTCTAACCAACATGCTTTTGTTTTGGAAAATTTAAGAACTTGTAGCTTTTGAGTGTGGTGGTTGATGCTTTCTGTTTTAACCGTCTAAATTTGGTACCATTGTATCTTAGACATTGGCAGATCCTTTTTCACCTAAATATGTGAACATAGCATTGGGCAACCTTCGTATTTTATGTCAATTGAACCTTGCCCTTGCATAGCCAATAGCTGGTGCCAATAGGCAAGAACCAAAATTCTTAAAGGCTAGTACCACCCGTGACCACTGTTATTGGAAGTTTTCCCTTTTTCTTGATTGGACAAAGTAATGGGAAATGTTTTTGTTTTCTCAAGTTAAGCGAGTTACAGATCATAAAAACAGTCAATTGCTGTTTTTCTCTGATATGGTGGGTTTTCTTGGAACGATTGGACTATTATTGCAATCATAATGAGCACACACCACCTAATTAGGTTGCTTAAGATCCCCCCTGGACCATCTCCTATCTACTTGACAATTATGCTTTTGGTTCGTGCAGTGTTTTGCCCAAAGGGTAATATACCATGAGTTTTTCTCACCTAGGCTCAACTAGTTTGATGATAGCTTTCTAGAGCAATATTATCTGTCTCATTTTAGCAGGGCAATTTCGTCGAACTATTAGACTTTATGAATAAGGTTTCTGACCTGGAAAGTTTTCTGGACAGCATGTCTTCCTTCTTCAGAAGGGGATGTTTAGTGGTATATTTCCCACCACATTCAGTACTGGTACAAAAAGGAATGGATGTGGATTACCATGGGCATCGACTTTGGACAAACGATACTGATGGTAAGGGGTTGGGCCCACTTTACCCCTCATACACCTCCATAAATGGAGGATTTGCGTCTGGGCCTGTATTATTCGATAATGCCCTGTCCGATATCTCTCCACATACACGGACTCTGGTCTTCTTTGTGTGCATTTCATTGATTCGGAATCTGATTTCTTCCCAATAGTTTCGAGGTTGAGACTTGTTTATTGGCCTTGGCCTTTGAGTTTTTGGGTGTGAAATAGAGGGCAATCACTTGGTGCAAAAAAGAGGCCAAAAGTCAGGTCTGTATCAAATTTATGTCCCACAGACCTTAGTTAATGACAACTATCGTCACACTACTTTAGATGGATGTAGTTATTGTTACCTACAAAAGCTTACTCTTTATTTTTACTACTTGATGTGTTTCCACTTAAGAAGTATGGACATGGACACAGTACTGGTATGGGTACAGACACGTGATACAAACAGCAGGGACCATGGTAAAAGTAAAAAACGCATATACTTTACATTTTTTAAATTGTAATTAATGAGCATACCAGATCCACAAACACTCAAGCTATTGGAAACCAACACTAACTTTAGCACAAAAATAAAAACTCTCTGCTTCTACATAATTAAAATATGATCGATAAAAGGGAGCCATGCGGTACAAGTTATAGGTTTGCTGTAAAATTTTACCCTTGAAATTAGTTTTTTACATTTTGAAGTGACACCAACCCATGTCCCAACACCTCGCTTGGGACGCGTGTGACCTCAACATGTCTCAGATGTGTCCCATGCTAAAATTTGTTATACATAGTTGGACACGCAAGTTGACGTGTCCCATATGTCTCCCCACGTGTTCCCGGAGTGTTGGTGTGTCCGACACGGATAAGGCTTCTTCTTAGAGGTGTAGGTGCTTCATAGGTCCGTGTCTTAATGCATTCTACAATATCTCTTAACATGCACGACTCTTTTTTCCATTCGAAGAATTGCAGTGATTCAGAAATCGATTGCTTTGCAGATGGACTCCTTATGGAACTACCAAGTGCATCATCTGCAAGCAGCAAGTACACCAAGATGGCAAGTACTGTCACACTTGTGCTTACTCTAAAGGTAGCAACTTCAGATTTTGAGCTAATTTTAGAACAATCTATTGGCTATTTCGCTCATATGTGTTACTTTTGTGGAATTATCTGACATGCTTTGTGTTGTGCAGGCGTATGTGCAATGTGTGGTAAGCAAGTGCTGGACACCAAGTTTTACAAACAAAGCAATGTATGATATGGAGAAAATCACTTTGTTCTACTTTAGTCTTGTGTTACTCCTTGGTAAGTGTTTCTGTAGCATATTTGGTCTCTATGCCAATGTTGTAGAATTGATTATTGGCATAAATACTAACCATTTTGTTATGTACTTGAATGGTGACTCGATTTACTTGTGATCACTGATCAATCAATTGTGCTAGTTATAATTCTATTTGGTTTACCCATTCGTCATTGATCCTTTCTCAAATGATTTTTTTTTCTTTGTTGCTGGGACGGAACGCTATCCAGTAATTGCCTGCTTGTTAGTAGGTGAAGTAAAAGGTGTCAGAGGCTTTCCTGAGAGTTATATGAGGTTTAGGACATGTCCTAAGGCTTGAAAGGGTTTTTTTTTGTCTTGTGAACTTGGCATTTTATTGACACTTGATTGGTATCGGTTCCATGTGGTCTTTTGACCTAAGAGCCCTAGCAAGCTTATGATCTCTGGCGATTTCGTATTATGTTGATATATTTCCAAATTAGCTTTTGATTCAGCACTTGAGAGTTGAAAAAACCTGCTAAGATCAGAATTTCTGTGAGGAGAGGTGGAAAATGAGGAAGTGGTGTTTGAGAGTAACTTGTTTTTAATACCGGATGAAAGCTTTGGGCCGAGTTTCCCTAATTGTCTAAACAGGCTAATTGGACTAAATGGATTTCTTTGACTTCTCCTTTTTTAAATGACATAAATTCCAGCAACAAATCCAATTGCCATTTTGCCCTTGCTACAACAAAATAGGGTTTGGAGGTGAAATGAAATGGTCAAGTCTCCTCAAATGTGGGGTTCCTATGGAAGTTTGGTTCCTGGGTTGGTCAACTACATTTTGGAGGGAAAAATAATCCAAAGGTGGGGTTTTTATTTAAGGAAAACAACTTGGAGTTAAGGATCATTTGTTTATCAGGGTGGTTCCGGGAACACCTATAAAAACGTCTAAAAAAACATTCCAAATCTCTATTTCATAGTTTCCGATCAAATTTTTATGATTTGGACCGTTCAATGTGTGTAGAATGTGATTTTAAGGGTGCCCGTGAGAAATTAGCAAAAAATATGATCGGAAAGTGCTTGTTTTGAGCAATTTTTAATTGAACCGTTCATCAAATCTGAGCTAAAAACTGCTCAGATCAAGTTCTTTTCGGTCATTTTTTTTTGTTGATTTCTCACGGGTACTCTTAAAATCACATTGAGCGGCTCAGATCATCAAAATTTGATTGAAAACTATGAGATGCATTTTTAGATGTTTTTATAGGTATCCTCAGAACCGCCCCGTTTGTCTATATGTTTGGTTTTTTGGCTAGTTGTTTCTATCAAGGTAAAGAGAGAAAGGGATATGCACTGGACAGCTGACGATTAATGTGAGTTTGACCTAACTTTTTAGATGTTTTTTGGTCCGTCTTTTTGATTGCTTTCCCTAATCTTTACAACATTCGGGTCAAAATTATGTCATATTTTTCAAATATTTAGGTTAAATTTCAACAATTTTTTGAGGAAGTAGAGACGTATTGCATTCATAATAACAGACAAGTCCGAAGAACATTATCGCTCTAAAAATACAAGAAGAAACAACCGAAAAATAAGATCACAAAAAATGGAAAAAAAGAGAAAAATAAGATCACAAAAAATGGAAAAAAAGAAAAAGAGAGAAAGGAAAGAAACAGCAACACTAGTCGAAAACCCATGAGTCTATTTGACACTGGATTTTGAAAGAACCAGAACTACATCGAGTAGAAGTCCCAAGCCTGTCATTGGCGTCGCTGCAACAACTATTGGCGGAAATCCACCACCCCACCTCCATGAAGCCATCAGATGCTCAGCTCCAAATTCACCACAAATTGGTTGTTGTCAACCCAAAAATAGAGGGAGAGGAGAGATGTAGACTCTCAGTTGAAGGAGAGAGGTGATCCCAACCCAAATCCACAAAGAGAGAGAGAGAGGGGGACTCCCTCCTCCTCCTCTCTCTCTAGATCTCTCTTGACGCTTTTTTTTTTAATTTCCAAACAATTATGCACAGAAGAGCTTGACCATATGCATGGTTTCACGTCGGACCGGACCACAAGGATAATAACAATCGACTAATACCCAGAAACCTTGAACACGACACTAAAAACATATAGACAACTTGACATATAGAATTGATGGTTGCTCTCTTCGATATGCCAATAGCTGAATCAAGAACAGTCCCACTTCCCTCACCAAAATCACTGTATGTTTCCTTGAGCATGCAGATGCATTGCCAAGATGCCGGAATTTCATTCGCTCGTCGAGCATCTGGAATTCCAATACTTCTCGATTTCCTCTGCCGTTCTTCCCGGAATCCTCCCAGCAATTAAAGACCACCTGAATTACGATTTGGTCGCATTAGCATGTCGTACACATGATGTTGACGAGTCTTAAACATCTCAATAGAACACGTAATACAGAAAATAAGATGAACGACTAACCTCTCTCCTACCAAATTGTACATCCTAATGATGAGCGTTTCCTCATCTTCTGTGAATTCTTGTTTATTTTCCTTGCTACTTTCATCTGAAACAAACAGTACCATATCGTTATCGACTGTCAAAGCGAATGATTACTTCCTAAACCAAGTACGACAAAGAAAAGCATGTCATCGAGTCATATCAACTTGTTATCTGGAAAACAGTTGCATGAACCTCATAAAAACAAAAAAACAAAATTTACATGGGTTCAAACCTCACTAACTACAACTGATAATGTTGTCTTATGCCAAGCACAAAAATAAAAAGTACGGGCATAGACAAGGTAAAAATGGAAACAAGCCCTGCTAATTGGAATGCTTTTGTCCAAAAGTATGGGCATGGAAAAGATAACATACTGTGAAATTTTTTTTTTGGTAACTAACATACTGTGAAATTGAATGCTTTTGTTCAAAAACTAAGAACTTGAAAACAGTTAAATGCATGGAACAGGTTGGTATATATACCTCGGAAATCAACAACAGAAGTCTCATTAGAAGAAGAGTGTTCTGAGTCGGCCATTTGGAGAGAGAGACAGAGAGAGAGAATAAGTAACCAGTTGGAATTAACTGCACAAAGAGTATATGGTATATGGATAGTCTTCCTGTAGGACTGAGTAAATTGTTATATAGGCAAATGTAGGCTCCAAAGAAAGAAACAAACAATAACAAACTGGCCCAATTTCTCAGATTGAGAATGGATGGTGATCAGAGAAGTGAAGAATGGTAGCTGAAACAGGCACTGCTTTTCTCCCTGGTTTCTTGATAGTTAGTTGAATCAATGAGTTTTGGCTGGAAGGGGAAAATATTTTAATTGCCGTTACAGCTTCTTCTGTATAGGGACTACCCCATTGAAATCTCCTTCATTTGTGACTGATCTCAAGTACCAGTTTTTGGGCTGAAGAGATTCGATTGTTAAACCTGAAATTAGTTTTCCAAGCACATCTGAATTGAATTATGTATGTGTGTCGGGAAACTTCAAGGTTTGTGATTGTAAACGGGCCAAGACGAGCCGATTAGTAAGTTGTTCAAGCTTGGTATTGAAAACTTAATAATAATCTTCAAAAAAAACAGAAAAAAAAATGTTGAAGTAAGGTTTTTTGTTTTCCAGTCTAATTGTTGTTAATTTCAACTGTGCTTTAATTGAGCCTATCATGAACCTAGCAAAAGTAGCATTTACTATTTAGATAGTAGAAGTTTATCGAGTTCGATATTTAATCATTCAAGTTTAATTTGAAAACTGTACGAGTTTAAAAAATGTGTTCAATTCTTATTTTTTAAAATTACAACCGGCTGATTCAAGACAAGTTTTTCGCAAACTAAATACAAGTCGAATTCGAGTAGGTTGGCTCGTTTAACCACCATTCTTGAAGCTACAATTAACAGGAGGCATAGCTTATCCGAATGTGCCAAAGAAATATCATGCTACATAGTACTGATACTCATGGTACTCAGAGCCGGCTTAGAAGGGAAGCCAATAATGTCTGAAGAGGACCCCAGAATATACAGTTTATAGTTTTAAATAATAAGGAGTTCCAATTGCCTTCAAGTAACATCTTCTTAACGGTGTGACAACTTAATTAAGTTTTTTTTGATGCTTGAGGAGCTGGGTTCGAATCTCCAACCCTTAACTCTTCCTCAAGTTCCTGCGACATTTCGTGGAAAGTTTCGTATGTGGAGATAGATCGCCTTGTATTAAAACTTCCGTTTCGGGCCCCAAATATTTTTAACCGGCAGTATGAAAGGAATAACAGTATAGGAAAGACCCCATATTTGTCGGGGGGTGAATGCCAAGTCTCTTTCAATGGGTTGGTGCTTGCTTTGCTAGGACCCATTAATGTGATGATCCAGTCACCATAAGGACAACCAATATCCTCTAGGATCTCGTATAACGAAAAGTCTACTGTCTCGACCAAATGAGATTCCGATCGGATTCCGACGCTCTGTCGGGCACATTCTAGCTATCGGACGACCGATCCGAGATATTTATACAAAAATATGGAGTGTTTGGATCGGATGCCATTGATTTTCGCGTGGGCCCACTCGATTTTTATTTTTAGAATTTTTGGACCACTCGGATCGGCCGTCCAGTGACCGAAGTGTGTCCGGCGAAGCATCGGGATCCCATTTGATCGGGAACTGTAGCAGCACTGTATAAGCACCACTGCTCATATAAAGCTTTGTCATCTTTCATGCCATTAATTTAATGCGAATGATTGGTGACATGTGGATTTTGATTTCTCACTTGGAGTACTAATGTACCTATCTATACCTATGTAAAAAGTGAAGTTGATTCTCTCACCCTTCGTCCATGGTGGAGGCGGAGGTTCGAGTTCTGCCGAAGGTGAATTTGGAGCTTAGGGCTATGGACAGCCTCTAGATCCCCTATCGATTAACATACTAGCTAGAACTCTGCTAAATTCTGATGTATACAATATTGACAAAAACAAACAGATTATATGTAATGTGGAGCCGAGGTTTAAGTCTTTGGGTGAAGCATATTCTTTAGAGTCCGTGGCACGGATTGAAGCCTTAACTTTGTTTTCGACATAGGTGCAATTGTATTCGCTAGCTGCAAACGTCTGTGTAGTGCCAAGTAGGGTTACAAATGAACCGAGCAGCTTGTGAACTCGGCTCGGCTTGTTAACGCTCGGCTGGTTTAGTAAACGCCGTTCGACAAAAGCTCGGCTAGTTAAGGGAGGATCGGCTCGATTAAAGAGACTCGTTTAGTGAATGACTTAGCTCGGCTCATTAAGGCTCGAACCGAACTGAAGCTCAAATTTTTGGCTCGTTTAGTAAACTAGCTGAGCTTGAGCTTGACAAAACTTGATTCGGTTCGACTCGGCTCATTTAGCCCCGTTGCTAAGGCAATATTCTCGGCGGACATGTGGAATAACTTATCTCCATATTTATTTTTGTGCAAAAATGTGTGTGTGTGTTGTGCTGGACTAGTGGTTGGAAATTGCCACTAAGAAGATGGAAACAGACAAAAGTCCAGTAACCATATGGTGCTAAAGAGTTTGTACTGTTCCCTTCCCCCTTGTCGTAGTTGTAATGGGCCCTTGCCTATTACTTCGTTACTGTTTCAATCTTTGAAAAAAAACACAACATAGTTTTCAAACAGTATTAGGTGCCTGTGCGCGCATGCATTTCGGCCGTCCAAACATTTTTTGGACAATCCAAATTTATTTGGGTAATTTTTTAGTATAAAATTACCAAAACACCCCCTCAAATCCAAACAAATCCGGGTCATCCAAAACACATTTGGATAGCCGAGATGCGCGCACGGGCACCAATGTGTGAGTGTTACAGGGAAATAATCAAGATAAGATTGAATGAAAAAGAGTTTTCCCTTTTCTATTAATGCAATCTAACTCAAAAGGTTCCACTTCTGGCTTTTGGGCATATACAATATGGCATTTTTTAAGTCATTATGTAACTTCATAGGCCCAGGGTGACTTATAATAATCAACCAGAAAACAATAAATTACTCCCTATGTTGGGCTGTTCTTTCCAATCATGTTTATCAGAAACAACAGTGTAGATTGTTTGTTTTACCAAACTCGAGTGGGTGAGAACTGCTATTTTCGAAACCATAGTGGTCTTGTTAAGTTACGGAATTCATTTGTGCACTCTTATGAATAACAGTGTTTACCTTACTTAAAACAAGTTAAAATCAACTTAAAGTTAGGGGTGCTAATCAAGCCAAACAAGTCAAACACAATATTGTTCAAGTTTGGCTTGAGCTTGAGATCTTTTTGGGACTAATTGTTCAAGCTTGGCTTGCGTTTGAAGTTTTGTGTCCGTGAGAAGCTTGGCTTTGCTTATGAAATATACAAGTCAATCTCGAGCTTCCAAGTATGAGCTTAGGCTCATGAAGTTTCGAGCTTTCAGGAAGAACAATTACCTAAAAAAACAAGCTACGTAGAGTTTAAATGAAAGAAGGAAAGATGAAGTATGTTACCACTTAATTACCTCTCTAATCTTTGCCGAGAAAACCCTAAGCTAGAATAATGTGATAGAAGCCCCAAATTGGCTCAATATCTCATTTGAATTGTTCCCTGAAAGAACCATATACGATTTAATTTAGCCCTAAATTTCCATATCTCACCTATGAGGTTTTCTTTTTGATGCAATAGTACTATATAAAACTTGTGACATATCCATATTGACTTTAACTCATATACCATATTTTGAAATATTTATTAACGTACCCCTATATGTTTATTATTTACAAAATGACTCCTTTGTTCACGAGCATATATCGAGCCAAACACCTGTATGTTCAAGCTTGGCTTGAATTCATAAACAAATGAAAAAATGTGATTGAGCTTGACATATATTTTTTATAAACAAGTTTGAACCAGCCAAAATTCGAGCCGAACTCTAGCTATTTGGTTCGTTTAGTAGCTCTACTTAAAGTTGAGAAATAACATTTGAAACCACTCAGGTTTGATAATTAAACGAAAAGACTCCATACTTGTAAAACAAACACAAGATTAGCTAAAATTTAAATTCCTTTACATAAGCTCGTGAAATTGGTATACTTCGGAAAAAAAGGATAGAAAAACCAACAAGTACCCTAATAGTAAATCGTACCTTGAGACTCTTGATAGGGGTGAAAGTAGAATAGAGAGTTTGATGTAATTAATGTATATTTGAAAATGTGAATAGTTAAAAATAGAGAAGGGATTTTTGATTTATACTTTAAAATAAAATTTGTTGAGGTTGACGCAGATACTCTTAGTTTTTATTTATTGCAAGTCCTAGCATTTCAACTCAATTACACTCCAATGGCCGAGTATTAAATTGTTCAAGATCCATTAATTGAATACTTAAACAAGCTCAAAACTTGTGCTCAAATATGATTGTTTATTAGATGAGCGATAATTCAACGATTTTACTTTGATTTATTTAACGGGATACTTCTAATGTTACTGATGAGTAGGTGACTACCTACTACCGTAGTACACAACATGTGGAGTATGCATGGTGGAAAGAGGAATACTACATGCACAATTTTGTTACACAATTGTGTCCAGAATTATTAGATCGATGCACATGACTCCACAAGCATCCAATGGTTCTGAACACAGTTGTATCTAGCATCGTGTGAAAAACCTGTGTTGCTAGACTTTTTCTAAAACTGATTTCCAAAAACAATAAGAAAACATTCGCCAATTTCTCCACTAATTCCCAAATGATACGAGAGAGAAAGAGATCCGTTTCTCAGGTGTAGGGGGATGAAAACAATTGATGCTTTCTGATCAACTGGATTGCAACGGCTTTCTCATGCCTCTTCACCGGAACCCTAATTCGTCGTCGGAACCCTAATCTGCAAAATAGACAGGGGGTGAGCGCACCTCTGCCTCTCGTGGCAAAGGCCCTCCGATGCCAAAGTTAGTATCACGTACTAGCAGTTTAAACCCTAATTATCAGTAGGAAAGCCAGAATGCAAAGTATTGCGTACCTTTTACCTCTAAGTTTATCTCTTATTTATAGATTTACGTATGCTTGCTGGCCAAGCATCCGTGTTGCCCTAGGATTCCTAACTCGTATAGGAATCCCAGGATATCAAGGATTCTCGTTTTCTTTATCAGTTCATTACCTTAATCCTTGTAGGACTCTTTTCCATAACAAGCCGAACATCCCATACTCGTTGGGTATCTTTATCAGATCCTATATTCTCGGGATCTTATTCCTTAACGGAATACTATTGTTTCTGGACTCTTCCAGAATGTTCCTTATGCTCCAATACTTGACTGAAGTTCTTTCTTTTGTTCGGCCATCTCGTTGCCGAACAGACTTCCTGGACCAGTTTACTTCACATGTAACTTGGTCCTAACATAATCATAATGTCTCTTATCTGCCGAACAGATAGTTTACACCAGTGAGTTGTCATGTCATTGGCCTGTATTTAGCCGAACAGATTGCATGGACCAAGGACTTCCCATATCGTTGATCCATATCGCTGTTCTTCATACTGCCCGGCGATAAGTCCGGTCGTATTCACCACGTGCTCTCAAACATCACGTGTTCGGCAACTAAATGTATGTGCTCGGGAATACCTCCCTACAATTGCTCCCCAGCTTCATCTATTTACCATTGTTCGGGGGCAATATATGATGCTTTAGAAATAGAATTTTATTTAGACCAGACTCTTCTGATCCCGTGCAGTCATAATTTCAATATGTCATTGATGCCTTTTGGCGCCTTTGTTATTATACCATTTCGAGGTAATGACTCCACGTGGCACGTATCGTATGCCTATCATTAATTTCGAACTGACGTTCTATGAAACGGCGTCAGAACGAACTCTGCTTTCCGTTACTTTATCCTGTAACGGTGTACGAGGAGACGTTTCGTCTCCGTTTCTCACCCTTAAACCCCAGAAAAGGGCTCATTTTGGGTTTCTCACCCAAAACTTCAAACTCGCTCCTTCTCTCTCTAGAAACCAGGTAAAAACATCCCGCCATCCGCCATCACCGCCGTCTGCAAATTCGATTGCATTCCAGGGAATCGTCACAGTATTCTCGTAAGATTCTCGTTCTCACTCCCTTTCTTCTTCTTAGGTTTCCATCTGAGATCTCATTCTCAAATTTGTGGGCCGTTTCTAGGGTTTCAATTCGTACCCATTTTCAGCTTTTCTTCTTTTCTGAATATACTCATGGCGGATGACAACCCTCCTAGACCCAGTAAGTTTAGGAAGCTTTGTGATACCCCTACTGCCATGGCGGCATTTAGAGAAAAATATAACGTCCCTGAGAATGTAGGTTTTGAACTCGCCCCTTTAGGTGCAGACAGGGATGGCGGTTCATGGGATAGGATGTGTATTCCAATTGTAACCATTGTCGAAGGTGGGGTTCGTTTTCCCCTCCACCCACTACTCCGCCAGATTTTAAGCTGGTACCGTCTTACACCCATGCAAGTTTCAACCAATGTTTTCAGACTGATAATGGGGACTATAGCCCTAAATGGGATTCTAGAGACAATTTAGGAATCTGGGACATCCAGTGGTGGCATAGTATAGTACTAAACCCCGAGTACAATACTTACTACTTCAAAGTTAGGAGGGCAGAGAAGCGCTTTGTGCTCAATCTGCCAAATTCTGCTCGTGACCACGAGATCGACTTCCTCTATGTGACTGGAGCATTCGAGCCTTTAGGGGAAGATGGCCAAGTGCTGGGGCTCCATTGCCCCCACATATGGGGCTATCCACGTATGCTCTTGCTTTAATCTTTTGTAATTTCTTCATTTACTGCTTTCTCATAGCTTTTCTATATGTCTAACTTTGGTTTTTCAATTCGGATCTTGCAGCTGAAAACGCTAACCATCGTCCCAGACGTGTACCGAGTAATATCCGAACAGAGGATATTAACAAAGTCCTAAAATTCACAGGCGTGCCTGGTACCCGAACAGCTAGTCGGGGTCGTGACGCTGACATACTTCTGGGATATAACCCCGCGTACAAAGGTGTCATTGACAGGAGGCTTGCTCACCCCAGCACCAGTGCCGCCTCTACATCAACTGCTCCTCAGCCTAGGAGCACAAGGGCTAACGCTGGAGTAACTGTAGCTGGTCAACTGGGTGAAATCCCTATTTCTGAAGGAGTTCCGTTACCTCAAGTTAGAGTTCGAAGATCCTCTCAGAGACAGGTCATTCCTCTTCAATCCGAACAGTCAGTATTGAATCTTGACACCAGCCAATCGTCCTCTTCAGGTTACTCTCATTCTTCTCCTAACTCAAGCACCATGACCCGTCAGCCTTTAAACCTCAGCTCCCTCCTCACCGTCTTTTCTCGGGGACGGGGATCTGGTCTGGTAGCTTCCACAGGGAACGCTCCTCCTGTACCCCGTCGTAACAGAGGAGGTTCGACCCGCTCCACTTCATCTCGTGAAGTGGATACTACCGTAGAGGCCAGTGATGCTCACAGAGACAAACGGCCTAGATCAGAAGACCCAACTGGTACTGCTTCTCAAGCAGATACTGAAACACATCACCCTGTTTCACCAATTACCCAAGCACTTCCTTAAACATGGACTCCTCCATTCACTAGAGGAGACCGTCCCGTTCACGTCGGGGACAATGCTAGTTCGTCGGAAACAGCACTTGCTTTGGCTCAAGGGTTGCTACTCCCTGTTGACTTACAGAAAGAGTCTTCGTCTCCCCCTGATCGGCTTGTGTCCACTGGTCTCGTCAGTGGAATCAAGGTAACAAAAACTTCTCTTTTCGTTTTAAAGCCCCATCTTTGTAACATTTAAGAGAAAAGTTACTCACGTTTTGGTATTGCTATAGTTTATCCAAAAAATGGTCGTACTGGGCCAAAAATTCCAGGAAGCTAAAGCCGAGAGGATCAGGCTTTTAAATGACAACACCAGGCTGATCCGAACAGTCACAAGATTAGAGAGGGAGAGAGATAAAGCTAAGGCTGATTTGTCCGAAACAAAGGGTAAGCTTGAGACCACGGAGGAGAGCCTTCATCAAGTTTTGGCCGAGATGGACAGCACCAAAAAGGCATCCTTTGAAGATGGTTATCAGAAGGGTTTTGACGCCACAACAACAAGTTACGTCGAACAGATGCCTGATATTCAAGATCAAATCTGGATCGCATGCTGGGAGGCATGTTTGACAAAGGCTGGAATTGCTGATGATTCTCCTCTCTGGGTTGAGAATGATTTGCCAAGCACTCGTCTTCAAAACGTTCAAGATCCAGCCGAGCATCCAGAGGACAATATTGAACAGCAGATTGAAGAATATGCTAATGCTGATGAAGAGACACCCACCGATGTGCACCCTGTTCAATCTCCTGCTCGGGTTTCAACCCTGGAGCCCATTATTTTGGAGGAGAATGCAACAGATGGTAATGCTCCAACGGAGGAACCTGACAGAACACTTGTGGATGTCCAGAACCTAGATTGAAAGAGTAACAGGTAGTTTTTTGTTTGATTTAAATCACCTGGCTAGTCCTTCATGACCATAGCTTCTTTACCCTGCGTGGTACCAGTACTATTAAATACTTTGTTAACACAGGTATTTGGCCCTTCGTGGCATAACTTTGTTTTTGCTCGGCTATCGTCATGTTTGCATCTGTTCGGATGCAAATAGTTTTAATCTTAAGTATTTCGTACTTTGATCTTGTTTTGCTGTTAATACATAGCAAATTGTGTGAATCATCATGGCCCGTACTTTGTCAGGTACTTTTAAATGCTCTAAGTATCTCGTACTTGAGAGCAGCAGTTTAAGTTTCACGTACTCACACAAAAACTTCTAAGTATCACGTACTTAGAACTACTTGTGTTTTGATAACGTTTAAGTTTTCACGTACTTAAAATTTCATACAAGTGTTTCATACTTGTTAAGTATCACGTACTTTAAATTTCATACAAGTGTTTTCATACTTGTACTTTGTTTAAGTTTCAAGTACTTTAAAGAATCATACTTGCGTTTAAGTGTCACGTACTTAAACACGGCATACAAGTGTGCTCATACTTGTTAAAGGATTTTGAAAATCACACAAGTGTTTCATACTTGTGTTTAAGTGTCACGTACTTAACTTTTTGAAAATCACACAAGTGTTTCATACTTGTGTTTAAGTGTCACGTACTTAACTTTTTGAAAATCACACAAGTGTTTCATACTTGTATTTAAGTGTCACGTACTTAATGGTATACCCTGCTCCCCAATACGAATGAGGGAAACCAATCTCGTAGTTCGTATTTAAAACAAATACCAACAGTTATACTAGAAAGTGATTTTATTCAGAATCTGTAAAACTCAAGAGGGCTGTATTCGTACCCCTTTGTAACTAAAATAATCAAAGACTAGAACAAGAGAATTATATTCGTAATTCCCACACAATCACGTAGTGCAAATTTAAGACAGATTTAATACTTCTAAACAAAGAACTTTCGTAGATTATGAACATTCCAAGGCCTTGGGATTGGATCACCTTCCAAATCTGACAATCTATAGGCTCCTATGCCTACAATCTCAGTTACTCTATACAGGCCTTCCCAGTTGGCCCCCAGCTTGCCTTCGTTGGCCACCTTGGTGTTGCCGAGCACTTTTCGTAGCACGAGGTCCCCAACACCAAATTCTCGAGGATGAACATGCTTGTTGTAGCTTTTCATCAGCTGTTCTTGGTAAGAAGCAAGATGTACCAAGGTTTTTTCTCTCCTCTCCTCGGCGAGGTCAAGCTCGATTTGAAGGGCCCTGTCATTGCCTCCACTTTCAACCAAAACGGTCCTGTTGGTCGGCAAACCCACCTCCAGAGGTATGACAGCCTTTGTTCCATAGGCCAATGAATAGGGGGTCTCTCCCGTAGACCTCCTAGGCGTTGTTCGGTAAGCCCACAAAACTAATGGTAACTCGTCAGGCCACTTTCCCTTAGCTTTGTCTAGTCTTTTCTTGATTCCATCAATGATAGTTTTATTAGACGCCTCTGCTTGCCCATTACTCTGAGGGTAGGCTGGGGTGGAATAATAATTTCTTATTCCATACTGGGCACAAAAAGCCTTGAATTTCTTCTGAAATTGGGATCCATTGTCTGTGATCAATGAATAAGGGACCCCAAAGCGAGTGATGATGTTTTTCCACACGAACCTTTCTATCATAGATTCAGTGATTTTGGCCAATGGTTCTGCCTCAATCCACTTTGTAAAATAGTCAGTTGCTACAAGCAGGAATTTTCGATTCCCAGTTGCTTTGTGCAATGGACCCACGATATCCATCCCCCATTGAGCAAAAGGCCAGGGACTTGTCAAAGGCACCAGATCTTCAACAGGTGTTCCAATCATTGGTGAGAATTTTTGACACTTCTCACAAATCTTCACATACACCTTTGCATCTTCTTGCATGTGTGGCCACCAGTATCCTTGAGTAATTGCTCGGTGGGCAATTGATCTGCCTCCAGTATGGCTCCCACATGTTCCCTCGTGGATTTCATGAAGGAACTTTTGTACCATGTCAGGATGTACACATAGTAAATATGGGCCTGTAAAGGATTTCCTGTATAACTTACCCTCTGGAGACAGCCAAAACCTGGCAGATTTGACCCTTATCTTATGGGCCTCTTTTTTGTCAGAAGGAGTATCCCGTCTCGTAAGAACTCCATGATTGGGTCCATCCAACTTGGTCCTTGGTTCACGTCCAAGACTAAATCTTCACTCCTCCCAATGCTCGGCTTATTCAGATATTCGACTGACACCTTTCTTTTGAACTCGGTTGGTACAGCTGCAGCCAATCAAGCTAAAGAATCTGCATGAGCATTCTGTCCAGAACTAATTTGCTCAATATATACCCTCTCGAAGGTATCAAGCAAGTCCTTGGCCACCTGCACGTAAGCCAACATCTTTTCATTTCGGATTTCATACTCGCCGGACAGCTGATTCACCACAAGCTGGGAATCACAATACACCCTAACCCGTTCTGCTTTAAGGGTTTTTGCACTCCTCAATCCAGCCAGGAGTGCCTCATATTCAGCTACATTATTCGTTGCACTAAATCCAAGCCAAACAGATAGTTCAATCAGAACTCCTTGAGGAGGAAACAGGACTACCCCAATTCCAAAACCAGTATTACATGCTAATCCGTCAACGAATAGCTTCCACTCCGTGGGATCCTGTTCGGCTGAAGGTTGATCCTTCATGGATGATGTCTCAGTCACCTGTTCCTTTCTCGTAGGAGGTAGGGGAGCCACAGTGGGTGAAAATTCTGCCACAAAATCAGCCAACACTTGGCCTTTGATTGCTATGCGTGGCTGATATTCAAGATCGTACTGGCTTAACTCCACGAACCATGTCGAGATCCTTTCCGAAAAGTCTGCCTTTCGTAGCAATGATTTTAATGGAAACTCAGTATAAACCACAACCTTATGGCTTTGGAAGTAGTGTGGCAATTTTCTTGTGGCTGTCCTAAGTGCCAGGACAAGTTTTTCTAAAGGCAGATATCTCGTCTCTGCATCCAACAATGTCTTGCTAACATAATAAATAGGGATTTGTTCGATCCCCAAATCCCTCAGTAGGACTGCACTTACTGCATGCTCAGAAACAGCTAAGTACAGAATTAAAGGCTCACCTGGCAATGGAGTTGACAAAAGTGGGGGCTCTGCCAGATACTTCTTCAGGTCCTGGACGGCCTGTTCACACTCTGCTCCCCATTCAAATCCCTCTCTCTTTTTCAGCAATTGAAAAAAGGGTCTGCACTTATCACTTGACCTGCTGATGAATCTGTTAAATGTTGCTGCCATTCCAATCAGCCTCTGGACTTCTTTGGTAGTTTTGGAACTCTGTAGTCTTTGTAGGGCATCAATCTGATCGGGGTTTGCCTCTATCTCTCTCATGGTTACCAAATGGCCCAGGAACTTTCCTGAACCAACTCCAAACGCACACTTCGAGGTGTTGAGTTTTAGTTTATACTTCCTTAAGATTTCGAACACTTCTTTTAAGTCAGTAATATGCCCTCCTTTTTCTCGACTCTTTACCACCATATCATCTATGTAAACTTCCAAAGTTTTTCCAATGAGCTTCTTGAACATAATGGTTGCAAGTCTTTGGTATGTTGCCCCAGCATTCTTCAGCCCAAACGGCATAACACTGTAGCAATACAACCCTCGAGGTGTGATAAACGAAGTCTTCTCTTGATCAGGTTCAAACATAGCAATCTGATGATATCCTCGATATGCATCGAGAAAACTCATTCGCTCGTATCCAGAGGTTGCATCAACCAATTGGTCAATCCTGGGCAAAGGAAAACTATCCTTAGGGCACGCTTTGTTTAGGTCTGTGAAGTCCACACAGACACGCCACTTCCCATTCTTTTTCTTCACCACAACGGTGTTGGATAACCATTCTGGGTAATAGACTTCACGTATTGCTTTGGCCTCCAGTAAACGATCGACCTCCTCAATCACTGCATCTATATGCTGCACGGCTGCCCTTCGTTTTTTCTGAATGATCGGCTTGTGCTGAGGGTCAATGTTTAAATGGTGACAGATCACATCTGCATCCACCCCGGGCATTTCCTCTGGCACCCATGCAAAAACATCAATATACTCTTTCAGAAATCTTATCGATTCAGCCTCTTCGTCTGCTGGTAGTGATTCTCCAATTAGAAAATATCTTTCAGGATCAGTCTCGTTGATCTAAATTTTCTCCAATCCTTCAATCACTTTTTCAGCCGGACTTCTTCCAACATCCTCGATAGTTGGTTGATCAGGTATTTCTAATGTATGAACATGGTAGACCTTTGGGGCAGTTTTGATAATGGAAATCAAACACTGTTGTGCCACCTTCTGGTTGCCTTTAAGTACCTCAATCCCATTTGAACCTGGGAATTTCACCATCTGGTGATAAGTCGAGGAGACTGCTCTCATCTTGTGCAATCATGTCCTCTCTATAATCGCGTTATAGGAAGAAGGAACATCGACCACTAGGAAATCTGTTCTCAATACCACTGATCTAGCCGGAACAGGTAACGTTACCTTCCCAAGGGGCCAGACTGCTCCTGCACCGAACCCAATGAGAGGTGTTGTAGACTGCTCTAAGTCTGTTTGGGCCAGCCCCAGCTTCTTGAACGCAACGTAGTACAACACCTCTGTACAACTTCCTGAGTCCACAAGCATCCTCTCAATGTCATATTCCCCAACTCGTAGGGTTACGACCAATGCATCGTTGTGGAGTATTTGGACCTCTCCTAGGTCATCATCACTGAATGCCAAGCTCTCATTGCATATATCAGCCTCTCGCCCTCTCTTGTTTCCCAATCGCATCACGTGCTGATCGTGCTTAACTTGCCTTTGTAACAGCCTAACCTCTTTTCTCGTGTATGGTGTGGCCAACCCATGTATCATATGGATTATTCCTTTAGGGTTTTGCTCGTAACCCAGCTCCATAGCCTTCCCTTTCTCCTTAGGATCCTCTTGGATAAATTCCTTGAGATAGCCCCGAGAGACCAAATCATCAAGGTGCCTCTTGTACATCTCACAATCCTCGGTCATGTGGCCCCAATCTTTGTGGTAACTGCAGTGCTGATTCGTAGCACGTTTTGCATCCTTGTCTCCGCCTAGACTCGGGGGCCACTTGAAATATGGCTGATTCTTTATTCGATAAAGAATCCTGTATATTGGTTCCTTCCAAACCGTAGTGATAGAAAAGAAAGCTTTTGGGTCAGGAACTTGCTTATCTTTGTACGACTCTTTCTTAGCCTGCCCATATTCCCTTCTCTCTCTATAAGTCTTGGGCTCTGGCTTATCCACCTTTTTGGCAGGTGCCTTTGGCTGTTCGGCAATCGTCCTGCCATCCTCACGGAGTATGTCATCCTCCATTCTGGCATGTTGCTCTATCCGTTCCATCAATTTAGCCAAGGTGGCTACCGGATGTTTATTCAATGAGCGGCACAGCTCTCCCCAAACAGGCAAACCAGTCTTGAAGGTTGCAATTGCGTACTCCTCACTACAACTTTCAATCTCGTTGAAAGTCTCCCAGTACTTCTTTGCATAATCCCTGATCTGCTCGTTCTCCTCCTGTTTCATGGTGGAAAGACTCTCAAAGGTCTTAGGGGCCTTTCTGCTAGTCAGGAACCGAGCAGTGAATTCCTCGGCCAACTGCCTCCATCCTCGTATGGAACGCGGGCCCAGTTTATGAAACCAGGCTAAAGCCACCTTACCAAGGCTGGAGGGAAACATCTTGCATAAGATGGCATCATCTCCCTCGTGCATGAACATAGCCTGTTGATAATGTTGTATGTGAGCCACGGGGTCCGTATTTGTCTCGTAAAGTACGAACGCACCGTGCTTCACCCTGCTCGGCAACCTAGCCTCTTGCAGCCTTTTTGTAAAAGGGGAGGCTGCAATATTACTTAGGGCCCTTCGTGCTGCTTCTCGTGCAGTCACTGTCCCATCCTCATGTTCCTTCTATTTGTGAGCCGTGGCTTTGGCCCAATCAGCATCAGGTCTCTCGTACCTGTCTCGATGATGTTTCCTAGTTCCCTCCTCTTCGGGGGTGGAACTTCTGTCTCTGCTCCTCCCATTTCATGAAGAAACATTTCTCTCGGGTGTTCGGCTTTTACTTCTTCTTCCCCTTTTTCGTGGAGAAGCCTCATAACGCCCTATGACAGGACTTCTGCTCCTTCTTCTTCGTGAATGGGTCTGCTTATGGACTACCAGCGTCCTTCCATCTCTTGGGGAATGCCTCCAAGAGAGTCCAGAATCTTCTGGGTGCTCTCGTATCCGCTGCAACTCCTGTATCTCATACTCTCGTTTCTTAATGAAACGAGCATACTCCTCGATTTCTCCTCTCTTTTTATCTAGGAGATCATTGTCATCGTGTATACTTCTTGAACGGATGACTGACTCATCCCTTCGATGAGACCTACTCCTTCTCGTGGAGCCAGTAGCAGTTTTGTCTCCTTTTTCTTTGGAGTTACCTCTGTCATGTCTACCAGTTGGCTTTCTCGGAGCTCCTGGTGGGGATTTATCTCTTCCCCCACCCAACTGGTCCTTTGGACTAAACGGAGTAATTGGATTTTCTTCTTCCATCGTACTTATTTTTCTAAAAAGCTGGTTCGTTTCCCACAGACGGCGCCAATTGTAGGGGGATGAAAACAATTGATACTTTCTGATCAACTGGATTGCAACGGCTTTCTCGTGCCTCTTCACCGAAACCCTAATTCGTCGTCGGAACCCTAATCTGCAAAATAGACAGGGGGTGAGCGCACCTCTGCCTCTCGTGGCAAAGGCCCTCCGATGCCAAAGTTAGTATCACGTACTAGCAGTTTAAACCCTAATTATCAATAGGAAAGCCAGAATGCAAAGTATTGCGTACCTTTTACCTCTAGGTTTATCTCTTATTTATAGATTTACGTATGCTTGCTGGCCAAGCATCCGTGTTGCCCTAGGATTCCTAACTCGTATAGGAATCCGAGGATATCAAGGATTCTCGTTTCCTTTATCAGTTCATTACCTTAATCCTTGTAGGACTCTTTTTCATAACAAGCCGAACATTCCATACTCGTTGGGTATCTCTATCAGATCCTATATTCTCGGGATCTTATTCCTTAACGGAATACTATTGTTTCTGGACTCTTCCAGAATGTTCCTTATGCTCCAATACTTGATTGAAGTTCTTTCTTTTGTTCGGCCATCTCGTTACCGAACAGACTTCCTGGACCAGTTTACTTCATATGTAACTTGGTCCTAACATAATCAGAATGTCTCTTATCTGCCGAACAGATAGTTTACACCAGTGAGTTGTCATGTCATTGGCATGTATTTAGCCGAACAGATTGCATGGACCAAGGACTTCCCATATCATTGATCCATATCGCTGTTCTTCATACTGCCCGGCGATAAGTCCGGTCGTATTCACCACGTGCTCCCAAACATCACGTGTTCGGCAACTAAATGTATGTGCTCGGAATTACCTCCCTACATCAGGCTAAGTTCCGCTAAGAATTTTTTTGGATTTTTAGGCTTTTTCTTGTTTTGTTCTTAATCTTTCTTTTTTTTTGCATTTAACAGTTTTGCGCTTAACTTTTGTAAATTATTGATTCGTCTCGGCAAAACTAATGAAAAAAGTAAAAGATTATAACTTTTACCCAAATATATTTGAAAATATCCATGATAAAGCTCAAAAAGCCAAAAAAAAACGACTTTTAAGGAGCGAGAGGAGCGGAAGTCGTCGGGGTGGGTAGGATGAGAGAGGGAGAGAGAATTTTATTCTAAGAAGGATGAAACTATTTCGCTCCTTAAACGTGGAAACCATGCAGCAGCTAGGAGTTGAACCGTGGCCTTGTGGGTGGAAAGTTTCACTCACCGCGCGAGGAAAAAGTGGCAACCGGCTAATGCCTTTTGGAAAAAGTGGAAGCTCAGTTTTGTTGCTTCTCCAATTCTCAAAATTTTTGAAAGTCATTCTCTCATTTTCTGGAAACAAAAATAGCCAACCAAACATACTTTCATGTCCAATCTTCGAAAATTCTGAAAAAGAAAACTGAAAACTGAAGGTGAATTGGTTAGGGGGCGTTTGGTAGCATTTTTTTTTCAGTTTTCGATTTTTGTTTTTACTTTTTTTTGAAAACTGATAAAGAAAACTTGTTTGGTAATATGTTTATATTTTTTTATTGTTTTCAAAAAAAAAATTAGTACAAAACATGTTTTTTATTTTTATTTTTGTAAAAACATAAACTTGATTCTACTTTTAGTTTCTTAAAAATAAAAAATTAAATACATTACCAAACTGAAAACGTTTTTATTGTTTCAAAAACAAAAAGGAATCTCTCCCTTTTGGGCACCAACAAGAAAATGACAAACGAAGCTACACAAAACAAGTACTCCATAAAATGTCTTTATATGACCGACCATGTATACGGCCCATGTAAATTTACCGTAGGGCCGTAGTGTTTTTAACTCCAGTACGGTGAGTACAGGAAATGGAGAGATTTTTCCAGTACCGGGTGGGTACTATGTGGCCGTGCCCGCGTGATGTCCGAGCAGTTCATGCGGACCGTTTAAAAGAGTATTGTACGGCCCAGATTAAAATTCTCTCTCTCCTCTCTCCTCTCACCCCACCACACTCTCTCCCCTCTCTCTCTCTCTCTCTCTCTCTCTCTCTCTCATTTTTCTCTCTTCAAATCTAAGCCGTTCAAAATCGAAATGAACGGTCCGAATATGCCGACCGAGTACCACGTAGTGCCCACCCGGCACTGAAAATTTTCTCCACGAAATGGCATTATTATGGAAGAAAATACAAAAAGACATGAATAAGGGACTAAACCATGACTATTTTGGAATATGTACGTTTGTATACATATTGATGTTTGATTAAGGGCGCCGCTATTCGCAGCCCTTTATTTTCTCCCGTAGCCCACAACATTTCGGTAAATGGTTGTTGAAAATCATAAATAACATTTCGGTAAATTGTTGTTGAAAACAAGATTATATTTCGGTAACTACATGTCGAAAATATGTTCAACTTTCGGTAAACAACTGCCGAACATGCATTTTCGGTAAACATCTGTTGAAAAAAATATTATATTTCGGTAATTGGATGCTGAAAATATATCTCAATTTCGATAACTAACTGTCGAGTATAATTGGAAATTTTTAACGGGCTATGGGAGTAAATAGAGGGCTGCGAATAGCAGCGCCCTTGATTAATTAAGCTAATATTTACATGACTTTTTTATGGGTAAATTCCAGATACACCCCCTGTACTTTGGTCGTTTTTCAACTACAACCCATCTACTTCATTTTTAATCACTCGCACCCCTTGTACTTAAGACTGGTTTGGAACTGTTAATATTTTCGTCCAAAGTAACGAAAAGACTGGAATACACATTCATGTTCCCCTTTCTTATTCCCCTTTTTTCATTTGCGTATTCTCTCCCTCTCTCTCTCTCTCTCTCTCTCTCTCTCTCCCTCCCTTCAAACCTAAGGCAGACAGCTGAGACAAATATCAAAACAAAAGATCACCACAGACCTCATCTCCAAATCAACTGACAACCCATCTTCCTCCTATCGCGTTATCATTGATTGAAAAACTAATTGAGACCCAGCAACACCAGCACTCCGACTTGATGACGCCAATCTTGGTATTTTGCCAACTTTGCTAGATCACAAATCCAATCCTAACGCTCAGATTTTTCACTCTTTCTAGGTTTTCTTCAATCAAGGCTATTGATTATGTATTCATCAAATTCAAATACAGAGCTTTCTTCTAGGTTTTCCAATTTAAAAGAAGTTAACCCATATATTGGCTTGGATGAGCTGTTAGGATTTGAAAAGCCAGCATTTGGCTCTGCGGCATCGGGCCGTTCAAGGCCGAGACTAGTGAAATTGAGAAAACCAAAGGGTAGGATGGAAACTGGTAAAGATGATTATGGGTTTAACCCGTTTCGACCCGTTTCAAATGATTCTATTCTGGGAGTGGGTTCTTCTTTTTTGGGGAAAAAATTGAACTTTGGAAACGTTGGTAGTGAGAATTTTGTGTTTGTAGGCAATTCAGATCCTAATGTGGACAACTCTAGTGAATTTGTGAAAATTGGAAGTAGTTTGAACACCAATGTTAAGAACTCTAGTGGGTTTGTGGGAAATAGAATTCTTGATGGCATGGGGAAATTGAACACCAATGGTGATGCTCTGTTTTTCATTCTAACCTGTGGGAAAATGGTATATATAGGATGTAAATGGGTTTTGAGGGCAATTTGGTCTTAGAAAAGATGTTTTAGGAGGGAAAATTCCCACCAACAAGCCATTACCTGCTTTTTCGTTACTTTGGACGGAAATTCTAACAGTTCCAAACCAGTCTTAAGTACAAGGGGTGCGAGTGATTAAAAATGAAGTAGAGGGAGTGTAGTTGAAAAATGACCAAAGTAGAAGAGTTGTATATGGAATTTACCCTTTTTTTAATCTAATAAAAAACTAGTAAATGAACTGTTTTAATCGAAGTTAAGGTCCTGGATAGACCATGACTGCCCAAGATTAAACCAAACCAACGCTGTACTCTCTCTCTCTCTCTCTCTCTCTCACTGCAATACCTGAAGCATCCATATAATTCTCGACCACTCTGCCGAGTCTGCCCTATGTTTACTGATGTAGGACTATCTAGAATGAGATACCAAAACAAAAATGCCAAGTACACTACTCATTTACACTACATTCACGTCGGGCTCACCTTGGATCCCACAAAAATACAGAAAAATACCCATAAACGTTAGAATATTTTTTTAGGGAGCCTTGTAAAAAAATTATCTCAATCGGATATCGGTTTGTATTTTTTCTGAATTCATTAGGACAAAAAATTGTTTAACTGCTCAGTTTCAAATCTTGTTAATCTTGTTGTGAACTAATGCTGCTGCAAGCGGATGTGGTTGACCCTTTGGTTAGAGTCTGCGGTGCGTACCAGGATGATGGTGACCTGGTGAAGACTCCAACGGTAATTGTGAAAGTGACGAAATTACGATGATAAATGTGGATGAACGGGTGAAGAAACTACTGGTAACGGCGATCTATGTGAAAACAGTAAATAAGATCGATATTCACTCTAATACCAAAAACGGTAGGTTGATCTAAAATAAGATAGAAAAAGATTTTAGGCACCCTTGTGCCATCGAACCCCTAGACATTATCGGGCGTAAGTCATGACATCCTCAGTGAAAAATAACGATAAATCTACCCTTATAAATTTTAAATTTCAATTGTACAATAAAGGAGAAAGCTAACTAATAGATTAATCTGCCAAACGAAATCATTACCTAATCCTTATTGCTCTTCATCAATTACCCTCACGATTAAAAAACATGAAAAGAAATACAACTCAAACAGTATTATCTTCGGACGTTGTGAGGGAAAAAGAAATGCAAAAGTACAGGAAATGAAAATTGGTGGGAGGGGGAAAAAAGATGTAAATTATTATTGTGAAGGATATCAGCGACAAGGAGAGAAACCAAAAATACTCGGGGAACCATCATATTATTGCGAATACAAATGAAACATGGAGTGCAAATACATGCATTTAGGGCTATGCTCAGGACCCCTGCTATAATTTTATACATATATATACACAGCAGCAGTTGCTACCACATTGGAACAATCTGCTGCCTCTGCCTGCTATTTAGAAACCATGAATCTTGATTTGTTCTTTCTTCACAATACCAGCCTGTTAGACAAAATAAAAGGTGAAAACAGAATTGTAACAGAACACAAACTAAGGCTGTGTTTGGATCATAGATTTACAAAGGGAAATTCAAATGATAAGGAACACAATCAATAAATATAGCTTCTTTCACTTCATCACCTTACCCTATCTATTCCCTAGCATTGTATGCCTGTTTGGGCCGAGATGGATTTCAACTGAAGAAATTCGATGTTCGCTTTTAACTAACGTATACGAGTTTCTAATTATAGGTGGCTACCACGAGAAGAGTGACTAATGGATTAGAATGAGAAAAAAAGTATTTCCATCTGCGATTGTATAACTACAGTTTTCTTCTTATGTGAGACAGATTCAATGTTAGTGGACTATGAGTGTTCCTTCTTCTGCCTTTTGAACCATCAGAAAGATTTTCAAATTCATGATCGAGTATATCATTGGTAAAGGTTCCAAGACTTTTCTCTGGCTTGATAATTGGCATCATTTGGGCCCACTCCTAGACAGATTGTGGACAGGATCACCTTCAACATGGGGAGGTTATCATGCTAAGGTGGACTCCATAATCAGAGATAGTTCTTGGTGTTGGCCTAGAAGGAGAAATGATGTGGAAAGGGAAATTATTGATCATCACCCCTAGCACTTTTCTCCCCAATCCAGCTCTTGAGGATGTTATTTGGAGCTTGAATGCTAAGGGCTTCTCAATCAAATCTGCTTGGGATGCTTGGGCTTCTCTATCAAACGTGTGCATGGATGGGCTGTCATCTAATGGTTGGCTATTCCGGGAAGATTATCTATGAAGGATAGAATGCAGAGTTGTGGAGTCGTTGCAGACACTCTAGTCTGTGCGAATAGTGATGATTGTCATGATGACCATTTGCTCTTAGAATGTGCTTTTTCTGCTCAGCTTTGGGGAACTTTGATACCAAGATGTGGGGTGTCTATAAGGCCTTCTGCTATCCAACAGGAAATTCAATGGGCTGGTTTGCATAAGTGTGGAGACGGCTTTCACCATTCTGTCTATAAATTGGCTTTGGCTGCCTCACTTCACCATAAATGGCATGAGAGGTTATCTCAGATTGGAGGGAACACAAAGGGGTCTGCTAGGAACCAAGTTTTGTGTGAACTGTGAAGCCTGGAGTATGTATTTTCTCCCCTGTAGTTGTCCAGCTTTGTGATTTTGTTGGCTTGTGTTGGTTCTAGGCTTTTAGGCTCTAGTAGTTGGCTGGACTGATCTTTTGATCTCTGTTAAGACTTTTGCCTTTCTTCCAGAGCTTGCCAGTTGCCCCTACTATTTGTATTGTGGTTTCTTTGTCGAATGAAAATTAACTTACCCAAAAAAAAAAAAAACCCCCCAACAGTTTTCACCAATCAAAGATTTCAAATCCTTCCTGTTAACGAGTCATTTTCAAATTTATCAACACAGAGCTCTCAAAATCGATATCGAAATACCAATATAAACGGTAAAAGTTACAATAAGATGATCTCATTGAATAGTATAATTTCAAATCACTTCATTTGATTTCCACAGCTATTCAAACCGAGATTTTATCTTACTCCATAAATCTCTCTAAAATCTAGGACCCAAACACAGGCTACAGGTATGGTTTGTACAACAAACGTGATGTATGAAAAATACCTGAACAAGGAAAGTAGAGACATTCTTCCGCTGATCACCTTGAAGTTGGATAACCTAAGTTCATTACAAATATTTTGTGGTGTTAGACGTCTGAATATAAAGTTAAAAGAAAGGAAACTACACTCAAGTGGCTTTTGATATAGCGCGTGCTTGCTCACCTGGCCCAGCTCTGGGTCTTGCACAACATTACCATTGCAGCAAAAGTCCTTTTTAAGGTCTTTGAGTATCTTATTGTAGCTGAATTCCTTCTTCAATCCCTGGACAGTGGTCAGGCTTTTTCTACCATTACGCTGCTGTGTACGGATATGCACATACTCCTTTGACCCTGCACCTGAGTCTTCAGCATTTGCCTCAGCGAATGGATCTGTTGACAACAATGAAAACTCACCACTCAGCAATCCACGAGAAAAGGCATCACATGCTTGTTCTATTTCGTAAATAGGCCACTGACTAATAATCACATTTAAGTTCCTTTTCTCCAAGATTGCTATACAAACAGTGTACTAACTAGAGTAAAGCTATCAGAACCAATGCTGGCCCAACAGTCGTGCAGTGAACCAGCAGTGTCCACCGTTATACAAGCCAAGGACTCCAGAGTGAAAAGAAAATAACTCGTGGAAACAAACATACCGAAGGTACTGGGAATCTGGATGTCAAGCGCAGACATGAAACTTGGCTGCTCGAATTCAAGGAACCAAACCAACAGGCAAATCCCGCTCTGTTTAAAGTGCTCAGAACTGAAATATAAAGCGAAAGATACAATCAGAGTCAAACCAATGATAAAGAGTATAAAACCTCCAGACATCAAGTCAAGCCAACTAGCTGTCTAGCCATTGTCCCAACTGCTGGCATTACCTTAAGGAAATAATCACTGATGGTAAGATGGAGTATCAGAAAGTGTTCAATGGTGGGTTAGTAAAGTTGAAATTCTTTCTGAAATATAGGGCTTTAGCAAATATTATTATTATCACTCTGTTAACATACATTGAATACACAGGGCAAGAAACTGTATTTTAGAATCTGCAATGTGAGTGCTCTAGTCATAAATGGATGGTTATGACGTAGATTTCCAACTGCTTGAGACCAAGAGAAACAAGCCAAGCTATGAAGCACAAATCACATCCACTTCCCATGTTTCAGGATCTGTACAAGGCCCTTACGCGGGAAAACCTCTATATGTTGGAAGCCCATAGCCGGCAGTACAATATTGTATAATATAACAGTATAACACCCATCAGAACAAGTTATAACTAATCTTTCAATTCCAATATCCCACTTGACTGCATTTGCACGGGAAAAGTTATTCCTATTTGGCTGCATTTAGTGCACAAGAAGTTGTTCTTGAAATCCAAGAATAGGAGAATCTTTTGGCAAGACAAGTTGGAAAAATAAAGCTCTACTTGAACAATAAAATGAGATGAATTCAAGCATCAAACTTGACTCCACAACAAACAAGTAACAACTCTATCATGCTTTTCTAACTGTAATATATGATGGCTCATAGGGGGAAGCCACAAACAAGTTTGTGACACTATTAATCAACATGAATCAAATTAAGAAAATTTAAATGCTGGTAAAGGTATATTTTACACGAAAACTTTTATCTTGTAAAAGCTCGATCTATAGAACAAAAAATTAGAATACAG
Organism: Rhododendron vialii; assembly: GCF_030253575.1. Taxonomy (NCBI): domain Eukaryota; kingdom Viridiplantae; phylum Streptophyta; class Magnoliopsida; order Ericales; family Ericaceae; genus Rhododendron; species Rhododendron vialii. The sequence goes on from NC_080558.1 coordinate 17,251,879, forward strand.
ATAGGGATGTGAAAGGATCCAAATCACCCAATAAAAATGATCGAACTGGCAACTGACAGTTTTGATTTGGTGGTCGGGAGGCCATGGGTTTTGATAACGAAATAATATCGGTTTTCAATAGAATGATGGGTCAAGATATTACATAAGCACATAACCTGAGACCTGAACAACTTATCAATTAAGTAACCACACGTGACCCAACTCTCTCTCCCTCCCTCCTACACCTGTACAGATAAAAGCCTCCTTCCAGTGAAGCATGACAACTCGCAACGATGGCGTCCACCGGAGCCCTTCTCCCTCTAATCTATCTTTGAGAAGGAATCAATTCCACTCCATATTCCATACCTTCCTTGTGCCTTGTGGCATCCACTCCCGAGCCAATGCCGAGGATCAGAACCGTTCATCTCGTAGAATTCGTAGTTATCTAAGTCCATTAAAAAAATCAGATATCGTATTTTGTTTCACAAAATGGGAAGTTGTATGAATATGAACTTAAAATGTCCAATGTTTGAAAGAAAATGTGACTTGTTCACACATATAAATGTCCGATGTTGATTTTTTTCGTGGACATAGCTAATTGCGAGTTCTACAAGATGAACAGTTCCGATTCTTGGCGTTGGCTCAGGAGTTGGAGCCATAAGGAGAGTATGGAGGGGTACGGCGAGGAATTGATCCCCCTTGAGAAACCTTTTGTCCTTTCTCCCTCAGATCCACCTAGGTCTAAATTTCAGCGTATGGGTTCTCTAAAGAAACGGTGACGGGTCATGTCAGAACCTGACCCATGTACGCCCACAACCATCTCCACAAAACTAGAGGCATCGTGATGCCATCAATAGGCCTTCCATATGCGTGTTATCAGATGTGCAGGGACCAAAACTAGATGAATATGGAGAGAAAATATATCGGAAGTGACCATCACAACAAAATAAAATTTGTAACTCACGAAAGAAGATGTTTTTATATCAGCTCCCAAAACACCCATATCAATAAGTATCGTAATCAACATTATAGAAACGAAATACACTAATCAATTTTTGTTAACAAAATCAACTTACAGATTCCAAAAAATTTTCGATAATCTGGATCTATTTGTCTTTAACAACTTCTCTTTTCAAATTTAGTCTCTGTTATTTTACTTTTGCCAGTTCTGTCATAGAACTAGAAAAACAAAAATTAAATGCATTAGAAGCAGGAAAAAGCTCATGCAAATAAATATTGGGTCCCGCTCAGAAGTTCATGGGCTTTCATTAAGCCAAATAAAATGAAACAAAAACACAAATTCTAATACACTTTTTACGTTTGCCTATTCTCTTTCACGCATTTGTATACAATTTTCACATATTTCAATACACTACACTTTTCTACTCTTTTTCACGCACTTTAATACATTTTTCATATACTATTTCAATAAGCTTTTTCAACTTTAACAGAAAGCCCACCGGGCTCTTTTTAACATTTTCCATAAATACTCACCAGAGGAGGAAAAAAAAAAGTCAGCCTTTTGAGAGAAACTAATCATAACCTCCTCGGTAAGTCAAAAAGAACATTTTTTTTTCCTTGTGTATAAATTTCCCAACAGCTGTTTCTGCAATTCGCTATTCCACCCAAGACGAGACCGTGTATTTGAAATATATAGTCCATATGTTTACGTATATAATACACCAAATCAACGTAAATTCAGGACCTTCTCCAAGAATTAGCACATGAAATACCAAATCATGACAGCAACAATTAGGGCAAATGCGTGCAAAAATTTCGATTCTTTTTACCATAATTAAGGCCTAAATTACAAAAATTTCGATTCTCTCATACCAATTTCCGTTTCTTTTCACCGGGAATTAGTAATTCATTACACGAGAGAGAGAGAAGAGAGAGAACAGTTTTACACAACAACTGATATACGAACAAAAACATAACAATAGTAACAGATAGTATGACGACGAATTGAGCTATGCATGAATGTATGCATATAAGGAGAAAACGGAGCACCTGATTATGTCGAAACGGTTAGAGTTTTGACGAGGTTGGGGAGAGGGTCGGTGATAGAGGAAAACAGAACAACGAAGCTTCCTTTGAGAGAGAGAGAGAGAGAGAGAGAGGGAGAGGGAGAGGGAGAGAAATGTTTGGGATAAGACAAGGGGTGGAGAGATAAAATGGGCTTTGCGTCATATTTTAATTCTGTAGGGCTCGTTTCTCGGATGAATAAAATTTTACTAATGGATAAGAAGAAGGGTGAATAAGAGATGAATTTACTATAAGAGGATAAGTTAAAAAAGGGATTACCTAATACTCCACATGATTTGGATAGTAATTAATATGGATGGATAAGAATGGATAATGTGATAAATTACTTAATTGCACTCATTTAATCATTTCATCGAAAATGGAGTACAAAATGATTTAAAGAGTAATTTGGTCTTTTTTTCCACCGAATAAGCTAATCTTAGAGTGGGAAGTGTTGTTAACTACTAACACTCTTCGAGAGGATAAGCTCTACTTCTCCTCCCTTCTCCCCCTTCATTCTCCTACCAAGGAACATTTTTCTTTCTCTCTTCCTTCCTCCCTTGTCCCCTCCTCTATCCTCCCAACAAATAAGAATGTACATCGCGTTCTATGAGACCCACTTCGGGTTTCACATAAATGTTCGAAGTGGCTTTATTTGTTTAAAACACTTTTTGACGATGGTTGTAAAAAATCAGCTCAGTCGGATATTGGTAAAGGATTGATCAATTTTATACTCTACATAGAGCAAAATAGGAACAAACATGAGAAATTCTAAGTACAAAGAAAATGTACCCCGAAAAAGTAAATCGTACAATTAATTTACTCTTTTCGAAGTATTTTGGAGTACATTTTTTTTTACCTAGCACTCCCTGTTTGGCTTGGTGTTATGGTAGGGGGAGAGGTTGGAAGCAGGGAATGTTAATCATCTATAAAATTTAAAATTATCGAAATAAAAAAAGAAGAAGATAGGAAGGCGTGAGTATTGAGAAAATTTAGGGGTGTGGAAAGAAAGAGGTGTTACGTTCACCGCACCGTTATTATCGATCTTTTCCTTCGCTTTATGTGAGGCCTATAAAAATATAGAAAAATAGTGATAAATTAAATTTTTTATCAATTTTTGCTAGGGTTGTCAAATTGACGAGTTTGAGCCAAATTTGGTAAGTTTTAAGTGGGTTGTGTTTTTAATGAGTTATTGACCCATTTAGAACCCAATTGTTATGAGCATATATAATTACCCATACCCAACCCATTCATTTAAAATGAAACCCGCCCCTCCCATTAACCCATTTACATATCTATTAAAATTTAAAATAACTAAAACACACATGTACACTAAAATGACCATATTACCCATGCACATCTAAATGACCATATTACCCCTATACTCTAAAATTACCATATTACCCCTATGTACTAAATGTCCAAACTACCCATGTACACTAAAATGATCAAATTTACTCTTGTACATCTAAAACGACTAAAATACCCTCTCTCCTTTTCCAGATGGCCTATATTCAAATGAGAATAAAAATGAGTAAACACAATTACTCATTTTTAACATCCAATAAAAAATGATTTAAATGAGTGCAAGCTTGAGTTTTAGGCTTGTTTAATAAAGAAACGGAGCTCAAACACTGTGAAACTTGACTCGGCTTGTTGGCACTCCTACTCAGAAATAACATCAAACACCTTGTAGGCACCATCTCTGTGTACTCATAATAAAACGAACACATATACAACAAACTGAAGGTAGAAATTACTACTCGCTTTCGCTTTCGAGTGTTTGAGTGGTCTCGATGGTCAAAGTAATTCAAGAAGGTGTAGTTGTTGCTGGATATGGCTTGAACCCACACGGCGGTGACAAATCCCAGCCATTTTACGGCGACAGTCAGAGGTGTTAGTGTGAAGCCCATATCAGCAGCTACGAGCTCAAGTACAAGACCACAATCACAAGTGTCATAACCACGGACAAGCTCTACATTGCGGAGGACTTTCATGACGACGACGAGCTCGAATTCTCTGTCGAAATCGCCTCCGCCAATTTTCTCATCGATGGCTTTGATGAGTGCTTGTGGTGTGGCCGTGGATTTGATTTTGACTGTAACGCCCCGAATTTTGGGTACGTTAAAAGGACAATCTATTGATAAAATCTGTAACGCCCTGAATTTTGGGTACGTTAAAAGGACATTTTATTCATACAATCAAATGGAGTCTGACTCTTATTACAACAAATACTCTCACAAGAGTTCAATATTTTACACAAACGGAAGGGTATTTTAGGGTTCCTAACTACAGCTCCTCAGCACCTCTATTCTTGCCAGCTCCTCAGCTCCAAAGCCTCCACGGTGATTGATTAGCACCCAAGATTGTATAATCTTGGGGCTTTAATCCTCTAATTTGTAGCTTTTATATGTTTAAGTAATCGTTTTTATCCCATAATGCACGTAAGGTATTTTTGTGTGTATTTCAGGAAAAACGTGCTAATAAGGCGATTTTGTATGCCAAGGGACGTTCCGGTATGTCACCAAGAGTTCAAGTGCCCGGCGGCATATGGTCATTGTCACCGGAGCCTAACGGTGCCACAAGAAGCCTCGGAGATTGGCCGGAGGTCAAGGTTGGCGAGGAGTGAGCCAAAGTGTATCAAATGAGGCAAACGCATCAGTGATGGTTCCGAGGACATCCGTGGGACCAAGGCCACATGGCATACCTCCGCCAAGTCTCGTTGATCATGTAATGAAGCATTGGAAGGCCGTCGGGGCACGACAAGGCATGATGGCCCAAGCTGACCCTGTTCTGCTGTTTTCACACAGAGGTACCAATACCTCATTTTTTAGGTATTGGTACCATCATGCCGAATTAGAAGACAGTTGGATTGGTACCAATACCTCATTTTTTAGGTATTGGTACCAATGCCCTTCGGCCAGCAGCTTTTTGTGCTGAACATTTCAACTTTCTATTAATAGAAAGTTTCTACTTCTAGTATGTTTTTGGGATATTTTAGGGACCTTTTGGTCCATTGTATGGCTGATTTGTGTGGCCTTTAAATAGCTTTGTAAGCCATTATTGGCCATTATGTACTCTTTTACACTTTAAGTCTTTTATTTTCTTAAGAGCTCCATAGTTATTTCTCCCAAGTTCTTGCATTCAATTCCTCAACAACTCAAGTAAGTAGTGGTTGGATGATTAATTCTCGTTTGTTAATGTTGTAGCCACTAGTGAGATCTCTATATAAATCAAGTTTGTTTTCAATTCTATCGGTTAATCATGTTTACCTTTCTTAGCATGCTTTCTAGTCTTTTTATTATGAGTGAGTAGATAATCGGTTCGGTCATGGGGTGAGGTTCACCCTATGGATTAGTCCATCAAATGGTTTCTCTTAACTTTAGCTTAATCTCAAGGTTTTGAATGAATTAAACCCATGATTTCTAGCTTTGATCATGGGGATTGGTGGCTTCTTTGATCAATGAAGTCTATCGCCTTGTGCTACGTGCTTGATAATCCTATGCGTGCGAACGATCTTTTTTCGTCTCTCACTTGCGTTAAATGAGTTCAATTTGAATTAGAGCTTTGAATTAAGTTATAAGTAGTCTTCAGCTTTTAATTCTTCTAGTGGAATCCGGACGGTTTCGGTTCACTCATGAGTTAGATGAAGGAACCGTTTGATGGCTAAGTCGTGGGTAAATCAATCCCTTTGACTCGACCATCTTAACCTAGTTTATTTCCAAGTTTAATTTCATCAATCGAATCAAAACTCTAAAGTTGGCCGCTTGAACGCCGCAATCTTTAAGCAACTTCTATTCCAAATTCGCTAAAGAAGATTTCTCTGTGGGAACGATCCGGTCTTCCGGTTTATATGCTATCAACGACCTAGCCCTACGCTTGGGGTGCAAACCTATTTCTAAGAGGTTAGGTTGCGACGAGAAGCATTTTTGGCGCCGTTGCCGGGGATATCTTTCTTATATAGCTTATTGGGAGGTTTGACAAACCATTGTAAGTATTCCATTTAATTTTCCTTTGTGCATTGCATACTAATTCTAGTGGATACCTCTAACCGATCACACTATCAAATTGAGGTGTAACGAAGCTAGTGTTGGTATCTATTGCCTTTTGTTTTCTTTTCTTGCATACATATATATATATATATATATATATATATATATATATATATATATATATATATATATATATTGAGGAGGCGGCATAGCCCCTCCAGTCTGTTTTTCTTATTGCAGAGCGGTTCCATAGCTCTTAATCGGTCAAAGCGAAGGTTCATGCTTGTGGTATATCGTAGTCCTCGCTCAAACCGGCTGCATCGATCTAGCTCTCCACCTCGTGTTCGAAGCAATCTTCGAGCTTACTCTCCACCAAGCAGATATTCTCAACCGTACTCTCCACCAAGAACATCAATGGCAGATGAGGAAGCTCCTCCGGTTAGGACTCTTCAGGACTATTTGAATCCGGAACGGGTCACTCAATTGTCACCGATAGTTTTTCCACGGCCCACCACTGTTGCAAACACATTCGTGTTCAAATCAGACTATCATCGTTGCATTCCATTCTTCCATGGTATGGAGCGCGAGGATCCGTACCAACATATCCGAGAATTTGAGGAAGTTCTCCAATCGTTTGTTAGCGGGGAGGTGCTTCTCAACCAAGCAAGATTGAGGCTTTTTCCTTTCACTTTGAAGGATAAGGCTAAGACATGGTTTCACTCTTTGAAGCCTCAATCTTTGAACACATGGGGGGAAGTGCAAGATGTTTTTCATAAGAAATTCTTCCCAGCGAGCCGAACAAAGCTCTTGATGGATCAAATCCAGGGTTTCAAGCAACGTGAGGGAGAAGCTTTCCATCAGTATTGGGAGCGTTACAAGGATTTGCTTTCTGCGGTTCCTCACCATAACTTTGCCTTGTATCAACTGATTCACTACTTCCATATGGGTTGCACGCAACAAAGCAAGCAACTGCTCGACACCATGTGCTCCGGAGGATTCATGAATAAGTCACCCGATGACGGTTGGGATTACTTAGATGAGTTGGCCAAGAAGTCTTTGACTTGGAATTATGAAGATGCTGGTGATAGAGCTATGGCTAGCCAAGGTCCCGGTGGCTCCGGAAAGTTCTCCATAAATGAGCACAATGCTATCGAAACACGGATGGAGCAACTAGCACAAAAGTTGGAGAAGTTGGAGTTGAAAGGGGTAAAGGAAGTTAAGGCAGTGCAAGCGGTAGAGGAGATGTGTGCTATATGTGAAACATCAGGCCATTCCACCGACAATTGCTTGTCTATTCCCACTTTCAGACATCATTACGGTAACCTCAACCTTCCGCTCGAAGAAGTTAGTGCGGTAAACCAACGGTTTGAATCTTTTCCCCAAAACTTCAACCAAAATCAACGACAACATCCGGGATTCCGTTGGAACAATCAGATTGAAGGCGGACCATCTCAAGCACCTCCCAGTTCTCAAATGCAACCATGGCGGTCTGCTCAAGGCCAAGGGCAGCCTCGTTTTCCACAAGGACCGCCAGGTTTCGCACCATCCGGCCCGTTTCAAGGATCTAACCAATATCAACCCCCGCCAAGGCGATCTTTGGAGGACACTCTCCAATCCTTCATGCAAGCTCAATCGAATTACAATGAGAGTAACACCCAAATGATGGGGGAGTTGAAGAACCAAATGGGAAAGATAACCACATCTATAGGGCTTCTCCAACAAGAAAAAGGAAAGTTTCCGACCCAGCCACAAGCCAATCCACAAGGTCAACTTCTCATTGGTAATTCTTCCATACCACCGCCCGAGCAAGCTCAAGCAATTATCACTCTAAGGAGTGGCAAGGCGGTTGACAATCTCGTTGTCAATCCGCCGGCTACACCTATCTTAGAACCAGCTTCGACATCAACAAGTTCTACAACGCTTGGGGAATCTCCCAAGTCATCTCCGGAGGAAGACGGGGAATCTCCCGTTCAAGTTTCAAATGAGGCCGACACCACTCCAAGCCCACAAGTCTCTCCCTTTCCTGCGCCCTATCCTTCCCGACTGAAAAAGCCGGCTCACCCATCCAAGGATGCCGATATTCTTGACGTGTTCAAAAAGGTAAATGTTAACATCCCGTTAATGGATGCTATCAAGCAAATTCCTTCTTATGCCAAGTTCTTGAAAGATCTATGCACTCAGAAGCGCAAGCTCAACGTGCACAAAAAGGTGCTTCTCACCGAGCAAGTTAGCCAAATTTTCCAAACAGATCTTGCACCTAAATACAAAGACCCCGGATGTCCTACAATTGCAATTACTATTGGGGGTAAGAGAGTAGAGCAAGCTCTTTTGGATTTGGGTGCGAGTGTCAATTTGCTACCTTATTCGGTGTATCAAGAGTTGGGTTTGGGGGAGATGAAGCCTACACGGGTTACTCTTCAATTGGCGGATAGGAGTGTCCGAATTCCTCGTGGTATGGTGGAAGATGTATTGGTCCAAGTTGATCAATTTGTATATCCGGTGGATTTTGTTGTATTGGATACTTGCCCGACGTCTTCATCGCCATTGTCTACTCCTGTTATTCTTGGGCGGCCGTTTCTAGCAACCTCGGATGCTGTAATCAATTGTCGGAATGGGCTATTGAACATGTCCTTCGGCAATATGAAGATGGCGGTCAATATGTTCAACGTTGGGAGTCAAATGGGAGATGATGATGATGTTCAAGGTGTCAACTGTATCGATTCATTAGTTCAAGATCATGTGGATGAACTCTTATCCAAGGATGATTTGGAGGCATGTCTTACCGCCGAGGAAGCCGATTTTTTGGAATCGCCGGAAGTTGCGAATCTTTGTTCCTTGCTAGACGAGGAGGAAGTTTGTGGGGCGGAACCGTGGATTCCTACCTTTGAGAAGTTGCCACTAATTGAGGGAAAAACTTTGCCATCTAGTGTCGAGCCGCCTAAGCTTGATTTGAAGCCCCTACCTGACCATTTGAAGTATGCCTACCTTGGCGACAACAAAACTTTTCCGGTGGTGATATCCTCAACTCTTGAGAATCTTCAAGAGTTGGAGTTGCTTGCATTATTACAGCGGCGTAGCAAGGCTATTGGGTGGACTATAGCCGATATACAAGGGATTTCTCCTTCCCTTTGTACTCATCACATTTATCTTGACGATAATGTGAAGCCATCGCGCCAACCACAACGACGGTTGAATCCTATTATGAAGGATGTAGTGCGTGCGGAGGTGTTGAAATTGTTGGATACGGGGATAATCTACCCAATTGCTGATTCTCAATGGGTGAGTCCTATCCAGGTGGTGCCTAAAAAGTCGGGGGTAACAGTTGTAAAGAATGACCAAGATGAGCTTGTTCCAACTCGGACCGTCACCGGGTGGCGTGTTTGCATTGATTACCGCAAGCTAAATGCGGTAACCCGTAAGGATCATTTCCCTCTCCCGTTCATTGATCAGATTTTGGAAAGGGTAGCTGGCCATGCCTTCTATTGCTTTCTAGACGGCTACTCAGGGTATAACCAGATCGAGGTCGCCATGGCTGACCAAGAAAAGACTACGTTTACCTGCCCGTTCGGGACCTTTGCTTATAGGCGCATGCCATTCGGCTTGTGCAATGCTCCCGGCACTTTTTCGAGGTGTATGATGGGTATTTTTAGTGACATGGTGGAGAAGATTGTTGAGGTCTTTATGGACGATTTCTCGGTATTCGGGGACTCTTTTGAGTCGTGTCTAGCCAATCTTAATAAGGTGTTGGAACGATGCGAGGAGAAGAACCTTGTTCTAAATTGGGAGAAATGCCATTTCATGGTAACGCAAGGCATCGTGTTGGGCCATATCGTGTCATCGAAGGGCATTGAGGTTGATAAGTCAAAAATTGATCTCATTGCCAACCTCCCTACTCCCAAGTGCATCAAGGATGTCCGTTCTTTCCTCGGGCATGCCGGTTTCTACCGGAGATTTATCAAGGACTTTAGTGCTATTTCTCGGCCATTATGCCATCTGCTTTCGAAAGACGTCCCTTTTGAGTGGACGAATGATTGTGAGGAAGCTTTTCGGAAGCTTAAGTCACGCCTTACTACTCCGCCTATTGTGCAAAGTCCCGATTGGAACCTCCCATTCGAACTTATGTGCGACGCGAGTGACTACGCCGTCGGGGCTGTTTTAGGCCAAAGGAGGGAGAAGCAGCCTTGCGTTATTTCCTACGCGAGCAAAACATTGAACGATGCTCAAATGAATTACTCCACCACTGAAAAGGAGCTGCTCGCGGTAGTTTTTGCCTTGGATAAATTTCGCTCCTACTTGATTGGTTCGCCTATTGTCATCTACACGGATCATGCTGCCCTCAAGTACTTGCTCACCAAGCAAGACGCTAAGGCTCGGCTTATTCGATGGATTCTCTTGCTCCAAGAGTTCGATCTTACCATCAAGGACAAAAAGGGAGTGGAAAATGTGGTGGCCGACCACTTGTCACGATTGGAGTTTGAGGATCGTACATCTAAACTTCCAATCATCGATACTTTCCCGGATGAGCAACTTTTTGGTGTCTCAAGTACCCCGTGGTTCGCAGATATTGTCAACTATTTGGTAACAGGGTTACTTCCGACACATTGGACTTCTCAAGAGCGGAAGCAGTTTCTTTCAAGGGTGAAAAGGTTTTCTTTTGATGATCCTTACTTGTTTAAGTACTGTCCAGATCAGATTATTCGGCGATGTGTTCCGGATTCTGAGCATCAGAGTATTATGAACTTTTGCCACAAGGAGGCTTGTGGTGGCCATTTCTCTTTCAAGAAAACCGCGGCTAAAATTTTACAATGCGGTTTCTATTGGCCTTCTTTGTTCAAAGACACGTTCGAGTATACTAGGTCTTGTGAACGGTGTCAAGCTTTGGGCAAGATCACCCGACGCAACGAGATGCCCCAAAATCCCATCCTAATCATTGAAGTCTTTGACTGTTGGGGCATCGATTTTATGGGGCCTTTTCCTACATCATTCGGCTACCTCTACATTTTGCTTGCCGTCGACTATGTCAGCAAGTGGGTGGAGGCAATCCCTACTCGTACCAATGATGCTCAGGTTGTAGTCGAATTTCTCCGAGAGTACATTTTGGCACGGTTTGGGATGCCAAGAGCTATAATCAGTGACCAAGGCACGCATTTCTGTAATAGGTCATTTGCGGCTTTGATGAGGAAATACGCCATTGTGCACAAGGTATCGACGGCTTATCATCCCCAAACTAATGGACAAGCTGAGCTAGCTAATCGGGAGATCAAGGGCATCCTTGAGAAAACGGTTAATCCAAACCGCAAAGATTGGTCACTTCGGCTGATCGACGCCTTGTGGGCTTATCGTACTGCTTACAAAACCGTGTTGGGAATGTCGCCATATCGGCTCGTTTATGGAAAGCCTTGCCATCTTCCGGTGGAATTGGAGCACAAAGCTTATTGGGCGATCAAGAAGATGAATGCCTCCCTCCCGCTTGCCGGTGCTAAGCGGAAGCTTCAACTCAATGAACTCGAAGAAATAAGGTCCGATGCTTATGATCGCTCTAGTTCTTATAAAACCAAAGTCAAAGCTATGCATGATAAAACAATTCTTAGAAAGGACTTTGAAATAGGCCAAAAAGTGCTTTTGTACAATTCTAAATTGCATCTGTTTCCGGGCAAGTTAAGGTCCCGTTGGGCTGGTCCTTATGTTGTTAAATCTGTCGCCCCTCACGGGGCCATAGAGATTGAGAATGAATCCAGTGGGAATGTTTTCAAGGTTAACGGCCAACGGCTTAAGCCGTTTCTTGGTCATTTTGACGTTGGCGAGCCTGATGAGGAATTGGGCGATCCCATTTATTCTGATGCTCTTGTTTCTTAGCTTGTTTTGAACTAACTTTGCACGGGGAGCGCAAGCGTAACCGCTGAACTTAACTGTTTGTCGGACCCGGCCCCCAGGTAGGGGGTACCCTCCATTGACTTGGGTATTTGTAGCTCCGCACGCCGCTACTAAAAAAAGGATCGTGTGCCCAGCTCCGGTTAGTAAGGGCAATGTTTCGTTTCTTGTACATATTTGCATGTTTGTTTAGTTTTGGGTTTTTCTCATTAAGAGATTTCATCAATGCATCATTGTATCGGACTTTAATTAGTCCTTCTTTGCAGTAGTTTGCCGTTAATGATCCATGCTCACCAGATATGTCCCTATCGGGGGCAGTTTAGGTCTTTGGGTGAGACTTGATATTCCCGTGCTTTGGCGCTAGGCTCTGTCTTGTCTCACTTTGTTTTGATCATAGGGAACGCTGGGCTTAATTGCTTGGCGAGGTCAGGCGGTAAATTTTACTTCGGGCGTTGATGTAACAAATGTGACGGTCTAGTATAGCCACCCGTGTCTTACCTCGCCGGTGAGACACGGGAAGAAAAGTATGACTCGTGAGATTGCGTGAAAATCGGGTGGTGTTTCTTAATTTTTCTTTTGTATCTATGTTTGTTGGCGCCCGGATAACACGAGCCGGGCGGTTCTAATGTCAATTGTCTCTTAATAGGTAGTTCGAGCTTAAGTCTTTTGCAGGGTGAACGTGCTACCACACCAGCCTTGGTGGATTGGGTCTAAAGTCGGAGTGAATGCGGCATTCAGGAGCCCTAAGCATGGGTGCGATTACGTGTCGCGGTTGTTAGTCCAATAAAGCTTTGACCATGACCCTGTGTGACTAGCTGTGGTTCCGTTGGAAGAGCCGAAGGAGTCGACCTTGGAAGCTGTTCGTATGACAAAAGGAGACGATGACGCAAAAGCCTCCAATTTGGTCGAGGTATACGGGGGTTGACATTCCCCCAGAGGTATGATTTTTTTTTGTTCTTTCTCTCTCAATACTGTTGTTCTGCATGCTATGAGGACATAGCTCATTTTAAGTTGGGGGGAGAGATATATTTATTCTATATATATGCTTTTATTATTTCGGTTAAAATTTTTCGTTTTTTTAGTGCAATCCTTCCGTGGTACATAATTTTTGGTATAACATAACTAGGCGCATGCTCATTGAGTTCTTAAATGGCAAGAGTTTTATGTGATCTTGAGTGTTTATCTACATCTCAACTAATTTGCATGATTAAAAGATGAGTGATCTAGGTGTTGAGTGTGTTTTTAAGTAAGTTTTACCCATATCCCATCATTTTTTGTCTTAAACTCTTAGTTAGGTTTATAATCTCATGTTCATGCCTAGTTGTGTTTGATATCTATGTTGAATCGGTTATGGAATCTATGGCGTACTTTGGAAGTGATTCAAGGCATTCTTTGATTGATTAAACCACAAAAGTGTCCCCTCGTCCTATTTTGTATCCTAGTCCGTATCCTACATTTTTCTCATTAACCTAGGGATCCGGATGTTCGGAGGTTCGTTCGGAAGGTGTGTTACTATGTTGCATATGGTTTGGAGGTGTTTCGGGTGAGTTACAAGGAGTCGGAACATGAAATGGCCAAGGAAGTAGTTTCCGCAGAAAACCAGCAAAAGGTATTGGTACCTCAAAAACCTGGTATTGGTACCATTTCTATCCAGTGGAAGACAGTTGGTTAGGTATTGGTACCTTAATTTTGTGGTATTGGTACCAAAGGTTACTTGACAGTTCCAGGAGATCAAAAGGCCCGATCCTTCTTTTTCTTTTCTAAACCCACGGCTCCCTCTCTCTATACCTCCATAACCACCAAGAACTCCTAACCCTAACCTCAAAATACTTCCAAACACCACCAAATCTTCCATAAACACTCCCAAATCTTGCATCTTCTCCATCAATTACCATGGTTCTTCAACAAATCACAAGGGTTTTCAAAGGTTCAAGCCCTAACCCATCAAAATCAAGGTAAACCCATTTTTTCTCTTCAAAATTCGAAATTTCCTCTTTCTTTCCATAGATTTCGAATTCCCCTCTTTTCTTTCCATTAATCTCCATATTCTATACCTCTCCTACATAATCCCACCATCAATCCCTTGCTACAAGCCCAAAAATCACCCCCACCCCACAAATTCCGAAATTTTACCAAACCCTTGTCAAAAATCCGAATTCTCTCTCCATCCTCCATACTCTGATCATGGTGCGAGAGAAGGGTAAGGGAAAGATTGGGGCTGGTTCTAGTGCCCCTGCTCCGGAAATTGTGGAGGAGCAGGTCAGTTCGGGCTCCGACGAGCCAGCGGCTGGGAAATCGGTTCGGAGGTCCAGAAAACGTCTTCGCAGAACGGGCAAACAAGTTCAGGCGGATAAGCGGATTGAATGGAAGGAGGGTATGTTGAATCGTACGTTAAAAAATGAGAGGCAGGTTAAGGCGAAATCCATTGGGTCCGATCACTTGGTGATTCAGCGCATTCGGAGCAAAGGTATGAATTTCTGGACTCGTAGATTGGAGGGCTATAATGTCGTCTGCGTTACTGAGTTTTACCAAAACATGAAAACCCCTCCGGCGGGTTTTGAAACTAGTGACACCGCTAGGATTACCTCTAAGGTAGGAGGCAAGGATATTATGATTGACCCTACGGTTATTGCCAAGTACTTGGGGTATGAACGGCCTCCTCCAGGGACGGTGAATTACCCCCGCAACGAAAAAATTGATGATGGTTTGATTAACAATGTGTTGTACACGAACCCAAAGAATGCAAAGATTCCACATGTTGTGGGGGGATTCAGGGATGATATTCGGGTGCTGAATACAGCTTTTCACCACAATCTTTATCCGAGGGGGTTGGAGCACAAGCTGAGTCGCAAGAGTGGGGAGTTAATGTATGCTTTTATGAATTCAAAGCTAGTGGTGGATTGGGCGAGGTTCATTTTCAATCAGTTGGTCGATTTTAAGAATGATACAATTTCTTCAGCCCGGATGCCATTTCCTTGCATGATAACTACTCTGTGCAAGCAGCAGGGTGTGAAAGGCAATGCTTACAAGAAGATGGAACGTCTCGACCCTGGGCCTATCACTAGTACCTTTTTAAAGAAGAGCAAGTCTCGCTCTAGCACTCCCAAAGAAAGTTCGAAAGCCTTTTTGACTACTAAGCCTGGCTCGAAGGAGAAGAAAGACAACATGTTGAATAAACTTTTCTGTCAGAATGTGGCCATTTTAAAATGCTTGTGGAAGAGTGAGGAGAAGAGGAAGAAGGATAAGAAGGAGAGAAGGCAGCTGGCTAGAGAGGTTGGGAAGCTTAGACACGAGCTAAATTGGCATACCCAACAATCAAATGATAAGGTGAATTACGAGGCACCACCGGATGAGGCGGTGGTTGATAGTAGTGTTGATGAGGAAGAAGAGAAGGATGAGACCGATGAGGATAGCGAAGAAGATGATGAGGAGGGAGATGGTGTTGACAGTGGTGAGGATGAGGACTAGTGTCGGTGGTTCTAGAGTTAGAAAATCTCTCTACTTGGTCGGGGTGTACGGTGGTTGACATCCCACCTCTTATCTTATCTTTTTATTGTCTTTGTTTTAGTTGAACTTTATCTAGAAAGATATGCAAGTTTTTGTAAGGCCGGCGTGTAGCCTTTGACTTGGAAATTTTTGGTATCGGTGGCGGTTAAGGGTAGATAACCAAGCTAGATATGGCCGCCACCCATTTTGCTAACCGTTCTTTGTTAACCAAGGTCATTATATGCTAATGAAGTCCTCCGTTGATCCTTAGTACGCCTTGATTCCTTGTTGATTCAATATTTGATGTTTAGCATAGTTAGTTTGTGGCATGTTACCTTTCATTAATATAGTTGTTAGTTGCTTATTTATCGCTTCTAATCAAAGTGCTCTCCACATATGAGGCATAGCATTTTTGTTCACTATCGCCTACTTTTCGAGCACTTTTTGTGGGATATGGCTGCTAGTGGGTGCGTGTGTTTGCAATATTGGCGTATCCTCTCTTTGGATGTAAATACAAGCCTTTTGTTACTTGCTTGGGACATGCTTTGTACTTAGTTATTCGTTTTGTATCTAGCTGCGAGTTGTGGTATGGATGAACTGTGATTTTTGAACTCTTGCTAGTTTGGATACGGTATGCGCATGTTCCTTAGTTGTGTTATCGGAAGGATTGTTAAGTTTTAAGTTTGTTAAGTTTTATATTATGTTTGCTAGGGACTAGCAAAGTTCAAGTTGGGGGGTGTGATTAGCACCCAAGATTGTATAATCTTGGGGCTTTAATCCTCTAATTTGTAGCTTTTATATGTTTAAGTAATCGTTTTTATCCCATAATGCACGTAAGGTATTTTTGTGTGTATTTCAGGAAAAACGTGCTAATAAGGCGATTTTGTATGCCAAGGGACGTTCCGGTATGTCACCAAGAGTTCAAGTGCCCGGCGGCATATGGTCATTGTCACCGGAGCCTAACGGTGCCACAAGAAGCCTCGGAGATTGGCCGGAGGTCAAGGTTGGCGAGGAGTGAGCCAAAGTGTATCAAATGAGGCAAACGCATCAGTGATGGTTCCGAGGACATCCGTGGGACCAAGGCCACATGGCATACCTCCGCCAAGTCTCGTTGATCATGTAATGAAGCATTGGAAGGCCGTCGGGGCACGACAAGGCATGATGGCCCAAGCTGACCCTGTTCTGCTGTTTTCACACAGAGGTACCAATACCTCATTTTTTAGGTATTGGTACCATCATGCCGAATTAGAAGACAGTTGGATTGGTACCAATACCTCATTTTTTAGGTATTGGTACCAATGCCCTTCGGCCAGCAGCTTTTTGTGCTGAACATTTCAACTTTCTATTAATAGAAAGTTTCTACTTCTAGTATGTTTTTGGGATATTTTAGGGACCTTTTGGTCCATTGTATGGCTGATTTGTGTGGCCTTTAAATAGCTTTGTAAGCCATTATTGGCCATTATGTACTCTTTTACACTTTAAGTCTTTTATTTTCTTAAGAGCTCCATAGTTATTTCTCCCAAGTTCTTGCATTCAATTCCTCAACAACTCAAGTAAGTAGTGGTTGGATGATTAATTCTCGTTTGTTAATGTTGTAGCCACTAGTGAGATCTCTATATAAATCAAGTTTGTTTTCAATTCTATCGGTTAATCATGTTTACCTTTCTTAGCATGCTTTCTAGTCTTTTTATTATGAGTGAGTAGATAATCGGTTCGGTCATGGGGTGAGGTTCACCCTATGGATTAGTCCATCAAATGGTTTCTCTTAACTTTAGCTTAATCTCAAGGTTTTGAATGAATTAAACCCATGATTTCTAGCTTTGATCATGGGGATTGGTGGCTTCTTTGATCAATGAAGTCTATCGCCTTGTGCTACGTGCTTGATAATCCTATGCGTGCGAACGATCTTTTTTCGTCTCTCACTTGCGTTAAATGAGTTCAATTTGAATTAGAGCTTTGAATTAAGTTATAAGTAGTCTTCAGCTTTTAATTCTTCTAGTGGAATCCGGACGGTTTCGGTTCACTCATGAGTTAGATGAAGGAACCGTTTGATGGCTAAGTCGTGGGTAAATCAATCCCTTTGACTCGACCATCTTAACCTAGTTTATTTCCAAGTTTAATTTCATCAATCGAATCAAAACTCTAAAGTTGGCCGCTTGAACGCCGCAATCTTTAAGCAACTTCTATTCCAAATTCGCTAAAGAAGATTTCTCTGTGGGAACGATCCGGTCTTCCGGTTTATATGCTATCAACGACCTAGCCCTACGCTTGGGGTGCAAACC
This sequence comes from Rhododendron vialii, assembly GCF_030253575.1. Classification (NCBI taxonomy): domain Eukaryota; kingdom Viridiplantae; phylum Streptophyta; class Magnoliopsida; order Ericales; family Ericaceae; genus Rhododendron; species Rhododendron vialii. The sequence goes on from NC_080558.1 coordinate 17,269,514, forward strand.
TATTTCTAAGAGGTTAGGTTGCGACGAGAAGCAGTGATCTGCTAACCCTGATTATCTACAAAATCTGACACATTATACCAGCGTCACCACCGATATAATATGTCAGGGTCACCAAAAAGGCAACACCGTGAGCTACAAAGCTCAGCAGAGTAATCCCATACCCGCTAACCCATACTTACAAACAACAGGAAATAACACATCGATTTCCACATGATAAGTATATACACAGTTAATCAATGACACATCCACATTCGTTAATCAACTATCGTTGGTGTCCAAGATTTCAGAGTTTCTCCTACGCGATTCATCGTAGACCGTGTCAACATTTTCATTTTACAAAACAACCTTTCGAAAGACATTTGTTTAACACAAAACATTTGCATTGGCTCCGTACCGCGGATAACCAAGCTACACACCCAACCTTTTTAAAATCATTAGCATTGGCTCCGTACCGCGGATAACCAAGCCACACACTTTCAAAATCATTTGCATTGGCTCCGTACCGCGGATAACCAAGCTACACACCCAACCTTGGTTCCGCCGCGCCGGGTTCCCAAGTATCCTCACAATGGTTCCGCCGCGCCGGGTTCCCATTGGCACGCACACAATTCAAAACCCTCGGTTCCGCCGCTCCGGGTTCCCGAGTCTCCCACAATGGTTCCGCCGCTCCGGGTTCCCAATTGGGGGTTTTCGAAATCTAAAAACCTCGGTTCCGCCGCTCCGGGTTCCCGAATATCCCCACAATGATTCCGCCGCTCCGGGTTCTCATTGGGTTTTTCAACACACACCACACAATGGGCTACCACGTCCAGCCACATTGCGATTTTCGAAAATTCAAAACCTTTTCAAAGCACGTCTTTTACACACGCACACACACAACTCACATAATGCCACCCGAAATCGGTCATTATGTTGTTTCAAAATATTTCCGTCCTCGAAAAACATTTCCTTTCATTACTCACACCCTAGGTGTCATATTTCTACTTTCTCGATTCTCGTGTCTCGTTACATGCAAAGACTTCGCGGTAAGCATGAAACATTCTATCGAGATCATCCAATTCTATACTACTTATCACGCTCAATTACTACTTATAGCATAACGCCACATATACGGACGCCTTTGGAGTGTATCACTTATGCTTATTCAAAGCACAACGCCACATGTACGGACGTCTTTGGAGTGAAATCACTTATGCTTAATCACACCACAAGTAATACAAGCAATTCATATACGCATACTCATAACTATCCTAAAGATCAAAATACGAATACTTCTAATCAAACGATAAGTACGTAAATAAAGATAACCTACTTTATACTTGAGTAAGTAAATAAAATAGGGAGTAAGTAAGGATTTCCTTACAGTCCTTCTAGGCGGTAGTCGGCTACGGAAGGTAAGTCGGCGGTCGGAAAGTACGTCGGTGGTCGGGCGGAGTAACTTCCTACGGAATGCTCCCCGTAGCTTCGAAAGAGAAAGGTTTCTCTCGAAACTTCTACTTGACTAATACTACTACTACTTTTGGATCGAGGGGGTGGTCAAGTGGCGGTCTAGTGGCGGCCTAGGATGAGTTTCTTGAAGAACTCAAGAACTACTCAAGAACAAAGAAGAACTAAAGAAAGAACAAGAAAGAACACAAATTTTTCTAGAAAGAGAAGTTGCTAGGTGAAGGTGTGAGTTGAATGATAAACATGGGGTGCTATTTATAGGCAAAAATCTTGGCTCTCCCCCTCTCTCTATGGCCGGCCCTCTCTCTCTCTATATCTCCCATGGATTTTGCTCCATTAAGTCATCAAATCAACCTTTCAACCAAGTCATAGCCCTTTCTCCAATCTTAGGCCAAATCCTAGGTGTAAGGCTATGTAATCAACTAAGATCTTAGGCTTTTTAGGTAGTCATAACCTAGGTTTAGCTTGTAGTCAAGGTCTAAGGCTAATAAAGGCTAGGATTGTGTCATAATGGTCCATCATAGGTTGTCATTTAGGCATAAAAAGACTTAGGCCTAATATGGTAGCTTGCAAGGCTAGTTTAGTCCTTGGATTGGACTATGAGAGATTTGTTGGAAGGATAGGAGACAAGGGGTACAAGATTTGGTTTTAAACAAAGCATGGAGGTACAAATGGGGAGTTAAGTTTGGTTAGGGGAAAGATTCTCCCATGGGCTTGAAAGATGTAAGAAAGTCAAGTCAAGGTACAACCCATCTTCCTTTCTCCTTCCTCCTCTCTCTCTCTCTCTCTCGGGTCTCTCTCTCCTCTCTCTCTCTCGGCAATCTCTCTCTCTCTCTCCCTAGTACACTTACACACACACACACACACACACACACACACACACACACATATATATATATATATATATATATATATATATATATATATAAATGCAAGAAAGAATAAGAAAGGTACAAAGTACAAGATTTCTAAAATCAAATACCCAATAAAGAAATCCAATTGGGTACAAAACCCCAATACAAAATAATAAAGGAGTACTTTGGAAAATCTTAGGCTTTAAAGGCTACTAAGGCTAATAAGTACTTTAATAACAAAATATGGGTACTTCATCACATGGGAAATAAGGAAAAAATGACTAGTTTAATAAGCCCATGTACTTGGTGAAAGAATAACTCTATTACCCAATGGATAATAAATCCCCTAACTTTTATTATCCAATGGACAATAGCTACAAGGAAACTTTTATAGTAAAATAATCAAGGAGTACTTTTAAGCATGTGACAAAAGCCCTATATTAAATATAGGTACCCCAATTAAATAAAAAGGCTAGGATTCTCCCCATTTAAATAATAATAAAGTACAAGTCAAATCAACTTTATTGGAAGGTTCCCTTGTCACATCGGTACTTTATTTGGTCAAAAGTCTCTATTATCCAATGGTCACTAACTTCTCTAGCGGTTATTACCCAATGGATAATAATTTCCCTTGCGGTTAATAACCATTGGACAAAAGGAGTACAAGTACTTTTTATTAAAATAAAATTTTGAAAAAACTACATGTACTTTTTGAAAAAAAAGTTTATTGTCCAATGGACAAAAATTACCCTAACCATTATGGACCAATGGATAAAGATAAAGGTTTCAAAAGGTTCAAAAGGTTCATCTAGTAACTAGGTAAGTTGGTTGCTTGGTTCCTCCAAGTAGTCGGTTGGAAACTAACTAAATTGGTCACGTAGGTTTTTCTAGTCGAGAGTTTAACCAAGGACCAAAATCTAACTACGACGAATATTAACAAGAAATCATATAACACTCAAGAGAAAATAAGTAATTTAAATAAAATTCAAATTTTTAACGAAATTTTTATAGACCAAAATTCAGGGTCGTTACATTGACGACCTCAGTGGAGGAAGAATGAGATCCAAAGGGGCTAATTTCAATTTGGATCGTATTTTTCCTATGTTCTTTAGGCCCCATTTCAGAAAGCCGAATAAGTATTTATTTTTTAATAAGGCAATTTCAAGCTCAAAAATAATGAACTTATTGAAATCTAAAAATATGCAATATGAATCTTGTTTAAGATATCTCAATGAGATCTTTAATACAGTGTAAAAAAAAATTAAAAATTTATTTTTCGTTTACATTATTTTTGAGTTTGAAAATGTGAAATAAATATTTATTTTTTAAGAAGATGTTATGGAACAGGCTCTTAGTGGGTTATGTTGATGACTTATTGGATTATTTAAGTTCATCCAACTAATAAATGGACTAGGTTGAGATTATTTTTTAGTGGATGAATTTGGATTGATTAATGCGTTTGGGTTCAATTTGTCACCTCTAATTTTTGCTTAGGACTACATAGCGACTAGTTTGACTAAAGAGCTAGCGGAGTTTTTTTTTTTTTTTTGTAATTAGTACGTACTTTGTTTTCATTGTCAGTTTAAATTTTGATTTTTGACAAAATGGTTGACTAAATTCTTTTCTAAACAAAAAATGGAAGATTTATGCTTTGTTTGCATTGAAATTTGAATTTTTTTAAAAAAAAATAGTAAGAATAATAAATAGAGAAATAAAAAGAGAAATGTTGAAAGTAAGGAATATCTAAAGAGAATTTTTTAAAAAAAAATTTTTAAGTTACAAAAAAAACAAAGCATAATCATCCATGGATGTGAACCCCTTAGTAAGAGAGGACAGCAAAGGACATAGTATTCCTGTCGAGGTGGTAGACTTAGTTTTGTCCGGTGACGAGAGAGAAACTCAAGCCGATGGGGCTTTGTAGCCTTTTAAGGCTTTTTAGAAGATCAAAAATTGGTTGTTCCTGGGCTAAAGAAATACTCCTACCATATTAGAGCATCTCCAATCTATCCAAAATAGAGGATGGATGTAACACATTGAGGGGAGATTTTGTAATTTATTTCATTTTTTCTTCACTTTTTGTACTTTTTGGGAGAATCTTTGAGGGACCCATCGTCCTTTTTAGAGTTTTGGAGGAATTTTGTACTCCAAATTTACTTTTGATCCTCTATTTTTAGAGGACCAAATTTACTTTTAGAGGACCAAACTCTAAAAAGGACGGTAGGTCCCTCAAAAATTCTCCCAAAAATTACAAAAAGTGAAGAAAAAAGAGAATAAATTATAAAATCTCCCCTCAATGTGTCACATCCATCCTCTATTTTAAAGAAATAGAGGTGGATTGGAGATGCTCTTAGAACCCCTTGAAGGAGGAAACCATAATCCCCATCTCAAACACAAAACAAACCAGAAACTTCACAAGAACTTCTTAAACAAACCCAAATCAAACCAAAGTTTATTATCATAATCATAAACGCCCTTTTCAAGGCCCAACCCACATCATCATTAAGACTTCCAAAACACACAATTCTTTAAAAATAAAAAAACCACATACATAATCACCCCACCACCACCACCACCACCACGCACAATACTTCAAAAACAACCACCACGCAGCCTCAGCACCAGGTGAAGCGTCGACTCCTTCTGGATATTGTAATCCGCCAAAGTCCGCCCGTCCTCCAACTGCTTTCCGGCGAAGATCAGCCTCTGCTGGTCCGGCGGGATCCCCTCCTTGTCCTGAATTTTGGCCTTCACATTGTCGATCGTGTCCGAGGACTCAACCTCGAGCGTAATGGTCTTCCCTGTGAGCGTCTTCACGAATATCTGCATGCCACCGCGGAGGCGCAGAACAAGGTGGAGGGTGGACTCTTTCTGGATATTGTAGTCGGCCAGGGTCCGGCCGTCCTCAAGCTGCTTCCCAGCGAAGATCAGCCTCTGCTGGTCCGGCGGGATCCCCTCCTTGTCCTGGATCTTGGCCTTGACGTTGTCGATCGTGTCCGAGCTTTCGACCTCGAGGGTGATCGTCTTCCCGGTGAGGGTTTTGACAAAAATCTGCATGCCGCCGCGGAGGCGGAGGACGAGGTGGAGGGTGGACTCCTTCTGGATGTTGTAGTCAGCCAGGGTCCGGCCGTCCTCGAGCTGCTTCCCAGCGAAGATCAGGCGCTGCTGGTCTGGGGGGATCCCTTCCTTGTCTTGGATCTTGGCCTTGACGTTGTCGATCGTGTCCGAGCTTTCAACCTCGAGGGTGATCGTCTTCCCAGTGAGGGTTTTGACAAAGATCTGCATGCCGCCGCGGAGGCGGAGGACGAGGTGGAGGGTGGACTCCTTCTGGATGTTGTAGTCGGCCAGGGTCCGACCGTCCTCGAGCTGTTTCCCGGCGAAGATCAGACGCTGCTGGTCTGGGGGGATCCCTTCCTTGTCTTGGATCTTGGCCTTAACGTTGTCGATGGTGTCGGAGCTTTCCACCTCGAGGGTGATGGTTTTTCCGGTTAGGGTTTTCACGAAGATCTGCATCTGTAGTTAACCAAAGCACAAATCATGAGAAATTCATTCATACCTCAAAAAACCACACGACAGAACATCATATAATACAGGAAGATCCACATGGTAGTAAGATCCCAATCTTCAAACCCATAAATTATTAAAATTTAAAAACAAGTAAAAAATTTAACTCCCACATCTTCTCAAGTTTTCCAAGCACAGAGTAGATGTATAAAAATGCTACGGACACAAATCCGACAACTAAAACCGTTGAATTTATAGATCTCGCGTATAAAATCTACCATGTATCATGTGATGAAACAGAAATCTGTTTACATGAATTGCTGCAAGTTTAAGAGGAGATGAGAGAGAGGATAGGGATTTGATACCTTTTGGGTTGGGGAAGAGAGAGAAATAATCCGAGATGGTATTTTTGTGGTGGGGGGGAGAGAGAGAGAGAGAGAGAGATTTGCTGGATTGCAATGCGAAGAGAAGAAGGGGGGATGGGGGAGTATTTATAGATGGGGGACGCCGAGTTTGGCACGGAAAAGGAAGAGCCCGTGACGGAGTGCGTAACGATGGGGCGAATGAGGCTGCGACACGTGGTAATGTGAGCCGTATTGCATTGACTTAACACGGAAGGATTAGGAAAAGTAATGGAAATTTTTGGGTTGGAATCCCTAAAATAACGAGGAAGATGTATTTTGCTTGGAGAAGGGTTTTGGGACTTGGGAGGTAGACCGTTTCTTTCGCTAACTTTGGGTCCACCGCCTCGTTTGACCTAAGTAAGTGCATTTTTGTCAATTTATAATAATCTGAAATTTATTTAGATATTTTTTATTTTTTTTATTTTTCCTTATAATTTTTGGATTAATCGTTCGTTTTGACGAGACGAATTAAAAAATATAAAATTATAACCGAAGGTAAAAAAAATTCACTAAAAACGTAAAAAGTATCAAACAGCTACTCCATCTTATTTGTCCAAAATGCCGTTTACAAGTGAAAAGTATCAAGAAGCTACTCCATCTTATTTGTCCAAAATGCAGTTTACAGGTAAAAATTATCAAACTACTCCAGCTAATTTTTGTTATCCATTTATAAGTTTCAATACAATTATATCAAATTTATCACTGCTTTTTGGACATATTTTCACTGCCATTTTCTTTGGAAAATAAACTCATTTATAAGAGTTCCTGTCATAATTGAGTTGCCCACTGGGCTTGGATTAGTATTATACAAGCAAATGGACTTGTTGAGAGACATGTAATTGCATAGTTCATTCATCACCCAATCTGCTTATGATAATAGAAGTCTAGAAGATTCTGAGAGAGCGCGCAAACGAAGAGGAACTGCCCCTTTGGCTGCAAAATGACAAAGCTTTAAGGGGCTGCAAGACCCGGAGTGCCAACCAGATTGCCAACCAGAAGGGCTAAGAGCAACATTTAGACTTTTTTTGGGTTTATGTTATTTTTCTATATTTCCAGACCCATAGTGTCGTTTGCAGGTGCACGCTTTGCACTTTGTTTTATTCAATATATGAGATGTTTCACTCTCAGAAAAAAGAAGAAGAAAATCTGTGTAACGATAGAGGTAAGCAATGCACTTCCTCGGGAATGAGAAAAAAACAATCTACTTTCATATGGTCTTTTGGCCTAAATTCCGTGACTTCTCAATACTCATAATCAAATCCTGCAACTTTGTAGTGTCACACTCTCACTTCCTGAGACCAGTCATTGCTCCAACGCTTTAGGGAAAAAAACGGAACATAAAAGATTGCAATTTTGCAGAGGAGTAATCATGCCTATTAAAACAACTGAAACAAACTAATCTTCAATAATGTTACCTCAAATGCCTAGCCCAAATCACTGAAAAGAAAAAAAACTTACATTCCTGAGGTTAGGAATCTTGGGAAGTGTACAGTTGAACATGTCTTGGCCAAATTTGCCCATAGACATCCTTCTTGTGATATCTCCGTTCCCACGACCACGGGACATCTGGATAAGAGAGAGAATTATAAAAGAAATTTGACAAAAAGTGGTGTTCAACTGGGAAGCAAAGCTAACCTTCAGAGGAGTACGGTTTTGGAGGAAGTTCGTAAGGCACAGGCAACGGAATTACTTCAGATGAGTTGTCTGTGTTCTTACTTCCATGCCAAGCTAGGGTTACAAACTTTGTTCTCTTTGCGTCAGAACTTCCTGACGTTTTGTCATCTTTATCCTGAAATTCACAGGAAAATGCAAAAACTTTGCAAACAGAAAATACAAACAATAAGGCAATAAGTGTACATCTAGGAGCGAAATGTACCGGTTACCTGCGATGAATTCACATTATCTGTACACGAAAATTCACAACCAGGTTTGATCAAAGACGGCATAAAGAGCACTCCAAGCTGAAAAGATTCCATAAGATGCATCAAAAGAAGAATCATTTCATCTTCATGATAGGGATAAACTGTGGCCAGAAGACCATAATCATCAAATCACAACAAACTGTGGATATAGACTCGGTTTTGTTGCTTTAGAACAAGTTTCCTGAGACATTTGTGAAGAAACTAGTTTGTTTGACAGATTGTGAAACATGTTTTTAACATTTTTAGAAAAAGAACCCATTTTCAAGAAAACAACAAAAATATGTTTCTAAATTCCACAAAACCATTTTCATTAAAAAGTACATAGGACATGAAAACATGCCATGTTTTTGAAAACAATAAAAAAACACGTTTCTCATAGTACTCCTGAAAAACTGTTTCTAAAGCAGCAATCGAATAGGGCAAAGAGATACTTGACGTGTTCACTTGAATTTGGCTTAACCCCGCCCCCCCCCCCCCCCCCCCCCCCCCCCCCCCCCTACACGGAAGCATACAATAATACCTCATAGGACCGGATCATCAACTGAGAGTTGTTTTTCTGGAGAGCTCCCCATGCAGCTTTGCTTAGATTTGATGAAGTTAGCAAGAACCACCTGGCACGAAGCAAGTGAAGAACAGTCTCCATGACAAAATACTCAAGAATGATGCCCACCTGATAATTAGTGGAAAAATTACTAAATCCTTCAACAAGAAAGAAGCAGCATGAAATGGGCTCTTACGCGATGTCTTGACCTTGATAACGTGTGAATGTCTTTATATGAGGCATTGCACGGCTGTAACGTTCAAGTGTACTATGTATTAGTGCCCAAATAGTAGCCATAAGCCGACAATGCTAACAATGGAAAATAGAAAGAATGCTGTCTCACAATGTTTAACCCAAAGAAGTTGGACTACATAGCAGAAAGATCTAACAACGTTTCTTGTATTCTCTTTAAAGACAGCAATTGCACTTAAATCCTTAACTCGACTCTTAACTCTTAATATATGATGCTCTCAATTTTCCTATCGCCTTTGCAAGTGGCGTCAAAGTTGTGTTTTTTTTTTTAGTATATATTTTAGAGATCAAGCATATATTGTCAAACCATAGCGATCTCTAATCAGACTAGATCCGAGCATATAAACAAATGTGATTAAAACACATGGTCACAATGTGAAACTGATGTCGTGCAGAAGATGTCAGATATTACAGCTGATAAAATACAAAAAAGATATTTTTAAAAAACCCTGTTAACAAGGAGCACAAAACATGGGGGGGTACTACTTAGCTGGTATTGACAAGCAAGAGGAAAAAAATCGAAGTCATATAATGTACATGCCCACAGAACTTCCTATTTTTCTCCATCAATCGAAAGTAGAACTACGACGGAAATAAATTACCAGCGTCCAGTATGGCTTGCCTTCCACTTTGCCCAATACTTTTTTAAGAAGTCTTTCTCCACATTTTTTAGGGGGCTTGGAATGGCATTTCCAGCAGCATAACCCTGGAGAATAACAAAGTTACCCAGTGGAATGAAACACAAATAGAATACAGAACTAAATAACATTTCTCCATGACCTGCTGGCATAATGGCTAAAAACCAACCAAGGGGGAGTTGCCTTGAAGATTCAAACAATCAAAGGCCCAGGTACTAACATGCACAAGAAATTAAATAGGGAAAATAGTGGTTTCAACAAAATATCCTAAAGGAGGCCAAGAAAAAACTGAATATTTCTCCTTCCTAGCAACGGAGGTTGAGAGAAAATTTGAAGTCAAGACCTAAAAGACTTTGATAACATGAAATTGTTCTGCGAGAGTTTGGAGAACATATAATGACCACATCATTAGGGGAGACTACCTCTAGTGAACATCTGACATCTTCAACTGTAGGCCATATTATTAGGGGCTCCCCTAAACCCAGAGGGACTTTATCTGTTGAGACTCCCGACGACATTGAGGATGCTAGCTCAGACATCCACTTCTCATCCAAAGAACCAAGAGAAGAGAACTGCAACAAAATACAGAGACAGAAGCATTAATGAGACAAAAACCTTGAAGTGGAGCAAGATACTTGTTAGAGCTTGTCCCACATTGGTTAATTATAACCTCCAAAACTAGTATATGAGCCTGGGCGGCCTCTCCACTTATTGCCAATTGGTTTTGAGTTGGATGCTTTAACACTACCGACTACCGACTTTCATTTATCTAATAGAATCAATTGATATCCCAAAGGAAAAATACTTTTTAACTGCTTCCAACCATTGATAGATCCCACTTGCTACCCTCCATTATATTATCATATGCGTCCCACCAAACTAATGGTGCCAGGGATGAAGGAACAATGCACTAAAACATTTCAGTGGGGTTACCCATTTCACATATCATTCGTTGCAGTTCACAAGTATCTACTTATCAACAACAAATATATGACCCAATTGAAAGACTATGACCCCACAACAGGATTTAAAGATCATGGAAGAAGAGATCTCAAGCAAATAAAAGATGAAGAGAGAAGTATATTTTCTTGCTATGAGAGTGGACACGAACCTATTTCTTTATTTAATTGCGATATTGTGGCCTAGACTACAACTAATCTATCTACATTGGTGCATCTTATAGTTGATAAATGAAGGAGATTGCTATTTTTATCATCCCCACGCATCTCCTCCTCTTACCTTCCATCCATTCTGACAAAAATGAAGATGTTTTGTAGGATACATGTGCCATGCAAAATCCAGAGACAAGAGATACCAATTTCCTTATCAATCAACAAAGAACAGGCACTACCTGATAAACAAGAGGAGACTTGTGAAACTTTTTGTCGAAGATACAGTCCTGGAGAATGGTACGCAACTTCATATGTCCCCACTTTTTCAAATTAGGACCCTTATGATATCCAGGAACAGATGCAATTAACCTCACCTGGAAATTACGTAAATAACAGACTTATAATTCATCATGCAATTCTAGTGTAAAGCAGTCACAATACTGAAAATCAACCTTAAGACACTTCACTTACACTTTGGACTCCAACATTTATATAATGGGTTATCAGAAATACTGAACAAGTAAGATCTAAAGGAATAATACTAATCAGCAAAACAGATACCAAAGACAAAACAGAGCAAGGACCAAAGTTGTGCACAAAGTACTATTCCTGATCCACCAGCATGCACTGTTGTTCGCAAAGCCAGTCAGTAAGCAATAACAGAGCTACTATAATAGAAATGCATGTGTCTGAAAAGGACAAAGCACTCATTTACATTCGAATTACCAGAATTCTCAGTGCATTAAGAATTTAAGATTGGCTAACATTAACGGAAAACTTTCTCTTCCTATAGTGCCCAAAATGCCAAGAAATGTCATGAGCATAAGCCAATACCAAGATGGATCACTGCACGCATTTTATTGACAGGATCAAGCACAATTGAGTAGCAAGTTAGGTCTCACATGAGTTGTCTGCAGTGTCAGGCTTCTGACAACAAACCAAACAAGGCCAAGAAGGCATTACACATCAGCCAATATTTTACACGTGTACAGAACACCATATGGATTTAGTTACTCAAGGTGGACACATGAATTACAGTTAAGCTTTATATCGTGAAGGAAGAGATGATGCTTTCAGATTTTTATGCTGTAAGAGCAAATTCAAACATAAACAGCAAACATGCAACATTGATTAGGGCAACTGCAGATGTAAGAACCATAACTTGTGTAGAAAAGGATAGATTCAACCAACTTTTGTGTCCATATGTTGTGGTGAGTTCTTTTCGTCATTTTAGAAACCTCATATGCATTATCCATAGCTAGTACTGAGTAGTATCAAACGCAATCACTAACAAACGCGAGCTAGATCCCACCATTATCCTGAAGGCAATGGCAAGACAAGCGAATGGCTTGTAGTGTATGGTGAATGTACTTAGTAACACTATTGTCCCCAAAAGAAACAAATGACGAAACAAAAACTCCAAATAAGCAAGGAACTAAAAAGTACCATTGCACTACTGTAGTCGAACTTCTTGAAAAAGGATGAATTGATATTGAAGTTGCCAAGAGCTGGTAGATTAGCAGTAAATTCAGGCAACTGTACACATTCAAAGAGAACGTCAATAAATTCTGCTGAATTCGACCAAAATGGTCAACCAAAAACATATCCATATATATAAGCAAGTATACTAATGTTATGCAAGATCACTTGATCCATGGTCTCACAGGTAATCATACAGTCTGATTCACTCTATAATAAGATCACTACAAAATGGGCAGGTATTCAATGCAATAAAGAAGGACGATAACATCAATCTGAATGTTTACACACAAATACATGCATGCGTGCAGAGAGAGTTCTGGGGAAGGGAAACAGAGATCAGAGTTCTATTCAGAGGCTCTTAACTCTATTCAGAGGCTCTTCTGATTTTAGTTCCACACGGACTTCAGTCTCTTGGGAGCATCGCAATAGGTTGGCACATTTAAGCATAGGAAAGATGATATCAACCAGCATTTGAGGTACTCCATGTTCTTGGATCTTGTTCCTAAAACTGATTTGAGAAGTGGGAACTCAATAGGAATTCCTATCGCATGTTGTCGAATTTGAGGGTTCTGCGAGGTGTAAACTGTAGAGTGCATGCATAGGATAAATTGGCTGCTCTCAAACTCGAATCCAAGTTTCATATTATCTATTCACCATTGGGTGGAGAGATAAAGCGGGGGTGCAAATGCGGATTATGGAATCCAAAACCGTGGAGATAACGCGGGGGGGCGCAAATGCGGATTATGGAATCCAAAACCGTGGAGATAATCCCGAGAATAAAGCTTTACTAACTTGGACATATAACTTAGAGTTAAGACATTAGAGTTGGAATAACTAGGATTGAAAGAAACATATAATTCAATTTAAAGAACAAGAATCTGGAGCCTGTCATAGAGACCTAAATCCGTAGACAGCAACAAAGGCAGAAGGTAAACAAAAGAAGAGTATGAGAATACATTAAAGAACACAATCATATGCCAGGGACCAAAATTCTAAAGAGGCCAGCAGAATAAACATTAAAAATTGCAGTAATATACCAAATCATGCAAATACTATGTAGAATGATCGCATCAATGTTAAACAGATAAACCGAAAAGAAAGTGAAATAACGAGCGGCATTGATCATGCCAAATTCCAACTTACAAGGGAAAAAGGCAGTAGAGACATGAAAAAAATTCTCCATATTAACAAACTTTAGCATTTAAACTACATGTCGTGCATTGTAATACCTTCAATGTAGATAGATAATCAATCAGGTCACTCTCAAATCCACATCCACTGCTAGAACTATTTTGATCCTTCCACGGGAAATCTTGCATCCACAGACCTTGGCTTTTGTTGTTCCAGTCGACATAGATCAAGTTTGCTGTATGCACAATAACTCTCACTCCTTGAGGATAAACAAGAAGCATGGCTTTTGAATGGTGGGTTCCATATGAAATTGGCAAGGGTGGTTTATGCAGAATCCAATTTGCTGGCTTGTTTCTCTAGAAACAGCTGACGAAGTTAAAGTTCACCTACCTAACTAGAGCCTTAGAGTGCATAAATTGAGTTTAAAATAACTTAGCATCAGACAGACCTCCATATGCACCAGTGTTCCATCACTCTCTCCATGAATGACCAGCACATGAGGGACCTTTTTAAGTATTGGACATGCTGTACCACAAAGGAACAAAAAGATATCTCAGTATAACAAGGGCAGGGTGAGAAGGTCACATGGACAATGCTAGCAAGAAAATTCCCACTGCTGAAAGGGGTGACAAAAGGACTACACCTATTATCTTGTTGGTTACCTCCGGATAATGCATGTTATGAAACCAAACTAAGCCTCATGTCCTACTCAATTGGAGGAATAAGGCAGCTATTAGTATAAAAAACACATCAAGAAATGTAAGAGTAGAAATAACAGTTTAAAGTTGCCAAGATATCCGTGGTAAGTTAAAGAATCCGCAAAACCTATTCACACAGCCTTGTCTGAACGCACACTAAACTTTATGCATCTATAAATATAATTCAAGAGCCTACTTAAGAAAATTTCAAAACCATAGATGCAACTTTAAAGGTACAGCGAATGCAATATATTATCAATAAAAGCATCAGGGTCGAAAGCAATGACAAGACCAAACATAGTCAAAACAAGTGATATGCACACATCAAGAGGACACAAGCTGTACCCCTACACAAGCCCTAGGAGAATGGAATGTTGAAAATAGTTTAGCTGATTGGGAATGCATGCTTGTAGACTGCAAATTATGCTTGATACCACTTATCTGTATGGCCATCCAAAATGAAACACATACACTGAATTGTTTTGTTTAACAAGCTAAGACAGTATTCAACTTGTACAATCTGAAAGATTAAATTCTCAAAAAGTTAATTTTGATGTATGCTCATATTTACACTCACCAGAAATCAACCAATCTATGTCAACCATGTAATTTGAAAGGACAGCTATGAGCGGATTCCCCTGCCAAATAAAGAAGCAAAAAACTATCAGCAGGATTCCGTTTTGAAGTTCGCACATTAATCGGAGACTGACAATAGTATTGATCTTTCAGGGAAAAAAGAATAATACCATACAACTCTACATTGGATAGTTTCCCACAAGCCAATAAATCCCCAGCCCCAGGTCACAAGTTACATACAGGGACTTAAATCAAAAACTTTCACGAAATACTTCAAAATATTAGCTCTCATTTTGTTGAATCGAACATACATATTTTTGTCTTACAGTGGAGAATTTATCCATCACTAGTTCAAGAAATCCATTTCAATAATTTGCATAAACAAATAGTCCTCCGCAAGCGATAGTAATAAAACCCCACGTGTTGGTGTACATCCCTCTCCAGCTTCAAGTAATTTTTTTTTAATTTTTTGATAAGTAATTATATTAGAAAGATGGCATTAAGGGAATGACCCCAATAACATGCATTTTTAGGAGAGACATTCTGATAACTAGTTTTGATAATGCCTGCAAATTAGTGCTTCAATTCTGCTAAATGATGAACTATTACCTGAATAATATCTCCAATAGATACAGAAGAGGTATTGGCCCAAGTCGGAAGTCCTTTCACTCGCAGAAGTCGGAAAGTAGAAGCTAAGTTCTCATTAGCAACATTAAAGTGACGGATGCCTTCTGAAGAGTTGCCTTGGGCTAGGTTATCATCATACAGCTCAGACTGCCATGAAACAGAAAGATAAAAACTGTGACCAAATCAGGAGAAAAATTGAACAAAATAACTTTTTGAAATGTGTTAACGAAAATCTTCAAACTAAACTAAGTATCCGCACAGAACAATGGCTGTCTAGATAAGGGCGTGAGGTACCTAACAGATACTTCTCACTGGAAGCTTGTTATATAAGTTACTAACCCATGTCTACTTTTGTGGGAAATGTTTTATTCAGTGATTGTTTGATTCCTCTTTTACCCACCAATGCAATGTAGGCATTCGCTTCGGCAATAATATGGACCCTAATGGTATCACGTACACATTCCGACAACTCACAAAGTGATTAAGTCAACTTCAAAGTCATTATGAAATGAGTAACTAACATTGTCATTGAATCATACTAGTATATACACTCAGACACATGCATGCACGCGTGCCCGCGCGCACACACACATTTTCATACATTGAATTACTGCAAAAACATGAGTTTAATGCTCATAACACATAATTCCTACGTTATATAGATAAAAATAATATCCCAAGAATAGACAAAAGAAAAAGACCCCAATTTGCCGGAGTCTGCGTACCTTCCATTAGGGGTTTGATAGGTTGGATCCCTGGATTCACACCAGAATTCAACAACCTTATCTAAGTCCATGTAGCATACTGTTCATACTAATCACTTAGGTAAATGCTATACTCTCTTGATTGCAGATCGAACCTATGAAATGAACGCTCTATCCCAATTCTTTTTTCCGAAGTTTCTTTTGGTTTCTTTTACGTTTTTTCCACATGATTTATTTTTTAATCTACTGAAATGAAGTTGGAAGACTGTACCTGCAAATTCCTTGCTAGAGCTTCATCGTCAGACACTTGCCTCTTCCTCTTCACACATTGCACCTCATCTTCACAAAGCTCACTACGTTCCTTTAGAGTCCTCTTCTCCTTGTTGGGTGAAGATGATTTCTTCTCAGTGGCCAAGGTTACATACTTGAAAAAATAATGGCCAGGTATCAACTCAATAATATCACCATGGTTAATTCTCCCTCTTTCTCGAGACAAAATTTTCTTCCTTTGGGCATGGGACCGAACAACAATTGGGTTTGCTCCATCCTACAATAAGGATCAATGGATAAATCTTCATTTGCAGCAACTAATACATAGGGTATTCACTTTATCCCTTGTGGTTTATTCCATGCATTGTTTACATTTGAAAAAAACATTTTGTCACTTAGCGGTTTGTGAACAGAAGTGCACCATCTTCACCATTACTGAGCGATTTGTGAACTGAAGCGCACCATCTTCACCTTTTACCGTAAAAAGACTAAAAGACCTGGTATATATGTAACATCTGTTTGCAAACTGCAAACAAAGGAGATCTTTTGTCATTTGTTTGGAGGCAAAATTGACATTACCACCTGAGTTTAATTTATGTGCGTTTTACCCACTGATATTGGGAAATATGCACACAACCCCTTTTGCGCATTTATATGTTTCATACGTGCTGTTAACTTGGACGATGCTAATGTGGTTACTTCCAAAAATATCAGGATCTCTGCTTATGGAGTAGGTGCAGAAAAAAGCAAGAAGAAGGTATTAACAATAACAACATCTAGCTTTCTCCGGGACAGCTCATGATGGTCATGTCGAACATTTTGTGCCTCCACATATAGCATTTGGTTGACCTCACACAATGAAGCAAGGGTACAGGTACAGAATATGACAAAAACACAAAAATGTAGGGTACAGGTACAACTAGGGTACGGCAATATTTTATATAATTGTTTGCATTTCTAGCATGCTATAGAAAAACATGGCCTTATTATTCATGGACAAACAACGTCCACGACTAGGCTACGCCAACATTTTTATTTAATTTTTTGCATTTCTATCATGCTTTAAACTACATGGCCTTATTATTCATGGGCGTACAATGTCCACTGATTAAACTTATACTTTCTATACTAAACTTTTTTTCTCTTTTTTTTTTTGGTGGGTACTTCAGATTTGTTCTTTTGCAAATAAGAAAGTATAATAAAGCCAAATAAAAAATATGAAATAAGATTGGGAGAAAAACAATAGTTATTAACATTAACAATTAAGCATCTAGTACATTTAGAAATCGAGAGAGAGAGAGAGAGAGAGAGAGAGAGAGAGAGAGAACAGGGGTACCGGAGCTGTACCCGTCCAGTAACAGCACCATACCCGGATACCAAAACGCACCCAACAAGTTTTTTCCTTACTGGGTATGTATTTTCCGTACCGGAGCCGTTTCTGGTACTCAAACAGCAACATGTTTGGAGTACCCGTGCTTCATAGGCCTCTTACAATAACTGTGCTAGCTCTACCCCACACTTTCTTCCATTTGTTTTCTAACAAGCACAAACACTCTTAAGCTTTATGGACAATCTACTGCCAGAAATTAAATGCCTAATCTCAACAGTCAATGTACATTCCGAATATCCTCACAGTTCAATTATTCAATGGGTAAACCACACATGGAGAAAGAAGACGGAAGCTTTGGAGGTTGATTACTTTGTGCTTAATCTGGCTTATTTGGCAAGAGAGGAAACACAGATATTTTGAGGGGACGAGATGTTGTTGCCCAAAATCAAGAGCCTTTTCCTTTCTAATTTGTTCAGTCGGGAATAGAGGGAGAGCAATTATTCCCTTGATCAAGTTCTCGACATGTTCGATATTTTTGCCATTTACAGCAGGGTATAGGCTATGACGCTATGTTGATTGAGTAGTATCTTCTTTCGTGTTGTCGGCCTTTCGTTCATTGCTTGCTTTTGTACATGGTGGCATCCCCTTTATTTCTTATCAATAACTTCATTACTTACAAACACAACACAAAAAAAACTCACATGGAGTAAACAGAGAGAGATTAATGTCAAATTTGCCCTAATATATCCACACACAGCAATACATATAGGAAGCAAGGGAACGTATACCACAAGGACATCGGCAGAGCCGTCGCCGGAGGCGGTTACTGTGAGATGCTTGCGGCTGAGTCTCTTGTCGGCGGCCGGAATACAACTGCGACCGACAAAGTTAGGGCCTTGGAAAATCGGTAATTGAGGTTTCGAAGTATCTTCTTCGAATTTGTCGTTCAGAGGGAGCAAGAACCCAATCTTCCCATGAGTTGACAAAACAAAAAAATAAAAATAAAAATAATAAGCAACAACTACTATGATAAGATAAGAAACAAAGAAGTGCTAAAACAAACGCATTTATTATAGAATTACCTGAGGAGGAGAATCGGCCATTGAGGAATTGCTGATTGAATGAACCAGGGGAAATGGAGAGAGAGGTGCGAAGAAGTGGTGAAGGGAGGAGAGCGAACGAGGTGAGGTTTGAGGAAACCGTAGAAACAGAATGGAGAGTTTTTTCTGGTTTTGATTTGGTATATAGAGATGGTAGAGAGAAGTAGGGCACTGAGAAAGCTCCGTGATGTTCAGAGTTGAGAGAGAGAGAGAGAGAGAGAGAGAGAGAGAGAGAGAGTCTTCGGGGGCTTCGCGCCGCTCGAGTATGCGGCCGGTCTTGTTCTGGTTTACGTGCAATTGTGTTTTTTTTTCCCCTCCGAGAATGATACAGTGCAAGGTTTTTTTAGAAGTATTGAAACTTTGTTAAAAATCACCTTCAAATGGTATAACTTTACCTTCTTTATTTTATTGCAGGATCCGGATCTCTCCGGTCGATGTTTAATCGTAATCATTCATTTACCGTTCATTTATTGTAATCAATAGTTTGAATGTATTTAATAACTTTGTCGGTAAAAATTTATGAGCAAATTCGAAATTTATCAATAAAAGTTTGCAAGGTCACGATCAGAATCGTTCCCTCCATTAAAAAAAACATGGACAGAAAAAGAGCCGAATCCTTTCTTGCAACCTCCTTTCTTTAGAGCATCTCCACGAGACTCGCTCCAGCTCAAATCTTGACCAAAATGGCGAGAAAATGGTAAAATCACAGAACCAGAAGGCTCGCTCCAAACCTCGCCTAGTTGCTTGGGAGCTACAGAGCCCTCACTCGGTGGGGCGAGGTTTTCCAGCCTCGCTTGGCTTGCTGCGCGCAGGTCTCTCTCTCTCTCTCACTCGGTGGGGTGAGGTTTTCCAGCCTCGCTTGGCTTGCTGCGCGCAGGTCTCTCTCTCTCTCTCTCTCTCTCTCTCTCTCTCTCTCTCTCTCTCTCCTTTCACGGGTCCAGGTCGACAACTAAGGAGACTTGTTCCCAATCGACGACGACGGATTCCGAAATCGAAATCAAAATCGACGATGGCAGAAACGAACTCGACGACGCCGGTTATGAATAGAGAGAGAGGGGTATACGCACAGTGCCGGAGATGGTGGATTTGTGGTGGCCGTGAGTTGATTTGAGTTTGTACTGTATACATATATGTTGTGTTTACATGTATATAACAATGTAAATGGGGTTAATTACCCAAAAAATAGAAGTAAAGGGTTTTTTTATCCCCTGATTCTGTAAATGGGGTTTGAATAGCCTAAAAAGAATAGATTGTTAGGTAGTACAAAAATTTAGGAGCTAGCTAAAGGAAAGAATTGGTCTTTTTCTACCCAGTTTGCTTAAATTTTTGTTGAGGCTATTGGAGATGCTCATTGCAACCAACATTCTATCTTTCTATTTTTATTTTTGATTGGATAAACCAACAAGCTCACTGCTAACAGTTTCGATTCTTCGAATTACCCACTGTATTTTTATGCATTTACTCCACTACAAGTTGAAAAAACGAATTCTATTTCCGAATAGGTTTGGTAATAAATTGCCATAGATCTTGTGCACTATTCAAATTTAGGTAATTATGAACATGTCTACGTCTTTCAAAAAAACAAAGACAGCATAAATGTTTAGGGTTTTCATCAACAAGACGAACCACGCCCTTGCGATTGTACTGCTCTACTCATCCTTGCAGGTGTCCAAAATTGGTGATAAAATCTGATAATTTTAGGCCCCTAAAAACAGAAAGTCTCTCCCCAGTCAGGATTTGGGTGCATGTTGTGCTGACCGATGCAGAACACCAGTGTTTTGTAGCCCAGTCGGCCCATCTCTGGGTGGTAATGTCATTTGATTCCCACCGTCACACATGTTACAAGACTTGCCACAATAATCATTCACGTAAAAAATCAGATTAACCATACATCAGTATAACATGATAGGATCACATAATTGCCTATCCTTATGAAATGAATATATGTGTACAATTACAGTTTCCCTTTCATTCTTCTCTCATCAAGTAAAATCCGCAAAAAGTGGTACTGCTATGTGTTTACCATACAATAAGTTCCAAGCATATTCAGGGAGCAGTAAGCGCCGAAATCAAAAGAACCCAGCTCCCATGACATTCCAATTTTATTAGTCAATAACAAATCCAATGAGGATATAAGACTATGAAGACAGGGTACCTGATCCAAACGAGATTGATCTCTAAACATCTATTTCAAGTTCTACATCTATGTTATGGACTCCAACTTATAGAGGGATGGAAAGTAATTTATCTCCTCCCTCTCCAGTATCAAGTATTAGCCATGCCCCCCAGCCTTCAGCTGTAGAAGCATGATTCCGGGTATAGAATCCGTATAGAAAAAACTCTGCCGTCAAATTTCAGGCCAAAAGACACTCGGGCAAGGAATTATCTTCTGCGCTTTGATTCTTTACGCATCTCTGCTAGGTAGCTCTCCAAGTTCGATTTCTCCCACAAACGTTTCTGAATAAGATCTTCTTGTGTCGATTCATCTAATAAAACCACAGAAGTACTCATTCAGCAAAACTATGAAGAATTATGAATGCCAAACTCTATCGGTGCAACAAGTGATATTCATGCAGGAGATGAGACTCAAAACTCAACTTTTTTAGACGATGAATCCATGGAAGTTAGTGTTATTGTTATAATCTGGTCTATGTTGTTGCATACCTTCTCCTTGCTCTTTCAACAGTAACATCCACTTTTGGAATGCAACTCTAGTACTTGGATGTGATTCTAGTAGTCCATACAAGCTAGGAGCTACTCAAGAGGGCCTAGACACGTGTTTCTTCAAGTCACCACAGATTCATCTCGAATTGCGGTGATTATGATGATAATGAAACAGAAAATCTGAAGGGTAATGAAGAAAGAAACGGAAAATGAGAAAATATATGAAAAAGAAAAAGAAAGTGATAATAAGCTCGGTGGATTCCAGAAATATAGGCATTCATGTGTTCAATGCAACAGTTTTTATGGGTTAAATAAGAACACGCTCTTTAGTTCAAAATGTACACTTGTGAATGGTACATTGAGCCCACGCTCAACACCAGTCCCCCCGGACCCCAGTCCACATAGAGCACGAAGTTAAGAGATAGGTGGTCATAAGGAAACAACCCTGTTAGGAGTGTGGAGCCATGCCTATTGTGGATCCAACTTTTGGTTGTAGGGAGTCTATGTGTACTATTACATCACTACATCAGGATGCTTCTGGTATTTTCTACGGACTTGTAACTGTAACTCGATATCTCTCATTTATTTCTCTTCATCATCAGTGGAACAACTGTAAAACCAGTGTTCTGTGTTATGCTTTTTTATTACTTTGTTTTTGCATTCTTGTACCTAAGAATATTGTCTTGCATTCCCTCTCATTATCCTTTAGCTGAAGGTAGTTAGTTAAAAGGACAAGCAAATGGCTCCCTTGCAAAACCTTAAATAATCTTCAAATCCGTGTTGTCAGTTGCGATTATATGTACCTAAGGATCTCCATGAATCAAGATGGATCCCCAGAGATCTTCGAGTGAGGTAGGAAGCATCTTCCCAAGAATATGGAGATCGTTTAACTTGGTATCTCCAGAGCCAACACACCTGCCATAGAAAGAGCTGGAAAACAGAAAACTGATCAAATTGGAAATTTCACGATCTATTTGAATAATATCAGGAAAAAAAAAATTACTAGTTTTGCTGGTTTTGAGCTGACGTTTTTCTAACCTTGCCAATAGTGTAAGGTAGGAGTATGAAGCGGACACCAAGAAGTTGCCAAATAGATGGCTTCTCAGCTCCCTTTATTTGCAAGTCAAGTTCCTTGCTGAGGTCTTCCTCCATGTTCCTGTCATGGCAACATAGTTCACCTAAATATTAACCACAGTAATGAGTTATAGAGCAAGTTTGATTAACCTAGCACAAAATCAGGGGAAAAAAGAGCCTGCAGTAAGTCCAATAGGATCCCATGTCACCACTTGTCCACATGTGTTGAACCAAAAAAAGAAAAGAAAACATCATGCAATTGTCAAAAGAGAAGAAAATTCATACTTGTCCATGTGCTTTTGATTCTTTTTCTTGCTTATCATCCCTCCACTGCGTTCAAGTTCCAGTGCACGTAGTCGATTTTTGTAAGCAGGAGACTTTCTGACCATGTCTAAAGCCTGCAACGATGGTAAACAAACACAAAGTTGAGAGAAAACAGGAAGGCGGTGGGTTGACGACTTCAAACCTCACATGTGCATACATATGTGTCAGCATGGATGAATCCATACGCCATGCCAAATGAAGACAGTATAAGCACAGGTGGAGACTAAATCAAACTTTCTATGTGATTTTTCTTTCAATAAGTAATTCAACAGAAACAAAACCGACTTTCACTTTTCCTTGTTCAATGTGGATGAATTATCCAACAGACTAGACCAATCCCTGCGTTTTGGAATACAATTAACACTGTTGTACCTATTTCCCGGTAGTAAAGACTGAGGAATGCACAATATGAGATATTATTAAGGCTAAAATGCCATCTAGCATGGATATCAGGTATAGTATATGTTTCACGAGTAATGTGCTGATCTTTCATAGTTGAAGAAAATAGCTTTAAGCATATAACCGAAATAGCAAGTTTCACGGATTGCCAAATTTACAGCACCACTAGAAATAAAAAAAATTAGAAAATAATGAAGTGATCAGAACAGTCAGCTGAGTTGAATTTTTTCCAGGCCACACTAGCATGCCAATATTAGTCCTCTAGTCCCTAGGGGTGCTTGTGATAGCTGTGGAAACAAAGTTTAGATTCAAACTTCAGATTCTGCTTTAGATAATACATTCAAAATTCTAGTAGAAGTGGATGAACTTTACCACTATAGCTGCTTAATCGTCAACAAAAACTGGTCGGATTTACTTCAAAAAAACAAAATTCAGCTTTCAAATTACTTAGAAACCAAAATCTAGTCCCAAAAGCACTCATAACCCTACTAGTAAAATCACACTTTAGACTAAAAAAATAACTTCTTTTATAAGCTAGAATCTCAGAATCTGTTCAAAAAAAATTTCTGTACACACACATTCACACACAATCTGATAACCTTGCAAGAAGATTTCACACTTCACATGTTGAAGTTACATTTGACATCTCCAGTTACCTGATTGTACCTTGTCCATTGATTTAGGTACTGAAATGCTGATAGCACCAAAAGAAGACCCACAAGGACAGCACGAGTGTCCTAGAAAGAGAAAGTACAAGGAGTTATAAATAAAATATAATGTACAAAACAGCATTGAGAAGTGCTGTAATTCTGCTGTTGGAAACAATTTGCTGCAAAAAGAACATTAGGCGAGATATGGAAGAAGTTCTCACTGTTTTGTGACCATAGTATGCATGGTAGTAGCGAGCTGTATTGAAAAACACCTAGCACAAGGAACACTTGACACTTCAGTATCAGGCTATTGCGATGAGCAAAACAATTATCGAGATCAACAAGCATAATTAGTGTAGTGTAATATGTACAACATGAATTATTGAGATGAATTGTAGAGTACTGTACAAAACATTTGTTGCTCGATCCTAGTGCAAGATAATATGTCAATATGAAAGTGATCAGATTTTTGTGATAGTCGTCAACTTCTCGCGACATCAAGGGTGCTATTATAGGAAGAGAACATCCAGTTAACTGGGAATTTTGTCCTGGGGTCTGAACGAGTAGTTATGCTATGTATACCACTTCCAACCTTTGGGGTGCAACGAAACACATGTCAAAATTAAGATTGATAACAGCCCCCAAAACTGAAGCTTGTATATTGTAGCCATTCTGTTTCTGTGGATGTAGAGATCTAAACGAAGCAAAACTTCATATGCGTGGAAGCAGAAAAATCAGTCTTAGTTCTCGGACAGTTAAATTTGACAAAGAAATAGCTTCATGGTTCGTAAAAGTTGTCCGTTTCAGGCTTCCAATCAGATCCTAATGGTGGACTCTGTTTGTTGGTGTACTAAACCATGCATCAATGAAAGAAGTCATGTCGGTAAACCAAAGATAAAGTTTTCCTCAACATTATCAGAGAAAACTGAATAAATTTGTGTACGACATAAAATTTTGCTGTACTACAGTACTAGTAAGCAACCTAATCTAGGGACGAAATTTCAAACTATTTTTTGTTTTCCAGTTGGTAACAAAGATTTAATTATCTGGGCTTTTGGCCTCTTTGTTTCTAGGGCTTTGTCCCTTTTGGGGTGTTTTTTGGGTTTCATTGTAAAATCTGGGCTTTTAGGCCTTTGGGTGTTATGGGCTTTGTTCCCATCTGGATGTATTCCAACTTTTGGTTGGATTCCCCTTCCCCTTTCCCTTAATAAAATGTTACACTTGCCTATCAAAAAAAAAAAACAAAGATTTAATTATAAAAAGGGAAAAAAAGGTATAATAAGATGGCGGACAAGATGAAAATTTTCATACTGTCGCCAATAACTGCGAAGTAACAGTAGAGGTTTCCAGAGAAAACTTCAATTATTTGATACTAGAACATCGACACCCAAACGATCTAGAACTTCACAGTTTGAGAAAGAGGTGAATGGTATTAGAAAGCAAGTAATGAGCCCTCGAGGATTTGAAGTGATTCTGGGCCATGAAAACTACAGATATAGGGCATCTGTACTTAATTAAAGCAGCTGATAGGGAACACTTCTGTAACTTTTGAGTTAAATATGTATGCAAAAGATGAACTGCAAAGGGCTAATGAAACAGTCTACTTACTTCCTCTGGATGTGCAATTGCATAATCATACTGCCCTCTTGTGGCTTCATCTTTCAAAATCTGCAAGTAATGAGCAAGTTGCTTACTATTTTAAGCTCGAATCTACATAGCAGAGTCATACTTATTTTGGCTAGATATACAAACATTCCAACAATAACAGCAGGCACCAACTTGTTTCAAAAGACTCCCTCCATCCCAAAAGTGATAGTCCCCTACTAAAAGTACAATTTTCAGTCCAAAAAATAAAGCACTTCCATTCATAATATTTTGAATTTTTTCGCACCAGATTAAAGATCTTCATTAGTTCTTTAATTTGGTGCGAAAAAATTCAAAATACTATGAATGGAAGTGCTTTATTTTTTTTTGATCTAAAAATTGCATGTCTTTTAGTAGGGGACAATCACAATGGGAGGGAGGGAGTACAACATCATTGAGTAATAAGGCTACCATTTCAAATGCAACTGCACAAGTAAAAAAACCCCAAAAGAGCTTTGTTCACCAACTGTGCAACTCGTTGGTAGCTTTGTTTCTCTATTCTAGTAGTAGGTGTGTGTAGTACCCTCTCTTGTTGAGGCTTGTTGCTGTCGAGTGTGGTTGTCCAGGCTAGGTCCTGTATGGAGGCATATTTTCTGGGTTTGGTGAGGTCGTTTTGTTTGGGTGTGTATTTTCTTGGGTTTTCAGGGGTATACCCCTGTGGTCTTGTATCTGTTTGGTTTTGTTAATAAAATTTTAACTTACCCAAAAAAAAAAAACCCCAAAAAGATGTACTTCATTTTTCTTTTTGTAGCAAGCACTCTTCTAAAGAGTAACACCCGATGTAAAAATCCAGTCAATATGAGAAACATGAGCTTAGCCTATATGAAAAAAACCCATCTCACAGACCGAAGCTAGGCCAAGAAATAATCAAGTTAGTAGTATTAATGACTGGGCAAAACCAAAACTTATAGAGGAACTACTTTAAGAATAAGCAATTGCATTGAATTGGCTTAAAAAACCTCTGCTTGAATCTCCACAAAAAACGAGGAAAAGATAAGCCAAAGTTTATCCACATGATACAAAACGCAAACCTTGTCGGTCCAAACAAATTCAAGGAAAGTTGGTTAGAGATTGAATCATTTGTATTAGGGCAAAAACCCTTCAACTCAAAACCAAGTGGGAGAGGGTGGAGAGGCCACTGACGCTCGTATACTAGTTCACAGGCAATAAGTGATTAAAATAAAATGAGGTACACTTTCAGCACAACTATGAGGGATCAGTCACTATAACAACAAAAACTCTTACCCAAAAGCTCCCAAACCTCAGCCCTGATACCGTGTTATGCATTCAACTGAAAATGAATCGGCAATCAGCACAGAGGTCACCTAGCTCATATATTAGTTTTGGAGCTATAACTAACCATGCAAGACAAGCTCTAAGGCCCAGTCCAGTTGCCTGGAAAGGAAAGTATAGGAATGTCTAACTTTCTTAAATATGAAGCACCCACATCTCTAATTTGTTCACAAATAATTTTCCCAATTTCTTGACGGGTAAACGATCCAACGTGGAACGTATAACATTCTGTTGAAAGTCCATGACAAATGCGAACAGAGTCGATGAACGATAGGAGGGAAAAAAAAAGCGACCGAATTTGATCACCAGTAGGAATGCAAATGAAAGTAGCCATTCTAGAATATAGGTCACATAGTAAAATTACCTCGTACGCATTTGCAATTTTCACGAACAACTTTTTTGATTCCGGATCGGGGTTCTTATCCGGGTGACTGCCCACAAATCATTGGACAACGAACATTACATACATATTGATATCAAATTGGAGTGTATTTATAATTATGCAGAAGCTTACTGTTTCAAAGAGAGCTTGTAGTAGGCTTTCTTGATCTCCGAAGAGTTGGCACTTTGAGAAACCCTAGAAAAGCCAAAGAGGATTGAATCAGTAATGAGCTGAACAGTAGAATTGGAGAGAGAGAGAGAGAGAGAGAGAGAGGTGTACCCTAGGAGATCGTAGCAATCGTCTTCGTCACAGTAGATGGAGGTTGACGGTTGGATGAGGAGGAGAAGCACGAGAGCAGATGCGACTGCGGACCACCGGATCGCCGCCGGTGCTCGCGCCATCGTCACGGTACTGCGGTGTTTTTTTCGCCGCTGCGCTGATCGACTAGTCGTACATTAGATTTCTCTGCGTGGACAGCTTGGGTGGTGCTAGTGCTACGTACACCCCGAGAATTTCTTTCTACACACCCTGGGGTGTGGCGACTGGAGAGACTTTTACGACTAGCAGCGGAGCTCGCTCCGAGCTCCAAAAAATAATTATAAATTTTAAACTAATATTTTACGAAATTTTGTAAAAAATTAACTTCAACGAATATTGATAGGTATGTTTTCTGAATTCCTCATATTTTTGTAAACGGACTACAGATACAATGTGATACATTACCGCCTAAAATGAATCGAAGACCGCGGTGAGCAGTTGATGCGTGGGGCATGGGTTTAACTTGAAGTGAGAGGTTAGTAGATTGCTTAAGGGGAATTAATGACAGATTATGAATAAATATAGACCAAGATAATAATCGTGAGCTCTCCAATACTTGATTGAAGCGTGGTGACAAATTATTAACACGAATGACATAAAGGGTAGCCATTCACTCAAATGAGAAACATGTAGGGTAAAAGTTGATATCATCTGAACTTGAAATTGGAAATCAAATGTATGAATCGGATATACGGGGTCCTGCATTCCCGCAATATGAGTTGGATATATGGGGTCCCAAGTACCCGCAACATCAATCGGATATACGGGGTCCCGAGAACCCGGAATGAAAAATGAATGTACGGGGTCATGATCACCGGAATGTAGACTAGGTATACGGAGTCCTAATGCCCAGAATGTCCCTAGGTCTATCACACAATGTGACGTGGGTGAAAAGTTTCTAGTGTGCCTATCTAAGATTCATGGGGAACATATGGGATGCTAAGCTGTTGGATTGTAAACCGCTTATGGTGGATGTAAGCAGATCAGGATTTGAGTGAAAAAGAATTCAAAAGACAATAATAGGTTGATTGGCAAGAGTGAAGTGTTTGTTTAAGTTCTTAAATTCTGATACAGTGCTTGTGTCTTATCTATGCTTCTCTGTTATCTGAAAGTCTGTGTTTCCTCGGCATCTCTCATTTCATTTGTATATAGAGTTTGCGTAAACTTTTCTGCTGGGCTAGTGTAGCTTAAACCTTACATCATTTTCAGGTACTATCTCAAGATAATAGCTTGTATGTCTGGAGTGCTTGGATTGTGGACATTACTTTTGAAAGCTAACCAAAGGAGTTACTTGTTCATCTTTGTAAATTTTTTTTGAAAGATGTGATTGTAATCTTAAGTACTTTTTTTTCGCTTCTGAAGAACCGTTGTAAATTCCAAACTCTATTAGTAAATATTGGTATTATTTTGGGCCAGTGTGCCAACGATGTAATATTTTGGAATATTTGGAACCACGTGAAGCAAACATGAACTGAAAATCTCTTTTGGGGAACACTGTAATACCCGTCCCGGATATTAGAGTATTTAATTCATCTTTTAATTGAATTATATGTTTTTGGGGTTGATTTGTTTATGACGGAAGTTCGAGGGGCTTGTATGTGATTCATGGGTGGAGCATAAGTAAGTTCATGTTTCAATTGCATACAATAATTTTCCCATAGCCTTTATCAAATATCCTGGGGGATATTTTGGGAGATATTTCTCCCCTATTCTCATCTTGCTTCCAACGTAGAGAGAGAGAGAGAGAGAGAGAGAAGAGGAAGAAGAAGAAGAATGAAAAGAAGAGAGGAGAGCTTGAAGGTTATTGGTTGTCTAAGTTGTTAATCACCTAGGTAATTTCATATTTTAATTGTTGGATTTCATGTTTGGGTAAGTCTAATTTCATGCTTAAATAGTTGGGTTCATGCCTTAATTAGATGATGCAAGTTAAGTTGGGTATGAGAAGAATACCTCTTGAATCTCTTGTGTTTTTATGTTTTAAGCTTCTTTGATTCATGGGGTTTGAGTTTCTTAAGTAGCTCTTTGATATACAAGAGTTAAAGCATGATTTGGTGTAGTTTGAGGAGTTTTAGATGTGGTTTGAGTAGAGAAAAAGGTTGGGAATCGGAAGGAAATCGTGCTGGATTTTCGCTGAAAAACCCAGTTGGTACCCTTACCACTTTTTGGTGGTACCTGTACCGACGGATCAGTGCTAAAACATTTGGGTCGATTTTGGGTGGGTACCTGTACTGAGTTTTGTAGTACCCGTACCTCTCGGGTAACTTTTCAGCAATTGTTGTGGAACTTCGTACGATCATATCTTTTTCATCCGGACTCCGTTTTGGGCAAATTGTATATCAAAATTCGTGTACCGAAAGTGTACTTTCCATTGGTGGTGGTCTCAAGAGCTAACTCAAGGCCAATTAGAAGTTATGGTTAAGATAAGACGAATTGGTCATAAGTTTTCAAACCGATTTCAAGAGTTATTTTATATTTGAACTTTATGCTCGTTTCAAGACACTTCTAGGTGTTGACATGGACATATTTGTATTCGATAGTCATCGTTTAGCTTCTTGTTAGCTTTGTAATTTTGTGCCGAGTATTCGTGGAATTCGTATCTAATATGAGTTAACTTGTGGCTAGGTAAAGAGCCGGTCTTTCAGGAGGTGTTAAAATCTTAGTTGGCATACTTTGGTCGATACGAAGGTGAGTGTGTTTGATATGCTAATGTTCAATGAGATGTACAAGGTGGTGATTGTATATCATGCTATTTGAGATTTAGCTAATGATATATGTTTATTGGGTATTGATTGTAACCGCTAAAGGGTTGTGGAGTGAGTCACACCATATCGTGGGCCATGCCGTCTAATTAACGGTGAATGGGAATGTGGTGTGCGGGACACAATGCCTTGGTTACATGGGAATGTGGCAGACTGCCATTGCGTGTGTGATGTTTATACATGTGGTTATATAATTGAATACCTGTGTTGAGTTTATGTGAATTACATTCAAGTGAGATATTCTTTCGGGTTGTGTGGTATTTTATTGAATGTATTCTATATCTCACACACTCTGGTTTTCCTTTTTGGATTGCCAGGTCACAGGTGGCCGTAGAGTTGGTCCACTGCCGGTCGACGTTTTCGGGACACTTGTATTAGTATCGAGTGTCGGTATTTTTGGTCGAATTGGTTGTATTGGGTCAAACTCGTACTTTTGCTAAACTCATTTGTGACTAATGTTGTCAAGTACTCTTTGACTTCGAGTTTGTAATTATCGTAGACACCTTGTTTATTATTAATGTTAAGTCTTCCGCTGGGGTATTACTCTATTTCTTATCAGAAATCCTATTGGTACCGACGGTACCCATAGGGAAAATGCACCGACGGCCACCGGACGGCCGTCTCCGGTCACCGGACGGCCGATCCGAGCCGTCCAAAAATTTTAAAAAATAAAACCGAGGGGCCCTACGCGAGAATCAATGACATCCGAGGTGTGTAGGGTACTTGATCCGAGTACCCCTTTTTCGTGTATATACACGTATATACAAATATACACAAAAAATGGATGCTCGGATCAAGTACCCTACACACCTCGGATGCCATTGATTCTCGCGTAAGGCCCCTCGGTTTTATTTTTTTAAATTTTTGGACGGCTCGGATCGGCCGTCCGGTGACCGGAGACGGCCGTCCGGTGGCCGTCGGTGCATTTTCCCTATGGGTACCGTCGGTACCCATAGCAGTACTCATTTCTTATTTAGTTGTCGTATAGTTGTTTGTCTTTTGTGTGGATTGCCACGTGGCCGTGTCGGTTCGGGCCCACTTTGGGTGTCGTTCCGGGGCGGGGCGTGACAGCTTGGTATCAGAGCTAGTACGTTCTAGTCTCTGTGTGGAGAGTCGTTTGGGGTTCGGTAGTGGACCATAGGAGTAATGTGGTTGTCGAATGGAGGGAGTGTTTGCTAACGGGTGAGTTATATATCTAATATTGTGTTTGCTATTGGTTGTTAAAGTGATTGAAACAGATATTGGGAAATGGCTTCGGAGCATACAGTTCATGCCGAGGATGCTGCGTCTAGTGGTGATGAGGTTCAGCAACCAGAAGTTCCTGTACAGCAACCGGTTGTTGGGGCTACCGATAGACTTCTTGCAGCTGTGGCCTTACTCGTAGAACAACAAGCAGCTCTTATGCAATGGCAAACTACAGAGGCAATGACTCGTGGAACGGGCACTGGGTTACTTGAAAGGTTCAAAAAGCTATTTACCATGGAGTTTGAGGGGGCAATTGACCCAAATGATGCTGAGGAATGGCTTAAGGCTGTGGAGCGGGTGTTAAATGCTATGGGGGTGATAGACGCACAAAAGCTGACATTGGCAACTTTTAGCTTGAAAGGTGAAGCTCGAGATTGGTGGGAGTCGTTTGAAAGGCAGTGGACTGCCCCTCTGCCAGGAGTTATACCGGCGGTACCGCGAGTGGTGACGTGGGAGCGTTTTGTTAAAGGGTTCAATGATCACTACTTTCCGAAGAGTTGGAAATTGGACCAAGAAGCGGCATTTATTGAATTGAGGCAAGGTAGTATGACTGTTCCAGAGTATGAAGCAAGGTTTGCAAAATTGTCAAAATATGCTCCAGACTTGGTGAGCACGGAAGAAAAAAGATGTCAGCGGTTCCGAAAAGGACTTTTACCGAAGCTAGCTACAAGGTTGACTATCTACGAGCAAGAGGAATATGCTCGGTTAGTGGAAATGGCCAGGATGGTTGGAAAGGATATTCAGGACTACAACGAAAGCCGGGAGTCATACAAGAAAAATAAGACGGAAGGTGCAGCATTTGGTAAATCCGGAGGCGGTAATAACAAGGGTGGCGGTCAGAAAACTCAAGTTACCAAAACTCAAGATTTTGGAAAATCACAAGGGGGTTCCACGGGGTGGTGGAAAGGGAAGTCGGGACAAGAGACTAATAGGCAGACAATGAGTGGTGCTACAACAATAACTCGTCGATGTTTTAATTGTGGATCAACAGATCATTTGATGAGGGATTGTCTGAATACAACAAAGGGTTTCAAGTGCTTTACTTGTGGTGAGGTGGGGCACATGGCGGCTCAATGTCCTTGGGTACAAGCGCCAGCGGCATCTTCGATGGGAAGTGCTCAAGGAGGTAGAGGTGGAGGAGCTAGTGGTTCTACGGCAACGGGTAGGGTGTTTGCGATCACACGTCAAGGGGCATAGGCTTCACCGGGGGTAGTGACAGGTACTTTGGTTATTTCTGGTATTTATGCGCGTGTGTTGCTAGACCCTGGATCTACGCATTCTTTTGTGTCTAATGCTTTCATTAAACATTTAGACAAGCCTGCTAAACTTTTAAATGTTGCTTTAGCTATTTCTACACCAGTGGGTGAGGTAGTAGTTATTAATGTGTGTTACGCGAGTTGTGGGTTGGTGGTTGGGGGAAGGAGGTTATTTGTAGATTTGTTGCCGCTATATATGACTGACTTTGATGTGATCTTGGGTATGGATTTCTTATCGGAGTATCATGCCGTTATGGATTGCTTTAATGAGGAAGTTATATTTCAATTACCGGATAGCGTTGAGGTGAAGTTCTGTGGTGATTTAGTAGTGAGTTCTACTTGTCGTGTTTCGGCTCTTAAAGCCAAATCTTTATTGAGTAAAGGTTATGAAGGGTACATTGCTTATGTGGTCGACACCAAAAGGGAAGCACTGAAATTAGAGGAAATACCAATTATTAATGAGTTCGCGGATGTATTTCCAGATGAGTTGCCGGGTATTGTGCCGGATCGTGAAGTTGAGTTCACTATCGAGTTGTTGCCGGGTACTAATCCGATATCTATTACTCCGTATCGTATGGCGCCGGCAGAGTTGCTTGAGTTGAAAGTGCAGCTAAAAGAATTACTGGATCGGGGATTCATTCAGCCTAGTATATCCCGGTGGGGTGCACCGGTCTTATTTGTTAAGAAGAAGGATGGTTCCATGCGTATGTGTATCGATTATCGACAGTTGAATAAAGTGACGATTCGGAATCAATATCCATTGCCGAGGACAGATGATTTGTTTGATCAGTTGCACGGGGCTACGGTATTCTCCAAAATTGATTTGAGATTAGGTTATCATCAGATTAAAGTAAGGGACAGTGATGTATCGAGGACAGCTTTCCGTACCAGGTATGGTCATTATGAGTTTTTGGTCATTCGGTTTGACCAATGCTCCAGCAGTTTTCATGGATTTGATGAATCGGGTATTTCGGCCGTTCTTGGATACTTTTGTTATCGTGTTTATCGATGATATTCTTGTTTATTCTCACACCAAGGAGGAACATGAGGATCATCTACGTATCGTGCTACAGGTCTTACGTAACAATCATTTATTTGGGAAGCTTAGCAAGTGTACGTTCTAGTTGGACAGTGTGGAATTCTTGGGGCACGTGATTTCTGCTGATGGAGTTTGTGTAGACCCTAAGAAGATAGAAGCGATGGTTAATTGGGAGAGTCCCAAAAGTGTTTCAAAGATTCGAAGTTTTCTTGGCTTGGCGGGATATTATCGGAAGTTTATTCAGGGCTTTTCCGCTATTGCTTTACCGATGACGAAATTGACTAGGAAGGATGTGAAATTTGTATGGTCTAAAGAGTGTGAGGGCAGTTTTCTTGAGTTGAAGAAACGGTTAGTATCGGCTCCAGTTTTGACAATTCCGATTGGTACGGAGGATTTGGTGGTTTACACTGACGCTTCATTGCAGGGATTGGGTTGTGTTTTGATGCAGCGGGGTAAAGTTATAGCTTATGCGTCGAGACAGTTGAAAGTTCATGAACAAAATTATCCTACGCATGATTTGGAGTTAGCGGCCGTGGTTTTTGCTCTCAAAATTTGGAGGCATTATTTGTATGGAGTATCGTGTGAAATTTTCAGTGATCATCAGAGTTTAAAATATTTATTCACGCAGAAGGACTTGAATTTGAGGCAGCGACGATGGATGGAATTGATAAAGGACTACGATTGTTCTATACACTATCACCCAGGTAAGGCGAATGTGGTTGCCGATGCTTTGAGTCGAAAGACAGCGGGAAGATTGGCATGTATACAGTGTTCGAGAGTTTCAGTTTTTACTGAGTTGAAACAAATGGGGGTAGAGTTCTCATTGGGGGTTAATGGGGCTTTGTTAGCTCGTTTCAGCGTTCGACCTTTGTTTATAGATCGGATCAGAGATGGGCAGTGGCAAGATCCTGATTCGCAAGAGTTTAGACGGCATGTAATGAAGGGGAAAATGCCTGAGTTCAGTATTCGGGATGATGGTATGATCATGTTTGGTAAGAGAATGTGTTTGCCAATGACATAGTTTTAAAGAAGGAAATTTTAGATGAAGCTCATTGTTCTGCATATGCTATGCATTCGGGAAGCACTAAATTGTATCGTGATTTGAAAGAATATTTCTGGTGGAGCGGTATGAAAATAGAGATTGCGGAGTATGTGGCTGGTTGTGAAACTTGTCAACGAGTGAAGGCAGAACATCAGAGACCAGCGGGTTTGTTGCAGACTCTTCCAATACCGGAGTGGAAATGGGATCATGTGACGATGGATTTTGTGACAGGTTTGCCACGTTCAAAAGGGGGATATGACTCAATTTGAGTTATTGTTGATCGGTTGACAAAGTCGGCTCACTTCTTACCGGTTAAGACTACGTACACCACGGATAAGTATGCTAAGTTATATGTTGACGAGATTGTCAGATTGCATGGGGCACCTATATCTATTGTTAGTGATAGAGATCCTAAATTTACTTCTAGATTTTGGTTTAGCCTACAACATGCTATGGGAACTTCTTTGAAATTTAGTACTGCATTTCATCCACAAACAGATGGTCAGTCGGAGCGGACTATACAGATTTTAGAGGATATGCTAAGAGCGAGTGTTCTGGATTTCGGTGGCGGTTGGGAAGAGAAATTGTCGTTGGCGGAATTCGCTTATAATGATAGCTACCGGAGTAGTATTGGCATGCCACCGTATGAGGCCTTGTATGGCAGGAGATGCAGGACACCAATTTGTTGGGAGGATGTAGGTGAAAGGAGTATGTTAGAATGACAGTTAGAATTAATAAAACAAACAACTGAGGGTGCCGAGCAGGAAACACTGGGTCCAGAGTTAATACAACAAACAGCAGATGGTGTTAGATTGATTAGAGAACGTTTGAAAATTGCACAGAGCCGTCAAAAGAGTTATGCGGATAAACGGAGACGTGAGTTAGAGTTTGCGGTTGGTGACTTTGTATTTATTCGTGTTTCACCTTGGAAAAGGGTTATTCGTTTTCAAAAGAAAGGGAAATTGGCACCGAGATATATTGGTCCTTATGAAATTGTTGACAGAGTTGGCGTTACAGCTTATCGTTTGGCATTACCGGTTGAGTTGGCTCGGTTACACGATGTGTTTCATGTCTCCATGCTTCAGAAATTTGTGGGAGATCCATCACTTATTCTGGGTTCGGAACCGTTGGAACTTTGTGAGGACTTGTCCTATGAGGAGACACCGGTTGAGATTCTTGATCGAAAGGAGCAAGTTCTACGTTCTAAGGTGATACCCTATGTGAAAGTATTGTGGCGGAATCACAAGGTTGAGGAGGCTACGTGGGAGGGCGAGGAGTCAATGAAACAAAACTATCCGCATTTGTTTCAGACAGGTAATTCAATTTCGGGACGAAATTTTCTAAGGGGGGGAGAGTTGTAATACCCGTCCCGGATATTAGAGTATTTAATTCATCTTTTAATTGAATTATATGTTTTTGGGGTTGATTTGTTTATGACGGAAGTTCGAGGGGCTTGTATGTGATTCATGGGTGGAGCATAAGTAAGTTCATGTTTCAATTGCATACAATAATTTTTCCATAGCCTTTATCAAATATCCTGGGGGATATTTTGGGGAGAGGAAGAAGAAGAAGAAGGAAAAGAAGAGAGGAGAGCTTGAAGGTTCTTGGTTGTCTAGGTTGTTAATCATCTAGGTAATTTCATATTTTAATTGTTGGATTTCATGTTTGGGTAAGTCTAATTTCATGCTTAAATAGTTGGGTTCATGCCTTAATTAGATGATGCAAGTTAAGTTGGGTATGAGAAAAATACCTCTTGAATCTCTTGTGTTTTTATGTTTTAAGCTTCTTTGATTCATGGGGTTTGAGTTTCTTAAGTAGCTCTTTGATATATATGAGTTAAAGCATGATTTGGTGTAGTTTGAGGAGTTTTAGATGTGGTTTGAGTAGAGAAAAAGGTTGGAAATCGGAAGGAAATCGTGCTGGATTTTCGCTGAAAAATCCAGTTGGTACCCGTACCACTTTTTGGTGGTACCTGTACCGACGGATCAGTGCTGAAACATTTGGGTCGATTTTGGGTGGGTACCTGTACTGAGTTTTGTGGTACCCGTACCTCTCGGGTAACTTTTCAGCAATTGTTGTGGAATTTCGTACGATCATATCTTTTTCATTCGGATTCCGTTTTGGGCAAATTATATATCAAAATTCGTGTACCGAAAGTGTACTTTCCATTGGTGGTGGTCTCAAGAGCTAACTCAAGGCCAATAAGAAGTTATGGTTAAGATAAGACGAATTGGTCATAAGTTTTCAAACCGATTTCAAGAGTTATTTTAGGGGGTGTTCCAACTAAGGTTCTTTTTTTAAAAGTTCTTTTTCGTCAATTTTCAAACTCAAATATAATGAAAATAAAAAATAATTTTTTGATTTTTTTTGCACCGTATAAAAGATCTCAATGAAATCTATCAAACAAGATCCATATTGATAGAAAAACTATTTATGTAAACACATAATTTTTGGACTTGAAATTACCTTCTTTTTTCCAAAACCTTCTTTTCCTTTAGTTGGAACACCACCTTATATTTGAACTTTATGCTCGTTTCAAGACACTTTTAGGTGTTGACATGGACATATTTGTATTCGATAGTCATCGTTTAGCTTTTTGTTAGCTTTGTAACTTTGTGCCGAGTATTCGTGGAATTCGTATCTAATATGAGTTAACTTGTGGCTAGGTAAAGAGCCGGTCTTTCAGGAGGTGCCAAAATCTTAGTTGGCATACTTTGGTCGATACGAAGGTGAGTGTGTTTGATATGCTAATGTTCAATGAGATGTACAAGGTGGTGATTGTATATCATGCTATTTGAGATTTAGCTAATGATATATGTTTATTGGGTATTGATTGTAACCGCTAAAGGGTTGTGGAGTGAGTCACACCATATCGTGGGCCATGCCGTCTAATTAACGGTGAATGGGAATGTGGTGTGCGGGACACAATGCCTTGGTTACATGGGAATGTGGCAGACGTGCCATTGCGTGTGTGATGTTTATACATGTGGTTATATAATTGAATACCTGTGTTGAGTTTATGTGAATTACATTCAAGTGAGATATTCTTTCGGGTTGTGTGGTATTTTATTGAATGTATTCTATATCTCACACACTCTGATTTTCCTTTTTGGATTGCCAGGTCACAGGTGGCCGTAGAGTTGGTCCACTGCCGGTCGACGTTTTGGGGACACTTGTATTAGTATCGAGTGTCGGTATTTTTGGTCGAATTGGCTGTATTGGGTCAAACTCGTACTTTTGCTAAACTCATTTGTGACTAATGTTGTCAAGTACTCTTTGACTTCGAGTTTGTAATTATCGTAGACACCTTGTTTATTCTTAATGTTAACTCTTCCGCTGGGGTATTACTCTATTTCTTATTTAGTTGTCGTATAGTTGTTTGTCTTTTGTGTGGATTGCCACGTGGCCGTGTCGGTTCGGGCCCACTTTGGGTATCGTTCCGGGGCGGGGCGTGACAAACATCGTATGTACCTTTGTGAGAATTTCTTTATGGAAAATTATTCATTATTTTGTTGAAAAATCGAGGGCATGACAATTTCTCTCCCATTTTCTTTTTTCTCAGTTTCCTTAAGTTCCAAGCACAGTGTAAAACTAATTTGATGTTTCTTCTTTATCTTCATGTGGATAAGAAGACTTTGCATAATGATTAATGTTTGAGCCTAGTGTTATGTAATTGTATTTGATTATATTAAATGTTTATTTAAGATTGTGAGTAATAGGTGCCATTTACAGAATTTCTACACCGCTATGGACTGACCTCAAAGTTGGATGATCTGAACCGGTCATTTTATAAGACTTGTTCGAGATGTTTATTCAACAAAAAATTATCCTCATCGAACATCTAGA
This sequence comes from Rhododendron vialii, assembly GCF_030253575.1. NCBI lineage: Eukaryota > Viridiplantae > Streptophyta > Magnoliopsida > Ericales > Ericaceae > Rhododendron > Rhododendron vialii. Next base: position 17,308,037 of record NC_080558.1, read on the forward strand.
GGTATCTATCTAAACAAAAATATTATTATAGGTCTCAGTTTTGTGCTCTTTCCATGCCTAGTGATCTCACCAAAGAAACAAACAGAGATGAGATATGGAAGTTGTTAGTATTTGATTGCTGAAAGAGCAAACTGAATTAGAGGTGTGGTGGGAATTGGGAAGTAAAAGGAAGAAGAGAAGAGAGCAAATAGAAAGGAAAAATGCTGTCTTTTACGGCAGTTTCATAGTTTCACCTCAAACGTATTATTCTTTCACACAAGTAGGAATAGATAAACAATGAGAGAAAGCAAACCCACAACTAGAAATGCATAGTCACACTCTGTTGTGATGTCTTCCATTCATAGATAAGCAACGCTATATGTACATTGTACAACATCAAACTGTTGGACAGTGGCAGAGTCAGGATTTAGATTCGGGAGGGAGCTAAGTTGCAACACCGGACCTCCCGGCCCTTATACGCCTCTCTGCCTATGCAGTTAAATCAGTACGCTCCAAATGACTCGTTTGAATGAACTCCGTCAATGATATCATATGATGAGACCTAATACGAAAATGAAAAATCCCTATCAATGCCCATGTCTCTGTACATCTCCAAGCAAATAAGATAAGTACTACTATACACTACCGAGCCGATTTCATATCGTATTTGAGTATCTCCAAAGGAGCGAAAATGAAATTTCGCCCAAGTTTGCTCTCATTATTCCACCATCGTCTTTGTTCCAATTTTTCCGCCATCTTCTTGTGCTTCCTAGCTCCATCAAGCGGTCGCAATCTTCTTTGTAAGAAACCAGAAACACGAAGTTATAATTCCCGTTCATGTTTCTTTCTTTTGTTCTGTTCAAGGCTGCAAGAAAGAATCATCTATGTTTCTGATCTTTTCTCTTATTTTCAGAGCCAACATTGGTTGTCACCATTACTAGTTCAGAGCATCACTGTCAACCCCACTTTGTCTGCCCATGGAAAGTGTGAAGTAAATCAGAAGTATAGTCCCCATGCTTGACCTGGCAGAAATAACAAATTAATGAGCTCAAAATCTCCCTCTCTCTTTTTTGAAATTTCATTTGGTCGAAAATTATTTTTCTGACTAAAATTAGAAGTGAAACCAAAAAAAATAAAAAAATTAATGCACGCTCGAACGTGTAGAAAAATGTTTCAGTCTATATTTGGAATACTATGAAATTCACTTAACTATTTTTGTGTTTGCCTGAATTGACATTACCCTTTTAAAGTAAACTAATTTGATTAGAGAATAGGTGGGTAATTTTGGAATTAATTATTCATAACAGTATTTATAGGAAATTGTCCTTTACATTTTTAATTTTTTTTTGCAAAAAACAGGGGCCATGTTTAGGTGGTTAGGTAGGTTTTAAGAAAGTTTTACTTAAACAAATATACATATATAAATGTTGCACAAAAATTCTAGACAATTTGACATGGTGTGTCTTTGATAGGGATCAAAATTTTAACCGATAAACCGAACCGACCGACGGAACGGCAAGTTTTTAGTAAAGTCGGTCGCTTTTAGTAATGGTTCGGTTCAATTCTTGTTTATGATTTTCATTTTAAATAAACTACACACTCACCATTATGACTCGATAACATATCCAGGGTTCCTATTGTCGTGTCATTTTGGATTTCTGTCCAAAAACCATTTTCTTTCTCTAACCATTTTTTTTTTTTTTTTTTGTATCTTTTCGTTTTCAGCACTTTCTACCACTCTTCTGCCAAAGCAAAACATGCAATCAGAGAATATGATCAAGCTAGAGTGGTGGTGAACTTACAAGGTGGCAAAGAAGAGAAGGATCCTCCTAGGGTCAACAGCCCAAGAGGCCGGAGAAGATCGTCTGAAACTGAATCTCTTGCCATCCCTCCATGATCTCCTCTCTCCGGCATTGCGGGTCCCAACGTTTCCGGTCACAATAGTGATCTGATGATGGACGCCTGAGCTCATAGGTTGATCTTTGGTAGTCGCCACCGTGACCACCATGGGCTTTTCAGGCGTGAAGCTATCCCCGGCTAAAGCAAAAAATTAAAATGCATTTTTATTACTACAATGTTAGATTACAGACTTATGAATTCATTTCCATTGCCTGCATTTCTTGTGTGCAAATTAATGCATGCTTCCCATAAATGGTTTTTAGTCAGGTTTAAAAGTTATTTTTTTGGGCAGGAGTTGTGACAAACATACCGACACAGCTTATGAGGCATCGGAAACTAACATTTGACATTGCTACTTTACCATTCACAACTGTTACACTAACTACTGAATTTGCAGAGTTCATAATCATGATTGCTTTGCTCAATACACTACATAAAAATAGCAGAATCACAGGCCGAAAATTTATTTATTTTTGAACTCGTAGAATGTGTGGTTCCTAGCCCCTGATGAAATTTGGGGTAGTAAAAAAAACAAAAAACAAAAAACAAAAAAAGGGTAGTCATGACTCAGCATGCGTTAAGCAATGGAAAAAAGACTGTGTAGTAATTTTTTTTTCCTTTTTTTCCCATATAGTTCTAGCCATAACTTGTCTGAACAACTCCTCCTGATCTAGTCACATAATTCTTCAAAATATTGTATGCTTTCAACCCTTGTACTGCGATCACGCTTTCAATTCTAGCTCGGTCTTGCGAATTATAATTATTTAATTGAGATTCAAAAACGCATTTACGCACATGCAAATTATGTAACTTAAGTCCTGACCATTGAGATTCAATACAAATTAAGGAATATGAAGTATCTACTACCTAATGCTTTAATTATAACTCACTCATGTCAATCGATCACATCCAAATAGACTACTTGATAAACTACTTTTTAACAACCCCGCGAATTGATTAACTCATAAACGGTGATGAAGCTGGCCAGGTTTCAAGACAAGAGTTACTGTACTACATAAATATATATATAGCTAGGTTGGTAGAGGTTCGTACAAATAGATTCATCTCTTCACCTACCTTTGACACATTATTCGGCATAACCATAGTCTGAATTACAATAATGCTACGAACATGTCTACCGGTCACTCTCCGACCACTCCTCTCTTACATATGTGTGGGGCTCATCCAACGATTAAATGTGTGGGGCTAACACATATGTGAAAGAAAAGTGGTTGGTAGGAATTGTCAGATTGCATCAATTTTATTGTTGAGTCACCCACATCAATCTCATACTTGAAACGGTCCTTTATCTTTAGCACATCCACCTAACTGGATGGCTTTGAAATTTGCTGGTTGAGATTTGATGACCTAAAAGCTTGTAATGTAGGTCTTGTACAAATATTTATGTAACACATATTTTCGCGCGAAATCTATACCTAATTTGGTGACACTCCTTATTTAATAGGTGTTGGTAACGAGTACGCTAAGCAGTGACGGATTCAAGCTAGGGTTTTGAATAAGGCCATTCAGTAATCGTACCGTAAAATAATTTAACAATCGGCATGTCACTTGATGAAATCAAAAGCCCAATCATAGACTACTCATGGGAGAAATAGATACCGTAAGTTAAGTTATTTGTAAAGCAAGATTGGTTGGGGGTTGCTGTTGTTAATTTCTTTTGAGGATTGTACTTAATTAGTGAGAGGGAACTAGTGAAAATCACGACACATAATAGAGTAACCATTGTTCACCTCTTGGGGAAGATATAGAAGCGACAACACCAGCGTCCTTTTCATTGCCATCATTGCCGGTGCTTGGATTAATCATCTTCTCGACGCTCTTATGTTGTGACACCTTTCTTGATAGACTTTTCTGCAATTTAATTACATTACAATAGCTCAACATAAAATGATATGTCACATCAGGCCCTTTCATATCTAACAAAATACTGCGCCTCGTGATTTTAAAATATGTTACTAAAGTATTACTCTTATTTTGGATGTTCTTTCTGCAAAATTTCTACTTATTAATCGTTCGATCGCCAATGTAACGTGGATGAAGTCAACACAAAGTTCAACTTCAAATATTTAGGCAAAAGTGGGGGAGGGAGGGTATTTCTCCAAAAGGAAGACTTTATTGAAAATGATTATTTTTCATTTGGTAATTGATGTTTTCCTTCCCTTCCTTTTTTTTTTCTTCTCCCTTTTTGAAGGTTTGGATTCTGTTTAGTAATAAGTACTACTCATTGGACAAGTAGTGTCTATAAAGAAAAGACTAAAGAGAGTAATAAGTGATAGGGAAATGATTTTTGCATTCCACGATTTTATAAATGCCACTCCGTAATTTTTTTTTATCAGCATAATTGGTATTCTAACATTAAAAATTACACAAATCACAATTTTCAGTACATACTAGAAGACAAATTTTGAAGTATATTTGTAAAACAACAGAGTGCAAAAATCTAATAGATAGAACGAAATGACGTGTTATCTGTCGTCTCTCATTAATTGATAATATTTTCATGGGTAATTAACTTTTCTCGAACAAGGAAAAAAAACTAAGAGATAGAACCAAAACAGAGCCAAGGTACAGGTACCTAAAAATACTAAACAAAACAGAGTACTAATTGATGTAGGCATAACTGAAAACAAACCAGGAAAAAAAAAAAATAGTTTCAGTTAAGAATTTTGTGTAGTACAAAACGCTATATAAAATGGAAAAAAATATTTATTTGCTTATGAATTGACCTGATTTATTTAGTTTTGTTAAGTTAAAATATCTACTTATTCACAAATTTATGTACACTTTTTTACTGGTTTGACTATGCACGAATAATCCAGTCCCGACAATAATAACAAAAAATCAATTTATAAATGAAAGAATAAAAATATTTAGTTCATTTTTTTTTAAACGCAGGGGTTCGCTCCTCATCTACCAGTGAAGCCGCCCTTGATTTTGGATGCCACATAATTAAGGGGCATCTAAAATCAACAAAATGGAACCCTCTGTCGTGGCTTCTGTCCTCCTGCAAGAGGGATGGATGCCGTATCTGATGTTTTTGCTTCTATCGTAATCGTGATTCTATCATTTTGACCCCAAAAAAAAAAAAAAAAAACTATTTTGCAGCAGGAAATGGTAAAGAAATCCAGATGAATTTGAACCGAAACAGAGTAGAGTTGCTTAAAATCAACAAAACGGACCCAATAAAAAAAATTAACAAAACAGAGCCTGCTTGAAGAAACAGAACAAAAGCAAAGAAAAAGGGAAATCCTCACCGTTAATCCTGAATTTGCGGTTGTAGTATCCTTATCGGCGAGAAGAGATAAGCGCTCAACGTCCACTACGAAGCTATCGGAATCGAAATTGGTGCGCTGTAATCTGTTTGTTTGATCGGAAACAGATATTTTCTGGGTACCCATTTTGTCCAGTTCACAAGGTTTGGAAGAAGACCTCAGAAGACCAGAGCCCATATTCTCCTGGCAGAAAGAATTTGTGTGTGTGTGTGTGTGAGAGAGAGAGAGAGAGAGAGAGAGAGAGAGAGAGAGAGAAACTCAGAGAAGATTGTGTTAGATGAAGCTTTAATAATCAAAAGCTCAATGGAACAGTTCTTATTTGGATTTTTTTTTTGTTTGAACTTTTTGTGTCGGCCCTATGACCTCCTCCTAACCTTAAAAAAAAATTAAGTGGTTTTGTCCTTATTTGAATTTTTCTTGCATTTGTGAGTTTTGCGTCCAAATTTTGTGGATTATTGATTCATCTTTACAAAAGGAATCGGAAAAGTAAAAAAAAATTACTTTCATCCAAGTATTTTTGGAAAATAACCGCTTTTTAATTTAAGTTGACTTATTTTGTTAAAAAATGGTTATTTCTCTAAAGGAAATTGATAATGTCAAAACATTTTTTGTTTTTGCTAAAACTCAAGTTTTAGCATTCATGACTTAGTTGCCCTCTACTGTACCACTTGCTTTATCATAATGCCCCTTGAAATCTCCCATAAGTGCAAAGCAAGAGTTCGTTGTTTTCAAGCAAAATTATAATCCAAACGAAAACAATCCAACAATCAAACAATGATTGACACAACTTGCAAAACAAAACAGACAAGCAAAAGCAACCCATCTAATAATCTATCTAACAAACATATATCCTTCGGTACAAATATTACATCATCCAAAATTAAAAATCAATTCTAAAAAGCTTAAAGTTGCGATTAACAAATGATAATGCTCTAGTCATCGCACAAAAACTTCATTACGCATATCACTTAGAAGTAAACACTTTACTCATTGATACCTGATTTTTTTTTTTTTTAAAAAAAAGTGATGAAATAGAGTATCAAAAAGACGACAAAAGAATAATAAATTCATCAACGAGAAATTTTCTATCCGATACAATGACAGATGACTTCAATTGTTTGCTCAACCTCCATGACTATTACTCATCAAATCTACATTATTATGAAGAAGAAAAATTACATTGAGAGCCATCCTTGCAAGGAAAAAGAGCACTTGGTTTTTGCATAAAAAAATGGAGACAAAAGACTGAACAAAACCTGAGATCTTATATCAATCCCTTAATTAAAGCTGTGGCTTTTTGCATTTTACTAAATACGTTAAGTTAGAAACCTTGGATTTACCTCGTTTTTGCATTTCATCAAAAAAGAACGATAAAATAATCATGTTGGAATTTCGATGGGAATTTTGGTAAAGTAAGTGGATGTAGTGGAGGGCAATTAAAGTCATGCAATGAAAGTTAAAACTTGAGTTTTGACATGAACAAAAGGAATTTTGGCATTATCAGCTCCCTTCTCAAAATACTTGGTAAAAGTAATTTTTTTTTAGTTTTTCTGTTTCCGTAATAATCCACAAAAATTTGGTGCAAAACTAACAAATGAGATAAAATTTCAAATAAGAACAAAACCAACTTAATTTCTTGTATAAGTTTAGGAGAACACATTATATGGTATGAAAAGGCTATGCAAAGATCGCGATATGGGGCTCACACAGACAATCTGAGTCATTCATTACATTTAAATTATGTTTTCGAGTGCCTCTGTGAAAAATCAGCTCCATCGGATAACTATAAGTACTCAATCCAAACATATTTTAAATATAATGATCGACTTGGATCATTTATGTGAGATTCAGAATGGGCCCTATAACGCGATCTGTGCACAATCTGTGCACATAGCCGGGTTGATTAGAATATCAAACATGCCACGGACCCGACACATAGGAACACAGTGCATCCGGAGTCATTCAATATATGTGTTCCATATGCATCGTGTGGCAACCAAGCGCATCAAATAATTCCGAACATACATGTGTCTGAATACCCGCTCACGTATATATTTCCGTGGCGCTAATTCTTAAAATACTCTTTTGGTTTATCCCCATTAGCTTAGTGGGAAAATTAACAAACATTAATTAAAAAAGTTTTATCTAAAGAAATTCGTTCTGATCCATACGTGTTTTCCGCTCCTCCGTCCAAGAGTCGTGACGAATAAGAAAAGATATTTGTTTAACAAAAGATTAAAAATATCCATGGAAAACAAATGATCCCCTAAATGACTTTAGTTTCAGTGTCACAAAACACGAAAGGGCGGCCCCACCATATATTTAGGATTCTTGATTCAAAAAATGCACTGAAGTTTTTTCAAATTTTTTTGTCCTGAATTTATTTATTTATTTTGTATCGTCGGCATTGATCATTCATAACCAAAGTTATTGAAAATTCATTTAAATTTGTGAGTACGCAGATAATATCGCTCAGCTAAACAAAATAAAAGTAGGCCCAATAGATTTTCAGTCGCAATAACTGTGTCCATCTTATATCGACCTTTGTACACAAAAATTATCTTTATGTTCTGTCGCTGCGGAAAGAAAATCTTGGAGCCGCCTCTGTTTATATCACTTCAGAGTGGTGTTATCTGCAAACAGGGTTATTAAAGAAATAATCGAAGAGCCAAAAAGGACGCGTACCCACTTTGGATTTTCCGCCATGCTCTCTCACTTTCCAAGCCAAGGAGAGAGAGAGAGAGATATGCAGGGGAGGTGGGAATTGGAGGGAAGTTTGTTTATCAATATTCTACGACCACACTCAACTTTACACACCCAAATACACATCTTTTCACAAAACACAAGGATCCCTTGTGTTTTGTAAGAGTGTGTGTATTTGGGTGTGTAATATTAGGTGTGGTTGTAGCATCTCTCGTCACACGGTAGTTGCGTACCGAACTGGGCAATCACTATCAGCCACCTGATCCGTTGACGTTCCCACACAAAAACAAAATTCAAACCAGCTCTCGTGAATGATAGTACGTCTTTGGAAAATAGCACATCGAGACGGAGTCGTCTTTCCGTTTTAGAAAACTTTTTAAAAAATAAGTATTTATTTATAATTTTCAAATTTCAAAATAATGAACTTATTGAAATAAAAATACGTAGTATAAATTTTGTTTGAAATATCTCAATGAGATTTTTTAAACAATGCAAAAAAAATTACTCCGTATTTTTAATAAGCTCATTATTTTAGGCTTAAAAATTGTAAATAAGTATTTATTTGAAAATAAGTACTTATATGTGGCTCTGGAACAGAAACTTCGGTTAGAGCACAATAAGTACTTACGAAAATAAGTATACTTTACAGTATGTGGTTCTCCACCACCACCTGGTAATCAATATATCCACATGCGTAGATAAAATAAATTTTCACGGACTAATGGTAACGAATTTGTTTGTGTAAACACTATAAATAGGCCTGTCAATGGACCGGATTCGATCCGGATCCGATCCAAAAAATCCGATCCGGATCCGGATCCGAATCCGATAACATCGATCCGATAATCCGATAATCCGGATCCGGTAATTCAATACGGATCCGGATCGGATCGGATTAAATCCGTTATCAATCCGAATCCGAACTTTTTTTTTTTTTAAATTTTAATTTTTTAAAAAAAAATAGTAAAATTTTTATTTTGAAAAAAAAAATGTTTAAGAAGTTGTATTTTTATTTTTATTTTTTATTTTAATTTTTTTAATTTTTTTTTTCTGAAAATAATTTTTTTTTGAAAAAAAAATTGTATTTTTTTGAAAAAAATATTTTTTTTTGGCTAAAATTTTTGAAGTAAAAAAAGTTTCCGGATCGGATTCGGATTTTCGGATCGGATCCGGATTTTTCGGATTCGGATCCGGATTCTCACTATCGGATTTGAGTCTTATCGGATCCGGATCGGATTGTGTCTTATCGGATTCGGATCCGGATCCGGATCTGTCGGATCCGGATCGGATCCGGCCCATTGACAGGCCTAACTATAAAGATTCAAGGAAGTGGGCATTAGAGGTTTTGCTTATACTAATAGGGATCAAAGTTGGTAAGTGAGAAAAGGTGTGAAACTTTGAGAGAGAGAGAGAGAGAGAGAGAGAGAGAGAGAGAGAGAGAATTTTATCAAATCATGTATGGTGTATTTTATGTATCAAAATCAAGGGTTTAGCTGGTGTTTATATCACTTCAGAGTGGTGTTATCTATTGTAGTTGGGTGCCATACGGGGACCGGAGCCTATGGGTATGAATGTATGATGCGAGTCGTTCATCTAGGTTCATTTGTTGAATTAAAAATTACACATTGATAACATGATACATTTTTATACTTGAAATTATAAAACCATGGTGTCTTTTCTATGAAAACTTATTTTTGTAATGTTGGTGCCGATCTTCAGTCAACTGTATTTTGGGCACAATCTTTTCGGCATCTGCGGAAATTGTACATGTATTTGTAAAATTGTACCAATACGTACGTGTATTCTGACATTTTCATACTTTATTTGTTACTATTTTATTTTTTCTGTCAGACAATAGAATATTAGTATGTTAGTATTTATTAGATTACTACGAGGGCCAATCTTATATAGTAGTCCAACCATATACCTCACGTTCCTTAAGAACGTTACACAACCATTGGGCCTTTGCAGTGCATTTCCTTCGCTGCAGGTAGGGCTGCAAACGAGCCGAGCCGAGCTTTACGGTGTTCAAGCTTGTTTATTAAGTTTTTAACGAACACGAGCTCGAGCTCAGTGAAAACTTAACGAGTCGAGCTCGAGCCGAGCAGGCCTTGGCTTGACTCGAGCTCAAGCTTGTTCACGAGCCTTAACGAACCAACGAAAAATGTATATATATCCTCGCATAGGCCTAATACAACCAAAAATATTTTAATTGTGAAGGTATATATCTTTCATTTTTCTATGGAGCGGGGGTGTACTGGTGTGCGTGTGCTCTCGCTTCCCTTGGTTGACTAGAAAGTAAAAATGGAAAGAACAAATTATGAAATAACAATAAAAATCCTAAACTTAAGTATATATACCCCCGCTCGCGAGCCGACTCGAGCCGAGCTTATCCTAGCTCGAGCTCGGCTCGTTTACAAAATGAGCTGAAAAAATCGGCTCGAACTCGTTCGTTTAACTTCTGAGCCGAGCTTGAACAAATCACTAACGAGTCGAGCTGCGAGCGGCTCTGTTCGTTTGCAGCCCTAGCTGCAGGGGCTCCGGATCCGAACTCTGAAGTCTGACTTACTTTATTGATAGTCTTATATTTATTGAAAATGTGGGTGAATTTTAAAGGGGTTGGAAAACAATATATCATCACTTTCCAGAAGAGGAGACACAGAAGTAGTAAATTCTGATAAACTAAGCCTGGCTATCTTTTCTCCACGCTTGGTTGTTTCAACTAGTTTGGGCTTCCATTAATTTTTGAGTCATGATTCCATTTACCACACATGTTCTCATGTGAAAAAAAGTCTTCAGTTTTTATCAGTTATTTGAACATCTATTTTCGTGGTTCAAATCCTGTATAGTATATGATTTCAATGGTTGTGCTACTTATACACACTACTTACACACAACACTCGTGTCGCATCGATGATCAATGTGCGTGCAAGATTGCACAATCATGTAAGTATCTGCAGACTCCGCACAATAATGTGAGATTGTGTGAACAGATGTGTATAATAAATACTCCCTCCGTCCCTAAATAAGTGTCCGGCGCGCAAAACTAGGCCTTCAAAAAAAAGCATTTGTGTCGTTAAAAAAATTAAATTTTTTTCACAAATCAATAGTTAGCAATGAGTTCTATTATATTGTGAAAAAAATTTAATTTTTTTAATGAAAAATATGCATGTTTTGTAAAGCCTAGTTTTGCGCGCCGGACACTTATTTAGGGACGGAGGGAGTATTATTTATGATTTATATCATAGGAGATTTATCTATAAATTTCATGATTGGCCATCAGTCAGATATATTTCACCATTTAGTGATAAAAAGTGAAATGAAACTGTGCAATATTTAGGGTATAATGATTGAACCCTTTCTGTGAGTTTTGTCCGTTATCTTTAATCTTTTGACAATTTCTTTTTTTCCTTCAGACGGAATTTGGTTTCTATTTTTGAATCAATTTTTTGAAACACTAGTGATAAATATCGTTTCGTTGACCGATATAGAAAAACATTTTTGAGAAATTATTTTGACAAAGTAATTGTTCGGTTAATTAGGATAGAAATTTGGTAAAAGTGTTCACAAAAATTGTTTACGGGAACAACAACGAGAATAAAACTGAAAACCGAAGCCGTCCAAATCAAAATGTTTCATTCAGCCCGCGCAACTCTCAAGTCAAAGAAGGTGGTTAGTGGGGAAGGCCCACCAGTTCTAGCTCTCAATTTTCCGTGTTAGTTTTGATTATCGTCAAATTAAGCATATGAGTTTTTCTTTTTCTTTTTCTTTTTTGAAATTCCATATGAGATAATCACTCCAAAGTTTTTTTTTTTTTTGATCCGCATAATCACTCCAAAGTTGAAAAAAGGAAGAGTATACGCATGTTTTGGGTCCTCTCTTTCTTTGTGTTGGGCTTATCTAATGCTATCTTGCTACTTAAGCCCCATGATTGGACACGTACCACACATCAAGGACTGTGTTTGCTTTGGTTCTCTAGACTAATCTTTTTTCTCTGTGCACCGTCTCCAATAAGTTCTCTTTTTATTTATTAGCCCAAAAACCTCCTTCGAAATCCAGATCAAACAGAGTCAATAGACCATTTTAGACAAAGGTGTTTCCGGTTGCGGCTTAGTGGCTGAGACAGCCAGTGGAGAGAGTCAGGAGTGACACATGCCACCCCCAGATCCTAAAAAAAAAGATTGCACAGAAACACTCTCACAGTCCACATATTAAAAATTTATCACCACTCTCGGTCCAATTCCACAGAAAAAATACATATAATTTATTTTGTTTGAAAAAGAAACTAAGTTCGATAAATAACATAATAAATACATACTTAAATTTGCATGAAACCATCTTCTTCTTTTTTCTTCTGTTCCCATTCATCAAACGGTCAAGACGCTAACATCTTGAAAGGGAATATAAGGAAGGAAATTTTGCAAACGTGGTCATTACTTTGATACGGTATAAAGGAAAAGTAACAAAGGAATGGTTGCAAGCAAGCTGCCCTTGAAAAGGAACTTGGGCTAGGTAAGGTGCATTTGTACCGTGTGGACTTTTACTCGGTCTCGAAGAAACACGCACGACGAAGAGGTCAATATAGTTTTAGTGAACGTACACAGAGACTTTCTCAATTATTATTCTTTTTCATCGAGACCTTCTAACATTTAAAATCACCAATGTAGATAATTTTATTCACCATCCTTTGAAGATGGTGAATATTACCCTTCCATTGATTGGCGGAAATTGTGTAGGGTCCACGGAATTTAATGCACTTTTTGGTAATAATGAGTAAGTTTGTGGTGAAACCCACGCAATTTTCACCAATCAGGAGAGAGGGTAATATTCACCCTCCTTTTTCCCCTCTCATACTGGAAACGAAGAATTCGCTAACTACGTTAAATGTTAGGGGGTCTCGATGGCAAAACGTGATAATTGAGGGGTCTCCGTGTACTTTCACCTTTAATTTTCTTCTTCTCTTTCTATCCTTGGGAATTGCCAGAAAATGGTGAAAGCATACATGTGCATCACAACCCAATGGAGTACATCAGAAGAGAATAGACTTTGGTTGGTGGTGCTCACAAGGACAAAGTATGTAATTAAGGCTATGTTTGTTTGGACATAAAATATTTTTTAATAAAATGTTTTATCTATTTTTCGGTGTTTGATTGCATGAAAATGAGGTTTTATATGTAAGACATTTTCCATCAATTGGATGAAAATTACTTACCCTTAAATCTTCCGTGAGTTATTTTCTGAAATGAACTCGTTGCCTTCTAATACAATTCTCACTGCTTAGTTTCCTCGATCGTCAGTCCTGACTCATGTTCAATTCCAATAATCTCGGTGGCAAAGAGTGATAATTGAGGGGTATCCGTCTACTTTCACCTTTAATTTTTTTTCTTCTCTTTCTATCCTTGGGAATTGCCAGAAAATGGTGAAGTGCAAAGCATACACGTGCATCACAACCCAATGGAGTACATCAGAAGAGGATAGAGACTTTGGTTGGTGGTGCTCAGAAGGACAAAGTCTACCATTAAAATTTCGTTTGTTTAGACGTAAAATATTTTATCTATTTTTTGGAGTTTGATTGTGTAAAAAATGAGATTTTATATGTAAGACATTTTTCATCAATTGGATGAAAATGACTTACCCTTAAATCTTCAGTAAGTTATTTTCCGAAATGAACTCACTGCCTTCTACTGCAATTCTCACTGTTCAGTTTCCTCGATCGTCAATCTTGACCCACGTTCAATTTCAATAATTTCAGATCTCTCTACACTATTTTGTTGTTTTCTGAAAAAATATTTTACCTCAAAACAAACGGAGCCTAATAGTATCACAATGCGTTTGAGAAATTCAACAAGGAAATAGATCCTCTCTCTACAGTTCCTTAAAAAAAGTGGCTGGATCCTTCAGTTTGCAGTTTGTACTACTCCAAATAACATTGAGCCCTTTTCGAGCACATTTTGATAATCAAAATCGTTTACTGTATTTTAAGCCACAAATTATGTCCATCACATACTAATTTTAATATGATAACGGAACGCATTATCAAATTCATGTCTTTTAGAGTGTTCCTTTTAATTTGTTTCTGGTAATAGTCACCAAATAGTACTAAAGTACTATAAAAAAAATATATATATTCCACACACGCACTCCCACTGGGGGTATTTGCAGAACATTATTGACAGAAGTACAATCCAATAGATACCAGAACCCAATCGAGGCCAACGTTAGAAACCATGTCTCTCTTTAAGATAGGAGATCCACACACCCATTGTGCCTGCAATTGTTGCAAATTTGTCTCTCAGAATGCAAAGATCAGCACATGCAGAAGAAGCGCGACATTGAACGTGCACAACGAGCCGACTTCTATTTGTCTCTCGCAGAAAATCATGATAAGAACTCGATAATGGAATTCTGGAGCATGGGGTCATCTATAAACGTCAATACTTTTGCCAATTGTAAGACCGGAAAAATATAACATAATAATGGCAATTAATAACCTACTTCCAACAAAAATCACATTTAAAGCTCGAGAAGCGTTTCAACTTGTACACAAAAGATATCAAAATGCATATACTAATAATCTTTCTTATAAGTTCTCGACAAAAAAAGAAGAAGAAGCTACACGAGCTTCTGCAATTGCATTCGACGCGATTTCATATTTTGAAATCGTTGCATGATAATCTCTATGTCAATAGCTTCAAAGTCTATATAATTATTTTCCCAAAAAATCAAACAACCCATATCCTATATAGACTTTGCCAAAAAATCAAACAACCCATATCAAGCTTGAGTACATACAAATTTCAAAGGGCAAAGCGTATAAAATTATTCATCGGTGATCGGTCGAATAGAAGACTCAAAGATAACAGAGGTGGTGAATACGTTTTGCTTTTCATTTTGTACGGTGTCCCCTTTGGTTTTGTATCGACTATGAAGGAAAAATTATATTGTGTGATGTCGCCGTAAATATGGGGGCAATCTATTACTAATTTTTAGAGAATTTCAATATGGTATTAGTATATAAAAAAAAATTTCATAGGGTCGCCGGACCTGCAACCTTGATTGTGTCGTCGCCACTGAATGGAACATGAAGTATTTGTATAGAGTTTCAACACTTTGATTTATGGAAATACTATTCATATATCAAAATAGACGAGGGAAATCGAATTCGTAGTGAGACCGGAAACTCTTCGAAACAAGTAACAACCAAACAAGCGTGGGATGCGAATATCATTAGACATGACTGTTAGGTAACATAGGAATCTTTTGAGTAATAATTTGAACAAATATGACATGATGGTTAATTAAAGGGGAAAATGACGGCCCATGACGTGTTTTAATAATTAATATCCCCTAAAAACATGCTAAGAATATTTGTAAATACTGAAAATATCCCTGGCGGATATTAATTATCAAAATACTTCCTTAGCCGTTATTTTCCCTTAATTTTAAATAAATGCGGCCCAAAAAGGATTAACTTGACCCACCACAAGGGCAAGGCCCAAGCCCAATCAAATCACTGGACCCTGCAGCCAGGCCAATTGAGCAAGCGGCCGCGCGTGCTTAATTCAACTTGGGCTAAAGTCCTCTGTCCTTCACATAACTTGGGTAGCGGGTCCTCCATACTTCAGATTAACTTGGGTAGCCCTAGCTTGGGTTCGGAGGATCATGTTCCCCAAGTTCAAGTAGCTGGTCTAACTAGGAGCTAAACATCATACAGCTAGCTGGGCTATCCTCACCGCTCTATTTTACTGATCCCCACACCGCAATGCTTAATGGTCCGGATTTTAATAGACTCTCCCAGGGTCTTTCTTGGAAGAGTTTTTATAAAATTCGGATCATCCAAAACACCTTTTAAGACAGTGAAATTGAGAGCGGTGGAGACAGTAGAACAGAGCGGTGGGGGTAGACTTTAGTTTTGACCAAGTAATTGCACTAACGGAATTTCCTAGCAACAGTGAACACATTTTTACCTTTTAAACTCATCCTAAATATATGTCGGGACCCAATTGAGTTTTACTTCAAAGTTGCGAAAAAGCTGTCACGAATCATTTTTCTCACAGGGGCAATTTTGAAATGTCTTATAGTTGAGTTTATAGCACCATTTCATTTTTATCGGATGTCCTCGAAGGGACAAGGGATTTATAGTAAGTTATGTAATATCTTCAATTTGTGTTTTTGTGTCCGCTGTATCTTATGTTATGGTTCCAGAAATTTCATAAGACGCCCGTCAAGACAAATTGTGCTCTAACCTTGGGGTTCTTTTTTATGAAGGGAGGACACATGAATTAACGACCACACATGCCATGAAGTTATCGATCGAGCAGTTACAGCACTTACAATTCTTTTCTTCATTTTGCATATAGTATTATAGTAGTACCAAAACACACCCCGGCCACCATAACAAGAATCTTTCATCATTCACGCTAAGTATATTTTAGCAACTTAATCCATCTTGTTGCGGACTTGAACTTGTAAAACAAAAATTTATTAGACTCTGTTTTTAGTTAATCAATGGATCGAGAAAGATATTAGAAAAAAAGGGGGACAAGTACGAATGATGACAATGATGATCATGCTGTGCATTTTCATATACTCAAAGCCTTCACCTAAACCCCATTTCGTGTTTGTTACTTATGGTTATTATATACTATAAATCATGTGTATGGCTCAACTTACGTACATCTCGACTAATCATTTGGAAACTAACCTCACCGTTCACTGGTGGGGTTTGGTTCGACTAAAACCGGGACATATATAGATCGTGTATACTGGCCCAAAGAATTGATAATGCCTAACTGCGTAAGAGGACTTTGAACCTGAGATCTTGGATGAAGGCAGGAAGCATACCCTGATTACCAACAGGCAACACGTGCGTTCGTGTCCACCTAAACCATAGTGCTTTGAAAATGTATTTAGCTGACCAACTTAATTACTTACTTAGCTTAATTAACAACTTAATTACTTACTTTGAAAAGAACGCATCTGAGGTATGAATGTTGCTTTCTCTTTGTTAAACTTTGTACGTAGTCAACTTAATTTTCATTATTAAAAAAACAAGAGGAATTTACATGCTAATGATTTGGGGATTTGAAAAACAAATAGGTCAACGGATACTAGTACTAGGATAACTTCCGCCATTGAGGTTTTTTATTTGTTTGTTATGCATGGCTTGGATATTTAATTATATATCATGCACTAATAACCATATATATGACTTATGAATCATTTTGATATTAGTCACGAAATGAGTCAGAATTCTCTGTTTTCAAAATTCTCCCAACTCATATTTTCATGGATCGATCAGTAGTTGCCCAATATGGCGAAAATATCGATATACATGCAAGCGTGAATTTTGAGACCAAATTATGCGGCTGCGAGTGCACCCGAATAGAGGAATACTACGAATTGTAGAGATGTAGAATAGTTTGCATCAAGATTTTTATTAGGCTAAATATTGCCGAGAGAAATCTATAATAAAATCATAATCAGAGATTAAAAAATTAACAAAAAAGACAGACATTTTCTTAGACATTTGCTTTTTCTAAACTAGTATTTTTCGGGTCTATTTGTTTTTACTTTTCTTTCTCCTCTCATCAAAATGAACTCGAAAGGTCCTCAAAAACTAAAAAAAAAAAACCCCAACAATAATGAAAATAAACCAACTAAAAAAACAATAAGTTAAGACAGCCTAAACCGAACCTTAATTTGTTCTCAGATAAATAATATTCATGCATTCCTCATTATACAGGTTTTATATGGTCAGTTCAAACAAATACTCCTATAGCAAGTAACCGGCCAACTGGGCCTCACAATCCATTAATAAAAAAGAATAAAAAAACCAAGTAATGACATCCTCACCATAACAGCTTCAAATTTATTTCCACTATAAAACAAGATTATACGATCCTAAGCATTCCATTGCAACGTACCAAAGCACAAGTTCACAAGTTTTCTCTTCTAATACAACACGAAAAAAATTCGACATGACTTCATTTCTTCTCGTAGTTAAAGCGATCTTTCTTGCTTTTGTTTTCAATCTTGCGAACGGACAGCCGGAGGGTCTGAAAATAGGGTTCTATGAGAAAACATGCCCTTATGCCGAGGCCATTGTCAAGAAAACAGTTGATCAAGTCCTCTCAGTTGTACCAAGCCTTTCTGGCCCTCTGCTGAGGCTTCACTTCCATGATTGTTTTGTTAGGGTGAGTATCCTCCATTTTAATTAAGTTCCCGCATAATTTGAGTTCATAGTGTTATAGGTTTCCAATCATTCGGAAGACGCCGGCTGGTTGGTCCAGTTGTGACTCATTAGCCCTTTGAGGGGCCGTAAAACCCTATAAGTGATCAATCTCTCATGGAACCCATTGCGGGTGTGGTATGGTAATCCCTCATGAGATCTCGGTTATAACTATAGCTGGTCGCCCCCTCCTCTACCCTTCAATCGATACTGTTTCCTACCTTCTTCATGCCATGAATGTCACATTGTCACTTCAATACAAAAACTTATAGAGAAATGCTCTACAAACAGAAAAGTTAAAAGTGTATAATGATTGTGGCTTAATGCGAGTCTTTCACTCAAAAAAAAAAAAAGAATTTACCCACAAGATAATTTTTATTTAAGCGGAAATTCCAGGGACACATATTTTGACACATCTTGTGTGAAACCCATTTTAAAGGCTCACGCAAATGATCGGAATCTTTCAATTTATTTAAAAGTACATGTTTTTAATAGTTTTCCGTGAAAAATCATCTCATTCGGATGTCAGTAAGGACTTGATGGATTCATTTAGTTGTTATCCGGTCAAATTCAGGGACAAATACTAAATGGATCGATCAAATCTTTATCAATATCCGAATGAGTTGATTTTGTAATGAGAACTCTTAAAAACATGTTTTAAACAAATTGAACAGCTCCGATTATTAGCATGGGGCTCCAAATTTTTGTGTGTGTCAAAATATGTATTCCCGGAACCACCTCCTTTATGAAATTTACATGATGTTATTTACACATCATTCTGGTGGTGTTTTGTGTGAGTCCCAGCTCCTCTCCAATCCTTTCAAATGGATTGGGGAGAAAATCTCCCCCAATTTCGGCCCCAAAAAATTCTTTTCGAACAAACTTCATGTTTGAACTCATCAAGAGCATCAAGCATGCCAAAATCAATTTGATCGATTAACGTTTGATATGATTTTGTAACACATTTATATTGCAAAATAGTAGAAATCGGTTTTGCTCCAATGTTGCAATCTTATTTTTTGGAAGATAAATGTGTTCCAAAATCACATCAAATGATGTCCAATAAACTTAATTTTCTGTACACGTTTGATTCTCAACGAACTAAGCAAAATGAACGGTCTCGATTATTGAAGGATCATGTAAAATATTTCCGGGCCGCAATTATCTCCAATCCATTTGAAGGGATTGGAGATGACTCGTTTTGTGTAAATGTTTTTGGTAAGAACAGTTTACCTAATTTCTCCAATTCGTCGAGTATCATCTATGCAGGGATGCGAGGCATCGGTACTCCTAAATTCTCCGACCCATGAAGCTGAAAAAGATGCAGTCCCAAATCAGACTCTTAGAGGGTTCCAGATAATCGACAAGGTCAAGTCCGCGGTAGAGGAAGAGTGTCCCGGAACCGTTTCATGCGCTGATATCTTGGCCCTTGTAGCTAGGGACGCAACAGTCGCGGTAAATTCATCGCGTCTTTTATATATCACGATGACTCGATGAAATAGTTTTCCATGCATGGACTATTAAAACTAAAAAGGTTGTGTGATTTTTCAGACTATGGGGCCATTCTACCAAGTTGAAACCGGGCGAAGAGATGGGAGAGTTTCGAATATTACCGAGGCCTTGAACAATCTAATCCCGCCTACAGCAAACATAAGCAGGCTTAAAGCAGGATTTCTTGAAAAGGGTCTAAGCGTGAAAGACTTGGTTGTGTTATCAGGTATAGTATAGAACATTTGTGCATTTTTTTTTTTGTTTTTTTGATAGCTGGATGTCAGGGCCAACACGCGCGACATTTGTGCAGACTTTGACAAAAAAACATTTCTTGGGGTTAGTTGCACTTAACACCCGTGTTCTACCCTAGAAATCTGGCTTTGGCAGCCAAATTTTCTGTAGTTGCACGTAAATCCCTCGTACCTTTGGTCAAGTTCTCGCGAAAGTACTCTTTCGATTTGGAAGGGCAAACTCAGAGAAGAAACAAAATTCACCAAAATTGCACGCTCTATTGTTATATATGCTTTTCTACCTTATATAATGCATTTGATGTAATTGGGTTATTAGATCCATTCGTTCGACTAATTGGAACACCATATTCTTACAATTGATAACGCATCATGAGAAAGTTATGAAATACCAAAAGAAAGGTAAAATTGCTTAAATCAAAGACTAAACTAAAATGACCTTAATCCGTAGATACGAGTTTACTAATATATCATAGATATTTGTATACATATAATTGTCTAATAAAAAGGACACAAAGTTTGGGGGTACCAATGCCTCGTCAGTCCCAACACAGCTCCGCCATTGATAATTAATATTCTGCCAATATGATATCCTTTTTGTACTTTATACTCCTAGATTTGAATTTTACATATCCATGTCACTTGTCTGAGTATGAATCTCCGTTTTGATGGGACACTTCTCAAAACGACATATATAATCTTAAAGATCTCTTGTATGGGGCTTAGAAAGTAAACTCTGCTAGCCTAATGTGATACGTCTACTGTTGCAATCAAAACCGAGTGCAAAGTGGGATTTCGAACGCATTTGAGGGGACCTAAGTGCGATTAACCGTTTTTTTATTTTATCGAAAGGAGGAGTATTTATGAATTCAATTTTCTCTATGTAGGTGGTCACACAATTGGGATTTCTCATTGTTCCTCCTTCAACAATCGTCTCTACAATTTCACTGGAAAGGGTGACACTGACCCCACACTGGATCCCCACTACATAGCAAGGCTGGAGCTGGCTTGTGAGCCAGGGGACCAAAACTCAATTGTTGAAATGGACCCAGGTAGCTTCTTAACATTTGATGGGGACTATTTCGTAGATGTCGAAAAAAGGAGGGGCCTCTTCCAATCAGATGCAGCTCTACTTGATGACAGTGAGACCAAAACTTACGTTGAATTACAAGCAAGTACCCATGGTTCTACTTTTTTCGAAGACTTCGGTGTGTCTATGGTCAATATGGGCAGGATTGGAGTTCTGACTGGGGACACTGGTGAAGTAAGGAAAGTATGCTCTGTGGTTAACTAGTGATTCACTTGAAGAGACCAAGTAATAGTTTTGTTGGTGAAAATAAAGTAATAGCTTTGTTTACGCAAGTGTTCTTCTTGTTGTTTATTTGATAACCGAATCCAAGCCAGCTTGTGCACAAATCTTCAAGTGGCCCCAAGGCTTTTTTTTTTTTGGTTTTGTTTTGTTCTATTCTTATGTTTTGGTTTCTTGCATCTGTATTTTAGTTTAGATCCAAGGTTTGCGAGTGTTTTTTGAGTTTTGATTTCGACGCTGAGTGGAAAAATTGTACAAGTACTTTGTTTTAAGTGAAAATAAGATCTTATGTTATTCCGTTTGTGTTTAGATCATGGTTTTTTTAGAGTGCTTACGAAGGTTGGTACAACCCAAATCCGAGATTAGTTATAAACCGTGATCGGCCAGTAAATCTATCTTATATATGGACGATTGTTTTTCGACATTGGGGCATATGTGTTGGAAAATGAGAACATCAATACCTAGATAACCAATTATACACTAAACATAGAAATCACATATCACATACTATAAATAAACATGCAAAATATAACCAATACAAAACAATGGAATTTCTAATCGCAAGGAAGATTTGCACAGAACCACACAAGAAAAAACGCGTTTGAGCTCATTTCAGGTCCCACAAAAATCTTTAAAAATATCCATAAAATTTTGAATATTATTTTATGAGCCCCTGTAAAAAATCACCTCCAAAGGACATCGGTAAATATTACTTTTGGATTCGTAGGGCGAAACTACTCAGTTCGCTTTTACGAATCCAAAAGTAATACTTACCAATGTCCGTTGAAGTTGATTTTTTTATAGGGCCGCATAAAATAATATTTAAAAATTTATGGATATTTTTCTAGATTTTTGTGAAACTCAGAATGGGCACAAACACATTTTTTCTTGTATGTTCCCTGCAAATTATCCTTGCGAATAACTGGGGAGAGTCGTTTATATGATCACATATCTGTGCTAGAATTGGTAATTGGTATATATGCTTTCCATGTACTCTAGGGCAGACCAAAGCTTATTCCTTTCTTTCCCTACGTAAAAAGGCTCAAAAATATTCCTCTTACCTCCTTTTCTTCTCTCCACACCATATAATAAACACCTCCCCAAACTATGTGGCTCTGTTAATTTATTTCAATCCCCAAAATTTCTCCAATTGCTCGCCGGAAAAAATGCACTCCGACGATCATATTCCCATCCAAAACAACACCAATGGCCGGCAGCGATTCGAGCGGCACCATACGGCCCGTTACTACTTCCACCGGGTTCAAGATAGCCTCACCACTAGGATCTCCAAGCTAGTATGTGCCATATTTCTTACACTGCTACTCATTGTGGCCATAATTACCTTCATTCTGTGGCTAAGTTTACGCCCGCACCGGCCCAGGTTCCACGTCCATGACTTTTCGATCCCGGGCCTGTCCCAACCAAGCGGGTTCGGAAATGCTCAAGTAATCTTCAATGTCACGGCCCGTAACCCGAACCAGAACGTTGGATTCTACTATGATGTGATGCTGGTGGCCCTGTACTATCAGGGCCAAAACATTGGTGGGGCAACCTTGTTGTTTCCATTTACTCAGGGGCCGAAAAATACTACGGTGCTCTACGGCGTACTGATCAACGGGGCCACATTGACCGTGAACAACCAGCGTTGGATGCAATTTCAGGCCGATCTTGGAAAAGGGGCGGTGGTTTTTCGGTTTGATGTAACGTCCACCATCCGATTTAAGATTTCCACGTGGTATAGCCGGCGCCACAAGATGCACGCCAATTGTGAGGTCGGGGTGGGCCGGGACGGTTCGATCCTGGCCAGTTACAGGGAGAAGCGATGCCCAGAATATTTTACCTGATCATGATTGGTAAACATTATTCAGTTTGTGTATCCATTGTACGATTTTTGTTATGCAATTCGGGTTTGGAATATTTGTTTTGTAAAATCAGTTTCCTAGGCCATAATGACCTTACTGCCTCTCTCATCTCTTCTAAATTCGAGCAAATGAATCCCCTTCTTTTTGTTATTCGACTTTTGGAAAAAATAAATCGGTGGATGAAATTTTATTGAATTCGAAAAGAATTGTATTGAAAAGCAATCTAAATCATTTTTTTTAAGGAAAAACGGGTACCCCTTCTTTATCGGGTTGGGACTAACAAGTATGGTTGGTCAAAGACCTTCCAATTTTCCTTTTTCTCTTGACAAGTTAACGTGGTGCGTTTCTCCATGCATTAACATTGACTAATTAATATCTGGGGGACTAATCTAACCTTTCACTTGTTGGGGGCCGACCAATCTTGTCCCTATGGAAGGAGAAATACCAATCTACCCCATGAATTCCATCTATTCCTATCACACCGTAAGTGAAAGGGATCAAATTGAAATGAAGTGTAAATTGTACAATTAAAATTGTCGACATAATTAGCACTAAAAGGGTGAAATTGATTTTTCATGCAAACTCGAGAGAGTATTTTTAAAATTATCCCTTAGACTCCGTTCAGTTGTCAGGAATATTGTGCAAAAAAGTTATTCTCAGAAAAAATGAAGTAAAGGGAAAAAAAAATCTATTTTCCTGTGAGCGTTCATTTGACAAAAGAATTTTGCAGAAAAACTAAAGTTTACTTGTTCATTTGCCGAAAAAAAGACACTTGCGAGAAACTTCTTTATTTTTATTCCCATGGCTAATTCTAAATAAAAGTAAGAGAAAATTCCTCTTATATCCATTCGACTTTGACCAAAAATTCATTTTGGTCCATCACCTTTCAATTTCGGCATAAAAATACTTTGAGTTTCCAATTTTTATCAATGTCATCCTTTAGGGATATATACATTTATACACGAAAAATAGGGTGTTTGATCAAGCACCCTACACACATCGGATGCCGTTGATTCCCGCGTTAGCCCCCTCGTTGTTGTTTTTTTTTCGAATTTTTGGACGGCTAGATCGGCCGTCCGGTGGCTGTAGACGGCCCGGCTCGGCCGTCTATCCCTATAGCACGACTCAAATAAACGGATTCCTTCTAAAGAATGACATTGAAAAAATTGGAAACTCCAAGTATTTTTATGCCTAAATTGAAAGGTGAAGGACCAAAATGAATTTTTGGTCAAAATCAAAGGGATATAAAAGAAATTTTTCCTAAAAGTAACTTTTGAGAGTTAAATAATGGGATGCCATATTTCAAAAAGGGCGCTGCTATTCGCAACCCTTTATTTTCTCTCATAACCCACTACATTTCGGTAAATGGTTGTTGAAAATTATAAATAACATTTCAGTAAATAGCTGTTGAAAAAAAGATTATATTTCGGTAACTACATGTTGAAAATATGTTCAACTTTTGGTAAATAACTACCGAACATACATTTTCGGTAAATAGCTGTTGAAAAAAATATTATATTTCGGTAATTGGATGCTGAAAATATATCTCAATTTCGGTAACTAACTGTCGAGTATAATTGAAAATTTTTAACGGGTTATGGGAGAAAATAAAGGGCTGCGAATAGCGGCGCCCTTCAAAAATTAACACATGCGGAACATGTATTTTATTTAATGTAAAGCCTTAACATGAAATAGAAAAATTGGCTTGCCATTCCCTATTCACTTTTCTATCCTTTGAGTGGTCATACAAATCCCCCATTCAAATTATGTAACGACCCGAATTTTTGATCCAATTTTTTAAAATATTATTAGGAGTATTTTCTTATTGCTATTAATATTTTTTTAATGCATTTATTTATTTATTTCCTACATACATGCATTATTTTTTTTTCCTCCTACATGCATGCACTTTTTTTTTCCTACGCAGCATTCATGCATTCTCTCTCCCTCACCTCACTCTCTCCTTCAACCTCTCTCTCTCTCCCTCCCACAGCTCTCTCTCTCTCTCTCTCTCTCCAGCCTTAACTCTATCTCTCTCTCCAGCCTTAACTCTCTCTCTCTTCCTTACCCTCCAAGAAAAAATGCCAGTATTTTCTTAATGTTATTTATATTTTTTTAATGCATTTATTTATTTATTTCCTACATACATGCATTATTTTTTTTTCCTCCTACATGCATGCACTTTTTTTTTCCTACGCAGCATTCATGCATTCTCTCTCCCTCACCTCACTCTCTCCTACAACCTCTCTCTCTCCCTCCCACAGCTCTCTCTCTCTCCAGCCTTAACTCTCTCTCTTCCTTACCCTCCAAGAAAAACCAAATTCATCCCCCATTGCCCAAAATCGAAAATTCTTCATCACCAAGCAAAATCCGAAATTCAATTCATTCATACCCATTCCTTACATCCTCTCTAGCCCCAAAAACAGTTCCAATTCATCCATACCAAGTTCCATGAACCCAACTCTATTAAATTCGATCCTATCCTACTCCATCAAAATTCAGCTATAAATACCCCACCCTATTGACCCACGAGCACACCACGATATTTTCCACACTCTACCGACCAGAAAGGAAGAGAAAAACAAAAGAAAACCAAGCTTCAAGCTATGGAGTTTTAGAGAGAGAAAAGTGGATTTTGTACCTAGACTCAACCGAAATCCAATTCAACTGTTTCAATAACTTCCCACAATCCCAAGCATCACCAAACAGTGTTCAATTCGGCCCCAAGGTCCCTCGTAGCCAAATTCCAAAGTCATCTTCTCCAAAACTCCAAATTCGTTTTTGAATCAATCCAATCCAATTCGAGGTATTACTCATATAATCCTATCCAACTCTCCGCTAAGTATATTTAAGTGTTTTTAAGCTTAACCCTATGCCCCAAATGGACCCATGCATCAAAACCATCGCGAAACAACAAAAAAAAACGATTTTGCTCACAACCTTGCGGCCGCAACCTTCGGACCGCAAGGTCTAGTCATTTTCTGTCGGACCGCAAGGTTTGACTCAATTAGACATTGCGGCTGGAGCCCCCACCGCGAACTTGGTTCGATTTTATTAAAAATCGTTCGAAACCATTTTGCGACCTTCCGAACAACGTTTTTGACACCCGAACCATTTTTCCTAGACTTCTCATACCTCAAAGATCATATCTTGTTAATATCATATTTTTTTTATTTTGATATCTATTTATTAAGTTTTTACTTATTTTCGTTCAAAGTTTACAAACGAAAAATCTTTGTGACCTTCCGAACAGTGTTTTTAACACTCAAACTATTTTTCCTAGACTCCTTGTATCTCAAAGATGATATCTTGTTAATATAAGTTCTTTTCTATTTAATTACCTATTTATTATTTATTTTACCAAGTTTTCAATCGAAAAATAATTGTGACCTTATAAACCACTTTATTAATGCCTGAGCAATTTTTTTTTAGATGTTTTACGTTCCAAAGATGAAACGTTGCTAACCTCAATATATTTTATTTATCATATTATTTATTATCTATTTATTTTACTTTCGACAACCTTCATTAATTTCTTTTAAAAAAAAAAAATCCTACGACCCTCCGAACCCAACTTTTGGCACTCGAACATGTTGTATAGGACTTTTAGGACTCTTATCAAGGTCATGATAATTATTCTAATATTTTACCTAATTAATATATTTAATTAGTGTTTTATCAATCTAATTTCTTAAAAATAATTGATGAGAGCCTAGAAATATTTTTTTTATAAAAGGTCTTACTTTATTATTGACATCGCGGCCATACAAGACATACTAAGGGTAATGGCCCATTCATTAAAAGGTTGTGTGATTGCATTGCTTGTTATTTATTTTAGTTATTATTTGATTTAATTGTATATTGCACCGATATTTGATTTGAATGCTAGATTGGACCCTAGAGACATGGGGTGGTATGCGATTAGAGTTCACCTAGACGATACTAGGTAATGGATGAATTGGAAAGTTTTATTTTTAGATTGCCTGCAGGTGAGATTTTGAGATGTGATGAGTTGGATGGTATGATTTGAAACTGGCAAAGTAAGCAAAGTGATGAATTGAAACTGCCGAGTAGTCCAGTGATGATTTGAATTGACTGGCAAAGTATGCCCAGTGATGAATTGATGTTGGCGGGAGTCCAGTGATGATTGTGAAGTAGTGAATAAGATAGGCGAACCCTAGTTATGTAACGGCATGACAAGCTTATCCTTTGTTGTAGTTATTGGGATGCACACTCGGTACATAACTTAGGTGCATCTGCAACAGCAAAAGGAAGTGATCTCATGGGACGGGACATGGCTAGCTGTTGGGGAGGAAAGATCTCGCGAATGAGATCTTAGACCACACGATAGGTTAATGGATAGTAATAAACCAATTTACGTGAAAAATCCTTGTTTTACTTCTTCACGTTATTATTATCCTGTTGCTTGTTAACTGTAAAATAAGAGGGGTAGTTGGGTTGGATTATTCTACTGGGTGATTTATCACTCACGGATACGTCTGTATCCTGGTAAATCGGTTGCTTCGGCGATCAATTTGCCAGAGGGTGCAGGATTCAATGGAGGAGCGGTTTTGAGACAGGAGGAAAATCAAGAGTGGAGATCGAATATGCTTAGAATCCGTATCAAGCCTAGAGTTGGCTCTGAAGTTAATGTATTTTGATTCAGTAAATCTATCTTGGGTTTGTAATGATTAAACCTTTATTTTGGATAAATTATATTTATACAGCAAGATTTTTTTAAGAAACTATTTTATATTGCTCCCAAAAAAATCAGGGCGTTACAAAATGGTATCAAAGCATAGGTTCAACACTCGGCCTTGGTTAGATTGGGTAGACCACATTCTGAGAGTGTGTATTCGAATAGCTAAACGTTTACCGTATCTATTACTTCTATCCTACCTAAGTATATCATATAAATATTTATTTACCTGTTGCGACTCAGACTTCGAGAAGTTATGAAATCAACGTTGACTCCGATCAGAAGGAAGCGATAGAGGAACCGTTCCTTTTATAATTTGTTGGCTTATCAAACGAGATGAAGAATCCCGATATGAAGAAGACAAAAATAGACAAATCTCGACAATAGAGGAAGAGCACCTATCATAGAAGAATTCCCTTTCTCTAGTTAGATAATGGTCAAAAATAGATCAAATAGAGAAGGATCAGCGAAAGAACGTTATTACACTCACTCCCTTTGGAGAACCAGATATTTAGAAACCCTTAAAACCTTGAACCTAACCTCACGGAGCAGTTGTTACAAGATTGACACAAAGGGTCAACAATGTCATCATTTTATCGACCCCACCAGAAAGGATAAAACGCGTACGATTATTCCAACGACAATGTTGCTTACGATTATTCCGAGGTCGTGCCAACTCCAACCTCGAGCTCCAAACGCCCCTCGATGGATAGATCATAGTGGAACGAGTCTTGGCCTACGTTTAGCTTATGTTTCCTAGGTCACAAGAAGAATTGACTTTGATGTCAAGGGTTGACTATTAGCCCATCGCACTATCATCGAAAGAAATAAGAGAAGCAAAAGTCATTTTCTGCAAGAGAGGCCTCACTCAAGGAGGGTAGACAGGACCTTTCTACATCCAATGTGCACAAGGCAAGGTGACATGATAAACTCTCTAGATGGTTAACAAGTATCAAGTTAGAAAACAAAATGTACGGAGTTAAGGTATAGCTTCCTCACATTATCTGCGAATATGAAGACGTGTTCTTTGAGAAATTGTCAAGATTGCTGCCACCAAGAGAAATGGATTTCACCATCAAGCTACAGCCCGATATGCCCCATTTCCATGGCTCCGTATTAGATGGTTTCAGCAGAGCTACAAGAGTTGAAAACATAGCTGCAGAAACTTTTAGAAAAAGGGTATTATTCGACCCAATACTTCACCATGGAGAGCTCCTGCCCTTTTCGTTAAAAGGAAAGAAGGAATGCTTCGACTTTGTATCGACTACTGCCAACTCAATCGAGTCACAATAAAAAACCGTTACCCTTCTCCAAGAATAGAAGACTTGTTGGACCAAATTGAGAGGGTCAACTTGCTACGATCCGAGTATCACCAATTGCAATAAGAGATAGAGATATACCTAAGACGGCGTTTCGCACACCTTACAGACATTACGAGTTTATGGTCATGCCTTAACCAGCACCCCTATCACTATAAGAAATTTGGTCAACACCGGCGCTTTTTCTACCAGTGCTTGCAAAAAGCGCTACAATAGGAGGTTTATAACAGCGTTTTTTCTAACCGCTACTCGAATGGGAATTTCCCAGCGCCCAAAGCAAAAGCGCTAGAATTGAGCTACCATTTGCCAACGCCCAATCAAAAACGCTGGAATAGGCCTCCCATTTACCAGAGCGCCCATAAAAAGCGCTGGAATATGCCCTCCATTTTCCAGCGGCCCAAGAAAAGCGCTGGAATAGATCCAAATAAAATAACCATTAATCAAACAATTTTTAACTATATTATATGTTATAAAATTTGCTAATAATTTTCGGTATGATTATTTAGCACATCTCAATATTCGATGATCTCCGATTTCGGCAACAACAATGGAATCAGTGAGATGTGAAATCCTAATGGTTCAGATTGACTCATGTCAAAAAAAAAAAAAAAAATGGTTCAGATCGACCACTATAAAAATTGAGTCGGTAATGACTTTTTAATCTATATGTTCAATGTAAATGTTAACAAACTAAGTCTTGTGCTATATTTGAACATACGGTAGCCATTCGACTGCGACACAATTATGACGATCCAGACTGTTGATTTTGTTTTACTTGTTGATTATATCGTTCTCGTAAAAAATGTCTCGATCGGGTTTAGAAAGTTTCTTTATCGAGACACAATTTTATTAACAAAATGGGTTTTTCTGTCCGACCAAGTGTGTAGTGATACACGATTAGCTTCATTCTTGGTAGGAATGATGAACTTCGTAATATGTAAAAGATAGACGGTTCAGATTAAAAAATAAAGACACTAGTGGGGTTAGGATGCATCTAATACTTTAATGCCTCGACACAATCATGCACTATGATCTAGTCTGTTCATTACGTTGTCCTTGTTGATTAAGTCAAGGGGTAAAGAAAAATCTACCTTAATCCTTGGAGTTCTAGCTAGGACAGATGAAAATGGTGATTTTGAAAGTGGTGGAGGTGGGCAGAAATGGTGTCCTGCTTCTTCTTCTTTCACTTTTCCTTCCTTCTTTTTCTTTCTCCTTCTCCTTCCTTCTTTTTCTTTCTTCTTTTTCCTCTTCCTCCAGCAACCTCTCTCTCTATCTCTCTCTCGGCAAAATAGAAAACAAAAATGAAGAAGAAGATAGTGGAGGATAATGGTGATGACCTCTCTCTCGCACACAAACACTTGTTCTTTGTGGGAAAAATATGGGAATGGGGGGAGGCTTTGATTTTTTTGTAGGGGAGTAAGATAGAGAGGTGGGAGTAGGGGAGGATAAGGGTGGGAGTGATGGAGCGTGTGAAGGAAGTGGAGGATTTGTTTTGATAGAATTTCGGTTAGAGATGATAAGGGATGAATATGGATCCTTGTATATCTAAAGTATAATATATATTGAATATGATTTAGTAAGTAATATCAATTATACACCTAATAAAGTATTTTAATTATTCAATCTAATTCATTATTGAATTCAAAATTTAACATCACAAATTTTTATTTAAAAAAAGAAAATAGGGAGAAAATCTGGGTCATTACAAGCGGCCTACTAAAAGTTAGTTCCTTATTTATTTATTTTTCTAATTCTTTTTAGCGTCTTATTTGTTTATAAAAGTTGAGGTGTTACATCTATGACTCTCTCCTTATATATATTTATACACTATGATTATATTTGGATATCAATCTCTCTTCACTTGCTAGGATTTGTACAAAAAATCTAGGTTAGGGTTTGCATGTACATATACATATCTATATAGATTTACATATTTACTCAATAGGGTTTTAGTATTTTTAAATAATTTCATAAAAAAATCGAATCATTTATTAAAAGAATACTAAATTAACATCTAAATGAAAGAATTGCAATTAAAACATTTAATTTTATTATAAAAATTTAGGGTTGTTACATTTTAGCGCAAAAATGACATTATTGCTCTAAAAAGTGGTTATTTCTCAAAATACTTGGGTATAAGTGCCAAAATTTTATTTTTCCGATTTCTCTCGTCGAGACGAATCAATAACTCACAAAAGTTTGGCACAAAACTAACAAATGCGAAAAAAATTCAAATAACGATAAAAATTTTAAATTTAAGTTAAGTCCAAAAAAACGCAGCTAAGACCTACCAGATGAATTATTTGTTGGAATATTTTTAATAAAAATAAATATTAGTATTAACTTCTCACCTTTAGTGTTTTACCGTTACAATATTAATGTAGTATTGAAATATCGGTTACAAAATAAAGAGTATTTATGCTCTATCATTATCTCTATATTAATGGCTATTACTCCTATATATATATGTGTATCTCATACAAGGGAATAGAAAGAAAAAAAAAGAAAGAAAAGAAAAGACAAAAACACATGTTCATAGAGATGTACAAAAAGAGAGATACAAATATGTTTGTGTGAAAGTTCACATTTTATTTTCTATATTTTCTTTGTTGATTGGGCAACTCGATTCGTGACTCGTTCAAACCTCTTAGTGGTCGTGAACATCGAATGAAGAATGCTTGTGAGCGCTTGGGTTTAATCTTGGGGCTAGTACACTCCGGTTAAACCTTCACGAGAGGAGGAATATTAGCTTTAAGACAATGACTACACGACTCTCAATCTCACAGGCAACATTTTTCTTACTCTTAATATTTTCATATTGTCTTATTTCTAACTTTTTGTATTTCCATATATTATGTGCTCGAATTATTCTTGTGATAAATAATATTTGTGAATAAAAATCCTAACATTATTCGCCTATTCGGACACACTCTGACACTCTCCGTAATCAACCTACTAGATCTAGCACTGTTCAGACCCTCTGTCTGTAATCAAACGTCATCTGGAGTGGGAGTCCCTCCACTACTAGCGTTGTTTGATGGTCAAGAAAACCTTATGGGCGAAAAGGAAAGCATCAGCTGAGGTATTTTTTTTTTTTCATTCGTTAATCCTAATCTACACTGTTCTACGGGAATTGGGGGAGAGGAATATCGAACCTTGCTCAAGTGCATGAAAGTATATAAGGAAGGCTGACTGCACTCTGCTCTACTTGCAAAAAGTACTATTGTAAAAGTAGCTAATTTCATAGTATAATGTGTTGGATATTTTATTATTTTAATACTAAATTTCTTTACGTTATTGGTGCTAGACTTTTAAAAGTCACGTGCATGTGTTCTGTGTGGGGAGGCTGTTATCTTCGGCTTTTTATCTTGTCAATGGTACATGACATAACATTTAATTGGGTATCAACTTGCAAGATCAAATCTGATCTTGAAACAAAAAGTCTAGCCTTACCGCATGGTTTTATTGCGCATTTGGACCGCATGGCTATTGGGGTTCACTCCGGATCCCACAAAAATATAGAAAAATATTTATAAATTTTAAAATAATATTTTTATGGGGCTCTATAAAAAATCAGCTCCAACGGATAGTTTTTTTTTTTTTTTCGTAGGGACGAAACTGAATAATTGAGCAGTTTTACTTCTACAAATCCAGAAAAAATACTCATAGATATCAGTTGGAGCTGATTTTTTACAGAGCTCATAAAATATTATTTAAAAATTATGAATATTTTTCTGTATTTTTGTAAGACCTAGAGTAGGCCCCACTAGCCATGTGGTACAAATGCGCGCTAAAACCATGCGGTAAGGGTATCACGGCTGATCATTTACTTGGGTATCCACTTGCAAGATCAGAATTAATCTTGAGATCACAACATTTATTTGGGTGTTTGGAAATCAAGGAGCACTCTATCCGGTAGGCCTGCGCAAAATACTTGTCTACCCGCGGGCTCGACCTGACCCGAAGGGTTTCGGGCAGTTTCAAACAAGTAGATCTGTCGGGTACGGGTCAGTATATGAAAAAATTCGGTTTTCGGGCCAGGACCCAGACAACCCGTCGGACCCGACCCGAAAATATATATACACACATGTATGAGCCAGAGCCCTAGGTATAAAAAGAAAAAACTACTCCATACCTTTCGCCTTCCAGACTTCCACACGCAGCAGCAGCAGTGCAACCGTTCCCATTTCCCACGCAAATCTGGAAAATTTCACCTGCCCACCGATGTTTGGTACCAAGAATTCTTTCCTAAAAGTAAAGGCTTTTATCAACATGGATTGTCTATCCGGCTACTGCTTTTCTAGTTAATAGTTGATATCTTCTGCGGTTAGCTACAGCTTGAATCCACTTATGGCTTTCCATCATCTCCCATTCTCTGGTAGCTTAAACTAGCCACTTGTCCTCGATTCTTGTGACTTAGCGTATCAACGACCTTGTTTGCCTTTCATCGAATTGTTCTCCGTATAAATAATGTCGCAAAGATTTTAGGGCGAACACTACTGCTGCCAACTCCATATCATGAGTTGGATAGTCCCTTTCCTGTGGTCTCTATTGTCAGAATCCGTAAGCGACTATCTTTCCATTTTGCATAAGTACCGCACTTAATCTATCATTGGATGCGTCGCAGTACACTGCATACCCCACGTTCCGTTCAGAAATGGTTAATATAACTACAAGAAAATTAGGATACGCCAGCGCTCAAAAGCGTTGGTAAAGGTTCACAAAAATGATGCTATAGCCTTTTTGGTCTATACCAACGCTTGGGCAAAGCGCTGGCGCAGACGCGCTACTATAGGTCTATGCCAACGCTTTTTGTGGGTGTTGGTATAGATTTATGTTTACCAGTGCTTTTATTTTCGGCGTTTGCAAGTGCTGGTATAGCATAGGAGTAACATTTTGTGATATTGCCAAGTTTCGAACTCGAGATGTTTCGCTCACCTAGACCCTCGCGTGCACCTGCTCCGACCACTGCACCAAATATCATTTTTGTTATATATTTGAAACTATTTAATATATAACATATGTTTCAGATCTACTTTTTGTTAAATATTAAGTAGATTATTATAAAAGGTGAATCACTACTCTCATGAGAATTATTTTATGCTTTATTTTTGTTCC
Organism: Rhododendron vialii; assembly: GCF_030253575.1. Classification (NCBI taxonomy): domain Eukaryota; kingdom Viridiplantae; phylum Streptophyta; class Magnoliopsida; order Ericales; family Ericaceae; genus Rhododendron; species Rhododendron vialii. The sequence goes on from NC_080558.1 coordinate 17,342,188, forward strand.
ACTAACACGTCAAAAGCTTTTTTTTCGTAGTTTTATATTTGTATTTTACAGGATCTTTTCCAAACACTACCACCGCGGCAACACGACCTCGAAGAATGCATCTATTGGGAATATTGCTTATTTCGACTTAAGCAAAATTTTAGATGCATCTCGACCCTCCAGACTTGATTTAGTTGCTTTTAGAAAGCCCAATAGGAGAAAAATGTGAAACTAGTAAAAACATGTTCAAATCAGTTTGTATCTCTCGTCCATAACCATGTTCCTACGGACGCCACCTCTAGACCAAGCGTATGTAACCCCTATATATATCTTATCCGCAAACTCGATCCGGGTCAGAAACCTAGATTTTTGTTTTGTCACTGTAGGTATGCTAGAACATGTTATAATATGGCTTTGTTCAAATTATCCTTGAACACTATACTAACTTGTTTAATACTTCAACTGTCATTTATGTTAGAGTATATAAACGAACCTAGGAGTTAGTTTAAATCACTCTGACCCGTTACTGATCCACTACTGTTGGAGTGTATTTCACTGTTATTAGTTGATTAGAAAATCTTGGACTTTTTGGTTAATTATAATACTACATGCATTAGAATGTGTGGTTAGCCAAAAAGAATTCTTAAAGGAGAATATGACATTTTAAAATATGAAGTGTAGTATGTTTGAGTATAGGTATTGCTACTTAGAAATTTATGAGAATATATAGCCAAAAAGAATAAGTAACTGTTGGAAGGAAAATTAGTAAAAGAAGAATAAGTTTTGATAATTAAAGGGGTAAAGTTTTAAGTGATACCTTGGTTATCTATTTTGTGTTACTGTCTAACAAATTCTATTTTATTAACATTATGAATCTCAACTTAAGTTTTACGAGTTCATAGAAATTACCCCAACTAGTAGATCAATTACACATGGGATTCCAACTTAACAAGGTTACTTAACTATTACATGGTTTACGAAATAACTCTAAAGCCACAAACTATGAAAAGTTACTGAAATGAACTTATGTGTGAAATCAAAATAAAACTCAAAAGTCACAAGGACAATAGGGACTACAAAAAAAAATTGCCTATGCCGGCATTGGAAAAACGTCAGGAAAGACCCGAAAAAAGCCGGGAAAAGTTTTAGTGGCGTTTTTGCAAACGCCAGGGATGCCAATGTCGGCTTAGGTTTCAGGCATTTAAAAACGCCAACAAAGATCTTTGGTGGCATTTTTTGAAAACGTCGGGATTGATTCATGAGTAAAAATAGCCTTTTTGGTGACGTTTTTCAAAAGTCATCTATGCCGGCGTTTTTTAAAACGCCGCTAAAAAAAGCATTGGCAAAACCACTTTTTCTTGTAGTGGTTGTTAATGCTTCATTGATTCGTATGCAATTATTCTGATGTGAAAACATATTAGAGAATGTGAAAAGGTTGGTTTGGACTTAAGCTCATTGGAGATGGGTGTATGGTGATTCAGTTATCCTGTGTATATGGTGATATTATGATCTGTTTGCTCGTCATTTGAAATGATTGTTTTGTCGATTGAACTGAGAACATGAAAGGACATTAGGGACATTGGATGAGTTGTGGACTTAGAGACCTTATGTAGACATTGTACTGGTTACTGGAAAAAGGAAATAGATGAAAGGTTATGGGCTTAGCAGGACCTCAGGGGTAGCCTGACAGGACCTTAGATATTGAGGGTAGCCTAGCAGGACCTTAAGGGCAACCTGATGGATCTAGAATTGTGAGAGTAGCCTACTAGGACCTCGGGATGCATGTTGAGGGTTGCCTAGCAGGAGCTGTAAAGTATGTCCAGTGAAATTCTGAGTTTGGAACGTGGTGAATACTACGGTGTTGGAATGATTATAGAAATTAAGATTCTGGAATTTACTTAAGTTGATTATGAGATAATGAAACAAGTTTTGTGCTAATCAATTCTGACATCATTTATTATAAATGCGATTACTTTGTAGTGTAAGGGTTAATGGGTAAGATTTATCTACTAAATGTCAAAACACATTTTAGTACCGTTTGGCCTAGCGTTTCATGCCAAGTATTCAGAAGACAGGAGGTGATCAGCATTTTCAAGAAGAAAACTCGGTTGTTGAGACTGAGCAAGAGGAAACTTGGAACTTGTATCAGAATTAGTGTTCTGGTCTATCCTTTTTGTTAAATAAAGTTATTAGACTTCTGTACCCGTACCCTTAGAAGCTCTGATTTGTTTTTAGTACTGAATTTTCAGATTTCAAGAAATGTAATCGTAAATGATTATTTTTATTTTTATTTATTTTTTACTCAAATTATGTTTATCGTTAATTTGAATTTTCTAAACTCTATTTTGGAGATTAATTTACCTAAATTTATTTAAATATTTATTAAATCAATAAAAATAATAATTTAATAACGTTTCCGAAAATCGGGCGTTACACCGCTTATCTTTAGGATTTAAGGAGTATGTCGATTGTGACTCAGGGTTTATTAAAGATTATGGTATTTTTCTGTCTAGGTGGCAATTTTTATTAAACTCTACAAATATCGCTCCAACCTGTTAATAGCATCACGGCTCGGGAGTGAGGCACGAGCCCTCGCGAGACGGAAAGACGTAAGGGCCAAAGAATAATCCGGAAGGAAGGGTACTAGATATCCCTAGATTTTATAAGATATATTAAGATTGGATTTCATTAGATATTATATAGATTTTGCAAGATATTTTTAGATTATATAGGATTATATAATATGTGATTTGGATTTTCTAGATATGATCTAGATTATTCCTTCATTAGTATAAATAGGCATATCCCCTTTCACATTCTTTCCACATTCACAAGCACACACACGGCAGCAAGAAACAAAAGAGAGAAAGAAAGAAAGAAAAGAGGGAAAGAAAAAAAAAACTACTTTCTTTACATTCTTCGGTCGAGCCGAAATGACGTTACTCCGCCCGCATTTTCACCTGACATACTCTGTAGCTGCCCTTCCACCAAGAAGAACGGTAAAAACCTCTTATCTACTCCCCTAAATATAGTAGTGCTTAGCACCAAACCTCGCCTTCAAATATAAGGTTGAGAAAACCCTAAGCGTAGGGCTAGATCGTCGGTAGCATAATATCCGGAAGTCCGGGATCGTACCTGTTACAACCCATCTTTTCTTATTCCTAATAATTATATTTCTGTAATAAAAAAAAGAATTTTATTGTTTGGATCCTAATTGATATTTCTCTCTCCACATGGTAAAACTGTTGTCAGTATTATTATAAGTTTTGGGGTAAAAGTCTAAATAGTTTTAGTATTTAGTGTTGTACCGTATTTAGATACTTTTATTAAGTGGTTACCTATTATTTAGGGGAGAACGTGGGTAATTAGCGAGTAGTTTGATAGACTTTAACTTGGGCATATTATTTCACTAGTTCATTAGGGTTGGTTTTAAGAAGCTTCCGACTTTCGAGAAGAGGAACAGCCGTAGTACAAAGGAAATTATCTTTGGAGTCTTTGAGGTAATATTTCACTTCATCTCTCTCATTCTTTTGATCTACCATTTCACAAAGCAATAGGCCCATGGATTGGGCACTGCCGCACACAAGTTTCGAGTTAAATTATTGGGTTTGGAGGTTGTCCTTTTGTGAGGCTACGATGGGTTTGAAAGATGTATGTGCCGTGTGGTTTGTGTGTGCGACGTGGTGCGGTGTGAGGTGCGTGCATGGGTGTTGTTGATTATGCATGATTAATCTCGGCAGATGGGTGTGCAATCTTGGCTTAATGCATGACTAGTATATTATATTAGAAAGAGGAACATGTTTTGGTTTTATTGGCAGGAACATATTGGGTAAGTGAAGAACAGATCATGGTTTGGAGTTAGAATAAAATAAGGTTTAGAAGTTGGGTTTTATAGTTTCGGTTGGGTACTAAGCATTAGAAACCTAAATTGGAGATTGGGTAGTTCACTGATACATTGTTCCGTAGCTAGTTTTAAGGCCAGCGTAGTATCCATATTGGTTAATTATTTCGTAATATTCTTTTGTTCAGGTTAACTTCCTTTCGCGTCGTTCGGTTAGATTACCTTTTGGATCCAGGTGAGTAGTTAAGTATGTTACATATTTTCGAAAGATTCCCTGTGTCCCTTAAAAGTATTTCCTTCAGAAATTTATATATGAATGTTATTCAGAGACTCAAAACTGTTTATAGGTTGTTCTATAATTGGCATGCGATGAATTTTTTCAGATCAATTGTTAATATTCTTTTTGGTGAGAACTTGGTGGATATTAATGGGAACATTTATTTTGGAAGTCCAGGGAAATTATTCCTTCTCGTGTTGGTGACCCTGGCCATTGGGGACAAGACCGTGTTAGGCCGGTGACCCTAATGCTCAACGGCTTTCTTTTACCGGATCGTCTTAGGGAAAAGTACCACGGGCAGCCAACCCTGGTGACTCGAAGTTCGATATTGGATCCAATTTTGATGAGATTTATTTTGGCCATGGTATTATTTGATTGTGGTTCCCCATTGTTGATGGAGTTAATGCTGTGATCACCACCAAGAATATTTATTGGTTAAATACTTCATTGATTAATTTGTTATTTTGCCGGACACCTAGTATGCCAAATTATGTTTAAATAGTAAATTAATTTCATCTCCGCTTTCAACTTTATTTAATATACATACTTGCTATTCACTAAGCTCATCAGCTGACGGATTTTTATCCAATTTCTCTTTCAGGCAAGTTGGGGAGTTAGGCAAAAACTCTGGCGGTATCTCAGGGATTTCTTTTTATTGACCTCCATAGGATGTTGCATTTAGTATAAAGATTTTAATCATCGCTTCCGCACTTTGTATAGCTTTTGAGTAAAAGGGGATTACTATTTTGTTGGTGGTAAATTTTTATTGGCTCGTTCATGGGATGGTTTTGCCTCATGTTTATGATTGAGATTTATTTAATAAAAAAATCATTGTTGTTCGATAACTTATTTTATTCTAGGCTACGTGTTCCATGAGTTGGCCTTGTGGTACATGGCTGGTCACTTCTCATTTTTGGGGTGTGACAGTACCACAAGGAATCTAATATAACTAGTTTGGATTGTAGGTTTTATATGGAGGATTTCGGCGTTTATGACGGCCAACTTGATTTTGCTTTAATCGGTGGTAGTAATAATAGAAAAGACTAGAAACGAGTTTTATAAACTAAAAGAGGCAAGTCTAGAGATTTTCTATCCCTTGACAATGGCCGTTACCGGTTCTCAATTATAACTCAAACGAGAGACACGACCGCGTGCTCATGCCCGGAAGATTTAACTTTAACGACTATGTTTATCGAAAAACGAAGGCGAACCAACTTGTTTGACAAATTAATCAAACACATAGGAGGCCACGAGCCCTCGGTGAGCCGCTTGCCAAGACCGCTTGACTAAGCACTTTACCAAGGAGTTAACACCCCTTGTTTAGACCAAAAATGAAAGTTAAGCCCTATTCCGAAAATAATGCTTTTAAGCCCAAATGTTTGAGAACCAAATAACCACCTAAGTTCTCGGGAAAGATTACCCCAAGACTTAACCAAGTAACTACTCACACATAACTAAAGCATAGACCGAAATATAAAAACGAGACATTACTTTTAACCGAAGAAATCGAAAGCAAACTTGATATTATAAAGGATCTAGTCCGTAGCTACAACTTTAATAAACAAGAAAACAATAAACGACAAAGACTTACTAGGGTTCTTGAAGAAATTAACTTGAAAAGCTTAAAGCCATTAATTGAGTTCTGAAGCTAGAAAGACTTAAAGTGATATAATGTACTAGATGGTAAAGCAGGTAAAGAGAGGTATCTATTTATACAAAATGATTCTCTCTCTCCTCCAAAATATCCAGAATACAACCAAAAGTAGAAACTTGCCATTTATGGGAAGTTAAAAATTGTCAAAAAGTAAGTCGATAAGTATCCCGTATCAATAAGCATATAACTGTATGGATGCTGAGCTGTCTTGCCTTGCATTCCAAGAATTTCCCACTCCTTCGGCTCTTCCAATGGAACCACATCTAGTCACACAGGATTATGGCCAAAGTTTTGTTGGACTAACAACCGCGACACGTAATTGCGCTCATGCTTAGGGCTCCTAAATGCCTCTTTTACTCCGACTTTAGATCCAATCCACCTAGGCTAGTGTGGTAGCACGTACACCCTGCAAAAGACTTAAGCTCAAACTACCTACTAAGAGCCAAATGACATTAGAACCGTCCGACTTGTGTTATCCAGGCGTCAACAAACATATATACAAAGAAAAACATCAAGGAACACCTCTAGATTTTCACACAATCTTACGAGTCATACTTTTCTTCCCGAGTCTCACCGGTGAGATAAGACACAGGTGGCTATACTAGACTGTCAAATTTGTTACATCATGCCCGAAGTAAAATTCACCGCTTGACCTCGCCAAGCAATTAAGCCCAGCGTTTCCTACGATCGAAACAAAGTGAGATGAGACAAAGCCTAGTGCCAAAGCATGGGAATACCAAGTCTCACCCAAAGACCTAAATTACCCCCGATAGGGACATATTTAGAAAGCATGGATCATTAACGACAAACTACTACAAAGAAGGACTAATTAAAGCCCGATACAATGATGCATTGGTGAAATCTTCTAATGAGAGAATCCCGAAACATAATAAACATGCATAAAACGGAAAAACAATATTTACAAATGTAAAAAGATTTAATATCAAAACTCGGAGCGTCCAAGTCACAGCTGGACTCTGCCAAACAATTAAGTCCAGCGGCATCTAAGATCGTAACGAGGCAGGCACAAGATAGAGCCAAGTGCAGTAGTGGAACACGGGAATACCAAGGCCAAACCTAAGATCTATACCGCCCACGTTGGGGCTAATCTGGAAGACGTGAGTGGTACACCGTGAATTACTCTTATCAGAAAAGCTAATGAAAGCCCTATGTCACTGGTATTAAAATTGCCCTTACTAACCGGAGCTGGGCATACGATCCTTTTTTTAGTAGCGGCGTGCGAAGCTACATATACCCAAGTCAATGGTGGGTACGCCCTACCTGGGAGCTGGGTCCGACAAACAGTTAAGTTTAGCGGTTACGCTTTCGCTTTCCGTGCAAATGAAAGTAACACAAAACTATACTGACGGGCCATCCGTGTAAACTAGATCGGCCAAAACTTCATCAGGCTCTCCAATTTCGAAACCACCAAGGAAATGCATAAGCCGTTGTCCATTCACCTTAAAAACGGAACCATTACTCATACTTTCTATCTCTATCACCCTGTAAGGCAAAACAATTTTGACAACATGAGGACCGACCCAACGTGAGCGCAATTTACCGGGGTGAAGATGCAAACGAGAGTTATACAATAATACTTGTTGCCCTGGTTCAAAGTTTTTAACCACAATTTTTTGTATCATGCCTTGCTTTGATTTTAGATTTTTAAGCACTAGAATGGTCTTACGCATCATACCTCATCTCCTCTAGTTTCGTCAATTGGAGCTTGCGATGGGCATCGACTTTAGCCATATTGAAATTTAGCTTCTTGATTGCCCAATACGCCTTGTGCTCAAATTCCACCGGCAAGTGGCACGCTTTTCCATAGACGAGTTGATAGGAAGACATGCCCAAAATGGTCTTGTACGCAGTATGGTAAGCCCACAAGGCATCAACCAAATGAGTTGACCAATCCTTACGGGTAGGATTAACCGTCTTCTCCAAGATATTCTTGATTTCCTGATTTGCTAACTCCGCCTGGGCATTTGTTTAAGGATGGTAAGCTGTTGAAACTTTGTGAACGATGGAGTACTTTCTCATAAGAGCAGCAATGGACCGGTTGCAAAAGTGAGACCTTTGAACACTGATTATAGCCATCGGCATCCCAAATCTTGACAAAATGTTGTCCCTAAAAACTTCTACCACAGCTGAATGGTCGTTTATGAGCGTAGGAATTACCTCTACCCATTTGGAGACGTAGTCGACCGCCAACAAAATGTAGAGGTACCTGAAGGACGACGGCCCCATGAAGTCGATGCCCCAATAATTGAAAACTTCAATGATCAAGGTAGGAGTAAGCGACATCTCAATGCGTTGCGTCACACACCCCAAAAGTTGACAACGAGGACAACTCTGGCAATAGGCAAAGGTATCCTTGTACAAGTGTGGCAAGTAGAACCCGCATTGCAAAATCTTGGCGGCGGTTTTCTTGAACGAGAAATGGCCGCCACAAGCCTCCGTATGGCAAACACTTGACCACGCATTGTTGCTCGGAGTCGGGTACACAACGTCGGACGAGTTGGTCGGCACAATACTTGAAAAGGTACGGGTCGTCAAAAGAGAACCGTTTCACCTCTGCCAAAAACCGACGCTTCTCTTGCAAATTCCAATAGGCAGGCATCAAACCGGTAACTAAGTAGTTCACAATGTCTGCATACCATGGAGCCGTGGAGATGCCAAATAGTTGTTCATCAGGAAAGAAGTCACCGATAGAGATATGTGTCGTGTGGCCTTCAAATTCCAATCTAGACAAGTGGTCGGCCACCACATTTTCTATGCCCTTCTTATCTTTGATGGTAAGGTCAAACTCTTGTAAGAGGAGAATCCACCGGATCAGCTGCGCCTTGGCATCTTGTTTAGTGAAAATGTATTTGAGTGCGGAATGATCGGTATAAACGATGATTGGAGCTCCCACTAAGTAAGACCGAAACTTGTCCAATGCAAAGACTATGGCAAGTAACTCTTTTTCAGTAGTCGAATAGTTCATTTGGGCCTCATTGAGTGTCTTGCTCGCATAATAAATAACATTCAGCTCTTTTCCTTTGTGTTGGCCCAAAATAGCCCCGACAATGTAGTCACTCGCATCACACATAAGCTCGAAGGGCAAATCCCAATCCGGAGACCGCACAATAGGTGGAGAAGTAAGACTTGACTTTAGCTTGGTGAACGCGGCCTCACAAGCCGGTGTCCACTCAAAAGGGACATCTTTGGATAGCAAATGGCATAAAGGTCAGGCGATGGCACTGAAGTCTTTAATGAACCGCCGATAGAAACCGACATGCCCTAAGAAAGAATGGATGTCCTTCAAGCACTTTAGAGTGGGGAGATTACCAATTAAGTCGATTTCCGCTCAATCCACCTCGATACTCTTAGAGGAAACTATGTGGCCGAGCATGATACCCTCTGTCACCATGAAGTGACACTTTTCCCAATTTAACACTAGGTTCTTTTCCTCGCACCGGGCTAGCACTAACCCCAGGTGGGTGAGACAAGCCTCAAAAGAATCACCAAAAACAGATAAGTCGTCCATGAATACTTCCATAATTTTCTCCACCATATCACTAAAAAGACCCATAATACACCTTGAGAAGGTACTGGGGGCGTTGCAAAGCCTGAATGGCATACGAGGATAAGCAAAGGTCCCGAATGGGCATGTGAACGTTGTCTTTTCTTGGTCCTACAAAGCCACGTCGATTTGGTTGTAACCGGAGTACCCGTCGAGGAAACAATAAAACTGGTGGCTGGCCACCCTCTCCAAGATTTGATCTATGAAGGGAAGAGGAAATTGGTCCTTTCTCGTGCTTGCATTCAACTTCCGGTAGTCAATACACACCCTCCAACTGGCTTGAACACGTGTCGGAATGAGTTCGTCCTTGTCATTTCGTACCACCGTCACCCCGGACTTCTTAGGTACCACTTGAATCGGGCTCACCCACTTAGAATCCGCTATCGGGTAAATGATACCGACGTCCAATAACTTGAGCACCTCAGCTCGCACGACGTCCTTCATAATCGGGTTCAATCGCCGTTGAGGTTGGCGAGACGACTTAACATCATCTTCAAGGTAGATATGGTGAGAACAAAGGGATGCATTGATGCCCTTGATGTTGGCTATGGACCACTCGATAGCTTTGGAATGCTTCCTCAACAACGCTAGCAATTTAAACTCTTGAAGTTTGTTTAAAGCGGAGGAGATTACCACTGGGTATGTTTGGCCATCGTCAAGATAGGCATACTTAAGGGTATCCAGGAGCGGCTTTAGCTTGAGCGGCGGGGGTTCCACACAAGACAGAACGACTCACTTTTCAAACGGGGGTAGTTCCTCAAATTTCAGAATCCATGGGTTAATACCATACGCCTCTTCCTCATCTAGCAAAGAACACAAGTACGCTCCCTCGGAGGCATTAAGAAAATCGGCCTCGTCGGAAGTAAGTGCTAATTCCAACTCATCCTTGCAAATGAACTCATCGACATGATCTTGAACAAGGGAATTGATCATGCTCACTCCGCAAACATCCTTATCATCTCCCATTTGACTTCCGATATGGAACATGTTGACTTGCATATTCATGTTACCAAAACTCATGTTAAGTCGGCCATCCCAGCAATGAATCACAACATCAGATGTTGCTAAGAAAGGCTGTCTGAGAATAATTGGAACGGAGGCCTGAGCCGCCGGCATTGGACATGTATCTAGAACCACGAAGTCAACCGGGTAAACAAATTGGTCAACTTGAACTAGAACATCTTTGACCATCCCCTTAGGAACTCAAATACTCCTATCCGGCAATTGTAAAGTCACCCGAGTTGGCTTCATTTCCCCCAACCCAAGTTGTTTGTACACCGAGAACGGTAAGAGATTAACACTTGCACCCAAGTCAAGGAGAGCTTTCTCTACTACCTTGCCCCCAATGGTGATGGATCGTAGGATACCCCAGATCATTATACTTGGGCAGAAGGGTTGACTGAAAGAGCAAGCTCACTTACTCGGTTAAGAACACTTTCTTTTGCACTTGGAGCTTGCATTTATGAGTACACAAGTCCTTCAAAAATTTAGCATACGACGGAATTTGTTTAATAGCATCGATCAAAGGGAGGCTGACCGTCACTTACTTGAGCACGTCATAGATGTCGTTATTTAGATTTGGCTTGGCCGGTGTCCTTAGCCGATTGGGGTAAGGTGCGGGAACAGTGAAGGCTTGTGGGACATCATTCTCTTTTGCCTTCACTTTCTCCTCTTCCGTAGAAACTGGCTTAGGAGATTCCCCATTTGATGTAATCGGCTTTGACTATACCGGAAAAGGTAGCAAGAGTGGCGTAACCGACGGCTCCACTTGAGCATTATCCACCATCTTCCCACTTCTCAAAGAAATAATGGCCTTGGCTTGCTCGGGGAAAGACACCGAAGAGCTACCAATCAAATGTTGACCCTATGGATTTGCCAAAGGTTGAGTAGGAAGCTTCCCTCTCTCTTGTTGTAACACACCAATAGCCGTCATCAATTTACCCATTTGATTCCTTATGTCATTCATAGCTTGAGTAGTCTGCTCATTGGTGGTCGTTTGCATCTGACAAAACGCATTCATGGTATCCTCCAAAGATCGTCACGGAGGTGGTGCTGGTGGTTACTGAAACTGATTTTGCTCTTGGAATTGACTAGATGGTATAAATCCTAGAGGTCCTTGAATTGCAGGAAACCGTGGAGGGCCTTGAAGTTGAGGTTGTTGCCAAGTTTGATTTTGAGGGGGAGGAGGAACTTGCGAAGTCAAGGAAGGGCGGGAATAGTATGGCAAACTTCTTCAGTAGGCACATATTCGTATTGGAATATGGATCCCATCATTGATTCAACGCACAAACTTCTTCAGTAGGCAGTTGACTGAAATGGTGTCGAAGGGCGGGAATAGTATGGCAATTATCGATAAAGTGTCCCACGGTCTCACAAATGACGCACTATTCCTCCACTTGTCGAACCTCCTTCACCTCTTTCACTTGGATCGTGTTCAACTTCATTTTGTCCAACTTTGTCTATAACTCGTCCAACCTCGTCTCGAGGCCATTATGCTCGCTCACCGAAAACTTTCTGGAGCCTCCCGGACCTTGATTTCTCATCGCCTGCTCACCCGGATCAATGTATTGCCAAGTCTGAGCCCTTTTCGCCAAAGCATCTAAAAACTCCCAAGCGGCATCAGGATCCTTTCCCATTAAGTCGCCACTCCCCATAGTATCGAGAAGCTGCTTGGACTCCTGATCACAACCTAAATATAAATAATTAATCAGCAGGTACATGGGAAAATTATGGTGTGGGACGGCTGCAAGTAAATCTTTATACCGTTTCCAATATATTTGTAAAAGACCTCCCCATCTTTCTGCTTAAAATTCTGAATTTGGTCCATGAGAAGCTTGGTTCGGCTAACCGGGAAGAACTTTGTGGTGAACACATCCTGAACTTCCCCCCACGTGAGCAAAGATCAGGGCTTCAAAGAGTGGAACCACTGCTTGGCTTTGCCTTTGAGTGAGAAAGGGAATAATTTCAGGCGAGCTTGGTCTAACTGGCCTGGCCTTGTCACAAAAGTGCTAACAATGGTCTCAAATTCCCAAATGTGAGCATAAGGATCCTTAAGTTCACGCCCCCGAAACTCTGGTATAACCCGATGATATTCTGGCTTGAAAGCAAATGCAGTGGTGGTAGTGCAATTTGGAACGACTATTAGTGACACATGCAGACCTCTTTCCGGAGTTAAGTAGTCACGCAAAGTATGGGCTGCCGGTTGATCTGCCATTGGCCTTAACAGAGGTGATAACTCGTTGCTTGCGACCTTAAAGTGTGTTCCAATAAGAATGCCCCAAGCGTAGGGCTAGGTCGGTTGAAAGCATAATAATACCCGGAAGTCCGGGGTCGAATCCACAGGGAGCGCATCCATAACTTGGTTCAGAGATTAGCTTGCGTAGAGAATTTTGGCGTTAGGACCGCCAACCAAACTTTGGCGTTGAGACGGCCAATTGAGAATTTTAGGTGAATGACTACTTAACCTAACTACGGCTTTTTAACTGGAGATTTAAACTAAAGGCTAGGTTTAGGGATAATCAACACCCATAACACAAAGGTAATCTTATTCTTCTCTTTTTACAACGGTGCTAAGCATGTCTAAGGTTCTTTTGAGACATTTAAACAAACACATGGAGGGACATAGCTCCAAGCATCAAATGTGACAAAAAGTGTAACCATTGCCTACATTTGATCAAAGAGATTAACACCTCTAAGTTTTGATACATAAAATGAACCCTAATACATGCTTAAGCTAGAAAATGAAGATTTACAAAAGAAGAACAAGAAATACCCATGGTTACGGGATGCTAACCATCCCACAACCTAGCCTTGCTACACTACTCACACATAATGAAAGGAGACATGTAATGAGCAAGGGTAAAGATAAGGAAAATACTAAACATGGATTAAATGCGAAATAAACACAAAATCCTCGAAGAGGAGAAGATTGCTTACAACTTTAATGAAGGTGAAATGCTTCGAAATTGAACGGATCGTACCTAAAATCCCTCCTCAAAGCATGAATGAGGAGAGAGGTGGGAGCAAAAGCTTTAATGGAGGTAGAGAGAGAAAATGCAGGTCTTGAATGCCCTGAAATCGGGCTTAAGTTGGTATATATATCCCCTTTACAAAATAATTACAAAAATGCCATTAAAAAGTTCGCGCGCAGACACCGGGTATTGATGCCCCTAAAAGAGGTATCGATACCTCTGTCCTCTCTGGACAGCATGCTTCTTGGTATTGATACCCAGTGTTGGGGGTATTGATACCCCATGTTTCTGTGGCTGGTTTTTTGCTATTTTCTTCTTTCTTCCGGTCTTTGAGAGCCCCGAACCTTCCTTTCATGCTTTGATCACTTCGTTTGAGACTCGGGGAGCGATTCCTAATGTGCCACACGTACTCGAATGCTTCCGGATTACTTCGGGGATTATTGGGAGCCTTGGAAACGTCCTTTTCGCTCCGATTACCTACTTTTCAACAAAAACACAACTTGCGCGCAAAATCAAATAGAAATAAGTAAAAAGCGCTTGCAAGAGTAGAAAAACGGGATAGATAAGCCCCATTATTTACACTATTTAGGGCTTATCACTCGTGCGGTGGAGAATATGCTTGAATGATACTACGAACCTGTGGAGGAGAAACGGACCTATGCAGCCGATTGGAGACGTTGAGCATACAACCTGCACAAGTTAGTTAGGCAGACTAGAGAGGCTATGCCGCCACCTCGTTCTCGCAACAGTCTCATGGGGTTATGCCCCCTCCATGGCTATATACTAAAAATAGTAAAAAGGCAATTGATGCTCAAGTTAGCTTCGTTAAACCTCAAGTCGAATTGGTCGCTCAGTTGGAGGTATCCGCTAAGTGGAGTACAATATACACAAAATGAAAAATAAATGGAGTACTTACAGTAGTTTGTCGATCCTCCAAATAAACTATATAAAGAATTCCCCGACAACGGCGCCAAAAATGCTTAGCACCAAACATCGCCTTCAAATATAAGGTTGAGAAAACCCCAAGCGTAGGGCTAGATCGTCGGTAGCATAATATCCGGAAGTCCGGGATCATACCACAGGGAATCTAATACAGCTAGTTTGGATTGTAGGTTTTATATGGAGGATTTCGGCGTTTAAGTCGATCAACTTGGTTTTGCTTTAATCGGTGGAAGTAATAATAGAAAAAGACTAGAAACGAGTTTTATAAACTAAAAGAGGCAAGTCTAGGGATCTTCTATCCCTTGACAAAGGCCATTACCAGTTCTCAATTATAACTCAAACGACAGACACGACCGCGTGCTCAAGCCCGGAAGATTTAACTTTAACGACTATGTTTATCGAAAGATGTGATTAAACGAAGGCGAACCAACTTGTTTGACAAATTAATCGAACACATAAGAGGCCACGAGCCCTCGGTGAGCTTGCCCAGACCGCTTGACTAAGCACCTTACCAAGGAGTTAACACCCCTTGTTTAGACCAAAAATGCAAGTTAAGCCCTATTCCGAAAATAATGCTTTTAAGCCCGAATGTTTGAGAACCAAATAACCATCTAAGTTCTCGAGGAAGATTACCAGACTTAACCAAGTAACTACTCACACATAGCTAAAGCATAGACCAAAACATAAAAACGAGGCATTACTTTTAACCGAAGAAATCAAAAATAAACTTGATATTATAAAGGATCTAGTCCGTAGCTATAACTTTAATAAACAAGAAAACAATAAACGACAAAGACTTACTAATGTTCTTGAAGAAATTAACATGAAAAGCTTAAAGCCATTTATTGAGTTCTAAAGCTAAAAAGACTAAAAGTGATATAATGTACTAGATGGTAAAGCAGGTAAAGAGAGGTATCTATTTATACAAAATGATTCTCTCTCTCCTCCAAAATATCCAGAATACAACCAAAAGTAGAAACTTGCCATTTATGGAAAGTTAAAAATTGTCAAAAAGTAAGTCGATAAGTCTCCCGTATCGATAAGCATATAACTGTATCGATACTGAGCTGTCTTGCCTTGCATTCCAAGAATTTCCCATAGAGGGCCTGTATCGATACAAAATTAACCGTATCGATACGCTGAAGCTTGAGATTCCCACTGTTTTGGAACCGTATCGATTCACTGATAAGCGTATGGATACCGAAATGATTTTTGGCAGATCAAGTCCCTCGTGCCCCGATTTGGCACCCGACGGCCCTTGGCACTTTCCAGCCTTCTGTTTGTTCATTCTCAGAGCCCGATGGCTGCACTCATAGGGTCTCGCCACTAGGATACCTTTGAGGTTTGTTCAACGCATCAAAACTTGCCCCTTTATTGCGTAATGCCTGAAACGCTCAACAGAAAACCTTATGCGCAAAATCACTAGAAACGACAGAAAAACATAAGACAAGAGACATAAAACAGGACTAGGAGCACCAAATATCTACAATGTTGGGTGCTCATCAAGTAGTGCTATGTGTTTGCTTAATTTTAAAAAGTATTGATCGATAAAAGAAAATAGAGTTTTATGATTATCGAAAATCGGGTTACGTTAACTGCATGTAAGTAAAAAAACAAAAACAAAAACATAATGGTTAGCTGGGCCCTTGGAAATGGTATCATGGTTGGAACAAAGGAATTTTACTAAAACTTTGGTTCACTGCTATTTATTATTATTACTATTTTTTTTTTGTAGTAAGAAAAACATGACTTAGAATTTAGTAAATGGAAAATTTGAATCCAACTGTTTTTACGTGACAAAAATTAAGTGGTAAGATGCCAAGTGCATGTGTTACAGATAACTTGTTAGGAATGTTGTTGTTATACTATATATTGATATAATCTTAGAATTGGTGATATAGAAAAGCATGAAATTAGAATTTATTTTATCCGCATGATTTTAGCAAGATTTAAAAGAATAATGTGAACGCGAGGAAATGATGCATGTTTACAAGACACGAGAAACGAGAATTAACTTACAAAAAGAAATGAGAAAATAGAATGTGAAATGGTTACTTGAATATGTGACCATGAGAGCCCGGTAAGTCCTAAGAGAATGGTCGGCGAAACATGGCTCGGGTGTGCATGTGTGGCCCAGGAACCCGGTAGGTCCTGAGAGGATGGTTAGCGGAACTAATACTGTGTATGCGTTGTGAAATGGGAAATGATTAAAAACTAAGAGCTCAGTAGGTTCTGAAAGAGACGGTCAATGGAATCAGTATTTTTGGGTGACAAAATCTGAATTTAGCCTAGGAGCCCGGTAGGTCCTGAAAGATGGTCAGCGGAACTAGTGCTCGAGAAAGTAAAATGGAAAGTAGAATTGATACTTGAAAAATGATAACATGGTTTACGATACGTTACGATAACTCTGAAAGACACTGACACCTTCGATTATTTTCTGTGATGCTAAATTTTTTTAATAGAAAAATTGTTATATACTATTTTTGTTAGTATATGGGATATAGGGGTAGGAGTTAACTATTTGGCTTAATTGCTCACGGTGTTACTTTTGTGACCCTGACATCTTATGCCAGAATTTAGAGACTAACATGGAGAATTTTATAATTTGAAGGAGTTTGGTGCTGAGCAGGATAGCGCAGAAGCAGATAGACTTTCAGATCGGGGATAGAATTTACCCTAGTACCCTTCCTCTATCTATTTAAATAAATGTAACATAAATTTGGAAATAATCTGGCTTGTAATGACTTTATATTCTATTTAATAAATGTTAAACTTTGCTTTAAATTTTTTTAACTTTCCCAAAAATCGGGGCGTTAAATAAAAAGTGGTTATTTCTCAAAATACTTGGATAAAAGTAAAAAAAAAAATTTACTTTTCCGATTTCTCTCATTGAGACGAATCAATAATCCACAAAAGTTTGGCGAAAGACTAAAAAATGTGAAAAAAATTTCAAATAAGGACAATTTGAAATATTTAAGTTAAGTTTAAATTATGTCCAAGAGAGCGCAGCCTTATATATTTAACGTTTATGCCAAAAGATCAATCAAATTGATCAAAGAATGATAAAAACTTTGTTGAATTATGATTTTCTTGAAGCGAAATAAACGGCCAAGTCTGACTATTTATATCTCTTGTGACAAATATGAGTTGTTAAAATGACATCGATATATGATGAACTTGGTTTTTTTGCATGGACCTTAAACAAATACTAGAAACTTACAAAAGGAGCAGTTTGAATCGTCAAAAAATTAATTTTGACGTCACATGAGGAAGCATAACATGAGAAGATCGTGAAGAGGGAGAGGAAGAGAGTTTTCTTACCTTAATGAGCAACTTTCCAGGTGTGTCCATTAGCATAAAAATTGAACCCACAACCCAAATATTGAAGTAATGACTCCATCAACACCCCGCTAACTCTCACTAATTATACCGTGTGATACAAAAAAAAAAAAAAAAGCTGGGGTGTTTCTATATACTAATAAGTTGTGGATCACATTTTTTTTTTGGTTTTATCTTTATTCAATTTTTTCAATTTTATAAGTTTTGTGCAAAATTTTTATGTACTATTGGTTTGTCTCGACGAAAGTAATTAGAAAAGTAAAATTCTTTTATACAAACATTTCAAAAAATATCCAAGAAAAAGCTCAAATAGTCAGTTTTTTTTGATACGACTTGTCCAATTTGCTTTCTTTAAGAAAAGCTTTTGATTTTGTTGGGTAATTTAACTTGATTTTTTAGGTTCCGTTATGCTAAGGTTTTTAGCAAGTATCAAATCTCAAGTAGTACTTTAAATAGACATAACAAGTTTAAAAGTTAGGGAACACAAATAAACTTATTTACGCACCTATCACTTGGTTCGACCCGGCTTGTATAGACCCCTAAATAATGCCAGATGATCTTATGATAGTTGCTCTACATCCCTTCTTCATCTTTAACTTCATTTAGAGCATCCGCATCATGCTTTTCAAAATTTGGACCAAATTACACCTTAAAAACCTATTTTATTACTTTAACTACTCATTTTTAAAATGTCTATTGCATCAGGCTCTCTATATTAAAACTCTTTCAGTAAAAATATTGTTTACTCTCACTCTTCTCTTAATTAATTTTTTTTTGCCAAGAGCCTTGTTTGGGGCACAGCAAATAAGCAACAAATTGATGATTTTTGCGGGATCCATTACGGGTCCAACAAAGATTATTTAAACTGTAAGTCATTCTTATAAAATAGCATTTTATGGGTTCTAGAAAAAAAAAGTTCAATCCCATAACGGTAAAGACTACTTCAAAATTCGTAGAGTGCTCTACGAATGCTAAAACAATCCTTACTGATATCAGTTTGAGTTAAATTTTTTTTAGGAATCCATAGAAAAATATTTTAAAAATAATTTGCGGTTCGAATTATCTTTAAAGGACTCGTAATGGGCCCGGCAACAATAAAAAAAATTCAAGCTTTTTTTGCCAGTACCAAGCCGGCCCTTTCTTTGGAGGTGTGGCAGCTCAATTTTTGAACAAAGTTTAAAATGAAAACATTAAATTAGTGTTTAACCCGTGAATAGTTCCTCGTGGAAGAAAAAGAGCATCTGTAGCAATGTTACTTTGAAGGCAAGCAAAAGAGAGGCTGATGAAGGGGTTTTTGGTGGGTTTAGCTCTCACCTTTAGTCTAAAAGTTAGGTCTCATTCGGCTAAAAAAATCAATTGGTTTATTTTTATTTATTTTTATTTAATTTTTTTTCGTATTTTTTAGTTTATGGTCAATTTTTTTGAGGATTATTGCGTCGTCATAACGAGAGAAATCTAAAAAGTAAAAAATCATGATCGAAATCTAATTTTTTTTGAATAAAGATAAAAAATAGACTTATTGGCTTATCTTTGTCTTTATTTAAAAAAATAGGTTTTGATCGAAATTTTTTACTTTTTAAATTCTTTTTGTTATGACGATACTATAATTTTAAAAAAATTGACGAAAAATTAATAAATAAAAAAATAAGTCAATTAACTTATTTAGCCGAACGAGGGCTTAATTTGTTAATAGAAATGTGGCCGTTTTTTGATCCGCAAATGTGGACGTTGTTACCGCTCTCCTTTCCCTTTTTCTTTGATTGGTCCCACTTTCCTAGTTGCGATCGGTCATTCTAGGTCCCACCAGATTCCTCCCACCTTTAACTGTTCATTTTGTTCAATGCTTAGCCCCCACGGAAAGCCCATTTTCGTCATTCCACCCCGAACTTTTCGAATTCCGTCCACTTCGTCCATTCACTGAGATTCCTACCATCACTAGTGTATACCACTGAGAGAGAGAGAGAGAGAGAGAGAGAGAGAGAGACAGAGAGAAGCAAGTCGTCTTTGATCAGATTTCCGAAAATGGACAACCACCACCACCACCACCACCGTGGAACCGGAAATTCCGAACGAGGCCGTGGCCGCAACGGCTACAGCTGCGGCGGCGGAAGAGGAGCGGGTTCGGGTGGTCAGACCCAGTTCGGCGGGCGGCACTGGGCCAGATTGGCCAATAGGTCCCGTGGTCGGTTGCGTCAGAACGGTGGGTCCTACAGGCCACAACAACAGAGTGGTGGCCAGATGGGTCAGGTTGGTGGGTCGTACATGCCACAACAGCAGCAGACTGGTGTTCAGATGGGTCGTGGTGTGCGTCCCCTGAACGTGGAGCCCGTTGAAGTTGACGGAAGTGATGGGTTTGGCAGAGGAGGAGGAGGAGGAGAGGCGTGGGTTGTGGAGTGGAAGCCGCGGCGACAGCAGCAGAATGGTGGTCGAGGCGTGGGTCCCACGAGGGGGGAGGCAGTTGAAGTAAATCGAAGCGGTGGGCATGGCAGCGGAAGGGACTCCTACGGTCTTCATACTCAAGGTACTACTCAATCTCAGCCTCGAGCTCTTCCTGGTACATCTCTTTCTGCTAATAGATCGATTTTATTTCGCTTCTCATTTATGTATGGAATGGAACCTGTGTTTGTATGATTGTATTCTTTGTTTGGTGATTTTGAAACGTTAGATGGAATTAAGGGAGAAGCATAGTGATTGGGAATTGGGTTTTACAGCCGTTTTGGCACGACAACATGCAGATCTGTTCGACGGCCGTCCTTCCTGCATCAGCAATTTGAGATTGGGGAGGACGGCGAGTGGGATGAACGAGGGGGATTGGGCACGGATCGAATGGGACGGGATGAGCAGCAGCGGGCGGCAGGATGGAGTACGTGATGGGCGGAATGGACGGTGCATGGCCGACGTGATGCGCGACGGGAGGAATGGCGGTGGTGGACGGGTGGGATGGCGTTGGACCTCGAATAATGGAGAGGGGTTTCTCCCGTACTAGGATATTGAGAAAAGTAGTAGGAGTACCAGATAAAGATAGGCGTGGGTTTACGGATTTGTTAAATGAGAAATACTCATTTACAGAGCAGCTGTAAACTCTGTTTACAACACTCAATCTCCGCCGTCCAGATTTTAATGAGAGTTTTCCGGGGAAGAGTTCAAATCTAGGCCGTCCAGAACACTTTTGGACGGTCATGATTGGTTGCTATTGCAAACAAGCTGTTTGCAGTTGCTCGTAAATAAGTATTTCTCTTGTTAGATATGATCAATATCCCAAATACGCTAGAGGATCTCTGAGATTACTTTGTAGTCCAAAAATCACTGCCTAAATAGTATCTATTCATAGGGGTAAGTTAAATATAATTTTCTTTACACCTTTTTCACTTGCGGGGCGATTGAATATGCATGTCCAAGATAGGTATGGTTTTAGTTTGGTCCTTTTCTAAAGAGTAATGCTAGGTACAAAGAAAACTTACCCTGAAAGTATCCAGAAAAAATCAATTCGTGGTTGAGATTCATTTTAATGATTGGGTCCCACACATCAAAGTGAATCTCAACCACTAGTTGCGCTTTTCGGGGCAAGTTTTCTTTGTCCCTAGCATTAATCTTTTCTAAAATCAACTTCGGAAAATTGTACGTGATGTAGTTTGTTGCATTCTCGTAACTTTAAGTTTTTTTCGAGGTGTGACTGATCTTGAGTTATTGTTTTGTTTAAGTGGTTCGCATGTGTTAAGTTTATGTAGCAAAGTAGTGGAGGTGGTAAGTGGAATTACTCTCTTACCTTTCCGTGTTTACAAAATCTTGAGCAAGAATAGAAAACGAACCTCTTGGTGACCTTATCGTACCCATCTTCATTAATTACATTTCACAGTTTTGATTTGAACTCATCTTTTGTGGTTTATTGGGACTCTTAGAATAGAAGTGTGGTATTAGAAACAATAGGGTTGGATCTGCCAAGACCAATGGATTTTTACTGGTTTTAAAGTTTTGAGATGTTTAATATTTAATAGTGGCTTAAGTGATTTAGCTGCGCAAAATTATTTTGGTTTAATAGTGGCTTCAGGGATTTTCGGGGAGGATTCTTGGAACTATCCTCATGTCAAAGCATTTATAAAATGCAAAGGGTAACCGGTAAGGACACATTTAGAAAAAATTGCTGCTCATAAACTCATTTGCTTCCCTCCCATATCACCATGAGCATTTTGTAGTCTGATATAGTGAAACCGATATAGACGAGTCATTCTTTTTTCAATTACGATTGGTGGTTATATAGGTTATGGGTTGGACTATAATCACTCATTCTTTAAGGGTACATTTCAACTTGATGGAATCCAATACTATTGGATTTATGTGTTGTAACCTTGGTTGGTTATACTTTCATGTCTTTTATTTCGGACTTGCTAATTTGAAGAGATCTCTTTATCATGGATGACATTATGAATTTTGTCTTTGGATGACATCTGTTTTTTATAGGTTGCATTGGCGAACCAGTAACAACTTTGTTATCAATGAGATTCAGCATAAGTGAAATTACATTTTATATTCAAATGAAATTACATTGCACTATATTTTGCCTTTTCCTCTTGATTTTACTAAACTTGATGAAGAAAAGCTAGATGTTATATTATCAAAGTTTAGTTATTGGTTTTGTATTCTTACATTTTGAAGCTTGATTTATTTTTAAGCTCATAAAGTGAATTTTGTGATAACAATTGGGTTTTGCCAGTTCTGATCTGTAGTTGGTAGCGTGGTCAACATATTGTGAATTTAAATGGCTGGTGATAAGTGCCTTCAGGCACGGGCAATACAACTGTTTGTTTTTGTGCGGATTCAAGTTAATCGGTGGATATACTTGAGCTAATGTTTTTTGTGTAGTTGGAATTCTACAAATGGTGCCTTGGCCTTCAAGAGGTTAGAGGTACAAAACTGGATAATTTGTTGAATACCGATTTCGAGCCGTGCATGCACTAGTAGTTTGTAAAAAGAAAAAAGAGGGAAGAAAGAGTGAAAGACTTTGGGATCAGCTTTATATAATAGTACTTGAGTTGTTGTTTGTTATTATGCTCAAATACTTTGGAGTAGCTACTTGCTTATGGACGGACTTGTTTTTTTGTTTCTTTTTTTTTCTGGCAAATGGATGAACTTGTTTAGTTGTTTGTTATTATGCTGAGAAAATTTGGGATTGAACTTGTTGCAAGATTTTTTTTTCTCCCAGGAATTGTTGCATTCTTCTGATTGAGAATTGAGAAAAAAAGAACGGGGCGGGTAAACCTGTTACCCGACAAGGACAGGAATGGGGGAAATTTTCATTGCCTGGTCGGGTTTCGGAGTTTGGGAATTTTAGGGGCGGGTCAGGGTACATCGAAACCTGCCCCTCCCCACCCCGTTGCCATTCCTGCTGCCGCTTCCTTCGGCAACTGCAGAAACAATGGCAACAGAGACATGCTGGTGCATTTAAGTGCTATCTCTCTAAGATAATGGTTAAAGAAGACTTAGCATTGTATGCGATCTGGATCCTGAATCTGAAATTTCAGGATCTGTGATTTTATGGTTTCTTTTTGATTCACGGGTATATTTTTTTCAGAAAAAGGCAATGAATGTTCTGAGACTCACCTCATTGAACAAGATGGCACATTGAATGGTGTCGAATTTGACAAGTTTCTGCAGAAGGTGAATCTGGCTGCATGTGGGCTTAACTATGCTGTAGTCTCCATCATGGGGCCACAAAGTAGTGGTATGATCAACTACTCTCCTTCAGTTATTAAATGGGTGTTTCTCTGTTCATGCATTTTGACTTTTACTAGTAATATTTTTTTTTGGTAAATAAGTCCTCTTTGTTCATTATGTGCAGTTTAAAAATATTGGTGCTCTCCTAAGCAAGATGATGATAGTTCTCACTATCGTAATAGTGTTGCTATTAAATGGGTGTTTCTCTGGTCATGCATTTTGACTTTTACTAGTAATATTTTTTTTTTTGGTAAATAAGTCCTCTTTGTTCATTATGTGCAGTTTAAAAATATTGGTGCTCTCCTAAGCAAGATGATGGTAGTTCTCACTATCGTAATAGTGTTGCTATCACTATAATCTTGAAGATGTCTTTAGGTAAATCCAGGCCTACCATGTCGTCTCATGTAGGGCAAAATGAATTAACTTATGTGCAGAATTACAGACATGTTCAAGATTGATTTACTCTCCCTAATCAACTCTTTTGGGGCCAGTCTTTAAGGAGCTTTGCTCCGACTTTAATTGGGCTCCCCCCGTAAGTCAGTAGTGAGCCCTTAGGATTAGTCGAGGTGCGCTTAAGCTGGTCCGGACAGCTGAATTATAAAAAAAATGGTTAATTTACTCTTCCACGATCCCTACGCTCCTAAAGAAGGGCAGCGTGTTTGTTTCTTTGTTGCTCCAGCATTTTTGTTTATGAAATACGTTGCTTTTTATTTATGTTGGGTTAGATATGGTTTACTTTTCTAATGCTGATGATTACCTAAGACGGAACCAAGGGTGTCCTTATGGGAGCCAGGCCTCCCTACAGTTTGAAATTTATATAATTATCTAAGTTTTTGTTTGTTTAAATATTTAAACAATACATTGTGGGCTCCAATCAAATAAAGAATGTTGGCTCATAAATGGCATTTCCAGCTATGAATATTGTCAAAATCAGGCTTCGCAGAAAAATGGAGAATGAGTTTTCACAAATACTTTAGTTATATTCATTGAGAAGGAAATTGCTGCAAAAATTAGTTCCTTCTCAATCATAGATGACTTTCATGATCTAAGGAATCCCATTTTGATACATGCTTGGTATAACGCATGGAGAAACTTTTATTTTTTCACCTTTTAGTTGTTTATGGTTTGTTCCTAGATATCATGTTTTGTATTGGGTATTATTTGGTCATTTAAATGTTTGATATTCTTGAACCTTGAAATTTCAAAATCTTCTTGTTCATGTTGTCGGCCCCCTCGTATATGAAATCCTGGTTGGTTCGTCCCTGATGATTACATCTATTACCCCACAGGGAAGAGCACTCTATTAAATCATCTGTTTGGGACCAAGTTTAAGGAGATGGATGGACTTAATCAAAGGCATGTTTTTGTTAAGCTTTGATATAGAGACACATTTGTTTTTGAGCAGTCATCATAAGGTAATGAGATCCCTTTTCTTGGTCCAGGTCTAAAACAACTCAAGGTATTTGGCTGGCAAGATGTGCTGGCATTGAGCCCTGCACTCTTGTAATGGATGTGGAGGGTAGTGATGGAGGAGAACGAGGAGAGGTGCATTTATGGAACTTAGAGCTGATAATTAAATGAACTGATGATTTGTATCGCCCTCTTTGGTTTCCTATTAACCATTTACCATTATACGTTGCTTGTTTGTTGGACTTCTCATGCAGATGCTTGCATATGTCATATACGTAAAAGTTAAAACAATGTATTATTTATACTTACGACTGTTACAAGTTCATTTACCGTTATTAACACAAATGCAATGCTTGTTTCATTGCTATTTGTTTCTATTTTGTTGAAGGTCATGGCACTTTGAGTTGCGCGAGTAGTCGCTTTGTCGGTTGTTCAATTTGTGTACATGGATTGAATATAGAGTTCCTCTCTCACATAGACTAAATAATATCTTCAGCATCTCGATTGAGAATTTGGTTCAAAAGCTAAGTCGTCGATTTCGATGAATTCAATTGGGTTGGGTGTTTTGTCTATAAACATTCAGGGGTATAAAAGATTGTTGCTATTGGAGCAATCATAAAAAGAAGGCATGACGTGATATGGATTCATGTTTTAAGAAAAGATTGTTGCTATTGAAGCAATCATAAAAAGATGACATGACGTGATATGGATTCATGTTTTAAGAAGCTCATTTGAGCATAATCGTTGACTTGGATTGACAATGTTGCATATGGATTTCATTCAGAGAATGCAACAACTTGTTAGCATTGATTTTGATTTTGTTGAAACTAACTAGAAACAGATTTTTTTCCCTAATTGGTCTTCATCCATTTTGTTTCTTTTCCTTTTATTTCCTTTTTTAGGATGAT
Source organism: Rhododendron vialii (assembly GCF_030253575.1). Lineage (NCBI taxonomy): Eukaryota > Viridiplantae > Streptophyta > Magnoliopsida > Ericales > Ericaceae > Rhododendron > Rhododendron vialii. The sequence goes on from NC_080558.1 coordinate 17,367,786, forward strand.
ACTGCATTTGAAAAGCGAAGTGGCCTTTTTGCACTTGCTGTTTCCCATGTAGTGCTGATAAATATGTAAGTTTGATTTACGGAAATCTACCAAGATGCATTATATAATTCATATTGACACCTACAATTTATACCATTGATTACCTTTTTTTTGTTATTTAGGTTTCAAACATGTATCGGTCTTGAGAATGGTGCAAGTAAGCCGCTTTGGAAAAATGTATTAGAGGTATCTCTCATGCATCTCCTTTCTAGAGGCAGTTACTTTGAATTACATGCACCCCGCAATATTTGTATAACGTTATGATGGTATTTGTACAGGGCGTATTGCGATTGTTTAGTCCACGTAAAACAACTTTGATGTTTGTAATACGTGATTTTGTACGGGTATGTTTTGTCTTGTCATTTATCTTGAACCTCAACTTTGAAAATTGTTTTAGTTAGTGTTTGCTGTTCTCTTAATTGATCTAACATTTGTTTAGTTTAATTGGATCTGAATAGGGCTTAACCTTTCTTCCCCTTTGTGTTTTTCTAATTTGTGTGTGTAGACACCCTTGGAAGTCTTAGAACTTTGTTTGAGGAAAGATATTCAGAAGGTGATGTACTTGGTTTTCCTTTTAAATCTTTATGTGGTTGGCTCTCAAATTATTTGTTTGTTGCAGATATGGGACTCCATCCCTAAGCCAGAAGGTCACAACAGAACTCCCTTGAGTACCTTTTTTAATGTAAGATGTCACAGTTCCTCTCAAGATTAGCTTAAGCTTGTCCATGCAGAGTTCATAATGGATGATTTGGCATGTACATGAATTCATGTCTGATTACTAATTTTATTTCCAGGTTGAAGTTGTTGGCCTTCCTAATTATTTGGAGAGGGAAGAGCCATTTAAAGAGCAGGTACACGTGTAAAATGCTGTACTGTCTTAAATTACACCTACTTTTATGTATGTTCATAGCACCTAGGGCAATATGTTTTTTCTTACCTGTTGTTTTAGTTGGTGGAACGAACTGTGGAATATAAGTTGCTGTTTTGTATGTTGAAGGTGTATAATTTAAGGCAGCGATTCATTCATTCCATAGCACCTGGTGGGCTAGCTGGAGATAGGCGGGACACAATTCGTGGTTCAGACTTTTCTCTTAGTGCCCAAGAGATCTGGAAAACTATTAAGGATGACAGGACGCTTGACCTTCCTAAGCACATGGTAATATCTGAAAGTCTGTTGAACGGGTACTACTCTTTGTATACCTTTAGAGGTTGATGTCATGTACTGTTTTATCGTGTAGGTTATGGTTGCTACTATACGCTGTGGGGAAATTGTTGACAAAAAGCTTAAGGCCTTTGTTGCAAATGAGGTATCAACTTTTGCTTTTGAGCTGTGTTTGTAGAGATACCCTTTTAATGGTCCCCAATTGTAATTACCAAGCTGGATCCAAAATATTATAGGAGAGGCGCCAATTAGAAGAGCGTGCACAAACCAATCCAACGCCAGGGTTTGGGAAGAAGTATAGTTCAATTATCAAATCTTGTTTGCACGAGTAAGTACCTAACCTCTCATTCAGTAATCACTTCCAGTGTCTCAGCAGCAGAATTGTGATTGGTGTTCATGTTACGTCAGCTTTTATCACAACTCTAAAAGTTTGGAGAGCTTACGAAATCTAGACCTCATTTGTCCTTGTTTGCATTCCTGCATGGTGATCTGTCAGTTCTGTGTTACATGTTTTGTTAAAACAAAACAAGGATGCTCGACATTGTGACAAAGGTGTGAGTCCTGTGCTATGCGTGTCCAGATACTTTCCCTCGGACGCTAATCATATAATTGTGTAATTTTTCATGCTTTAATGACAAATGGAGTGAAGCACCTATTTTATAACTTCTTTTTTTATGTTATCATGGATATGATAACATCAAACACTCTTATGTAAAACACCATTATCCGACGGCATATATTTATTTTTGCTGGAATTGTGTTTAGAAAATTTGCTTACTTTGGGGTAGTTTATTTTGACATGAATGTAATTTACAATATCCAAGCTAACTCAAATGGAACTATTTGAATATTTTTATCTTCTACCAATTTTCCTTAAATATTCCTGTTTCTGTCTCTTGTTCTGATTAGGAAACTCTATCCTAATTTACAAATCTCATGATACATCTAAAGGCATATCCAGAATTCTGTAGTCTTATGAAATTGGAGAGTTATGTCTTCTTTGTGATCTATATTCTTAGTATTCTTAGAATCTACAGAACCTTAGAACTATTCGTTTTAATTTTACCACTTTTAATTTTTCTTCTATGTGATTCCATTGCTGAATGCATTCCTTTTTGCAGGTACGATGTGGAGACTGCATATTTTGATGAAGGTGTTAGGTCTGAAAAGAGAAAGCACTTGGAAGAGAAATTGATGCCAGTAAGGCCTCCTGATGGCTGTTTAAAATTTTCGATTTTTGTACCATTTATTGTGCTACAGGCGATGGAAGTATCACATTCATAACAATGACAGCTAAACGATATTAGGAACTTATAATCTGTGCTCAATATCCAATCAAAGGGTACACAAAACTGAGATCAATGAATTGCCTTATTGAGCTTTCAAGTATTGGTATCCGAGTCTAACATTGCTGGTAAAAGCCAGCTAAGTTTCAATTCACTTAGCAAACCATGTATAAGCAGTCTTAGGATCAAAAGAGAATCATTTCCCGAGTTGCTGTGTGGAACAAAGTACGAAACATGGTGGCGTGACCGGCGTCGCTGTTGGCTTTTCCCTAAAACTATTGTTGATTTTAGTGGAAGTGAAGCAAGAGAATGGAAAAAAAATGAACTACTCAAAGCAGTCATTTTATCTGCAAGAAAAAACAGGGGAAAGGAGATGCTCTCTGTATCTCATTCACTTTCTAACACAGGGCTAAATCTAGTCTTAAACAAAATAGGAACTTGGGCTTTAACTTTTAACATTTGGGCCCAACAGCAAAACCACCTAACTTAGCCCAACAACAAAACCAACTAACTTAGCCCAACTACAAACATAGGTCTGATTGGAAATAACAAGGCGTTAATTTTAACGGTCGCCCATTTTGAGTTACTTAGCATCTAGTAACATGACACCTAGAACTTGCACAATAGCATGAATAAGAGAGATTGCATGTTAAGAAGGCTAACTAGATGCTGCTTTTGGTCCCATGGTGCATGTGACATGCCCTACTTACACCACATTTTTGTATTGTCATTTTATCGAAGACATCCTCCCCTATTAAGCTCACAGTGGGAGAGGACTTTTATCATTTGAGTTTCTCATCTCTGGTGACTCTTGATTCTACCAGGTCACTGGTGTTATATATTATTGTATATGTATGGTTGATGTTATATGATATATCCTCATTTTTTATCTGTATGCATTCTCCTGATTTTGCAGCTTGTTCAATCGGCCTTCCAATTCATTTTAGCAAATATAGGGTCAAGAACTCTCAAGGAATTCAAGAAAGCATTTGATAATGCTTTAAACAATGGGAAAGATTTTACAGTGGCTGCTAATGAATGCCAACAGGCTTGCATGAAGTCTTTTGATGATAGATGTGCAGGTAAATTAACAAATGTTATGATGCCAATAGTGGTTGTGAAACAGAAAGTCAAAACCATTCTATTTATAGGTCTTAGTAGGTGTTTGGCACAAATTATTTTAGTGAATTATAGGTTCTGGATTGTAGATTGACTCTAGAGTCATGCTGTGTTTGGATGGGTTTTTGAGAATTTTTGAGTTTGGTTTTTAGGGTAATGAGTGGAGAGAGAAATAGGGTAATGATTGGAGATATGGGTAATGAGTGGAGAGAGAAATGAGAATACTGATTGGAGAGTGGGGAGAGAAATGAGAGTAATGATTGAAAGTAGGGGTAATGAGTGTTTTTTGAGTTAGAAATTTTTTTGAGTTGTGGTCCAAGCAAGGGAATTAGTAGAAACACACAATCAGAATCTGTAAAAGTGTTTCATAAAAAAAAATCTGTAAAACTGTAGAAGTGTAAAAAATAGTTTATTCATCTGTGAAGTGTTTGGAATGACCATAATGCCCTTGCTACTATGACTCCATGTATAAACCTATGCAACATTATTTTCTTTGAAACTATTGAAAAGAAATAATTAGAGTATTGAATGTTTGAATTGACCAGTTGTTATAATACCATTTTCTTTATCAACATTCAATCAAATATCACAGACTCTTAGCTTTAGTATGATAACCAAATTTTTTTTATTTTTTATTTTTTGCATCAGTGCATTATCAAATAAAAAATACTCCGTAAAAAATTAGTCCATGAGTGCAGCTCCAGTACATTAGCCAATAGGATTTCTTTTTAATAGTTGATAAGGATATTTATACAAGGTAGTGGAATAAGTGTTGGATAGGTTGGTAAATAATTAAACGTAAAGAATAGAATGGTCATCAAAAGTTCATAATCTAAAACCAGCAATTAGGAGCTACTTTTGTGATTTAAACAAAAATCCAGAATCAGGGCTCAAAATCCCAGATGGTGCACCTTCTTATGCTCACTTTCTTTTCAGATGTCATTGTTGAACAAGCCAACTGCAACACATTCGAAGTGCAGGAGAAGCTACAGCGTGAGATAATTTTGCATACTCTTCAAGTTCATTTGGACAAAAAACCTTCAGTTGCTACTCCAGTTGAGTATTCCTGACTCATAGCTTTTAAAATTGCCTGGCGATAAGTTGTAACTTCTGATGATGGTAGTGGGAGACATTAAAACCAAGAATAGGTCGCTAAACTCTTCACTGTGTCACACAGTGTGTCAAAAGTAGAGTAACCTATCTTTTTAAAAGGTTTACTTGAATATTGGATGGGATCAATGCATTGTTGACCAAGGTTTAAATAACGGTTTTGTGACGCGCAACGGTAACGGTTGTGTGGTGTAACGGTTTCGGTAGTATATATACATCGACGTTATGTTACAGGAATCGGGTGTAATGGTTGTGAATTTGCTAAAATCATCAACAACAACTATAAATCTCAATGGTACACATTACTTTTTTTTGTTAAGTAAGATTTTATTAGAAACCAAAAAGGGGGAACAACTCACCAGGGTATACCCTTGAAACAGTACAAAGAAGCAAAGAAGGCATCAGCTAAGCCTACACAACTAGGACAAAGCCTTGCAATAAAGAAAACAACTAAAACAAAGCTAGGACATCTAGCTAGACACTTGTCATTGACTTATTTTGTCACATTTTATCCATTATTTTTTTTGATCGACAAAAGTAATATTTTATTAAGAAAGTTGATAGGATACATCAAGTAGGGGGGAGAGAGGATGGGATTCCAACCAAAGGTTTGAAAATACACTTGATGGGAACAAAGCCCCAAAACACCTGAAGGGTCAAGCCCTAAACACCTAAAAGGCCTAACCTAACGAAGTGGGCCAAGTCCAACCCAAGAAAACCCAAAACCTATCCCTACTCTTTTGCCGAATTTCTAACACTGCCACCAACGGCCACTGAACAACACTTTCAGACAAATAGCCAACCCCCATGAACACCATCGAGCCGTCACCTCCATACACCATAAAGCCACCACTAGCCAACCCCATTGGAGTGATGGACGGTGACGCGAAACAACCAAAACTTGCCGCGTAAGCTCAACCATGCCGTTAAGCAAGAACTAAGACACCCAATAGTGGGAACTCGGCGGGAGGCCACCCCAACCTTGTTGCCAACAACCGCCAAATCCACCATGCCGTTAGGCTGGAAACTGGTCAACCTAGGAGAAAATCGACGGTGAATCAACAAAATGGAGAGGGAAACGAGGTCAAGAAAGGGATGGTGATTGAGAAAATGATGGAGAGGGAAGAGCACAGAAAAGCGGGGGGGGGGGGGGGGGGGGAAAAAAGAGGAGACAAAAATGTCATGGACAGAGAAAACCTTACAAAACTGTAGAACCCTGCGCTCAGAACCCCATGAACAGCTTTAGAGAAACTGCCGCTTCAGACCCCATAATCGACGACAGCTTGATCCACCTCAACCAATGCCTCCAAACACCCTCGAAAGCAGATCAGAAAACGAAAAAAAGAGAAGGCAGAAAGAAAGAAAGAAGAGAATGCGGAAGAAGGGGAGGAAAGGAGAGGAGGAGAAATAGGGATAGAGATGGGAGGAGAGAAGAGGAGAGAAGAGGAGGAGAATTGGGTGGGGTGGGGTGGGGTGGGGTTGGCGGGGGTGGGGTGGGGTTGGCGGGGGTGGGTCGGTTGGCGGGGCATTGCCCCTCAACTAAGAACCCTTGGTGGTGTGTTTAGAGAGGAGGGGGAGGGGAAAAGTTTATAGAGAGAAGGGTCTTTCTGCTTTCCTTCACATTTTATCCATTATTAAGATAACCAATAACACATTCTATCCATTTAACCTCTTATACAAATTGAAATCTACATTGAATCATTAAAAATGCACTAAAATGCATAATCTAGCTACAACCACACAGACGTACAAAGATATTTTGGTTGTGTATATAGAAAAAGATATTTTTGAAACCATTACAAACGAGGCTATCATCGATCATTTTCAAAGTATGAAAAATTGTTGAGGTCAATTATGAATCAAAGCTACATTTTGTTTTATATATATATATATATATCGGGGCGGTTCCAGGGACAAAAAAAAACACCTAAAAAAATACCTCATAGTTCCCGATTAAATTTTTATGATCCAAGCCGCTCAATGTGATCAGAACGTGATTTTAAGGATAACCGTGGCAAATCGGAAAAAAAAAAGACCGGGAAGGGCTTGATCTGAACAATTTCAAACAGTTTTTTATTGAACGGTTCAAATAAAAACTGCTCAAATCAAGTCTTTCCCGGTCATTTTTTTTGCTAATTTCTCGCGGGCACCCTTAAAATCACATTCTGCACACATTGAACGGTTCGGATCATAAAAATTTGATCGGGAACTATGAGATTGAGATTTGGGGTGTTTTTTTAGGTGTTTTTTTGGGTGTCCCTCGAACCGTCCCATATATATATATATATATATTTTTATTAACTTGTTAATCTAATTGTTTCTCTCAATTAGCAACTAGAAAAAGTGAATCATACATAGTTCAAAATTTTGACCCCATTTATCGAAAATCCTAGCTCCACCAGTGGCCACACTCAACCCAGTTGTTACTCGCTTCGAACTGTCAAAAACAAAGTCCTCCTCCCAGGGCTTGCCAATCTACCCAACCACGATCGTCTTGGTAGGGGTTCGTTGCGTGGCAGAACCCTCACAGCTTGTCTTAACTCCTGCGGACCCCTTCTCCAATCCTCCTCCTGCAGCCACCTTCATCTCCTCGCAGGGCCATTGGATCCATCGCCAACCTCCCCTTTTTGCCCCTGCTTCCTTTTTATACCCTACAAGACCTCAAGAATTGCATCTTCCACTGGGGGCATTCTAGGGATCTCCTCATCGTCATCGTCAGAGTCCACAAGGTGGCCAAGATCAAGCAGAACTCAACCCATCACCTTCATCACCCCCTTCTCTTTGCCGCTTGCAACCTCATCCTCTAACCTCCCTGCCGGTCCAGACCCCTCCTCATGCTGAGAGTCATGAGAAGGATAGGGCATTGGACCACTCCTCTCCTCCCGAATGACGCCCCCTGGTTGATCCATCAAAGTCTCTACCGTTCCCTCGGTCGTGGAATGTGCTGATCGAGTTGACCGAGAGTGGCTATTGATCATCGTAAGGATGTAGCCAAGCTAAAAAGGAGCGTTCCTCAATACAGCTGCCAAAAGAGCAAAATTGGGTCGAGCATTAGATGAAAAACGAACAAGAAAAGATTTGATACAGAGAAATAGAATCGAACTTGCCAACGCCGCCCTACGCCCTGACTATCAGATGTTCAAGATGATTGTAGCCATACATATCGAAGTCATACTCCCCGAGCACAATGAACATCCCATCCATATACTTGTCCTTTTCGGGAAGATTGATAATCAAATGATCGACGGAGTCAGCCCACCCTCCGGATCCTCTTGCCTATACTGGGTAGAGAGGTTGTATCTTCAGATGACCTAGTGTTGCTGACAGTGTAGCAGTGGAAAAAATCCTGGACAGTTGTGCCGACAGATAAGCTCAGCGATGCCGTTCACTATGCGGAAGAAGTTCCCCGACACCTGCGCGGTTGTGATACCAAGGATGTGCATCACAAGGCCGAAAAAAGGGTTCAAGGGGAACCAAACCCCTCCCTCGACAATCGCCATGACAGAGATGTAGTTGCTGTCTCGCGTGTTTCAATCCGGCCTGGCCCCCTCATCTAGAAGTTCCCGCCAAACACCTTAATAACTCCTGTAGGCCGCCATCTTTGCCTTAGTATCCAAAAGCCTCCAGTATTTGTTGGTCAATCTAACCATCTCTTCTGCCAAACGTATATGAAGTCTATGTTTGACGAGGTTTGCGCGAGCAACTCGGATCTGATAACAACCACCAATGGGGTGGCAAACCAAAGATCAGGCAGGACGGGGAGAAAAATCCAAACGGGACGGCTCAATAGCCACCCATAGAGGTTTTTCTGTACTTGTTGAAACCTGTGGAAATCAAGCCTGAAACTAAAGCAAAACACAAACGAGGGAAAACTTACCAAGAAAAGGAAAGTTCAAGGAGATTTCATTCTCGAATGGGGCTAGATCTTCCTCAAATGCAGGAAACGAATTGACTGTTCAAATCACCCCAGTTGCGCAATGCCACGTGTCACAAAAGGACATCCAAGAGGTGCTTACATGAGCATTGGGTCACCGTTATGAAACAGCGCCAGTGCCGATTCAGGGACAGGCCAATAGAACGATTTCACGTGCCCCTAACAGGGGTAACGAAAGGAATGTATGGCCTCAACCGGCGTATGCAAAACGTCCCATCTTTTCATCTTAGGCCTCCAATGATCGTCACGTGGCACCCACACTGCCAAAAAATGGGGCTTTCTGTGCACACAATGAATGTATTCTCGAACTGAAGGATCGAGGTTGTGAATGTATTTGTATCGTGATCTCTTCGTATCTTCTATTTTAGGTATAGAATCATATCGTGATAATAGCGTAATCATATGTCTTTGTAATTTTCTATTTTAGCTATAGATTTCTAGGTTTTCTAGCATTGTAACAATTCACTCTAAATATTCAGTAATACAGATTAGTTCTATCCCCATATGTTATGTCACGTGGTATGATAGCATAAGATCTAGGCCTATTGGATATTCGCTCTCCAGCGGGCGGCCTAAGCCTCGCCGCCTTCCGCTGGGCCCTCAAATTTCTGTCTGTAGCAGGTATGAAGTAATCGCACCAGGTCATCGCTGGTTTTGCAACCACCTTTGCATCAGCCGATCTCTCCCAACCCCTTTGCAACCACGGATGACCACACTCTCTATTTTCCTACCATCAACGACTCCCATCTGCACTCGCTAATACTTGTTGCCCTCATCTCTGCTCAGATCTGCAACCCATCTGTAATCAGTCTCCTCTCTTCTGTCTTCTCTCATCTACAGCACTATTCATCGCAACTGTTCTCAATACCTGTTCATTGGTACTATTCATCTCACTGTTTACAAAACCTTTGTTAAACCTATTTTGCATCTCTGTCGTGTACCTCAATCAATTGTTCTTCAGTTCTTCTCATTCTCTCTTCGATCTTTGTTTCAGTCTCAGCATCTCCCTCACTCGATCTCTATTGCAGCATCTCCTCTCTCTCTCAGAACTATATAGCATCTCTGTTCCTCTCTCCAATCGAAACCTTAAGTAGTACAGATTGCATATCTCTCTCTCCCCAAATTGCACATCTCTTCCCTCTCAATCGATAGTTCTCTTAGTCCATCTAAATCCCTTGCATCTTTTTAGATTGGTTTGAGCTTTACTATTCTCTCACGAGCCGGTATATATACATACACACATATATATAAATATATATCATTATATTATATGAATATATATATATTTTGAAAATTTTGAATATATACAACTTTGTGTTTTACTTTCCACTTGTTATGCAACCATACCTAGCGTGGGCAACCACACACGTATGTATGTCTATTGCTTATTTTTATAGGGGAGGAGTGCATACCCTTGCACATCTTTTACCGATGTGGGACAAGTCTGAGGTATGGTTTTTGTTGTGAGGGGAAAAAAATGAGTTCCACATTGGAAGTTCTTGAGAACTCACACCCACTGTACCAGTATAAAGAAAGAGTCTAGCTCTCTTTCTTTTTCACGTGTTCACGAGAGTTTCTCCAGATTTGGCGAGCCAAGCGAGCCAACTTATCTTAGCTCAATTCGAGTTTGAGCCGAGGAAAATTAAGGTGAGCCAAGCTTGAACTTGGTGAAGCTCGGCTCGACTCGGCTCGTTTGCAGCCTTAAGTTTCGCTCTCTCTCTCTCTCTCTCTCTCTCTCTCTCTCTCTCTCTCAAACAATCTCGTTTTATCCCTCTGACGTTATCTCGACCTCTATTTTGTTTGATATGGCATCTTTCCTCAAGTCTCGGTTTGTTTTTGCAACACTGGTTGGTTGGCTTGCTATTTGAGAATCAGTGCAGTAGTTGATTTATATGGTTCGCTTCAGCACCGTTTACAAAAGTTTTAGCTCCTATTTGCTCTATTTGGTTTGGAGTTGGCTGACTTCTTCAACGCACACCACTGCTCAATTTCGTTTCCTCCTTGGCAAACTTTCGATGCTCTCCTTTGCACTATTTGGTTTTGAGTTGGCTGACTTCTTCAACGCACACCACTGCTCGGTTTTGTTTCCTACTTGGCAAACTCTTGATGCTCTCTGGACTCACATCATGAGTTTGAGGGGGTGTGTGAATGTATATGTAGGGATCTCGTCGTATCTTCTATTTTAGGCATAGAATCGTATCATGATAATATCATAATCATATCTCTTTGTAATTTTCTATTTTAGCTATAAATTTCTCGGTTCTCTCTTTAAACTTGTGTTAGCATTGTAACAATTCACTCTAAATATTCCGTAATACAGATCAGTTCTCTCCCAATATGTTATGTCATAGTCCTCCGGCTCAAACTCAGGTCAATCCTGCGCTCCTCGTCAACCAGACCGGACCAAGGGATTGAGGGGCTATTGTAGTGGGCTGGAATATAATTTACAGACCAATCCCCTGATTGGGCCCCCAGATTGACTGCCCATCCTTTTAATGGGAAGGGGGCATCATGGGCTGCCCCGCCAGATTAGGGAACAACTGCTTCGGGTCAATGGTCCAGATCACAATCAGGCGCTACAAAGAATATCAGGTGCTGCAGTATGGAACGAGTTGGTTTGGCCACATGGCACCGTTCTGGTTTTGCCATTTGGCGTGGCCGAATAATAAACGACAATCTCGGTGCACAGTAAACGTATAGTCTGGCCACATGGCACCATTGGGTGCCTCCACGAGGTGCGATCCCCAACTGGGCTGTAGCAAGGTATTCATCAGTTGTTGGTACGGGTGCACGGGGCCAACCCGGTGCTGCCACGTGGCGCAACAATATGTCGGCCAACTAGCTCAGCGGTGTTCCATGATCTGGCCAGTGTCCAAGCAAGTTAGTGGTGGTCGGTGACATCACCCAGTACGAGGATGACATGCGCGCATCTTGGCCTCTAAGGCAATGCATTCCTATAGATACTACAGTGATAAACTCTAGTAGGCATGTCTTCTCTCATACTAAGTTTGTGTTTCCTCTCCTTGAGTTGAAACTAAATTAGTCATCGGAGTGCCTGCCGGCTACCTTTAGCCGGTAGGGACTAACAGGTGGCTTCTTGTGCAGTGCCTGGGAGAAGAGAGGAGGGCTAGCCAACCAAACCACAAAATATACGAAGCAGATCTGAGGAGGAGAGGCCCAATCTAGAAGAGTGAACACCACCCCACACTCTCCATCCTTAATGATAATCAATCTTGCTAGCGAAAACTATTCAGGGTGTGTTCCACAAACTCAAATAAGTACTTAATTTTGATCAAAAACTTGGTGGACTCCATTGTTTTAGATAATTAATTTATTGTAGTTGCTATTTTAGTACAAGCCTTATTGTACAAAATCCCAGGCTCCTATGGCCTATTAATAGGGACTAAACTTGGTGTAGTTCCCATTTCGTTTCCTTTTCTCTTTAATTGTTATCATCAAACATACAAATTGAATCTAATTGAGCTTGAGTGCAAATCAATTGGTGTCAGCATCGTAAAACATATGCACAAATATAACTTGGTGTAGTTTGTGATATTTCAGCATTTTTTGATGACCTTTGATCATTTTCATTCTCTCCTTTACTTTTCAGGAGTGGGAAAACGGGTTAAAAGGTTTTGTAGGCGGATGCCTGGTTGGGGGCCTGGTTGGGAGCCTTGGGGCTGCTGGGGCCGCTGGGGCACTTTTGTGTATGCATCCCTATGTATATGCTTTCTTATCTTTTGGCTGGCAGCCTGCCACTCCCTTTGTATTGTTCTCCAAAGGAGTGTCATAGTTGTCACATACCAAAATGAACTGCCTATTTCTATTCATCATATTTAAGTGGTCTATTTTCTCTCATTTCATTTTCGGTTATCCCTTTCTTTTTTGCATTCGAAGACAATAGACCTGATTTAACAAAAGCTGCTCTCGATGGTCTTGCTAGGGCTTTAATAGCTGGTGAGTTCTATTTGTTGCTTTCTCTCCTAATTATGTCTACAGGGTCATGGATGAAACATAGTAATTAATTCTTTCTCTTCGGAAATGTAAATGAAGAAGTGAAGACCAATAGATATCTAAGAGCATCTCCAATCAACATCTCTATTTCAGAGACTCACAAAACTAATTGCCCAAAAGTTGCATTAAGCATATCTATCTATCTATTCACATTCACATACAATCCAATCAGTTTTTGCTTTTTATAGCTCAACTTCTCAGAAATTCATTTCTCTATTTCCACACTAACTTATCTTCCAACACCCTAAATTTAGTTTGGTTGTATATTTGCTAAGATCTATTCAATAATGGTCACATTTTGGAGTTTTTGTAGATAAGTTTTCAATAGGATATACACATCGGATCAACATATAAAGAGTTATATCAATTTGCAGAGACCCATCGCTAAATTTGTTCCCGAGTCTCGATACTCTGGGGCTGCTGGGACACTTCTTTGTATGTATCTATATGTATAGGCTTTCATATCTTTTGGCTGGCAGCCTGGTGATGTAATGTTCTCCAAAGGAGTGTCATAGTTGGCATATGTAAAACTCAATTAGTTGCCTATTTCTATTCATCATATTTAAGTGGTCTCTCTCTCTCTCTCTCATTTCGTTTTCTGTAATACTTTTCTTTATTTGTATTTGAAGCCAATAGAGCTGGATTACCACAGGCTGCCCTGTCTGCTATTCTGAGGAATTTTAAATTTGGTGAGTTCTATTTGTTGCTTTCTCTCCTCATTATGCTAATTGGGTCATGGATTAAACATTTTTGATATTCTTTTTTTTTATTTTTATCGGCGAATGTTTGCCTAGTTAGAATTGTTAGATTAATATTGAAAATTGTCCCACATCAGTTAATTATCTCCTCCAAAACTAGTATGAGTCTGGGCGGCCTTTCGACTCATTGCCAATTGGTTTTGAGTTGGATGCTTTAACATGGTATCAAACCTAGGTTTTCGGTGGCTTTTCCCCGTTGTTTGTGCCATAGTTGCACTTTGTTTCGTTGTGATTCCTATGATCCGGATCCTTTATTAACCTCTTCACGTGCAAGTTGGGGGTTGCATGTGAGGGGGAACATCAGTTAATTATCTCCTAAAAAACTAGTATATGAGCTTGGACGGCCTATCCATTCATTGCCAATTGATTTTGAGTTGAATGCTTTAAGAATTTAAACCTTAGATTGAGTGCACCGTTGATGCTGTTTGGCTGAAGCCCTCTTCTTATTAATTAATTCTGTCCCTTCATAAATATAAATGAGGAAGTGAAGACTGATAGACATCTAAGAGCATACCATCTATTTGCTATTTATATCTGAACTTCTCAGAAGCTCAATCCCCTAGTTCCAAACTAACTTTTCCTCCAAAATCTTAAATTTAGTAGGGTTTTATAGTTGGTAACATGATCTTTTCAATAATGGTCTTATTTTTGAGTTATTGCCGATATGTTTTCAGTAGGATATACACATTGGATCTACAACATATCATGAGTTATACCTATTAGCAGAGACCCATCTCTAATTTTATTCCGAGTCTCTATATTTGAATCTGCAACTATTATGTGTTTATTAGGATTCCTGTTTGGCATGACTTTTGGTATAATTGATGTTCTCGACAAGTATTTCTAATGGAAGTTTTTACCAAAGTGGGCCCGTGAAGGGTCTCAACTGCAAGGTCATCTCAAATTTCTTTTCCTGATTTACTCTCTTAATCGTTATGCATTTATGCGCTCTCTCTATGTATGCAGCCCCCAAGTAGCGTGTCTTCGTTTGCTGGATTTGAGTTCTAATGATTCAGGCGTGGAGGATAATGGCAATGAGCGTCGTTTTGGCCACTGGTGGAGCCACCCTTAGCCCAGTGGGGGCACTCAAATTTCCATAACTTTCATTTTTGTTTGGTTCTAAACGATACATCCATCTTTTGACCTATTTGGTTTCACCAATTGAGCCTGTCGTCGTATTGTTTGTCACTACACTAATACCCAGTTTACTGTGTTGCGTGCAGCCCCTGTTGTTGACTGAGCTCCTCCACAAGTGTGGTGTAGCTGAGAGATGTGAGGCTTGAGAGGGGGAGCCGGTTGTGGCTCTTCCCGGTGAGGTTTTTTCGAGTTTGTATATATTGTGTGGGTATCTAGATATACATAAATGGAGTTTTTCCTCAGAAATCAGTGTGGGAGTTGTGCGCGTGGTGCCCCTCCGGTCCCAACATACTGCGTGTTTGTGTCAATGTTGTAAACTACAAATTTTAAATTCCAGATTATTGCAGTCTTCCATAATGTGATATGTATTGTTAACTCTATGCTTGTCATTTGGAATCTCATGAAAATCACCGTGTATTTTTGTTATTAACGATGAGGGTAATCTACCCAGTGACTAGTGAGAAATTCTCTGTTGACGGTACTGAATATTTCCATTCTCACACTACTAGGGAAAAGCCCTTTCCCGGCGTTTCAAAATCACCGTAATGAGTCTGACAAATGCTGGCAAAAGTTACCACCGCATGCATTATTTCAAGAAGCGCGGCAAACACTGCAGTTTGTTTAGTGGCGTTTTGAGAAATGTTGGATTTTGTTGAAACCAGGTCACTTCTCCATCTGAAGATGTCATTGCGAACCTCCTTTAGGTCGCTTCTCCATCTGAAGATGTCATTGCGAACCTCCTTTACTCGGCATATACAACAAAAGCGACATCTCGAAGATATTTAAGATCTCTACACGTGTCCTTTTCTCTTCCTTCCCTTGTTTTTGCTAACCAAAAAGTTGTAGACTACAATATTTTGGTTCTCTTTATTCATATATATTTTTTTCTTTAGTTAGGTTTGCGCCAGATTTCAATGTATTATAGGTTTGTCTCAACGAGAAGAATCGGAAAAGTAAAAAAATTAAGACTTTTACACAATTAATTTTTAAAAATCCAAGAAAAAATCCAAAAAAGAGATTTTTGGAGCTTTTTCTTGGATATTTTTCATAATATTAGGGCAATGGTCATTATTTTTTAATTTTTTAATTTCTCTCGTCTAGATGAACCAATAATACACATATATAAAAATGTCCGATAAAAGAGCATTGAAATCTACTAGCCTAAAGAGGATAAAAAAGAAGAAATCTACTAGCCTAAACATAACAACGTGCATAGATAGTAATGGACAATGGTTTTTTTTTTTTTTTTGATCCGCAATGGACAATGGTTTACTCGAACTTTTCAGTGCTAGGTAAATATTGTTATTATAGAAAAGTATTTTTTTTCACAAATTTTGCATAAATTATCAATACTTATGTTTTTTTTGTCGCCTACAGATCTTTGTCACTCTGAATTTGAAGTTTGATGGAGTAGACATTGCTCTTTCTGTGCTGCAAAGAAATCTATATTATAAAACAGAGCGGTTTTTATGTATACATACAAATAAGAGTACCTTTTCAGCCGTCAGATCAAATTTTCAATAGGTTATAGCCATCCAATCAACTTCTTTAATAAATTTATCCTCTCCCTCCCTCCCTCTTTCCTTACTTCTTTGGCAATGTTGTCATTTCTAGGGACAAACATATATTTTTTTCTTTATTTAACAATGAGCCTTTTATTATCAAAACGTTTTCTTTTCCCTATTGTCAATCTTTAACTCTATTATTGGGATGTTGTGCATTGTTCACTCATCTGTTAGAAAACCCTATTTAATTTCTTTCTTCCATCAACTGAGGTAACAATAGAAAAATATTATAAAAACTTTACTCATACAAAAGAATAAACTTAAATTTTTTGTTTTTTGGTAACAAGTTGTTTCACCTATTTCTTGGACGCATGATTGAAAATAGTAGTGCTTAATAATTTGTCTCAGTTATAGGCCTGTAGCATTCCTTTGATTTGAAGGGGGAAAAAACTCAAGTTGTGGCAGGGGGAAAAAACTCAAGTTGTGGCATTCTGTTGCAAGAATTATTTTCAATGTAAAAAAAAAACAGCATTCATTAACTTACAGGAAGTAGAGTTTTAAAACTATTCATTTTTTTTTTGGATTAGTTGTTGGTTGAACTATATGAGATACGGGTGTGATATAAGTATTGGTTGATCGTGATAGCTGTTAACAAATGATTGTGCATAAGTTAATTACAAATTTCATTTGGGTATGTGCTCCTACTTTTTCAACGAGTGTGGTATTATTTGTTGTGAAACTATTCTTAGAAGAAATTAGTTCAATTTATACCATTTGTCTATTTGAAGAGAATTTTAAAAAATAAATTATAAAATTTTTCATTTGGGTTTTTTAAGATTACTAGAAGGGAAGGATAATTTTTTTTAAGTTGTAATAAAAAAGTGTTGTGTAGTGTTTTTTTTTTTTTATATCAGCGTATTGTGCTGTGGCTTTAGCGTATCGACTGCCCCTGGCAGATGGGAAAAGTGTAAAATCCCTTTGTTAATTTTGGTTCTAGCTTGAGAGAGAGAAATGAAGAAACCACAAATGATGAAACTTAATTCTGACCTCCCCTTTTTTTTTTATTTTTTATCTTCATACAATAGCAGAAAGTACCATAAAAATAAAGCACCAGCCATCAAGGAGCAGAAGTGAGAACAATCTTGGGTAAGAAGATAAAGTGAGAACAATCTAAGATTGTGTCATGTGAACTGAAACTTAGCAACACAAAAAAATTCACATTGATATTTTTTTGAAATATTCTGGAAGCCCAAGTCGAGCCCAAGAAATAAGCTCAAATATAAATGATATTTTTGGAGGAGTCTTAATATCGAGCTTCTAGATACTAGAAGTTCTTTGTCAAAATATCTAAATTTGTTAGAGCACATGTATAAATCTAGAATTTTCTGTGTAGAAATATTTTGTAAGAAATATCTTCAGACTAGAATCATCCATATAGTAGTATAAATATTAAATAGAGGTGAGTTTAGTCATTTTTGTACCAAGTCAAAAACATTTGAATTCTATTGTAATACAAGTATCCCTCCCTCCATCATTGTCTTAAACATTTCTTCATCTTCCAAATACTAAAAACCTCCTCTTCTTCCAACACAACAAAAGTACCCCTCCCTCCATCAGTCTTGAACATTTCTTCATCTTCCAAATAGTAAAAACTAGCGTTTAACCCGTTTTATGCACTGGCAAAACTAACCCGTTCTAGCGTTGTGCCCGTTCGATACACGGGACAATTAATAAAAATAGGTTTGAACAGGCACAATGCTATAATGTGTTAGTTTTACCCGTGTATAGAACGGGTTAAACGCTAACTTTTACTATTTGGAAGATGAAGAAATGTTTAAGACCGATGGAGGGAGGGGTACTTTTGTTGTGTTGGAAGAAGAGGAGGTTTTTAGTATCTGGAAGATGAAGAAATGTTTAAGACAATGATGGAGGGAGGGATACTTGTATTACAATAGAATTCAAAATAGAGCGGCTTTTTGTCTACTCATATAAACATGAGCATCCTTCTAACCATTGGATCTCAATTTCAATAGGTTATGACCGTTGGATTGAATCATTGATTCCAACTTATTTCCCGCACCTGTCCCAGCAGTTTTCCTCTTCTCCATCGTGTCTCCTCCTCTTCTCCATCGTGTTTCCTCTCTTCTCTTCTCTCTTCCTCCATAGTTACTCTCTCTCTCTCTCTCTCTCTCCGCAGAATCCACTCCTCGGTGCTTCAGGAAAAAAAAAAAAAACAGCGCCCACAAATCTCCTCCACCAATCAGCCATCCACAAAATCGATTTAGTTCTCCTTTTTCGGTACGATTCCCATCATCCTTAGGTCTTCTTGCAGAAAAAATAATGTGGCCTAAATTGCTATTTAGGATGAGGATTTTTTTGATGGAAGTCTTACGGGGAAAAAAATTGTTGTTTAGGATGAGAATTTTTTTATCTATATAATTTGTTATTTGTCTTTCAAAGATACTCACTTTGTATTTGTTAAAATGCATGCTTGACAGAGTGAAAATAGTGGAGAGTGAATTAATTCTTTATGCCCACTTTGTGTAGCTCTCTTAATTTTTGGATAGACTTTGTGGTCCGATATTGCGAGGACAGGCGACATGACAATAACAACATGTGAAGACATGTCTGGGGAAATACCGGGGACACGGCAAAGTGAATTTAACACTTTTTAAAAATAATTCCAATTGAGAGTTTATTTGTTGTGGATTTTGTTCCTTTTTCGTTTTAATGGTATTGTTTGATCAAATCAAATCATGTTAGAACCAGCACATCCTTTTCCTTGGGTAACAATGTGATCAAATCATTACAGGACCAACACATTCATTTCCCTCGCTCTCTCCCCTATCACCAAGCGTATGACCGAAACATATTGTGCCGTGCCTTCAGGCACGGGCATGCACTAGTTCTAGTACGAAACTCCCGATTTTTGTTGCTATGGTGGTAAAAGTAGTCCTGACAATTCCTTGCGTTCTATAGCCATTACGTAAATTATACAAGTCACAATGTGTGGAAGGAAAATAATTATGCAAAAATATCCGATTGTATAATAGCATCTTCTATTTTACTTCATTTGGGGCGAGAATGGATAAGCGGCTGGGAACCTCACAACAAGGTGTTTCATTCCGTGCACAAGGCCAAATCTACCATGACCTCGATCCCTTCTCTTATTCCCTCAATGGACAATCCATGTTTCTTGCAAATTTTAAAAGACGCACATCTTAGCTAGTCTATTTGTTAGAAAACTTATGGAGGTGCTTTTGGAGAATCCATATGCTCAAGTTCTATGAACACTAGAAAATAGGCCAATGGATTTTGAAAGGATTCTTATCCAAAGTAGTGTAAAATTGGACGAGAGTGTACAATTCTCCATCAGCTGATCAAGTTGCCGACATTTGGATTGAAGGGAACAACGCCAATGAGCCATTTGAACGAGATATTATTATTCATGCACATTCTGGTAGAAGACACCGAGAACAACACTATTATGAAAACAATATACTATTGAGAGAGGACGAGGTTCTGAAGAGCTTCTCTCTCTAGGAATAGAAAGAAAGCTCTCTTCCCCATTTTTTTCTTTTTCTCCTGTCGCCATCCCCCTTCTTGTTCCCCTCCCCCCAAGCCACTCCCCCATCTCTTACCCTCCCATCTTCTTCCCTCCTCCTCCTCCTCTCCTCCCTCCATGGTTGTGAGATGGTTGAAGCTCTCTCTTTCGGGACAGTAGTTCTCCCACTCTCCCCATTATATTTGGACACGGAGACCCAAATCTGGAGTTCTAGATCTGGGTGCTGGCTCTTGAATCGATCTGGGAGACGATGTTCTTGGGCTCTCCAGCGGCGATGATAAAGGCGTCAAGTTGCAGACCCTGTGCAGATCCAATGGCGGGATTAGATCCAATGGTGATCCTCCACCCACCTCCACGAGTGGAGTGTTGGGTCCAACATTAGAGCTGAACGGCCTTTTCTTTTTGTTTTTTTGTTCTTGTTGTTTTTGTTTTTTGTTCTTGTTTTGCTGTATTTGTTGTTTGATGCCTATGGGCCGCGCAATTTGTATTTGATTTATATCAATATAACTTGCGTTTTCTTTCCGGTCAAAAAAACACTATTATGGTTGCTATGACCCATTAGGATATCCTGCATTATTTCTGAGGGGTGAAAGTGGTTGGCATAAGAATTTTATGAAAAAAAACTTCATCATAGAAATGGGTGTGTGCATGAGGATTGAACTCTGCCCAATTTTGCATCTGTGGATGATATTTTAAAAAATGAACGAAGTGGTAATGCTAGTACACATTCCTTTTTATATTCATGATAATAGTTGTGGAACCGTATTCTACCTCGCAAGGATCCGGCAACATGTGGAAGCTCATTCTAATGGATGAACAGGTATGCCAACCTAGCTGTTTTTATGTGACAATTCTTGAATTGCACCAAAGGCTAGGAAAGGTGAGTAGAATTGTAGAAAGATAGTGAATCTTTTTATATATCAAACATGTACATATATTATGCTTTGTAAGCATAATGACGTAAATCTATGCAGTATATTGCAGTTTTGTATCTTGGTTTCAGGTGTCATAAATTTCAGCTCTGTAAATTCGTATTTGCTTTTATCCAAATAGTGCGTCATAAAGTTTCTTGTTTATGTAGGAAAATATTATAAGATATAATATATTATTTCGAGTGCGAATGCAAATTGAATTGCTTGTATTCTTCTGTTGTGTGGCAGCACTTTGTAAGAAAGAATATGGTTCAGGGTATGCCTTCTAATCTGGAGGATGTGATTGACTGGTACTGCACTAATGTGAAGGGGCAAAGGCTTGAGAAGTCTCTGCCTTAAATCCAGTTTGGCAGTTACTGTGGGCTTTGTAGAGAAAGAAATTGCAGGATCTTTTGGGAGAACGAAGGGAAACAAAGAGAAAGTTTAAGTTTTTTCTATTCCCTGTTTGGTTTGAGGGAGAAAAGAGAAAATGGCAGTTACTGTGGCCTTTGAATAGTAAAATTTTCTCTGCCTTACCGTGGGCAAAGAGAAGTCTCTGCCTTAAATCCAGTTTGGCAGTTACTGTGGGCCTTGAATAGTAAAATTTTCTCCTTTCTTTTCTCACATTTTCTTTCTTAATTATTTTCCATTCTTTCTCTCACTGTCCACAAGTCCCGAAAAAAAGCATTAGTTCTTGAGAAAAAGTTGTCTGGATGAACCGGCAACCCATATCATTTGTTGCTTGGAGAGAACAAAAGTACAACAGCCAGGAGATTTTATGACGCGGCGCTTCCCCATTTGCTATCCTGAAAAATATGGATTGCTGGTTGATCCGGACAAAACTTTTAGGGAGCTTTAGTGTAATTTTAGGTTAGTTTTATGAGGTAGATGACGATTTTGAGTTTGAGTCTGATGGAGACTAAGTTTGGAGGAATATGGAGAAGAAGAAGAGGAGTAAATGACTATTAATTTCATACTTGGTGTCATTTAGTTTGAACGTTGAACTTGTATTGACTAGTTATTATTTTGTAATGGATTTCATTTAGTTGATCGTTGAACTTTGTAATTGACTAGTAATTTCGTACTTGGTTTCATTTGGTTTGAACGTTGAACGTTAAACTTTGATCTTCTCATTATGGATTATAGATATCATTTAGAGAACATTAAAAAAAACCGAGTAATGGCTACTCGCTGAGTACTTGGCCTGGAAGGTGGAAGATGGCTGGCCGCCCGACTATCACCTAGTGAGTTTTAGAACATTGGCAAAATTTCAAATATGTTAGAGGATTTATAACAATCGCGCGTCATCAAATGACTTGTGACAGAGGACTTGTCGAGGTGCGGCAGCCGACCCGCGGGAGGGTCCCCTATCACGTGGAAATGAATCCACTAAAATAACATGCTTTGGTGGTATGGGTTTTCATTTATTTTTGCAAAATTTGAAAAGGCCGGACATTTTGGATTAAAAATGTCGACAAACAATGATGCAGGATTTCATTTTTGGTAAGAAGTTATAAATTAGCTTTTGTTGCATATTAATTTAAAGTTGCAGAAAACACCCACCACTATTATTGAATTTTAGAAACTATAGACCATAGGTGTTGAGATTCATTTTTCCTCCGACGGCCAGTTTTTACTTTGAATGCTTCCTAATCTAATTCCATTAATCGTAATCTTATACTACATAATTTGATTCTAAGCATCTTTTTTATTTCTTAGGTTTTCTTTATTGTGACAATCTGTCCATATGGCTTCCTTGTCATTCAACACTTCTTCATAAACCTTTTCAAAACTTAACTAAAATGGTTTCATGGAGAAACCTCGTCTTCCTCTCTCATATTCTCATAAACGTTGTTGGTCTCAGCATTTCCCAGCCTGATTTCCTGTACGTCAACTGTTTTGCGAGATTCCGTAACTACACAACGAACAGTTTATATATATCAGACAAACCTCAACACCCTCCTATCCTCTCTTTCCTCGAACACCGATAGCTACGGGTTTTACAATTCTTCCTTGGGCGAAAATCC
Organism: Rhododendron vialii; assembly: GCF_030253575.1. NCBI lineage: Eukaryota > Viridiplantae > Streptophyta > Magnoliopsida > Ericales > Ericaceae > Rhododendron > Rhododendron vialii. The sequence goes on from NC_080558.1 coordinate 17,390,353, forward strand.
TGACAGAGTTAGCGGCGCAATTGTGCTTTGCAGAGGAGATGTTGACCTCGACACTTGTCGTGGTTGTATCAATAACTCCACTAGTTATATCACACAAGTTTGTCCTAACAGCAAGATGGCCGTCGGATGGTATGACGTATGTATGGTACGATACTCAAATGAGTCCATTAATGGCACGGCATCAATTGATCCCGTAGAGTGTTTCGGAAGCGCCCGTCAAGCTCCGAACGTGACTCAATACAATCAAGCTTTGAGCACCTTGTTTGAGAGACTCACTAGTGAAGCGGCTTCCGGGGGGACACGTAAAAAGTTTGCAACGGGAATTGAGACCGGTCTGGACTTCCTAACTGTATATGGACTTATGCAGTGCACGCCTGATTTATCTGAACAGGATTGTAGCAATTGCCTTGAGACAATTTTGGCTGATATTCCGAGCTACATTCCTGGAAGCGAAGGCAGGAGGATTTTTACACCCAGCTGTGATTTGCGGTTCGACAATTATCATTTTTTTTAGCAAGATTCAAGTTGATTCACCCCCATGAGAAATCAGTAAAAAAAATGACCGGAAAGGGCTTCATTCGAGCAGTTTTCATTGAACGGTTCAAAAAAAAACTGCTCGAATGACGCCCTTCCTTGTCATTTTTTTTGCTGATTTTTCGCGGGGACCCTTAAAATTACGTTCTACACACATTGAACGGTTCGGATTTTTAAAATTTGATCGAAAAATGAAAGTCCCTCATTTGAACAAAATGAGGGATCCTTCATTTGAAAATTCCTATATATATATCGGGGCGGTTCCGGAGACACCCAAAAAAACACATAAAAAAAACACCTCATAGTTTCCGATCAAATTTTGATGATCCGAGCCGCTCAATGTGATCAGAACGTGATTTTATGGGTACCCGCGAGAAATCAGCAAAAAAAATGACCGGAAAGGGCTTGATCCGAACAGTTTCGAACAGCTTTTTATCAAACGGTTTAAATAAAAACTGCTCAAATCAAGCCTTTCTCGGTTAGTTTTTTTTGCTAATTTCTCGTGGGCACCCTTAAAATCACATTTTGCATACATTGAACGGTTCGGATCATAAAAATTTGATCGAAAAATATGAGATTGAGATTTTAGGTGTTTTTTTAGGTATTTTTTTGGGTGTCCCTTAAACCGTCCCGTATATATATATATATATATATATATATATATATATATATATATATATATATATATATATATATATATATATTCTCTCTCTCTCTCTCTCTCTCTCTCTCTCTCTCACACACACACACACACACACTTCTCTCACACCTCTGTATCTCTCTCTGTCCAATATTATATTAAGGGCGCTGCTATTCGCAGCCCTTTATTTTCTCTCATAACTCGTTAAAAATTTTCAATTATGCTCAACAGTTAGTTACCAAAATTGATATATATTTTCAGCATCCAATTACCAAAATATAATATTTTTTTCAACAGCTATTTACCAAAAATATAAGTTCGGCAGTTGTTTACCGAAAGTTGAACATATTTTCGACATGTAATTACCGAAATATAATCTTATTTTCAACAGCTATTTACCGAAATATTATGTAAGATTTTCAATAACCATTTACCGAAATATAGTGGACTATGAGAAAAAATAAAGAACTGCGAATAGCAGCGCCCTATATTAACTCCCACACTTTTCCACATCAACACACACAGATTTATGTAAATTGCTATTTCCCGCCCTCCCCCCTCCCCCAGCACTTTTTTTTTCACACTTTTCCCAAATTACCCCCCGGATTACAAACCCCCGCTCCCCCCCCCCCCCCCCCGCCCAACCCCAACCCCAACCCCAACCCCATAAAACGTTGCCCGTTTTAGTTTAAAAAATAAAAACCATCAATTTGCAATCATATGGAGCAGAAACGTAATTATAAGAGCCTTAAAGACAAAGTTTAATTATATCTCTTTAGAATAATATGATCAAAATAAAAATATCTGCACACCCGTTCAAATAGATTAAAAATTGAGGCATTTAATTTTTTAATCATATTTTTAACATATAAACGGTTGCAAAAAATTAAGTGCTCAAATTTTCACTCCGTTTAAATCAGTGCAAATATCTTATTATTCTGATTATATTGACAAGATTTTTGCACTGATTCAAATGGAGTGAAAATTTGAGCACTTAATTTTTTGAGACTGTTTATATATTCAAAAATATGGTTAAAAAATTAAGTGCTTTAATTTTTAATCTATTTGAATGAATGTGAAGATCTTATTATTTTAATTATATTATTCTAAAGAGACATAATCAAATTTTGTCTCTAGGGCTCTCATAATCACATTTCTACTCCATAGGATTGCAAATGGCTGGTTTTGATTTTTTTTAACTAAAACGACAAAGTTTTTGGGGCTTCGTAGGGGCTACTGTGCCATGGGGGCAGCAGAGCCCCCGGGTCCCTTACTTTTTAATTTATTTCTTTATTTAATTACTTATATCTTATTTTTTTAATTTCTATAAATACGCCTTTTGTATATTTAAAAATATAATTCAAGAATTAAGTGCTTTAATTTTCAATTCAGTTAAATCAGAGTAAAGATCGTTTTTTTATTATTTTATTTTAAATGGTCATAATGAATTTTTTGGTTTAAGGCCTTTCAACAAACACTCTAAGACTCATTATTTAGTTTCAAGACTCTCTTAGGGTGTCCATTGAAAGGTCTTGGAGCCAAAAATTTATTATGACCATTCAGAATGAAATGATTAGAAAAATAACAACTTTGCACCGATTCAAACGGATTGAAAATCGGAATACTTATTTTTGTAACTATATTTTTTAATCTATAAAGGACAAAAAAAAAGGGGAAAAAATAGTTGGATAAACATGATCAATTGAAATACTTTTTTTTCTTCTCTCCATTACTTTACAAAACCTAGAATTAGACTTGAACCTATTGTGTAAGAAAGAAAGAACAAATTTTTTAAATGTAAGAAATAATAGTTTGATCAGTAGCATGGTTACTTAGGCTTTCCTCACAGACTGTGTACACAAAATTTTTTAGGAACGCCACAGTGAAAAATTCGGGGCGGAACAATGGATGACTACAACTTTTCAATTTCAGATAGTTGGTTATTTGAGAATGATGTTCGTAGTGGGGAGAGCATCTCCCATAAATAGTCGCGATTATACACCGGAATTACCACCAACCAGAATTCATTGTTAAGACAAATTAATTAACTAATTAAAATAATATAAATTTATTAAGTATAAAGTCAATTTTAATTGAAAATAGAATTTCAGTTAATCAAAAAAAAAGAAGGGATATAAATGGGAAAAGAAACAAATAAAGAAAATAATTGAAAATTAAAAAGGAAAAAATAATTCAAACTGAAAAAAAAAAAAAGAAAAAAAGAGAAAAAAAAGAGAGAGAACCAAACTGAGGAAAGAAAGAAAGAAAGAAAGAAGGGGGGGGGGGTGGGGGTGGGGTGTGTGTGTGTGTGAAACAGGTCTGCAGATTTATACAAGACAAAAACAAATAAGCACCATACATCTCAACCCCCACATTAACCTACCGAATTCTAGCTCTGGCTTGGCCCCCCATCATTCACTTCTTACTTGCTCCTCTCAAGTCTCAAGTCTCAACTCCCACACACACAGACCCTACCACATGCATCCTTAAACAAATAACAGCCTGTTTGCTGGGGGGATGAGGGAGGAGTGGGAGAATGAAGAAGGGGCTTGTTAGTGGGAGAGGGAGAGGGAGAAGAGAGGGGGGAGAGCTTACCCCCCCTCCAAGGGTCTTAGGTTACCACACTCCAACCCAGGATTAGCTTATCCGGCTAGATGAAAAAATTTATTACCCCTCAAACCTTTTTTGTATTTTCAATCCAATGTTTTGATGAGGGTTTTCACATTATCCAGTTTTATCCACGTACTCTTATCCATCCATATCAACGGAAGAACTACTCAACCCAAGCAGGACCGGCCTTGGTATTTTGGAGGCCTGAAGCAAATTATAAAATGAGGCCTTATAGGTTTTTTAAACAAAAGTTTAATATAGGTGGCTAATATTAGGTAAAATGAAGTTTCGTAATTTAACCAAGATAAACTTTTAAAATATTTATACCATCAGAATAATAAATGAATCAAATGTAACGACATACCGCTCATAAACTGTATTTGCTCTAACTAATTAATCATGTTATTAATTGTAATAATATTATTTTTGAGAATAAGCGAATTGTTCATCTGAAACTTTTTTTATTAAAGTTTGTTAAGTGAAAAAAAATTATTTGGTTTTATATAGTCCAAAGTGTTTCATTTGTGAATTTGATATGAAAAGTTAAAATAAAATAAATTAAAATTAAATTAAATTAAAACAAACGAAAGAACATAAAAAACTTATTAAAACCTTTATGGTGTGCAAAAGATTTATAATACAAGATATACAAAAGTTATGTATTGTCTACACATAGATCCAACAAAAAAAATTATAAAAATTAATTTGCAGAAGACGATCCTTATGGTCGAACCAAGTACATCTTGATTTAAGCAAGACGCACCAACCACCGATGCTAGAACCCAACATAATATAAAAAAACGCTATAAGTTATATTTTTAATATATAAATGTCTTGTATGGAAAACGGGACCATAGTTTTGTTTAATTTTGGAGGTTTAAAGCGGTCGCACCTCCGGCTTTACCTCAAGGCCGGCCCTGAAACCAAGTATAAACGAATCCTCCATTCTTAACTATTCTCCCATATAACATATTCATCTCTTATCCATCCTTCTTCCTCCTTATCAACCCAAAATCTTATCCATCCGACAAACAGGTTGCCAGCACGAGTCGTGTCGGTATGTAGGATGTGTTTCATAATCTATTGGAAATAGGTTGAAATTTATTTTTGAACTCGTTTCCAAAGTTGGAGCCTAAGAGCTTGAAACTCTTGAAAGGGCCGAATAAACTTTATTTGATGATTATTTCCTAATATTGCCGTTTTGTTATGGTCAACAGGTTCATTGACAGATATTCTTCCATCCAAAGGTGATGGAAACACTGGGTTTACCTTTTTTCAATGTAGTCACAATTGCTGAAGCTACAAGCAACTTCTCCCTTTCAAATAAGATTGGAGAAGGTGGGTTTGGACCTGTTTTCAAGGTAATTTCCGTTGCACATACTCATACATTCATGGAGAACATATAATACCTTGTTATTTTGTATGTAAATCCAAAAGAAACTAAACTCAAATCTTAAACATGACAATCTGAAAAGATGTTGTTTGAGAAACTGTAGGGTCAGCTATCAACTGGACAACTGATAGCAATCAAGAGGAACTCAAAGAAATCCAATCAAGGGCTTCGTGAATTTAAAAATGAGGTTATCTTGATCGCCAAACTTCAACACCAGAATCTTGTTAAGCTTTTGGGATGTTGTATTGAAGGAGAAGAGAGGATGTTGATTTACGAGTACATGCCTAGTGGAAGCTTGAACTCATTTATTTTTGGTTTGACCTCTCAATCATTCTTATAGCTTAATTGAAGTTCTGAGAATTGTTCTCTCTTTTCATAATAGCACTTCATGTTGCAAAACTAGTACAATTGAGTAAGACCCTAAGTTGATCTGATCTGAACTTCCCAGATAGTAGAAGTAACTCTCTCACATGGAGTAGGCGGTTCGATATTATTGTGGGGATTGCTCGTGGCCTTCTTTATCTTCATCGAGATTCAAGACTTAGAATTGTTTATAGGGATCTCAAAGCAAGCAATGTGCTACTTGACAATGAGATGAATCCAAAAATTGCAGACTTTGGCATTGCTAGAGCTTTCAGAGGAGATCAACAACTAGAAAAAACAGAAACGGTGGTTGGAACTTAGTAAGTACTCAAAAGAATTAAGAATTCTTCCGAGTACCTGACTACCTGTCTATATAAGTTCAATCTTCCTGACTTGCTAAATCGGTACCAATACATGTTCGATCTTCTTGATGTTCTAAATTGTTCGACATGGCCATGCAGTGGTTATATGTCTCCCGAGTATGTAATGGACGGGCTCTTTTCAATGAAATCAGATGTCTATAGTTTTGGAGTGCTAGTTTTGGAAATAGTGAGCGGAAAAAGGATCAGAGAGTTCTATCATCATGACCACGGTCTTACCCTTCTCGGACATGTAATTTCCTAAATAAGATTGATATCATCCGCTTCAGAATGTCTGTCATGTGTTCCTCCTCGCATGAGGAAAATTGGGCCCATCACGACTCTGTTTTGATATATAAGCTGATCGATTTCTTTTGAATTCATGCAAATTAAAAAATTAAAGAGGCTCCAATCCTCGAAACTAGACCATGGGTTTCCATTTCTCCTTATCGACGAGGGATCACATGAGAGGATCATAGTACCTTCAGAACATCCATCTCGTGCTAGCCCTTAATGCACGTTTTATGCACTCTTTCAGGTGTGGAAACTATGGATTGAAGGAAAAGCCTTGGAGCTACTAAACGAACAGATTGATGATTTTCCAATACCGGAAGCATTAAAATGCATACAAGTTGGTCTCTTGTGTGTCCAGCAACACCCCGAAGACAGGCCGACAATGTGCTCTGTGCTCTTGGCGTTGGATAGTGAGAGCGCAACGCTACCCCAACCGAAGGAACCGGGTTTCTATACGCAGAGGAGCAGCAATGAGGCGGCGCCTCCATCATCCAGAAATCAAATTACTACTTCAAACGAGATGACTTTTACAGTTCTGTCTGGTCGATAGGAAATTTGTAAGGGATTTGACAAATACCTTGCTTTAAACTTAAAGAGTGAATTTTGTATATTATGCTTGAGTCCTTTTATTTCGTGGGTTTTCTGGATCATGGGAAGGGTCAATAAATGTTTGTATTATTTAGTGTCAATTCTTTGTAAGTACTCAAATGACATACAAAAACTTAGGCAATTCAAAAGCTTTAGACAGTTGGTTTTAGTTGCTTTTTTTTTTCCTAACGATGCATAATATCAAGGTTAGCTTGTGCACACCTCAAGTAATTTTTGGGGGACCGGTCCTGCCATGCAGAAGTAGTAGCCCAAGGCCCAATTAAACCAAAGCATCGTTTTGTATGAATTGAACTTGTCTCATTAGCATTGATGGCAACTATAAATTCCGAACCTTAGGCATAAGAGAGAGCAACTCCTGAGTTCTTAGCCTTGACTGCATGGCCAACAACTTAGGTTTTAGTACCTTTATTTTAAGGATGTGGTCAAGCAAAAATCTAGAAACATATTAGAGGGAGTTCTGTTTCCAAATGTTTAATTATGTTTTAATTTATTAGTGGGGCTAATCATAAGAATCATGTTTAAACTAGTGTGATTCAATTAGCAGGCACTACGTATAAATTTTTCGTGTTGGGTTTGGACATCCGTTTGTCTGGGTAATCTGTTGATTTTTGCCTTTGGCCAGCACCAATTCCCCTTTGAGAAAGCCATAGGAAGATATAGGCCTTCAATGGAATGTGCGTAATGCGTGATGCTTGTGTATTCAATTATTATAATTTGTAGGTATCTTTAGGCTTACATCAATATATATCTTACATGTTGTAAAAATAAATAAAAATAAATAAAGCACACCCCATTATTGAGTATATAAGTGTGAGGCAGCTGCAGGCCCGAAGTAGTTAGAGTGTGTTCCACTACCAAAAATAAAGATACTTATTTTTTAAATTAAAGGTGATGTATTGTGAGAGGCTAATGTGTCACGTAAAGAGAAAAATAAGTATTTAACAAATAAAAACCTTAGCGGAACAAGGCCTAATAAGGGGGAGGCATGAGCAAAAGGCAATATTTGTTTTTGCCATCGTTTTGTACGTCAATATTTTCCTAATCTTGTGACTAACAAATACTACAAGAAATCAAGTAAGAGGCAACGAAAAATTAATAGTGATGAAATTGATTTTCGTCGCAAATAGTACACATTGACGATGAAAATGAAATTTCATCGCCAATGAAATTGGTTTTTGTCGCAAATAGTACACATTCGCGATGAAAAAGTATTTTGGTGATAAATTTTTTTTTTTTGTGGTCAAAGTAGTACATGTTGGCAACGAAAAAGTAATTTCGTCTCCAAAATTGGAAACAAAAAAATTTCATCGCAAATATTAAACATTGGCGACAAAAAAGTAATTTCAACTCCAAAATTGGCAATGAAAAAAATTTCGTCGCAAATACTGAACATTGGCAACGAAAAAGTAATTTCGTCACTATTTTTTGCCATTTTTCCGTCGCCAATTTCGTGGACCATTGAGAGTGTTATTAGCTTTAACTTAGTATTTGCAAAGCCTAAAGACCACACGTAATTTCTACAATGATCTCCATAGACCGAGGACTTGGACAACAATGAGAAAATTCAAAGATTTCTTTCCACACATTCATGGACAAGAGGGTCAAGCCAACCTACACCGATGAACAAGATATAATCCAATGGGGTATACACTAGGATCCCCTATACCAAGTCTTGCATGTACTCGCCAAACAAAATGAAAAGAAAAGAACAATAGAGATACAGCAATCAACTTTTAACAAGTCAATTTGTTCTCGTTTTTTTGAAAAAGGGTGTCTTATGTACTAGTTATTATTTGCCCTGTCTATTGAGACTCCTATGACTTGGCAAGGTAATATTTCGATCTGGGCTTGTAGTGAGGCCTCCTTTGATGATGTTCAAACATTGAAGTGATTAATAATATTTCTACCGATTGACAAAAAAAATATAACACTCTAGGTCTTGGTACAATCGTATGGTTTGAAAGCAAAAACAAGAATGCGAATAACAAATCAAAAAATCCACATGGAATTTCATTACAATTGTTGGGGGAGCTTCAAATATGGAAACAAACTTTACCTAGTTGCCTGACCCAGAATAGGTAGGAAAGTTTGGAAACAGAATTGTAAAAGAATAAACAATCTAATTTGCATCATATGCTTCTTTTTTTGGGGGAGGGGGAAACGGAAAGTTAATAAGACTCTTATAAAAGAACAAAACAAAAGGCCGATGTACTTTTTTTGGGAAAAAGAATTACAAAAGGTATATATATTAAACTTTTGATACATGTACTTGAAGTGTGTTGTGCTGTGGTGGTTGGGTTTTGCCTCGATCGTGAGTATGAGATTTTCTCTGATAATGCTTAATTAATTGTAGCGTAAAAAATGGTGACAATTAGCAAAATAAGCGAGGAATTTTTTTTCGCAAAAAGGAAAGTTTGGTGACGATTTTCTTTTTCTTTCACTAGGATCTTTTGCGTGAAACTTTCAGCGAAGTTTTTCGTCGCCAATGACCTTAGCAATGAAATTTGTAGTTTTGGATATTTTCGTCTCTATAAACCCATTTTCTTGTAATGAAAAATTAAGTTGTAATGGACTCTCTGCTGACTTGTATACGATTATATTGATTTGACAGTAATGACCCAAGAGATAAAGTCCCTCTTTCTTGTTCTTGAGTGTGAATAATGATCTTAGTATACAAGTAGAGATAATGTGCCTTTCTTTTTGGTCTTTGCTTAAACAACTTTCACTGCCAATTTGTAGATAGATCTCAACAAAAGAGTTGGACTCGTGAAGATGTTACGATGCAAGATTCTAAAGTGTCCCCATTGTTTGGGGGACGTGGTATAATAGATTTTGGCAATAATCGTCCATTTTAAAAGTATTATACATCATTGTTGTGACAATATTACACACCATCATGTGGTAATTATAGGTTATGCCTAGTGTGGTTTTTTTTTTTTTTGAGGAAGGTAAAATTTTATTAGAAATCCACATTACACAAATCAGGGGCATACCCCACTCCAACAAAACTAAGGGGCATTCCCAAGAAAAGGCAACACAGCACAAGGCCAACCACTTACCTAATCAGAGCTAGAAAGAGGAAAAAACAAACAAACAGGTATTAAGAGTTTACAAAGACCCTGCTTGAAAAGTTTCAATTCAGGCAGAGCAACCTATTCACATTAGACTTCCTAATGTTCCTCAAAGAGCTCACATTGCCATGAATATAAGAGGCAACTGTTATTTAGCAAAAAGATCACCGTATGGTAGAAGGTAGAAGATATCGACTACAACAGCATAGCCGAGAGAGAGAGAGAGAGAGAGAGAGAGAGAGAGAGAGAGAGAGACCTGAAGGCTGCCGCTGAAGATTGAGGAAGAATGAAGAACCTAGAAACCTTAGGTCTGAATCGTCTGATGTCGGCTGCTTTGTATTGCACAGAAGTTATAAACCCCTCCTTTCTTGCCAAGTATTTATAGGGTTCGATGAAATTTTAATTAAGAAAAATTACAGAAATTAGATTACGAAACTTTTACCCCTAAGGCATACGCCTTTTTAGTCGAGGCGCTCAAGACGTACGCCTCTGTGGGCCTCAAAAAATTAGGCGTACGCCTACTTGGTACATAGCCCAAATTTTAACGCCTTAGGGCATTTTGCCTGCTCCTCGCCTCGCACCGACGCCCCAGGCGTGCCTCAAAAACACCTTTGAAAACCTTGTGTTACTCCGCCCGCATTTTCATCCAACATACTCCGTAGCCACCCTACCACCAAGAAGAACGGTAGAAATCTCTTATCTACTCCCCTAAATATAATAGTGTTATGTGTTTGCTTAATTTTAAAAAGTATTTATCGATAAAAGAAAAAAGAGTTTTATGATTAACTGAAATTGGGCTACGTTAACTGTAAGTAAAAAAAAAAAAAAAACATAATGGTTAGCTGGGCCCTTGGAAATGGTATCATGGTTGGAGCGAAGGAATTTTACTAAAACTTTGGTTCACTGCTATTTATTATTATTACTATTTTTTTTAGTAAGAAAAACATGACTTAGAATTTAGTAAATGAAAAATTGGAATCCAACTGTTGTTACGTGACAAAAATTTAGTGGTAAGATGCCAAGTGCATGTGTTACAAATAGCGTGTTAGGAATGTTGTTCTTATACTACATGCTGATGTAATCTTAGATTTGGTGATATAGAAAGCATGAAAATTAGGATTTATTTTATCTGCATGATTTTAGCAAGCTTTGAAAGAATAATGTGAACGCGAGGAAATGATGCATGTTTACGAGACATGAAAAATGAGAATTAACTTACAAAAAGAAATGAAAAAACAGAATGTGAAATGGTTACTTGAATGTGTGAGAATGAGAGCCTGATAGGTTGTCACGCTCTCGATTTTTAACATAAATAAATAAACCAATTCAAAGAAAGATTCTCACATAGGATAAATAATACCCAAAAGAAATTCTCACCTGTTTAATTTACAAATCGAGTCCCCAAGTTTCATAAATTACAACATTGGCACACCAGCCACAAAATAAGCTTAAGTACGAATACGAACAAGTTGATAACTTATAAACTATTTAATCAAAAGGAAATTCTCGAATACATAGTTACAAACCCATCTTTATCAAAAGAATGTTAACTACAAAGATGAATGAGTAACTAAAATGTAGTTAACTTTCAAAAAGTCTTCACATCTCAACACTTGATGCAGACACGCTATTGACCGGCATTCGAACCTAAAAAGAAGGATTTTGTTGAGTTATACTAGCCCAGTAGAAAAATCTCTACTAAATCTATATGTAATGAGATGATATACATGGATACGATGAATCAAGCTAGATGGCGAATTCGATGATAACATGTATCAACACCATTTACTAATATCGAAACATTCTCACACATGGACACACACATACACACACTTCTTCCAACCAATTTTCATCCATTGCGACTTTGTGTTTCCACCCCTTGCATCACATTAAACTCCACCCCTTGCGACTTTGTGTTTCCACCCCTTACGTCACAATAAACTCCACATTCAACTTCACACCGACAACCATGTTTTCGACACTATCAAACACGTCATAAATAACTCATGGATCATAACAATCGAGACGAAAATATAGCATTCATAAGCATAAGCACTCCTCAAGCTTTAAAGTGCTCCACCGAGCCATATGTAGCATTCAAACAATAATATCACATTAACTCACCACAAAACATGTAGAGAAAGAGAGAAATCCCTACCAAAGTAGGTTTTGAGCAAAACCCTAGGTCTACCGAGAGATATTTGCTTGAATCCTCCAAAAATAAGCTCCACCCAAGCTTAGATACAAGATCTAGAGTGAATACAACCTAAAAATAAGATAAATGAACAACGATCAACAAGCGATTTAGAGGAGAGAGAGAGAGAAAAACGTGGATGAGAGCCCCAAGGTAAGAGCAAGAACACAAAACTTACCCTTTGTTCTCCAAATGCAAGATTCAAGTGATTTTGAGGTTGGAAACCCTTGTATCTTGAAGATTTAAGGTTGAAATCAAGAATCTTGGGTGAGATTAGAGTTGGGTAGGTGAGAGGGGGTGTTTCTAGGGTTATTTCGAGGGTTTGGATGTGAAAAATGACAAAATGGGGTATTTATAGGCGTCTGAAATGCGTGCTGAAAATTACATAAAAACACAATATGTACCAGTACTGGGTGACTCCCAGTACCGGTTCAAGAGCCTTCAAAATGCCAAAAACACAACTTCTGGACATTATGTACCGGTACTGGGCGATAGCCAGTACCGGTTCATGCTGGACAGAAAAAGAATTTTTTGTAACGGTTACCGAATTAACCCCACTTGCTATCAACACTTCCCAAACATCAATACAATCTCAAAATACAATATTTTACATATTTAAACAATTAAGAAAACATAATAATTCATGAGTCTCTACATTCTATCCTTCTTAAAGAAATTTCATCCCAAAATTCTACAATTCAAGTCAAACAAATTCATGCATCAAGTACTCATGCTCATACTGCAGCACATGTCATCAAGCAATTAAGTTAACAATCATAAAATCAAAATTTGGAACTCACATTGATTCAATTTGAAAATAATTGCGGATACTTCTCCCTAACTTCGTCTTCCATTTCCCACGTCGATTCTTCATTTTCGGGGGTACTCCAAAGAACTCGCACTAACGGAATGGTCTTACCCCTCAAAACTTGGTTACGCGAATTTAGGATACATATTGGCTCTTCTCCATAAGATGCATCGGCTTCCAACTCTAGTTCAGACCACTCTAGAACGTGTGACAGATCCGGCTCATACTTTCGCAACATTGACACGTGGAACACATCATGAACGCCCGATAACCTCAGTGGCAATGCTAATCGATATGCCACTTCCCTGATCTTCTCGATGATATCAAACAGCCTGATAAAATGTGGTGAAAGTTTGCCTTTTTGCCCAAAACGATATCGTCCCCGACGAGGTGATACCTTAAGGAACACATGATGCCCCACTTCAAACAATAACGGCCGACGACGACGATTGGCATAACTTTTCTGTCTACTATGCGTGGTTAACAACCGTTGACGAATTACTTTGACTTGCTCGGTGGTTCTTCTTTGTGCTTCAAGAATACGTTTGCAGATCGCTCTCATGCGCTTGGAGGTTTCTTTGATCAAATTTGGCCCAACCAACGTAGCCTCGCCCAACTCGGTCCAACAAACGGGTGATCGACATGGTCTCCTATACAAGGCTTCATAAGGCGCCATCTCGATACTAGATTGGTAACTATTGTTGTACGCGAATTCGACTAACGGTAGATGATCTTCCCAACTACCCTGAAAGTCCATAACGCATGCTCGAAGCATATCTTCTAAAATTTGAATCGTTCTCTCGGATTGCCCATCCGTTTGAGGGTGATACGCGGTACTAAACAAGAGATTGGTGCCAAGAGCGGCTTGCAGACTCTGCCAAAAGCGTGCGGTAAATCTTGGATCTCGATCCGACACGATAGAAACGGGTATCCCATGAAGACGGATAATCTTGCAGATGTACAAATGGCTAAGCGTTTCAATCAAATCCGAAACTTGAATCAGTAAGAAATATGCGGATTTGGTCAATCGATTGACTATCACCCAAATGGCATCCTGCCCCCTCGGCGACCTCGGTAACTCGATAACGAAATCCATTGTCACGTTCTCCCACTTCCACTCTGCCACTGGTAACGGTTGTAACTCCCTCGCGGGTCGTTGATGCTCGGCTTTCACTTGTTGGCACGTAAGGCATTTGGACATGAAAAGAACAACGTCCCTCTTCATTCCCGGCCAGCAAAATTGTCTACGCAAGTCATGATACATTTTTGTTCCCCCCGGATGCACGGCTAACGGTGAATGGTGAAATTCTCTCAAAATTTCCTCCCAACACGAAATGGGTATGAACAATTTTCCTTGGTATCGCAAGCTTTGACCGGCATGAAAAATCCACCCCTCCCGAGCATTTCCGCTAAGAAATTTTGTACGGAATTCCTTTGCTTCTTCATCTTGTTGCTGGGCCTCAACTACTCGAGTCGACAAGGTTGATTGAACAGTTAAGTTACATAAGGTGACTCGCTCTCGAACTTCCTCAAAATGCAATGCGTACGAACCCAAGTCATTCATCGTCTTCCACTCGTAGATGGCCAAACTCGCAAGGTGTGTCGACTTTCTACTCAAAGCGTCCGCTACCATGTTCACCTTTCCCGGGTGATATTGCAACTCAAAGTCGTAATCTTCTAAGTGCTCCATCCAACGGCGTTGTCGCAAATTTAGTTCTTTTTTGGAAAACAAGTACTTTAGACTCTTGTGATCAGAAAAGACTTCGAATCTCCCACTGTAAAGGTAATGACGCCAACTCTTCAAAGCAAAGACGATAGCTGCAAGCTCCAAATCATGAGTAGGATAATTCCGCTCATGAGTCTTCAATTGTCGCGATCCATATGCCACCACTCGCCCCAATTGCATCAATAAACACCCCAATCCCTCTTTCGAAGCGTCACAATACACTGAGTAACCGACGCCCTCTTCGGGCACGACCAAAACCGGCACGGTAGTCAATCTTCTCTTCAATTCCTCAAAGGCTTTCTCACACGCGTCAGTCCAAACAAAATGAGTCCCCTTACAAGTCAACCTAGTCATTAGGGCCGCCAAACGAGAGAAATCAAAAACAAAATGACGATAGTAACCGGCCAAACCCAAAAAACTACGAATCTCGAATACACTCTTCGGTCGTTGCCAATTCATTACGGACTCTATCTTCCCCGGATCAACAGACACCCCATCCTTCGACACAACGTGACCCAAAAACTTGATTTCGGATAACCAAAACTCGCACTTACTAAGTTTGGCATGCAAACGGTGTTCTCGCAAGAGTTTAAGAACAATAGAAAGGTGGGTTTGATGTTCTTCTTTCGAGGTGAATAGATAAGGATATCGTCCATGAAAACGACCACGAAACGATCGAGATAGGCGCAAAAAATGCGATTCATTAAATCCATGAAAGTTGCAGGTGCGTTCGTCAATCCAAAGGGCATCACAATAAATTCATAGTGGCCATAACGAGTACGAAATGCGGTTTTAGGAATGTCTTCCCTCCGAACTCTAAACTGATGGTAACCAGACCTTAAATCGATCTTAGAGAAACAAGTTGCACCCTGAAGTTGATCAAATAAATCGTCGATTCTAGGCATTGGATACTTATTCTTAATGGTGACATGGTTTAATTTATGATAATCGATACATAGACAAAGCGACCCATCTTTCTTTAGAGCAAACAATGCCGGTGCTCCCCATGGTGACGTACTCCGACGGATAAACCCCAAATTCTCCAATTCTTGTAACTGAGTCTTCAATTCTCGCAACTTGGTGGGTGCGAAACGATCTGGAGGTATGGAAATAAGAGCGATGCCAGGAAGTAAATCGATGGTGAATTCAATCTCTCTCTGGGGTGGCAAACCAGGTAACTCCTTCGGAAACACGTCCAAAAAATCACAAACAATAAGGGGCAACTCCCCACGTGCAGACACATCCCCATCTAAGGCCAAACTCGCTAATAAGGCATACATCGGCTCCTGCTCCCGAGACCCACCCAAGTACGGCTCTAATGGTTCCCGACGCTCCCCAAAGAACTCAAAACAAGAACCCCCAGGTGGACAGATACGGACCCGACGCTTGAAGCAATCTATGGTAGCGTGAAATGTAGACAACCAATCCATGCCCAAAATAAGATCAAACCCCGACATATTCAACACGATGAAGTCAAAGGTAAAACAGCGATCTCGAATAGCAAGCTCACAATCCCGGCAAACACGATCTAATGGCGATCTACCCCCTATAGGTGTCTCAACAAGCAAAGGAGGGTTGATACTTTCAATCTCCGATTCCAATGCATAAGCAAAAGATGCAGCAATGAATGAATGTGATGCTCTGGAATCAAATAATACTCTAGCAAATGAGTTAAACAGTAGAAATGTATCCCTCACAACCAAAGTCTCCAGGGTCTGAGAGGTAACAGGAGATGGTGGAGGCCGAATAGCGGATGTGATCGCGAAAGCCCTTCCCTGAGTCATCTGACTCTGAACATGTCCACCCCATTGACCGGAACCCCGAGTAGGTGTCGAAGAACTCGCTCCTCTCTCGACCTGAGATCCCTGAACTGATGTGGTTTGATGAAAGTGAGGCTGCTGCTGCCTTTGAGTGCCTCGGAATGATTGCTGATCAGAACTCTGACCACCTCTCGGTTGCTGCACCGAACCAAACTCGCTTCGAGTCCCTTCCCCATGCGGACAATTTCTCACATAATGGCCAGCCTTCCCACATGTAAAACACGTACCCAAGAGCAGCAAACACTGAGCACGAATGTGCCCCGCCTGACCACACTCGTGTCACAAAATCGGAGGCCTATTCGGGTTTCCCCGAGTCCCGAAAGAAGAAGAAGATGGAGGCCTAAAGTTCGACAGACCCTGGGAAGCTGGAAATTGATCTCGCTGCCTTTTCCTCCCCTGACTGCCAAAACTCTCCAAAGAAGAGCTCATACCCCCTACCGGTTGCCTCGGTTCCCAAGTCTTAGGATTTCGTGGTGCCTCCTTTGGGATCTCAATGCTCCTTGCACACTCAACAACATCGGCAAACCTTCCCTTACATTGTGCCATCACCATTCTCTTCACAATGTCATCCAATCCCTTTTCGAACCGCCTACATTTTCTCTCCTCAGTAGCCACCAATTCCGGCGCGAAACGGGACAAAGATTGAAATTTTAGAGCGAATTCTAACACGGTCATATTCCCTTGTTCTAACTTCTCGAACTCCTTCCTTAATTGGTCATGGTTAGTCTCCGGAAAGTACTGTTCCTTAAAGAGCACCTCAAATTCGGCCCAAGTTAAGTTCTTTACATCTGGCTCATTTGCTTGAGCCGCGGTCCTTGCCGCTCTCCTCGCATTCTTTCTCGATTCTAAAATCGACTCCTACCACTCATTTGCTTCTCCGGTAAGTTGAACGGCCACAATGTTGACTCGCAAGTCATTCTCGGTAATCCCAAGAACCTTGAAAAGTTTTCAAATTTGGGCTAGCCAATGATCGGCCATAAGAGGGTCACTGCTCGACCCGTCGAACGTCGGTGGATTTCTACGGCTGAACTCCCTCATTGCCGACAAGGCACGACTGTCTGTATTTTCCCTAGGAGCTGGGTTTAAAAGGTTAGCGGCCGCAAGAGCAGCAACGAAATCCTTAGCAAATGGATTTTGAATGATCGGGACTTCCTCCCCTCGACCGTGTTTGGTCCCATCCCTCGGATTTCCACTAGCTGGCTAACCTCATTCTCCACTGGTGCCTCTCTACCACGACCACGGCCACGACCGCGGTCACGACCACGACCACCCCGACTTTCACCCTCACCTGCTATAGCACGCGTTCTTGGAGGCATCGTAATACAAGTGACAAGGAAAGAGAAGCTCATCAACGATAATGTAATTTAATGAGGTCTAAGCCCCCGAATATCCCAACACGGGTGTAGGGAGGTATTCCCGAGCAGATACATTTAGTTACCAAACACGTGATGTTTGGGAACTCGTGGTAAATACGACTGGACTTATCGCCGAGCAGTTCGGTGAACAGCGATATGGACCAGTGTTGTGAGAAGTCATGGCTATAAATAGACTGTTCGGTTATGATACAGCCGAACAGATGATGTAAAGAACCTAGCATGTGATACGAGTAATCACGGGTTGAAAGCAATGCAATCGATATCCGAATAAATGGTACGAGAGACCATAGTTTGAATATAGACAGGACAGTACGGGCTCAAGGACCGGTTACATGTGAGGTAATTGGTCCAAGCCGTCTGTTTGGCCATGAGACAGCCGAACAGAGAAGGAGCTCCAATTAAGAGTAGGAGCAGAGGGAATACTCTAGAAGATTCCAGAGTAGTCATGTCCCATAAAGGGATAAAGATCCCAAGAATATAGGATCTGAGAAAGATACCCAACGAGTATGGGATGTTCGGCTCTTAAAGGAAAAGAATCATAAAAGGACTCTTTTCCATAAACTGATAAAGGAAATGAGACTCCTTGATATCCTGGGTTTCCTATACGAGTTAGGAATCCTATGGCAATAAGGATGCTTGAACAGCAAGCATCCATAAATCTATAAATATGAGGTAAACCTAGAGGTAAAAGGTACGCAATATTGCATTATTATTGCTTTCCTACTGATAATTAGGGCTGAGTTTTCTAGTACGTGATACTAACAAAAGCATCGGAGGGCCTTTGCCACGAGAGGCAAAGGTGCACTCACCCCCTGTCTATTTTGCAGATTAGGGTTCAGACGTCGAGCTAGGGTTCCGGTGAAGAGGCACGAATAAGCCGTTGCGATCCAGTTGATTCGAAGTACCAATTGTTTTCATCCCCCTACAATTGGCGCCGTCTGTGGGAAACGAAAGAATTCCCTTTTGAAATACGACCATGGTGGAAGTAACTCCAGCAATGCCGCATGAACCAAAAGATGTGTTAGACGAGGGAAGGGACAAATCACCACCCGGGGCTCCGAGAAAGCCCCAGGGTGGGCACAGAAGGAACACGAGTAAGGACCGCCCCCTTACCGTGCATCATAACTCCAAAAATAAAGGAGATGGAGAGACGGCTTCAAGATCCACGAGAAGGAGTAAATCCCATCAAAGGGATGAATCAATCGCGCACTCCAGGAGTGTGCACCATAGTGACGACGTTCTTGATAGGAAGAGACAAGAAGTCGAGGAGTATGCTCGTCTGATTAAAAAACTAGAGCATGAGATCAGAGAATTGGAGAGAATTAGGGAGCATCCGGAGGATTCTGGCCTGTCTCGAGGAAATTCTAGAGGCAGTAGGTATGCTATGGTACAATACAGAAAAGATCCTTCACGAGGAAGAAGGAGCAGAAGTCCTGTTAGAGGGCGTCACGAAGCTTCTCCACGAAAAAGGGGAAGAACAAGTAGAAGCCGAACACCGGAGAGAAAGACTTCTTCACGAAAAAGGAGGAGCAGAGACCGGAGTTCTACCCCCGAGGAAGAGGACACGAGAAAGCATCATCGAGACAGGTACGAGAGACCTGATGCTGATTGGGTCAAGGCTTCGGCCCACAGGTCAAAGGAGCAAGAGGATGGGACAGTGACTGCACGAGAAGCAGCACGTAAGGCCCTGAGTAATATTGCAGCCTCTCCCTTTACTAAGAGGCTACAAGAAGCAAGGTTGCCGAGCAGAGTGAAGCACGGTGCGTTCGTACTTTACGAGACAAATACGGATCCCGTAGCTCACATACAGCATTACCAACAGGCCATGTTTATGCATGAGGGGGATGATTCCATCTTGTGCAAGATGTTTCCCTCCAGTCTTGGCAAAGTGGCTTTATCTTGGTTTCATAAGTTGGCCCCACGATCCATACGAGGATGGAGGCAGTTGGTCGAGGAATTCACTGCTCGGTTCTTAACGAGCAGAAAGGCCCCAAAGACTTTTGAGAGTCTTTCCACCATGAAGCAGGAGGAGAACGAGCAGATCAGGGATTATGCAAAGAAGTACTGGGAAACTTTCAACGAGATTGAAAGTTGCAGTGAAGAGTATGCAATTGCTACGTTCAAAACTGGTTTGCCTGTTCGGGGAGAGCTGCGCCGTTCATTGAATAAACATCCAGTAGCCACCTTGGCTAAATTGATGGAACGGATAGAGCAACACGCCAGAATGGAGGATGATATACTCCGAGAGGATGGCAGGACGATTGCCGAGCAGCAGAAGGCACCTGCCAAAAAGGTGGATAAGCCTGAACCCAAGTCTTACAAAGACAGAAGGGAGTACGGGCAGGCTAAGAAAGAGCCATACAAGGACAAGCAAGCTCCTGACCCCAAGTCCTTTTTCTCTATCACTACGGTTTGGAAGGAGCCAATATACAGGATTCTTTATCGAATAAAGAATCAGCCATATTTCAAATGGCCCCCAAGTCTAGGCGGAGACAAAGATGCAAAGCGTGCTACGAATCAGCACTGCAGTTATCACAAAGATTTGGGCCATATGACCGAGGATTGTGAGGTATACAAGAGACACCTTGATGATTTGGTCTCGCGGGGCTATCTCAAGGAGTTTATCCAGGAGGACCCTAAAGAGAAAGGGAAGGCCATGGAACTGGGTTACGAGCAACACCCTAAAGGCGTGATCCATATGATACATGGGCTGGCTGCACCTTATACGAGGAGTGAGGTGAGGCTGTTGCAAAGACAGGTCAAGCATGATCAGCACGTGATGCGGATGGGAAACAAGAGAGGGCGAGAGACTAATGCATGCAACGAGAGCATGGCATTCAGTGACGATGATTTGGCGGAGGTCCAAATACCCCACAATGATGCATTGGTCGTGACCCTACGAGTTGGGGATTACGACATCGAAAGAATTCTAGTGGATTCGGGGAGCTGTACAGAGGTGTTGTACTATGATGCATTCAAGAAGCTGGGCCTGGCCCAATCAAACTTAGAACAATCAACAACACCTCTAATTGGGTTCGGTGCAGGAGCAGTCTGGCCCCTTGGAAAGGTGACTTTACCTGTTCGGGCTGGATCTGTGGTGTTAAGAACAGACTTTTTGGTAGTCGATGTCCCATCTTCCTATAACGCGATTATAGGGAGGACATGGTTGCACAAAATGAGGGCAGTCTCCTCGACATACCACCAGATGGTGAAATTTCCAGGATCAACTGGGATTGAAGTCCTTAAAGGAAACCAGAAGGTGGCACAGCAATGCTTAATTTCCATCATCAAAACAGCCCCGAAGGTCCACCATGTTCACACACTGGAAGTACCAGATCAACCAACCATCGAGGATGTTGGGAGAAGCCCGGCTGAAAAAGTGGTTGAGGGCCTGGAGAAGATTCAGATCAACGAGATTGATCCTGAAAGATATTTTTTGATTGGGAAATCATTACCAGCAAACGAAAAGGCCGAGTCGATAAGATTTCTAAAGGAATATATTGATGTTTTTGCATGGGTGCCAGAGGAAATGCCCGGGGTGGATGCAGACGTGATCTGTCATCATTTAAACATTGACCCTCAACACAAGCCGATCATTCAGAAGAAACGAAGGGCTGCCGTACAGCATGTAGATGCTGTGATCGAAGAGGTCGATCGTTTATTGGAGGCCAAGGCAATACGTGAGGTCTATTACCCAGAGTGGTTATCCAACACTGTTGTGGTAAAGAAGAAGAATGGGAAGTGGCGTGTCTGTGTGGACTTCACAGATCTGAACAAAGCATGTCCTAAGGACAGTTTTCCTTTGCCTAGGATCGACCAATTGGTTGATGCAACCTCTGGTTACGAGCGAATGAGTTTTCTCGATGCATATCGAGGATATCATCAGATTGCTATGTTTGAACCTGATCAAGAGAAGACTTCGTTCATCACACCACGAGGGTTATACTGTTACAGTGTTATGCCCTTTGGACTGAGGAATGCTGGGGCTACATACCAAAGACTTGCAACCATTATGTTCAAGAAGCTCATCGGGAAGACTTTGGAAGTTTACATAGATGATATGGTGGTAAAGAGTCGAGAAAAGGGAGGGCATATTTCTGATCTGAAGGAAGTGTTTGAAATCCTGAGGAAATATAAATTAAAACTCAACGCCTCGAAGTGTGCGTTTGGAGTTGGTTCAGGAAAATTCCTGGGCCATTTGGTAACTTTGAGAGGGATAGAGGCAGATCCCGATCAGATTGATGCTTTGCAGAGATTACAGAGTCCCAAAACTACCAAGGAAGTCCAAAGGCTGACTGGGATGGCAGCAGCACTAAACAGATTCATCAGCAGGTCAAGTGATAAATGCAGACCCTTTTTTCAGCTACTGAAAGAGAGGGAGGGATTTGAATGGGGAGCAGAATGTGAGCAAGCTTTCCAGGACCTGAAGAAGTACCTGGCTGAGCCCCCACTGTTGTCAACTCCACGGCCAGGTGAGTCTTTAATTCTGTACTTAGCTGTTTCCGAGCATGCAGTGAGTGCAGTCTTGTTGAGGGACTTGGGGATCGAACAAATCCCCATCTATTATGTTAGCAAGACGTTGTTGAATGCAGAGACGAGATATCTGCCCTTAGAAAAACTTGTCCTGGCACTTAGGACAGCAACCAGGAAATTGCCACACTACTTCCAAAGCCATAAGGTTGTGGTTTATACTGAGTATCCATTAAAATCACTGCTTCGAAAGGCAGATTTCTCGGGACGGATCTCGACATGGTCCGTAGAGTTAAGTCAGTATGATCTCGAGTATCAGCCACGTACAGCAATTAAAGGCCAGGTATTGGCTGATTTTGTGGCAGAGTTTCCCCCCACTGTTGCTCCTTTGCCTCCTACGAGAAAGGAACAGGCAGCTAAGACATCATCCTTGAAGGATCAACCCGTAGCCGAACAGGATCCCAAAGAATGGAAGTTATTCGTTGATGGATCAGCGTGCAATACTGGTTCTGGAATTGGAGTTGTCCTCTTTCCTCCTCAAGGAGTTCTCATTGAGCTCTCTGTTCGGCTTGGATTCAGTGCATCGAATAATGTGGCTGAATATGAAGCACTCTTGGCTGGGTTAAGAAGTGCGAAGACCCTTAAAGCAGAACGGGTCAGGGTGTATTGTGATTCCCAGCTTGTTGTGAATCAACTGTCCGGAGAGTACGAGACTCGGAATGAAAAGATGGTAGCCTACGTGCAGGCAGCAAAAGACTTGCTTGATACCTTCGAGAGGGTATATATTGAGCAAATAAGTTCTGGACAGAATGCTCATGCAGACTCTTTAGCTTGGTTGGCTGCAGCAGTACCAACAGAGTTTAAAAGAAGGGTGGCAGTAGAATACCTCAACGAGCCGAGCATTGGGAGGAGTGTAGACTTGGTCTTGGACGTGAACCAAGGACCAAGTTGGATGGACCCAATAATGGAGTTCTTACGAGATGAGATACTCCCTTCTGATAAAAAGGAGGCCCACAAGATAAGAGTCAAATCTGCTAGGTTTTGGCTGTCCCCAGAGGGTAAGTTGTATAGGAAATCCTTTACGGGTCCCTATTTGCTATGTGTACATCCTGAGATGGTACAGAAGTTCCTTCATGAAATCCACGAGGGAACATGTGAGAGCCATGCTGGAGGCAGATCTATTGCCCACCGAGCAATTACTCAAGGCTATTGGTGGCCACACATGCAAGAAGATGCAAAGGTGTATGTAAAGATTTGTGAGAAGTGTCAAAAATTCTCACCAATGATTCGAACACCAGCCGAAGATCTGGTGCCTTTGACAAGTCCCTGGCCTTTTGCTCAATGGGGGATGGATATCGTGGGTCCATTGCACAAAGCAACTGGGAATCGAAAATTCCTGCTTGTTGCAACTGACTATTTTACAAAGTGGATTGAGGCAGAACCACTGGCCAAAATCACTGAGCCAATGATTGAAAGGTTCGTGTGGAAAAGCATCATCACTCGTTTTGGGGTCCCTTATTCATTGATTACAGACAATGGATCCCAATTTCAGAAGAAATTCAAGACTTTTTGTGCCCAATATGGAATAAGAAATTTTTATTCCACCCCAGCCTACCCGCAGAGTAATGGGCAAGCAGAGGCATCCAATAAAACTATCCTAGATGGGATAAAGAAGAGGTTGGACAAAGCAAAGGGAAAATGGCCTGATGAGTTACCGTTAGTTTTGTGGGCTCACCGAACAACGCCCAGGAGGTCTACGGGAGAGACGCCCTATTCGTTGGCATTTGGAACAGAGGCTGTCATACCTCTGGAAGTGGGTCTGCCGACCAACAGGACAGCTTTGGTTGAAAGTGGAGGCAATGATAGGGCCCTTGAAATCGAGCTTGATCTTGCCGAGGAGAAGCGAGAAAAGGCCTTGGTACATCTTGCTTCTTACCAAGAACAGCTGATGAAAAGCTACAACAAACATGTTCATCCTAGAGAATTTGGTGTTGGGGACCTTGTGCTACGAAAAGTGCTCGGCAACACCAAGGTGGCAAATGAAGGCAAGCTGGGGGCCAACTGGGAAGGCCCGTATAGAGTAACTGAGATTGTGGGCATCGGAGCCTATAGACTGGCAGATCTGGATGGTGATCCAATTCCGAGGCCTTGGAATGTTCATAATTTACGAAAGTTCTTTGTTTAGAAGTATTAAATTCTGTTTTGGATTTACACTACGTGATTGTGTGGGAATTACGAATATAATTCCTTTGTTCTAGTTTTGATTGTTTTTGCAAAGGGTACGAGTAACGCCCTCTTGCGTTTTACAGATTATGAATACAATCACTTCTTTCGAAAAACTGTTGTGGTATTTAAATACGAACTACGAGTTTGGTTCTCCTTATTCGTATTGGGGAGCAGGGTATACCTTTTGAGTATGTGAAACTTAAAAGCATTATACATTTTTAAGTACGTGACACTTAAACGAATACAAGTACGAAATACTTGTATAGAATTTCAAGTATGTGAAACATTGGGTATACATTTGAACACAAGTATGAAAACACTTGTATGTTTACTTTTAAACAAATACAAGTACGAAATACTTGTATGGACGTTCAAAGTACGAGATACTTATATGGTGTTTTAAGTACGTGATACTTGAGAACCTATATTGGCTTGACTTAAATGTAAGCCACATTTAGTTCAGTACGTGAAACTGAAACACAAGTACGAGACACTTGTGTAATGTCCTAAATACGTGATACTTAACAAGTATGAATACACTTGTAAAGTACTTAAAACAGTACGAGACACTGGGAAACAAATGTTTTGAAGTACGTGACACTTAAACAAATTTAAGTATGTGAAACTTAACAGGCGTGAAAGATTTGCTAAAAAGTACGAAATACTTATGCAAACAAATGATACGACATACTTAGATTGAAACATTGCATACGAACAGCTGCAACAACAAAGGATGCCGAGCAAAACATAAGGTCATGCCACGAAGGGCCAAATACCTGTGTTAACAAAGTATTCAAACTAAACAGGTGCCTCACAGGGCCAAAGTAAGCTTATGGTCACGCAGGACCAGCAACCAAAACAATTCTTATACTTACCAAATCAATCCACATTCTGGACCTCAGGAGTGTTAATGTTGATGTCAGTATCGGTACCATCTTCGACTACATTTTCTTCCAGGTTAATGGGCTCAACAGGTACATCCCGAGCAGGAGCTTCAGTAGGGACCACATCCGTGGGGATATCTTCCTCAGCATTAGCAAATTCTTCAATTTGCTGTTCAAAGTTTTCCTCTGGATGTTCTGTTGGCTCTGGAATGTCCTCGATGTTCTGAACACGGGTGCTAGGCAGCTCGTTCTCAACCCGGAAGGGTGAATCCTCAGCAACCCCTAGTTTTGTAAGACAGGTTTCCCAGCTGGCAATCCAGACCTGGTCCTGTAAAGCTGGCATCTGTTCCACGTAACTGGCGGTTGTGGCATCATAACCCTTCTGGTAGCCATCTTCATATGAAGCCTTCTTGGTGCTGTCAATTTCAGATAAAGCTTGATTTAGGCTCTCTTCGGCAACTTGCAGCTTGCCTTTAGCACCATTAAAATCTGCCTTGGCTTTGTCTCTTTCTCTTTCAAGCCGAGCAACTGTCCGAAGAAGTCGAGTGTTGTCATTTAGCAACCTGATTTGTTCGGCCTCAGCTTCTTGGTACTTTTGCCCCATGGTTACCATTTTTTGAATAAACTGGCAAAAACAGCGAGTGGTGAGTGACAAGTGTAGCAGTATATGATATATGGTATACGAAATATACATGAAGACTTATATGAAAAGATTGAGTCACATTACCTTAATTCCATTAACAAGACCAGTAGACACCAGCCGATCAGGAGACGACAGAGACTCCTTTTGCAAATCAACAGGGAGCATTAAACCTTGGGCCAAGGCTAGAGCAGTCTCAGATGAACTAGCACTATCCCCAACATGGACAAGACGGTCTCCCCTAGTAAAAGAAGGAGTCCATGTCTGGGGGAGTACTTGAGCAGTTGGTGACACAGGGAGATGGGTTTCTGTATCAGCCTGTGGGACAGAATCAGCTGGGTCATCAGACCTCGGCCGTTTGTCCCGATGTGCGTTAGCAGCATCAAGGGAACCCTCCTCCCCCCGAGGAGAAGACGATGATCTTGCTGATCCCCCCTATTGCGACGAGGTTGTGGGGGCGGAGCGCCAGATGATGCTACCCTGTTGGTAGCACCTCGTCCTCGTGCGGGCACAGTAAGTAAGGAGCTGAGATTAAGAGGTTGACGGGTCATTGTACCTGGGTTACAAGGGGATCGAGAATAACCAGAAGAAGAAGACTGGCTGGTATCACGATATGCAATCAGCTGCTCGGATTGTTGTTGATTAGAGACTGATCCACGAGAAGATCTTCTGAGTCTCAAACGAGGAAGTGGCACGCCTTCTGAAATGGGAACTTCACCAGGTAGGCCAGCAACAGTAACCCCAGTTTGAAGTCTTGAGATACGTTCTTGAGGGGCAGTTGAGGTGGATGCAGCACTGGTACTGGGATGAGCAAGTCTTCTATCAATGACCCCTCTGTACGAAGGATCGTATCCCAGCAGTATATCAGCGTCTCGACCCCGACCAGCTGTTCGGGTTCCTGGTTCTCCTGTATACTTTAGTATCCTGTTAATGTCCCCTGCTCGGATGTAGCTCGGCTCACGTCTAGGACGTTTGTTAACGTTTTCAGCTGCAAGTTTCAAGTTGAAAAACCAATTTAGTTCATGAGAAAGCTACGAGAAAGCAGTAAATGAAGAAATTGCAAAAGATAAAAAGCAAGAGCATACGTGGATAACCCCATATGTGGGGGCAATGGAGCCCTATCACTTGGCCATCTTCCCCTAAGGGCTCGATTGCTCCAGTCACATAGAGGAAGTCGATCTCGTGGTCACGAGCAGAATCTGGCAGATTGAGCACGAAGCGCTTTTCTGCCCTTCTAACTTTGAAATAGTAGGTATTATAGTCAGGGTTTAGTACAATACTGTACCACCACTGAATATCCCAAATTCCTAACTGGGTCCCCAGAATCCTATTCAAAGCTATTACACCCATTATCAGCCTAAAGACGTTTGTTGATACTTGCATGGGGGTGAGACGATACCAGTTTAGGATCTGACGGAGTAGTGGGTGAAGAGGAAATCGAACTCCACCTTCGACGATGGCAACAATGGGGATACACATTCTATCCCAGGAACCTCCGTCTCTATCTGCGCCCAGGGGGGCGAGTTCGAGACCAACGTTCTCTGGAACGTTATATTCCCTCCTAAATGCCGCCATGGCAGTAGGGGTCTCACATAATTTCCTAAATTTACTGGGTCTCAAAAGATTCTCACCATCGTCAGCCATGGGTATACTCAGGAAAGAAGAAAGACTGAAAAAGGGTGTAATTGAAACCCTAGAAAAATGACCCACGAATCTGAGAGTGAGATCTCAGAGGGAAGCCTAAGAAGACGAAATGGAGTAAGAACGAGAATCTTACAAGAATAATGTGACGATTCCCTTGAATGCAATTGAATTTGCAGGTGGCGGCAATGGCGGATAGTGGGATGCTTTCGCCTGGTTTCTAGAGAGAGAAGGAGTGCGTGTAAGTCTTTGGTAAAAACCCAAAGAGAGCTCTTTCAGGGGTTAAGGGGTGAGAGACGGAGACGAAACGTCTCCTCTCACACCGTTACAGGAAAAGTAACGGAAAGCAGAAACCGTTCTGACGCCGTTTCATAGAACGTCAGTTCGAAGTTAATGCTAGGCATACGAAAACGTGCCACGTGGAGTCGTTTTACCCCGAAATGATATAATGACATAGGCGCCAAAAGGCATCAATGAAGTATTGAAATTATGACTGCACGGGATCAAAAGAGTTTGGTCTAGATAGAATTCTGTTTCTAAGCGTCATATATTACCCCCGAACAGTGGTAAATACATGAAGCTGGGGAGCAATTGTAGGGAGGTATTCCCGAGCAGATACATTTAGTTACCAAACACGTGATGTTTGGGAACTCGTGGTAAATACGACTGGACTTATCGCCGAGCAGTTCGGTGAACAGCGATATGGACCAGTGTTGTGAGAAGTCATGGCTATAAATAGACTGTTCGGTTATGATACAGCCGAACAGATGATGTAAAGAACCTAGCATGTGATACGAGTAATCACGGGTTGAAAGCAATGCAATCGATATCCGAATAAATGGTACGAGAGACCATAGTTTGAATATAGACAGGACAGTACGGGCTCAAGGACCGGTTACATGTGAGGTAATTGGTCCAAGCCGTTTGTTCGGCCATGAGACAGCCGAACAGAGAAGGAGCTCCAATTAAGAGTAGGAGCAGAGGGAATACTCTAGAAGATTCCAGAGTAGTCATGTCCCATAAAGGGATAAAGATCCCAAGAATATAGGATCTGAGAAAGATACCCAACGAGTATGGGATGTTCGGCTCTTAAAGGAAAAGAATCATAAAAGGACTCTTTTCCATAAACTGATAAAGGAAATGAGACTCCTTGATACCTGGGTTTCCTATACGAGTTAGGAATCCTATGGCAATAAGGATGCTTGAACAGCAAGCATCCATAAATCTATAAATATGAGGTAAACCTAGAGGTAAAAGGTACGCAATATTGCATTATTATTGCTTTCCTACTGATAATTAGGGCTGAGTTTTCTAGTACGTGATACTAACAAAAGCATCGGAGGGCCTTTGCCACGAGAGGCAAAGGTGCACTCACCCCCTGTCTATTTTGCAGATTAGGGTTCAGACGTCGAGCTAGGGTTCCGGTGAAGAGGCACGAATAAGCCGTTGCGATCCAGTTGATTCGAAGTACCAATTGTTTTCATCCCCCTACAACGGGTAAAACAATTCTGCGCCACTCCACCATATTAAAATGCAATGCCAAGTAATCCAAATAATGTCAATACACTCAAGCACACATATGTGAATGCAAAGGCGTAACTTTTGAACCCATGAGACTATAAGTCTCCCCACAGTCTCAAAGTATTCAAACCTAGACGCTCTAACCAATTTGTCACGCCTTCGATTTTTAACTTAAATAAATAAACCAATTCAAAGAAAGATTCTCACATAGGATAAATAATACTCAAAAGAAATTCCCACCTGTTTAATTTACAAATCGAGTCCCCAAGTTTCGTAAATTACAATATTGGCACACCGGCCACAAAATAAGCTTAAGTACGAATACGAATAAGTTGATAACTTATAAACTATTTAATCAAAAGGAAATTCTTGAATACATAGTTACAAACCCATCTTTATCAAAAGAATGTTAACTACAAAGATGAATGAGTAACTAAAATGTAGTTAGCTTTCAAAAAGTCTTCACATCTCAACACTCGATGCAGACACGCTATTGACCGGCATTCGAACCTGAAAAGAAGGATTTTGTTGAGCTATACTAGCCCAGTAGGAAAATCTCTACTAAATCTATATGTAATGAGATGAGATACATGGATACGGTGAATCAAGCTAGATGGTGAATTCGATGACAACATTTATCAACACCATTTACTAATATCGAAACATTCTCACAAATGGACACACACACACACACTTCCAACCAATTTTCACCCCTTGCGACTTCGTGTTTTCACCCCTTGCGTCACAATAAACTCCACCCCTTGCGACTTTGTGTTTCCACCCCTTGCGTCACAATAAACGCCACACTCAACTTCACACCGACAACCACATTTTCGACACTATCAAACACGTCATAAATAACTCATGGATCATAACAATCGAGACGAAAATATAGCATTCATAAGCATAATCACTCCTCAAGCTTTAAAGTGCTCCACCGAGCCATATGTAGCATTCAAACACTAATATCACATTAACTCACCACAAAACCTGTAGATAAAGAGAGAAATCCCTACCAAAGTAGGTTTTGAGCAAAATCCTAGGTCTACCGAGAGATATTTGCTTAAATCCTCCAAAAATAAGCTCCACCCAAGCTTAGATACAAGATCTAGAGTGAATACAACCCAAAAACAAGATAAATGAACAAAGATCAACAAGTGATTTAGAGATAGAGAGAGAGAGAGAGAGAGAGAGAGAGAGAGAGAGAGAGAGAGAGAGAGAGAGAGAGAGAGAGAGAGCCCCAAGGTAAGAGCAAGAACACAAAACTTACCCTTTGTTCTCCAAATGCAAGATTCAAGTAATTTTGAGGTTGACAACCCTTAGATCTTGAAGATTTAAGGTGAAATCAAGAATCTTGGGTGAGATTGGAGTTAGGTAGGTAAGATGGGGTGTTTCTAGGGTTATTTCGAGGGTTTGGATGTGAAAAATGACAATAGGGGGTATTTATAGGCGTCTGAAATGCGTGCTGAAAATTGCAGAAAAACACAATATGTACCGGAACTGGGTGACTCCCAGTATCGGTTCAAGAGCCTTCAAAATGCCAAAAACACAACTTCTGGACATTACGTACCGGTACCGGGCGACAGCCAGTACCAGTTCATGCTGGACAAAAAAAGAATTTTTTGTGACGGTTACCAAATTAAGCCCACTTGCTATCAACACTTCCCAAACATCAATACAACCTCAAAATACAATATTTTACATATTTAAACAATTAAGAAAACATAATAATTCACGAGTCTCTACATAGGTCCTGAGAGAATGGTCGGCGAAATTATAGCTCGAGTGTACGTGTGTGGCCTAGGAGCCTGGTAGGTCCTGAAAGGATGGTCAGCAGAACTAGTGCCGTATATGCATTGTGAAATGGGAAATGATTAAAGACTGAGAGCTCAGCAGGTCCTGAAAGAGACGGTCAGTGGAATCAGTACTTTTGGGTGGCAAAATTTGAACTTAGCCTGGGAGCCCGGTAAGTTTTGAAAGATGGTCAGCGAAACCAGTGCTCAAGAAAGTAAAATGGAAAGTGGAATCGATACTTGAAAAATGATGACACGGTCTACGAAATGCTGCGATAACTCTGAAAGACACTGACACCTTCGATTATTTTCTGTGATGCTATTTTTTTTTATAGAAAAATTGTTATATGTTATTTTTGTTAGTATATGGAACATAGAGGTATGAGTTAGCTATTGGGCTTAATTGCTAAAGGTATTACTTTTGTGACCCTGACATCTTATGCCAGAGTTTAGAGACGAACAAGAGGAATTTTATAATTTGAAGGAGTTCGGTGCTGAGCAAAATAACGCAGAAGAAGATAGACGTCCAGATTGGGAGTAGAATTTACCCTAGTACCCTTCCCCTATCTATTTAAATAAATGTAACATAAATTTGAAAATAATCTGGCTTGTAATGACTTTATATTCCTTTTTATTTAATAAATGTTAAACTTTGCTTTAAATTTATTTATTTAACTTTCCCGAAAATTGGGGCATTACATAAAAAATGGTTATTTCTCAAAATACTTGGATAAGAGTAAAAACAAATTTACTTTTTCGATTTCTTTAGTTGAGACGAATCAATAACCCACAAAAGTTTGACGAAAAACTAACAAAGGCAAAAAAAAAAAAATTAAATAAAGACAAAATTTTCAGATTTAAGTTAAGTTTAAGTTATGTCCAAGAGAACGCAGCCTTATATATTTAACGTTTATGCAAAAAGATCGATCAAATTGATCAAAGAATGATAAAAGCTTTGTTGAAATATGATTTTCTTGAAGAGAAATAAACGGCCAAAGTCTGACTGTTTATATCTCTTGTAACAAATGAGTCATTAAAATGACATCTATATATGATGAACTTGGTTATTTTGCATGTACCTTAAACAAATACTAGAAACTTACAAAAGGAGTAGTTTGAATCGTCAAATATTAATCCGTGATCGGTCTCATTTTGACGTCACATGAAGAAGCTGGAAGCATAACATGAGAAGATCGAGAAGAGGGAGAGGAAGAGAATTTTTCTTACCTTAATGAGCAACTTTCCAGGTATGTATGTCCATTAGCATAAAAAGTGAACCCACGACCCAAGTATTGAAGTAATGACTCCATGAACACCCTGCTAACTCTCACTAATTATACTGTGTGATAAAAAAAAAACGCTGGGGTTTTTTTTATTCAATTTTTTCACTTTTATAAGTTTTGCGTCAAATTTTTATGTACTATTAATTTGTCTCGACGACAGTAATTAGAAAAGTAAATTTTTTTACACAAATATTTTAAACAATATCCAAGAAAAAACTCAAATAGTCAGTTTTTTTGATATGACTTGTCCAATCTGCTTTCTTTAAGGAAAGCTTTTGATTTTTTTAAGGTAATTTAACTTGATTTTTTAGATTCCGTTCTGCTAAGGTTCTTAACAAATATCAAACCTCAAGTAGTGCTTTAAATAGACATAAGAGCATCCACAATGAGTATACTAACTAGTGTGTTTAATTGTGTGTGTTAAGACTTAACAAATAAAAAAATATTTTTTGTGCCACAATGCTTGCATTAATTTGTGTGGTAGAACGTGTTAAATCTTGTAGCGTGCTAGCATGTGTGCCAAGTTTGGCAACTATGCTAGCAAATAATAAATGGGTCCCACCTCTATAATTCAAACTTCAACTATAAAATATAAATGTTTATTACTCCTAATATACACTTGTGAGACTCATTTTTTATCCTAATAAATATTTTAACACACATATT
This sequence comes from Rhododendron vialii, assembly GCF_030253575.1. NCBI lineage: Eukaryota > Viridiplantae > Streptophyta > Magnoliopsida > Ericales > Ericaceae > Rhododendron > Rhododendron vialii. Next base: position 17,423,274 of record NC_080558.1, read on the forward strand.
TACCAAATTATTAAAACACTTCTATGTTAACAGTATCTAACACACTTGTAGGACCCATTTTTATTCTAATACATATTTTAACACATAAATATACCAAACTCCGTTACGAATGCGTTAACAAGTTTAAGTTAGAAAATGTAAATAAACATATTTACGCACCTCTCACTCGGCTCGACCCGGCTCATATAGACCCCTAAATAATGCCAGATGATCTTAAGATAGTTGCTCTCCATTCCTTCTTCATCTTTAAGAGCATGTACACCAGATATATGTATTTTACCTACTCAACAATTCATTTTTTTCATTTTACCTACTTAAATTTCTCTTAATCCAACACCAATTATCTCTATTATCATCTCTATTCTTATATAGTACAATAAAATATTATCCCCTCTCTCCCTCTGTCAGTCTCTCACACGTCATTCGCAAAAACCCCAAACCCACAAATTGAGTTTCAATTAACCCACAAATTGAAGTCGACGAGCATGCGTCGATCGTCGACGAGCATGCGCCGATCTCTGCCGACTTTCTACTGCTCCTCAAGAATTAGATCTTCGTCCTTGTCAGATCATTGTCTGCCTCCACGTACCCTTCTAGAAACACCTGGTTTTCTTGAAAATCCAGTTGGTGGGTTTGCGTCATCTTCTTCCTCCATTGTTTCGAGGGTGAAAACTCTGCTCGATCAAAAATCCCACTCACATATGGCTTGATCGTGGATTTCTGGTTGATGATTTGCAAAACTCTTTTCGAAGCAAGCGTGAAGTCTCGTGAAGGAGAGGCGAAGAAGCAGAGAAATCAAGAGAGAGAAAATTTGTGTCAGTCGAAAATATAAAAAGGATTCCTAGTGAACAGTTGCTCGGGCTATATACCGAGCAATGGTACCGAAATATATTTTTGCTAACCTTTTAGCTAACTGCTGTATGCTTGTTTTTGGTTAATTTGTTAGGTAAAATACCTTAAAGAGACATTTGGAGAGTGTTGTGTACATGCTCTAAACTTCCTTTACCCACTCTCCTTTTCTTTTTCTTTGATTGGTCCCACTTTTCTACCTGCAATCGATCAATCTAGGTCCCACCAGATTCCTCCCACCTTTAACTGTTCATTTTGTTCAATGCTTAGCGCCCACGGAAAGCCCATTTTCGTCATTCCACCCCGAACTTTTTGAATTCCGCCCACTTTGTCCATTCACTGAGGTTCGTACCATCACTAGTGTACCATTGAGAGAGAGAGAGAAAAGCAAGTCGTCTTTGATTAGATTTCCCAAAAATGGATCGAAACAGTAACATCAACCCCCACCACCACAGTGGAACCGGAAATTCCGGACAAGGCCGTGGCCGCAACGGCCACAGCTGCGGCGGCGGAAGAGGAGCGGGTTGGGGTTGGGGTGGTGTTTCTCCACAAAAAGTGTTAAAACCAAATTGGCTTGGAATGCGAGGGCGTGCCAGGACAAGTCTGTCCGAATTGCTTTTAAGGCCTTTGTGCCTCAAAGTCTGACTTCTATCGAGTGATCGTGCTCGGCCTAAAGGGTAAGGCCTCGTGATGATTCATTGGTTGCCTTGTCGGGCTAAGGACTTGAAGTATTTCCCACTCGTTGCTAGAACAATGGAAAGAAAGACAATGCAGTAAAAAAGGATCAAACGAACTCCATTAATCGATTCAAGGAAGCTTGGGTACAAGAAATGTGATAAAACTTTAACTACTTTGAAGTGAATACATGTAATGCTTGAAAGACATGGGAATATAGGTGCATAAGCTGTAAGCTTTTGAGGTCGTGGACCACTGCCAAGGCCTCCAAAACTGAGAATTATAGGAGGCACAGGCCTTGAGCTGCTTCAAAATATTCCAATGCATGGCTGCCGTGTGGCCTTCTAGCAAAGGTCTAGGCTTGAGCAGCTTCAAAATGGTCCAATGAGGGGCTATTCTCTGAACAAAACGTGCCTTTCACTCCAAGAGAACGGCAAAGGCCTGAGAAACCTCTATTCTCTCTGCAAAAAGGATTTCTGTTCCAGGCCTTTGAGCTGCTTCAACACTTAAACTATTGTTTGAGTGGATTCCCTCCGGGCCCACCACTGCTGAAGACCAACATTCCTATCATTTCTTTGGACCTTGTATCTCTCGTGGGCCTTCAAATCTTCTAAACCTGGTTCTTTTTGGAAGAAGAATCAAGAACCAGAAGCTCGGGCAAATCTGGGTGCGCTATTTGTGAGCAGCTTGCCTAGGTCTGTAAGAGTTATGCACTAGTATTTTCATGGGCTGCATGCGTGCCACCTGTTGCGTGCTTTGCATCATTTTAAAGAGCAGGGTCCCACTAGTTCAGACTTTGAGCTGTTTGTGAGCAGCTTCCCAAGACCTATTTTAGCAAGAATATTCTAGGCTGCTTGAGAGCAGCTTCCAGGCCTTTGAGCTGCTTGGGAGCAGCTTGAAGCCCTTTTCTTATTTATTCAAGGCTTTAAACGGAGTTGCTAAAACGGCGGGCCCTTCTCGTACTTGGACCTGAGCTTTATAGATGAATAATGGGCTTTTGCCCATTGTAAGCCTTCTGAGCTTAAGCCTGGTGAGAAATCCCAGGCCTTTACTGATTTGGGCTTGATCTCGAAGGCCTTGCCTTATCGTAGTGACATGCTTTTAAGTTTGGCCTGGACGGGACAAGTTGACTGTTTCAGGCCTTGGGCCTTTAACTGATTTGGACCTACTAAAGGGCCTCATCTTTTCTAAGAGTCGGGCCAAGCTTGATTTTTATTGGAGTGACGTTTCGGCCCAATACCACCGGCAACCGACTTTCAAATCCTTCCCAAGTCTGAAATTTTTCGCGAGGGCCGTCTTTGAACCGACCAATCGGCCTTCTAATTTTTTGGCCAAAATTGGGTGTAAACATTGCCCCCCCACGCCTCGATTTTATTCGAGAAATCGAGGCGTGTGTCAGTTCCAGTTTGGCCTCTTTATCGGGTTAATCCTGAAAATGTGGGTGTAACGGCAATTTATTCGGTGCTCCTTTTACACCTGATCAAACCTCGGGTATTCTTGTAACTCCCGAATTTCAAACCAGCCGCCCCTTTTAAAGATCCTTTGTCTTTTCTGGGCACCACCTCTTACCGAGAAAACAGAGAGAGAAAGAGAGAGAGAGTGAGAGAGAGAGAGAGAAAGAGAGAGTAGTACGTTCTAGGAAAAGGGGGTGATGATTAACCCACATGGGTCCTTCCCATTTCCCAAAAATGAAGGGGTGGTGGGCGGTTATACCTCCCCCTCATTTACTCCTTCTATAACTCACTTCTTCTTTCTAATTTCCAAAACCCATTTCCATTTTCCTTCTTTCCACTACCGAGAATTGCCCCATTTTCTCTTCATTCCTCAGGGAAAACAAAAACAAACCCTACTCATTGGTTCTTTACCCCCACCATGGCTCCCAAAAAACCTCGGCAGAAGGCAGCAAGCTTGGCGACCCAAGTCATGCAAATAATCGAAGGAGAAGAAACCCCAATCCACGCAGAGACCTTGATCCTGCAAACCGTAGCAAAATCAGGAATGGCGCTCGGCCCGGCCTTCGATGGTGAGTTTCCCTCTTCTTTCCCCGCGTATTATCCCCTGGCCGAAGACTCCCTACCTTTCGGTTCGGTCGATCTCGACTGGAGCAACTACCATAAACCCAATCCCAATTGATTATGGCCTCGGCCTGACAAGGAGTACCTCTCCTGGTTGGACCGAGTGTCCGAGGCCAAGGGCCATCTGTGGAAATCAATTGGTATTCATGATGCCATCATGCTTAGTAGGTCTGCTATAAACATGGACAATGCCCTCTTTTTTGCTGCGGCCCAATTCTGGTTTACCACCACTAACAGCTTCCATTTTAGGGTTGGGATGATGGGGCCGACACTACAAGACATATGCTTCCTTACCGGCCTCCGCGCTCACGGCGTTGAGGCCAACTGTTTTTTAAGTCAAAAGACTCCTGTCTTTGAGTATCCTGCCTCCGAGTTCCTAGCTTATACCCGTTTCATTCCCTTTTTCCACGGAGAAGGGGACGTAACCGAAGAGGAGCATGTAGCTTTTTTGCTTTACTGGCTAAACAAATTCATTTTCTGTGTTTCCTCGAGTCGGATTACCAAGGATTTCATGGATTTGGCCAAGGCCTTGGCTTCGGGTCACAAGCTAGCCATGGCCCCTTTGATCTTGGCCTATTTGTACAGAGGAATGCATGACCTTTTAGGGAATCGCTATGTGTTTGCTGCTGGTCCATTATGGATTATGACCTTATGGCTCTGGACCTACTTTCCCTCTTTGGGCCCGAAACCCAATAAAACCCCGAACACACATGCTACGGCCTGCACTATCGTGACCTCTTTCCTCGAGAACATACATTCGAGGCCTGCTTTCGTTATTTCTATACCGACTTGGCTTCAATGGGCACGGGTTGGATGCCTTTTGAGAGGGACACGGTCCCTGCATGGCTCAAAGCCTATCCATCTGAGTTTGAGGAGGATGATGACCAAAAAGAAATATGGGCTAGCTTCTTAATCTCCCGAGACCTGCTGTTTGGTCTGAGTGCCCAATCGAAAAATGAGAAGTCTGGAGTCGAGTTCTATAATGCTGCTCAATTTGCCCAACAATACGGCTTGCTTTAACTCATTCCCCTTCCTCCCTATACATCACTGAATGTGAACTTCACACCAAGGCCTATCGTTGAACTAAAATCTTTGGAAAAAGTTAAGGATGATTTTGTCAAGGCCAAGGCTGACTTCGAACTCCTCCCTTATTCTGAATTCCCCGAGAAATCCGACGAGTTCACTGCCTGGTGGAAAGGTTACATCAAACCCCTGTTCTCCAAGCCTGTGAAAGAAATCCTAAAGGAGATAATGCCTCCTCCTCCTCCCGAGCCCAAGAAGGGTGGCTCTAAAGCCAAGACTACTTCAGCAACTTCTTTGAAAAGGAGGAGTAAGCTTTGGTCTCCTTTTTCATAAAAATAAACTATTGCCATATTTTCCTTGTTCTAACAATTTTGATTGATACAGGCCTCGAAGATGAAGAAGTCGAACAACAGGAAAACGTCACCAAGAAAGCTAAGATGCTCCCTGGATCAGCCTCAAAGGCCGTGCCTGGGAATGGTCTCCCCCCGAAGGTATCTCAATCTTTAGGCCTTTACTATTGTTAACTTGTGGATTTTGATTTTTATGCATCTTGATCCTTGTTCAGGCCATCGAGGCGGCTATTGCTGGGCGTACAAGGGGCAGTTCCACCAAGTCCCTGGACAAAGAGGAATCTCCCCCTATGCCCGTACTCGTTCATCCCTTCTTGGCTTTAACCTCTTGCGTTTCTCTTGTCTAGTTCTAACCACTTCTTTCTTCTAACATTAGGCCACCAAGAGGAGCACTGGCAGCGGGGTCACCAAGCCTGCCCTTGCCAAAACCAAAAGGGCACAAGCAACTGTAAAGGGGAAGATCAAAAGGGGTACTTCTTCTGAGGAATCGGATTCTAGTACTCCCGTCGTTCACGTAAGGCGATATTCCCCTTTGGTTCTATTTTCAGCTATTGTTAACCCTAAACCCCTACTGGCCTTGGCAGGAACTTGACGATCCCAATTCTTCAGAGAAACTTGAGGACTCTAAAGGGGAAATTCAAGCCACCTCTTCGTCACACGAAACACAGAAAACTCACTCCCTTGCCGAGAAAAAGCCCATTCTTCTTGACCTGGATGATGAATCTTTTGACAAGTTTTTCCAGACCGTGGAGGAGTTCGTAAACCCAACCGTTTGAGGAACCTCTGGTAGTGGTATTGGGTCATCAACCCCAGCATCATTCACTCCCGAAGAGATCAATCAAGCCAAGGAAACCCTGAAGGCAGCCCTAAACCTGGGCATCGAATCTGCCTTCCAACCAGACCATTACCCTTCCCTTCGAAAATCGATGAACATCCTGGTTAAATCCCAGGCCTTAGGAAGCAATGCTGAATCCGCCTTACAACTCTTCCTCCGGGATCTTCCAAATCTGAAGAGGTCATTCATGTCGGCCACCGAGAAGCGTACCCTTGCGGCCTCCAAGCTCACCAAGATCGATGACCTGCAGCAAGAACTGAAATAGGGGCTTGGGGTGCGGAACGAGCTCAAGGCAGAGATTGAAACGGCTAAGACTAGGCGCAAAGAGCTCCTCTCAACCATCCAATCCCTAGACCAACAGTTGATTGAAGCCCGACAGCAATTAGCAGATCATGGACAGCATGAGGCCTCGCTAGCCCAGAGGAGGCAAGAATTTCTTGACGCTGCACAAGGTCCCTTAGATGCTCTCCAGACTTTGATGGTTGAAAAATCGACAGCCGAGGCCTCAAGGGATCGAGCAAAAATAGTAATCAATGACGCCACTATGGCCTGGACAGGTTTCAAGGCCAGCCTGGAAAATGAGCTCTAAACTTCACAAAACATGTAATAATCGTAGCCCTACACCCTTTTAACTTTGCTTACAATAGTCTAGCCTAAAACTCTTTTTATCAGGCCTGAGGCTAGTCTGTTTTGTTTTTGATGTGGCCTACTACCGCCTAGGCCTTTTTGACTGTGTTTTGGCTGGCGACTCCCTTTCTGCCAGGCCTTTCGCTTGTTTAAACGTGGCCGAAAGGCTTTACCTTTGGCCTTTGGTTTTTCTGCTCATGTGCTTATGTCTGTGATGGCCGTTTCTCATTAAAATCCCCCATCTCCCATATGGTAGGATAATAATGTTTTAAAAACTTGCCATTAATAGTGTGCTTATGGACCTTACCATCCAAGTCCATAAGGAGATACACGTTACCCCTAAAGACTTGACAAATTTGGTAGGGCCCTTCCCACGTCGGAGACCATTTCCCATATTTGGAGGTCTTCGTACCTAAAGGTAATACGGTTTGCCAGACCAAATCTCCCTCTGAAAAGCTTTTCCTTCTGACCCTTTTGTCGTAGGCCTTGGCCACCCGTTGCTTTTGGACCACCATATGGTCGAAGGCTGCTAGCCTCACTTCATCTAGGTTTTCCAATTCCATGAGCATGGCCTGGGAATACTCTGCTGGGGTAAGGCCATTCTGGTAAGCCCACCTTGTTGACCTAACGGTGACCTCCATTGGCAATATTGTGCCATGGCCATATACTAACATATAAGGAGTAACGTTAGTGGCCTCCCTCTTGGATGTCCTATAGGCCCACAAGGCCTCGGACAGAAGCTCATGCCAGACTCTTGGGCTCTCCTCAACCATTTTTTCCACTATCCCGATCAAGGTCTTGTTTGTAGATTCCGCTTGTCCGTTTCCTTGATAGTAAGGGGTAGAATGGGATAGGTTAATGTTGTACTGGCTACAAAAAGCCTGGACCTTCTTTCCGAAGAAAACCAATCCTCTATCGGCCACCAAGTGTTGGGGAATGCCAAATCGATGAATGATCCTCTCCTTTATGGCCTTGATGACATCCTGCTGGTTCACAGTTTTTAATGGGATGGCCTCGGCCCATTTAGTAAAGTAGTCCGTGGCCACTAAAATGAAAGTATGGTTTTTAGACGACGGCGGGTGTATCATCCCTATTAGATCCATTGCCCATCCCCTAAAAGGCCACGGCTTAATCACGGCCTGGAAGTTGGCTGCTGGCACGTGTTGAACCTGGCCATGGGCTTGGCAGGCCTGGCATCCTTTAGCATATCGGATGCAATCCTCAAGAATCCTAAGCCAATAATACCCATACCTCCTAATCAACCATCTCATTTTGACACCTGATTGGTGGGCACCACAAACACCTTCGTGTACCTCACCCATCACCCTCAAAGTTTCCACCCCGTCAAGGCATTTAAGGAGTAAGTCGTCCTCTAGACTCTTTTTGTACAGGTCATCGCCTATCAAAAGATAGCTAATGGCCCTCCTCCTAGTCTTCTTTGTTACCTTGGTACACGAATTTTTGAGGAATGAGATGATGGGATCACGCCAACCACTCTGTTGTAGCTCATCTCCTCGTTGAGTATCCTCGATCGTTGGCTCGAGAGGATCTACTATAAACGCTGGCAGACCTAATCCTCTTCTTCGGACGGAGGGCAACAATTTTTTCTGGACCGCTACAGCCCTAGACAAGGTGCCTGGAGAAAGCTTCAGGCCTGTTGAGGCCTGAGCTAAACTATTAGCCTCTTCGTTCATTCTTCTTGGTACGTGCCTCACCGTCACATCGTCAAAATCTTGTACAAGTTGCATTGAGGCCATATAGTAAGGTGCCAACTCTTCGCTATAACACTTGAACGTGCCTGCTAAATGGTTTATTACAAGGCTTGAATCCCCTATCACTTCGAATGTTCCGGCCCCTAATTCTCTCAATATTTCAAGGCTGATCGCTACTGCTTCATACTCAGCCTGATTATTCGTGCACTGAAAATCGAATTGGAAGGACAATTCCGTTTTCAGGCCTTCAGGCGACATTATGATAACCCCACAGCCTGATACTTCTTGCGTTCTAGATCCGTCAAAAAGCAACTTCCAAGGTTCTACGGCTACCTCCATCGCATCCAGGCCAGGGCCGACTTCATCGCTGACCTCCAAACACGGGTGATCAACCAGGAAATCTGCCAAGGCCTGGCCTTTCAGCGCTTTTTGAGGAACGTAACAAAAACTAAATTCCATTAAGGCCAAGGACCACTTGCCAATTCGGCCTCTCAAGATAGGTCAAGTTAGCAAGAATTTGATTAAGTCTGTTTTACTCATGATATAAATAGAAACGGGCAGCATGTAGTGCCTCAATTTTATTGCTAAAAAGTACAAGGCAAGACACAATTTTTCGATAGGAGAATATCGTTTTTCACAAGGAGTTAACAATCTACTTAAATAGTAAACCGCCTGCTCCATGCCTTGCTCATTGTCTTGGGCCAGTAAACTTCCAATCGAGTCTTCAGCCGCAGAGATATATAACTTCAATGGCTTATCCTTAATTGGAGGCATCAAGACCGGGGTTCGCGCTAGATACCCTTTGATTGCTTCAAAGGCCTCCTGATGACAAGCCTCCCAAACAAAATCCTCTCGGTCCTTTATCTTCAGCAATGGAGAAAAGGCCCTGACTTTCCCTGCTAAGTTCGAAATAAACCTCCTCAAATAGTTTAAGGATCCAAGGAGCTGTTGTAATTCCTTCTTTGTTGACGGAGGTTTTGCTTCCATCAAGGCCTTCGACTTGTTCTTGTCAACCTCGATCCCCCGTTGATGAACTAAAAACCCTAGAAAGTTTCCCGCGGACACCCCAAAGGCACATTTCAAAGGATTCATCTTTAAATCGAACTTTTTCATTCTTTGAAAAGCCTTCCGGAGATGTTCCAAATGCTCGTCGTAGGATTGTGATTTTACTACCACGTCATCGATGTAGACCTCCATGAAACGATCGATAAAGTCATGGAAAATGGCGTTCATGGCCCGTTGATACGTGGCTCCTGCGTTTTTTAGGCCGAATGCCATCACAACCCACTCAAATGTCCCCAGAGCACCTGGGCATCTAAATGCTGTTTTGGCGGTATCGGCCTCATTGATGAAGATCTGGTTGTAACCCGAATGCCCGTCCATAAAAGACAACACTTTATGTTTTGACGCTCCATCTACTATCAGGTCCACCAATGGCATAGGGTATTCATCTTTTGGCGAAGCAAGGTTCAAATTTCTAAAATCTATGCAAACTCGAATCTTGCCATTCTTTTTGATCACCGGGACAATATTAGAAAGCCAAGTCACGTACTTTGCCGTTCGAATGAAACCAGCCTTAAGAAGCCTCTCGATCTCCTCCTTGACCTTAAGCTCCACCTCTTTTGACATCCTTCTTGGAGGTTGCTTGAACGGCATGAATCCCGGTTGTATTGGCAGCTTGTGTTCAACCAGATCTCTTGGGAGGCCTGGCATCTCATCATAATCCCATGCGAAACAAACCTTGAACTCCGTTACTAGCCGAATGAGCTTCTCTTTTACCTCATTGGGCCAGAGCTGGTTGATGTATACAGGCCTAGGATGCTCAGAATCCCCCAAGTTGATTTCTTGTAATGGATCCTGAACATCGGCCTTCAAGTCATCCAGCTTGGCTGGGGCTGCGTCTAGATCCTCCAATTGTATCACGTCAGGACCTTTTGCAAGGCCTTCGTCCTCATAGATGAATTCCGCTGCTCTTATCGGCGAGGGTCCTTCTTCTTCGCATGACCTATACATTCTTTCCTCCATCAGGTAAGAACTAAACCGTGCAATCATGGCCTGAAGAGCCATGTCCTCCTTTTGGTCAATCGGTCGTACTGACATTGGAAATGGCTTGAGTTGTGGGAGCGATCGGCCTGTGGTTATCTGGGCCGACTAGCTCTTGGAAAAGCCTTCTTAACTCATCTACGGAGGCCTGTGGAGAGAGGGAGACTATTTTGTGGCGGCCATACTTGTCCAGGCCTGTTACCTTCATTGGGCCAATGTACGGGTCATATAACATTGCTGCTGCATGATTTGTGGAAGCAAGGAAAGGCCTATGATCTGCCCATGCTACCTCAACGTCGCCTTGGTTCCAAAACACTATGCATTAATGTAGGGTTGAAGGGATTGCCATGCAGGCGTGGATCCAGTCCCTTCCCAACAGGACGTTGTATGACGCCCGCGAATCGACCACAAAGAACGGAGTGGTGAGCGTCTTGGATCCAACCGTCAACTTCATGATCAAGATACCTTGGCAAGCGGTGACGCCTCCGGTGAAGTCAGTCAAGCTCGCACTGGAAGCGATAAGGTCTTGATCGGTCTTTCCTAACTTATACATCATGGACTTAGGGATTAAGTTGGCAGCCGAACCATTATCTACCAGCAAACGATTGACCGGTATCCCATCCAAACATCCTGAGATGTACAAGGGTTTAATGTGGTTGGCAGCTTTTGAAGTTGGTTTTTCAAAAATGGCACAAGCGGCCTTTTCGGCCTACTCCTTCTCAGCCTTCTCTTTCAAGATAATCACCGATGAGACAGCTTCCACAGGCCTGGAAGACTGTCCCAAGATCTGTGCCGTCTCTCCCAATTCCTCTATGTCACCCTCCATGACGGAAATTTGGTGTTCTTTGGCCATCGCCTCTTCTGGCAGAATGAAAACCATGTTGCAAGGCTTTGAAATGCCTTGATTGGGCCTAAATTCTTTGGCAAATGGGTTCAAAGCTTGCTTGCCCCCCGAGGCCGATCGATCACCCAGCTTTGGAATAGGAGTATTGGCCACCGGCTCAGTCCTTTGAAGGATTCTTACTTGGCGTGGAGGCTTAGTAGGAATCTCCTTTACCATTCTCTCATTGGGCTTGCGCTCCCTTCTAGGCCTAGACGTCTCATCCTCCTCGGAACAAGAAAGACTCCTTTGAAATAGGATCTTCTCCTTGCCCTTTTTGCTGCTCATGACGAATTCTTCCTCGCGAAAATCCACCTCCATGTTACCTTGCTTCAAAGCTTCTAGGTCTTCTAAAGGATCTCCCTTAGGCATATCCTCCAAATCTATTCCTTTTTCTGTCCTCTGGGTGGCCTGCCTAAACCTTTGATAACGCCGCTTCTGTGACCTGGACAAAGGCGGCCTTTCTGAAGGAAACTTAGGATGTTCAACTCTAGATCACTCGTTTAGAGGAGTGTTCTTAGGTTTCACGATCCTAGGCCTTCTCTCTGCCGAGGAAGAGGCCTCAAATTCATAGTCACGCCTCATTTCATTCCCTTGGCCAGACCGAAGACGTGAGAAGACGGATGGACGCTTGCGCATTTCTGGTCTTTGATCGGGCCTAAACTCTGGAGGCCTCACCACCATGCTCTTCAGCTGCGGTCTGGATGACTCGACTGTCTGTCCGCACTCGTTACAAACCAGCGAGCACCTTGGTGTGAAGAACTTCTTGATTTCTCACGCAGGCCTGCTCCACCGGGATGGCCGCTGTTCAGTCTGTCTTACTCGACGAGGCCTTTTGGCATCCTCCTCAGAAGACGAGTCTTCATAAGTAGGCCTTCGTGCTTGCCTAGATGGTTCTCCTAGGCTGATCTTAGGCCTTGGAGAGCTACTCGGCATGCCCCTCATGTTAAAGGACACCATGTTGGTACTCAGGCCTGTTGGGAATGGATTTGCATCCACCCCCATGGCCTTCTTATCTTTTGACTCAAACTTGAACTCTTCACGTTCGATCTTATCCTGAATATCATTTCGGAAGACCATGTAGTTGTTGGTGGTGTGGCTCCACGAATTATGATATTTGCAATACTCTCTGCCCTTCAATTCCTCTATTGGAGGAAACTTATGGCCCGGATGAAGCTTCACAAGCTTGTCGGCCATGAGCTGATCGAAGATTGCCTCAGCCTTGGTAATGTCGAATGTGTAGACCCGGTTTGACTTGCCTGAAGGTGATGCACAATCTGCCTTTTCCAACCTGCCAGCTTTTAAGAAATAAGGCTTCTTGTTGATCAACTCCGCGACAGCCACCTCTGCTTCATAGCCGGGCTCCATCGCGGTCACCTCATAATTGGGGTCCCTATAGTAGGTTCCCTTTGAGGCGACCATGCGGTCTTGCTCCTGCCTTAAGATCCGCTCATATCTTGCTGCTTTGGCTGATAACTCAAAGAGATCCCGAAACTCCGCCTCGTAGAACTTCTTTTTCAATTCAAAGCTTAGGCCATTTAACGCCAAACTCACATACTCCTTCTCGGGCAGGGAGACCTTGCACTTAAATCGAGCCTTCTTGAATCTGGCCAAATAAGTCTCCACTCCTTCGTCTGATAGCTGGCACAAGCTTGAAAAGTCTGCCATTGTGACCTCTGGCTCCACCCTATAAAATTGTTGGTGGAATGCATCCTCCATTTGTCGCCAGGTTTGAATGGAGTTGGGAGACAGATTGATGTACCAAGTAAAGGCGGTGGCCGTCAAGGAGTTGGGAAACAATTTTAACTTTCACTCGTCTTTAGTCCCTGCCTCCCCACATTGGACTTGGAATCGGGCTACGTGTTCCACTGTCGATTCCTTTGCGTCTTCCCCAGAAAAAGTATGGAACTCCAGTACTCGAAAGCCTTTTGGGAACAATAGTTGATCAACCTCGTCTGAGTGGGGCTTAGTATAGATAGGCCTCCATATAGGCCTAAATTCTGGCCCTAACTGCTCTTGGAGCAGCGCTATGATCTGGTCTCTGGCGGGTACCTGTTCGAGGGGGGGAGGCCTTGCATACTCCTGGGGTGGCGGCCTGATCTGCACAGCGTTGGCTGGCTGTCGCTGGCCGTGCCATGCCCCCCGAGCATCTTGCTGTATGAATCCCATGTGGGGCACTACGTGGGGAGTATGGCCTCCTCCCATTGGAGGAGGCCCGCCATTTTGGTTTCCAAAAGTAGGACGTGGAGTGGGGCTTCCCCCCATCATGAAACGCCTGTCCAGATTCTCAACAGGCCTTAACGGGTTTTGGCCTGTCGGGTCTTGAGGTTGATGATGCGCTCCGTCCTAGGCCCAACCTCCACCTGAACTAGAAGCCTAGAATCCATGTGGTTGTGGTGAAGTGTAACTCCCGTGGGGTGGACGTTCAGAGAAACCATTAAACACCCCAAAGTGCGGCATCACGGGTGTTTGAAGGGGAAGGTCAGCAAGGCCTTTTTCCTTCCTTTCTTCCTTCATCATGGCCACCAAGTCACCCATGGATGCGGACACCGCATTTACATTGGTCGTGAGCGACCCCATAGAAGCTGCAAGGTGCAAGTTTGAATCTCGAATCTCTGTCATTGCTGAACCAACATATTGAGAAATTTCTTGTGACATCTCGCGGTTGGTCTCCAGCATATAGTTTCGTACACTGCCCATAGACCTGTTCAGATCTTGGACGCTGAGGAGAGGCTGTTCAAGGCCTCTGCCTAGCTCGTCATGAGTTGGTTGTTGGAGGATTGGGTCCTCCAGAGGATCAGAAGCTGAAATGCCTTTCTGGTTATCTTTCTTCGCCATGGTCACCCTTTAACGATAAGAGGTCCCACCGGGCGTGCCAAATGTTTCTCCACAAAAAGTGTTAAAACCAAATTGGCTTGGAATGCGAGGGCGTGCCAGGACAAGTCTGTCCGAATTGCTTTTAAGGCCTTCGTGCCTCAAAGTCTGACTTCTATTGAGTGATCGTGCTCGACCTAAAGGGTAAGGCCTCGTGATGATTCGTTGGTTGCCTTGTCGGGCTAAGGACTTGAAGTATTTCCCACTCGTTGCTAGAACAATGGAAAGAAAGACAATGCAGTAAAAAAGGATCAAACGAACTCCATTAATCGATTCAATGAAGTTTGGGTACAAGAAATGTGATAAAACTTTAACTACTTTGAAGTGAATACATGTAATGCTTGAAAGAAATGGGAATATAGGTGCATAAGCTGTAAGCTTTTGAGGTCGTGGACCACTGCCAAGGCCTCCAAAACTGAGAATTATAGGAGGCACAGGCCTTGAGCTGCTTCAAAAAATATTCCAATGCATGGCTGCCGTGTGGCCTTCTAGCAGAGGTCTAGGCTTGAGCAGCTTCAAAATGGTCCAATGAGGGGCTATTCTCTGAACAAAACGTGCCTTTCACTCCAAGAGAACGGCAAAGGCCTGAGAAACCTCTATTCTCTCTGCAAAAAGGATTTCTGTTCCAGGCCTTTGAGCTGCTTCAACACTCAAACTATTGTTTGAGTGGATTCCCTCCGGGCCCACCACTGCTGAAGACCAACATTCTTATCATTTCATTGGACCTTGTATCTCTCGTGGGCCTTCAAATTTTCTGAACCTGGTTCTTTTCGGAAGAAGAATCAAGAACCAGAAGCTCGGGCAAATCTGGGTGAGTTACTTGTGAGCAGCTTGCCTAGGTCTGTAAGAGTTATGCACTAGTATTTTCATGGGCTGCATGCATGCCACCTGTTGCGTGCTTTGCATCATTTTAAAGAGCAGGGTCCCACTAGTTCAGACTTTGAGCTGTTTGTGAGCAGCTTCCCCAGACCTATTTTAGCAAGAATATTATAGGCCATTGAGCTGCTTGAGAGCAGCTTCCAGGCCTTTGAGCTGCTTGGGAGCAGCCTGAAGCCCTTTTCTTATTTATTCAAGGCTTTAAACGGAGTTGCTAAAACGGCGGGCCCTTCTCGTACTTGGACCTGAACTTTATAGGTGAATAATGGGCTTTCGCCCATTGTAAGCCTTTTGAGCTTAAGCCTGGTGAGAAATCCCAAGCCTTTACTGATTTGGGCTTGATCTCGAAGGCCTTGCCTTATCGTAGTGACATGCTTTTAAGTTTGGCCTGGACGGGACAAGTTGACTGTTTCAGGCCTTGGGCCTTTAACTGATTTGGACCTACTGAAGGGCCTCGTCTTTTCTACGAGTCGGGCCAAGCCTGATTTTTATTGGAGTGACGTTTCGGCCCAATACCACCGGCAACCGACTTTCAAATCCTTCCCAAGTCTGAAATTTTCCGCGAGGGCCGTCTTTGAACCGACCAATCGGCCTTCTGACTTTTTGGCCAAAAATGGGTGTAAACAGGTGGTCAGACCCAGTTCGGCGGGCGGCACTGGGCCAATAGGTCCCGTGGTCGGATGTGTCAGAACGGTGGGTTCTACAGGCCACAACAACAGAGTGGAGGCCAGATGGGTCAGGTTGGTGGGTCGTACATGCCACAACAGCAGCAGGCTGGTGTTCAGATGGGTCGTGGTGTGGGTCCCCTAAGGGTGGTGCCCGTTGAAGTTAACGGAAGTGGTGGGTTTGGCAGAGGAGGAGGAGAGGCGCGGGGTATGGAGTGGAGGAGGCCGCGACAGCAGCAGAATGGTGGTCGAGGCGTGGGCCCCATTCTGGACGGTCCAGATGTTGATGAAACTTTTCCGGGGGAGAGTTAACTCTTTCCCGGAAAAGTTTCATCAAAATCTAGACGGTGGTCGCGATTGGTTGCTGCAAGGGGCGGACCCAGGATTTGATTGCAGTGGGGTTAAATATCTACCACACATATAATTTTTTGGGATTTTCAGGGCAAAAATATTATCTTTTGGGGAAAAATTACTAAATACTCCTCAAAACTATACCTGCTCTAAGGGTATTTTGGAACTCAACGGGTCGCGTGACCCCGCTTGCCCTAGTGTGGTTCCGCCACTGGTTGCTGCTGCGAACAACTTGTTTGCAGCTGCTCCGTAAATAAGTATTTCTCTTGTTAGATATGATCAATATCCCAAAATACGCTAGAGGATCTCTGAGATTACTTTCTAGTCCCAAAAATCACTGCCTAAATAGTATCTATTCATAGGGTGAGTTAAATATAATTTTCTTTATATGGGTTAGTAGAAACTGGGTTTTTTTTTTTTTTTTTGCAAAAGTACTACCTAAGTATTTTCATCAAGGTTTGTAAAATAAATTTTATTTTATTTTAGTACAAAATGCCAAATGGTGAACGATATGCTCCACTGTAATGTATTCATAGGGGTTAGCTCAAAAAGTGATTTCTTTTTACAAAATGATGAACTGCAGAAAAAGTTTTTCCGGCAAGCTTTGTAAGAAGGCTTTGTACCTGTACAAAATAATGAAATATAACATAAGTTTCTTTTAAAGGTTGGTAAAAAAAAGTTCTTTTTCGGTTCTAAATAATGAACTATGACATAATTTTTTATTTTAAAATCAGGTTGATATTAAAAGGTCTCTTTGTTTTATTGCAAAATGTTGTATTATTAAAATGAAAATATTCGATCAAGATTATTAAAAAAATGGTATGAGATGCTAAACTGTAACATTTTTTTTTATCAAGGTCAATAGAAAAAGTGTTTCTTTCAACTAGAATTATCACAAACACTCTCCGTTCCAAATTGCTCGTCCCTTATACTATTTTGTAATGTTCTGGGCCAGCTCGTCCCTTATACTATTTTGTAATGTTTCCGGAGAAGACTTTAACTCTTCCCCGGATGAAACTCGGTACTTTGTTTGGTTTGCTTCTCAAAAATAATTTTTCAAAAAATTCCCCCTAGATTCCACCTACTTCCAACATTTCTCTCTCTATCTCTCTCCACTTATTACCCCTACTATTTTTCAAAAAACTTTTCAAAAAACAAACCAAACACAAAGTTTCATCAAAATCAAGACGGTGGTCGCGATTGGTTACTGCTGCGAACAACTTGTTTGCAGTTGCTCTGTAAATAAGTATTTCTCTTGTTAGATATGATCAATATCCCAAAATACGCTGGAGGATCTCTGAGATTACTTTGTAGTCCCAAAAATCACTACCTAAATGGTATCTATTCATAGGGGTAAGTTAAATATAATTTTCTTTATAAGGGTTAGTAGAAACTGGGTTTTTTTTTTTTTTGCAAAAGTACTACCTAAGTATTTTCATCAAGGTTTGTAAAATAAATTTTATTTTATTTTTGTACAAAATGCCAAAATGGTGAACGATATACTCCACTGTAATGTATTCATAGGGGTTAGCTCAAAAAGTGATTTCTTTTTATAAAATGATGAACTGCAGAATAAGTTTTTTCGGCAAGCTTTGTAAGAAGGCTTTGTACCTGTACAAAATAATGAAATATAACATAAGTTTCTTTTAAAGGTTGGTAAAAAAAAGTTCTTTTTCGGTTCCAAATAATGAACTATGACATAATTTTTTATTTTAAATTCAGGTTGATATTAAAAGGTCTCTTTGTTTTATTGCAAAATGTTGTATTATTAAAATGAAAATATTCAATCAAGATTATTAAAATATGGTATGAGATGCTAAACTGTAATATTTTTTTTATCAAGGTCAATAGAAATAGTGTTTCTTTCAACTAGAATTATCACAAACACTCTCCGTTACAAATTGCTCGTCCCTTATACTATTTTGTAATGTTCTTGGCAGCTCGCGCGCACCTCGAACTACCCTATAACCCCTTCCACAACCGTTTCACATGCTAATGCGCGGGGTGAGGTGGCCCCAGGGATTAGGGAGCAAACCCTTAAGTCCCAGCCCCAGGCCAAGACCACTTGGCCAACTCCTTGGGATCCTCTTTGAAAAGTCAAAACAAAATATATTCAATCTTTCAAAATACTGAGTAGTCATTTTACCAATAACAATGATGTCATTCAAAAGTTGAAATATAAAGGTATTGTTGAAAATCAATGTCTTTTTAAAGTGTGATTCCATTTATTGCATGTCTCATTAAAATGTTGGAATTCCGGTAAAGTACCAGCAATTTGGAACAGAACTAGTATATAGAGTTGCCCTATGTGATACTCCTAAGCCATATAAGCGGCATTTGAGGACTATTAGTCCACGCCCATACCTCCCTAGGATTGTTTTGTCCTTTTTTTTGAAGGATTACTAGTCCGATGAAGACTAATGGTTCTAGAATTAAAAACTACACAAACATGGAAATCGGAGAGGTGGGGGATGAATAGTCCAATCCAACCTCTAGTCCCCCAAACAAACACGGGACTGGAGAGGATCTACATCTTTTGAGAAGAGAGAATGCAAATCTGAAAAAAAAGAGAATGATGTATGAAGCTCCTATATATTGATAGGTCATGTAGGCATACGGGTAGTTATTTTCTCGGTATTTGGGGCCACTATGAGGGGGTTTTAGTTTAGTAGGACTAAGTGAGATTCCATCATAGTTGAGGGATGTTTTTTAAAATAACCCTTTGTTTTCCTATAATCTTCACTGACACCTATTCCTGGCAATCGGACCTACCCTGCCTTATCCTGAACGGGGCGGGTTTTCCACCATATTTTCGGATATAGGGTCGGGGTAAAAATTCTAAAACTCAATTGGGTCCGGGTAAGGTCGGGGTGACAGTACCCTACCCCGATCTCTCTCTCTCTCTCTCTCTCTCTCTCTCTCTCTCTCTCTCTCTCTCTCTCTCTCTCTCTCTCTCTCTCTATATATATATATATATATATATATACACACACGTCCTTACATATATTTTTATCCCCAGTAATAAAATCGGAAGGGATTGATTGTACATTAAAAGTTTTTTTGTGGGCTGATTTAACAATTCATTTTGATTTAGCACTCGTGCCGCCAAGGGTTCTTAAAAAATAAGTACTTATTTGCAATTTTTAAGCTTAAAATTAATTGACTAACTGAAATAATTTTTTGTTCAATATAAATCTTGTTTGATAGATCTTGATGAGATCTTTTGAACGATGCAAACAAAATCAAAAATTATTTCAGTAAGTCCATTATTTTTAAGCTTGAAAATTGCAAATAAGTCCTTATTTTTTAAGAACCCTTGGCGGAACGGGGCTTAGGCAGTGGGCTGAGCTCAGGGATGGGCCTAAGTTTAAATTTTTTTACACAGCCCGAGAGAAGATTAGAAGAGTTATAAACATACAATCCCTTGGGGCTCACTGCCACATTCTCATTGCTGTCGTCTCTAACTCTCTCACTTAACTAGTGCGGCGATTACAAACCACCATCAAGCCTCTTGGCTGTGTTGGCTATCGTCTTTCCAAAAAAAAAAAGAGTTGGCTCTTGCAATGGAACGCCGCTCGCCGGACCAGGTCGGCAACTCTTTCTTTTATTTTTTCGATGTATCGAACGTGTCTATGATGCACGGACACCGATACCGACACCGACACGGGGACACGGAAATTCTAAAAAAATAGGGACACGGACACGATGGGGGACATGCCACGTGTATATTTATTTATTTAAATAAATAAATAATTATAGTTTGACACCCAGAAATTTTAAAAAAATTATAATTTGTCCCCAATTTTTTTAAAAAAGTTATAGTTTGCCCCCAATTTTTTTTTAAAATTTCAATTTGGCCCCTGCCGTGTCGCCATCAGTGTCTCCAGCCGTGTCCCCCTGTGTCCTCAGCCGTGTAGCCATAAAAAATTTAAATTAAATTATGAGACACACCACGTGGCGTGTCCCCACCGTGTCGGACACTGTGATATTTCGATCTCTAGAGGTGTCGGTGCTTCAAAGGAACGTGCATACGTTGTGCATGTGTAGGACTTAGTTGCATTTTGATTTCTACACACTTTTCACTTGATTGATTGCCTGTGTTATGGACTTAAGATTTCTCTTTATATAGTTTGTAAAAAGAAAAAAAGAGAAGAAATAGTGAAAGACTCTGGGATCAGCTTTATATAATAGTACTTGAGTTGTTGTTTGTTATTTTGCTCAAATACTATGGAGTAGCTACTTGCTTATGGACGAACTTGTTTGTTTGTTTTTTTTCTTGGCAAATGGATGAACTTGTTTAGTTGTTTGGTGAGAAAATTTGGGATTGAACTTGTTGCAAGATTTTTTTTACCTCCCAGGAATTGTTGCATTCTTCTGTTTGAGAATTGAGAAAAAAAGAACGGGGCGGGTAAACCTGTTACCTAACAGGAACGAGGGAAATTTTCATTGCCCGGTCGGTTTTCGGAGTTTGGGAATTTTAGGTTCGCGGTTAGGGTACATCGAAACCCACCCCTCCCCGCCCCGTTGCCATTCCTGCCGCCGCCTCCCCGGCAACTGCAGAAACAATGGTAACGGAGACATGCTGATGCATTTAAGTGCTATCTCTCTCTAAGATAACCGTTAAAGAAGACTTAGCATTGTATGCTATCTGGCCAATTTCATGCACCTAGTGAAATTGACTATTGTCTAACATGAAGAATCTGAAATTTCAGGATCCGTGATTTTATGGTTTCTTTTTGATTCACGGGTATATTTTTTCAGAAAATGGCAATGAATGTTTTGAGACTCACCTCATAGAACAAGATGGCACGTTGAATTAATGGTGTTGAATTTGACAAGTTTCTGGGGAAGGTGAATCTGGCTGCATGTGGGCTTAACTATGCTGTAGTTTCCATCATGGGGCCACAAAGTAGTGGTATGGTCAACTACTCTCCTTCAGTTATTAAATGCGTGTTTCTCTGTTCATGCATTTTGACTTTTAATACTAATATTTTTTTGGTAAATAAGTCCTCTTTGTTCATTATGTGCAGTTTAAAAATATTGGTGCTCTCCTAAGCAAGATGATGATAGTTCTCACTATTGTAATAGTGTCTGAGTGCTATCACTATAATCTTGAAGATGTCTTTTGCTAAATCCATGCCTACCATGTCGAATCATGTGGGGCAAAATGAATTAACTTATGTGCAGAATTACAGTCCTGTTCAAGATTGATTTACTCTCCCTAATCAACTCTTTTGGGGCCAGTTTGTACGGAACTTTGCTCCTACTTTAATTGGGCTCCCCGTCAGTCGGCAGTGAGCCCCTAGGATTAGTCAAGGTGCGCTTAAGCTGGTCCAGACATCTGAGTTATAAAAAAAAATGATTAATTTACTCTTCCACGATCCCTACGCTCCTGAAGAAGGGCAACGTGTTTGTTTCATTGTTGCTCCAGCATTTTTGTTTATGAAATACGTTGCTTTTTATTTATGTCGGGTTAGATATGGTTTACTTTTCTAATGTTGATGATTACCAAACACGGAACGAAGGGTGTCCTTATGGGAGCCAGGCCTCCCCGTAGTTTGAAATTTATATAATTGTCTAAGTATTTTTGGTTTAAATATTTAAACAATACATTGTGGGCTCCAATCGAATAAAGAATGGTGGCCCATAAATGGCATTTCCAGCTATGAATATTGTCAAAATCAGGCTTCGCAGAAAAATGAAGAATGAGTTTTCACAAATACTTTGGTTATATTCATTGAGTAGGAAATTGCTGCGAAAATTTGTTCCTACTCAATCATAGATGACTTTCGTGGCCTAAGGTATCGCGGAATCCCATTTTGATACATGCTTGGTATACTGCATGGAGAAACTTTTATTTTCACCTTTTAGTTGTTTATGGTTTGATATTCTTGAACCTTGAAATTTCAAAATCTTCTTGTTCATGTTGTCGGCCCCCTCATGTATGAAATCCTGGTTGGTTCGTCCCTGATGATTTAATCTATTACTCCACAGGGAAGAGCACTCTATTAAATCATCTGTTTGGGACCAAGTTTAAGGAGATGGATGGACTTAATCAAAGGCATGTATTTGTTAAGCTTTATTATAGGGACACATTTGTTTTTGAGCAGTCATCATAAGGTAATGAGATCCCTTTGCTTGGTCCAGGTCTAAAACGACTCAAGGTATTTGGCTGGCAAGATGTGCTGGCATTGAGCCCTGCACTCTTGTAATGGATGTGGAGGGTAGTGATGGAGGAGAACGAGGAGAGGTGCATTTATGGAACTTAGAGCTGATAATTAAATGAACTGATGATTTGTATCGCCCTCTTTGGTTTCCTATTAACCATTTACCATTATACGTTGCTTGTTTGTTGGACTTCTCATGCAGATGCTTGCCTATGTCATACACGTAAAACAATGTATTATTTATACTTTGCCCATGTATATTCATTTCCCGTTATTAACGCATGCAATGCTCGTGTCAGTGCGATTTGTTTCTATTTCGCTGAAGGTCTTGGCGCTTTGAGTTGCACGTCGCTTTGTTGGTTGTTCAATTTGTTTACATGGATTGAATATAGAGTTCCTCTCTCACATAGACTAAATAATATCTTCAGCATCTCGATTGAGAATTAGGTTCAAAAGCTAAGTCATCGATTTCGATGAATTCAATTGGGTTGGGTGTTTTGTCTATAAACATTCAGGGGTATTAAAGATTGTTGCTATTGGAGCAATCATAAAAAGAAGACATGACGTGATATGGATTCATGTTTTAAGAAAAGATTGTTGCTATTGAAGCAATCATAAAAGGATGACATGACATGATATGGATTCATGTTTTAAGAAGCTCATTTGAGCATAATCGTTGACTTGGATTGACAATGTTGCATATGGATTTCATTCAGAGAATGCAACGACTTGTTAGCATTGATTTTGATTTTGTTGAAACTAACTAGAAACAGATTTTTTTCCCTAATTGGTCTTCATCCATTTTGTTTCTTTTCCTTTTATTTCCTTTTCTAGGATGATACTGCATTTGAAAAGCGAAGTGGCCTTTTTGCACTTGCTGTTTCCCATATAGTGCTGATAAATATGTAAGTTTGATTTACGGAAATCTACCAAGGTGCATTATATAATTCATATTGACACCTACAATTTATACCATTGATTACCTTTTTTTTATTATTTAGGTTTCAAACATGTATCGGTCTTGAGAACGGTGCAAGTAAGCCGCTTTGGGAAAATGTATTAGAGGTATCTCTCATGCATCTCCTTTCTAGAGGCAGTTACTTTGAATTACATGCACCCCGCAATATTTGTATAACGTTATGATGGTATTTGTACAGGGCGTATTGCGATTGTTTAGTCCACGTAAAACAACTTTGATGTTTGTAATACTTGATTTTGTACTGGTATGTTTTGTCTTGTCATTTATTTTGCATCTCTACATTGAAAATTGTTTTAGTTAGTGTTTGCTGTTCTCTTAATTGATCTAACATTTGTTTAGTTTAATTGGATCTGAATAGGGCTTAACCTTTCTTCCCCTTTGTGTTTTTCTAATTTGTGTGTGTAGACACCCTTGGAAGTTTTAGAACATCGTTTGAGGAAAGATATTCAGAAGGTGATGTACTTGGTTTTCCTTTTAAATCTTTATGTGGTTGGCTCTCAAATTATTTGTTTGTTGCAGATATGGGACTCCATCCCTAAGCCAGAAGGTCACAACAGAACTCCCTTGAGTACCTTTTTTAATGTAAGATGTCACAGTTCCTCTCAAGATTAGCTTAAGCTTGTCCATGCAGAGTTCATAATGGATGATTTGGCAAGTACATGAATTCATGTCTGATTACTAATTTTATTTCCAGGTTGAAGTTGTTGGCCTTCCTAATTATTTGGAGAGGGAAGAGCAATTTAAAGAGCAGGTACACGTGTAAAATGCTGTACTGTCTTAAATTACACCTACTCTTGTGTATGTTCATAGCACCTAGGGCAATATGTTTTTTCTTACCTGTTGTTTTAGTTGGTGGAACGAACTGTGGAATATAAGTTGCTGTTTCGTACGTTGAAGGTGTATAATTTAAGGCAGCGATTCATTCATTCCATAGCACATGGTGGGCTAGCTGGAGATAGGCGGGACACAATTCGTGGTTCAGACTTTTCTCTTAGTGCCCAAGAGATCTGGAAAACTATTAAGGATGACAAGACGCTTGACCTTCCTAAGCACATGGTAATATCTGAAAGTCTATTGAACGGGTACTACTCTTTGTATACCTTTAGAGGATGATGTCATGTACTGTTTTATCGTGTAGGTTATGGTTGCTACTATACGCTGTGGGGAAATTGTTGACAAAAAGCTTAAGGCCTTTGTTGCAAATGAGGTATCAACTTTTGCTTTTGAACTGTGTTTGTAGAGATACCCTTTTAATGGTCCCCAATTGTAATTACCAAGCTGGATCCAAAATATTATAGGAGAGGCGCCAATTAAAAGAGCGTGCACAAACCAATCCAACGCCAGGGTTTGGGAAGAAGTATAGTTCAATAATCAATTCTTGTTTGCACGAGTAAGTACCTAACCTCTCGTTCAGTAATCATTTCCGGTGTCTCAGCAACAGAATTGTGATTGGTGTTCATGTTACGTCAGCTTTATCATGACTCTAAAAGTTTGGCAGAGCTTACATGTTTTGTTCAAACAAAACAAGGACGCTCGACATTGTGACAACAGTGAGTCGTGTGGTATGCGTGTCCAGATACTTTCCCTCGGACGCTAATCATATAATTGTGTAATTTTTCATGCTTTAATGACAAATGGAGTGAAGTACCTATTTTATTACTTCTTTTTTTTATGTTATCATGCATATGATAACATCAAATACTCTTACGTAAAACACCATTATCCGACGGCATATATTGATCAATAGGAAACTAAAGTCATTCTATACAATGTCTGTACTATTTGATATGAACTTCTTTTACACATGTGCGCCCGCACCCGTCACAAATTAAAGATAGTGTCCATGAAACATTATGTTCGCTTATATTTCGTCATCGGGCGCTATGTTCTAGAGTAATATCCTTCTTGATAAGTGTTAGTAGACAGTTCCGTCAGTAGTGCAAATTGGACCATTGAACACATAACATGCTTGTGAGCCCACATTAATTGTTTCTTTCTTTTGCCAAGTTTTATTTTCGCTGGAATTGTGTTTAGAAAATTTGCTTACCAAGTTTTATTTTTGCTGGAATTGTGTTTAGAAAATTTGCTTACTTTGGGGTAGTTTGTTTTGACATGAATGTATTTTACAATATCCAAGCTAACTCAAATCGAACTATTTGAATATTTTTATCTTCTACCAATTTTCCTTAAATATTCCTGTTTCTGTCTCCTGTTCTGATTAGGAAACTCTATCCTACTTTACAAATCTCATGATACATCTAAAGGCATATCCAGAATTCGGTAGTCTTATGAAATTGGAGAGAGTTGTCTTCTTTGTGATCTATATTCTTAATATTCTTATAATCTACAGAACCTTAGAACTATTCGTTTTAATTTTACCACTTTTAATTTCTCTTCTATGTGATTCCATTGCTGAATGCATTCCTTTTTGCAGGTACGATGTGGAGACTGCATATTTTGATGAAGGTGTTAGGTCTGAAAAGAGAAACCACTTGGAAGAGAAACTGATGTCAGTAAGGCCTCCTGATGGCTGTTTAAATTTTTGGATTTTTGTATCATTTATTGTGCTAAATGCGATGCAAGTATCACATTCATAACATTGACAGCTAAACGATACTAGGAACTTGGAATCTGTGCTCAATATCCAATCAAAGGGTACACAAAACTGAGATCAATGAATTGCCTTATTGAGCTTTCGAGTATTGGTATCCGAGTCTAAAATTGCTGGTAAAAGCCAGCTAAGTTTCAATTCACTTACCAAACCATGTATAAGCAGTCTTAGGATCAAAAGAGAATCATTTCCCGAGTTGCTGTGTGGAACAAAGTACGAAACATGATGGCTTGACCGGCGTCGCTGTTGGCTTTTCCCTAAAAACTATTGTTGATTTTAGTGGAAGAGAAGCAAGAGAATGGAACAAAAATGGACTACTCAAAGCAGTCACTTTAGCCGCAAGAAAAAACAGGTGAAAGGAGATGCTCTCTGTATCTCATTCACAGCAAAATCTAGTCTTAAACAAAATAGGAACTTGGGAACTTGGGCTTTAACTTTTAACATTTGGGCCCAACAACAAAACCCACTAACTTAGCCCAACTACAAACATAAAACTTGGTCTGATTGGAAATAACAAGGTTTTAATTTTAACAGTCGCCCATTTTGAGTTACTTAGCATCTAGTAACATGACACCTAGAACTTGCACAATAGCATGAAAAAGAGAAATTGCACGTTAAGGCTAACTAGATGCTGTTTTTGGTCCCATGGTGCATGTTACGTGCCCTACTTACACCACATTTTTTGTATTTTGTCATTTTATCGAAGACTCCCTCCCCTATTAAGCTCACAGTGGGAGAGGATTTTTATCATTTGAGTTTCTCATTTCTGAAGACTCTTGATTCTACCAGGTCATATATTATTTTATATGTATGGTTGATGTTATATGATTTATCCTCATTTTTTATCTATACACATTCTCCTGATTTTTCAGCTTGTTCGATCGGCCTTCCAATCCATTTTAGCAAATATAGAGTCAAGAACTCTCGAGGAATTCAAGAAAGCATTTGCTAATGCTTTAAAAAACGGGAAAGATGTTACCGTGGCTGCTCATGAATGTCAACAGGCTTGCATGAAGTCTTTTGATGGTAGATGTGCAGGTAAATTAACGAATGTCATGATGCCAATAGTGGTTGTGAAACAAAAATCAAAACCATTCTATTTATAGGTCTTAGTAGGTGTTTGGTACAAATTATTTTAGTGAATTATAGGTTCTGGATTGTAGATCGACTCTAGAGGTTGAATTATTAGAAACACATAATCAGAATCTGTAAATGTGTTTCATAAAAAAAAAAAAATCTGTAAAACTATTTGGTAGAAGTGTAAAAATAGTTTATTCATCTGTGAAGTGTTTGGAATGACAATCAGATTATTGGATTGTAGGTGAACATTTGACCATAATGCCCTTACTACTATGACTCCTTGTATAAACATATGCAACATTATTTTCTTTGAAACTATTAAAAATTATTATTAGAGTATTGAATGTTTAAATTTACCAGTTGTTATAATACCATTTTCTTTGTCAACATTCAAACAAATATCACAGACTCTTAGCTTTAGTACGATGACCAATATATATATATATATATATTTTTTTTTTTTACGTGCAGTAGCAAATGAAATAGTTTGGGTTCATGCCAGGAAGATCAACCATGGAAGCTATATACCTATTAAGGAGATTGGTAGAAAAATACAGAGCAAAGAAGAAGGATCTCCATATAGTTTTCATAGACTTAGAAAAGGCTTATGATAGGGTGCCTAGGGACATCATATGGTGGGTTCTGGAGAGAAAAGGAGTGACCAAAGGGTATATCGAGGTGATTAGAGACATGTATGAAGGTGCCGTCACTACCATTAGATCACCAGTAGGGGAAACGAGTGAATTTTCTATCACCGTAGGATTGCATCAAGGGTCAGCCCTGAGCCCATACCTCTTTGCCTTAATTATGGATGAATTGACTGGACAATTTCAAGAGGATATTCCATGGTGTATGATATTTGCAAATGACATTGTCCTTGTAGATGAAACCGCTAGAGGTGTTAATACGAAACTAGAAATTTGGAGAGAAGCATTAGAGTCAAAGGGTTTTCAGATAAGTAGGAGTAAAACTGAGTATATGGTGTGCAAGTTTAGTGGTACCAGTAGTGCGCATGAAGAAAGAGTGATGATCCAAGACCAGGAGATACCAAAGAGTGATCATTTTAGGTACTTAGGCTCAATTATTAGTAGAGATGGAGAGATTGCTGATGATGTGACCCATAGGATCCAAGTGGGGTGGCTCAAGTGGAGAAGCGCTACTGGTGTACTATGTGACAAGAGAGTACCTGCAAAATTGAAGGGAAAATTCTATGGAACTGCCATAAGATCAGCGATGCTTTTTAGGACAGAATGTTGGCCTATTAAGAAACAACATATGAGCAAAATGAGTGTAGCAGAAATGAGAATGTTGAGGTGGATGTGTGGTAAGACTAGACAAGACAAGATTAAAAATGAAACAGTTCGTGAGATGGTAGGTGTAGCACTTATAGATGAGAAGTTGAGGAAAAATAGGCTAAGGTGGTTTGGGCATATCTACCGTAGACTAGAAGATGCAGTAGTTAAGAGAGCGGATATGAAAGCTCTAGGTAGCAATGTTACGGGGAGGGGTAGACCTAAATTGACATTAGATGCTATAGTGCGCAAAGATATGAGTATAATGGGTCTGTGTGAACAAGTGACACTTGACAGAGTCCAATGGAGGAAACGGATTCATGTAGCCGACCCAAGTGATTGGGACGTAAGGCTCGGTTTGGTTTGGTTTGGTTAGTAGCAAATGAAAAATAAAAAATTAGTCCATGAGTGCAGCTTCAGTACATTAGCCAATAGGATTTCTTTTTAATAGTTGATAAGGATTATAAATAAGTGCTGGATAGGTTTGTAAATAATTAAAAGTTAAGAATAGAATGGTCATCAAAAGTTCATAATCTAAAATCAGCAATTAGGAGCTACTTTTGAGATTTAAACAAAATCGAGAATCAGGGCTCAAAATCCCGGATGGTGCACCATCTTATGCTCACTTTCTTTTCAGATGTCATTGTTGAACATGCCAACTGCAACACATTTGAAGTGCGGGAGAAGCTACAGTGTGAGATAGTTTTGCATACAGTAAGTCTACACACCAGGAAACCAGCCCATGCCCCAACCTTGGATAGTCCAAAACGACGTCGTTTTGGGCGTCTCTAAAAAAAAAAAAAAAATTACTGAAATTTTGAATCGGCCTTTCTACCATCGCGCGAAAACAGAACAGGGAGATATCAGAGGAGGAGGAGGAGCCCGACCACCAACCTCACCTCCACCACTTTCGTCCACCAACCTCACCACCACCACCGATGGCCACCAGCGTAACCTCCACTCCGACGACCATGAGCACCACCGGCGATCGACCCGTTGCGAAAACCGACGCACCCGCGACGTCAAATCCACCGCCAAGGTCTCTCTTTCTCCCTCTCTCATATTTATATATCTGTTGGTCCAAAATTCGATTTGGGTTCTGACTTCCTAAATTCGATTTGGGTCCTGACTTCAGTGTTAGTGGAGGCAAGTGACGGAAGTAAAGGGTGGTTAACTCCTATCATGAATTGATAACCAATTGCTTATGAGGGTGGGGGTTTTATCCCTCTAAATAATGCAAAATGTTAGGGTAAATCTTGTATTAGGGTTCTAAATTTTGCCCTAGTTTTTGGATTTGGTCCTTGTTCAGTAATTACTTGAAGTCTTGAACATTTGAGTTCTCAACCTAGGATGCTTTTTAGCAACGTATATGGGATGAAGGATAGCTTAAGAGGACAAAGAATTTATGTTCATTCTATACTCTTTACCTAGTGGAAGGTCAATAGCATGTTATCAGGGGAAAAAAAAGACTTGTGAACTGAAGACAAAAAAAGAAAGCATTCATTGGCTCCTCTCTTTTTCATTCTTACTGAGCTAACTAGCACGGGTAAAGTGTCAAGAAGTACGTGGAACTGTTTGAAATTTGTCTTGGAAACGGTTTCTTGATTGACATTTGGAGCTACACTAACATGAATTGATTGCTCATATTTTCATTCTTACTTGATTGATATTGTGGTTTGCTAAGATAAGCTCATGTCATAATTTTGGGATAGTGGCTTTTACACTTGATATTTGACATGCAATGATATTGCAGTTTGCCGAGATAAGCTCATGTCATAATATTTTTATTCTTGAACATGTAGGTTTCCGTTGCCATCACCAACATCTTTGATGTCGCCGGAGTCTGTTCCGTCGACAATGCCTCCTCGATCGTCAAATCAAGATGAGATAGATACTAATGAGGCGAAGGTATGGAGTGGACACAATGAAAATGACGAAGAGGTATTGAGTGGTTCTTTAGAAAAAGAGAGTGATGAGATAGGTACTAATGTGAATGGAAATGAGTCAACCGAAAATTTTGAAGTTACAGTTGAGCAACCGAAGGTGGTAATGATGTTCGACACACCAGATGAAGCTTATCTATATTACTCAAGATATGCTAAAGAAAATGGGTTTGGTGTGGCAAAAAAATGTCACAAAAAGGGAAGAGATGGAACCTTGAGGCATGTAACTTTTGAATGTAGTCGAGGTGGAATGGCGAGGGTGAGAACAACCAATCCGGTCAAACCAAGGCCACAAACAAAAACTGATTGTCCAGCTCGCCTTAATTTTGCTCTGTACCCGAATGGAAAGTGGAGGTTAAATCGGGTTGCCTTGGAGCACAATCATGAACATAGCCCGGGAGAGGACAATCAAGTTTTTGGGGAGATCAACGTCAACGTTGGGAAGGAGCACCATCAAGTTTTATGAAAAGTCAAGGGCAAGGGTGGGGAGGAGCACAATAAAGTATTTCAAAAATGTTGAATACAAATGATAACGGCGAATAGTAGAAAACTTGCTTATTGGTATAGAGAGTTTCTTGTATTTTGTTAGAAACTAATTTTCATTCATGTTTTGTGGTGAAGTGAAAATTATGTGGTGTTTCTATCATTTTGTTTAATGAAAAAGGTGTCACATTCAATGTTGGTAACAGTTGTGTATGCATTTCAATTTTGAGTTTCAATGTTGGTAACAATTACTTCAAGAGTAGGTGCTGGAAATTGAGTTTCTAGAGTGTTGAAATTGAGTTTCAATTTGGAGTTTCTGGACTGGTGGAATTTGAGTTTCTAGAATGTTCTTGTGTTGTGTCCGTTTCCGTGTCGGACACGATTCGTGTCCTAGTTTTTGAAAAATAATGTGAAACATTGGTGACAGGTGGAATTTGATCCCAATAATAATGGAGAGTAGTTCACTTCGTTGTTCTATGGAAATGATGAATATGTATTGTTATTTTCATTGGTCATGACATTGATGAATCTGTAATAGTATTAGCATTACGACTGCTTTGTTAAACTTGTGAATGTTGCAAGGTTGCAATGTGTTGGATTATATTGGATGAATGCAATTTATATTAATCAAACGTATTGTGTCGTATCCGTATCCGTATCGTATCCATATCCGTATCGTATCTTGAAAGATGTATTGTGTCGTATCCATATTTGAAATTGAGTTTCACTTTTAGTTTCTGGAGTGCTAGAAATTGAGTTTATGGAATGTAATTGTTTCGTGTCCATTTTTGTATTGGACACGTGTCAGACACGGCTCATTTTTCTTCTCATCATCAAAAAGTTAGGATTTCAAACTTGAGTATTTTTGTTACCTCTTGGCCCTCTTTTTCGACAACATACACACCAACGCAGGTGTCTAAATGTAATTAGCATATGTAGGAAAGTATAGGTCAAAGCAGTTTGGCTTGCTATTACATTTTCAGCATAATTTGCTCATTATGCTGAAAATTTGGGCAGCACCTCCCCTATTTTTGATCCTAACCCAACGTCTCGCGTCTCGTTCAGTACAACAATAACAACATGTTACGCACAAGCCCACACCAGGCATTTATCGTCCTAATGACCATTCACAAAGCCAAAGTCATAAAATCATCAAGCACATTCAAGTTTAAAGTTTTGAAACAACAAAGAAAACTAAGCATTGTCTTCAAAAAACCACGAAAGCAACAAAAAATAAATAGAGCAAACTTTGACATTCACTAGAATGATAAGCAAACTACATGGTCTTCCGAATACAAAAATCATTATATGGGCATTACATTTATCCTCTCCCTTAAGCTGCGAGCAAAAAATAAAAATAAAAATAAAAAGAACTACTATCACCACCCTCACTATCATCGTCCTCATGCTCTCGTCTTCCTCCTCCTCCTCACTGCCCGTCTCCTCTTCGTCTTCGTCTTCATCCTCGTCATTGTCGGCATCGACACTGGAAGATGTTTGAAGCATCATTAGGATGTTCACAGTAATAGCTACAACATGAATGGGTTGTGGCATGATACGGGTCTTCTTGTTGTCCCTCGCCGCTTTTTCCAGCCAATTTCAGCACCTGTTAAAACACACATCAATTAGGCCACCTTCTTCCTAAACCACCTTGCTCAAATTTTGAAATAAGTTGATCAGTTTGCAAAATTAAAACTTGGGTAAATGTAATTTCCACACACATTTAAATGAGCAATCATCTCAATAAGACCCTTGTCAAGAAAGGGAATCAGGTGGATGCATAGAGACTCGACATTGAAATATCTGCCATGCTGAAAAAACAGTTGGTTAATGTCTTTAGTCTAACGAAGGTATGTATCACGTGACTTATTTGGTTTTTCATTTGAAGAGGTTACTAGTATAGGTACAAGGAATTCAACTTGTTTCTCTTCTTTTCCTTGGGATTAGCCAGGATTTTTATTCCAATATGAACTAGAACTGGATGCTTTCCTTGAGTTTCTCATATGGAGGTTCTCCATTTGGGTTGATAAGCCATTTGGGTTGATAAGCCTACTCCAAGGAATGCTCTTATGTATTCTATAGCTGCAGTCTATACAATCCATTATGCAACCATTTTCTACCAAATGAGTGACTATAAATTCATTTGAAGCATTGTCTACAAAGGAGAAATCAGATAAGCATTTCAAGTAAGCCTACCACACTTCTAATAGTCATTTAACTGCCTATTAACCTATAAAATACTGAGCCAAAATAAAAAGTAAAGGGGTTAAATTTCACACCCCTTAAACATCTTTCTTAATATTTAATCACTTGATTTTGCAGTTTATATAAGGGTAAATAAAAATATACAAACTCTCTGTAAATTCCCTAGATCCTCGAAAAATCCCAAGAAAGTAGAAAACTTCGGTATATGATTGAACTACATTATGAAATCATGTACAATTCTTATATTAGCAATACAAACTGTGGTTCAATTTGGAATCAAAACCCTAACTTTCAATTGAAATCTCATCTTTCAATTCTAAGCAGAAACGAAATAAGGAAAAGCAAGGATACAAAAAACCCTAACTTTCAATTGAGAGAGAAACGAACAAAATAATGAACAGAGAGAGACCTTGGCGGTGTGTGGTTGCGTCGGAAGTCGAGAAAGCGAAAATCGCCACTGGTGGTGGCAGTGGCAGTCGGTGGAAGGAAGGTCGCCGGTGGTGATGGCGGTTGCGATGGTGGTCGCTGGTGGTGATGGCGGTCGCGGTGGTGGTCGCCAGTGGTGATGGCGGTCGCCGGTAGCGATCGCAGTGATGGCGTTGGTCTGGTCATCGTCCTCCTCCTCCTTCTCCTCCTCTCTATCCCTTTTTCTCTTTCATCGTGTAGAACCTCTCTCCCCCTTTTTCTCTTTTATTTATCGCGTAGAACCAGATTTCAGTAATTTGTTTTTTTTTTAGGGACGCCCAAAACGACGTCGTTTTGGGCTATCCAGGGTTGGGGCATGGGCTGGTTTCCTGGTGTGTAGACTTTTCCTTTTGCATACTCTTCAAGTTCATTTGGACAAAAAACCTTCAGTTACTACTCCAGTTGAGTATTCCTGACTCATAGCTTTTAAAATTGCCTGGCGATAAGTTGTAACTTCTGATGATGGTAGTGGGAGACATAAAACTAAAAATAGGTCTATATATATATATATGGGGCGGTTCCGGGGATACTTAAAAAAACCCTTAAAAAAGCCCCCCTAAGTTCCCGATCGAATTTTGATGATCCGAGCCGCTCAATGTAATCAGAACGTGATTTTAAGGGTGCCCGTGAGAAATTAGCAAAAAAAATGACCGGGAAGAGCTTCATCCGAACAGTTTTTTATTGAACTTTATTGAACGGTTCAATTAAAAACGGCTCAAATCAAGCCCTTCCCGATTAGTTTTTTTGCTAGTTTCTCACGGGCACCCTTAAAATCACATTCTGAACACATTGAGCGGCTCGGATTATCAAAATTTGATTGGAAACTATGAGATTAAGATTTGGAGGGTTTTTTTAAGGGTATTTTTAAGTGTCTCCGGAACCGCCCCGATATATATATAGTCAATCTTAAATGAGGGAGTCCTTATTTTAGTTAAAATGCGGACCTCCTCATTTCTCTCATTTTCTGATTGAATTTCGATGATCCAAGCCGCTCAATGTGTTCAGAACGTGATTTTAAGGGTACCCGCGAAAAATCGGCAAAAAAAAAAAGACCGGGAAGAGCTTCATCCGAGCAGTTTTTGTTTGAATCGTTCGATAAAAAACAAACAAAAACTGCTCGGATGAAGTCCTTCTCGGTCATTTTTTTTGCTGATTTCTCGCGAGTACCCTTAAAATCACGTTCTGAACACATTGAGCGGCTCGGATCATCGAAATTCAATCGGGAAAGGGAGGTCCGCATTTTATTAAAATGAGGTGGTCCTTACGGGAGACAGACTCTCTGTGTGTGTGTGTGTATATATATATACAGAAATCTTCAGGTAAGGACCTTATATGCGGACCTTCCATTTCTCGCCTTTCCCGATCGAATTTCGATGATCCGAGCCACTTAATGTGTTCATAACGTGATTTTAAGGGTACCCGTGAGAAATCGGCAAAAAAAATGACCGGGAAGGGCTTGATTTGAGTAGTTGTTATTTGAACCGTTAGATAAAAAATAAACAAAAACTGCTCGGATGAAGCCCTTCCCGGTCATTTTTTTTTGCTGATTTCTCGCGGGTACCTTTAAAATCACGTTCTGAACACATTAAGCGGCTCGGATCATCGAAATTCGATCAGGAAAGAGAGGTCCTCATTTTATTAAAATAAGGTAGTCCTTATAAGAAGGGAACTCATCATATATATATATATATATATATATATATATATATATATATATATATATATATATCGACGTTATGTAACAGGAATCGGGTGTGCCTATCAAAAAAAAAAAAAAAACAAGAATCGGGTGTAACGGTTGTGAATTTGCTAAAATCATCAACTATAAATCTCAATGGTACACATTACCTTTTTTTGGTAAGATAGATTTTATTAGAAACCAAAAAGGGGGAACAACTCATCGGGGTATACCCTTGAAACAATACAAGAGGCAAAGAAGGCATCAGCTAAGCCTACACAATTAGGACAAAGCCTTGCAACAAATAAAACAACTAAAACAAAGCTAGGACATCTAGCTAGACACTTGTCTCTCATTGACTTATTTTGTCACATTTTATCCATTATTTTTTTTTATCGGCAAAAGTAACATTTTATTAAGAAACTTGATAGGGTACATCAAGTAGGGGGGAGAGGGGAAGGGGTTCCAACCAAAGGTTAGAAAATACACCTGCTGGGAACAAAGCCCCAAAATACCTGAAGGGTCAAGCCCTAAACACCTAAAAGGTCTAACCTAACGAAGTGGGCTATGTCCAACGCAAGAAAACCCAAAACCTATCCCTACTCTTTTGCCGAACTTCAAACACTGCCGCCAACGGAACAACACTTTCAGACAGATAGTCAACCTCCACGAACACCACCAAGCCGCCACCTCCATACACCACCAAGCTACCACTGGCCAACCCCATTGGAGAGACGGACGGTAACACGAAACACCCAAAATCTGCCACATAAGCTCGACCAAGTTGTTAAGCAAGAACCGAGACACCCAACAGTGAAACTCAGCGGGAGGCTACGCCAACCTTGTCGCCAACAACCGCCAAATCCACCATGCCGTTAGGCCAAAAACTGGTCAATCTAGGAGAAAACCGACGGTGAATCAACAAAATAGAGAAGGAAACAAGGCTGGGAAAGGGATGGCGATGGAAAAAATGACGGAGAGGAATGAGCACAGAAAAATAGGGAAGGGGGTCAGAAAAAAGAGGAGACAGAAATGTCACGGGCAGAGAAAACCTTACCAAACCGTAGAACCCTGTGCTCAGAACCCCATGAACGGCCGTCGAGAAACCGCCACTTCAGACCCCATAAATGACGGCGCCCCACCCCCCCCCCCCCCTCGCCTCACCCTTTCCCTCACATTATGTCACACAGTAACCCTAATAGGGTTTACAAGCTATATATATAAGGGATCCGAGTAAAATATACAAGACACCTAACACTATGGTATCTCTCACAAAACCCCACCACTATAGGTGGACCCCAACAATCACCCCCTCCACCCAGAGTGGGTAATCGTTGCATCTGTCCAGCCTCTCTAGCAGAGCGCCTGTGTCACTCCAAGTCTAGCGTCTAGCACCCCCTCACTAGAGTACCCCTGCTTGACTGAATGTCTCCTTGCAAGACTAGATCTTTCGAGGCTAAACCCACACTCTCCTTCCTTATTGATAATCAATCTTGCTAGCAAAAACTATTCAGGGTGTGTTCCACAAACTCAAATAAGTACTTATTTTTGAATTAAAGGCGATGTATTGTGATAGAATGATCTGTCTCGTAAAGCGGGAATAAGTACTTATATTTTAAGAACCTTTAGTGGAACACCACTTCACTTTACCATGGGGTTCGGGCATTCTTGAATTGATCAAAACCTTGGTGGAATCCATTTATTTAGATTATTAATTCATTATAGTCGCTATTTTAGTATAAGCCTTATCGTACAAAATCCCAGGCTCCTATGGCCTATTAATAGGGACTAAACTTGGTGTAGTTCCCTTTCCGTTTCCTTTTCTCTTTAATTGTTATCAAACATACAAAGTGAATCTAAGCGAGCTTAAGTGCAAATCAATTGGTGTCAGCATCGTAAAACATATGCACAAATATAACTTGGTGTAGTTTGTGATATTCAGCATTTTTTGATGACCTTTTATCATTTTCATTCTCTCCTTTACTTTTCAGGAGTGGGAATACGGGTTAAAAATTTTCTTAGGCGGATGCGTGGTTGGTGGCCTGGTTGGGGGCCTTGGGACTGCTGGGGCACTTTTGTGTATGTATCCCTATGTATATGCCTTCTTATCTTTTGCCTGGCAGCCTGGCCCTCCCTTTGTACTGTTCTCCAAAGGAGTGTCATAGTTGTCATATACCAAAATGAACTAGTTGCCTATTTCTATTCATTATATTTAAGTGGTCTATTCTCTCTCATTTCGTTTTCTGTTATCCTTTCTTTTTTGTATTCGAAGACAATAGACCTGATTTAACAATAGCTGCTCTCGATGCTCTTGCTAAGGCTTTAATAGCTGGTGAGTTCTCCTATTTGTTGCTGTCTCTCCTAATTATGTCTACAGGGTCATGGATGAAACATAGTAATTACTAATTCTTTCCCTCCAGAAATGTAAACGACGAAGTGAAGACCAACCGATAGACATCTAAGAGCATCTCCAATCAACATCTCTATTTCAGAGACTCACAAAACTAATTGCACAAAAATTGCATTAAGCACACACACACACACACACACACAGATATATATATATCTATTCACATTCACAAACAATCCAATCAGTTTTTGCTATTTATATCTCAACTTCTCAGAATTTCATTTCTCTATTTCCACACTAACTTATCTTCCAACACCCTAAATTTATTTTGATTGTATATTTGCTAAGAGCTATTCAATAATGGTTGCATTTTGGAGTTTTTGTAGATATGTTTTCAATAGGATATACACATTGGATCAACATATCATGAGTTATACCAATTTGCAGAGACCTATTGCTAATTTTGTTCCCGAGTCTCGATACTCCGGGGTTGCTGGGACACTTTGTATGTATCTTTATGTATATGCTTTCTTATCTTTTGGCTGGCAGCCTGGCGATGTAATGTTCTCCAAAGGAGTGTCATAGTTGAACTCAATTACTAGTTGCCTATTTCTATTCATCATATTTAAGTGGTCTCTCTCTCTCTCTCTCTCTCTCTCTCTCTCTCATTTTGTTTTCTGTAATTCTTCTTTATTTGTATTGAAAGCCAATAGAGCTGGATTACCACAAGCTGCCCGGTCTGCTGTTCTGACGAGTTTTAATTTTGGTGAGTTCTCCTATTTCTCTCCTCATTATGCCCATTGGGTCATGGATTAAACATCTTTGATAATCTTCTTTTTTTTTTTTTTGTTATTGGCAAATGTTAGCATATATTAATATTGGAAATTGTCCCACATCAATTACTTATCTCCTCCAAAACTAATATATGAGTCTGGGCGGCTTCTCCACTCATTACCAATTGGTTTTGAGTTGGATGCTTAAATATAGTATCATACCAAGGTTTTCAGAGGCTTTTCCCATTGTTTGTGCCATAGCTGCACTTTATTTTGTTGTGATCCATGTGTTCCAGATCCTTTGTTGACCTCTCTACGTGCGAGTCGGGAGTCACACGTGAGGGAGAGTATTGAAAATTGTTCCACATAGCTAATTATCTCTTCCAAAACTAGTATATGAGCTTGGATGGCCTATCCATTTATTGCCAATTGATTTTGAGTTGAATGCTTTAACACCTTAGATTAAGTGCACCCTTGATGCTGTTTGGCCGAAGCCCTCTTCTTATTAATTAATTCCTTCCCTTCGTAAATATAAATGAGGAAGTGAAGATCGATAGACATCTAAGAACATACTATCTATTTGCTATTCTCAACTTCTCAAAAGTTCATTCCCTAGTTCCAAACTAACTTTTCCTCCAAAATCTTAGATTTATTGGGGGTTTTATATGTGCTAACATGATCTTTTAAATACTGGTCTTATTTTGGAGTTATTGTCGATATGTTTTCAATAGGATATACACATTGGATCTACATATCATGAGTTATACCTATTAGCAGAGACCCATCTCTAATTTTATTCCGAGTCTCTATATTTGAATCTGCAACTATTGTGTGTTTATTAGGATTCCCGTTCAACATGACTTTTGGTATAAATGATGTTCTCGACAAGTATTTTATATGGAAGTTTTCACCGAAGTGGGCCTGTGAAGGGCCTCAACTTCATGGTCGTCTCAATTTTTTTTTTTCCTGATTTACTCTCTTAATTGTTATGCATTTATGCGCTCTCTCTATGCATGCAGCCCCCAAGTAGCGTGTCTTTGTTTGCCGGATTTGAGTTTTAATGATTCGGGTGTGGAGGATATGGCAATAAGCGTCGTTTTGATCACTGGTGGAGCCACCCTTAGCCCAGTATGGGCACTCAAATTTCCATAACTTTCATTTTTGTTTGGTTCTAAACGATACATCCATATTTTGGCCTATTTGGTTTCACCAATTGAGCTTATCGTTGTATTGTTTGTCACTACACTATTCCACAGTTCACTGTGTTGTGCGCAGCCCCTATTGTTGACTGAGCTCCTCCACAACTGTTAATTACTCCCTAGAGTCGGCATAACTACTCCCAACCGATTAACGCGGAAAGCCTTGGTCTCCTTCTCTGTGTATATGTATGTATGTGTACTGATTGAGAGGTGAAGAGTGGTGTAGCTGAGAGATGTGAGGCTGGAGAGGGGGAGCCGGTTGTGGCTCTACCCGGTGAGGTTTTTTTCAAGTTTGTATATATTGTGTGAGCATCTATATAAATAGAGTTTTTCCTCAGAAATCAGTGCGTGAGTTGTCCCTCCGGTCCTGACATACTGTGTGTTTGTGTCAATGTTGTGAACTAAAAAAATTTAAATTCCAGATTATTGCCGTCTTCCATAATGTGATATGTATTGTTAACTCTATGGCTGTCATTTGGAATCTCATGAAAATCACCATGTATTTTTGTTATTAACAATGAGGGGAATCATCTGAAATGAGAAATTTTCTGTTGACGGTACTGTATTTCCATTCTCATGCACTACAAGGGAAAAGCCCTTTCCCGGCATTTCAAAATCGCCGTAACAAGTCTGACAAATGCCGGCAAAAGTTACCACGGCGTGCATTAGTTGTTCATTTTTAGTGGCGTTTTGAGAAATACTGGATTTTGTTGAAACTAGGTGTCGGTCGCTTCTCCATCTGATGATGTCATTGCGAACCTCCTTACTCGGCGTATACAACAAAACCGAAATCTCAAAGATCTTTAAGTTCTCTACACGTTTCCTTTTCTCGTCCTTTCTCATCCCATATGCTCTAGTTCTATGCAGGCTAGAAAATAGGCCAGAGGATTCATATCCAAAGTAGTGTAAAATTGGATAGAGAGTGTACAATTCCCCGTTAGCCGATCAAGTTGCAGGCATTTGGATTGAAGGGAACAAAACAAATGAGCCATTTGAATGAGATATTATTATTCATCATAGAAATGGGTGTGTGCACGAGGATTCAGCTCTGCCCAATTTTGCATCGACGGATGATATTTTCAGAAATGAACGAAGAGGTCATGCTGGTCAATATTCCTTTATATATTTACGATAATGGTTGTGGAACCGTATTCTACCTTGAAAGGATCTGGCAATATGTGGAAACTCACTGTAATGGATGAAGAGGTATGCCAACGTAGCTGTTTTTATGCGACAATTCTTGGATCGCACCAAAGGCTAGGAAAGGTAGGTAGAATTGTAGATAGATAGTGAATCTTTTTATATAACAAACATGTACATATATTATGCTTAGTTTTCTTAATGACGTAAATCTATGCAGTATATTGCAGTTTCGTATCTTGGTTTCAGGTGTCATAAATTTCAGCTCTGTAAATTCGTATTTCCTTTTAGGAGCCGATAATGCCACGAGCATTTCTTTTCCTCCCACAAGGCCACAACCCTTCATTGCACTCATGGTGAGAGTGACGCTTTTGTCCTCTTTTCCAAAGTAGTCAGTCCATACTACCATTAATTACCAGTAATCCCCTAGCTTTCATGAATTAACTTTCCACCTGAGTATACAATATAAAAACTAAGGGTACACTACAGCAAATGCAATCGAAACTAAGGGTATAATCGAAATTGTTCAAATTGTTCATCATGTTCTAAGAGTTTTTGTAAAAAAAAATCAGCTGATTCGATTATAGGTAAGGGCTTAATCAATATTTTTCCCTGCATTTGTAGGGAGAAAAATTGAATCAATTGATTAAACCCTTACCCGTATGTGACTGAGTTGGTTTTTTGGAAGGGCCATTAGAATAATATTTCAAGCAAATTGAACGACTCTGAATAATAGTGTATGATTCTAAAATGAATCTTATGTAATCTGGTGTATAATTGGAGGATGACACTAAATCGTGTACCCATAGTCGGTTAGAAAAGTATAACCAAACGCTTAAAAGAGTTTACTAAGAACAAATATAATTCCAAACGGATGGCTTTTTTAGATCCTATTTTTTCAATTTTGTGTTATACTGTATTTTTCATTTTCAAAATTAACAAAAGTAAAGCATTATAATAAAGAGACACAAAATTTAAAAACAAAGTCAGAGGCTAGAACACTGTAAAGCAAGAAAAAAATGGATCAGGGAGAAGGACGGGTTTTGTTTAGGATTTCTAAGGCCCAGCTTTTGACCAAAGAGGACAAAATAGTCACTTCGACCTCAAGTGCATTAAATGGTCGTGGCAGGAAAAGAAATGCTCGTGGCATTATCGAAATCTGTCCACACATACAATCTGTGCACAGATTGTGCACAGATTTTGTTGTGGGGTCCACCACGGGTCCCATACAAATGATCCGAACCGTTCATTAAATGTAAAATATTTTTTCAAGGATCCTTGTAAAAAATTAACTCAATCCAATACCTATAGATGCTTGATCTAATCATCTAACTTTTCATTTTCCGAAAATCTGAATGAAAATTTAGATGATTGGATCAAGTACTTATATGTATTAGATTGAGCTGATTTTTTACGGAGCCTCTTGAAAAAATGTTTTACATTTAATAAACGACTTGGATCATTTGTGTGGGACCCGTGGTGGGCCCCACAACAAAATCTGTGCACAATCTGTGCATAAATGTATGTGTGGCTAGCACGGTTCTTATCGGTTCCCTTTGCTTTTATCCAAATAGTGTGTCATAAAGTTTCTTGTTTATGTAGGAAAAACATTATATGATATTCCTTTCGTCCTTTTTTTAGAGTTCAGTATTTCATTTTGGACTGTCTCTTAATAAGTATCCATTTTGTAAAGTT
Source organism: Rhododendron vialii (assembly GCF_030253575.1). Taxonomy (NCBI): domain Eukaryota; kingdom Viridiplantae; phylum Streptophyta; class Magnoliopsida; order Ericales; family Ericaceae; genus Rhododendron; species Rhododendron vialii. Next base: position 17,465,169 of record NC_080558.1, read on the forward strand.
GATAGGTAAAAATTGGTACATTTTCTATTTTGTCCCTAAAAGTAGATTCTATTTTGAAAAGTTAGTGAGTAAAGGTGTAATGATGATGTTTCCATAGAGGGTAAATAGGAAAAGTGCAAGTAAAAATTGATGTAAAATGTGTAATGATGATGTCTCCTTAATACTCCATCCGTCCGAATTTGTTTGTCCAATTGTCGAAATACGTGTCTTTCAAAAATATACTTTTATCTTATATTTTATAATATTTTTTATAATTTTGAAGATTTTGTATAATAAAACTAATTGAGATCTATCAAACAAGATCCATATTACATATTAAAAACATTACGAATTGAAAATTATAGACAATTCTTTGAGAGGTCAAGTGCTATCAAAAAGTCAAAAAGGAGACAAACAAACTGGGATGGAGGGAGTAAGTTGGAGTTACGAAGTGAGACACTTAAAAAAAGACGTAGGCAGTATAGTATTTTATTTTGAGTGTGAATGCAAATTGAATCGTTCGATCGTGTTCTTCTATTCTATGGCAGCACTTTGTAAGAAAGAAAATATGGTTCAGGGTATGCCTTCTAATCTGAAGGATGTGATTGACTGGTATTGCACTAATGTGAAGAGCAAAGGCTTGAGAAGTCTCTGCCTAAAATCCAGTTTTGCAGCTACTGTGTTTGGGCTTTGGAGAGAAAGAAATTGCAGGATCTTTCAAGGGGCAACCAAGGGGCAGATATGATCAGGTTATTAAGGGGATTGAAGTTGACGTTAGAGACTTTATGCTATATAAGGAATAACGCCCCAAGCGTAAGGCTTAATACGTCAGTTGAAGCATAATAATCCGGAAGACCGGGATCGTACCCAAGGGAAAAATTAATACGGCTTTGCTGGATTTGTTGATGCAAGTAAGGGCTTTCGGCTTTTAGGCAGCCAACTGATTTTTACGTTTGTAGTGGAAAGTAAAAGGGGCTAAATTGAAAAGCGAATAAACTAAGATAAAAAACAGGTTAGGTTTAGGAATTACTAACACTCACGACTCAAGTTAAATTACATTTTTCACCTAATTACGCAGTTCAGGGTACACAATTAAAGTCCCCAAATCGGAAAATAAGATGGTTCGATTACCAAGCTAGCTCTAGAATTTATTTAGCAAATGCCTCGTGCGACAGAGCTCCAACCATCATGTGTGGTAAGTAGGCGAAACTCTTACCTACACATGATCAAGAAGATTAACACCTTAGCGATTTGACAAATAAATCCGAACCCCACATCGATTTTCGAACCAAAGGTTTAAACTGTATGGTGAAGAACACAATTCTACTTGAGCCATGAGGTGCTAATCACCCCATGACCTAACCTTAGAAAACTACTCACACATATCTATTGAGATAGGAGCAAGTAAAAATCTACTTAGCATAATTGAATTAACCACACTAGAAGAAAATTAGATTAAACGATAGATCGAGTAATTTGCTACAACTTTAATAAAGACGACAATATCAAAAACTATCTAACTAAGACAGAAAAATAAAGATTCAAAGCTGAAAAATTGAAGAACATTCAAGAACAATTCAAAATCTAGATCTCGATCTAAAAATGATGTAATCAAATCTATTCTACTTGTTTGTACAATGATATCATGGGCTTTTATACTCCAAGGGTCGCGCACTGAATATTCTTAAGAGATGCTCTGAAAATCTGCTCTAAGTCACTCGGTACCGATAGCAAAGGCCTTACATTGTTGTGCTAAGAGCTTCGGTACCGATAGAAGGAATTACTTGGTATCGGTACCGAGCTGCTTATCTGCTGTCCCTGGAAGGGGTCTCGGTACCGATGGAAGAAATTACTTGGTATTGGTACCGAGCTGCTTATCTCCAGCAATTGGCTTTTGGTCCTTACCTTGGTCTTTCGTGCCGTCGGGTCCTCTTCGGGTCTTTCTAGCCTAAGCTTTGGGACTTCATTATCCTGGTCTTGATCATCTTTGCACTTCGAATAATCTTGACAAGCTTTGGCTTTCAACAACCCTGCTCTGCATGATTTTTTCTACAAAACAAAACTAAATTACCTTTCATGCAAAAACAATTAAAAACCACTAAATTAACGGAAGAAACAATTAAAACTAGCCAACTAGCGCACCCTTAATGTCATTGTCAGGTTCTTATCACACCCCCCAACTTGAGGTTTGCTAGTCCCTAGCAAATAAACTATGCAAATTTGAAAACTAACAGCCTTGCAATCCATTCCACTATCATAACTTAGAACATGCTCAATATTGTAAACTAACAAGAGTTCAATCAATCTAGCTTTTTATTTCATTCCTACAATTCACAATTTCAGCATCCAACTAAACAGGCGAAGCATCAAGCAAGTCTAAGAGCAAGCTAGAAATAATTGTGTCCTCGAACAAATGGAGGATACGGGACACAAAACTGAGAATTCAGACTAAACCATATCCACGAAGAAGTGCTTTATAAACAGGCAACAACGAAAAAGAAATACTATGCCTTAACAACTAAAGCACTTTATTCAACATAATTTAACAACTATCAGATGACTTTGGATAACGAAAGGAAAGCATGCCATGTAACTAATTATGCAAATATCAGATAATCAAACATTAAGGACTCCATGCGAGTTAAGGATCAACTAAGGACTTCATTAGCTTGTAATGACCTTGGTTACAAAGGGAAGGGACTGCAAAAAGTGTAGCGGCCATATGCTAGCATGGTTCATCTACCCTTGGCCACTACCGATTCTAAACTACCCAAGACATGACCACACGCCGGCCAAACACCAAACAAAGCTTCGAAGAAGAAATAAAGAAAACTACTAGAAAAGTCAAACTAAAACTACTACCACCGACTCCATCACACGTAGTCGCTATCCTCATTCGGCTTCTCTTGGTATTGAGCCTCGAGTTCCCTCTTTTCATTGGATTCTTTCTCATCCGGAATGTATGCTAACCCATAAGTCAACCAATTCTCTTATCAAAGTATTCAACCCTTTTTCGAATCCGCTTTTGCTCTTTCATAGCATTTCTTTGATCTCATTTCTTTGAGGAATAAGGTCATTTGAGGTGAGATTAGTAGTGATAGAGGTTGATTAGCCAACTTTGGGGCTTTTTGGAGAGGGAGATGAAAATTTGGAGCTTTAACTTTTGTTGTGAGAGAGGAAAGATAGAGAATCATGTACAATTCTATGCCTTTTCGCATTCCAATCACTTTTATCACATTCACACCACCCTCAAATCTCCTTGAATCATTAAAAACAATTTTCACGCAACCCTCCAAACATCTGGTTATCTAGGTTAAAACAAAGAACGGGAAAGAGGACCAGGATGCAAAATAGGACTAGGTGGCAAATATGTGGTATGATCATGCAAAGAATGCCTTGTATGTTTCCTAAGTGCGCATTGGATTCCAAAATGATTCAAAATCGACATCAAACATAAGTAGACATGGAAATGCGATTATTCACCTACACTACAAGTATGTTTATTGAAAGATGGGGATATGTGCCAAAACTTGCTCAAAAACTTAACTCAACACCTAAACCGTTCAATTTTCTACTAAGCATGCAAATTGAGAAGCACAAAATTTCTTAAGATTGCTACAAACTCTTGCCAACTAACAATTATTGAGCAAGCAATAAGTCATGAAAGAGAACAAAAAACCATGACAAAAGGAAGAATTGCAAGTAAAAACCTTTTATTTGTTTTCGAAATTTTTGAATTTTCTCATTTTTAGATTTTCAATTTTCAATGTTTTTGAATTTTTCAAATTTTATACAAAATCAAACAAACAGCACATAAGCTAACCCCACACCCCAACTTAAAGTGATGCTATGCCCTCATAGCATTAAGAACAAGAGTGAATAGAGGAAGAGTGCGCGAATGTATCGTCCAAGAGGAATATCAACCCCTAAATACCTCGACCAAGTTGGAGGATTTCATGTCAATATTTTGCTCTAGCCAGATTAGATGCTTCCAAGGTTTACTCCTTCGGTTCTACCAACTCGGAACCATAGCTAGTCATATTGGGCCATATCCAAAGCTTTATCGGACTAACAACAGCGGCGCTTAGCCGCACCCATGCTTAGGGCTCCTGATTGCCTCACTCACTCCAGCTTTAGACCCAAACTACTAAGGCTGGTGTGGCAGCAAATAAACCGTGTAGAAGACTTAAGAGGACGACTTTCCACAAAACAAATGACATTAGAACCACCGGCCCGTGTCATCTGGCTTCCAAACAAAACAAAAAGTGAAAAGACAGAAGGTAAAGAAAACACAAAGAAAACACACAAAACAAATAAAAACGACATGCAAAACAGAATGAAATGCAATGCACCACCCGATCATCACGCGATCTCACGAGTCATACTTTTTTTCCCATCCCTTACCGGTGGGGTAAGAAATGGGTGGCTATACTAGACCGTCGAAAATTTGTTATGCTAGCGCTCGTAATAAAATTTATCGCTTGACCTCGCCAAACAACTAAGTTCAGCATCCCTTAGGATCAAAAAAAAGTAAGATGCAATACAACCTAGCGTGCACTCCAGGCAATATTAAACCTCACTCACAGACCTAAGTTGCCTCCGATTAGGGGCAATCATGGAGAGCATGGATCATTAACGATAAACTATTACCAAGAAGAACTAATGAAAGCCCTTTTTATACTAACACATTGGTTAAATCTTTTGCATGTGAGGTGTCTCCAAGATTTTATTTAAAACAAGAAAAATATAACATGACCAAACAAAACATGCATACTAAACAAATTATGGCAAAACAAGAAGGAAAAACAAATATGTACAATATATACAATTTAATATCAGAACTCGAAGCGTCAAAGTCACAGCTAGACTCCGCCAAACAATGAAGTCCAGCGTCCCCTAAGATCGTAACCAGGCAAGCAACAAGATAGAGCCAAGTGCGTTAGCACGGGAATATCAAGGCCTAACCTATGGATCTATACCGCCTCCGTTGGGGCTAATCTGGAAGACGTGAGTGTTTTACTGTGAATTACTCCTATCAGAAAAGCTAATTAAAGCCCTATGTCACTGATATTAAATGATTTGCCCTTCGAACCGGAGCTGGGCACACGATCCTTCTTTTAGTAGTGGCATGCGAAGCTACATATATCCAAGTCAATGGAGGGTACCCCCTACCCAGGAGCCGGGTCCGACAAACAGTTAAGTTCAGCGGTTACGCTTTCGCTCCCTGTGCATGGTTTCAAATTGTTATTATGCCATTAAGAGCTAATATAATGAACAAAACACCACATGCTACACTCTTTGCCAAGAATTGAACTCGACCATGCCACAAGATAAGATACTTTGAGTAAAGCAATTGTCGAATTCGTTTTAAAAACTTAAGTTCCACCAAGTGCATAGCCCAAACAAAATCAATTTTCAATTTGTTGACCAAATCTACAATATAAAGATGATAAACCACAAGAAAATTGTCAACACCAAGAAAATCAATTGGTTCTATGATTGGTAACTTCTCAAGAATAGGCTCACATACATCTTGCTTTTCTAACAAAGAGTGTGAGAAATCTACTTCGCTATTCATTTCTTCAGCGGTGAGAGGATCAACGCATGGAGAACTCGAAGGGACAGTTGTAGCTTCCATGGGTTCCACCTCTTTAAAGATTGGTCCATAAGTATCTTGTTTAGCCAACAACAAATACAAGTAATCCACTTCGGCATCTATTTCCTTAGCGGTAAAAGGTTTTTCTAATGGATCTTCATAGTAGCAGCCCGACGTTTCAATTATGTTCATCTCGTAAGCAAGGAGTAAGTCCTCTGGGGAAGAATCAAGATACGGGAGATCGAAAGAGGCAACTTTAGCGGTGATGCATTTTCCCCCCGGATCATCATATAGAGGGGCATCCATAAGAGAGGGAAGAACCTTCTTCTCTATTGGGGGTAGTTGTTCAAACTCTTCAAATTTTGGGGTCCAAGAGGTCATGGCATAAGCTTCATCCTTGTTGAGCAACGCATACAAGTAACTCACTTCAGACGATTCTAGGAATTCGGCCTCCTCGACCGTGAGAGCAACTTCCAAAGGATCATTACAGAGCAGCTCGTCCACGTGTTCTTTTACAAGAGTATCGATAAGGCTCACTTCATTCACGTTCTCGTCATCTCCTATTTTACTGCCCACATTAAAAACATTGACCTCCATCTTCATGTTACCGAAGGTCATATTGAGAAGTCCATTTCGACAGTTGCTAATTGCATCCGCCGTGGCTAAGAAGGGTCTTCCAAGAATCACTGGAGTAGAAGTAGCAGAAGAGTCGGTCGAATTTGTATTGAGAATCACAAAATCCACCGGATAGACAAACTGATCAACTTGGACTAGAACATCTTCCACTACTCCCCTTGGTACACGAACACTTCGATCTGCTAATTGGAGTGTAACACGAGTAGGCTTCATCTCCCCCAACCCAAGCTCTTGATAAACATAGTATGGAAGTAGATTAACGCTAGCACCAAGATCAAGTAAGGCTTGTTCGATACGCTTTCCTCCAATTGTGACAGCGATAGTAGGGCTCCCTGGATCCTTGTACTTAGACGCGATATTTGTTTGAATGATAGAACTCACTTACTCAGTAAGGAATATCTTCTTTTGAACATTAAGCTTACGCTTCCGAGTACACAAATCCTTAAGAAACTTAGCATACGATGGAATTTGCTTGACCGCATCCATGAGAGGAATGTTGATCTTCACTTGATTGAATAATTCATGCAACTCCGCATTGTAATTTGGTTTCGCCAAAGCCTTCAAACGGTTAGGATACGGAGCCGGTGTTGGAATAACTTGAGGGTCCGGTACATTTTTCTTGTTCTTGCCTTTATCCTTTTCCTCTGAAACCTCCTTGCTTACTTCCTTAGGAGATTCCCCAAGGATTGGAATTGAACGTTCGATAGGCGAGGGTAACAAGGTAGGTTCCGGAGGCATCATTACTTGATTATCCACCGTCTTGCCACTTTAAAGAGAAATAATAGCCTTTGCTTATTCGGGGAAAGTCACCGAAGAGCTAGCAAAGTGAAGACCTTGAGAAGTTGGATTAGAATTCGGTTGTGGATTAGGTTGAGGTTGAGTAGGAAACTTCCCTTTTTCTTGTTGTAACAAACCCACCGTAGTTGTCAACTTCCCCAACTGGTTTCTGATATCATTCATCATTTGAGTTTGCTGCTCATTGATAGCAGTTTGACCTTGCAAGAAAGCACTGAATTGATCTTCCCAAGAACGCTTTGGTGGTTGTTGGTGGAATTGGGCAGGTGGCTGTTGAAATTGGTTTGCATGTGGGAACGGAGCAGAAGGAGCAAATCCTGGCGGACCTTGAGCTTAAGGGAAACAGAAAGCTTTCTGAGGTTGCTTCCAAGGTAGTTGTGGAACAGGTGATGGAACTTGAGAAGAATTCCCCTCATTAGATTGATTCCAACGGAAAGCTGGGTGTTGTCTTGTCTCCGGATTATAAGATTGAGAATAATGGTCAAAACGTTGCACGACATGTACTTCTTCTGGAGCAATTCCATTAATCATGTTCTTAGGAGCAGGAATGTTGGGGCACGCTTCTGTAGAATGGCCCACAATCTCACAAATAACACAAACTTCTTCCACTTGGTGCACTGCTTTCACTTCTTGAGATTGAGCACTCTTTAATTCCAACTTGTCAAGTTTCCGAGCAATCTCGTCCAATCTAGTTTCAAAAGCTGCATGCTCCGCAATAGAGAATTTCCCTAAACCTGTAGGACCTTGAATGTACATTGCTCTATCTCCTGGATCTGTAAACTGCCAAGACTGGGTCTTCTCAGCTAGTGACTCATAGTAATCCCAAGCATCCTCCGGTGTCTTCCTCATAAAATCACCTCCACCCATAGTATCCAGAAGCTTTTTACTCTTTTGAGAACACCCTGTGTAGAAATAGTTAACTCTGAGATACAACAGAAGGTTGTGATGAGTAACTGACATAAGCAAGTCCTTGTATCGCTCCCAATACTTGTGGTAAGTCTCTTCATCCCTTTGCTTGAAACATTGAATCTGATCGATAAGTAACTTCGTCTTGCTTGCTGGAAAGAATTTAGTGGTGAAAGCATTCTGAACTTCTCCCCAGTTACGCAAAGATCTAGGCTTCAAAGAATTGAACCATTGTTTCGCCTTGTCTTTGAGAGTGAATGGGAACAACTTCAGGCGAGCTTGATCTAGTTGCCCCGGAACTGTAACGAAAGAATGTAGAATATTCTCGAATTCCCGGATATTCAAATAAGGATCCTCCAATTCTCGCTCCCGAAATTCTGGAATTATCCGAAGATACTCAGCTTTGAATTCAAATGCATTCCTAGCGGTCGGAGTTGGAATAACCATAAGAGATACTTGAGGAGCCCATTCTGGATTCAGATAATCACGTAGAGTACGAACTGGAACTTCTTCGGCCATGGGGCCTTTGCGATTGCGATTTAATTTGCGAGGCAGAGAGTGGGCAGGATACGCCTTGGCAATGCTACGGATTCTTGGCGGCGAAGAAGAACGATGAAGCCGATTGGAAATTGGGCTTCGATAAACATGCATAAACTAACACAAATACTAACTAACTACCAACAAACTACCAGACTGGAGGAGCTATGCCGCCACCTCAACTCAACAAACAGAATATGCGAGGGGTTATGCCACCACCTCAGCTAAGCAATGCAATCAAATTTAAGTTAACTAACTATACTAACTAAAAACAAACTCGATATTTAGCCTGGCTTCGTTATACATTAGGTTTGGTATAACCAGGTTAGAGGTATCTACCAAACTAAATACAAACTACTAACACATAAACTACTAAACTGCTACTACTACTACTACACGAAAGCGGGATACTTACAGTGGTTTGTTGAACCTCTAAGAAAGCCATAATAAGAATTCCCTGGCAACGGCGCCAAAAATGCTTCGTTCGCTCCGATATAAGGAATAATGCCCCAAGCGTAGGGCTTAATACGTCAGTTGAAGCATAATAATCCGGAAGACCGGGATTGTACCCAAGGGAAAAATTAATACGGCTTTGCTGGATTTGTAGATGCTTTCGGCTTTTAGGCAGCCAACTGATTTTTACGTTTGTAGTGGAAAGTAAAAGGGGCTAAATTGAAAAGCGAATAAACTAAGATAAAAAGCAGGTTAGATCTAGGAATTACTAATACTCATGACTCAAGTTAAACTACATTTTTCACCTAATTATGCAGTTCAAGGTACACAATTAAGGTCCCCAAATCGGAAAATAAGATGGTTCGATTACCAAGCTAACTCTAGAATTTATTTAACAAATGCCTCGTGCGACAGAGCTCCAAGCATCATGTGTGGTAAGTAGGCGAAACTCTTACCTTCACATGATCAAGAAGATTAACACCTTAGCGATTTGACAAATAAACCCGAACCCCACATCGATTCTCGAACCAAAGGTTTAAACTGTATGGTGAAGAACGCAATTCTACCTAAGCCATGAGGTGCTAATCACCCCATGACCTAACCTTGGAAAACTACTCGCACATATCTATTGAGATAGGAGCAAGTAAAAATCTACTTAGCATAATTGAATTAACAACACTAGAAGAAAATTAGATTAAACGATAGATCGAGTAATTTGCTACAACTTTAATAAAGACGACAATATCAAAAACTATCTAAATAAGACAGAAAAATAAAGATTCAAAGCTGAAAAATTGAAGAACATTCAAGAACAATTCAAAATCTAGATCTCGATCTAAAAATGATGTAATCAAATCTATTCTACTTGTTTGTACAATGAGATTGCGAGCTTTTATACTCCAAGGGTCGCGCACGGAATATTCTTAAGAGATGCTCTGAAAATCTGCTCTAAGTCTCTCGGTACCGATAGCAAAGGCCTTACGTTGCTGTGCTACGAGCTTCGGTACCGATAGAAGGAATTACTTGGTATCGGTACCGAGCTGTTTATCTGATGTCGCTGGAAGGGGTCTCGGTACCGATAGGAGGAATTACTTGGTATCGGTACCGAGCTGCTTATCTCCAGCAATTGGCTTTTGGTCCTTGCCTTGGCTTTTGTGCCGTCGGGTCCTCTTCGGGTCTTTCTAGCCTAAGCTTTGGGACTTCATTATCCTGATCTTGATCATCTTTGCACTTCGAATAATCTTGACAAGCTTTGGCTTTCAACAACCCTGCTCTGCATGATTTTTTCTACAAAACAAAACAAAACTACCTTTCAAGCAAAAGCAATTAAAAACCACTAAATTAACGGAAGAAACAATTAAAACTAGCCAACTAGCGCACCCTTAATGTCATTGTCGGGTGCTTATCACTTTTAGAAAATTAAAGGCAGGTCCCCTTTTCTAGGTTTGGTTTGATCCCAATCCTGAATATTATTTCTGAACCTAGATTGGCTCGGATATGTTGAATAAAGTCTTTTTTACCCCGTTCCAACTGAGACGAAGAAAATCTCTTCTTCTCTCCTCCCTTCCTCTCTCTGCAACCATTCTCGCCATCTCCTCAGCATCGCTTCCGCTCTCACCCACTCCAATCTCCTCGTCTCTTTACCTCCTCCTCTGCTGCCTCGCTCGCCGCTGCCACCGGCAACGGCACATCCGCCGCCATAGATGAAGGCGACGCCCAAGACGTAGATCGACGACTCGCGCCGCCGTCGACTGCGGAGTCTACAATAGACTCGGATTCGGCAAAGTTGGAGAAAGAGTCGAAGTGCTTGAAAGGCAGGCGATCGAGGGTCGTAGCCTTCGTATCTGTCCTCGTTGAAAGCCTGAGTTGTGGGGGCGGGTGAGTCATCGCTGAGTTGATTGAACGAGTCAGTGAAGAATGAAGAGGCCATGGGTGTTGGAAATCTATTTGGTGCTTCAGTGCATTCAAAGTCAAGTGCATCATTTTGTTTGTATGTGCAGAGTTTGAATTCAACAAAAAATTTCTCTCACTAATTGATTACTGTACAAGGGAAAATAAGTGCGTCATTTTCTTTCTTTTCTTTTTCATTTTGCTTTTTGTGATGATAAAGTATATACAAGTTTTTTTATTACTTTTTTTTTTGTTTTTGTTCAATTTTTATTCGTGTGTGTATTTTCTATGAGTACTGTGTATTTTTCTATGAGAAATGTCTATGAGAATTGTGAATTTTCTATGAGAACTGTGTATTTTTCTATGAAAAATGTCTATGAGAACCATGTATTTTTCTATGAGAACTGTGTATTTTCTATGAGATTTATGTATTGTCCATGAGAACTGTATATTTTCTATGAGAACAATGTATTTTTTTTTGAGAACTGTGTATTTCTATGAGAACTGTGTATTTTTCTATGTGAATCGTGTATTGTTCGTGAGAACTGTGTATTTTAGTGTGTGGTGAGGTTATTTGAACTGTGTATTTACATTATTTTCTAGTTCACATAGCCTAGTTTTCATAGCCTGTTCACATAGCATAGAGAATTGGTAGTTCTCATAAAATTGACTATGAGAATTAACAGTTCTCATAACTCAATTCACATAGCCAGATCTCTATGAGAATTGAGCAGTTCTCATAGAACTCACTAAGAGAATTGACAGTTAAAAATTCAATTCTAAATCAACTTATTTCCTATGTGAACTATTACTTTTTTACTTTGATTATTTTTTTAAGACATGGCGGTCAGAACATTTATAACTATATTTGATTTTGATTGCCTTTTTGTTTTTGTTTAATTTTCTTTCGTGTGTGTATTTTCTATAAGAACTGTGAATTTTTCAATGAGAACTGCGTATTTTTCTATGAGAACTGTGTATTGTCCATGAGAAGTGTCTATTAGAACCTTGTATTTTCTATGAGAATTATATATTTTTTATGAGAACTATGTATTTTAGTGTGTGGTAAGACTATGTGAATTGTGTATTTTTCAGTTCACATAATCAGTTCACATAGTTCAATTCTTATAACCAGTTCACAAAACTAGTTCTCTATGAGAACAATCATTTCTCATAGTCAATTCTCATAGAACTAACTATGAAAACTGGCAGTTCTCATAGAACTGACTATGAGAATTGACAGTTTACATAGCCAGTTCTGATAGCTTAGTTCACATTGCCAATTCTCTATGAGAATTGAGCCGTTCTCATAGAACTGACTATGAGATTTGGCAGTTCTCATAGCCAATGATATTTTTGTCTGAAATAATATGATTCAGGAATTGATTTTAAAAATATAGTTCTCATAACCTCTGTTCTCATAGCCATAGTTTATGAGTATTTTTGTCCAAAATAATATGTTACCTCGGGCTATGTGAACTGGCGGGGATATTTTTGTCCGAAATATTATGTTAACTGGTTATGAGAATTGGCAGTTCTCATAACCAGTTCACATAGCCAAGAGTATTTTTGTCCGAAATAATATGAGTCAGGAGTTGATTTTAAAAATATAAATTTTATTAAAAATGGACATGTACACAAAAAGTTAAAAAGAATGGACAAAATAGTAAAAATGCATCAAAAGTCAAGAAAAAGGACTGAAATAAAGAAGGAATATATTTGTCAGGACTAAATTAAGTCCGAACCTACTTTTTAGGGTTGGCCTCTAAATTCCCCTATCACTTTCTTTGCTCTCGAAGAAGCTAGTATGAAGCAGTACTCTACCAAAAACAAGGCTCTTTGTGTGCAATGGGGCTTGTGTGAAAGGATATTATTACTACCTGTATATGTAGCTAGCATATTATTACTACCTGTATATGTAGCTATCAGTTTTTGATTGCAGCTTTTGCTGATTGTATTTATAGTGTTGTAAGGGATTACATCCCTAGATGTTGATTCTTTTGGTAGAGCTTAATAAAATCTCGCACTTAACCAAACAAAAAATTGAATTGATTTAGAGTCGCCTCTTTTTAATAACACCTGTTCACAGAGGACAAACGTGCCTATTATGAATAGAGGTGTCCCTTTCTTCCTGGTGGCTTTTTGAAGAGTCGCCAATTGGTCTATATATATTACATCCTTCATTCTTTCTGGTGATTTATTTTTTCCTTCGATTCAAGTCCATTCATATGAAAGAGTACAAACATAATTAAGTTTGGTTCTATTGAACCACCGATTTAGTACTGCTGCTTCTGTGGGGAGTTTCCATGCAAATCGTAAGCACCGTAGTGGGGACGAGTCTATCTTAAGTACAAAGTGTCATACTCGCCTTGATCACTATTTTGTTATCGTCGATTTCCAGGTTCTGAGTTCTAATTGTATTGCACTCAAGCATTTGAATTTATCACAAAGAGTACAAATTCTTTTCCAACGGTTAATATTATTACTTGCTAAAAATTGATTGTCATGGTTTAGTTACTAGAGTTTCCTTTAATTCCCATTTGTTGTGTGGATTAGAAGAACTATCATTTTTGCCTGTAATAACTAATGAGTACTATTTTTTTTTTTTTTTGGCCTTCCGATATCCTTACATTTCCAAGAAGCTGCTTCCTTAGAAATTTTCTCTGGGTGCATCTTCCTTAACTTGATGGTGACTCGGTCAAGATGCATTGTGTATATTGTTTGTTTTTGAAGTAGTATTTTCAAACTTGATCAGTTGATCCAATAAGGTCATCGGTGGCTTCACATTAAAGCAGATTGCACTTGTTCTCAAGAATTTTCTTCTCTTGCTTGCCCTGTATCACTTCCATCTCTGTCAAACTGTGCATTTTGATGTGAGCAGAGTCTTTTAATTAGGTAGTCAATGGCAGAAGTCTTTGTGGCTCTTGCTCGGAAGCTTGGTTTATCCAGCTACTTTTCATTGCCATCAAACTTGAAATTTTCGCTTGAGACGCGTGGAAAAAGAACCGACGTCAGGACTATACGGCATATATGGTGTTCTAGTAACTTGGGAAATACAGGACCCTCGTACTAACGAGTTAAATTTTCATCTTTTCCATTTGGTCGGACATATATATAAGAAAGATGCTAGGTGCACAGCCATCCGAGCACAACCTCTCATTGCTGACGTTACAATTAAAGTTCAGTTTTCCTATGATTCAAGCCATTTGATTCTAATGCTGACCGTTGCAAAGTTTTGTTACCTTATTTTCTGTTTACCATGGCCCTCGGTAATAACGTCCGGATTTGTTTCAACGAGAGATTTTTGTTTCTGAGATCAATAAATGTTTTTTTTTTAAATGATTATTTACCTTGGACCAGTAAATTTAGGGGTGTACACGGTCCGGATTGGTTCGGTTCTCTAGAAAACCAGTAACCGGACCATTTCAAACGGTTCTAGAAAATTGGGAACCAGAACCTAACCAATATATGCATAGAACCTAACCAGAATCAAACCGCCAGACCGGTTCGGTTTTGATTCGGTTCCGGTTCTATCCAATAAGCATCAAACACTTATTTACAAAATATGAACTCATAAAATTAAAGAAATAGAAAGATAATCTCCTGGAATAAGAAAGGAATGAAGAAAATAAAAGCTTTCCTAATAAATGAAATTTCATCTCTAAATAAATTAAGTTTAACAAGGAAAAGATTAACCTACCAAATTCAAGTACATATTTAATTACACACACATATGTATATCTATATTTATCTTAGTTTTAAACAGTTTGGTTCGGTTCGGTTCTAACAACGGTTTATTAATTGAGAACCAGTAACTGAACCAAAATTAACGGTTCTTATTTTTTTGGAACCATAACCTGACCGTAGAACCGTAGAACAGGACCAAATAGAAAGCACCCATCTTCAAAACATTTTTCGCTTGTTGAAAATATTTTTGTTTTCCAAATCAACTACAATACGATATTTAGGCCCCGTTACACATTTCAAAATAACACTTAAAAAATAAGGACATATTTTCATACTTAAAAATAATGGCTTTATAAAAATAATTTTGCAATTTTTTTCAGGGTTTGATAGATTTCATCGAGATCTATAAAACAAGATTTATATTGCATACTTTTTGATTTTAGTAAACCTATTATTTTTAAGTTTGAAAATTGTAAATATGTACTTATTTTTTAAGGGATAAACTGGAACGGCCCCAGTTTTCTTTGACTTTTGGGTTCTGTTACACTAAACAACAGAAAAATATCCATATTTTTCAAAACATTCTCTGATCCCAAACAAAATGGGGTAAGTCTCGGTTTCAGTGAGCCCAAGGGTAAGTCCAATTGGTTGGTTAGTGAGTTTGCTTCTCATATAATTGATCAAGTAAAACTATTTCACGGAGCTTCCGTAAATAGTGGCTTACAAAGGTGATTTGCGCCCATCCAAAGTGTATTGGATGGTCCGGATCTTAATGAAACTTTTCCGGAACGTCCAATGCCGAAACAAACGGCTGAAATCAAGTAGCTCCCTAAATTACCTATTTACAATGGCTTTGTGAATAAGCCATACTCATAATTGACCAGGATTGATTATTGGTTCGAGCCGCAAGAGAGTAATTTCTTGAACATCTCCTAGTCCCAGCGTGGACAGACCGGAGAGGAGATTAGTTGAAGTGCGCGTCTTATAAGGAAATAAAAAGTCTCAGTTTGGCCCAGAGCTGACTTTGAAAATCTCTCTAATACGTTTGCGGCTGATCATGAACAACATCGCGGCTGAACCTAAATAATATCTATAAACATACTTGTGTCATATGACAATTTTATAGTAATGGGTATTTCAATCTTGTTTCTCCTCCTTTCCTGCATACTCATAACCCTTCCCCTTGCCACTGCTCAACCATGTCCCTACCCAGCCAGTTTCCCTACGAACAGCACGTACGGCCAAAACCGGAACGGAATCCTCTCCTCCCTCGCCTCCAACGCCATTGCCAATGGCGGATACTACACCACCAACTTCACACAAGGCTCCGACACCATCTACGCTCTCGCCCTCTGCAGAGGCGACCTTTCCAACCAAAGTTGTTACGACTGTGTCGATTCCGCCAGCCAGTCTATGATTGCAAATTGTCCTAATAAAACGGAGGCATTCGATTTCGGAAACTCCTCTCACTGTATCGTCCGGTGCTCTGACCAGTCGTTTTTCAGCACCGTGGCCACTTGGCCGGGTAGAATCGTGTGGGTTACAAGTGATATCACCGCCAATGTCCATGAATATGTGAAGGCCTTCAATAGTTTGTTTGATGACCTTAAGAATAACGTCACTAGCGGTTCTAATTCTGCGGGCAAGTTTGCAAGTGGTGAAAGACCGTATGCGGCGGATAATATTATAAATGGTATTATGCAGTGTGTCCCTGACCTTTCATCGGCTAATTGTAGCGCTTGTATTGCAACAGCGACAGACGATTATTTGCAGGATTTCTATGGAAAGAGTGGAGTACATATCATTACACCGAGTTGTATTTTTCAGTATGAAGCGTCCTCCATTCCTGCTGGTGCTGCACCACCACCGCCGGTTCCTTATTCCCCTCCTCCATCAACCAATGGTACACCGAAAGGAGGTATTTTCATCGTCATCTTGAAGTTTTGTTAATTCTAGCAGAACTCTATTTTATTGCTTAGACAGGCCAAATTTCGGGTACGTTTTTCTACGGCCTCGATCGGGACAAACCACAGATGGCGTGAACCAAAAAATTAATTCATTTGGAATTAGATGAGCTCACGCCGATTTAAGAGGAATGTAGAGCTGCCAGATCTGCGTTATGTGGTTTATTCTGTATCTGTAGAGACTACTTATTAATTCTGAAGGCCATAAATTCACCTTCCACTAGCGGAACTCCACTTGTATCCGTAGAGCTAGACTGCGGTTGGCTTAAAAGTAACTTGTTATGGAGAAATACAAAACAATAAACACACAAGAGGCTCTCTGCCTTTGTAAGAGGCCCTCGTCGATCAGTAAATTTACGGTAAATACAAGACACCCCACTACATGGATTATTTTTGCTGGATTTTAGGATGTGTTTCACATTCAGCAATCAAATAAAAAGAAGTTGCCTCTGGTACTTAAACTATTGTGAGATTGGAAAATAAACCCAAGGAGTGAGTTATAAAAGAAGAAGAAGTCCATTTCATAAAAAAAGAAAAAAGTTATAAAAAAAAGTCAAGCAATTTTTAGACGAAAAATTACAGTACTCTCTTGCATAATTGTTGAATTTTTGCTCATCAATTAAATAATTAATTGATATATTTAATTTTGTGCAAGATTTAATTGATTGTACTATGCTACTATTGTTAAAATAATTAATTTGTTTGTATTTAAGTAATGGTAACTCGATTTAATTAATTCATATTAAAGAATTAATTGATTGTACAAGGCTACTATTGTAATTATTTGTTGCACTGGTGTCCGATATTTATCAGCAACTTATATGAAATCAACGGAATACGAAAATGGAAATAACAACCACAGTACGATTAAAGAATTATTTGTTTGTTTTTTTTTTGGTGCAGAGAATAAGAGCAGGAAAACTCAGACTACGATTTTGATTGTTGTTCCAGTGAGTACCTCATTACTGCTCACTGCGCTTGCCTGCGCCTTTTTCCGACTTAGGAAGACAGATGGCTTTTTCCGACAAAGGAAGAGAGACGATGTCAACAGTAAGTTTATGGAGATTGACTTCTACACTCCACATTTTTACACCTACACTCCTTTTTTTTGTCTCTATTAGGTGAAGTTACTAAATAGCCCTTGTACTCTACAATTGCACTTTCCTCTTATTTCAAAATGACTGAACTAACCTCATATATCCAGCCCGGGAAAAAGAAAAAAATTTGCTTCCAGAATTTTCTGTGTACAGAGGAGAGAGAGAGTCCTTATTTCCCTCTTTTACTGGTCCTTGTTTTCTTCTTTTGTTTTCATCTTCTATACCAGTCACTTTTGTCTCTCTCACAATCTTCCTTCTTCATCCCCGCCCATTTTTATTGTCAAGTCTTTCCAGAACAGTCTCTTATTTATCATGGATGATGATGGTGAAGACAATGAGTTGCAACCAACTTTGGGATTTACATATGAAGATTTTTCTGAGTTGAATAATATAATAAATCTCACAGCCACAAGTAATATTGAAGAAATTTCAGAGCTGTACAAGTCATTCAACTGTACAAATGAATCTGGTAATTTCCTCTCATTTATGCTTGAAATTTAAAATCTAGGGCTTTTTTGCTTCTAAAATAGAAGATTTCTATTTTATGCTTGAAATTCGAAATCTGCGGTTTGAAACTCGTAATTTCCTTCCGTTTCAGAGCTGTACATATGAAGGTTTCTTCTCGTCATTTTCCTTATAGACCCAATAGTACTGTGATGAACCTTTCTTTAGACAAAAAAAAAACCCCTTCTTTAGACTAGTTTGCTCTCTCTGTGTATCCGTGACAGAAAAAAAAAAGCTCTCTTTGTAGATCTACTGATTTACAAAGCTCTCTCTGTGTACATGAACGACAATATGAATTGCATGTACAGGGGAGGTGAGGTGGGTTTGCTCACTGGTGTTTTGTTGGATTTTGCAGATTTGGGTTAGATGGATTTTCTCTTCATTAGTTATTGGAGGGTAGTTAAGGTATTTGAAGAAATGAATATTGTATACTATAAAGTACAAGGGTTGTTTAGTAACTTCATCTAATAAGGACAAAAAAAGGAGTGTAGGTGTAGAAATGGGGAGTGTAGAAGTCAATCTCCTTTTATTTATGCTTTGATAATCTTAAATGTATTTCCGAGGTTTAACATTAACACAGGGTTTGTGATTGCTCAAAGGTTTTGAAAGGGTCCACTCCACGCACCAACAAAGCTCATAGCAGTTGTACATTTGTTTAGTTCAATATACATCATTCCTAGTTATATATCTAGCTAGACGTTGTTCTCTTTCTCCCAATAAACTTTTTTAGATGACGATTATTTCCCAGCTAATATTGCCGTTTTTTTTGTGGTTCAACAGGTTCACAGACAGATATTCTTCCATCCAAAGGCGATGAAAACACTAGTTTACCTATTTTCAGTGTAGTCACAATTGCTGAAGCTACAAACAATTTCTCCCGTTCAAATAAGATTGGAGAAGGTGGGTTTGGACCTGTTTTCAAGGTAATTAATTTCAGTTGCACATACCGATACATACATGGAGAACATATAATATACCTTGGTACTTTAAATGTAAATCCAAAAGAATAAACTAAACTCAAATCTTAAACATGACAATCTGAAAAAGATCTTGTTTGAAAAACTGTAGGGTCAGCTATCAACTGGACAACTGATAGCAGTCAAGAGGAACTCAGACAAGTCCAATCAAGGGCTCCGTGAATTTAAAAATGAGGTTATCTTGATCGCCAAACTTCAACACCGGAATCTTGTTAGGCTTTTGGGATGTTGTATTGAAGGAGAAGAGAGGATGCTGATTTACGAGTACATGCCCAATGGAAGCTTGAACTCATTTATTTTTGGTTTGACCTCTCAATCATTCTTATAGCTTAATTGAAGTTCTAACAATTGTTGTATCTCTTCTCATAATAGCTCTTCATGTTGTAAAACTGGTACAATTGAGTAAGACCCTAATTAGATCTGAATTTCCCAGATAGCAGAAGTAACTCTCTCACATGGAGTAGGAGGTTTGATATTATTGTGGGGATTGCTCGAGGGCTTCTTTATCTACATCGAGATTCAAGACTCAGAATTGTTCATAGGGATCTCAAAGCAAGCAATGTGCTACTTGACAATGAGATGAATCCAAAAATTGCAGACTTCGGCATTGCTAGAGCTTTCAGAGGAGATCAACAACTAGAAAAAACCCAAACGGTGGTTGGAACTTAGTAAGTACTCAAAAGAATTCTTCAAAGTACCTGTCTACATAAGTTCAATCTTCCTGACTTACTAAATCGGTACATACACATGTTTCATCTTCTTGATGTTCTAAACTATTCGACATGGCCATGCAGTGGTTATATGTCTCCTGAGTATGTAATGGACGGGCTCTTTTCAATGAAATCAGATGTCTATAGTTTTGGAGTGCTAGTTTTGGAAATAGTGAGCGGAAAAAGGAACAGAGAGTTCTATCATCACGACCATGGTCTTACCCTCCTCGGACATGTAATTTCCTAGATAAGACTGACATCATCCGCTTCAGAATGGCCGTCATGTGTTCCTCCTCGCATGAGGAAAATTGGACCCATCATGACTCTGTTTTGATAAGCCGATCGATTTCTTTTGAAAGGTATCGAGGCATAAAGCATTCATGCAAATCAAAAAATTAAAAAGGCTCCAATCCTCGAAACGAGACCATGGGTTTCCATTTCTCCTTATTGACGAGGGATCACATGAGAGGATCATAGTACCATTTGAACATCCATCTCGTGCTATCATGCACCTAATGCACATTTTATGCACTCTTTCAGGTGTGGAAACTATGGATTGAAGGAAAAGCCTTGGAGCTACTAAACGAACAGATTGATGATTTTCCAATACCGGAAGCATTAAAATGCATACAAGTTGGTCTCTTGTGTGTCCAGCATCACCCTGAAGACAGGCTGACAATGTCTTCTGTGCTCTTGGCGTTGGATAGTGAGAGCGCAACACTACCCCAACCGAAGGAACCGGGTTTCTATATGCAGAGGAGCAGCAATGAGACGGAGCCTCCATCGTCCAAAAATCAAATTACTACTTCAAACGAGATGACTCTTACAGTTCTATCTGGTCGATAGGAAATTTGTAAGGGATTTGACAAGTACCTTGTTTTAAACTTAAAGAGTGAATTTTGTATATTCTGCTTCAGTCCTTTTATTTCGTGGGTTTTCTGGATCATGAGAAGGGTCAATAAATGTTCGTATTATTTAGTGTCAATTCTTTGTAAGGACTCAAATGACACAAAAACTTTTGCAATTCAAAATCCTTAGACAGTTGGTTTTAGTTGCTTATTTATTTATTTATTACGACACATAATATCAAGGTCAGCTTATGCACAACCTCAACTAATTTATGTGGGATCAATCCCGCCATGCAGTAGTAGTAGCCCAGGGCCAAATTAAACCAAAGCGTAGTTTTGTATGAATTGAACTTGTCTCATTAGCGTTGATAGCAACTATGAAATTCCGAACCTAAGGCATAGGAGGGAGCAACTCCTAAGTTCTAAGCCTTGACTACATGGCCAACACCTTATGTTTTAGTACCTTTATTTAAGGATGTGGTCAAGCAAAAACCTAGTCACATATATATTAGAGTTCACATATATATATTAGAGTGAATTCTGTTTCCAAATGTTTAATTAAGTATGTTTTAATTTAGTCACTAGAGGGAGATGTACCAAAGGAAACATGATTGGTGCATGTTAGTGGGGTTTAATCCTGTAATGTCAGTAAGTTTCGGCACTGTTTTGTGTTTGCTTTAATCCAAATAGAGTTTCATGAAGTTTTCTGTTATATTCTTAATTACTTCCACTTGGTAAAAATTGATGGTCATGGTTTAGTTACTACAGTTTGCTTTGAAGTCCCATTCGATGACTTGGTCAATATGACTTGCATTGCTTGTTTTTCAAGTATTTTGAAAGTTGATCCAATAAGGTCATCTTTGGCTTCACATAAGCAGATTGCTCTTGCTCTCGGTAATTTTCTCTTGTTTGCCTTTCACATCCATCTCTGTTAAACTGTGTTTGATGCGAGTAGAGTCTTGAGGTAGGTATTCAATGGCAGAAGTCTTCGTGGGTCATTACTCAGAAGCTTGGTTTAGCTACTTTTCTCGTTTGAAAATTTTGCTTGAGACGCGTGGATAAAAAAAACCATATGCCTACTTGCTTCACATCGTGTTCTAGTAAACTTGAGAAATGTAGGACCCTCGTTAGTACGAGTTAAAACCTCGTCTTTTCCATTTGTGCTTCATATCTTTGCTATCGGTCTATATATATATTTGCTAACAGTTCCAATGTCAACTTGACCATAAGTCAAGCCATCTGATTCTAATAAAAGGACCAAGTTTCTTTGGACCAGAACTTGAAGAATGATTGCTTCATTTTTCGCTTTCCTTTAATTTTATCGTTTGTTCTTGAATAAGGAAAGGTTATTGTGATGGGTAAGTTGAGTTTGGACCTTTTGTTTCTCCTTCTTTCTTGTATGCTCGGAAGTTTTCGCCTAAACACTGCTCAGATTTAGATGTGTATCAACACAGCCAATTTCACTAATAACAGCGCATATGGCGAAAACAGGCAAAGAAATTCTATCTTCCCTTGCCTCTAGTGTCAAAGACAATGGTGGGTTTTATACTGGCCACATTGGGGAAGGAAGGCTTTGAAAGGGTTTATGGTCTCGGACTCTGCAGAAGTGACCTTCACGATGAAGATTGTTTCAGCTGTGTCAATTCCTCAAGTCAAGCTATCATTGAGAAATGTCCCTACCAGAAAGAAGCCACAGATTTCGGACCCCCATCTTTGTGCATTGTCAGGTACTCAGACAAGTCCTTTTCCAGGATAACTGACTCAAGTCCAGCTCAGTTAATTTACAATTTAAGCAAAATCACCAACAACACTGATGAGTTTGATCAGGCCTTATATAGTTTGGTTGATAGCCTTATAGATACTGCTGCCAACAGTTCTCCTAGATCCAAGTTTGCAACTGGTGCAAAAAAGTTTTCAGAATATGACTCTATATATGCTCTCATGGAGTGTATCCCTGGCCAAACACCAGATGATTGTAGGTATTGTCTAAGACGAGCAGTGTCTGATTATCAAGAATGTTGTACAAGGAAGCGAGGAGTAGTACTTCTTAGGCCAACCTGTATTTTTCAGTATGATTTGTCTCCTTTCATTGAAATTACCACTGATGCGGCCTCACCGCCACCCCCTCTACTTGTTGATACTTTTGCTCCACCCCCAACAACAAGCACGACAAAAATCAAGGTATGCCCACTTCTCCTCGGTAAACGGATTTGTTACTTTGTAGCTAGCATTTATTTCCACTGAAAAAAAAGAAGTTGTATAAGTATTATTCCAGAAAATTGCTTATTACTATGATAAACATTTAATGCAAAAGTCGGATATCATGTGATGTGTCGACAATGCATTAGTGAGGCACGTTGGGATGATGATGCCTCATTATGGTATTGCTTGGATGAGCAACTCTATTAACCCAACTAAATTAGAAACCGGAGAATTGACATAAATAAATCCTTTCCGTATCTCAATTCGTTTAACCTATTAATGCCTGCAGACAACAGGAGTCACAAATTACGGACTGCTATTATCATTGTTGTTCCAACGAGTATCTTATTAGTGTTTATTGACTCTACCTTTTTCCAGTTGAGGAAGAGAATCAAAAGTAAGTTGATTTATGCTTTACAGTTTGTTGTTATTGAAGTTGTTGAGCATTATCATAGTTGTGATTTCACAGAGATTGGATTCTGGTTACCTAAGCGATTTTATCTTGGTTTTGGTTTGCTATTTTTATTCTCTTGAAATTGCGGAAAACTTGTTTAGCAAACGGTTTTCCAATCCAGGATTATGTTTCTGTTGTAGACCCAATTTTTTCAAGAGAACACCAAAGAGATGTTCCACAAATTCTGGAATACTCAATGTTTTACGCAATGCAAAAGTTTTTTGAAATAGCAACCAAACAGGGTGATTGATCGTATCCATTTCTGTACCCAAACTAAACATGCAAATTTTCAATGGGGGACTCTGGACACGCCCCATCAGGCTAATATATATATTTTTTTAATCAGCAAAAGTAACGGCAAACTTTATTTTATGTTTATTTTCCAAATCGTTGTGGTCAACAGGTTCACAGACAGATATTTCATCCAAAGGTGATGGAAACATTGGTTTACCTACTTTCGATGTTGTCACAATTGCAAAAGCTACAAACAACTTTTCCAGTTCAAATAAGATTGGAGAAGGTGGATTTGGACCTGTTTTCAAGGTAATTTCAGTTGCACATACTGATTCATACATTGAGAACATATAATACCTTGTTATTTTGTATGTTCAAATCTGAAACATGACATTCTGAAAATTGTTCTATAAACTGCAGGGTCAGCTATCAACTGGACAGCTGATGGCAGTCAAAAGGAACTCAGAAAAGTCCAATCAAGGGCTCCGTGAATTTAAAAATGAGGTTATCTTGATTGCCAAACTTCAACATGCACCGGAATCTTGTTAGGCTTTTGGGATGTTGCATTCAAGGAGAAGAGAGGATGTTGATTTACGAGTATATGCCCAATGGAAGATTGAACTCGTTTATTTTTGGTTTGACATCTTAAATCGTTCTTATAGCTTAATTGAAATTTTAAACAAATGTCATATCTCTATTCATTTTAGTGCTTCATGTACCAAATTAAACTACTACAATTGAGTAAAACCCTAAGTTGATTTGATCTGAATCTTCCCAGATAATAGAATTCACTCTCTCACATGGAGTACGCTGTTCAATATTGTTGTGGGGATTGCTCGAGGGCTTCTTTATCTTCATCGAGATTCAAGGCTTAGAGTTGTTTATAGAGATCTGAAAGCCAGCAATGTGCTACTTGACATTGAGATGAATCAAAAAATTGCAGACTTTGGCATTGCTAGAGCTTTCAAAGGAGATCAACAACTAGAAAAAACAAGAACAGTGGTTGGAACTTAGTAAGTACTCAAAAGAATTCTTCATAGTACCTGCCCGGCCGCGTTCAATCTCCCTAAATTACTAAATTGGTACCTACCCATGTTCGATCTTTCTGATGCTCTAAATTGTTGACATGGGCATGTAGTGTTTATATGTCTCTTGAGTACGTAATGGATGGGATCTTTTCAATAAAATCAGACGTCTATAGCTTCGGAGTGCTAGTTTTGGAAATAGTAAGCGGAAAAAGGAACCGAGAGTTCTGTCATCCTGACCACGGTCTTACCCTCCTCGGACATGTAATTTCCAATTTTAGACTGATAGCATCTGCTTCCGAAAGTCAGTTGTGTGTTCCTCCGTCACATGTGAAGAAATGGGGCCTATCACGATTCCATTTTGATGATCTGATTTATGTATTTTAAAAGGTCTTGAGGCATAATGCATTAACGCAAATAAAAAAATGAACGGCTCAAATCATCAAAACGAGGCCATGGGTTTTTGCTTCTCCTCACTGACGAGGTCACATGAGAGAGAACCCTAGTACCTTTGGAACATCCATCTCGTGCTATCTCCTGATGTTTCATGTACTCTTCAGGCATGGCAACTATGGATTGAAGGAAAAGCCATAGAGTTAGTACACGAACAGATGGATGATTTTCCAATACCGGAAATGTTAAAATGCATACAACTTGGTCTCTTGTGTGTCCAGCAACACCCTGAAGACAGGCCGACAATGTCATCTGTGGTCTTGGCATTGGACAATGAGAGTGCAACGCTACCCCAACCGAAGGAACTGGGTTTCTATACTCAGAGGAGCAGGTATGAGACGGAGCCTCCATTGACTGGAAAACAAAGTACTACAAGAAATGAGATGACTCTTACAATTCTGTCAGGTCTGATAGGAAATTTTTTAAGGAATTGGACAAGTACCATGTTTGAAACTTAAAATTAAAGAGTGAATTAATTGTAGATATTTTGCTTCAGTTATTTAATTTCGGTAGTTTTCTGAATCATGGAAAGGGTCAATTAATGTTTTTATTTATTTATTTAGTGTATGTCATTTGAGTACTTACAAATAATTACTCGATTTGAAAGACATGCTCTGGATGGGCTGAAGAAAACTAGAAAAGGGTTGAATTTTCCTAACCTTAATGAATTCCGTACAATCGGTTTGAATACACACTTCAGCATAGTTATTACAGGTAGCCCAATCCAAAACAAGAAGCTTTGCTATTGCTTCCACCATGCCCGCTGAAAGAGCCATGACCTTGTTCACACCCTGAGCAACACCGTTTCCGCTATCATCCATCTTGACCCAAAAGCACAGCAGCCCCATGAAATGATCCGGCATCCCAAGCTCCTTCCGTAACAAAACAACGAAGACCCATCAACCCATTATCTGCGTTAACGCGCACAAAAGCAAAAGGGCTTACCTCCCACAAAATGCACCCCACCAGGAACACAGCCCCCTGCACTATCACTAATGCCAGCCCCAGGACATAGCACCTTCCCAGGCTTAACATGACTTCTAAGAGTACCAAACCAATTGACAGCCACCTCGAAAGCACAAACTCTGCGAACCAAAGCATCATTCCTTGCACGCCAATGTTCCATCAACTCTAAAAACTGACAACGCAGCCCCCACCTCAAAATAATACCCTAAATTAGAAGTACGCCAGAGCCTCTTGGAGAAGGAGTGTTGAAAAAACAAGTGCTCTAGAGATTCTAGCCATGCCACACAGCTAGAGGACACCGAGGATCCATAGCCGGCCCATATTTCTCCAAATAATGATAGCCAAGATATGATGAACAACCTTCCAAATAAATGTGAGGAATTTAAGAGGAAAACCCAAACCCATAACTTTCCCCACAGATTAAAAATGACCCTCTCATTATCTAGAGCAGCAGAATACTTATCGTTAAACTGAAGGAAATATGCAGATTTGACAGCGAAAACCCCATCTTTAGCTGCCTCACAAAACAGTTCATCTGGAACATCCTCCCTCGGCACATACAGAGCCTAGATATTCGTGGCCACATCATCCCGAAAAAGAACTGAGATCAGTGAAGCTCTCGAGCGATGAGACTGAGGATCATACAAGTCCGCCCCTTTGAAGTCAGAAAAGTAGCCTCCAATGCTATGGCTGGCTGCCATATCGGCTAACAACTTTAGGTATCCACTGATATCGGAAAATGCTAAAACTCCTTCCATTACCAATCCTCCATTTGAGCCCCTTAATCAGAAGCGACTTCCCCCAAATGATGTTCTTTTTTCCCAAGTGGCCGTAGTACTAGCAGCCTAGCACCCACGGTCAAGAAGTCAGAGCATGATACTGCTACGCACCCCAGCCAATAGATTTTTTTTTCTACTTGTTTTTTAATTTTTGTCATTAATAGTGTGTATTTTTTGGCTAATGTATTAGTTGTTCAACTATGAATTACCATGGGTAGTCGCCATTTCATGCCAGTTGTGTAAAAATGGTATCATTGATAAGATCTCGATGATAACTTTAAAATGTGACAAAGAGCATCTGCAGCCCAGCCCTGATCCATTCCTTTACCAAAATTTGGGTCAAAACTCCATTTTGGTATGCCTTGAATTCTAAAGTCTTATTTGTACCCAAATTTATTATCTTTTACGTTTTGCTTCCACCTAGCTAGCCTTGATGCTCTGTTTTTGAAATGGCACATTTGTAAATAAATAATAAGAAAGTGAAAAGAGGTGTTAGAGAAAAAGGGTTTGGATTTGAGTCAACCTTCATTTGGGTAAGAAAAAGCTAAAACTCAAAAAGGGTAGACAAATAGTATGCCATTGGAGATGAATTTTTTGCGTTTGGTAACCTTTTCATTTTTCAATTTTTTTTTTAAGAAACTAGAAGTAGAAACAGGTTTATATTTTCATTTGCGTAAAAACAAAAACAAGAAACATGTTTGGTAATATTTGTGTTTCTAAAAAAAAAAAATATGGGGAAAACACTTTTTTGTAGTTTCAATAGTTTTCAAAAACTCTAAAAAAGTTAATGAAAAACAAAGGAGTAGAAACTTGTTACCAAACAAGTTTTCTTTATTAGTTTTCAAAAAAGTAAAAATAAAAACCAAAAATTGAAAACATTTGGGGGTGTTTGGTAATCTTTTTATTTTCAGTTTTTGGTTTTTATTTTCACTTTTTTGAAAACTAAAAAAGAAAACTTGTTTGGTACGGAGTAATATATTTTTTCTTTTTTATTTTTAAAAAACTGTTTTAAAATTTCTGAAAATTATGAAAACTAGAAAAAAGAGTTTTACACTGTTTTGAAAACAGAACTTTGGCCCGTCGATCTCGATGGTTTCCTTTTCTCTCGTGCTATGTTCTGGTACGCCCCTCTCTCTCTCCATAACTCTCTCTCTCTCTCAATCTCCTGCTTCTTCTTATTCTCTCTCTCTCGATCGATTGTGCATGCGTTTTTTACTCAGATCTATGGGCTTTCTGAGCCCACTTTCGGTAATTGGTCGACGACGTTGGGTTCCTTGAATCTGACTTTGTTTTTCTCAGAAATCTTGTCTTACTGATTTCCTGATCCGGTGACGTAATTGCTGATATCTTTCTCATTGAAAAGATATTCTTGAGCAGAGCTACAATCAATGGCGTCAATGGCAAAAGTGTACAGCCTTTTAGGGATTTATTCAGTGTATCCATACGACATTTATATTACTAGTTCATTGTCTTTTAGGAATTCATTCTGTTTCTTTAGTTTCTGTTAATCTTACTCTGCATGATGACAATGATGATCCATTCAGAAAATATAGCCAAGAGAATATGGTGATGAGACAATTTCAAAGAGCTAGCGGGAGTAGTTCCCAAAATTCAGTTGAGATTGATATCACTTGTGGACAATTCCGTCATATGTCCAATGTTTGTGATCGGATTGCCGAACAAATTTGGGCTAGCATGAATCATAGTGGATGATACCACTGCAAATGTAATTATGATTATTTAAAACTATGTTACCCTTATTTGAGATTTGAGCTCAAAGTGAACATCACTTGTATGTGATTGATGGATTTGAGTTTTGGTTTAAATAAATGTCCTTATGTTTTTTGTTGATAGGTGTCTAGGCAATTGCTCCAAAAAAAAAAAAAATTTGATGATCGTAGAAAGTTAATCAGCTAAAAGACCAATCATATTGGTGTTAATTGTTCGTATGTGAAACATTTTACTTTCATTTCTTCTAGTTTCATTCAATTTGAAGAATAAAAACAAAAACAAAAATGATACTACCAAATTGTGTTTTCAGTTTTTGTTGTTTTCAAAAAGATTATTACCAAACATGTTTCTTGTTTTTTGTTTTTATGAAAACATAAACCTGTTTCTATTTCTAGCTTTTAAAAACTGAAAATTGAAAAGGTTACCAAACATACAAAGGTTACCAAACGCCCCCTAAGTGTTTATACTAAAATTTTGAGTTTGGATAGAAAAATGGTGAGAATTGGAAATGCTCTAATATTGTGTTTAAGAATTCAAAACTGGAGAATACAGTAGAAACTTGTTACCAACCAAAACTAGAAGAGAAGATTTGAATGAGGGGCTTGTTACCAATCAAAACTAGAAGAGAAGATTTGAATGAGGGGCTTATCAAAAATAAAAAATAAAAATTTGAATGAGGTGGTGAAAGATGAGAAGAGGAAACAGAGAAAGTAGTAGATCTCTCTCTCTCTCTCTCTCTAGAGAGAGGTGTTAAGGCCGAGGGCAACTTTGTCACAGTTTATGCCTTGTCGTGGCTTTAAGAAATTGCCTCTTGGCATTAACGCCTTCATTTTTGTGGTAGTTCTATTTTTTGTCGTGTAATGTTCATGATTTATTGGGCATTTAAGTTGACCCAATTGAAACCCAATTAAGACCCAATAATAAATGGCTTAGATGGATTTGGACCCATTCTAACCCAACTAATATATGGGTTGGGTTGAGTCTAATAGGTGGGTTTAGGTTTCTTAATAGGTCTGGGTTCAATTTGCCAGCCCTAGCAAATATTATGCCATTGGAGATGAACTTTAGTGTTTATACTATAATTTTGAGTTTGGGTAGAAAAATGGTGAGACTTGGAAATGCCCTAATATTGTGTTTAAGAATTCAAAACTGGAGAATTGGAGAATACATTAGCGTAAAATTTAAGAGATGAAATGGAGAATTATAATTAGAGTTGGTGTGAATATTTAAATTCTTTGAATGATTATCAATAAAGTGTAGCATTTTGAGTCCAAAAAATGGTGTTCGTATGGGTTAGAAATGCTCTAGCCTTACCTTCTATTCACTCAAAATTAAAATTCGATCGAGTAGAAATCCCCTTAACTTTACTCTTCAGTTGACTCAAATTTATATCAAATTGAGTTTTATACAATCTTTACTAAACTTAAGGGAGATTAAATGTTCTACTCAAAGTTTATAGGAGTAAATTTCTCTTCATTGAATTTACAATTATGTTCTAACTGCGAGAACTTGGTTTTCCTACTCTTATGTTTAGCAAACTTTTACTCAAATTTATATCTGCAATTATATTTCCCATTAAATTACTTGGTATGAGATGAAGTTTTCTTCGTATTTTTACTCAAAAGTATGAATAAGACCGATGATCTTGCTCTACCCTGGAAGAGCTGGACTAGTCACGATATCATGACTAGGGCTGCAAACGAGCCGAGCCGAGTCGAGCTTTACTATGTTCAAGCTTGTTTATTAAGTTTTTAACAAACACGAGCTTGAGCTCAGTGAAAACTTAACGAGTCGAGCTCGAGCCGAGCGGGCCTTGGCTTGACTCGAGCTCGAGCTTATTCATGAGCCTCAACGGACCAACGAAAAATGTATATATATCCTCGCATAGGCCTAATACAACCAAAAATATTCTGATTGTGAAGGTATATATTTTTCATTTTCCTATGGAGGGGTAGTGTGCTGGTGTGCGTGTGCTGTCGTCTCCCTTGGTTGACTGAAAATTGAAAACGAAAAGAACAAATCATGAAATAACAATAAAAATCCTAAACTTAAATGTATATACCCCAACTCACGAGCCGACTCGAGCCGAGCTTATCCTAACTCGAGCTTGGCCCGTTTACAAAACGAGCTGAAAAAATCGGCTCGAGCTTGTTCGTTTAACTTCTGAGCCGAGCTTGAACGAGCCACTAACAAGCCGAGCTGTGAACCCCTCGCGAGCGATTCTGTTCGTTTGCAGCCCTAGTCATGACTAACAAGGTTATACGACAGATAGCTCAATGGTTTCTTTATCTTCGTGAAAATACCGTATTCTGACGTACATTGCATGCCCAACGCTTGGAATGTTCTCTGTTTGGTATAGGTATGAATGAAAAGTTTTTAGATTTTGTCATGGAAAGGGCTTTTGGACATCATTCTCTGTTTTGTGTTTGACTGGTGTCCAAATTGAGTCTCAGAACTTAGAAGGTTTCTACTTCTTGTTATGTTGTTGCTTGCTAGGAATCTATGATTATGGTTTTGACTTCTAGATACCTCAGTGAAGCCCCATGCACTCACATTCATGATCCTAACATGACAATTTATGGTGGTGTTATAACAATTATGGATAATGTCAATTTATGGTGTTGTTATAACAATTATGGATATTATTAGTTAATTTGTGGTCTTGTACACATATATTTGGTAGAGGTATATAAGTATTATGAATTCTGGTACGAATAATTGTGGCTACATAAAAATAATATTTTTTAATTATGAATAACCTGTTAATGACTTATTCAACAGGTTAATTTTAAAGTAGAATAAATTCAAAGTCGTAACTAGCATCATAAATATACATTAGAAAACCAAAAACTGAAATAATAAAAATCATAATTTGGATATACGGTACATCCTATGTATCATAGCTTTTCCATTCGACAAAATATCTATTAACACGGAAAAGTTTTGTGTAATTTAGTTCAAGAGAGCAAAAACCATACTAATTAATTACTCCATATGACCTACTTCTTCTGTCCCAAATTGTTTGTCCAATTAATTTGTGGAAACCAACTTATCAAGAAAACACAATCATTATACTTTGAAAACTTGAACATTCTAAAAATGTCCTTCAATTGAAATTCCACTCGTCACTTCAAATCAAAAGATAAGGGTAAAAAGGTAGTTTCATAGGACTTTATTCTTTGGATGTTCAAAATGGACAACCAATTTGGAACATTTAAAAGACAAAAAGTCGATAAAGAATATGGGACGGTGGGAGTAATACCTACATGACTTGACTTCCACTGGGAAAAGTCTGAAAGAGGGAAAACGCTTGGAATTGATGGATTCAGCTTTCGGGAGATTCTTGTTTACAAGTAACGAAGTACCTTTTGGCTTTCTTCATACATCATTATTTTTCCACAAAGATGGTTTTTTTTTTTTCTCCCCAAAATCTTCTCTAGTTGCATGCAAATGCCAAGGGTGACTCGGTCAAGGTGACCTAAGTTCATGCGTAGTTGGTAATAAAACAGGCCACCTTTTGGTACATGATCACTAGGCGTTATGGTCAGGGCCGGCTCTGAGATTCTTGGGGCCTAAGTCGAACTTGTAAAACAGGGCCCTATGTTTTCTTTTTAAAAAAAAAAAACCTCAAAAGGAAAACAAAATCATAAGAATGAAAAAAGATAGCAAGTTGCTTGGGCTGAGAATCGAACCGTGCTTCTATTGTGTAGCAAAACTTAGACTTACCACTTCGCCAGCTACCTCCTTTGGTAGCTAGAAGCACTAATTAAATATATATTACATACATAGGTATACCTATTTGGGGCCCTAATTTTTGACCAAATTTCGGGGGCTTAAGTCCACCGCCTTGTCTGCCTTAGCTCGGGGCCGGCCCTGGTTATGGTGGACCTGGAAAAAATGGGAATGCAGAAACTTTCCACCCTGTTTGATTTCTCTAGTTTGTCTGGACCACTCCCATCTCTATCTAACTTGTTCGTTTTGAGAAAGTCTTTTAAGTAGT
The DNA here is from genome assembly GCF_030253575.1 of Rhododendron vialii. Lineage (NCBI taxonomy): Eukaryota > Viridiplantae > Streptophyta > Magnoliopsida > Ericales > Ericaceae > Rhododendron > Rhododendron vialii. The sequence goes on from NC_080558.1 coordinate 17,497,592, forward strand.
TATTGTCAAAGTCTTTGCCCGTACTAATCGATTTGCCCACATCTATAACCCCGCGTGATAGCTTCAGCATGAGGAAATTTTCACTAGGCACTTGTCAAAAGAACTTAGGGCGCGTTTGAATATGAATGTAATTAAGAATGGAATAGAATTGGAGGAATTGATAATGGAATAATCATTCCCATTCTCAAGTTTGGTTATGCTTAGGAATAGTCATTCTCATCTCCAGTGGAATAGTGTAGCAATAGCAATTTTTGGATTGACAATAGTAATTTTTGGAGTGACAATAGCATTTTTTGGAGTGACAATAGTAATTTTTAGAGTGGCAATAGTAATTTTTGGTGTGGCAATAGTGAATGTTGGAGTGACACTAGTAATTTTGGTGTAACAAAGAAATAGAATAACAATTCCTTAGTTTTTTTTGGATGGAATAACAATTCATTTTGTTAAGGTGAATAGTGATTCCATTTGGAATCATTATTCAATTATTCAATGGTGAACCAAATATTGGAATAATAAGTCATTGGATTGACTATTCCATTCCAACATTGATTCTATCCAACCAAATGGTTCGATGGAATCAATGTTGGAATAGAATGGCCATTCCACTTATTCTCATTTTTGGTTCACCATTAAATGATGGAATTCCAAATGGAATCACTATTCACTTCAGTAAAAGAATTCTCATTCTTCCAAAAAAAAAAAAGAAACCTCAGAAATTGTTATTTCATTTCTTTGCCACACCAAAATTATTAGTGCCTCTCTAAGATTTACTATTGTCACACCGAAAATTACTATTGCCACTCCAAAAATTATATCACCACCCCCAAAAATTTCTATTACCACACTAAAACATACTATTGCCACACCAAAATTACTATTTCCGCTCCAAAAAACTTCTATTGCCATATCATTCCATTGCAGATGATAATCGATGGATATTACTAATCACAACCAAACTTGGGAATGGAAAGGATATTCCAGTCACATTTTTTTCAATTCCATTCCAATCTCAATTCCATTCCATTGTCAATTTCATTCTATTGAACCAAATATATCCTAAGGTTGTGTAATTGTGTTTGGATTATATTAGTATATGGAGCGAGTTCACGCGGGAAAAGGAAAAGTTGAAGTGAAAGTCTCTCAAGTAGTAGTTGTGTCGAAAGTAGCTGTCACAATTGCTCGGAAACTTGTTCTAACTTTTTTATACCCGCGTAATGGCAGCTGTATGAGGAAATTTTCACTTGAGACTCGGGCATAAAGAATAATTTTGGGATCAAATTGTCCGTGGAAATTGATGGTTCAAATTCACTTGGATATTTGGGTCCTACCTCTCAAAGTGAATCTAACTCATTAATTTCACCTTTCAGGGACTTTTTCAGGGGAAAAAAAAATTGGGGACCATAGAATTACTGTTTCCAATCCCAAACAAATGGCGTTATTGCCCACCCCTCTCTCTCACCGCTTCTCCCACCGCACTCAATCTCGCTGTCCAAAACACTTTTTGCACGGTCCGGATTTTAAACAAAACTCTTCTTTGGAAGAGTTTTGTTTAAAATCCGGACCATTGAGTGCCAAGACAAACTGTGAGATTGAGAGAGCAGTGAAAGAGAACGCTGAAACTGTGTGTGATAAGGGGCAGACGGACTGTAGCGTCACTTTCATTGTATGAAATGAAACCAATCCTCACGGTGTATTAATCAATAAAAACCGTGTGGTTTTGACATCCCTTCCCTGTGGCTCAGACCTGACCCTGAAAATTCCTCTAATACTTTTGCAGCTAATCATGAACAACATCATGGATGTACATAAATACAAAATCTATGAACATACTTGTGCCATATGACAATTTTATAGTAATGGGGATTTCAATCTTGTTTCTCCTCCTTTCCTGCATTCTCTTAGCCCTTCCCCTTGCCACTGCTCAACCATGTCCCTACCCAGCCAATTTCACCGCGAACAGCACGTACGGCCAAAACCGGAACCGAATCCTCTCCTCCCTCGCCTCCAACGCCACCGCCAACGGCGGATTCTACACCACCACCTTCGCACAAGGCTCTGACGACACCATCTACGCTCTCGCACTCTGCAGAGGCGACCTTTCCAACCAAAGTTGTTATGACTGTGTTGATTCCGCGAGCCATTATATAATTGCGAGTTGTCCTAATAAAATGGAGGCATTCGATTTCGGAAACTCCTCTCACTGTATCGTCCGGTGCTCCAACCAGTCATTTTTCAGCACCGTGGCCACTTGGCCGGCTAGATTCGTGTGGATTATGAGTGACATAACCGCCAATGTCGATGAATTTGATCAGGCCTTGAGTAGTCTGGTAGATAGCCTTGTGAATAGGGTCACTACTGGTTATTCTGTAGGCTATTTTGCAACTGGTGAAATTGCGTATACAGCATTGGACTATATATATGGTCTTGTGCAGTGTGTCCCTGGCCTTTCATCGGCTGGTTGTAGCAGTTGTATTAGAAGTGCGATAGATTATTATCGCAATGACGGTTGTTGTTTTAGAAAGAGAGGAGTAAATATCATGACACCGAGTTGTATTTTCCAGTATGATTTGTCCAACTTTTATGAGTCTTCTGCTGGTGCTGCACCACCCCCACCCCCACCCCCATCACCCCCACCTCCTCCGCCGCCAGTTACTTTTTCTCCTTCTCCGCCGTCGACCAATGTTACAACAAAAGGAGGTATGTTCATCGTCTCCTCGAATTTTTAATAATTCCAGCAGAAATGCATTAGTACTTAAACAGGGCTAATTTTCGGGTAATTTTTGTGGTCTTTTAACGGCCTCGGGATAAACAATTAATGATGTTATGAACCACAAAATGCACAGTGCTACATTTCACTTTGGATGGGCTCCCATGAGTTTGGGCTATAGGAGTATTGATTTTCTTGAAGACCGGGTATTATTGATTCGTTTGACACATGTTTAGCTTTTCTTCAAAATTTTCGGGATTAATCATTTATGTCGGCATGAGGAATCGTAAAAGTAGTGCTGTGTTATGCAGTTCATTATTTGCTTTATTTTGTATTCATAGACTTGCTATGTGAGTATAGAAATAGATTGTTTTGCAGAAAGGAAAAACCATCACACGAACAAGTTTCCTAGCTTTGGAGGAAGAACGATCCATTAAGGATTGCAATGCCTAACTCTCTCTCTCTCTCTCTCTCTCTCTCTGATTACATATGCCTCCAAATTCATCATATATGCCCACCCAAAATATGCCTCCAAAAATAGTAAAAGCTTCCCAAAATACATTATACATATGCCTCCAAATTCTGCGCTAAGCCCTCTCCTTTTGTCAGAGGCCATCTTCAGTAACTTTGAGGTTAACGAAAAATACAGGACACCTCACGACTCATGTCATGCATTAGAATCACTATATTTCTTATCATCTTCGGAATACGTTACATATATAGTCTTGGATCTTAGCATGTGTTCTACGCATTCAGCTATCAATCAGAAAGAGTGGACTTCTCTGCGGTACTTAAAGTCTAATAGAGTTGCAAGCTAAGAGACCTTTCATTTGATTGCATTGATTTCAATTAGTGATAGATCTATAGCATATGTGATTGGACCATGCATTTTGCATTCATGACAGATATTTGTCAGCAAATATATTAGTCCTTTCTCCGGTCGATATGAACGAAAATACAAAAATGGAAATAACAACTGAAATACATACACGTATATATCAGCCGTTGATATATTCAATTTGTTTGTTTCCTGTTTGGTGCAGAGGATAAGAGTAGGACAACTCAGACTACTATTTTGATTTTAGTTCCAGTGAGTATCTTATCATTACTCACTGCGCTTGCCTGTGGCTTCTTCCGATTAAGGAAGAGAGAGGATGTCAATAGTAAGTTTATTTATGCTTTGATAATCTCAACTATTTACGAGGTTCAACATTAACACAAGGTTTGTGATTGCACAGAGAAGCTGGATTGCAGTTGCCTCTGCAACTTGGCTTGGATAAGAGCTGCAGGACAATTGTTTTGGGCTTCCAGTCAGCATGACGCGCTCAATGCTGGTAAATATTCAAAAATAGAAGAGTAGATAATACAGTATTGTTTTTAAGGTTGCTAAAGTCGCAAATAGTGCCATACAATTTTATATAAAGAGGGAATAGATTTCTATACCAAATGGTGCTATAGAATTCCTATAAAGTCCTATAAAGAGGAATAGATTTGTGCAGCAAATTCTGGTACTATTCAAATTTAAAATATTCTGCTCTTGAAAGTACACGTGCACCTTTAATTTCTCTAATCAACATGTTTACTTCTGTCAAGGTGAAGATGCAACACAATCTCAAAGTGCGGATTCCTTGAAATATGACTTTGCCACAGTAAGAGCTGCAACAAATGATTTTTCCAACGCTAACATGCTTGGACGCGGTGGATTTGGTTCCGTGTACAAGGTAACGAAGCTCGTGGCTATCTATTGTGTTCCGAGTGGAATGTTGTTTAGCTCAAAGTTGGGGAAATGTACCTTGAACGTTTTTAATCTTGATGATTGATCTACATTCAATAGGGCAAGCTCCCGAATGGACAAGAAATTGCTGTTAAAAGACTTGATGGTTGTTCTGGACAAGGTGAAGGGGAATTCAAGAATGAAATTGTGTTAATGGCCAGGCTCCAACACAGAAATCTTGTTAGGCTCCTTGGCTTCTGCTTTGAAGGAAAAGAAAGGCTTCTTATCTATGAGTTTGTGCCCAATGCAAGCCTTGATCGCTTCATTTTTGGTACATCTCAGTCTCCTTTCAGTTTATTAGATGCACTCCATGTGGGATTTTCATCACCAAAAAACTAGAATATTTTTCTTTCATAAATATGTCCAGAATAATGTGCTATCAACAGTAAATGTGTTAACAAATTACCCATGGAACTTTTTTGGGTCAAAGGATAGCTTCAACTCTTTTTCTACTACATAGCACTTATGCAATATTAGCCTAGCATCTGTTATAAAATTGGGCATATTGTTTCTTATTATTTGAATCGATATGCAGATCCAATCAAGCGGTTGCTATTAAATTGGGACACGCGCTACAAAATCATAGTAGGAATCGCTCGTGGACTAGTTTATCTTCACCAGGATTCTCAGCTAAGGATCATTCACCACGATCTAAAAGCGGGTAATGTTCTGTTAGACAGGGATATGAACCCCAAAATTGCCGATTTTGGCATGGCAAGGCTGTTTGTTGTTGATCAAAGTAAAGGAGTCACCAAAAGAATTGCGGGCACCTTGTAAGTATATTGTCTCACTTTCTGCAAAATAATAGGCAGGAGTTCAAAGAGGTTTTTTAGTACCAAAAAATTAATTGGTCAGTTGGTGATTTCATGCAGTGGCTACATGCCTCCTGAGTATGCAAAATTCGGGCGATTCTCTGTGAAGACTGATGTCTTCAGTTTCGGTGTTCTGATCCTTGAGATAGTGAGTGGTAAGAAGTACAGCGGCTATGGTGGCCCAGAGCATGTGGAACATCTTATAAGCTATGTAAGTGTGCAGTACTTTCTAACACGTTCTTTCTCTCTATGTGCATCAGTGTATTATTTGATCCAAACATGGTATGATATGTATTTTGAAGGAAATTTTGTACAAACAGAAAAAAAGAATCTGCAGAAAGTTTACACGATACAACGTCACTTAGGCTTGGACATCTCGTTTCAAACTTTATTATTCAAAATACTAGTTTTTAAAAAGTTGAATGTGTCTTTGGATTATGAAAATCCGATATCGCATGAGAACGAATCTGGAAGAAAAGGAATTTGGCATTTTCTAGATCAGATTGTTCAATGAATTTCCTCTACTTTGGTACTGCAGGCATGGAAGAAATGGAGACAAGGCAAAGCTTCGAGATTGATCGACGAAACCCTAGTGGATGGTTCGGAAAGTGAGAAGATGAGGTGCATTCACATTGGCTTATTATGTGTGCAAGAAAATGTGGCCAAGAGACCAACAATGGCCGCTGTTGTTTTAATGTTCAGTAGGTTCAGCATGAGTCTTCCTTCACCCTCAAAACCTGGATTCTTTGTGGGAAGTAGCATGGAACCAGACACGGCCATACGAAACCGATTTCCTCCGGTCACTAGTTCACAGTTCCATTCCCAAGAGCAATCTGTGAACGTATCTGTAAATGAGGCTTCAATTACAGACCCGTATCCTAGATAACGTCCAGGGACCTCTCTATTTACTTGTAAATTTTTTATTGCTCATAGCAATGCAGCCAACGCCCGTAGGAGCTACAAGATTTTTGCCTGAAAGTGGTTCTCAACCATTCGAGAGAGCGAGCACGTACGGGAAAAAGTTTTGGCTTTTTGGAATTTCAAAAAACTACTTTTGACTGTTAATGTACCCAATTCTGAACCATACATCACGTTCTCAAAGCTTGGAATGTTCTGTTTGGTGCAGGTATGAATTCAAAGTTTTTAGATTTGTTATGGAAAGGGCTTTTGGACATCGTTCTCTGTCTTAAGTATGTAGGATTGGTATCTAAGTAGAGTCTCAGAAGGTTTCTACTTCTTGTTATATTGTGTGTTGTTGCTTGCAAGGAATTTATGATTGTGGTTCTGATTTCTAGATATCTCTGTTAAGTCCCATGTCTTGTGACTTTTATAGTCTACAAAACAATAGAACCTTCATTTTTTTATGGTCCTTCTTCAATGAATCATCTTCGCCTAATCTTATTAAAACACCCTTTGAAAAATGTTGACACTCGGGATTTTCATAATTCTTACGCGATCCTAATATGATTAGGAGCTATTCCCCTGTTCGACAAAGGATCCATTAATGAAGAAAAGTTCCCTGTAATTTAGTTTTTTTTTTTTTTTCACGGCCCTGTAATTTAGTTTAAGAGTGCAAAAACTGTACTAATTACTCCGGATAATTACTCCGGATTACCTACTCCCTCTGTCCCAATTTGTTTGTCCAATTTAGGGAATCCGCCTACTTATCAAGAAGACATAATCAATACACCTCCTTGAGAAAACTTGAACTTTACAAAAATGTCCTTCAATTCAAATCCCACTCGTCACTTCAAATCAAAAGACAAGGTGTTTACCCCCATTTTTGGCCAAAATTCAGAAAATCAATTTGTGGTTAGAAGAAGGCCTTGAATGAAGGTCTCAGGTGCTAAAAAGCTTCATGATCGGTCATCCATGAAATCGGGCCGATTTGAACACCACTGATCAAGTTGAGTTTTCAAAGGCCTGGGCCAATTTATGCCTAAGATTTCGCTATCTCAAGCCCAAGATTGGCTAAAGTCTTGGGTTGACCCACTAGATCTGAGTGCTTTATCCAGGCCTAAGCCAGTTCTTAGAGATAATAAGGCCTTCTAAATGGGCCTAAATCAATTAAAGCCCAAGTTTTCTTTCCAGACTTGGGCTCGCATGGCTTACAAAGAGAAGAGGCCTATGATGCTCTTCAAGTTCAGGCCCAAGTAATAGATGGGCCTATTTCTTACAGAAAACGTCACCTATGGCCTTCAGTTGACAGGGAAAAGGTCTCAAGCTGCTCACAAGCAGCTCAAAGGCCTAGAATGTTCTTGCTCGGCAGATCTAGGTAAGCTGCTTACAAACAGTTCAAGGTCTGAGTCTTTACTATCCTTTAGCATGAAGCAAGGCTTGGGACACGTGGCAACCATGCATGGAGACATCCCAAGCAGCTTAGGCCTGGACAAGCAGCCCAAAGGCCTTTATCTAACATCGCATAAGCTGCTCACAAGCAGCTCAACAAGGCTTGCGTTTTTGGCCTTGGTGGGCCCAAATATCCCTTTTTTATAAACATCAATGCTCACAAGCAGCTCAAAGGCCTCAAGCTGCTCACAAGCAGCTCAAAGGCCTAGAATGTTCTTGTTTGGCAGATCTAGGTAAGTTGCTTACAAGCAGCTCAAGGTCTGAACTGGTGGGACCCCATTCTTCAGCATGATGTAAGGCCAGGGACAGGTGGCGTACATGCAGCCCTTGGAGCTATTGGTGAATGACTCATGCAGACCAAAGCAAGCTGCACACAAGCAGCTCACTCAAGTCTGGTTAATCTTTTGTTTCTCGATTCTTCTTTCATAAGGAATCATGATTAGAGGATTTAAGGGCCCACAAGAGATACATGACCAATAAAATGGTAGGAAGGCCTGGAGAAGTATTGGTCTTCAGAAGTGGTGGGCCCAGAGGATGTCCAATCAAGTAGTAGCTCAAAGGCTTGGATGCCGAAATTCCTTTTGCTCTTTTATAAAGTTTTATGCAGAAAATGGGGATTTTTCAGGCTTTGGCCATTTTTTTGGAGGGAAGAGCACGTTTTGGTCAAAGAACAACCCCTCATTGGAGCATTTCGAAGCTGCTCAAACCTAAGCCTCTGGTAGAAGGCCACATGGCAGCCATGCATGAAGGCCTGTGGAAGCAGCTCAAGCAGCTCAGGGCCTAGAAGCATTGCTTATAAATACCAGAATTGAAGGCCTTGGCAAAGGTCCCCGACCTTCAAGCCCACGGCTTATGCAAATTTATTTTTCAATTATCTTCTATCTTTCGGTCCCCGACCATCAAGCCCCCGGCATATGCACCTACATTTTCATTTCTTTCAAGCATTACTTCAATTATCTTTACTTTCCCGCAAAGCATTATATCTTTCAGCCCAATCTAGCCCAGCCTAGATTTTATTTCCTTTCATTTCATTGTACCTAAACTTCGTTAAACCGTTAATGAAGTTCATTTACCTTATCGTTCAGTCCTGTTTTTCATTTTCTTTCCATTTTTTACACCGATTAGGAAATACTAAGTCCTTATCCCGACAAGGCAAACCACGAACCACATACGGCCTCACCCCTTATGTCGTACGCAATCGCTCAATACGAAGTCAGATCTGAGGCATTCAGGCCTTAGCACGAATTTGGACTGCAATCCAGTCCTGGTACAAGGCATCTAGGCCTTGATATGAATTTGGACAGCGGACCTGTCCTGGCACGCCCGCATCAGGCCTAGAACTGCACTACTCGCTGTTCCTAGGCCAATTTTTACATTTTGTGGAGGAACACAAGGGTAAAAGTCCAGGCCAACTTTTCGTACGTTTATGGTGAACCTGACCAAATGGGAATGCAGAAACTTTCCACCCTGTTGGTTTCTCTTGTTTGTCTGGATCACTCACATCTCTATCTAACAACTTGTTTGGTTTAAGAAAGTCTTTTATGTAGTTATTATTGTGTCAAAGTCTCTGCCAGTACTATTCGGTTTACCTACTCTTTGAATCCCGCGTAATAGCTTCAGTACGAGGAAAATTTCCCAAGGCACTCGTCAAAAGAACTAAGGTTGTGTGTGGATTATTAGTATATGGAGGGAATTCGTGCCGGAAATAAAGGAAAAGTTGACGCGAAAAGGATGGAGTACCAAGTTCTTCTTATTAGTTTTTCACTTGTTCAGTTAGCAGGAAATTTGTGGGGACCTATATATTTTAACTCTTTTACTCGAATTAGTTTTTCATTCAAAATTCACAAGTAATCAAATTTGAAAACTAGTTACTCACCCGAGAAAATTATTATACCGTTTTCTTTCTTTTACTTCACCTCACTATACTTTTCTTTAAATTCATTTTTCTGCACGAAATATTGACAAGTGAATGGAGTCCAACTGTCACTTCTATTTTCGTTGGATTTGGCCCAGAGCTGACTTTTAAAAGTCCTCTAATACTTTTACATGCTTATCATGAGAACGGTAAGGTTGAATAGAGGGAAGAAAAAAAAAGCCTTAAAAAGCCATACTTTTGTGCCAAGAAATCAATTAGCAATGGGTGCTCCAAATTTGATTTTTCTCATTTCTTGTATTCTCCTAAACCTTCCCCTTAACACTGCTCAAATCTGTTCCGACTCAGGCAATTTCACTTCCAACAGCACATACGGCGAAAACCGCAACCAAATTCTCTCTTCCCTCCCTTACAATGTCACCACCAACAATGGATTTTTCACGGCCAGCCTCACCCAAGACTCCGAAACTGTCTACGTGCTTGCTCTCTGCAGAGGCGACATTTCGAATGATTCTTGTTTCGACTGTGTCAATTACACTAGCCGGGCAATGCTGATGAATTGTCCTAACCAAAAAGAAGCCACGAATTACGGACACTACGCTTCTAAATGTATTGTCCGGTGCTCCAACGTGTTGTTTTTTGATATCATGGAAACGCAACCACCGAGATACATATATATTACAAGTGACATCACGTACTCTGTCGACGAATTCGACCAAGCCTTAAATAGTTTGGTTGAAAGCCTTATAATCAGGGCTGCAATGGGTTCTTCTACAATCAAGTTTGCTACAGGTGAAGGTAAATTTGGAGGGTACCTGAAGATATATGGTCTTATGCAGTGTATTCCTGGAATTGCTTCGGTTGATTGTAGCAGATGCCTAAGGGGAGCGGTGGACGAGTATCGGAGTTGTTGTTTTAGAAAGAGAGGAGCAAATGTTCTGAGACCAAGCTGTATGTTTCTGTATGATTTGATTCCCTTTTTCGAATCTTCAGCTGGTGCTGCACCGCCCCCTCCACCCCCTTCGCCGCTACTAACTTTTGCTCCTCCGCCATCCACCAATGTGACAACGAAGGAAGGTATTTTCAGCTTCCTTAAAGTTTTAGTAATCCTAGCAGAAATATACGATAAGTAAAAGTGGTTTTCCTCATTGGACGATAAATCAAGTAAAGTTGAGTCGTTTGTACTTAAACTACTGTGAATCGATGAATTTATCCCGTTGAGTTACAGGCTAAGAGTTCCTTAACTTGATTTCAACTGTTGATAGATCTATAGCATAGGTTATTTGACTATTGGACGATGCTTCTACCATGTTAATTTGTAACCTTAATGTCAGATATTTATAAGCAATAATATTGATCCTTCTTTTGGTTGATCTGACACAAAATACGAAATGAAAATAACAACTCAAACACACAAGGTACCTTTGAATTTTTATATCTGATATGAACATTTTCTGTTAGGCGCAGGGAGTAAGAGTAGCAAATTTCAGACTACTATCATCATTGTTGTTCTAGTGAGTATCTTCCTCGTATTCGTTGGCCTTGCCTGTGCCTGTTTTCTATTAAGGAAGAGAGAGATTGTCAAGGGTAAGTTGATATATGCTTCACTACCGTAGTGATTGACAAGGTTTAGCATTTAATACAAGGTTTGTGATTTCGCAGAAAGGTTGGATTCTGGTCGCCCTTTCAATTCTGCTTGGAGAAGAGCTGCAGGAAAGTTATTTAGGGTTTCGAACCAATGTGGTGCGCACCATGCTGGTAAATATTGGAAAATGGAAGAGTAGACAATCTTTTCGTGGTTACTAAAGTCGAAAATGAATATGGTGGAAAGAAGTGGTATATTGTAAATTCAAGAGGTAGTTAAAAGAACTCAATCAAGTGGAATTGTATGGATTCAAAATTCTTTTGTTTCCACATTGGTTGTGTTTGGATCTTGGATTTGTGGAGTCATGAAACAGCAAGGGATTTTACTTCATCATGGCGGAGAAGATGACATAGAATCCCTTAGCATTTCCCTGCACAAGTCCTTGTACAAATCCAGCTTTGGTCTTCTCGTCCGCTGTGAAAACAAGGCTCTCATTTTTTCAACTTCAAAATCTTCTGCATATGTAAGTTCATGTAGACGATTAACTTATCTATTCAATATGTTTACTCATGTGAAGGTGAAGATGCATCACAATCTTTGAGTTTGGATTCCTTGAGATTTGAGTTTTCCACAATAAGAGCTGTGACTAATGACTTTTCCAATGCTAATATGCTTGGGCATGGTGGATTTGGTTCGGTCTACAAGGTAACCAAACAATGTAGCTTTCTTTTGTGCTCTAGAACAACAATACATGTATAGTTTAGCCCCAAAAGTTGGCAATATCAAGCGGCTACTTAAATCTCGATGATTCGTGTACATTCAACAGGGTAAGCTTGCAAATGGCCAAGAAATTGCTGTTAAAAGACTTGATGGTTGCTCTGAACAAGGTGAAGGGGAATTCAAGAATGAAATTGTGTTAATGGCCAGGCTCCAACACAGAAATCTTGTTAGGCTCCTTGGCTTTTGCTTCGAAGGAAAAGAAAGGCTTCTTATATATGAGTTTCAGCCCAATGCAAGCCTTGATCGGTTCATTTTTGGTACATCTCTGTCTCCCATTCGGTTTATTAGGTGCACTCCATGTGGAATTTTCACCAAAAAACTATAATATTTTTCTTGATAAATAAGTCCAGAAAAATGTGCTATCAACAGTAAATGTGTGAAATTTTTTGGGTCAGAGGATAATAACTTCAACTCTTTTTCTGCTACATAGCACTTATGCAATATTAGCCTAGCATATGTGATAGAATTGGCCATATTGTTTCTTATTATTTGAATCAATATGTAGATCCAATCAAGCGGTTGCTATTAAATTGGGACACGCGTTACAAAATCATAGTAGGAATCGCTCGTGGACTTGTTTATCTTCACCAGGATTCTCAACTAAGGATCATTCACCATGATCTAAAAGCGGGTAATGTTTTGTTAGACGGGGAGATGAACCCCAAAATTGCCGATTTTGGCATGGCAAGGCTGTTTGTTGTTGATCAAAGTAAAGGAGTCACCAAAAGAATTGTGGGCACCTTGTAAGTACTGTCTCACTTTCTGCAAAATGAGAGGCAGAATTTTGAGGGGAGTTTAAAGAGGTTTTTTACTACGTACCAAAAAATTAATTGGTCAGATCGTGATGTCATGCAGTGGCTACATGCCTCCCGAGTATGCAAAATTTGGGCGATTCTCTGTGAAGACTGATGTCTTCAGTTTCGGTGTTCTAATCCTTGAGATAGTGAGTGGGAAGAAGTACAGCGGCTATGGTGGACCAGAGCATGTGGAACATCTTATAAGCTATGTAAGTGTGCAGTACTTTCTAACACGTTCTTCCTCTCTATGTGCATCAGTGTATTATTAGATCGAAACATGGCATGATATGTATATTGCAGGAAATTTTGTACAAACAGAAAAAAAGAATCTGCAGAAAGTTTACACGATACAACGTCGCTTAGGCGTGGACATCTTGTTTCAAACTTAATTATTCAAAAAGATAGTTTTTCAAAAAGTTCAACGTGCCTTTCGATATGGAAATCCGACATCACATTTGAAAGAATCTGGAAGAAAAGGAATTTTGTGAATGAATTTCCTCTACTTTGGTACCGCAGGCATGGAAGAAATGGAGACAAGGTAAAGCTTCGAGATTGATCGACGAAACCCTAGTGGATGGTTCGAAAAGTGAGAAGATGAGGTGCATTCACATTGGCTTATTATGTGTGCAAGAAAATGTGGCCAAGAGACCAACAATGGCCGCAGTTGTTTTAATGTTGAATGGCTTCAGCATGAGTCTTCCTTTACCCTCAAAACCTGGATTCTTTGTGGGAAGTAGCACGGAACCAGACACGGCCTTAGGAAACCGATTTCCTCCGGTTACTAGTTGGCACCATTCCCAAGAGCAACCTGTGAACGTATCTGTAAATGAGGCTTCAATTACAGACCCATATCCTCGATAGCATCCAGGGATCTGCTTATAAATTTGTTATGGCTCATAGCAATGCCCGTAGGAGCTGCAAGATTTTTGCCCCTGGCTTTTAAGGTTACCTCCTTGATGGTTTGGCGTCAAGCATTATTGAAAGCAATGCCCTGGGAGCTCCGAATAACCTTTGCGATCATATTAACTATTATCAATAGTTTGTATCAAATGTGCCAAGATCTGAAAGTGGTTCTCAGCCATTCGAAATAGAGCACGGGAAAAGTTTTGGTTTTTTGGAATTTTCGAGAACTACTTTTGACTGTTGTAGAGTAGGAGAAATCTGCCATTTTAATTTGCTGATGTAACACATTCTTTGATCATTTTAAGTCCGTTTCATTTCTTGAAGATAAGTCTGGGTTTCATTGTCTTGTTGTCAATTCTGGACTTTTTGTTACGGTCATTGAATGTTACCACTGGAAAGACCGTAAGAATGCGTAGCAGAGATAGGATAGGGACTTGAGGAGCGGTAAATCCGAGAAGAACATTTTCGTAATAGGAGGCTTTGGTTCTTCTAGTTTCAATTATAGAACGATTTTGAAAGAATGAAGAACAAAAACTCGAGATTTTGTTGATACCATATATCAATGACACGAGATTTAACAAGGCATGCAATAGGAAATAGGTACAAAACTTGTTGCAGTGACAACAAATTTGAGCTGAACTGTGAGTGAAATTTTATGTGTTTTCTGACTTCATGACAAGACTCTGATGGTGCACAGCACGCCCCCCCTGAGAAATCGATGTGAAAGTGTGTATTGGGTTTGGCCAGGTCTTCGATCCCTTTAACACCTCCTCCTGTGCATATCATCACAAAATCCAGCCCTCCTTCACGCATCTCTTTTCTGAGGGGAGAACTTCTTTGTCTGTCGTATTTCACCATTGAATTAACACCATACTCTCCCGTCTCAAAATGAATAACCATTTTAGGGTGCTACAAAATTAAGGTTACGCAATTATTATTCTTTCTTTCAACCCAATTACTCATTTTGTTTTTTTTTTAAAAACATTGCAGTCGAAAGAAAGCGTAAGAGCATCAGTTAACTAGAGTCAACCGTAATAGTTGAGTATCGGTCATAAACCAATCTGTTAATCAGACAAAACCAATAGGTACAACATGTAAAAACGGTCCGTCTCACCAAAACATCTGAATGTAACAGTGTCAGATGGCCACATACACAAAAAGAATAACTTAAAAATTGCCTCATAAAACCGATACGATCTCTGCGGACCAAATTTGGTACTTCCAAGTTGCTATGTCCTGCAGAAAAGTTAGTTGAAAGAAAGGCCTAGCATATTGCTTTACTTGTGTACTTAATTGGGCCATTTTGGGTTCCAATTGCTCTGATATGTACGAGAACAACTACAATAAACACCCTTGAAAAATAGCATAAGGTATGCAATTCGTATTTTGAGCCACAAAAACTCATATATCACCACAAAATCTCATTATAGATTATCAAAAAATTCGTATGTTGACCAGAAAATTCATAAACACCACCACAAAAATTCGTAAATAATACCACAAATTAAAATCTCATAAACAATACCACAAAATCTCATATATTTGAGCTGCCATTTTTTACTTTTGTGCCGTCTTTTTGGCTAAGAATTCATATAAAGCACCAAAACAATTCATTTCCAACACCACACAAATTCATTTCCAGCACCACACAAATTCATATATAAACAACCATAAAATATCATGTATTGGCCACAAAAATTCATAAAAGTAAGTCACATAATTCATAAGGGTGTACTGTACACACTTTCGTAAAATGAGCCACAAAAACTCAAAAAGTGACCCACAAAATTCATATGTGGTGGTGTGTATTGTAGTTTTTTCCAATATGTAGAGTAGCCAAGATTTATCGCAAATTTGTAGCACTAGATTTAATAACCCTGCACCAGATTTTGCCCAATAAATCTTTGTCCTACAATTTCATTCTTGAAGTGGAATTCAAGAATGAAATCGTGTTAACGGCCAGGCTCCAACACAAAAATCTTGTCAGGCTCCTCGGCTTTCGCTTATCTATGAGTTTGTGCCCAACGTAAGACTAGATCGGTTTCATTTTTGGTACGACTCTTGTTTCCCATTCGGTTTATTAAGTGCACTCTCCATGGGGAATTTTTACCCAGAAAACAATTTTTCTTGATAAATGTCCAGAATAACCAGCTGTCAACAGTACTAAATGTGAACAATTAACTACCCCATGGAATTAACTTGTTGGGTCAAGGGATAACTTCTACTCTTTTTCTAGAATTGTACACGTTGTTACAAAATCGGGACACGACACATTACAAAATCATAGCGGGAACACCCACGGACTTGTTTATCTTCACCATGACTCTCAACTAAGGATCGTTATCCACGATCTAAAAGCAGCTAATGATTTGTTAGATGGGGAGACGAACCCCAAAATTGCCGATTTTGGCATGGCGAGGCTGGTTGTTGTCGATCAATGTAATGGAATTACCAGAAGAATTGTCGGCACCGTGTAAGGATCAAATTGGGGGTAGAATTCTGAGGGGAATTGAAACTTGAAAGAGGTTTTTTAGCACCAAAAAATTCCTGAGGTTTTTTAGAATTCCTGAGTCCTATGTACAATGAGGGCAATTCATTATTTTGGGAGCACCGGCATGTATTGCTCCAAACCACTCCAGAACTAAACATTTATGTGGTGATAAAGCTGAAGGGACCGACGAGTGTAAATTGATGGGGTACCGACAGGCACATGAGACCCACTCTGAGTACCACACGATTGATCCGAATCATTTAATTTTAATTTTTTTTTAAATGAGTGGGCCTGTGAAAAATTAGCTCAATCCTATGAAAAATCATATTAATCCGATATACGTAGGTACTCGATCCAATCTTCCATTTTTTCATTCAGAATCACCCGGGTTTTTTTTTTTAAATTATTGAACGACTCGGATCATCCGTGCGGAACCCGGAGTGGGTCCCGTGTGCCCGTCGGTACCCCATCGGTATGGATGCTATCGGTACCAATAGCAGGGTTCTTCATGTGGTGTTTATACACTTAGTCGTGAATCATACAAGAATGTGGTCTAGAGCATCAGGTAACTGTACTCCCGTGTACATACACATTTTGGTCCCTGATATAGTCGTGGACCCTGCTATAGGTACAAGGGATCTTATCTACGAAAGTATGCGGTCCAAACCCCATTGCCCCCAAGATAACTTTTTTCTCAAAGCACCACACAAAAGAAAAGAAAAAACTCTAGGAAAATCTGCAAATCATTACAGCCCAAAATCTACAAATTGGAACGACCATGGCTGCAGCAACTTTCTCCTACATGGCTCTAACAGAAGTCTCCATATTAGGCCTGACAGGCTGGGGCAAAATCAACCTAAAAAAGACAAGAACGCTATCCGTATCAGCTCAACAACAAGAAGGAACCCAGGTTCAAGAACCAGAGCAACAGAAAGTCGAAGAAGATCAGGAGGGAAAGAAGCGAAAAGAGCTGAGGCCAGTGGAGGTGCAGCGGAACGTGAAGAGCAAGAGCATGGGGAGAGAGTACGGAGGGCAGTGGCTGAGCAGCACCACCCGCCACATCAGGATTTACGCGGCCTATATCGATCCCGTCACCTTCGAATTCGATCAGTCCCAGATGGATAAGCTCACCCTCATTCTTGATCCGGGCAACGAGTTCGAGTGGAACACCGAGACTTGCAACATGGTCTATTCTTACTTCCAGGAGCTTGTTGATCACTATGAGGTAAATTCACGCTTGTCCTTTGTTTGTGCGAGGTTTCTTACCTTTCACAACTTTATAAATGGGGATAGATGCAAATGTGTGTTTCGGGAATGAAATTGCCAATCCAAAGGGAGCTCGGCCTATGAAACTTACATAATCTCGCACCATTGCGAACTATTCATTTTGTTTTTAACTTTTTGTTTAGTTACTGAGACGCTAGCGATTTTGTGATGAACCAGGGTGCCCCGCTGACAGAGTACACACTCCGTTTGATCGGCTCGG
Source organism: Rhododendron vialii (assembly GCF_030253575.1). Classification (NCBI taxonomy): domain Eukaryota; kingdom Viridiplantae; phylum Streptophyta; class Magnoliopsida; order Ericales; family Ericaceae; genus Rhododendron; species Rhododendron vialii. Next base: position 17,515,149 of record NC_080558.1, read on the forward strand.
ATTTAGAGCATTATATAGGGAAGCTTCTATACGATGGGACAATCAAGTACAACATGAATTGCAGAGTCCTCAACTTCAGCATGGGAAAGCCACGGATTGGATTTAGTTATAGTGAGGGTGAAGTTCAAGATGTAAATCAATAAGTACGCAAATAATACCAAACAAGTTTGGATTTTAAAACATATCTGACGGATGTTAATACACTTTCATAGATATCAATACACTTTTCTTGGATATCGATGCATTTTTTGCATATTAACTACTGCCCTTAGGGCCGACTGAGGTTAGCATTTTCCAATAGAAATGGTAAGTTCTTACAGGTGATTAGGGAAGGTTACAAACTTACAAAGGCAAAGACGTTGAGTCAAATAGCTACATTCTTCCTCCATATTAGATTGCTAGCTTAACAGGAGGAACCTTCCTGCTATTTCTTGACATCACTGCCAAACACGCGCGAGAGGTCTTACCATGGAAGGAAAGCATATCTCCATAAACCAAATTCAGGTACGATATAGTCCAACGAACAGCTATAGAAAATGCTATTGCAATGAATAAGAAAGTAAATTAAGTAATGTCGAAATACAACAACTTAGCATGATTGTATGTTATAATGGTCCCGGGTCGATATGCAAAATACAAAGTCGTGAAGTCTTAAGCAGCCCAAATGCCCGATCCGAAACTTTTCCATGCACGCACACAACATAAGGTCCATGATTGTGTGGATGGACAACCTTCTAGCTCCAACTTCATCGGCTTCAAAAGTACAACAAATCGTTGTTATGTGGAGTGATAATCTTTCAGCTATAGCGTTGGCTTCTAATCCTGTGTTCCATGCTTGTATACGTACCAACCATTTTGAGATCGATTATCATTTTATCAAGTATCTTCACAAAAAGATTAGCTCATTCCAGCTCAGCTATCCAATTGGATATTAGAATGTTTCTTTCCAATATCTGTACGGAAAACAAGGGAAATGAAATTCTATTAATTCTGTTCTTCTTCTTCTATTGTTCTAGTTTTGGAAATTAAATTGTCACTTCACTGGTCACAATGACTTCACTCACCATTTTGTATCCAAATGCATGTGCCAAAACTTGGAAGTGGTTCTCAACCATTCGAGAGAAAGTACGGGAAAAGGTTTTGGTGTTTTGGAAGTCCAAAACCTGGGTGTTATTGGAGTAACATGTTGTTGCGGAAATAAGGATCAAACCAAAAACATACAAAGAAACACACACACCCAATTGAACACAGAGACAACGGATTTACGTGGTTCCCCAAAAACGGGTACGTTCACGGGGGGGGCAGCTGAATTATATTTAGGAGGAGGAGGATTACAAATCACTCTAACTCACACTCACTCACAGACTGATACAAATGCATACATATGCAGCTCTCAAACTCTCTCTGTTTTCCCACTCTCTGGTCTCTCACTCAAGAGAGATACCCTTGCAGAAAACCAAAGGCCTTCAATTTATAGGCCATTCAAAGACTTCCTATTCACAAGCCATGCCAGACATGGCAATTACTTCAAACCCACGCCTGAGATTTTTTTCATATTTTAGCCGTGCCTTTTGAAATCTACAAAGGCTGCCATCAGCCGTGCCTTTTGAAGTCTACAAAGGCTGCCATCTCTATCCAATCTTTGACCAATGAGAGAATTGGAGCCACACTTCAGCAGCCCATGTGCTGATTTCAACAATCTCCACCTTGACGACAATTCTCCAAAGGTCCGATGCTGCCCCCAAATACAATCCAAAAACAGAACAAACAGACTCTCTACAAACTCGAACAAACAAAGAGAGACAAGAGAGCAAACTATAGAAGCAAACAACAGTGCTCTCAAAACAGAACAAACAAATAGACTGACTGCAGATAACAGATGCTCTTAACAAATTCAGAATACCGGAACAAACCAACAGAAGAGCCAGATTTTTGAAGTCTTCGAGTAAACTTCAGAAAAGATTCAGACAAGTCGTGCGACAACTCAAAAATCCCGGCAACAGATTCATATACAAATTCAGATGCTTGACCCACATCAAGCCAAATGCTCAACCTCGATTGAGCCAGGCGCCCCAGAGGCGCATGCACCCCGAAGGTGCTTAACATTGAATCAGGTGGACTGAGCTTGAACCACCATCAAACTCACTCCCAATAACTTCAGCGGACAGATCTGCAGTAGATTCAAAATCAAATTCCCCAATAACGGTGGCAGCTCCACCTTCAGCTTTACTCCCTTCAAGGAAGTATAGGTTGTTGCGTCGGATGCCTCTCATCACAACCAGATTCTTTGAACTAATCTCGAGAGCTCCACCTTGCACAGAAATCACTAAACCTGTGGACTCTAAAGCTCCCAAAGAGATGAGATTTTGCTTCAGGTTCGGGACATACCGAACATCAGACAAAACAAATACAGATTCATCATACAAAAACAAGCTGATTTTACCTATCCCCATAGTCTTACAGGCATGGCCATTGCCCATAATAACTGAATCTCCATCCAACTCCTTGAAGCTGGAGAACAAGTCCCTATTGGGACACATATGATAGGTACAACCAGAATCAAATATCCAGTTATCAGGATGGATAGCTAATGATGAACTGACAAGAGCAACATCTTCATCCTCCATAAAAATAATGTTGGCGTTGGAATCCTCTGTGTCCTTCACTTTCTTTAGTGTTGGACAATCTGCCTTCCAATGCCCTTTCTGACGACAATAGGCACATACATCTTTCGGAATGCGGAATTGAGGGGCTCCTCTCGATTGGGGCCGAGAGTTGCCTCTCACAATCAGAGCTTCAGTTGTCGTGTCCCTGTGAGTCTCCTTGTCTTTCCTGCGATACTCATTATTGATCAAAGCATTGGACACAATTTCAAACTTAATCTCTTCTTTACCATACAACAGAGTAGTGATCAGGTGATCATACTCATCAGGAAGAGAATTCAGCAGCAGCAGTGCCTTATCCTCGTCAAGGATATTGGCATCCAGATTCTGTAGATCAGCAAGTATCTTATTGAACTCATTTAAGTGTTCAATCATCGGGGTACCTGCACGGTGCTGGAAACGAAAGAGCTTCTTCTTCAGGTAGAGGCGGTTCTCTACGCTTTTGGTCATGAACTTATCCTCGAGCTTTTTCCATAATTCTTTAGCCCTCGTCTCCTTCATAACAGAATACTTTTGATCTTTTGCAAGACACAAACGGATTGTGCCGCAAGCTTGGCGATTCAATCTATCCCAGTCTTTCTCCACCATATCATTGGGCTTATCCTCCAATGCAATATCCAACTCTTGTTGGATCAATACATCCTTCACCTCGCACTGCCACATGCCAAAGTTATTGGTGCCATCGAATTTCTCCACCTCGAACTTGGCATTGGACACCGTTGTCCTCCGCATAGAGCCTATAGAGGGCTCGGTGACAACTTTTTCAGATGCTTCGGCCATCGGGACTCCTTAGGAAAAATCCCCGAAAAAGAACCGTCGCTCAGAAACGCTAATAGCGTTTATAGGATGCGTTGAACTATAGCAGCAACTTTGGAGAGGAATCACGCAAAACAAAGTGTACGGTTGGATCTGGGACGTCGAGATAGTCAAAAATTAACTACTCACACGCTGAAATCGGAATAAGAATGGCTCTGGAATCGCGAAAACAAAACGTAGTCGGCTGACTAGGTGCGGCTGACTGGACTGATCAAAACTAGCTGGTCAAAAAACGTCGAAGAGTAAATTGACCGGTCAAACGTCTTCTAATGAACCAACAAGCAGGTACAGGAAGCAGATTCAGCTTCTTCTTCAACCTTTGGACAAAGCGTGAACACACGCTAACTAGCCTTACACGCTCCACGATTGAACGGCGCGTGGGAGGTAGTTACTGCTCCGATTGAGATGGGTTTTACACCAATCTCTTCGTATCGACGATACGAACGGGATGAACAGATCAGATCAAGTTTTCAACCAGTTTCGAAAACCTGCAATTTCGGACAGAGAACAAAAAATGGCGGTGGTTTCGCAAGTTTTGGTTCCCTAGTGCTCTGATACCAATTGTTGCGGAAATAAGGATCAAACCAAAAACATACAAAGAAACACACACACCCAATTGAACACAGAGACAACGGATTTACGTGGTTCCCCAAAAACGGGTACGTTCACGGGGGGGGGCAGCTGAATTATATTTAGGAGGAGGAGGATTACAAATCACTCTAACTCACACTCACTCACAGACTGATACAAATGCATACATATGCAGCTCTCAAACTCTCTCTGTTTTCCCACTCTCTGGTCTCTCACTCAAGAGAGATACCCTTGCAGAAAACCAAAGGCCTTCAATTTATAGGCCATTCAAAGACTTCCTATTCACAAGCCATGCCAGACATGGCAATTACTTCAAACCCACGCCTGAGATTTTTTTCATATTTTAGCCGTGCCTTTTGAAATCTACAAAGGCTGCCATCAGCCGTGCCTTTTGAAGTCTACAAAGGCTGCCATCTCTATCCAATCTTTGACCAATGAGAGAATTGGAGACACACTTCAGCAGCCCATGTGCTGATTTCAACACATGTAACATGTAATCCCAAGGGGTTGGCCCGATGGTTAACACCTGTGACTCAGGGATTTTGCTTCGTCCAAAGTTCTCAGTTTTGAAATCTTGCAGGTGTTATCAACTCTTTTGGAACTAGTCCGTACAAAGCTTTGCTCCAACTTTATTTCAAGTCCTCCGTATTTCGTAAAGACAAGTCTGTCTAGGTTTCATTCATCTAAGGTGGTGAATCATGAGTGATCAGGACAAACGATGACATTAGTTTGAAACACTGAAACAATTACTCCATGTGGGGGCCTAGAAAGACTCGACACATAGAGAGTAGGGCTGTCTGCAGATTGGTTTTGGACGGATCGGTTCGGTTCAATCTGATCCGCTGGCGCATTGTCATTTTTTCCATTCGCCAACTGCCAAGAGTGTTATTTGGTCTGTTCGATTTGGATGCGGTTTGGGTGGTTTAGGCGGATTTGAGCATACAAATTATTTTTTTATGTACGTACACAAAAAATTTGAAATATGGAGCCCCAGAACTTCAAGTCCAATCAAGTCTGAACAAGTTCAAACAAGTCTATACATTCGTCCACCCTAAAGTCCAAACAAGTATAAAGATAAACTATTACATCATCCCCCAAACCAACAACATTACTGAGAATTATAGGTTATTTGATCGGGTATTCCTCCAAGAAATAGATTGTGAACAAAAAGAACACTTAGTCACCGACATATGAGTAATTTAGGATGAGTCTGTCCAAGCAATTTGGAATTTTAGATTAGGATTTTCTATATGTTTTTGTCTTTTAGTCTTCTTACGATGTTTTGATTTTTTTTTTTTGAGCAGACAGTTCGGTTTGAACCGCCAACCGAACTGAACTGATCATCATCCACCAGAATTGTTATATTAGGATCCATAACCTACCTCGGTTTGGTTCATTGGCAGTTCGGTTTGGTCGGTTTAAACGGTTTAGGCAGATCGGTCCATCCGCTGAATAGGCCTAATAGAGAAGTCGACTTGTGTGGTAGATGGAGAAAGTTAGGGTGGGCTTCATAAATTTTAGCGAAGTGCCTTTTGTTTGTCTTTTTTTAGTTCTTGAAAGATTCAATTCAACCAACTGGAACTAGCTCAGTTGGTTAGGACTCTTGCATCTTACAAGGAGGTCAAGAGTTCGAGTATCCCCACCTGTGTGTGGGTGTTCTTCCCTTAGAAAGACTTTCTTCGCTTGTTTCTTGAATTGGTTGAGTTATTGAGTTTGATTGTCTCGTGGACTCTCACAATTGATGTAGTATCCTGACTTTCTTTGCTTGTTTCTTGAATTGGTTGAGTTTTTGAGTTTGATTGTCTCGTGGACTCTCACAATTGATGTAGTATCCTGAGTTTGTACTATGTGCTTTATATCTGATGTAAAATGATCTTTTCTATTGATTGAAAAAAAAGAAAGATTAGATTCTATTCTAATTTTTTGGATCCCTTATTGTATTGGGAAGATGAATCTAAAAGATAGTGTAAAATTAGGATCAAAAGCTAAATAGAGTTGGCGAAAAATAAAAAAAACAAGACCTCAGACAAGAGGGGATATCCTAGTATTATCCTTCATTCTTTATGGGTTATAATGTAGAGTATTTTATTTAAGTAGGTACCGTTTAATTATTAATACATGACCTCTGTCGCACAACATTGATGACGAAGGATTAACGTAATTTATTAATCGATCTGTATATCAATCAAATCCAAAGTAATCCCATTGATGACGAAGGATTAACGTAATTTATTTATTCAAGTAGGTACCGTTTACTTTTTTATACCTTCAGTTTTAAAATGTATTACATTAGGACAATTTTTGTTGTTCTAAATACTTTATATATTTAAAAAGTCAACGGAAAAAAAAAACTTAGAATGAGAATGAGAATTAGAGAAAATGAGATTGGAATATTCATTCTCATTCTCAAGTTTGGCTATGCTTAGAATAGTCATCCTCATTCGCAATAGAATGATGTGGCAATAGTAATGTTCAGAGTGGCAATAGTAATTTTCGGAGTGACAACAGTGAATCTTAGAGTGGAACTAGTAATTTTGGTATAACAAAGAAATGAAACGACAATTCCGATCCTTTGTTTTTTTAGTTGAATGACAATTCCTTTACTAAGGTGAATACTGATTCCTTTTGGAATGATTAATTATTCCATCATTTAATGGTAAACCAAACATGTGAATAAGTATGTTATTGGAATGACCATTGCATTCCAATTTTGATTCTATCGAACTAAACATACCTTTAGTTTCTATATGAATAACTCATAATCAAAATTTAGGAAAGTATTTGGAAGATGGGTGAAGAGAAAACTTTGGATTTTTGTGAAGAGTAAAGACCCAAAAGATCGAAAAAGCCAAATTTTGAATTTCTTTCGTCGTTTATATGAATTATTTTTTTACTTTGGTCTTTGTTTTTATACTTTTCCAATTACTTGACGAAATATAGTGTAAAAATTTATATCTTTTGAAAAAAGATTAATTGAAAGATACGTTTTAGAGTGAAAACGTTGACAAACAAGCTGTAATGTGAAATTCTGTTTAGAAGTTATAGATTGGATTTTGTTGTATACTCTCTCCATTTCTCATTGTAAGTTCCGAAAGGTGATAAACTATTTAAAATTACATGCAATGATTTCACTTTAAAACAAATTTTAAGGTGTTAGAGCATCTCCGGTTTTTACACTGTCCGTTCTTCAAATTTGGATCAAATTTTGAAAAAAAATTCATTTTGGGTAGAAGCATCTTCAATGGCAAAATCCTATTTTGACCCAAATTTATCATTTTTTTAAATACCCAATGGCATTCATGTAAATAAGACAAGAGAGAATCCTCAGATCAGCAGCTCCAACGCAGCTTCGGCAAAGCTTCGAAAGTCTCACGTGCAGGTTGGAAGAGATGAGATGGAAGTCGTTGGGGCTGTTTTTCGATGAGTCGTAACAAAGGGAGATGTCGGCATCGTTGAGCTTGAGAGCGTCGTGGAGCGAATCGAAGGAGCTAGAGCGGGACTAGGTTTCGAGACATGAACATACAATGAGGTGTGGGTGTGAATCTGTATCTACAATGAGAGAGAGAGAGAGAGAGAGAGAGAGAGAGAGAGAGAGAGAGAGAGAGAGGAAAAATGGATGAGTTTGGTTTGTCTCAAATTTGGGGGGGAAAATGGGTAAAACCCAAAAATGGGATAGGGTTTGGGTCATGATTGGAGATGAGTTTTTTCATTATTTTACCCAAATTTTGAGTTTGGGTCTTAAAATGAATCAAGGCTGGAGATGCTCTTAGTACTTCTTTTACTATTGTGCAAACTGAAGATCTGAATTATCAATGAAGGAAGCATGGTTTGATGGTAATGTGCACATAAATTGAATTGGGTCTTTTGGCCTGCCCTCTCTGATACCATTTAGCTTTGATTTGGGAGTATGGTTCCACAGCAAAATAGGTATAGGAGGACCACTATTTCAATAGTATTCTGAGAGCAGCTACTTTGTACATATTGTCAAAAGTTAGATCTGTCTCCAATTTTTCCTTGCCCATAACCCCAATAATTGGGAACTACTTGGGTTTTATTGTTGTTGTTGTTGTATTTCTTTTACTGCCCCTTGGGTGTTGCTCCACCAAGCTAAAAGAACTTTTTGAAGGTTTTGTCCTTATTAGAAAAATTCGCGTTCGTTAGTTTTGCGCCACATTTTTGTGAATTATTGATTTAATTGTCTTGATAAGAGGAATCAGAAAAGTAAAAAATATTTACTTTTACTCAAATATTTTGGGAGATAACCACTTTTCAGCAAAAAAAAATAAAAATAAAAATGGATATTTCTAAAAATATTTGGGTAAAATTACATAAAATTTATTTTTTTGATTCTTCTCGTTGAGATGAATCATTAATCTACAAAAGTTTGGTGAAACTAACAAACACAATTGTTTTAAAATTAGGACAAAACCTCCAAAAAGTGCTAAAAGTTAAGTGGAACGGAGGCTCTAACTCAATTGAAGAACATTGATAGATATTTATGAGGATAGATTTAGAAAATTAAAAATTTTAAATTCTAATCTTGACTTTCTACGAAGGACAAACATTTTAGAACATCAAAAAAGGGAATCGAAAATGCTACTCACACAACCTCTCAAGCACAACAACTCACACAACCGCTGACGTCAGCATGACGTCATCGTAAAACGATGTCGTTTTGCTTTAAAAAAAAAAAACAAAAACAGGTTGCGTACTGTCACGTCTTTCACTTTCCCTTCACCTTCTTTTCCCAATTTGACAGAGAAGATCCCCTCCCAGACGAGAAGCTGATGGCGGAGACACCACACAAGGTGCTGGCGGTGGGCGACTGCAGCGACAAGATCAAGCACCTCCTCGAACTGGTCGAGGCATTCGTCCCGTGGGCCGACCGCATCGAATTCCACCGCATCAACATCAAGAACGATTCCAGGCTCAAAGGCCTCATCAAAATGGCAGATCTGGTCACCCACGAACACACACACACTCTCTCTCTCTCTCTCTAAACAATTTCGCACAATTTCGTTCTGGTTTTTTAAATAATTTTTTAATTTGTTATTTTTTTTTTCTCATTTGCGTGTTGGGGATGGGAATTTTATGAGGTTTTGGATCTCTATGCCACGAAACTTAAAATGCATATTTGAGAATCTCTCTCTTTCTCTCTGCAATTTTGTGCAATTTCTCATTCTTACTAGTTTTTTTATTTTTTTCGTTTTGGTTTTTCCGTTTGTGTTTTTTGTGTCTTGGTTTGGTGCGAGTCTATATCATTTTGGATTTGTGTGGCCTACGGCGCTGGGGGAGCGCTGGGGGGTTGGGTTGCGGTGGTCGCCGGTGGTGATGGGAAGTAGGTTGGGGTGGTCGCCGGTGGTGGTGGGGAACTGAGAAGGGGATTTTTTCTGTCAAACAGGGTAAGGAAGGGGAAGGGAAAGGCGTGACAGTATGCGACTTGGTTTTTTTTTAAGCAAAACAACGTCGTTTTGCGCTGACGTTAGCATGACGTCAGCGGTTGTGTGAGATGTTGTGCTTGAGAGGTTGTGTGAGTAGCATTTTCGAAACGGAATAGTGGACTAAAAGTAAGAGTGGAAAGATATTTAAGGGAAAGTCCATTAGAGCAACTCCAAAGGTGATGGAAAACAAGTTTTTGGTTCTAATTTGAAACCATTTATAGAACTTCATGCTCCAATGGGGTGCCATTTTTTTTCTAAAATGGCACAAATGCAAAATTGATTACAAATATGGATCCTCTCCACCTCGCCAATCACAACTGAAATCTACCAGAACATGGACGATCAGAGCTACTTAATGTCGCTGAAAAATGGTCGGAATTTGCAAACCTTGCCGCAATGTGCAAAACATCGCCGAGAGAGAGATGTACCTATGCTTATTGTTGCCTGCGGTTGTTCGACTTGGAGTCATATAGGGCTCGCTGGTTTTGAATTTTATCAATTGGTGATGATCGCCGACGATGTGTTGATGATTGACGATGACAATGGACAGAGAAGAGGAAGGGGTTGCAGATGATGGGGTTGGGGTTGTGGCGGGGTGTGGGTGAATGTTTGAATGGAAATATGAAACTGAGAGAACTGTTATGGGTATCGAATGTACGGATGGATTCATATATGTGACCCACTGTGTAGAGAAAAAGAAAGTGGATGTATTATATAAGAAAACACGAGTAAATACTATGTAACTTGAGGTTAATCTCAGCCACGTAATTAGGCTAAGAGTTGAGCTGGTCCGTTGACATGAGTCGTTGCACCAACACATGGGTCACACATGACAGATTTGTTCTGTTCATTTTTTTGAATTACACATGGGTCACACATGACAGATCTGTTCTGTTCATTTTTTTGAAATTTTTTTTTTATGGAACTGGGTAAAAAATGAACTCAAAATAATATTGGTAAGTGCTTAATCCTTGCATCCAATTTTTTGTTCAAAAAAAAATAGAGAGAGACATGTTTTTGAAACAAGAATTGAATGTCTAAATTAAGTACTTACCGATATTATTGACCCAATTCCACAAAATATTTTTTTCTAAAATAATGAATAGATCAGAGTCAGACCCGTAGGTGGGTCTCACGGACCCATATGTATGTGATCGGTACATATGGGCACCCATACAGTTTTCGTAAAACTGATTTGAACCCTAAACAATTTAGATGTATAAGGTATTTTCGTGCGGATCAAAAAAAAGAAGAAGGTATTTTCGTAGTTTTCTTATTTCGGTTCGGATCAGATAATAGCTAAACCATAACCGAACCGATACTCGATCGGTTTTCCATTGCCTTTACCATAATCATACACATGGGAAAAAAATCGGTTACGGTTCGGAAAAAATAAAATAATTTGGTTCAGGTATCCATTTGTTCGGTATATATTGTCATTCTCAGTGAGCGAGTAAATGCGGGAGCGTGAGCGAGAATGTGAAAGCGTTTTTCAAAGCCTTTGAAACAACAAAAAAACATAAGTACGAAAATTAAAAATGAGAGTGCAAATTGATGATTGGGTACGTGAGCCCCCCGTTTATAATTGCAACAAAGCAAAATTTTCCACGGAAAAAAGAAAACACAGCGAATTTCCTTCCCCTCACGCCCAAACCTATTTCCTCCTTTTATCTTCTCGGTCGAAAATTTCTTTCCTTCCAAAACTATCTGTCATTACTGATTACTCTACAAGCTCTCTCACAGAAGAAGTTAATATGAAGACAGAGATTCACTGAAATGGGTATGTTTATTCCAACACAATTTCTGTTACATTGATTTTGAGTTTTCATTGCCCTTATTATTTTTGCCTTTTTGGTACTTTGATTTGGGATTTTTCATTATCAGTCCTGTGTTCTTTTTGCGTGAGTGTGTGTAACTCTCAATATCCTGTGTTTGGGTATATGTTGAAGGCAAATCTTTGTATCTAGCCTTCATTGGGAGGTTTTTGGAGCTTTAAGGTTCAATATAAATTCTTTGTTGTTTTGCCTCATTTCGTTTTAGTTTTTTTGCTGTGAATTATGAAAAACTTGTGTATTTACAGTGCTTGTCCTTCTATTATCCTAATCTGCAGTTGGAAAAATAGGATGGGGACGTTACTATTTTGTAGTATTTGGAACTTTACTTTACTTTACTTTTTTTTTTGCATTTGGACTTCTCTTATTGCATTTGGAATTCCATGTTTGGAGACGTTTTCAGTGACAGGGAGTTATAGGATGAGAGAAAGGGAAGTATTTTTCTGGTTTCTTTGGTTTGGTTTAATGGTAGGGCCTAGAGGCGGCAAATGGGCGGGTTGATGCAATTCTCGGGTTAGATGTGGGTCATGAATGAATGGGTTAGATATGGGCGGGTTGAATACAACTCCATTAAACCCATGAACTCGTTTTGGACCCAATGAAACTCATGCCTCCGCAACCTTTTGCTTACGACCCAATGAACCTGTGCTCCAACCCATTAATAACCCATTTAAGACCCTCGTAAACCCATTTATATAAATGGGTTGGTTTGGGGTAACCTAAGTAGAAACCTTATCATATATGGGCGGCTTTGGGTGGGTTGTAATTGGGCAGAATGGGCGGTTAATGGGTTTGGGTTAAGATTGCCACCTATAGTGGGGCCCAAGGAGCTTAGGTGGTGGTGCCACCTACGTATGTTGTACATGTGGTTGTAAAGATGGGAGTGATAATAGACTTTCCCTATCTTGAATTGAAACAAACTCCCCCTGCTGTTAGGGAATTTACACAACTATTGATAGACCTTATGATCAATGTGAGGAGATATGAAGTTTAGAGTCAACTCCCATCCTTTCTTATAATAATACAACAAAAATCTTCTCGTCCACTGACTTAAGATTCATTATTTCTCGAATAAATTTGTAGTTTAAATGTCTCTTACTAATCTAATTCCATCAATCTTATACTACATAATAAATTGATCAAATCGGCATCGTTAATTCTAATATATATACTTTTTGATCTGTAATTCTAATAGTAAATTGTTTCCTTCTTTCGACAGTCTGTCTATATAACCTTCCTTGCAATTCAACATTTGTCCATAACAAAATATATGAGAATATTGGGTCACAATCCAATGTCCAAAGCAATAGCCTCAACCCATCTTCCTCAAACATTCCAAAACTTTAATGAAATGGGTTCGTGGCGAAACGTTATCTAGCTCTTTAATATTCTCATTTCCCAGCTTGATTTCATACTCTTTGTAAAGCGAAGTTCCACATCTCTTTGGTACCAAAGTAATATGAAGAATATAAGCGTGATGGCACCCTCACTTCAATAGCTAGTTTTTGGGGTTGAGTTCTACCCAAGACCGTGTAACATGATATCAAAGCTGGGTATGCCAAGGATGGGTAGGGTGCGTGTCCCTGGCCTGCACGCGGCAAGTGCTACCGAGTGAGTTCGATAGGCGTGAGGGAGGGTGTGAAGTGAAGTCCCACATCGCTTAGGTACCAAAGTAATATGAAGAATATAAGCGTGAAGGCACCCTTATTTCAATAACTAGCTTTTGGGTTGTGTTCTACCCAAGACCATGTAACACTCTCCTCATGCATAGATGGATCCGGTAACTACACAACTAACAGTATATATCAAGCAAATCTCAACACAGATACATACGTGTTTTATAGTTCCTCTATTGGTGAAAATCCTAACAATGTTAAAATGCAATTGTGCTTTGCAGAGGAGATTGATTATTGACCTCTAGAATTGTCGTACCAGCGTGGATCAATTCAATCTTGCATTGAGAACCTTAATGAACAGACTCATTAGCCAAGCAGTGTCCGGTTGGACCCTTCGGAAGTTTGCAATGGGAAACAAGACCGGTCTGGATTTCCAGACAATATATGGGCTAATGCAATGCACACCTGGTTTGTCTGAACAGGATTGTAGTGATTGCCTTGAGAAGATTATGACTAATATTTGCATTGTTTTGGCGGGAAGTATGGCGGGCAGATTGTTACCAGCTGTTATTTGAACTTTGAGAATCGACCTTTCTTTGAAGAAGTTCAAGTCAATGCATTACCAGGTACAACATATCTTCTTCCTTCGATCATTTTCTAAACAGTAGTATCGAGTTGATTGTGGTGGTGTAGGATTATTAGTAGGAGTGTTGATGAACAATAAGTATAGGGAATCGGGTGTCGCGGTCTTGAATTCTTTTGAAATCACTTACCAAAAGAAACTTTAGACACAGGCGGAACAATATATGAATCAAAGTAGAGGGGAGCAGAATCATGAGAGAGAAATTTCGTACGAGGACTTTTAAAAAGTAAATCAAGTCCTTTGAATGTTTGTATAATGATTTTCATAAATTGAAGAATTAATCACGAGATATTGCTACTATCATCGAATAACTTGTATTGGTATCATCCAATAGTATCATTCACTAATCACTATATTTAGTGTGCTCCAAGTAAAGATTGATCATACCTTCAGTTACGATTAAGGTTTATGGTTTTTCTGAATTGAATAGAATTTCGTTGACTATACTTAATTCCTTTTGCGTGAGGTTGGGGATCCCTCTGGCCCCACAATAGGTCTGCCATTCGCTTTAGAGCATCAACCACAATGGTTGAGTATTGTTCGTATATCAGTTCATGAATCAACTTGGAACCAATACACACAAAACATGTAATATTCTGTATCACCAAAATCACTAGATTTAACAATATCAAATAACTGCACAACGCACACAAAATAAAAAAAATTGCCCCGTATGATTGTTATGATCTTCATGGACCTAACTTTATAGTTTCCAAATTGCGACATATGTCCCATATATCACAAGTTATTTAAAAGAAGGTCTAGTATATATTGCCTTGTACATCAAATTGGGCCATCTTGAGTTTTAATTGCTCTGACATGCAGAGTAGCCAACGTTTATCCAAAGTTTAGATTTACTTCTACTACGGCCATGATTAGAAGTCTGTAATCAATTGAAATTGGAGATGTTAGGGGTGTTGGTTTTCATTTATTTTTTTACTTTCATTTGAAAAAAGACATTTTTAACAAACAACGTACAATGCAGGTTTTTGTCAGACTATATGGAGGCTGATTTTAGGACTATGGTTTTATTTAAAATTGCATCATACTCCCACCATTATTATTGAACTTTCTAAATAGCAGACCTAAAAGCCAATGGGAGAAGATGATAAAGTTCGGAGTCAACTACTCATTCAATTAGTTAGATCCATCATTCCTCCAAGTACATTTTAAATTGAATGCTTCCTATTAATCTAACTCCATCAATCTTATACTAGTTAAGTTGCTCCATTAGGCATCTTTATTTCCAAGGTTTCCTTATTTCAAAAATCTGTCCATATGGCTTCCTTGCAATTCCACATTTCTCCTTAACAACATTGGTTTAGATTCCAATATCACAAAGCAATAGCCTCAATCCTTTTTCCTCAAACAATTTTGTAAGTTAAATTTCTTGGGTTCATGGAGACACCTTGTCTTCGTCTTTCACATTCTCATAGTAACTACACAACTAATAGTATTTATTAGACAAACCTCAATACCCTCCTAGCCTCTCTTTCCTCAAACACTGATAGCTACGGGTTTATAGTTCCTCATAGGGTGAAGTTCTTGCAAGATTTAATGCTATTGCGCGCTTTGTAGAGGAGACGTTGACGTCGACACTTGTCGTGGTTATATCGGTAACTCCACTAGTAAGCTCACAGAGGGTTGTCCTAATAGTGATAAGGCCATCGTATGGTACGACTTACGTATGTTGTGATACTCGATCAAGTCTATTATTGGCAAAATATCAATTTATCCCATGTCCTATCTTAGGAGCACCCAACATGCATCGATTGTGGATCAATTTAATCATGCTTTGGGCACCTTGTTGGACAGACTTAGTAGCCAAGCGGCATCTGATGGGACTCATCGAAAGGCTGCGAAGGGATACTTGTCTGGATTTTCAAACTATATACGGTGTGATGCAGTGCATGCTTAATTTGCCCAAACAATAATGTAGCAATTTCGTTGAGGAAGTTATAGCTGAAAATTACACCTAGCTGTAATTTTTGATATGAGAAAAAACTTATCTTTGGTGAGATTCCGGTTGTTGCCACACCAGGTATAGAATAATCTTTTTCCTTGGGATTATGGTTTTAAATAGCACTGTTGTGGGTATGTAAATGTGATTATCACTGTGTCAGGTTATTAGGAGTGTTGAACTCTGCGCATAGGAAATCGGGTGCTTTGAGTGTGAAAATTTTCAAAATCACTACAATCAGAAACAATGTTCTAAAAGTCGCTAGGCACAAGTCGGGCGGTCGGCCACCTTCGGGCGATTAATTGAATTAATTGGCGATTAATCGATGCATATTAATTAGTAATCGGCGATTAATCGTTAGTCGAACCTAATCGGATAGGCCCCGCTAGCGATTAATTTCTTGATTTAGAACACTGGTCAGAAAGTATGAGTCAACTGTAATGGTCAGCACCGGTCATAAACCATTTCGTGAATTATATACAAACCAATAGGTACAACATGTAATGTCTAGTCCCTCCATTCCATCCGGATGTAATGGTATCAAATAGCGACATTCAACAAAATATGAAAATTTCCTCGCCACGAGGGATACGATATTTAGGGACCTAATTTTACTATTTCCAAGTTGCTATGTCCTGCAAAAATTTCATTGAATGAAAGTACAGTGCATTTCTTTACTTGTATACAAAATTGGGCCATCTTTTGCCGCACTGATCGTCTAATAACATCGCGCAACATGTTTCTGACCTAGATTGCGAAACCCCTTGTGAGTTCTAGAGAAGTACATGCTTATTTAGTCTCACTCAAGCTCAATTGTTCATCAACTTGATTATAGTTTTGGGGTCCGAACCATTTAACCCCAGCCTCAAGTCACATGAGGCCTCCCCTGCATTGTGTCCCTTGAAGCCTTTGCTTTAATGACCCTTGTTCCTCTTTATTCTATAAACTACTATAAAAGTGGGTGTGTAGTGAGGCAAATGTGACAGTGTGAGTGTTTGAATATATAAAAGACCTTCTGGAACCGCAGGACCCTTCCAATAGTTCGGGCTAGCCCAGCTTCTTTTCTTCTGTTTGTCCAATAGGATCAATTGTTGGTCGATCCTCACTTCTGCTCTCCTCTTTACTTGCTGGTTAACGCCTTGGCCTTTATATAACTCAATGTGTTGTGGCGAGGTGAGTGAAAACATAGAGAGAGCTAGAGCTAAGAGAGAAGGTCATTGAGTGTATAGCACCTCCAAATATTAATAAATGGAGTTTTTATTTTTCTATGTGGAGCGGGTATTCCAGTCAAACAATATAAATACTTGTCTCTATCTTGTGTGCTTTTGTGACTCCCCCTATCCACCCCACATACAGTGCCTTCATCCCTCCCTTATGCTTTGTTTGGAAAATGTGGAAAGGAAGGGAAACAGAGAGAAAGTTTAATTTTTTCTCTTCCCTTGTTTGGCTTGAGAGAAGAGAAGAGAAAATGGCAAAACACCGTTCTAGGAATAGTAAAATTTTCTCCTTTCTTTTCTAACATTTTCTTTCTTAATTATTTTCCATTATCATCCCTCACTGTCCACAAGTTCCAAACAAAGCATTAGTTTTTTCCCCGGCCTTGGAGTTTTTCACGTTTACCTGTGTTATACATGCATTTTGTTATTAGTTTTGTTCATGCATAATCAAAGAAACTAGGTTAACAAGATCAAATTAATTTCGATTAATTATTGTTAAGTTAATCTACGTGATAGCAAAAAGGCGATCCTTTGCAAAATTTCGAATATGTTAGAGGATTTATAACCATGCATCGTCGTCAAATGACTTGTGACAGAGGGCTTGTTGAGGTGAGGGAGCCGACCGGCGGAAGGGTCCCCTATTATATCAAAATGAATCTACTAAAATAACATGCTTTAACAACAATAGGTGCCATTTCGTTGATTAATTGAGTCTGAAGACTTTGGTGTTGTGGGTTTTCATTTATTTTTGCAAAATTTGAAAAGGACATTTTGGATTAAAAAAATCAACAAAAAATGATGCAGGATTTCATTTTTGGTGTTAGCTTTTGTTGCTTATAAATTTAAAGTTGCAGAAAACACCCACCACTATTATTGAATTTTGGAAACTACAGACCATAGGTCTATGTGATGAGATGTCAAGTTTAGAGTCAACTCTCTCTCGTTTGTGTTAAGATTCATTATTCCTCCAATGGCCAGTTTTTACTTTGAATGCTTCCTTATAATTCCATCAATCTTTAATCTTATACTACATAATTTGATCCTAAGCATCTTTATTTCTTAGGTTTTCTTTATTTTGACAATCTGTCCATATGGCTTCCTTGTCATTCAACACTTCTCCATAAACCTTTTCAAAACTTAAATGAAATGGGTTCATGGAGAAACCTAGTCTTACTCTCTCATATTCTCATAAACGTTGTTGGTCTCAGCATTTCCCAGCCTGATTTCCTGTTCTTTGACTGTTTTCCGGGATTTGGTAACTACACAACTAACAATTCATATCAGACAAACCTCAACACCCTCCTATCCTCTCTTTCCTCAAACACTGATAGCTATGGGTTTTACAGTTCTTCCTTGGGCGAAAATCCTGACAGAGTTAGCGCAATTGTGCTTTGCAGAGGAGATGCTGACCTCGACACTTGTCGTGGTTGTATCAATAACTCCACGAGTTATATCACACAAGTTTGTCCCAATAGCAAGATGGCCATTGGATGGTACGACTTATGTATGGTACGATACTCGAACGAGTCCATTAATGGCACAACATCAACTGATCCCACACGGTTAATTGGAAGCACCCAACAAGCTCCGAACGTGACTCAATACAATCAAGCTTTGAGCACCTTGTTTCAGAGACTCATTAGCGAAGGGGCTTCCGGGGGGACACGTAAAAAGTTTGCAACGGGAATAGAGACCGGTCTGGATTTCCTAACTGTAAATGGACTTATGCAGTGCACGCCTGATTTATCTGAACAGGATTGTAGTAATTGCCTTGAGATAATTTTGGCTGATATTCCGAGCTATATTAGAGGGAGCGAAGGCGGGAGGATTCTTACACCCAGCTGTAATTTGCAGTTCGACAAATTTTTTTTTTTTAGGGAGATTCAAGTTGATTCACCCCCTCCCGTTGATTCACCCCCTTCCGTTGATTCACCCCCTCCAGTAGATTCAACCCCAGGTATAAGATAATCTTTTTCCTCCGATCATGGTTTTTAATAGCAGTATCAAGGCCTAAGGTAGTTTAAGGGGAATCGGGTGGCGCAGTTGTGATCAAATTTTTTAAGCTTCAGAGGACCGAGTCCACCGCGTGATTGAGTATCGATGGTAAACTAGTTCGTCAATCAAATACGCAGAACATGTAATGCTCAATCTCACCACATTATCCAGATGTAACATTGCCAAATATCGACGTAAAAAAATAAAATAATGCCCCGTACGACCGATTCGATCTTTAGGAACCTAATTTTATTGTTTCCAAGTTGCTATATCCTACCCAAAAAGAAAAATTAATTAAAAGAAGGTCTAGCATATTGCCTTACATGTATGACGAGTTGGGCCATCTTGGGCTCCAATTGCCGAGATTTATCTCAAGTTTGTCGCAGCAGATTTACAACGCAATTCATTTGTCTACAAAACAGCATATCTACATGCACTTTGTTACAACCATGGCAAAAATGGAAATTTCATGAATTTCTGGTTTTCGCAGGAATAGATGTCACTAGAAGTCGAACAGTCATTTTTATTGTTGTTTCAACCGTTACTTCTGTGATAGCACTCATTGTTTTCACGATGTTGATATATTTGTGGAAGTGGAAGCAGAGGATGCCAAAGGATGAAGTCCATGGTAAGTCTAATTTGGTGTCTCTAGACCTTTATGAATTTCTTATCCCATTGCAGCAGTGATTATTATTTTTTTAGTTTACTGCATATGAGCAAATCTAATCGTTGCTATATTGGCCTTCAAAGTCATAGTTTAGGAGGCTTCGGTACAATTCATGTCCACAAGTGGGTCAAAATGTCTTCTTCTTTTTTTGTTGTCAAATTTGACAATAACTTTGATTTTGTCAAATATGACATACTGATCCAAATAAATGAGGTGGGTTCAATGCATTAGTCTGGATTTAATATGGTGCCAAAACAATTCCAAACCGGAGCAACAACATTGCTATCTCACAAGTTTGACTTCAGAAAGACAAAAAAAATTGAAGAAGTTACCACAAAATTACTTGAATATCATCTTAATTATTTCTTTTTTGTAAGTTCAGTTTCTGAAGCTGGGGATAGAATTAGCACCGTGGAATCCTTGCAGTACAGCTTTCATACCATTAGCATTGCAACAGATAACTTCTGTGATGACAATAAAATTGGAAGAGGTGGATTCGGTGCCGTTTACAAGGTAATTGAACATTCGCATATAAAGAGAATATGTCCCTTCTGTTAAGAAAGAAAAGCTAAAATTCTTCTAGCTGAAGCTGGTTTTATCCTAGTGTTTCACCAAGATTTCCAACTGCGGTCCCGTATATTACATTTTGCTTCTTCCTCAGAGAATGATGATCAAATGATTCCCTATCAGGGTCCTTGCGAATCGAATCATCCATATATAATATAAAAGAAGGCACCTCTGGACATTTGTTTCTTTAAATTCCACTACGGTTTCCATAGATATTTTACAACTAGAATAGTTCTGTTGTACTTTCAGGGTAGACTTCAGAACGGACAAGAAATAGCTGTGAAGAGGCTGTCTATGGATTCCGGACAAGGAGAAGTAGAGTTTAAGAATGAGGCTAGGCTAGTGGCCAAGCTTAACCACAGGAATTTGGTTAAGCTCTTTGGTTTTTGCTTGGAAGGCAAAGAAAGGCTTCTCATCTATGAGTTTGTGACCAATTCCAGCCTTGATCAATCCATATTTGGTAATGTTTGTGAGAAATGATACTCCATCCATCCCTTGTTGTTTGTCCTTTTTTGAAGTCTGTCATGTTTTGAATGAAAAAGTAAACCACTTCCGCGCATTAATTTATAATATGTTTTGCTGCAACTTAAAAACTAATTGAGATATGCAAAAAGTTAAGGAATTATATGCAAAAGTTTCTTCATATTTTTACCCCAAAAAAAAAAATGGCGCAAATTTCCAATAAAGGACAGAGAGAATACGACAGAGGTAGTATTTACTAATTTTCATCTCATTGTTCTTTAGATAAATGAGAATCGGTGTCATGCAACGGTGCGACATGTAAGCATAAGTTGATGATGCACTTGCCAATCTCATCGCCTGTTAATAACATTACCCCTCCGTCTCTACCTGTTTGTCTTCTGTCATGTCATTGAATCTGGTCCATAAATAATTAATTACACAAAAAAGACTCAACTACTTCTTGACATGTAGACAACATTTTCAAAACATGTAATCCGAAATATATTAGACAACATAGATAATTCTGTATCTGTGCATACTCGAAAAAAGAGAAACAAATGAGGACAGAGGGAGTAGCATAATATCGTCCTTTATTTATGTTCTTTCTTGCATTATTACACTGCCCTTAGTTGTAATTAAGCCATACATATATACACATTTGTAGATCCCATTAAGCGCACACAGTTGGATTGGGATAGACGCTACAAGATCGTAGGAGGCATTGCTCGCGGACTCTTATATCTGCATGAAGATTCACGACTTAGGATCATCCATCGTGATCTCAAAGCTAGCAACGTACTGTTAGATGCAGAAATGAACCCGAAAATATCAGATTTCGGCATGGCAAGATTGTTTGTTCTTGATGAAACTGAAGGGAATACAAATCGAATCGTGGGGACCTAGTAAGTTTTGTTTCTACTCACCCCCACAATTGTTATCAACATAACTGGTTGAAAACCTATTGTTCATTTCCAAATTGTTTTGGCAAGCTTTTTAAAATTCTTCAAAACAACTTGGTACCAAATTTCCTTTGAATAAGATCAATTTTAAGAAGCCAAACTAGGTGCTTTAGAGAATTTGAACATATTACTTTCTTATCTTACTTACAAGTGCATTAATAATTACAGTGGGTATATGGCTCCAGAGTATGCAATGCACGGCCAATTCTCAGTTAAGTCAGATGTCTTTAGCTTTGGCGTATTAGTTCTGGAAATCGTGACTGGTCAGAAGAACAGCTGTTTCCAGAATGGAGAGAATGTAGAGGACCTTTTAAGCTATGTAAGTATGATCGAATCTCCCTAAAAAATCACTAGTTACATTGGATAAATGGAGGATTTTGGACTTCCCATCTTCTTGAATTGGAAAATAGTGTTATCTATCCCATCTTTGAGGCGAGTCGTTTTCCTAAAGACAGTAGTTGCCCCCACTAGATGGTCTGTTGGGTTATAGCAAATCCGACTTCCAGATACAACAAATCCCGAACTCAAAGTTATTCCTGTGTGCATTTGCACAGACGAAGACATAGAATATCCACTAGATCGACAAAGGTAAAAGAACCAAGTTTTATATTCTATTTCTACAAAATAACAAAATATAGGTATACTTAAAATTCTAGAAAGAATGTGTAGAGAGAGCAATTCAATCTGGAATTTTAAGGTGTGTTGAATGAATCTACTAAGGGTCTATTTATAGACTTATGAAAGGTCATGTCTTTAGTGGACACACAACAAGAATGATCATGCCTTTTGAAGACACTTATTAGGAAGAATCAAGCCTTTTAAATGCAAGTAATTAGGCAAGATCAGGCCTCTTGTCGGCACACCATGTTTCACATCTCTTCCCAAAAGACACTTTCCTTCCGCATCAACAGTTTCCAATTCAATGGGTGTTATAACTATTCAAATAAAGTACAACTCAGGTGAAAAAGTGTTGCAACCTTTCACAAAAACCTCTCTCAAGTCTCAATATCTTTTCAAAAATCCCAAACGATCGAAAACCCATTTATCGTTTTGAAAATCTATCTTAGCGGGGTCATATAGGGCATATGAGGGTTCTTTTTCCCTCGCTGTTTCAATGGCTTTCAAGCTGTAATTTCGTTGTAGTCTCTCTCAAAGAACCTTTAATACGAAAGAACCGAAGAAAGAATTGCCTGTATAAAAAACGACAAACTCAAAGAACCTCTAATATGAAAGAACCAAAGAAAGAATTGCCTTGATAGAGGAAGACATGCTCAAAGAACCTAATATGGATTGGTCATTTAGCTAGCCTCTCCTTTCTTTATATATTTCAACAAGATTCCTTGTGCTCCTTTCAAGTTTCAATTGGTTATTTTGCCAGCGAATTCTCCATTGGATTTTCTCTCCCAATGTGAACTATTCTGCCACTCTTTGTTGGGAAATGCTATTTAAGGTACACCACCTTATAGTGTGCCCACTTCATTTTCTTTGGTTAATTTTCTGCTTTCGCCATTGCGGAAGATTGGATGTACCCATAATGCCTGATACTGACTACTGGCTCAATAACTTGTTGGAACCTATTAAGCTCAAGTTACTAGTAGTACCTAACATGGTTATATCCCGGATCATCCATGCAGATTTTATGTGAGACGGGTGTTACAAACTGACCAGATTTACATCCATGCAGATTTTATGTGAGACGGGTGTTACAAACTGACCAGATTTACGCCCTCTCATCTTCACAAGGTTTGAGTCACCATGATGTTGCCCGCATCTTTTTCTGTAGTAGTCAAAATGTTCACCACTGCCCAACCTGGTTCTGTATCCTAGACTTACTTTTGTGGCTGGGCTACTAAACTTTCTGGAGCCCACAAGGTCGTATACACAGTTACTCTGCTCCCCCTCTATAAACGCCCCATGTATATATGCATATATTTATGTATATATGTATATGTATGTAATATGTATATCATTGACGCAATATTTTGGAGGAGTCTATCAACGTTGCTCGAAATGTTTATGCGCAAGCTATTAGTAACATTACGTGGTTGATTTTCTTTTAAAAAATCACTCATGTAGACTTTTGTGTGATAATGAGTTACAATACCAAAAAAACAAATCCCATGAAATTTTACATGTCAAGAAGCTTTTTAGTCATTACACATGCTGAACAATTGCAGGCTTGGAAATGTTGGATAGAAGGGCATGGCGCAAACCTCATAGACCCAACATTGAGTACTAATTCGAGCTCTATTTGCGAGATAATGAGATGTATCCACATTGGGCTGCTATGTGTTCAGGAAAACATAGCCGATAGACCAACCATGGCTTCAGTTGTTATGATGGTCAAGAGTTCCTCCCTCACTCTTCCCATGCCTTCGGAACCAGCATTTTTTATACGTAGTAGTGTTGGTCCACAACAGCTAGTTCTAGGGGAGTGTTATTCTACAGTAATGGAGTCCAACCATTCAAAACCTAAATCCGCATGCATGTCTGTAGATGACGCCTCGATTACTGAGTTACATCCTCGTTGATTTCTGACAATGAAAGGTCAGTGATAATCGTCATATCGGCATCATTTTTCTTGTTTGCTATTCTTTTTTGGCTTGTTTTTTATTTTTACTTTTTATGGAGAATCATGGGCTATGGTCCACATCTTTGACCATTTTTGTAATAACAAACCATACATGACGCGCTTTGACGTTCTAGGTAATTTTTAGGTCTGGACCAATAAAAAGAAATTGTAAGTCGTTTTTAGGGGTTCTGAGGCTAGAGAAGAAAGAAGAACATGAAAATGGAGAAGATCTATCAACAATCCATGGTTTCGACCTTCAATCTCGTGAAGATCCTCTCCGTCATGAGCAGGCGATCTCTTCAGCTAGGGTAACGAGAATGCCTCTCCAAGTATTATAATTGTATAGTTTTCTATTGTTGTTCGTTCAACATTGTTTGTTTAACTTTGGATGGTTCATAGTTTATGAAAGTTACTATTTTTTCCAATCTTCATATCGTGTTTGTATTCATGACATCAAGCATCATTATACAATAATGTTCAAGGCTTCAAGATAGATTCTGAGATGGACTATAAGACGTTAGACGGATCGTTCCATCGAATGATTCTTACTCTGAGATGGGGCAAATCAGTGAGACAATCCACACTATGTTGTGATAGTATTTACGGAGAATGAGTCTTGTACTCTTGTGAATCTTCTTGGCGATTCTCGTTTGGGATCGTTTCCCTAAAGGTGGCCTGTTCTCTGTTTTGAATGGTAACCCTAGGTTTCATCACATTCGTACTGTGGGGGAGGTTGAATCAAAACCCTACTCTTTCTGTCTTGTTTTCGTAACCCTTTTATTGCCTTCTAGTTAATCTAGTGCAAAGAATTGAAGCTCAAACTTCCATTCATTCTCCAAATTAAACTAGAAGTACATTGAATTTACAACAATTTTTTTTTATCTCAGGCTTAATCACTATTCTTCAGGAAATTAGTTAATTACATGTTTTGTAGATATTTTGTTGGTACGACAACGATAGACCAATAACTACACCAAAATATATGTAATCTTTCTATGATTCACACTGTGCACTGTAGCTTTCTCCGTCTTGTTTATGAGATACTCTCTCCGTTTCTTTTTAAGTGTTCAACTTTGTAATTCCAACTTATTAAAAAGACATCATCATTATAACTTTCACATTAATTTTTACCTCCATTTTTTCTTCTTACCCTCTATAAAAACACATCATCACATTTTTACTTACTAACTTTTTAAAATGGAATATACTTTTAGGGGCAAAATGAAAAATTTATCAACTTTTCTCTCATTAATTTTACAAAATAGACAATTATTAAGGAACAGTCCAAAATGAAATATTGAATTCTAAAAAAGGGACGGAGAGAATATTGATTTAGCTTAATATACCACGCTGAATTATATTTTTTGTAAACTATTAAAGTAAAAGTCAACTCGATATTGGATGTGTTCATATGAAAATTTATTCTGATTGATGTTGAAGTTATATTCTGCAATATATCGCTTACGTTGTCTCTGTTGATTTTATTCTAGTGCAGATCAAAAAGTCACATCAGCTTACACTTCTCAACTTCAGATGTATTGCACAAAATCCCAGGATGGAGTCCTGAAATTTTGTGAAATACCTAATAAGGTGTTGACATCGTGGAGCTAAATGTTACAAGTACGCAGACCGAAGGACTGACCCCGTTTGATAACAGTGATAGATGGATAAGATTCGTAAGGAGATGATATTAGGATTGAGATTGGTAATGAGATGAGATAGATGGATGTGATTCGTAAGGAGATGAGATTAGGATTGTGATTGGTAATGAGATGAGATTGGTAATGAGAAGAGGTTGGTAATGAGTATGTTTGTTTAGGATGTGACTAGATGATAGAATTATTAATATCATATTTGTTTGAGATCGAATTAGAT
This sequence comes from Rhododendron vialii, assembly GCF_030253575.1. NCBI lineage: Eukaryota > Viridiplantae > Streptophyta > Magnoliopsida > Ericales > Ericaceae > Rhododendron > Rhododendron vialii. The sequence goes on from NC_080558.1 coordinate 17,541,025, forward strand.
TATGAGATTGGATTGATAGAAGAAATTGGTAATGAGAAGGAATTAGTAATGAGAATGGGTCGGGATTGGACTACGAATACCAAATCCCAAGAGGTATTGATACCCCTATGGGCCGGATTGTTCATCCCATGGGACTACCAATCCGGACCAATTTTGGAAACCAAACACAGTATTACTAATACTATCACCTTAGCAATCCAATCTCATCCTCCAATCCGTTTATCAAACGGGGCCTAGAAGTATACTTTACGGAACCTCTGGGATTTAGTTGTCTTTGCGATGAGGTATTTGGGAGCCTATTTTTTGGCTTTTTATTTTTAGCTTTTTGCCTTTTTAGCTTTTTGGATTATGAATAGAATATGTTTTTGAGTATGGAGGAGTATTTGAGAGATATGTGCACAATGTAGTTGGAATAGTATTAGTGTTTGGTGGATGAATGATAAAAATGCATTGTGGATTGATTTTTTACCAAGTTGCCCTTGGCTTTTATTATTGTGATAAAAGATATATGAATATTTATTTATTCCTTTTTTTTTGTAGTACTAGTATTTTTTTTTTGCCATATGCGATGTGCAAGGACAATTTCAGAGCCTGAGCAAATGGAGAAGTTCCATTTCTCCTTCCCTTCCAATTCCGTGCAGCATGTGGCAGAAATCATGGGAGGACAAAACTGGTAAATAGATAAGAATAGTTAGGGTATTTTGGTAATTCGACATAAAATGGGAAAAGCCAAAACCTCAAAGAGGACGGGGGTGTTTGGCAACTTGATTTTTGCATTTTCAGATTCTCATTTTCCCATTTTGGGTGTTTGGCATCCCATTTTGAGAATGGATTTTGGATTTTTGGTTTAGAAGCAAAAAACCAAAATCAAGCCTGGAGGAGTTTTTCGGATTATTGGTTTTTCCCATTTTGTGGTCAATTACCAAAATACCCATATTCCTCCCTTCATTTTACCTGTTTTGCCCCTCCCTCCTCTTATTCTTTATCTGTTCAAAATAATGGCCAGAGGAAAATAAAAATCAAAATAAAAATTTAATAAAAAAACGTATTCTAAACTATTGAATAATAAATTAAAAAAAAAAAAAACACAAGTGGCAGTGGCATGTTTACACCTGTTGGACAAAGGACAATATGGTAAAAATGCAACCCATAATTCATTTTTAACAATCATTTACCAAACACTACTACAATTTCAAAATACATTCTGCACAAATCTCTCAAACACTCTACCATATTCAAAATACATTCTGGCTATAATTCAAAAAGCCAAAAAGCTGAAAATGAAAAGATAAAAAGTAAGCTCCCAAACACCCCGACCTTCAACTGGGTTCTTGCCTCTTTAAGCAAAATCAGTGAATGTGTTCTCCGAAAATGAGTTATAGAAATGAGCTCCCAAACACTCAAAATGCAAAAATAAAAATCTGGAAATGCAAAAAAGCACTAACCAAACACCTCGATATAGCTTTCAAGAGGTAAAAATAACACATAATTGTGTGGTTTCTGTGATTTAAGAGCTTCTCTTTGAGTATTTTTCAAGGAAATCGCCCTTTAAATGAAACTCGTTACAGAAAAGTTTACTTGACTTTCTGGAGATTGATATGACGTTGTAACAATTGGATGAAATTGATCTTTTTTTTTTAAAAAAAAGAAAGGCAATATTGACTATTGAGTACACCTACAAGTGAAATAGTAACCCTTTTATTGCACAGATTTACTTTGCACAAGTTTGACGACTGCAAGCATATAAACAAGTTCAGAGCATACATATTATTATATACTTAAACATTCTCTTCAAGCTATACATGGACAAACTTTAAGATTGTCGATCTTCAAATGTCATCATAATCCATACAATAATAACTCTAAAAGAGAATATGCGATCTCAAGGGTCAAATTACAAGCAGGAGGATCGATGATATGTTAATTAATTAGTCAAAGGTTGAGATTAAGAAAGTAAATTTAAGAAGCAAAAGTAAAACCCTGCAACAATATAGCACCTCGATCTCGCATGACGTCAACCACGTACGCCTTGGTTCCCATCATTCTTTTGTCTCCTTCAATGGGTACGTACGTACAACAACTATCGTTGAAAGTGAAATTTTATTGGGGTTGTGTCATCTCTCTTACAAAAAAAGGTAAGGAACACGAAGACAACAATAGTCATCAATCGAATCCACTTGTTTCAATTAATGGATCCGATAATTGGCGATGAATTAGGGTGTAGAACACTGATATGTTTTCCGTCATTTGTTGATACAATCTAATGAGAGCCTCTTTTCGCACCCCCTGAAACAACCCCCGAGCCCCACCACCTTTCTCCCCCTCCCTTCCCACACGTTTTAGGTTTTTTTTTTCTTTTACTTTTAAAAGACTTTAATTACTGTTTTATTTATTTTTTTTACTTTTACTAATTTTTTTTTGTTTTACTTTTAAAAGACTTTAATTACTATTTTAGTTTTTTTTTTAAACTTTTACTAGTTTTTTTTTGTTTTACTTTTAAAAGACTTTAATTACTATTTTAGTTTTTTTTTTTAAACTTTTACTAGTTTTTTGTTTTACTTTTAAAAGACTTCTTACTATAATTTTAATTAATTAATGAATAATTAAAATATAACTTGTACTAATTTCGTCGAAGAGTGAAAATACATGAAAATCCAATTTCTAATAAATGTTTCCACCAAATTCTGCTCTTACCCCGCTTGGTCTTGTATCCATTATTTCTTTCACAAATTAATTCGTGTTGCATAACGAGTAGCCCATTCTTTAGCGTGGTTTGATGCATTATTCCTCCACCATGTTGGGAAGGGTGGCACAGGGTAATGAAGCTGCAAGAAAAGTTGCACAAAGTGATTGGCCCCATGTATATAATATTAAATAATTAAAAAATATATATAAAGAGTAAAATTTATAAATAAAAGGACCTAAATAAATAGATAAGTAAGTAATTAATTAAATAACGTAAATGGATTAAGAAATCAAATAAAAAAAAGAAAATTATGTAAAAAAAATAAGTGTTCCAATTTTCAATTCGTTTGAACCGATGCAATGATCTTTTTTTCTTATCATTTCATCCTAAATGGTCGTAATGAATTTTTGACTTTACAGCCTTTCAATGAGCACCCTAAGAGAGACCTGAAACTAAATAAGAAGCCTTAGGGTGCTTGTTGAAAGGCCTTAGAGCCAAATATTCATTATGATCATTGAAAATAAAATGAAAAAAAAAATATCTTTGCACCGATTCAACCGGATTGAAAATCGGAACACTTAAATAATATTAAATAAATAAAAGTGAAAAAAGATATAAAAATTATTAAGTAAATATAAAAGAGAAATAAGAGAAAATGGGGTTGGGATATTTCTGGGACGCAGGCTGCGGGGGTATTTTCGGAAGAGAATAGGTGGGGTGGGGTCTGTCCCTCCCATGCACCCCGTATCTGCAAATTTTGGTTGGTTCTTCGGAATCGATCTCCCTCCCATTTTTTTTTTTTTCCCGTTTCTTCTGAACAAAAAATGAGAGAAAAGGTCCAAAAACCAAATTAGGAGTGTTATTACACCCAGCTGTAGTAATTTCAACTTTTCTTTAGTGAGATTCCGGCTGTTGCCACACCAGGTATACCATAATCTTTTTCCTTGGGATCATGGTTTTAAATATAGAGAAAGTCTACAATACACACTCTTTAAAAGGGTGTCCATATGCACCTATTTTGTGGTTCATTCATAACGTTTTAGAGTGTTTCGTGAATTAAATACCAACCAATAGGTACAACTTGTAATCTCTAGTCTCTTGCAAAGTACCCGGATGTAACAGTATTGTACGGGGATAAAATTCATGTAATGCTTGAACAGCTTCTTCTCCAATCAATCTTACGTACTCCCTCGCTGGAACCCTAGACTGTAAAACAAACACAGGGAACGCACCTCTGCCACTCGTTGGCAAAGGTCCTTCGAAGCCTAAATTAGTCTCTTGCACTTGAATGAAATCCTAATTATCAATAGGAAAGCAATATAATAGCCAATAATAGTGTACCTTGCTTCATTGGTTGTGTTGTGTTTATAGATGTAGACTTACATGTTCTCCAAGTATCCTATATACTCTACCTAGGTTTCCTATCTCATACTCTCTCCGTTCCGATTTGTTTATTCAATTTCGGGTTTCCAACTTATTCAAGAAACCAAATCTGATCCATTGATTTGAAAACTTTCATCATCTGATCCATTGATTTTGAATTGGGACGAAGGAAATATAAGAAACCCAGCTCTATGAAAGTATTCTCCATATGGACTGTAGTCCAGTCTTCCTTAGGAAAGACAATCAGATCCTATATTCACGGGATCCTGCTCTATCACGTAGTGTGGTTGTTCTAGATTGTTCCAGAATGCCTTTACCACCTTATCTCATAGGGCGGTTATGGCTAGGTTTCCCCCTTGTTTGGATAACAAGCTATACCCGAGCACATCTGCTCGATCGGTAATGTCACGGTGCACCTCTTCATGTGCCGCTGACCAATATTCTGATTGACATAATTGTGTACCATCATGTGGTGCTCCATGTGCTATGCACATTTTGGCGTTGTACTATATTGTTAGAGTTTTTAAATATTCATCCTCAAACTTTATCCCACGTAAATATTCATCCTGATTATTTTGAACAGTTATGTTTTTATCATTTCAGACGGTGAATTATCTATCTTACCCTTTTAATAAGATATCTTGATTCCTAAATTAAAGGAATTCGGATGAATATCACACAACATTTGGTGAGGGCAAGTACTATTTTTCAGAAGGCGACCTTGTAATGCAACCTAAAGCATTTTCCATCAAGGTGTTCAAGTGCCGAAGATTACACATATTCTGCACTACAAAGACTTATTTTTCTCCATGGAGCGGGTATTCCAGCCAAACAACATAAATACGGAGTACTTGTTTCTATCTCTTGTGTGTTTTTGTGACTCTCCGATCCACCCCCGTCCCCAACATATATATAGTGCCTTCTCCCTCACTTAGGTTTTTTTTTCCGGCCTCAGAGTTTTTCAGGTGTACCTTTGCGTTATGGCTATATAGTTGATTTGTTATGAATTATTTTCATGCATAATCAACAGAAACTAGGTTAATTAGATCAATTAATTTTGATTAATTATTCGCCTAAGACTAGTTGTTGAGTTAATCTACGTGATGGCAAATTGAAAAAGACAATCCTTCATTTCGAGTATGATAGAGGATCTATAACCATGGTCATCTACGACTCGTGACCGAGGAATTGTCGAGGCCAGGTGAGAGCATAGTTTTAAATATCGGCCGATACGTACCGTATCGGCCGATACGTACCGGAATTTTCGGCTTCCGATACGGATATTGGCCGATATATCGGTGAGATTGAAATTCACAGGCGTATCGGCCGGTTCCCGATACGTATCGGTCCGTAACCGATATTTGGACCGATACGGCCGATACGGCCGATACGTATCGGTGCTGAAAAAAAAAAAGAAAAGCAAAAAACAAAAAACTCCTTCCACACAGCTTTTTTCACAGCTTTTTTCACAGCTTTTTTGCAAAAATTTTGGATCTTGTCTTGGAAAATAAGTAAATGTGATAATTAAGCCAATGTTTGGGGTAAAAGTATATTTTTCAAGTTTTATACATGTTGCTGATGATTTTTAAAAATTCACGACCGCGACACCCGATTCCCGCGACGTATCACCGATATGTCCCGATACCGATATACCGCGACCGATACCGCGACGGCGACCGATACCGCGATTTAAAACTATGGGTGAGAGAGCCGACCGGCGGCAGGGTTCCAATCATATGAAAATGAGTCCACTAAATCAACATATTTTACCAACAACATACAGGTGCCATTTGGCTGATTAATTTGGGGTTGTGGGTTTTCATTATTTTAAAATTTGAAAAGGACACTTTGGATTGAAAATGTCGACAAACAGTTGGAGAGTTTACCAGAAAATTTTATATTTATTTTTGATGACGAAAGAACTATGCTAGCTAATTCGCTGTACCAACCTTGGAGATGAGTCGTACCCTGCCCAAAGCTAGGCAAGGGCCCTTCGCCTTCGCCTTCTGCCTACAGATTGTGAGATTCTAACTTTTCATAATCAGTTTGTAGAGTCTACCAAAAATTCTAGATGACAAATTTTCGAATTCTACATATTTCAAAAAGCTAAAAAAGAAATGAAAATTCTAAAAAGCTCAAAACTGGGTTTGGGTACCTTCAATGCTTCCTAATCTAATTCCAACAATCATATATATACTACTTGTTTTTTTTGTAATGCATGGTGTCCTAGTCCCGTTTGCACGCACGACGGACTTATCCCTATAGTCTCTTCCGCAGCCACTAATTATACTACTTAATTAATCCTAAGCATCACACTTATTTGTTTGGTTTCTTTCCTTTGACAATCTGTTCATATGGCTTCCTTCTTGCAGTTCAACATTACTCCTTAAACCATTTCAAAGCTTAAATGAAATGGGTTCATGGAGAATCCTCGTCTTCCTCTCTCATATTCTCATAAACGCTGTTGGTCTCAGCTTTTCCCAGCTGCCCGAGTTCATATTCGTCAACTGTTACGAGGGACTCGGTAACTACACAACTAACAGTACATATCAGACAAACCTTAACACCCTCCTATCATCCCTTTCCTCAAACACCGATAGCTACGGGTTCTACAGTTCTTCCTTGGGTGAAAATGCTGACAGAGTTAACGCAATCGTGCTTTGCAGAGGAGATATTGACCTCGACACTTGTCGTGGTTGTATCGATAACGGCACCAGCAGGATCACACAAGATTGTCCCAACAGAAAGCATGCCGTCGGATGGTACGACTTTTGTATGGTACGGTACTCAAACGAGTCCATCAATGACATAGCAATGATTTATCCGGCCTACTGCGGTTGGAACCCCGTGGACGTGTTAAGCGTGAATCAATTCAATCACGCTCTGAGGATCTTGTTGGACAGACTCAACAGCCAAGCGGTTTCCGGCGGGACAGGTCGGAAGTTTGCAACGGGAAATGAGACCGGCCCGGACGACGGAACCATATTTGGGCTTGTGCAGTGCACGCCTGATTTGTCCGAAGATGATTGTGGCTATTGCCTTGAGTACGTTACGGCTCGTATTCCTAATTGTAAGAGGTTTGATGCACCAAGCTGCAATGTTCGGTATGATAATCAACTCTTCTTTACCGAGATTCCAGTTGATTCACCCGCTCCCGCTGATGCACCCGCTCCCGCTGATTCAATCCCAGGTATAGCATAATCTTTTCCCTCCGATCATGGTTTTTTATAGCATTATCGAGGCGTAAGGTAACTATCACGGTGTAAGGGGAATTAGGCGCCGCGGTTGTGAACTTTTTTAAGCTTCAGAAGACCTGAGTCAACGGTTGTGATTGAGTGTCGATGGTAAACTAGTTCCTTAGTCAATCGAAAGTGCTACACACATAACGGTTATGTAAAATACAACACACAACCAATCTCTAGCTGTCCATTGCTCTAATAAATGGTCAGGATTCGCTCAAACTCTTTCCCATAAAAATTAAATTTTTCCTTGGAAGAGTTTTTATAAAATTTAGATCATCCAAATACATCTGGATGGCCAGAATTACATACACAACCAACACAACGGTTGTGCAAGTAGCATTTTTGTTAATCAATTACGTAGAACATGTAATGTTCATCCTCACCGCAATATCCGGTTGTAACACTATCAACTATCGAATGACAAAAATAAATAAAATGTCCCATACGACTGATTCGATCTTTGAGGACCTAAGTTTATTGTTTCCAAGTTGCAATATCCTACCAAAAACAGGGAAATTAATTAAAAGAAGGTCCAGTATATTGCCTTGTATAACAATCGGGCCATATTGGGTTCCAATTGCCTGAGATTTATCTAGCAGCAGAATTATTGCTACTCCGGCAACGATTAACGGTCTCTGTAAGAGCATCTCCAATGGGAGACGTCAAACATGACATGGACGGTGCAACGGTTACTTTTGGCATCAACTTACCTTCCAATCCATCTGCCTTTACTCATGTCAAAACTGATGTGATTTTGGCATGAACGTCCTGCATGCCAATTTTGGCAGCTACCCTCTCCCATGCCAAATTTCAAAAAGTAACTGTTAAAGGTAAAAAGCTATTGTTAGAAAGTTTAAAACCTCTCCGTACCCCTTGTTTGAGTTTGTTTTTTTTTTTTTTAAATAAATAGAATTTGGCTTAAGAGTTGGAGAGGAGGTTTTAATGTCAAATTTGAGATGCCAAAATGCCACACATCTCCAATTTGAAATGAAGTGTTGGAGATGCTCTAATACCATTTTGCAATTCATTTGTCGGCAAAACTGCATATCTAGCTACATGCGCTTTGTTACAACCATGGGAATAATGGAAATTTCATTATACTTAATGTGCAATTTAACAATAAACGAATTTCTGGTTTTTGCAGGAAGAGAGAGATTCAATGGAACTGGAACCATCGGGAGAAAAAGAACTCGAACAAAAAGAACGGTCATAATTATCGTTGTGTCGACCGTTGCTTCTTTGGCAGCACTCATGTTATGCATGTTGATATTTTTGTTGGAGTGGAAGCAGAGGAAACCAAGGGATGAAGTCCTTTGTAAGATTTGCAGCAGCTAAAAACAAGTTTCGTTTACGCCATAAGATTTATCTCAAATGGTGAGAGAAACTTATTTACGGCTCCTCTGTAAATAAGATTTTCTCATTTCACTATATTTTCGTTGCTACATTAATTGGCGGTCAAAGTCGTAGTCTAGCAGACTTTGGTAAAATTCATGTCCATCAGTGAGTCAAAAGGTCATCTTCTTTTGTCAAATTTGACTTCTTCTTCGATTTTGTGAAACATGTCACTTGGCTCAAGGCAGCTGATCCAAGTAAATGAGATGGGTTCAATGCAATAGTCTCTGACTAATATGGTGCCAAAAAAATTAAAACTCTAAACCTAATATGGTGCTAAAAAATTTAAAACTCTAAACCGGTGCAATAACATTGCTATTTTACGACTTTTTGATACTATATTAAGATGTAAAAACAAAAACTAAACGACGATAAGTATATTGATCATTTCCTCTTGTGAATTTCAGTTTATAGAGCTGGTGATAAAATTAGCACCGGGGAATCCTTGCAGTACAGCTTTGTAACTATTAGCAATGCAACAGATAACTTTTCCGACGACCATAAGCTTGGACAAGGTGGATTTGGTGCCGTTTACAAGGTACAATTGTTTCTTTCGATTCAAACGACGATTTCATTAGATGTTTTACAATTGGAATCATTCTGTTGTACTTTTAGGGTAGACTTGAGAATGGACAAGAAATAGCTGTGAAGAGGCTGTCTATGAATTCTGGACAAGGTGAAGCAGAATTTAAGAATGAGGCTACGCTAGTGACAAGGCTTCAACATAGGAATTTGGTTAGGCTCCTTGGTTTTTGCTGGGAAGGCAAAGAAAGGCTTCTCGTCTATGAGTTTGTGACTAACTCGAGCCTTGATCGATCAATCCATTTTGGGTAATTCTCGTGATAAACAATATATACTCCATCTGTCAACGTTTGTCCTTTTTTGAAATCGTGTCATGGAGTATTGAACAAAATAGTAAACCACTTTCGTGCATTAATTTTTAAAAAAAAATCAATTAAGAAACTAATTATTCGAGATCTTTACATTAGTGCAAAAAAATTTAGGAATCATATAAAAAAGGTGCTTCATATTTTTACCCAAAAAATGGTGTGATTTTCCAGTAGACATATTATTTTCTAATGTTCAACTTATTGTTTCTTTAAGTGTGCATACAGGAAAATAGAGACAAACAAATGAGGACGGATGATCCAACCACCCTCGCTTAGAGAGTTTTGGATTCACGATCACCTTAATTTAAGGCAAATTCTCAATTAGGGATCTTGGTATTTCTTTTTGTGGATTGTAATATTTGATCCATGTATGCACCGATGCTGCAAACTCTTTAGTTGACTTTTTATAATATTCCGAAGTACCAAAAAAACAAAAAACAAATAAAACAAATGAGGACAGATGGAGTAGAAAAAAATCATCCTTTATTTCGTTCTATCTTGCATTCTTGCGTTGCCCTTGGATATTAACTCGTACAGATAAAAAAAAATTGTAGATCCAATTAAGCGCACACAATTGGATTGGCATAGACGCTACAAGATCATAGGAGGCATTGCCCGTGGACTCTTATATCTGCATGAAGATTCACGACTTAGGATCATCCATCGGGATCTGAAAGCTAGCAATGTGCTGTTAGATGCAGAGATGAACCCGAAAATATCAGATTTTGGCATGGCAAGATTGTTTGCTCTTGATGAAACTGAAGGGAATACAAATCGAATCATGGGGACCTAGTAAGTTTTGATTTCTACTCAACCCCACAATGTTTCGCAACATAACTTATTGTTAATTTCCAAATTGTTTCGGCAAGTTTTGGAAAATTCTTCAAAACAACTTGGTACCAAATGTCCTTTTGAATAAGACCAAGTTTTAAGAAGCCAAACTAGGTGCTTTGGTGAACTCTTGAACATATTACTCTCTTACTAACGTAAGTCCATCAATCATTACAGTGGATATATGGCTCCAGAGTATGCAATGCATGGCCATTTCTCAGTTAAGTCAGATGTCTTTAGCTTTGGTGTATTGGTTCTCGAAATCGTGGCTGGTCAAAAGAATAGTTGTTTCCATAATGGAGAGAATGTAGAGGACCTTTTAAGCTATGTAAGTATGATCGAATATCCCGTTTCAAAGGTTTTCTATTTTTCCACCCGTCTCTAAGGTTTTCTATTTTTCCAGCCGTAATGTCATTGTTAGCCTCCCCTTTCTTCGAATTTCAATTGGTTATTTTGCAAGCCAATTCCCATTTTGCAATAGGTGTGGATACAGAAGTTAAATTTTAGGTTCAGATTTTGTTGCAGATTTTAGATTCCAGATCTTAGTAGAAGTTGAGAAACCTGTTTATTAGAGCTACTAGATAATGGGAGTTTCATTTATTTTTTGAGAATTGTGTGGCGGAATTCCAAAAGCTACGCAAATCCAACTTTGCAATTTTGAGAATTTCACCCCTCCCTATGCAAACTGTTATATTGTTACTCTTTGTTGGGAATGCTGATGTATCCCAACCTTATGGTGTGCCCATTTCATTTTCTTTGATTGATTTTTTTTTTCTTATGCCATTGTGAAAGATTGGATGTACCTATAATGCCTCATACAGAACACTAGCCTAATAACTTGTTGGAAACCTATCAAGGTTTTTCAAAATAATTAAGCTAGCTCAAGTTACTAGTAAGAATTTACATGATTAATTATATCCTCAGATCATTTATGTTGACTTTCGATATGGGACGGGTGATACAAACTCATCACCACCCTCGATCTCATCTTCCCAACGTTTGACTCACCATGATGTTAACCACGCTTTGCTCAGTTAGTCAGAATCACCACTGCCGAGCTTGGGTCTTTTTCCTAGTCTTTACCTTAGACTTGCTTTTTGTCGTTGAGCTACTAAACTTTCCCGAGCCCACAAGATCGTTTGCACAGGTTACTCTGTTGTCCTTTATACATAACGTCCCATGTATATCACTGACGCAATATTTTGTAGGAATATCAATGTTGCCTGAAATGTTTAGGCACAAGCTATTAGCAGCAACTTACATGGTTAATTATTTTCTGAAAAAAATCACCATGTATACTTCTGATGTGTGGTAATGTGTTAAAATACCCAAAGAAAAAATCCCATGAAATTTTACATGCCAGGAAGCTTATTACACATATTGAACAATTGCAGGCTTGGAAAAGTTGGAAAGAAGGAACGAGCGAAAACCTCATAGACCCGACATTGAGGGCCAATTTGGATTCTGTTTGCGAAATAGAGAGATGTATCCACATTGGGCTGCTATGTGTTCAGGAAAACAAAGTCGACAGACCAACTATGGCTTCAGTTGTTACGATGCTCAAGAGTTCCTCTCTCACCCTTTCCACGCCTTCAGAACTGTTGTGCCGAACACGAAATTGAGAATATAATAAATCAACAAGCGATAAACAAGAACACAAGAATATACGTGGTTCCGTTCAAACACAAAATAAGAACGTACTCCACGGGGAAAAGAGTAAGAGGATTCACTATAAACGAGGAGAGAAACAAAGAGCCGGCTATACCCGTAACTCTAATTGAAGCACCAAACAGATATCTAGGGACAAATCTCTGGTAGAACCCAAAAGGGAGACACAAATCCTTGGTGGAACCCTAAGAGCATAAACAAAACCCTAATATCTAAGCCCTTGAACAAAAGACCATAACCTAAGGAACCCCCAAGGTCCCTATTTATAGGAAAACACTAAATAAACCTAAACCGAATAGGAAAAGGAATCCTAGTCAATTTAGGAATTCTAGTCAATTTTCAACAAATCTCCACCTTGACTTGAATTTCATCGAATTCAACACTATAGGCAATCCTCTCCTTTAATCGCTCATCTCCCCCAAAAGCCCCCCCACGGGGCGATCACCAACGGCACAAACGAGCAAGGCTCAAGCACACCTGCTTGACCTTGTAAACGCGACTCAGGAAACCCAGCCGCACATGCCTCCAAATTGAGCCTCTATCTTCTAACGGGCACCTCCCACCCAACGCATCCCTCCCGAATGCACTTGAAGATCTGCTCAAACTCCACGCGGAGTTAATTACCGACTCTACCACAGAGTTAAAAACCCAACACTGAGTCAACCTCGAATTCACCAATGAAGAACCCAAAGATGTAGCATCTACAATCGTACTACCATCAAGCACATAGAGGTTATTCGATTTCCGACCCTTCATCAAAACACGAGCACCCTTCAAAACCCTCAAGACTCCACCTTCAGCGGTATGCTTCCAACCCAAAGAGTCAAGAGTACCCAAAGAGATAAGGTTCCTCTTCAAATCTGGTATATGTCGAACACCAACCAACGTCCTCACAAACCCATCATGCATTCTGACTTTAACTGTTCCAATCCCAACAATTCTACAGGGCATGTTATTCCCCATAAGAACTGTACCACAGCTGATCGATTCATAAGTATCGAACCAATCTTTATTCGGACACATGTGGTAAGAACATCCGGAGTCCAGAATCCATTCGGTATTCGAACAGACATCACCGACACTCACAGAAAGAACCATAAGTGAATCGTCGAAATCTTCTTCAACAATACCAGCAACAACCTTCTCTTCAAAATTATCCTTATTTTTCAACCTAGGACAATTTCTCACCATGTGCCCGTATTTCCTACAGTAAAAACACTTTACTTCCTGATTTGTGGAACGAGAGCCAGAAACCCCTCTACTGTCATAATCCCTCTCAGAAGTTCTTCATTGCACCATTAAACCCTGCGCATCAAAATCACCACCCTCACCGGATACTTTTTTTCTCAATTCTTTCGAATACAAACTAGACTTAACGTCCTCCATGGAAATCGTATCCCTCCCGTAAAGTAGGGTAGTAACAAAATGCTCATAAGATGCAGGCAAAGAACATAACACAATAAGAGCTTGATCTTCATCATCAATCACAACATCAATATTTTTTAAATCCATAATAATTCGATTTAACTCATCTAGATGGTCTTTTATGGGCGTACCTTCCCTCATACGAAACGTATAAAGGCACTGCTTCAAATACAACCGGTTGGTAAGAGACTTCGTCATATAGATGCTTTCCAACTTCAACCAAATACCGGCAGTAGTATCCTCCTCCCCGACCTCGCGAAGCACATCATCGGCTAAACACAATTGAATCGAACTGAGCGCCTTCGCATCGAGATCCTCAAACACACTATCCTGCATATCAGCAGGCTTTTTTGATTTTCCCAACAAAGTCTTGTGTAATCCTTGTTGAACAAGCAAAGCCTTCATCTTAATACGCCATAAACTGAAGCTAGTGCTCTGCTCATCGAACTTCGCAATTTTGAAACGAGTCGCCATTGAAACGATCACCAATTGCACAATACGCAGCGGAAAACAAAAGCCTCGGATTGAAACCTGGAGCTCTGATACCAATTTGTTGTGTCGAACACGAAATTGAGAATATAATAAATCAACAAGCGATAAACAAGAACACAAGGATATACGTGGTTCCGTTCAAGCACAAAGTAAGAACGTACTCCACGGGGAAAAGAGCAAGAGGATTCACTATAAACGGGGAGAGAAACAAAGAGCCGGCTATACCCGTAACTCTAATTGAAGCACCAAACAGATATCTAGGGACAAATCTCTGGTGGAACCCAAAAGGGAGACACAAACCCTTGGTGGAACCCTAAGAGCATAAACAAAACCCTAATATCTAAGCCCTTGAACAAAAGACCATAACCCTAGGAACCCTCAAGGTCCCTATTTATAGGAAAACACTAAATAAACCTAAACCGAATAGAAAAAGGAATCCTAGTCAATTTAAGAATTCTAGTCAATTTCCAACAGGAACCAGCATTTTTTTTGCACAGTAGCTTTGGTCCGCAGCGGCCAGTGCAAGATTCTACGGTGATGGAGTCCAACCATTCAAAACCTAAATCCACGTGCATGTCGGTAGATGACGCCTCGATTACTGAGTTACATCCTCGCTAATTTTCAACGATGAGAGATGTCGTCAGTGATAATCGTTGTATCAATTTTCTTGTTCGCTATTCTTTTTTGGGTTGCTTTTTCTGATGTACCATATAGAATCATGGGCTATGGTACACGTCTTTGGCCATTTTTCTCGTAGCTAAATAAAATATTTTGTAAATCACACCAAGGGATGGAAAGCTTTAACCAAAAAAACAAACGACGTGGACAATTTCTTACTATTTTTTGTCGGTATTGGAAGTATTTGGCTGGGTTTGGTTTCAGTTGAAGGGTGAAAAGGTCGAAATAGACCGAACCGAACCAAAATCAACTCTATCTGTCTTTTAATCCTAGCCATATTTTTGTTATTCAAATCTGTTTTGGACCAAACCCATTAAGCAACCACCCAGCCGACCGATGTCCGTCCTCAATCGGTCGACATGGGTACGTTTTTGATTTCACAAACCGCCGAGTTTGGCTAGGCGGAAAACATGGCGGGAAAATGATCTAACCGCGTCGAATAATTTCGTAACTAACCAAAATGGTTTGTCACATTTCTTTGTGTACCCAACATATCCATTTAAAACTAACCATAAATTTTTTTTTTCAATTGACAGAAGATATCATTTTTACATCAGATATAAAGTACAGAATACAAACTTGGAACACTACATCAATTGTGAGAGTTTACGAGACAACCAAGCCCAATAACTCAATCAATACAAGAAATAAGCCCATTATAGAATAGAAACAAAGAAAGAAAAGAAAATCTCTCTAAAGGAAGAACACCCACAAGCAAGTGGGGAGACTCGAACTTCTGACCTCCTAATGGAATGCAAGAGTCCTAACCAACTGAAGTAGCCCCAGTTGAAAAACAAATGTCATAAAATTCTAAATAAATAACCGAAAATATACATAACAAATCAAATTATAATAAGTGATGCATATATACACATGAATCATAAAATTTGTAACCAACTATAAATATGCATAATACCTACTATCCGTAGGTACAACAAAGTGTATGTATTTTGCTGAAATTCACGCTATGTGCACCATAACTTTCTCTGTCTTGTTTATGGGATATTGATTTTGTTCCTTATATCAAAACTGGATTATATTAAATATGTTAGTACTGAAATTATATAGATCTTTTTTTTTTTTTTGAAGATGAATTATATAGATCAAATTATTCAACGTTGAAGACTTGAAGTTATGTTCTGCAATACGTTGTTGTTAACGTTGTCTCAGTATGTTATGTTCTAGTGTAGGTCAAAAAGTCACATTGGCTTACACTTCTCAACTGCAGACATACTTCACAAAATCCCATGATCGAGTCCTGAAATTTTGTGAAATACTCCAGTGCCTAACAAGGCCTTGATGAGGTGGAGCTAAATGTACAAGGACGCAGATCGAAGGACTCAATTAAGTACTTCAAGAAACCTCGGGTTTAATTGTCTTTGCGATATAGCTTAGGGATGGTACTTTAATTTACCCCCAAAAAATAACATCCTGATTTGAAAATAGCACATATTGTGCGGCTTCTGTGAGCATTGGGGTATTTCCAACGAGCAAATAATTTTGCATGATTTAAGAGGTTACAGAAAATTTTGCGTGATTTTCTGGAGATTGATGTGACTTTTGTACGTAATAGTCAGATGAAATTGATCTTATTCAATGAAAAAAAAAGCACTACTATGTACATGTTCTTAGCTGTTGAGTACACCCATACAGTGGCAGAGCAAGGAATAGAAAGTCGGAGAGGGAGCCAAAGAATGAAAGAAATTTTGGTTTCATGATTGTTCAAGAGTACTAAATCCAGCCATTCACGTTTTTATGGAAGATTTTCATAAAGTGAAGAATTAATCCCGAATATTGTTGGTATGAAATAATTAGATGACATGTAGTATCATTATCGTACGGTACTATTCTTCGTAATTTATTTTGATCAAAATAAAAATGGTTCTTACTCTTTGATTAAGGTTGGAATTTTATATTTTTTAAGAAATATCTATCAAAGTTTTAAAAATTATATATACTCCAAAAATGGTCCTTCATAATAAAAATGGTCCTTCCGGCCCCACAATAGCCCCGAGCCGTCCCTTTATTGCTTAGATTAGTTGTATTTTACACGACTTAGACAAGATTTTCTCATTAATTTGAGGATGCCTCCGGTGATCCCTAATGTGCCAAAATTTCACCACGGTCTCATTTGATAATCTATTCATTTTGTACATCTCATCCTTGTAGAAATTAGATCGATCAGATATAGGTATCTGAATGAACAAGGCGGTTCCAGAGACACCCAAAAAAACACCTCATAGTTCACGATCAAATTTTGATGATCCGAGCCGCTCAATGTGATCAGAACGTGATTTTATGGGTACCCATGAGAAATCAGCAAAAAAAATGACCGGGAAGGGTTTGATCCGAACAGTTTCAAACAGTTTTTTATTGAACGGTTCAAATAAAACTGCTCAAATCAAGTCTTTCCCGATCATTTTTTTTTGTTAATTTCACGCGGGCACCCTTAAAATCACATTCTGCACACATTGAGCGGTTCAGATCATCAAAATTTGATCGGGAACTATGAGTTTGAGATTTGGGATGTTTTTTTGGGTGTCCCTTGAACCGTCAACATATATATATATATATAGACACACACACACACACACATACAAAGTCCGTTTCAAATGAGGACATCTTAATATGCGGACAGTGCGAATCTCCCATTTCAAGATCAAATTTTGAAGATCTAAACCGTTCAATGTGTTTAAAACTTGATTTTAAGGGTACCTACGCAAAATTGGCAAAAAAAAATGACTGGGAAGGGCTTGATCCGAGGAACTTTTGAAATTGCTCGGATCAAGCCCTTCCTGATCATTTCTTTTGCCAATTTCTAGCGAGTACCTTTAAAATCACGTTTTAAACACATTGAACGGTTTGGATCATCAAAATTTGATCCAAAAATGGAAGAAATAGGGAGGTCCGCATTTTAACTAATATGAGGGAGTCCTCATTTGAAACGGACTATATATATGTATTACAGACCTTATTTAAAATCACATTCTAATTACATTAAGCGGCTTGGATCATCGAAATTCGATCGAAAACTTTGGAATTTTTTTTAGGTGTCCCCGGAACCACCCCGTATCACCTAAAAACCCAATCTTGCCAAAAGAAACAATCGCACAAATACAAAATTCTTTTGAAACTTACCAACAATTTCAAGACTCGCAAATCCGTTAAATTGCTGAAAAAGATAGAAAAAAGAGAACAACAAATCACCTATAGTGCAGTAAAGTAGCAAAAATCAAAGACGTAAACTCTAATAATGAATGGGGGACCAAACAACAAATTAAACTCACCACTTGTTCTAAGCAACCAACTCCTTCCATAAAAAGTTTGTGTGATCACTACAAGAAAAATGAAAATTATTGACGAAAAAGTGGCGACGAAATTTAATTTTGTCACTAAATGAGTATATTTGGCGACGAAAAAATAAATTCGTCACTATTTTGATAATTTTCGTGACGAAATAATTTCGTCACCAATTATGCCTGTTTAACGACGAAAAAAATATTTTCGTCACTAAAGGTACCCATTTGGCGATAAAATACATTTTTCGTCGCCGAAAGCTTAAAAAATGTGACAAAATTATTTTTTGTCGCCAAAGATAATCATTTGGGGACAAAAAATATATTTCGTCGCCAAATGTGAGCAATTTAGTAACGAAATATTTTTTTCGTCACCAAATGCTTAACTTTGGTGACGAAAAATAATTTTGTCACCATTTTAACGCTTTTAGCGACAAAAAAAATATTT
Organism: Rhododendron vialii; assembly: GCF_030253575.1. NCBI lineage: Eukaryota > Viridiplantae > Streptophyta > Magnoliopsida > Ericales > Ericaceae > Rhododendron > Rhododendron vialii. The sequence goes on from NC_080558.1 coordinate 17,559,456, forward strand.
CGTTGTCAAATGGGTACCTTTTGTGACGAAATTTATGAATTGTGCTTTGTCACTAAATGTATTTCGGACATAACTCTTTACTAAAATCTCCGATTGAGATAATTCAAATTGGGTTTGAACAATAACTCAATTGCCTACAACTTTCATGTTTATCAAAATTGTTAATTTTAATGTTTAAAGGTCCAAAATTACATTTGAAATATATTTTCATGTTAAACATATGTGTTATATATTAGATATTTCAAATATTTACTGAAAAGTGTGTGTAGTGCAGTTGGTTGGAGCTTAGGCGAAAAACTCAAGGGACTTGGGTTCAAAACCCAGCAGGAGCAAGAAAGATGGATTTCTTTTCCCATATGAAAACATCTTTCGCAACGAAAAATTTCGTCGCCGATTTCTTATTTTAGTGACAAAAAATTTCGTCACCAATGTGACCCATCGGTGACGAATTTTTTCGTCGTCAAAAATCACAATAAGTGAGAAAAAAAATTTCGTCACCAATTATTCACTTTTTGGTGACGAAATATTTCGTCATCAAAAGGCACTATAGATGACGAAAAATAGATTTCGTCACCAGGTAGGAATCCTCGACAACCTTTAGTCGACAAATTTTTTTTCGTCACTTATATTATTTGTGACGAAAAACATGCAATTTGTGACAATTTTCATTCGTCACCCAATTCAATTTTTCTTGTAGTGGATTAACTCTAGAAACCATTGTAACTCCGTTGACATCCTATGTTAATTCCCCAGCCAAGAGTTCATCAATGCATATATCTCCTGAACATAAACACATCCTGCCTGTCAATGCAAAAATTTAAACATGCAAGATTTGCAAAATCAAACATACAAGCAAAATTAGGTATAGAATTTGGGAACAAAGGGACAAAATCACATGCAAGCGAAATTAGGTATAGAATTTGGAAACAAAGGGACAAAATCACACATGCAAGCGAAATTAGGTACAAAATTTGGGAACAAAGGGACAAAATCACACACACACGACAAATCGCATACAAAAAATACGTGAAAAACTAAAAATCGATGTAGGGGGAACAAAACAATTGGTGCCTAGAACTGCACCAAATTGTTATGGCTATTCTTGCCTCTGTACCGGAACCCTAATTCGTCATCGGATCCCTAATCTGCAAAACAGATAAGGGGTGAGCGCACCTTTGCCTCTCGTGGCAAAGGCACTCCGATGCCTAAGTTAGTATCACGCACTGGCAGAAGAACCCTAATTATCAATAGGTAAAACGTATGAATATATCGTATTGCGTACCTTTATCTCTAGGTTTACCTCATATTTATAGATTCATGGATGCTTGCCGCCCAAGTATCCATGTTGCACTAGGTTTCCTACCTCGTATAGGAAACCAGTAGGAAACCAGAATATCTTGGATTCTCATTCCCTTATCAGTTCATTACCTTAGTCCACTTAGGACTCTTTTCTATAGCTAGCCGAACATCCCACTTTCATTGGGTATCTATTCTAGATCCTTTTTCCTCGAGATTTCATTCCTTAACGGAATAACACTGCTTCTGGACCCTTCCAGAATGTTCCCCCTGCCTTAGCACCTTATTGGAGCTTCTTCCTTGTGATAGCCGAACAGACTGTCTGGAATAGTTTTACTTCATACTTTAACTGGTCTTTTATCAATCATTTTGGGCTTACGTCTTCTCATGAGCTCTCAGTCTGTTCGGCCCTACTCTAAGTCGAACAGACTATTTGGAGCAGTGACATCGCATGTTACTTCTCCTATTAGATCTATACCACGGTGCCTCGTACCATGTATCTTGATTCTATCTGTTTGGGAATACCTCCCTACAATTGCTCCCCAGTTTTGCCATTTTGCCTCTGTTCGGGGGCAGCTGGTAAAACTAAAACTTATCCTTGAACTAAGCTTTCAACTCCTTAGATCTCGTGCAGATATGCCATTGATTATTTTGGCGTTTAAATCATCATGTCATCTCGAGGCAGGAACTCCACGTGGCATATTTCGTACGCTTTGCATTTAACTCAATCTGACGTTTCATAAACGGCGTCAGAACGGCCATCCGTTGAGACTTCTCTTTTCCCGTTACCTCTCATGTAATGGCGCAAGAGGAGACGTTTCGTCTCCGTTGCTTTCACTTTAAACCCCTAAAAGGGATACTTTTGGGTTTTCCACCCAAAGTTCGAATCCTCCCTTTCTCTCTCTAAAACCAGGCGAAAATCATTTGTCTCTCATCCGCCATTGCCGTCATCTGCAACTTGATTGCATCTCAGGCATCCGCTGCAATAGCTTTGTAAGACTTCTTATTCTTGCTCCTTCTTGCATCTTATTCTGAGATTCGTTCCAGATTTTATCTTTTAAGGTTTCAATTGCACCCAGTTTCTGATTTTGTCCTGCTCATTTCTTTCATATCCATGGCGGATGATAATGAAAACCTTCCAAAACCCAGCAAGTTTCGGAAACTCTGTGAAACCCCAACTGCCATGGCGGCATTTAGGACTGAGTATAGCGTCCCTGATAACGTGGTGCTCGAACTCGCCCCTTTAGGTGCAGTCAGGGATGGCGGTTCATGGGATAGGATGTGTATCCCAATTGTAGCCATTGTCGAAGGCGGAGTTCATTTTCCTCTACACCCACTACTTCGCCAGGTCCTGAACTGGTACCGTCTCACTCCCATGCAAGTTTTAACAAACGTGTTCAAGCTTATAATGGGAGTAGTAGCTTTAAACAGGATTCTGGGAACTCAATTAGGGATTTGGGACATTCAATGGTGGTACAGTATTGTTTTGAATCCTGAATACAATACTTACTACTTCAAAGTTAGAAGGGCAAAAAAGCGTCTCGTGCTAAACCTGTCAGACTCTGCTCGAGATCATGAAATCGATTTCCTCTACGTCACTGGAGGCTTCGAGCCACTGGGGGAGGATGGTCAAGTGGTGGACCTCCATTGCCCCCACATACGGGGCTACCCACGTATGCTCCTAATTTTCTATTATGCTACTTGCATTTTCCTTTGTTACTGTATTTCTGCTCATTCTAACTCCTGTTTGTGCTTTGACTTGCAACGGACAATGCTAACAAGCATCCAAGACATGAACCAAGCTATGTCCGAACAGCAGAGATTAATAGGGTTCTGAAGTATACAGGTGAGCCCGATACCCCAACAGCTGGTCAGGGTCACAATGCGGACGTTCTATTAGGGTACGATCCTGCGTACAGAGGGGTTATCGACAGAAGACTCGCATATCCGAGCACTAGTGCTGCCTCAACCTCAACCGCTCCCCAGCCGAGGAACTCGAGATTCATTTCTAGAGTTACTGTTGCCGGACAACTAGGTGAAGTTCCCATTTCAGAAGGCGTGTTGCTTCCTCGTTTAAGACTTAGAAGATCTACGCGTGGACTAGTCTTTGAACAACAACAGCCCGAATAGCTGGTTCCAAACCATGATACCAGCCAATCCTCCTCTTCTGGTTATTCTCCATCTCCTCCTGATCCAGGTACAATGACTCGTCAACCCATTAATCTGAGCTCTTTACTTACTGTGTCCGCACGAGGTCGAGGTCGGGGGAGGTCGACTGGGCATGCTCCCCCACCACCTCGCCGCACTAGGGGGAACTTGACACGATCCCCCACCTCTCCTCGGGAACACAATAGTTTTGTCTAGTTAGTGCACTATAGGAAGACAGTTAGTGCATGTTTTGTCTAGTTAATAGGAGCTCGTTTTGGGGTACATTGAACTGGATTTGTCGTACCAAGTGGAATGGGATAAGTAGCTATTGGTTAATGTACGTCATGTATTGACCTCCTTTTTGTTATATGAATTGGAATGGCATTAGTACTTGGTTTTGTGTATCAATTGGAATTAGAGTATCACTTGTTTTGGATATGAATTAGTGTACCCTATGTAGCACGGACACAGACATGGGATACGGCAATTCTAAAAAAAATGGGGATCCGGACACGGCAAGGACATGCCACGTGTATAAATTAATAAAAAAATAAATATATAATTTTGTTAATGAACCATTGTATATGCTAATTATCGAATTGCAATTCATAAAGTGTCCTCAGCATGTCCCCAGCCATGCCCCCTATCAAAATATAATAAAAATTATTGGACACGCGACGTGGTGCGTCCAATACATGTCCTCGCATGTCCCCGCCCTGTTCTCGTGTCTAATACATGGACACGGCACCCTTTTGAAGTGTCCGTACTTCATAGAGTGTACCCGTTGAAATTAGCTATTATTCATTGATTGAAGAGGGTTTTTTTCTCACAGAATGGTGGTGCTTGGGTGCCAAACATGGGTCTGTTTTTAGACCAAAAAAGAAAAAGAGAAAACAGAGCAATGCCATCCATCACTTGAACAGAGTTTTCCCAATCACCACTGCCTAATTGTAGTAACTTTGTTTGATATTACTGCAAATTTTAGTCGCTAAAAGCCTAATTGTGGTAACTTTGTTTCATACTAACAGTAAAAACATTTTGCGAGGAAATGTGATGGTTGCAAAAAGGTTCAACAAAAAAACATGAGTATTATTTAAGCGTCACCCTTGGTAGATTTATACTATTGTTGCCCTTTTTAAAAATAAATGTCATTATATCTTAGTTTTGCAAAAAAAAAAAACCTATTTATCATAATAATATTACATTTTAAATAATATTTCAAGGTTTTGTGAAATATGGATTAATTAGATCATTCATTACATTTAGTCGTGTATTCGTTAGACACTTGATCGGACGAGAAATATCATTTTTTTAATAAACTCGCATCCCGATGAAGGGACTTTTAATACCTAATTGAGCCAAAAATTTACATGAATGATTTAATCAACAAGCGTAACAAAATCAACGATCTCAATCGTCATGATTATGTCGCGACCGTGTGGTTATTGTACATCAACAATTGAACAAGACTTTGTTTACCATCAATTGTGTCCCAATGAAGGGGCTTTCTAAACTCGATTGAGTAAAAAATTTACATGATTGCTATGATCAATAAGCTCAATGAAATCAACGACCTTGATTCTCATGATTGTGTCACGGTTGCGTGACTACTGTACATTCAACTATTGCACAATATTTAGTTTACTATGAAATAAGTTGAACGTATAGATTATAAAGATCATTGTCAAGTCTATTTTTATAATGGTCGATCTAAACCGTTAGGATTTCACCTTTTACTGATTACATCATTTCTACTAAAATTCAAGATCATCAGATATCGATAATCACATGACGGAAGACATTAATGCGTCCGGAGGCATTAAAATCTTTATGGTGCATCACTCGAGCCCACATTGAGGTCTTTTTTGCCATCCGAACCATCTATCTTTTTTAAATAATATGAATTAAATTATTTTTGTACCAGCATGAAGTTAATCACATATTGTTAGACCTTTGATCTAACGAAATGTATCATTTTATTAATGAATTTGTATCCCGATCAATGAAGCGGTTTACTAACTCGATTGAGCCAAAAATTTATGTGACTGATTTTGACAACAAACACAGTGAAATTAACGGGATCGATCGTTAAAAAAAATTATGTGAGAGATTGTGTTTGATGTTGTGTTTGAATTGTTATATATGTAGCACTGTTGTACAGGAAATTAATATTCACAAAAGAAAATCATTAGCGAGGAATAATTTTGGTGTCATTTGTCCGAAAATTTCCAATTAGTGAATGGCGGGATTGGGAAAAAAGAATGGCGCGCAGGAGGGAAAAAAAAGGACAAAAGGCGCAGCACCGTTTGGGCATAAAAAGGGGAATACTACTCCTACTCACCTCTCTCTCTCTCTCTCTCTCTCTCTCTCTCTCTCTCTCTCTCTCTTCTCTGATTAAGTTGCAGAAAACGATGACTTCTCATAACCCACACTGACTTATTTTTCGATCGGAGCCTCAAGAAGCACAACTAGGTTACCTTCTAATCGCTCGAGTATGAGATTTTAGGTACGGTGGTAAGTTTTCATCTCTCTTTTCCCATATCTTCCTCCAAGGATCCTAAATCCCAATTATATATATATATATATAGAGAGAGAGAGAGAGAGAGAGAGAGAGAGATGGGGTTTTGTGACTATAGATTGGAGAAATACTAACATTTAAGTGCATATATATATACATAGATCCATGTACAAACATATATATACACACACACACACACACCGAACTTGCATGAAATTTATTTATTTATTTTTTTGCTGATCATGAAATTAAGCACATGCCAGACCTGCTTAGAAAAATATAGAATCTTTATTTCCTTCAAATAGGAGATTGTTCACAACCTTAACAAAAGCTGATTAGGAAAGTGAAAAATCTCTTCGATAATGAGGAATCATTTCCTAGGGCCTTTACTTTGAATGTCTTGAAGAAACTTCGTTGCCAATATTTATCTGAAGGTATATTGTTTTGATAAGTTTTTGTTGCGGAACACTTCCTAATGCCCATAGTGAATTGAACTGAAAGAAAGTGCGACAACTATGATGGAAAAAAGGGCTATTGGGCCATAGGATTTCGAGGCATATAGGGAATGACTTTCAAGTTCCAATTATGGCTTCCAAAAAAAGGTCTGGCTATCTAAGTGGAAACTTAATTGTAAGGAGAATTTACTTGCGTGACAATTGGAATAAGGTGACTGATGTTTAGTGTTTTGTAGCTCAATTGGCATGATTGAATTGTTTGGGAAGAAAGTTAGGAATTCAGCCCACTTAATGAAGATGCTAATTGAGATGTAGTACGATAAGTGCCCCTAAACTTTAATTGAAGGAGGTGCGCTATTCAGAATTCCTGAACTAATACCTCAAAGGCTCAAATAGGTTGGTGTCTATCGGGGACAGTGCTAATAAGTCTTTGATTTGGTATGAGTTTCGCTGTAGAAAAGAATGAGCAAGCCATGAAAAGGAATATTGGGATATTCTGAACTGCAATGTGCCGCTAAATATTTATTGGAATGATGAATTAGGATATCATAGATGGATATTAGGCATAATGTATTCTTTTATGAGACTATACAGAGTAAAATTTAGCTGTGTACTTGTTTCCTTTTCATGAAAGAGTCAAAATAGTATTTCTTGTTTCAATATGCATGCTTCCTACAAAGACTTCAACTAATTAACCAATTGGCTGACTACAACTAAAACTAGCACTCATACAATCTCTAAACTCTATTTACTTCACATTCACGAGAATAAATTATCATAATATTTTCAGTTGGATGCTTTCAAGTTCAGCCCTTTTTCTTTGCGTGGGATTGTATTAGACAACAATTAGGTATTACTGATTTTGCGCATCTTGGATGTATTTAATGGTTGGTCTATTCTTATTTTTTTTCGTCTTATATATACGCAAAGATGTCTACGAGAAGTGGAGGACAAAGAGGACAAGGAGGTCGTGGAATGATAGGTCATGGAATCACTCCTCATGGTGTGAGTAAAAGATTAGTGCTTACTCCTGCTGTGCAATTTACGCCAAATAATGGTGTGACTACAAGATCAGCGATTATTCCTGCTATGCAATCTACAACAAATAATGATCCAGAGCAAAACTCATATGTCGCTCTGCAAATATCTGAGTCTGAGCAATCAAATGAATCCTTGACACTTGGTACTTGTTAAAGAATGCATTTTTCACTTACAATTTATACAATGCAGTTTCATACAAATCTATATTTCCATATTTTAGAAGATGCGTCTGTAACTAAGCAAGTATGTGGGAGAACTAAAGGGCTAGCAAAAATTTGAAGGCGTGGAGAGAAGGTTAAATTGGGATTTTCTAAATGCTGGGACAACCAATGAGTGACAATGAGGTTGACTTGACTAGGTACACCATAGAGTACTTAGGTATTATTGTTCGGCAATTTGCTCATTTATAGGAAAAATGCTGGAAGGCGGTGCTCCAAGATGCAAAGGAAATGTGTATTGCACGCATTCGTGTAAGTATTAGTAGCATTCTAACGTAGTTTTGATAGTTTAATGAAAAATAACGCACATAAGAAAGATAATGTGAATCGTTTTACTTGACATCGAATTTGTTGTCTCTATATATGCATTTGACTGGATGAATTTGTGGGACAAATAGGAAAATTTTGATTTCATGAAGTAACTTATGTAGACAAAGCTATACTATAAAGTATGGGTAAACGATACTGTGATAACCGATCCCGCCTTAAGAAGAAGTTCGAGAAATGAGCTGTCGATTGCCCTGCACACATAGAGGGGGCAGATTGGGGATATTTGTCTAACTTATGGCAAGACAAAGACTATCAGGTACGGTGTGGTAAAGGTCGTAATGCCAGAGGAATCATTACCGCAGGTCGATCATAAAGGGCGAGGTCATAAGTGTCTCTACCATAAAATAGATTTTCCCCCGTGACTCTCAACTAAGATAGGGCATGGGAAGTTCTCTTATGCCTTTGATCCAATACCAGGTATCGGGTGAATCATATCGAGCGAAGAACAGTACCTTTCTTGCAGAATCTTTTCCTTTCTTCGGTTATGTATGGAAAGATAGAAATAAAATGACCACTATTTTAGGTATTCACTTAATCCTGTTTGGTATAGGTCAAAAGTAAGGGTGTAATCACCTATAAGAGCTTTGTAGTACTAATTCGCTATAGTTAAGATTTGGTAATATCTTCACGACCCAAACTCTTACTATAAATTCTAACATATAGATATTGTGGTACTCCTAATTGGTTATTGAAAATGCAAGAAGAATGTGACAATTACAAGGATAGTCGATCTAAGCCCAAGAATCACCATGTTGCTGGATCAAAGGCTTTCTACAAGGTCAAAAATCATTTGGTATGTCCTCTATTATTTCCTTACAGGTTTCAACATTTGTTGAGTACAAAAAAAAGTATGTGATTTTTTTTTCACAAACCTAATTCACCAGAAAAAGAAAAACAATGGCATAAATCCTGACCTTTCTGAGACTTGGAAGAAGACTCATTACAGCAAAAAGAGAAAATGTTGGACAGATGGTTCAGAAACCGTATATGTAAGTGAAAAACATCTCATAATGTATTAGTTTTATCTTCTAGAAAAATTTGTTTTCATTGTCAAGGCATAATTTACTGTGATATTTGTAGAAAAAGTTAAAAGATGTTCAGGATCAAGCGATGGCAAATGGATCTGTTCCTTTGACAGATGAGGAGCTCTCATGTACAGTCTTTGGACCCAAACCAGGATACATACCTACGTGGTTTAGGACATGGTCCCAAGCCTAGCTTAACCAAATCTGGCCAAACTTCTCGGGCACAACTTATAAGAGATGTTGAAGAGGCTAGAGAAGAAACTACAGCAGCGCAGAAGTAGTGTGAAGAGGCTCTAGTTGAAGTAGCACAGGCTCATAAAAATATAGAGCAACTAGCAAAAACCATGGCTCATATGCAATCCCAATTAAATTTCTTGTTACAGCAAAATGGTCACAACATGCCTTCCAATGATGCTAGTGAGTATCTATTCCTCGCTTTTTTTATTTTTACTTTTACAGACTTGTAGTTGGGCAAAAAAATAGTAACGACATAGTTTTATTTGCGCTATAGTTGAACATCTAATAACATCGCATAGTAGACTGAGACTTAGGTTTGTATCATATGGTTTTTGGTTTACTCAAGGAGTATTACTCGTGGAGTTTCCACGTAGTGAATGAAGTTACAAATTTTGTACAAATGCTATATGGAGATGTATTTTTCTGAATTTTCTAATCATCCACTGTTAGGCAGATGTATGTTTTTTTTTTAACTTTTATAGATACTTTGTTTCCTGTGCGAAAATTTTCATATCCTATAACTATATGACGGTGATAACTTCCTGTGTAGGTGTCCTTTTTCTGTTTGTTTTTGGATAAGCATATTGTAATCCTTGTGTTGGCACTTAATTTTAGCAATTACAGAGGTGATATTCAGCCTTGATACAACATTTATAACATTTAATTTCTGCCTTATATATGCTAAGACTGAAGATGAATTGACAAACTTAGGTCTTTGAATATTAGAAACAGAGTTTCAGTTGCAGGAAATTTGGGTATAACTGCTGGAATGATGTTTCCAGTGTAGAAACTATTGTTACATACTGGAAATTAGGTTTAGTAGCTAAAAATGTGAATCAAAATGTTGGAATATGAGTCCTAATTGCTGAAACTGGGAATTATCCAGAGACATAATCTGTTACGAGTTAGTTTAGAAATTCTAAACCCTTTTATTGCTTTCATAACCGTAAAATCACATACTTAAAATAACAAGAGGATGCTGGTAACTTTTCATAATATGTCTTGTATTTAGATGATATACCTTGAAACTTCTACTGCATAAGTTCAATCCCCTGACTTGGGTTGGTAGACAATGCTAGTCAATTCTAATAATTGTGGTTTGATTTTTTGTGGGCTTGATTGATCACATCATATCTTTGTGCTAAGTTAGTTGGGATCATGTTTAGCAATGACGATATATTGTAATCAAATGGTAATCCAAGACTAGAGTTTGTAAACCTTTTCATTGTGTTACATTTATGAAGATTGTTCAACAAATGATGGTGATCGTTTGGTGGATGAAGATGCAATGGAGTACTAGATGGAAAACCAATGATGTTTGGAGGACAAAGGCGCTTCTTGCCTTTTGTTTTTTTGGGACTTCTAGATGGAAGAAGGATATTGGAAGGATGCAATTAGTTTTTGGTACTTAACAATACATAATATAATACTTCATTGTGGTTTTTGTAAAGATACTTGATACATGATATCATATTTTGGGAATTGAGGTACCAGGTTATGACATTTGTGAAATTGTTTTAATGTTCCTACTAACTTTGAGTTTGATGGATTGTGCTATTTGAATTATATAGCAGATTATTGTATGACACGAAGCAAAAAGAGTTATTTGCGAGGATGAGTTTCCTTGCAAAATATATTCCCTGTTATGGGACGAAACTTATTTCCAAGCCAAAGAGTCAATTGTTTGCAAGGGAATTTGGTTTGTTGCCACTGAGTGCACCATTTTGTGAGGAAATGTTATGTCGCTAAAAATGTATATTTTGCGAGGAAATTTTGGTTGTTGCTATTGAGTACACAATTTTGTGAGAAAATGCTTTGTTGCTAACCATGTATATTTTGCGAGAAAATTTGGGTCATTGCTATTGAGTACACCATTTTGCGAGGAAATGCTTTGTCGCTAAACATGTATATTTTGCGAGGAAATTTGGATCGTTGCTATTGAGTACACCATTTTGTGAGAAAATGCTTTGTCGCTAAACATGTATATTTTGCAAGAAAATTTGGGTCGTTGCTATTGAGTACACCGTTTTGCGAGGAAATGCTTTTGTCGCTTAACATGCATAATTGGTGAGGAACATAATACTTATAGCGACTAATTTTTTTTACATCAGCGTCAAATCAATTTCCTCGCAAAATGGTTAACTCAGTAGCAACGAACCAAATTTCCTTGCAAAAATTAACTTTTTGACGGGGAAAATTATTTTTGTCACAAAAAAGAATCGAAGACTTCCCATTCGCGAGGAACGGACAATGAATTAAATTTCCTCGCAAAAACTCTTTTGCAAGCAAAATATTGCATTTAGCGAGGAATATGCTTCCTCGCGAAAGGCTTGATTTCTTGTAGTGAATCTCCGCACCGGTTCAAACGAATTGAAAATTAGAGCACTTAATTTTTTAGTATTATAAGGCCAGTTTAAAATCTTTATCTCAAGATAAAAAAGAACAGTTTAAAGTTTCAAAATTAATTTGAATAATGATTTTCACACTCCAATTTTGTCTTTCAGAGAAATTTTTGTTTTCAATTTCGCATATCAAATTCTAACAGTAAACTGAATTTCACCAAAATTCTATACCACCTCAGAATAATGACGAGAGAATTAGATCACAAAAATTGCAGCTTTACAGATAATACAACTAGCAGCTTCAACCACGTCCGAAACCAATTAACATCTAACTGTTCAAACTCTCTCATCTGAAAAGTTATCCTAAACCATACAAAATGAGGTTTTCCTTTCTTCTATTCTCTCAATGTTCTATTCCAATTTTGGGTGGTCTGCATCATCAAATATATTCTGTATAAGTAAGAGACAACAGAGTTAGAATTATACGTTTCACAAAAAGTGTAACAAAAATGTGTTTCATATTTTATAAAAATTCAGTTCATACCGTAAATGTAGATCCTTGTGAAAATGTTGGCAGTGAAGCCTCAATGAGGACAAGGTAGAAAAAAAACAAGACTATGTTACAAATAAAAAAAGAAAATAAGACAACCACACTTAAAAACATATATATCAAACAACTTGGAAAAAAACACTATACCTCTTGAAAATTAGGGTAGGTAGGTACATAAGAATTGTCCGCGACCCCTTTTCTGAATTAGACTTGATCATAATTGAAAAAAAAAATTGAGTTTAGAATTACATTAAGATAGAATATCAAGTAATATAAAATCATCATTACTTACAATGCTTGCTTTTGTAGAGGGCAAGTAGTTTTTGTATGGCCCGATTGCTTTTGTAGAGGACAAGAATGTGCCTACAAAGAATTCCAAAACACTCAAATTTACGGAATGAACAAGCTGCTTTTGTTTTCATCACATCAAGAGCTACCTCATATGTTGGACTTTCATTCCCATTTGGCACCACCTTATAGATCTCGCTCCCTCCTTCTTCATGATATTTAGATACTTGCTGCTTTTGACATGAGAAAAATTCCTCTTGAAAGAATTTAAAAATTTTTCTTGTATAAACCTTTGCCACCTCTGCCTCTATTTTGTAACCTGTCTTTAAAATTGCCTTTATGGTTCTTGTTTCCACATCTTTTTCCTTCTGGCTTTGATATCTTTTGTCCAATGTTTTCTCATATTGGTAAACAAAATCACTAACCAACATACTAGAATGTACAAAATCTTTGAAAAATTTGTTCATGCTCTCACTCCTTTGTGTTGTCGACATCCCTGCACAAAACCTTATTCGTAAGTAAGCTGGAATCCATTTCTCACGCCGAATGTATGTATCTTTGACCCACTCATTCTCCCCAAACTCATATTTGCATACCAAATGTTCTCATTCCATTTCAAACTCTTCAATGGTTACTGTGTCATGGATGCAATGATAAAAAAATCCCCTTAAAAAGATGGGTGTTTATTGAAAATGTTTGGGAACCCTTTGCAAGATATGCCACATGCACAACCTATGAGTAGTGTGGGGTAGTACCTGTGCAATTACCTTAGCCATGGCTTTGTCATCATCTGTACTAACAGATGGCGTGTGTCTGCACATTGCCTCAACCCAAGTTTACAATAACCATACATAAGATTCAGCTGTTTCATTCACAAGTTATGCACATCCAAACATAATTGATTGGTGGTGGTGGTTGACTCTTGTAAAAGGTAAAAAAAGGCATGCCATAGCGATTCGTTAAATATGTTGTGTCAAATGTCACAACATCTCCGAAGTACTTACACGCCAACCTTGATCTGGTATCGGCCCAAAAATAATTCCCCATGCAATTGTTCTCATCCACCTAGATTGCATAAACAAATCCTGGACTTTCCGATTGACACTTTATAAAATAGTTACACATTCGTTGTGCATCACCTTCTCTTAAGAGCCTTCTTCTTTTAATCCCCAAATAATTTTGAACATCTATAATCGCACAACCAATTTGAGAATCAGCACCAAAGTCATGTTTCAACATACACATTATCTTCCTCAGAGCTACATCGACTTTATTTAGCACATCAATGAGATTTTTTTGAGCAGGAGTTATTATTGTATGTCCTCTAAGTAATAATGTACTTTTCGGAGAGCAAAGCTTGTGATTGTTCAATTACAAACTTACTCACAATCTCTCTTGTTGGGAATGTCTTGAATATTTTGTCCCACATTGGTTAATTATGTTGTTCCCATTTTTGTACTCTATTATAAATAAAGGGTTTGGGGGCTACTAGTTTTATGATCTTTTGTTCAAGGGTTTAGATATTAGGGTTTTGTTTCTCTTAGGGTTCCACCAAGGGTTTGTGTCTCCCTTTTGAGTTCCACCAGAAATTTGTCCCTAGATATCTATTTGGTGCTTCAAGTAGAGTTACGGGTATAGCCAGGCTCTTTGTGTCCTCTCCCTGTTTATAATGAATCCTCTTGCTCTTTGTCCTGTGGAGTACGTTCTTGCTTTCTGCTTGAGCGAAACCACGTATATCCTTGTGTTATTGTTTATTGCTTGTTGATTTGTTATATTCTCAATTTCGTGTTCAGCACAACAAATTGGTATCAGAGCTCCGGGTTTCAATCCGAGACTTTTATTTTCCGCTGCGTATTGTGCAATTGGTGATCGTTTCAATAGCGACTCGTTTTGAAATTGCGAAGTTCGATGGGTAGAGCACTAGCTTTAGTTTATGGCGTATTAAGATGAAGACTTTGCTTGTTCAACAAGGATTACACAAGACTTTGTTAGGGAAATCGAAAAAGCCTATTGATATCCAGGATAGTGTGCTTAAGGATCTCGATGTGAAGGCGCTTAGTTCGATTTATGGGAGGAGGATACGGCTGCCGGTATTTGGTTGAAGTTGGAAAGCATCTATATATCGAAGTCTCTTACCAACCGGTTGTATTTGAAGCAACACTTTTATATGTTTCGTTTGAGGGAAGGTATGCCCGTAAAAGACCATCTAGATAGTTAAATCGAATTATTATGGACTTAAAAAATATTGATGTTGTGATTGATGATGAAAATCAAGCCCTTATTGTGTTATGTTTTTTGCCCGCGTCTTATGAGCATTTTGTTACAACCCTACTTTACGGGAGAGATAAGATTTCCATGGAGGATGTTAAATCTAGTTTATATTCAAAGGAATTAATGAAAAAAGTATCCGGTGAAAGCGAGGTTTATGCTAATGGTTTGGTGGAGCAAGGAAGACCTTTTGAGAGGGATAATGGTAGTAGAGGGATTTCTGGCTCTCGTCCACAAATCAGGAAGTAAAGTGCTTTTACTGTAGGAAATACGGGTACATGGTGAGAAATTGTCCTAGGTTGAAAAATAAGGACAATTTTGAAGAGAATGTTGCTGCTAGTATTGTTGAAGAGGATTCTGACGATTCACTTATAGTTCTTTTTGTGAGTGTCAGTGATGTCTGTTCGAATACCGAATGGATTCTGGACTCCGGTTGTTCTTACCACATGTGTCCGAATAAGAATTGGTTCGATACTTATGAATCGGTCAGCTGTGGTACAGTTCTTAAGGGGAATAATATACCCTGTAGAATTGTTGGGATCGGAACAGTTAAAGTCAGAATGCATGATGGGTTTGTGAGGACGTTGTTTGGTGTTCGACATGTAGAGACTCGTATTTTATGAAAATGGTTTAAAGGTTTTATAAATGCTACAGTATTGGATAAATGTAGAAAATTATGAGTTTAATTATTTGATTTGGGACCCAAATGATAGGATTGTAAAATTGAGGGAGTGTGAGTGAAATTGAATTGTGTGCTAGTATATAAGGATTGTGTGGGTGTGTAGAGGATAGAAAACCCAAAAATATCTCTCTCCTCATGTCTCTCTCTCGGCTCTCCCTCTCCCTCCGGCTCTCTCACTCTCTCTCATTCTCTCACCCAAAAACTTCACTCCATCTCACAAAAACCTCAAGGATCCATCTATATTTCATCTCTAGAACGCAACCTCGGGCTCGTATTGTGTTGGGTGAGGCTCGGAGGGAAGATCTTGGAGAATTTTGGAGCTTTGGAAGCTAGGGCTCGATCGTTGATCTCGTGTTTGAAGTTTCTAACCTTGAGGTAGGGATTTCTTACTCATTCTATGTGTTTATGAGTTGATTTCGTGCTTTAATCGAGCTTTGATTGTCCTACTTCGTTCATTTGAAAAGCTGTCAAAATCTGCAGAAAATTGCCCAAAATCGCCTAGGGATCGATCCCCAAGCATGAGGGATCGATCCCTCATTCAAATCTGGACTAAATCTGGACTTTTTACCTTGGGGATCGATCCCCAATAGAGGAGGGATCGATCCCTCCCTTCTCTGGAAATTCTGCTCGCTTTTTGAATTTCAGCCCAACTTCAAACGGCCATAACTTCTTCGTCCGATGTCCGTTTCATGCAAACTTTATATCAATTCAAAGGTCTTGAAGTCAGCTTTCATTTGCCACCAGAATAACCTTAAATCTCGTAGTAGACAGAAAGTTATGAGCATTTGAGTAGAGGTGTGTCAGTCTGCAAATGTCTGTGACTATTCCGAAGGTTGTTCTCGTTCCGTGTCATGATTTCCTATATAATTGGAATACGTTTAAGTCACTCTTGAGCATGATTGTTTATGTACTAATGAACCATTGTTCAACCTTGTTTCTTGGCACTCATTAGAGCATAATATCAACGACGTTGGTTAGGGAATGTACCGTAATGTTGATAGGAGTACCGTGGGCTATAAGGGATAAAGTGATGTGTGTTGTGAGTAGACATGAGCTTGTCTAGTGATCCGAGGGGTAGTATTGTGACTTGTATCCTCGCGCTTTGTCGTGTTAAGTTCCCTAGATTCCTTTGGCATTCATTCTATAAGATTGTCGTTTAGAACCTAGCGGGTGGTGTGTCGAGAAGTCAATTGTGATTTCGATATGTAGAGAAGAACGTCGTGATAGACTTAGAGAAATAATGTGAACTTAAGGTAATAATCGATGTACGATGTGACATGTTTACGAGTTTGTATTACAATGTGAATTTGGGAGATGTTGCCTGCTTGTATATTGAACGATTGTTTATATGTGTGTATGCTTGAATTGAGAATTTGAATAAAGGGCCCAGCAACGCAAGGTGTGGTAATGCGAGGATTCTAAAGGGCCCGCAACGCAAGGTGTGGTAATGCGGAAACCCAGGTGGAGAGAATTCACTGTCACGCAAGGGATGGTAACACATTTGAATGTCTTTCAAGGATGAAGATAATTTTGATTGATTTTAGAAGTTTATGTTGAAGTTTGGATTGTTTGTTGCTTGGGATCGTGGTTGTCGAAAAAGAGAATAAATGGTTGATTCTATCAAGGTTTTATTAAAGAAAAGATTTTGGATTTTGAAAAGAGAATTTTTACTAAAAATCCTCCGGTATTCTTGAGCGAATCAATGGATCCGATATTTGGGCACAAATCAACGGACTCCGGCATTCAAGCTCGAATCAACGGAGCTTGACCTGTGATGGTCTTGAGTTTTCTCTAAATTGTTTTGGAATCAAAAAGGAAAGTTTTATGAAATAAAGCTCTATGGTGAATGGTATGAAATGAGGAAGTGGTTTGCGGCATTCATTCGAAAAGTTATGAGATGGTTGAACTATTGTTGTTATTTGTTTGACTGATGTGAGTTTTAATGCTGCTTCTAGTTGACGTGTTGATGGTTAGGATTATCTCTAAGATGTCCGAAATCCCGAAGTCTAGTCGTCTGTTCATTTTGGTAACCTCTCTTGCATCTCGTGTCCTTTTATTGAAACTCATTCACTCTGATTGCATGTTTCATCGCATTTACATATCGCTTGAGTATAAATTTTTCTACTGGGCTAGTGTAGCTCAACCTATCATTTTCAGGTAAAAAAGCAGGGAAGTTAGCTTGGCGTGCATCTCGTACTTGTTGACCATATGTCTCGAAGGTACAAAAGAGGAATTTAATTTGCTTTTGAAATGAAAATAGTAATCGGGAGAAGGATTAATGAAAACTGTAATATTATTCTGGCATTTGTATAACTTGAGATTCGAGCCAGAATTGTAACTTTTGAATGTGACTTGAGAACGGGAAAAGATATGTCTTTTGGGTATTATTGGTACTTCAGTAATGATTTTATTTATTGTAAACGATTATTATTTATGTTGAAAATCGAGGGCGTGACACGATATATACCAGATTTGAAGATGAACCTTATCTCTTTGGGTACTCTTGACTCTTTGGGTTGGAAGCATACCGTTGAAGGTGGAGTCTTGAGGGTTTTGAACGGTGCTCGTGTTTTAATGAAGGGTCGAAAATCGAATAACCTCTGTGTGCTTGATGGTAGTATGATTGTGGGTGCTACATCTTTGGGTTTTTCATCGGTGAATTCGAGGTTGACTCAGTGTTGAGTTTTTGACTCAGTGTTGAGTTTTTCACTCCGTGGTGGAGTCAGTAATTAACTCTATGTGGAGTTTGAGCAAATCTTCGTGTGTATCCAAGAGGGATGAGTTGGGTGGGAAGTGCCCATTGGAAGATAGATGCTCAATTTGGAGGCATGTGCGGCTGGGTTTTCTGTGTCGCGTTTACAAGGTCAAGCAGGTGTGCTTGAGCCTTGCTCGTTTGTGCCGTTGGTGATTGCCCCGTGGGGGTGCGGCCCCGTTAGGGGGCTTTTGGGGAGATGTGCGATTGAATGAGAGGATTGCCTATAGTGTTGAGTTCGAGGGCATTCAAGTCAAGGTGGAGAATTGTTGGGAATGCCTTGAATATTTTGTCTCACATTGGTTAACTATGTTGTTCCCGTTTTTGTACCTATTATAAATAAGGGGTTTGGGGACTACTAGTATTATGGTCTTTTGTACAATGGTTTAGATATTAGAGTTAAGTTTGTAGGGAGGTATTCCTGAGCACATACATTTAGTTGCCGAACACGTGATGTTTGGGAGCACGTGGTGAATACGACTGGACTTATCGCCGGGCAGTATGAAGAACAGCGATATGGAACAATGATATGGGAAGTCCTTGGTCCATGCAATCTGTTCGGCTAAATAAAGGCCAATGACATGACAAGTCACTGGTGTAAACTATCTGTTCGGCAGATAAGAGACATTCTGATTACGTTTGGACCAAGTTACATGTGAAGTCCTTGGTCCAGGTAGTCTGTTCGGCAATGAGGTCGCCGAACAAGGAAAGAACTCCAATCAACTGTTGGAGGATGGGGAACATTCTGGAAGAATCCAGAAACTATGGTATTCCGTTAAGGAATAAGATCCTAGGAATATAGGATCTGGAAAAGATACCCAATGAGAATGGGATGTCCGGCCAGTAAAGGAAAAAGAATCCTAAAAGGACTCCTTTCTATTAAACTGATAAAGGAAACGAGAATCCTTGATATCTTGGGTTTCCTATACGAGTTGGGAATCCTATGGCAATAGGGATGCTTGGGCGCCAAGCATCCGAATGTCTATATAAACAAAGTAAGCCTAGAGGTAAAAGGTACGCAATACTCTGCATTCTTGCTTTCCTACTGATAATTAGGGTTTGACTGCTAGTACGTGATACTAACTTTGGCATCGGAGGGCCTTTGCCAACGAGAGGCAGAGGTGCGCTCACCCCCGGTCTATTTTGCAGATTAGGGTTCCGACGATGAATTAGGGTTCCGGTGAAGAGGCACGAGAAAGCCGTTGCTATCCAGTTGATCAGAAAGCATCAATTGTTTTCATCCCCCTACAATTGGCGCCGTCTATGGGAAACGAACGAGTTCCCTTTTGCAGAATAAGTATGATGGAAGAAGATCCAGCAACTCCATTTAGTCCGAAGGACCAGTTGGGTGGGGGAAGAGATAAATTCCCACCAGGCGCTCCGAGAAAGCCCACTGGTAGACATGACAGAGGGAGCTCCAAAGAAAAAGGAGACAAAACTGCTACTGGCTCCACGAGAAAGAGTAAGTCTCATCGAAGAGAAGAGTCAGTTACCCGTTCAAAGAGCATACACGATGATGACGATGTCCTTGATAAGAAGAGAAGGGAAATCGAGGAGTATGCTCGTTTAATTAAAAAACGAGAGTATGAGATACAGGAGTTGCAGCGGGTACGAGAGCACCCAGAAGATTCTGGACTCTCTCGTAGGCATTCCCAAAGAGATGGAAGGAGGACGCTGGTAGTCCATAAGCAGACCCATTCACGAAGAAGAAGAAGCAGAAGTTCTGTCATAGGGCGTTATAAGGCTTCTCCACGAAAAAGAGGAAGAAGAAGTAAAAGCCGAACAGAAGAGAGAAGGGCTTGTTGTGAAAATTCGCAAGTGTACGAAATCGTAACAAGTAATGTAGTGATAAAGAAAGATGTCGAACCCACGAGGACTACTTACCTATTAACTATTTAAATTGTTCTAGTTCTAAATTATTTGGAATCAGTAAAAGTGATGGATTTTGGATTTGAAAAATAAAAACAACTAAAAGTTAATTCAACAACTGAAGATTTGACCGAACACTTAAAGAGAATAAGCTTTCACTCAAAAAGAAAAATACTACGGCATCCAACTCACCTAACCAATCCAATCCCAAATCCTAACCATGCGAGTCAATTATAGTCCTATATGACAGCGAGAAATTCTAACTATTCTAAGACCCTCTCTCGAGTAGAATTAGAATCACCCAACATACAATAATCCGTGATATGTCTATGCGGATTTAAGAGCATTTGAGCCCATTAAGATTAACAAAATTTCTCATATAAGCTGCACAAATCACGTTGGCACATTCCTGTCTTTCGTTCAATTCATGGCATACATCATACGAAGTTAAATTGCATGCATCATCTCTCGAATTAGCATGCACAACACATCACTCAAATATTGGCCAAATAATTGAGAGCACTAAACACAATGATGTAAACTCAAAAGGACTGATAAAATTATGATCACATAAAAATAGGATTTGGAATTGTCATGGAGAGGCTACATCGTAGCCTTAGCAATAGATATTAGTTCATAATAGAATCAAAACAACCCATAATATTTCTGGTATTCCTAATGAAAATTGTACAAAAAAAGTGAAGAGTTTAGAAGGAAACTGTATGTAGATCGAAAATCTGTCGACAAACTCCAATTCGGCCTTTGTCTTCTTCTTCCTTTTCCCAAACTTCTAATTCTTCTCGAATGGTAAAAAAAACTCTTTTCTTCCAAGCTCTGGTCATACCCCAACTTCTCTTCTATCTTCCTTATAAACACACCTATCTTTATTTCCCAAAACAGGATTCTCAATTAGGCAATTTTCGTCCTTTGACTTGATCTCCAATTTTCACCATATTATTCTTCGATTTTTGGAAAGTCTTGAACACGAAAGTTGTAGGATTCTCTCTTAGCTTTCCGTAGACACCAAGATCACCCTTATTGGATTTCTCTAGCCAAAGATATGCTCCGATTACGGAAGGGAACTTTAGGAAATCCGAGAAAAGATCAAGTCTTTCCTATTCTTTTGAAGAAGGCAATCTTTGTTCATTCAAAAAGGAAGGTTTCCTCCTCAATTCCCATCAAGCCTTCAATGTTTTTATTCCTAAACAAAAATAAATAAAGTAAATAAAAACTCTAATAAAAAAGACAATTAAACACAAACTAACATAAAATTAAGAACAAAAGTATGCCGAAACTTGCATAGAAATTAAGCACATCAGGGCTTCTTCACGAAAAGGGAGAAGCAGAGACAGAAGTTCCACCCCCGAAGAGGAGGGAACAAGGAAACATCATCGAGACAGGTATGAGAGACCTGATGCTGATTGGGCCAAAGCCGCGGCTCACAAATCCAAGGAGTTCGAGGATGGGACAGTGACTGCACGTGAAGCAGCACGTAAGGCATTAAGTAATATTGCGGCCTCCCCATTTACAAAGAGGCTACAGGAGGCTAGGTTGCCGAGCAGAGTGAAAGCACGGTGCATTCGTACTTTACAAGACAAATACGGATCCCGTGGCTCACATACAGCATTATCAACAGGCTATTTTTATGCATGAAGGGGATGATTCCATCTTGTGCAAGATGTTTCCCTCCAGTCTTGGCAAAGTGGCCTTATCCTGGTTTCATAAACTGACCCCACGATCCATACGTGGGTGGAGGCAATTGGTCGAGGAATTCACTGCTCGGTTCTTGACGAGCAGAAAGGCTCCCAAAGACCTTTGAGAGTCTTTCCACCATGAAACAGGAGGAGAACGAGCAAATCAGGGATTATGCAAAAAAGTACTGGGAAACTTTCAACGAGATTGAAAGTTGCAGTGAGGAGTACGCAATTGCTACCTTTAAGACTGGTTTGCCTGTTCGGGGAGAGCTGCGCCGATCATTGAATAAACATCCAGTAGCCACTTTGGCTAAATTGATGGAACGAATAGAGCAACATGCCAGAATGGAGGATGACATACTCCGTGAGGATGGCAGGACAGTTGCCGAACAGCCTAAGGTGCCGGCTAAAAAGGTGGAGAAGCCAGAGCCCAAGACTTATAGAGAGAGAAGGGAATATGGGCAGGCTAAGAAAGAGCCGTACAAAGATAAGCAAGCTCCTGACCCAAAAGCTTTCTTTTCTATCACTACGGTTTGGAAGGAACCAATATACAGGATTCTTTATCGCATAAAGAATCAGCCATATTTCAAGTGGCCCCCGAGTCTAGGCGAAGACAAGGATGCAAAACGTGCTACGAATCAGCACTGCAGTTACCACAAAGATTGGGGCCACATGACCGAGGATTGTGAGATGTACAAGAGGCACCTTGATGATTTGGTCTCTCGGGGCTATCTCAAGGAATTTATCCAAGAGGATCCTAAGGAGAAAGGGAAGGCTATGGAGCTGGGTTACGAGCAAAACCCTAAAGGAATAATCCATATGATACATGGGTTGGCCACACCTTACACAAGAAAAGAGGTTAGGCTGTTGCAAAGGCAAGTTAAGCACGATCAGCACATGATGCGATTGGGAAATAAAAGAGGATGAGAGAATGATGTGTGCAACAAGAGCATAGCATTCACTGATGATGACTTGGGGGAAGTCCAAATACCCCACAATGATGCATTAGTCGTAACCCTACGAGTTGGGGAATATGACATCGAGAGAATTCTAGTGGACTCGGGGAGTTGTACAGAGGTATTGTACTATGATGCATTCAAGAAGCTGGGGCTGGCCCAAATAGACTTAGAACAATCTACAACACCTCTCATTGGGTTCGATGCAGGAGCAGTCTGGCCCCTTGGAAAGGTAACGTTACCTGTTCGGGCTGGATCAGTGGTGTTGAGAACAGACTTTTTAGTGGTCGATGTCCCTTCTTCCGATAACGCAATTATAAGGAGGACATGGTTGCACAAGATGAGAGCAATCTCCTCGACTTATCACCAGATGGTGAAATTCCCAGGATCAAATGGGATTGAAGTCCTTAAAGGCAACTAGCAGGTGGCACAGCAATGTTTGATTTTCATCATCAAAACAGCCCCAAAAGTCCACCATGTTCATACATTAGAGGTACCAGATCAACCAACCATCGAGGATGTTGGAAGAAGCCCAGCTGAAAAAGTGGTTGAAGGCCTGGAGAAGATTCAGATCAACGAGACTGATCCTGAAAGATATTTTTTAATTGGGGAATCACTACCAGCAGACGAAAAGGCTGAGTCGATAGGATTTCTAAAGGAGTATATTGATGTTTTTGCATGGGTGCCAGAGGAAATGCCCGGGGTGGATGCAGATGTGATTTGTCACCATTTAAACATTGACCCTCAGCACAAGCCAATCATTCAGAAAAAACAGAGAGCAGCCGTGCAGCATGTAGATGCAGTGATTGAGGAGCTCGATCGTTTACTGGAGGCCAAGGCAATACGTGAAGTCTATTACCCAGAGTGGTTATCCAACACTGTTGTGGTAAAGAAGAAGAATGGGAAGTGGCGTGTCTGTGTGGACTTCACAGACCTAAACAAAGCGTGCCCTAAGGACAGTTTTCCTTTGCCCAGGATTGACCAATTGGTTGATGCAACCTCTGGTTATGAGCGAATGAGTTTTCTCGATGCATATCGAGGATATCATCAGATTGCTATGTTTGAACCTGATCAAGAGAAGACTTCGTTCATCACACCACGAGGGTTATACTGCTACAGTGTCATGCCGTTTGGGCTGAAGAATGCTGGGGCTACATACCAAAGACTTGCAACAATTATTTTCAAGGAGCTCATTGGAAAAACTTTGGAAGTTTACATAGATGATATGGTGGTAAAAAGTCAAGAAAAAGGAGGGCATATTACTGATTTAAAAGAAGTGTTCGAAATCCTAAGAAAGTATAAACTAAAACTCAACGCCTCAAAGTGTGCGTTTGGAGTTGGTTCAGGAAAGTTCCTGGGCCATTTGGTAACCATGAGAGGGATAGAGGCAAATCCCGATCAGATTGATGCCTTGCAGAGACTACAGAGTCCCAAAACTACCAAGGAAGTCCAGAGGCTGACTGGAATGGCAGCAGCACTTAACAGATTCATCAGCAGGTCAAGTGACAAGTGCAGACCCTTTTTTCAGCTGTTAAAAAAGAGGGAGGGATTTGAATGGGGAGCAGAATGTGAGCAAGCTTTCCAGGACCGAAGAAGTACCTGGCCGAACCCCCACTGTTGTCAACTCTACAGCCAGGTGAGTCTTTAATTCTGTACTTAGCTGTTTCCGAGCATGCAGTAAGTGCAGTCCTGTTGAGGGATTTGGGGATCGAACAAACCCCTATTTATTATGTTAGCAAGACATTGTTGGATGCAGAAACGAGATATCTGCCTTTAGAAAAACTTGTCCTGGCACTTAGAACAGCCACAAGGAAATTGCCACACTACTTCCAAAGCCATAAGGTTGTGGTTTATACTGAGTTTCCATTAAAATCATTGCTACGAAAGGCAGACTTTTCGGGAAGGATCTCGACATGGTCCGTGGAGTTAAGCCAGTACGAACTCGAATATCAGCCACGCACAGCAATCAAAGGCCAAGTGTTGGCTGATTTTGTGGCAGAATTTTCACCCACTGTGGCTCCCCTACCTCCTACGAGAAAGGAACAGATGACTGAGACATCATCCATGAAGGATCAACCTTCAGCCGAACAGGATCCCACGGAGTGGAAGCTATTCGTTGACGGATCAGCATGTAATACTGGTTCTGGAATTGGGGTAGTCCTGTTACCTCCTCAAGGAGTTCTGATTGAACTATCTGTTCGGCTTGGATTCAGTGCAACGAATAATGTAGCTGAATATAAGGCACTCCTGGCTGGATTGAGGAGTGCAAAAACCCTTAAAGCAGAACGGGTTAGGGTGTATCGTGATTCCCAGCTTCTGGTGAATCAGCTGTCCGGCGAGTATGAAACTAGAAATGAAAAGATGTTGGCTTACGTGCAGGCTTGCTTGATACCTTCGAGAGGGTATATATTGAGCAAATTAGTTCTGGATAGAATGCTCATGCAGATTCTTTAGCTTGGTTGGCTGCAGCTGTACCAATCGAGTTCAAAAGAAAGGTGTCAGTCGAATATCTGAATAAGCCGAGCATTGGGAAGAGTGAAGACTTAGTCTTGGACGTGAACCAATGACCAAGTTGGATGGATCCAATCATGGAGTTCTTACGAGACGAGATACTCCCTTCTGACAAAAAGGAGGCCCACAAGATAAGGGTTAAATCTGCCAAGTTTTGGCTGTCTCCAGAGGGTAAGTTATACAGGAAATCCTTTACAGGCCCATATTTACTATGTGTACATCCCGAGATGGTGCAAAAGTTTCTCCATGAAATCCACGAGGGAACATGTGGGAGCCATGCTGGAGGGAGATCCATTGCCCACCGAGCAATTACTCAAGGCTACTGGTGGCCACACATGCAAGAAGATGCAAAGGTGTATGTGAAGATTTGTGAGAAATGTCAAAAATTCTCACCAATGATTCGGACACCCGCTGAGGATCTGGTGCCTTTGACAAGTCCCTAGCCGTTTGCCCAATGGGGGATGGACATCGTGGGTCCACTACACAAAGCAACTGGGAATCGAAAATTCCTGCTTGTGGCAACTGACTATTTTACTAAGTGGATTGAGGCAGAACCACTGGCCAAAATTACTGAACCTGTGATAGAAAGGTTCGTGTGGAAAAGCATCATCACTCGCTTTGGGGTCCCTTACTCATTGATCACAGACAATGGATCCCAATTTCAGAAGAAATTCAAGGCTTTTTGTGCTCAATATGGAATACGAAATTATTATTCCACCCCAGCCTACCCTCAGAGTAATGGGCAAGCGGAGGCGTCTAATAAAACTATCCTTGATGGGATCAAGAAGAGGTTGGATAAAGCCAAAGGGAAGTGGCCAGACGAGTTATCCTTAGTGTTGTGGGCTCACCGAACAACGCCTAGGAGGTCTACGGGAGAGACCTCCTATTCATTGGCCTATGGAACAGAGGCTGTTATACCTCTGGAAGCTGGTCTGCCGACCAATAGGACCGTGTTGGTAGATAGTGGAGGTAATGACAAGGCTCTTGAAATCGAGCTTGATCTCGCCGAGGAGAGGAGAGAAAGGGCATTGGTCCATCTGGCTTCCTACCAGAAGCAGCTGATGAAGAGCTATAACAAGCATGTTCACCCTCGAGAGTTTGGTGTTGGGGACCTCGTACTACGAAAAGTGCTCGGCAACACCAAGGTGGCCAATGAAGGCAAGTTGGGGGCCAATTGGAAAGGCCCCTATCGAGTTACCGAGGTTGTTGGTATAGGGGCCTACAGATTGGCAGACTTGGACGGGAACCCAGTGCCAAGACCTTGGAATGTCCATAATCTGAGAAAGTTTTTTATATGAATAAATTTTTCTTTATGCACATCGTGATTGTGTGAGGGTTACGAATAAAACTCTCTTGTTCTAAGTTTTGTTGTTCTCGTTGCACGGGGTACGCATAACGCCCTCTTGAGTTTTACAGATTATGAATGAAGTCACTTTTTTAGTATAACTGTTGTGTTCTTGGTATTTGTTTTAAATACGAACTACGAGATTAGTTTCCCTCATTCGTATTGGGGAGCAGGGTATACATTTAAAAGTACGTGAAACTTAATACACAACGTATGAAACACTTGTGTGATTTTGAAAACTAAACGCAAGTACGAAACACTTGTGAGAACGCAAGTACGAAACACTTGTGTGATGTTCTAAGTACGTGAAACTTAACGAATACGAGTATGAAAACACTTGTATGGAATTTACAGTATGAGACACTAGTAAAAGTTTATTGGTGTGGCTAACAGCATAACGAATATATGTTAAGCCACACTAATTCAAGTACGTGAAACTTAAATTTGGTTGAGTACGTGACACTTAACATGATAACGATTGTTTGTAAACAATCTGTTGCAACAATTTTAAATACGTAACACTTGACATATTTTCAGTACGCGACACTTAAACAAATATGAATACACTTATTTACGAAACAAGTATCGAATAAACTTGTCAAAAAGTACGAGACACTGAGAAGAGAATGAATCTGAGTACGAGAAACTTAGATTCAGTACAAATAATCATGTTTGTAAGATTTGCTAAAAGTACGAAATACTTATGCAAACAGGCAATATATATGATTAAAATGATCAAAGTACGAAATACTTAAGATTAAAACTATTTGCATCCGAACAGATGCAAACACAAGGATAGCCGAAACAAAACATAAGGTTATGCCACGAAGGGCCGAATACCTGTGTTAAACAAAGTATTTGATTGTACTGATGCCTCACAGGGCCAAAATATGCTTATGGTCACGCAGGACCGGCAACAGTTTATATACTTACCAGCTTAGTCCACATTCTGGACCTCTGGAGTGTTAGTGTTGATCTCAGTATCAGCACCATCTTCAACTACATTCTCTTCCAAGTTTATGGGCTCAAGGGTCGAAGCCCGAGCAGGAGATTGAGCAGGGTGCACGCCTGTGGGTGTGTCTTCTTCAGCATTAGCAAATTCCTCAATTTGCTGTTCGATGTCGTCCTCCGGATGTCCTGCTGGTTCCTGAATGTTCTGAGAAAGGGTGCTCGGCAGATCATTGTCAACCCAGAGGGGTGAATCCTCAGCAACCCCTA
Source organism: Rhododendron vialii (assembly GCF_030253575.1). Classification (NCBI taxonomy): domain Eukaryota; kingdom Viridiplantae; phylum Streptophyta; class Magnoliopsida; order Ericales; family Ericaceae; genus Rhododendron; species Rhododendron vialii. Next base: position 17,587,199 of record NC_080558.1, read on the forward strand.
CCTTGGTCAGACATCCCTCCCAGCATGCAGTCCAGATCTGGTCTTGTATAGCTGGCATCTGTTCGACGTAGCTTGTTGTTGTGGCGTCAAAACCCTTCTGGTACCCTTCTTCATAGGAGGCTTTTTTGGTGTTATTGATCTCCAACAATGCCTGATTCAAGCCCTCCTCAACAATCTCCAGCTTGCCCTTAGCTCCTTCAAAGTCAACTTTGGCTTTGTCCCTCTCTCTTTCCAAACGAGCAACTGTCCGAAGCAGCTGTGTGTTGTCATTTAGCAGCTTGATCCTTTCGGTCTCAGCTTCTTGGTACTTTTTGCCCAAAGTGACCATTTTTTGAATAAACTGGCAACACACCGAACAGTAAGTAACGAGTGTAGCAAATTTGTGATATGAAGTATACGAAATATACATAAGAACTCACAAATAACTGAAAGGAAAGATCAAGATATATTACCTTGATACCACTGACGAGTCCAGTGGAAACGAGTCTGTCAAGTGCAGATCCGGACTCGTTTTGCATATCGACCGGGAGCAGCAGCCCTTGAGCTAGGGCAAGTGCTGTTTCAGATGAACCAGCACTGTCCCTAACGTGAACTGGACGGTCCCCCCTAGTAAGTGGAGGAGTCCATGTCTGGGGAAGGTTTTGGGAAATTGGTTCAACAGGGTGATGAGTTTCAGTATCTGCCTGAGAAGCAGCACCAATTTGGTCTTCGGACCTAGGCCGTTTGTCTCTATGGACATCACTAGCCTCTACGGAAGTGTCCGCTTCACGAGGGGAAGAGGAAGACCGAGCAGAACCACCCCTGGTTCGACGGGGTGGTGGGGGAGCAAGACCAGAAGATGCTGCCCGGCCAGCACCACGCCCTCTGGATGAGATGGTAAGCAGAGAGCTTAAATTTAAAGGTTGGAGAGACATACTTGTTGAGTTTGGAGGAGAGGGAGAATATCCAGAAGAGGACGATTGGCTGGTGTCAAGATTCAATATTGGCTGTTCGGGTTGAAGTGGAATGACCTGTCTTTGAGAAGGTCCTCGGAGTCTCCAGCGGGGAAGCGGCACTCCTTCTGAAATAGGGACTTCACCCGGTTGTCTGGCAACTGTTACTCCAGTGTTGGCTCTTTGACTCCTTGGTTGAGGAGCAGTTGAAGTAGAAGCGGCACTGGTGCTGGGGTGGGCAAGCCTCCTGTCAATGACACCTCTGTACGACGGGTCGTATCCCAGCAGTATATCAGCGTCTCGACCCCGACCAGCTGTTCGGGTACCTGGTTCTCCTGTGTATTTTAGGATCCTGTTTATGTCCTCTGTTCGGACGTAGCTCGGCTCACGTCTAGGACGTTTGTTAACGTTTTCAGCTGCAAGATTGGAGTTATAAAACCAAAATTAGGCACATAGAAAGCTACGAGAAAGCAGTAAATGAAGAAATTGCAAAAGATAAAAAGCAAGAGCATACGTGGATAACCCCATATGTGGGGGCAATGGAGCCCTAGCACTTGGCCATCCTCTCGTAGTGGCTCAAAGGCTCCAGTGACATAAAGGAAATCAATCTCATGATCCCGAGCGGAGTCTGGCAGGTTGAGCACGAGACGCTTTTCTGCCCTTCTAACTTTGAAATAGTAGGTATTATACTCAGGGTTTAGTACAATACTGTACCACCACTGAATATCTCAAATTCCTAACTGGGTCCCCAAAATCCTATTCAAAGCTATTTACACCCATTATCATCCTAAAGACGTTTGTTGATACTTGCATGGGGGTGAGACGATACCAGTTTAGGATCTGGCGGAGTAGTGGGTGAAGGGGAAATCGGACTCCACCTTCGACGATGGCCACGATAGGGATGCACATTCTATCCCAGGAGCCACCATCCCTATCTGCTCCTAAAGGGGCGAGTTCGAGCCCCACATTATCAGGGATGCTATGCTCAGACCTAAATGCCGCCATGGCAGTTGGGGTTTCACAGAGTTTCCTAAATTTACTAGGTCTAGGAGGGTGATCATTATCATCAGCCATGAGTATATTCAGAGAAGAAGAAGAAAAAAAAACAGGAAATGGGAACGAATAGAAGCCCTAGAAACAATCCACGAATCTGAGAGTGAGATCTCAGAGGGAAACCTAAGTAGACGAAATGGAGTGAGAACGAGAATCTTACAAGAATAATGTGACGATTCCCTGGAGTGCAATCGAATTTGCAAACGGCGGCGATGGCGGATGGCGGGATGTTTTTACCTGGTTTCTAGAGAGAGAAGGAGCGAGTTTGAAGTTTTGGGTGAGAAACCCAAAATAAGCCCTTTTCTGGGGTTTAAGGGTAAGAAACGGAGACGAAGCGTCTCCTCTTACGCCGTTACAGGATAAAGTAACGGAAAGCAAAGTTCGTTCTGACGCCGTTTCATAGAACGTCAGTTCGAAATTAATGATAGGCATACGATACGTGCCACGTGGAGTCATTACCCCGAAATGGTATAATGACAGAGGCGCCAAAAGGCATCAATGACATATTGAAATTATGACTGCACGGGATCAGAAGAGTCTGGTCTAAATAAAATTCTGTTTCTAAGCATCATATATTGCCCCCGAACAGTGGTAAATAGATGAAGCTGGGGAGCAATTGTAGGGAGGTATTCCCGAGCACATACATTTAGTTGCCGAACACGTGATGTTTGGGAGCACGTGGTGAATACGACTGGACTTATCGCCGGGCAGTATGAAGAACAGCGATATGGAACAATGATATGGGAAGTCCTTGGTCCATGCAATCTGTTCGGCTAAATAAAGGCCAATGACATGACAAGTCACTGGTGTAAACTATCTGTTCGGCAGATAAGAGACATTCTGATTACGTTTGGACCAAGTTACATGTGAAGTCCTTGGTCCAGATAGTCTGTTCAGCAACGAGGTCGCCGAACAAGGAAAGAACTCCAATCAACTGTTGGAGCATGGGGAACATTCTGGAAGAATCCAGAAACAATGGTATTCCGTTAAGGAATAAGATCCCAGAAATATAGGATCTGGGAAAGATACCCAATGAGAATGGGATGTCCGGCCAGTAAAGGAAAAAGAATCCTAAAAGGACTCCTTTCTATTAAACTGATAAAGGAAACGAGAATCATTGATATCCTGGGTTTCCTATACGAGTTGGGAATCCTATGGCAATAGGGATGCTTGGGCGCCAAGCATCCGAATGTCTATATAAACAAAGTAAGCCTAGAGGTAAAAGGTACGCAATACTCTGCATTCTTGCTTTCCTACTGATAATTAGGGTTTGACTGCTAGTACGTGATACTAACTTTGGCATCGGAGGGCCTTTGCCAACGAGAGGCAGAGGTGCGCTCACCCCCTGTCTATTTTGCAGATTAGGGTTCCGACGACGAATTAGGATTCCGGTGAAGAGGCACGAGAAAGCCGTTGCTATCCAGTTGATCAGAAAGCATCAATTGTTTTCATCCCCCTACAAAGTTCATCTCTTAGGGTTCCACCAAGGGTTTGTGTCTCACTTTTGGGTTTCACCAGAGATTTGTCCCTAAATATCTGTTTGGTGCTTCAAGTAGAGTTATGAGTATAGCCGGCTCTTTGTGTTCTCTTCCTGTTTATAGTGAATCATCTTGCTCTTTTTCCCATGAAATACGTTATTGTTTTGTGCTTAAGCGGAACCACATATATCCTTGTGTTCTTATTTATCGCTTGTTGATTTGTTATATTCTCAATTTCGTGTTCGGCACAACACATCTTTCATTATCCCTAATCAAACTCATTATTGCTTTACATCCAATCATGGTCTCGGAGCGACTAGAAATTTTTTTATGCCTCTTGTACTAACTTGGACGAGGAAATCCTTCTCTATGACAAGTAATTTCTACTCCAATCAATAAATTGTCTTTGCGAGATAATCAAGTAAGATTTTTTCGGATGCTAAAGCCCTTTTTCCGTGCATATACTTTTTGTAATAGGCCATGGCATCTTCTGAGTCATCAAAAGCCATACCTTTGCAAGGTTCTATGGGATCCCTTTTTGAAGATGGTTTGATTGGTTCAACCTTTTCATTTTCGGACAAATCTGGAATATTTGAATCAGGGATTGTGTCCGACTCTTACAAAATTTTCTTAAAAACTGTCATCAGCCATCACCTTCTCAAATTCATTGGGCGTATTAGCCATTACCAACCTCAGTAACACATTCAGAACAAAGTGTATTTTAAAACTTTATAATAGACACAAAATCCATCTTCAAAAATTACAAAATTAAAAAAGTTTTGCTGAGGGACAAGAGAAGAAATAACCCAAAAAGGAGTAGATTGAGTAACGCATGCTTACTCTAGAGCACGGACTTCGTCGTCGTCGGAAGAGAAAGGCCCGTCGGTTTCCCCACAACCCATTACTTTACTCCTTTTTTTTTTTTTTCCGGTCAAACGGGAATTCTTTACTTTACTCCTTTTGATCTCTTTAAAAAAGTCATCTTTTCTTCTCCTTTGTCTCTAGTCTTGTAGAAAAGTTAAATTGACCTGGGTAAAAGGTTTACCCAGGGTTAAGAGGGGAATCCTGTCGTTTGTTGTTTGGAGAGAACAAAAGTACAACCTCTGAAAAATTTGATGATGCATGTGTCACTTTCCTATTTATTTTCCGACCAATGCTGATTTGCCGGATAAGTCTGATAGAACTTTTTCCCTTTACTAAGAGAAAAAGTTTTATCCGGTTTATCACTGAGAGAAAAAGTCATATCCGACTTACCCGACAAATCAGCATTGTTCAAAAAACAAATAGAAAGCCTCCAAGTCATCAATTTGTACTTTTGTTCCCTCCACGCAACCAATGTTGTGGATACCCATGAGAAATCGGCAAAAAAATAATCGGAAGGGCTTGAACCGTTCAATAAAAAACTGCTCGGACGAAGACCTTCTCGGTCTTTCTTTTTTTTTGCCGATTTCTCGTGAGTACTCTTAAAATCACGTTCTAAACACATTGAGCGACTCGGATCATCGAAATTCTATCGGGAAAGGGAGTCCGCATTTTAACTAAATTGAGGACCCCCCCAATAAATATATATATATATATATATATATATATATATATATATATTGAAATTAATTTTTACACTCCATTTTTTGATAATCTCACTAATATCACCATTGAATTGCTAACCAAAGACTGGAAGTGCCAAGGCATACACGGCAGCATGAAGAGCACGACATCCCTGCACAAACCACATGCTGATGCAGCAAACCCCATCATATGAGAGCAGACTTTGTAGCAGCTGGCTCACATATAACAGAAAATGCACAACTCATCTTAAAGTCTTCATCCAATAAATATTCATTTTTATTTTATAGTGGTTTCATACATCATACTCCTTCTATCAATAGCCGCACATAATTAAAGATATTGAGAATTTTATACCGACATAGAAATGCTAAGTTGAAACGCGTAATAGCACTATGCATGTAACAAATTAGCAAGTAAAATTTTTATAAAAAATGAAAAAGATTAACATATTTGCACCACTATGTTAAATTTTCTGTCCCCGTCTCGACTGATATTCATCGTATGCAATAACAGAAAAGAAAGCAGACAAAAAACTGGAGTATCACACACGGAGCCGTCATCTACAGAAACTAACTTTATAGGAGTAGCGTTAACAATTGATGAAGTGCCAAAAAATGGGCAAGCTAGCCAATCCAACTTCTTGAACCAATGAATAAAATGCGTACAACAATCCGAGAAGTTCCTTGTTTAGAAACACTTGAGTGGTACGTCATATACTCCCTCCGTCTCATATTGATAGTCTCGTACTCTCTCTCTCTCTCTCTCTGTCGCCATTTTTCAAATAAAAAAAATCAAATATTTCTGTGTATAATTATTCGAATTTTTTTGCACCGTAATAAAGATCCTAATAAATATTTTAATTTGGTGAGAAAAAAATTCAAAAAATTATACACTGAAGTAGGTGATTTTTTAATTTAAAAAATGACACGACTTTTCGTAGTGGACTCTCAATATGGAATGGAGCGAGGGGGCACTAACAATTGATGAAGTGCCAAAAAATGAGCAAGCCAGCCAACCCAGCTTCCTTGAACCAATGAATAAAATACAAAATATGTACTAAAATCCAAGAATTCCTTGTATAGAAACACTTGAGTGGGTACGTCATGTACTCCCTCTGTTTCATTTTGAGAGTCTCATAATCTCTCTTTTGTCATTTTTTAAATTAAAAAATCAACTATTTCTGTGTATAATTACTCGAATTTTTTCGCACCGTAATAAAAATCTCGATTAGTACTTTAATTTGATTATGGTGCGAAAAATTTTAAAAATTATAAGCGAAAGTAGTTAATTTTTTTATTTGAAAAATGTCACAACTTTTCGTAGTATATTCTCAATATGAAACGGAGGGAGTAACGCTAACAATTGATGAAGCGCCAAAAAATAGGAAGGCAGCCAACCCAGCTTCTTGAACCAATGAATAAAATTCGAACAACAATCCAAGAAGTTCCTTGTATAGAAACACTTGAGTGGGTACGTCATGTACTCCCTCCGTCCCATATTCTCTATTTTGCCATTTTTCAAATTAAAAAATTAACTATTTTCATGTATATTTATTCGAATTTTTTTGCACCGCAACAAAAATCTGAAATAGTACTTTAATTTGGTGAGAAAAAATTCAAAAAATTATACACAAAAGTAGTTAATTTTTTTATTTGAAAAATGACAAATTTTCTTAGTAGGCACTCAATATGGAACAGAGGGAGTAGTGCTAACAATTGATGAAGTGCCAAAAATTGAGCAAGCCAACCAACCCAGCTTCCTTGAACCAATGAATAAAATACGTACTACAATCCAAGAAGTTCATTGTATAGAAACACTTGAGTGGGTATGTCATGTACTCCTTCTGTTCCATAGCCTACATGGAGATGCCAAACCCAAAACCATTGCATTGCACATAGTTTATACCATTTGTTTTGTTTATTGTCAAAGATCATTGCAATTCATATTATAAACTATAACTTCAATTGCATTCTGATTAGATATTTTTTATTATGCTAGAAAGCAAAAAAAAAATTGCCCTCCATAAGATGAGTCGTTGTTTGGGCCATGGACATAGAAACAAGAATGGTCAACCCAAAAACACAAATATTGCTCAAAAGATTGTAGGCCATGGTCATTCTTTTTTTTTTGTGTTTTATTTGTCTTATATGTTTGACAGTCTCATCGGTCATTTACATTGGTTTTTCATTATGCCATTTTTAGGAAGATATGGAACAAATTGAATGGAATTCAATGAATCTGAATGAAGATGTTGTTTCTAAAGTGCTTGGTGCCGAGAGGCGTGGCCGTTTAAGAACATTTGGAAAAGGAGTCACACTAACAAGATTAACTATATTATCACAAATGAATGGTCAGTTTGATCAATTACGTGAAGAAAATGTGGAGTTGAAGTCTCAAATGTCATATATGCAAAATACAGTTGACGAGTTAAAGAAAAGCCAAGTAAGTAGCTTATCATTTTCTTTGTTGGTGGTAATTTTGGACTACTTTGAATAATGACGTTTTATTTGTTTTCCTTTTTTGAACTTTCTAGGTTCATAATCCAGCAACAACTCAAGGAACACAAACTAAAACCATTGTTTCTCCCTTGGTAAAATTCCTCCACAGAACATGAGTCACAATACCAAGTGCAAGTAGCTAGATTGGATGGGGACGGGAGACGTAGTTGCTAAGGGGCGTTGGGCTTCAAGTGATCCAAATTCACTTGTTCTTTTTATTTCGATCTGACCTAATGCAATGAAAGTTTGGGTGGATGTAGCAAAGAAACCTAAAGTGTTTCTGTGGAGGACTACAAGTGATATGACCTATGTCAACGAAGCATTGGGAACTACCATCGCATGGCCTGCAGACAAAGTTATTATGGACTCTTCGCCAGGGCAATGTACTTTTATTCTCTCCTTCATATCAAAGTATTCTCTCAGATGATAAATGTATGTAGGATTGCCCGTGTTAATGATCTCCATGTTAATTTGAGGGCATGCATAGTGCTATACCAGAATCTATGCATAGCTAGTTTTAGTGTTGTCTATTTTTGGCTAGTTTAGTGTTGGCCTATGTTGTAATCTTATTCTAGATAATTAAATGTATTTCAAATTCATATCAAAATACATCCAATTAACTCAATTTTATGATACTAGGTTTGGAGTGGAGCTAGACTCATATTTCATGATAGTGTATGAAAACTGGTCGTACATTTGTGGACTGTTATTTTTCTTTTTTAGTTTTGATAATAAAATATTAAAACCCGAGGTATGCAATTGAGAAAAATGTTTTTTTTTTCCGCACAACATAGAAAGATTGTATTGATTAAAAAAAATCAATGAAAATATACAAACAAAAATTAAAAGGAATATGAAAAAACCCGCATCACAATAACGAGAATAAATCGCAATGAAGTTGTCACCTAAACCTCAGAGAATTATCTATCGAACCATACCCAAAGAGGAAAGGGATGGCATGCAAAGAGCCAACCCAGACAAGTAAAACAAACCGATTATGGGCAGCCTTGGCCTTGAGAATTCTGAGGCCCTAGGCAAAGTTTGAAAATGGGACCTCTCATTTTTTAGTATATTTATAAGTTGTTTGAGAAAACAGACAAGCAACGGTTGTAGTTCGGTGGCAAAGTATTTGTACTGCCTTTTAGAATCTCAGGTCGGGAGTTTGAGAATCCAAAACACTTCCTTTCAAAACTTTTTTTTTACAGATGTTTCAAAACTTTGGGATAAAAATGAAAGCCGCCATGGAGCTTAATTATTTGGCCCAAAACGGGAGGCCTAGGCGGTTTGAACTGAAAGTGCCAAGGGCTAAACGGCAGCATGAAGAGCATGACATCCCTGCACAAACCACGTGCAGCAAATTACCCCAATCATATTGAGAGCAGACGTGCAACAGAAGGCTCACGTATAACAGAAAACCCCAATCATTTTAGAGTCTTAATGCAATAAATTTTCATTTTTATTTTACAGTGGTTCATACATCATACATCAAACTCCTTCTATCAATAGCCACGTACATAATTAAAGATATAGAGAAATTTATAGCTAGTGGATCAACATACCGACATAGATCGAAATGCCAAGTTGAAAAGAGTAATTGCACTATGCATGTAAGAAATTAGCATGGAAATTTTATTTTTTTCATTTAAAAAAAAAACCATATTAATTTGCACCACTATGTTAAATTTTCTGTCCCCATCTCAACTAATATTCATCGTGAGCGATAACAGAAAAAAATGCAGACAAAAAACCAGAGCATCAATTGCAAGAATATACTCCCTTCATTTCATATTGAGAGTCCCATACCGTCTCTCTTACCATTTTTCAAATCAAAAAATCTACTATTTCTGTGTATAATTATTCGAATTTTTTTACACCGTCACAAAGATCTCGATTAATACTTTAATTTGGTGCGAAAAAAATTCGAAAACTTATACACAGAAGCAGTTGCTTTTTTATTTGAAAAATGACACAACTTTTCGTAATAGACTCTCGATATGAAACGGAAGGAGTATATAAATACACACGGAGCCATCATCTGCAGAAACTAATGAATAAAATACGTACTACAATCCAAGAAGTTCCTCGTATATATAGAAAACAGTGCTAATTAAACAAGTTAGTTTAATTTGGTACGTCATGTACTCAGCGCTAACAATTGATGACGTGCCAAAAAAATGAGCAAGTAAGCCAACCCAGCATCTTGAACCAATGAATAAAATACGTATCCAAGAAGTTCCTTGTATAGAAACACTTGTGGGTACGTCATGTACACTCTCCGTCCCATATTGAGAGTTTCATACTCTTTTTTTTGTCATTTTTCAAATTAAAAAATCAACTATTTTCATGGATAATTATTCAAATTTTTTCGCACCGTAATAAAGATCTCGATTAGTACTTTAATTTGGTGCGAAAAAATTTCAAAAATTATACACAGAATTAATTGATTTTTTTATTTGAAAAATAACACAACTTTTCGTAGTGAACTCTCAATATGAAATGGAGAGAATAGAAATTAACATTTGAGTGGGCACATATATTTTTGAAACCATACCACTAACAAGTATAGTAACAACTGATTAGTGGAAGGAGTATTTAAATATTTTTAAAATCATCGTATTTGGGTGTACCACTTACAATTGATTAATGTAGAACTAATTTCCGTGCCTTACTATTTAATTACGTATTTTGAAATAACCATCATATTTGTGGACATTCCACTAGCAATTGATTAAACACACCTACAAATATCCTTTCCCCAACTTTAATTGGATGTAGTCCTAGTGGAACACGGGGCTGATGTGCCCATCCACAGCAGCATGCAACTGTGCTATTCAAGTCGTCCGTTTCGGCAATTAATAGTCTAGCGAAGAGTTATTTTATGACCGATAATAAAATACTATTAACGATAATAGATTATAGGACAATCCAAATCGTATAAAAGACAACCGTCCAAACGTCTTTTAGACGATTTGAATGGCACAATTGCATGTTTTTATGAGATGGGCACAGCAGCCCCACTCTTACGTCCCTAGTAGATGCCAAATAGAATTTTCCTTGTCCAATATCCTTAAATTATTCCCCATTACACCAACTGATCATCAACCAAAAACTCTCTCTCCTCTCAAATGAAGATTTACACTCCTCTCAAATGGGTCCTTCTCTCTCTAGCCATACTGATCATCTGTAGCCACTCCCATGCAAGCCAAACACCTTTTAGAACTGATCATGATTTTCACCTCCCAAACCAAACCCATGATCATTTGGGGACCCAACCCACAAAATCCAAACACACCCACGTGAAACTAACCCCTCCTGTTCTGATTTCAGGGGTTCTCTGTTTCCTAGCTGCCGCCATATCTAATGCCGGTGGGATTGGTGGTGGCGGCCTGTTCATAACCATACTGACCCTAGTGGCTCGTTTGGATCTCAAAACAGCTTCGAGTTTTTCAGCGTTTATGGTCACAGGGGGGTCGATTGCGAGTGTCATGTACCACATGATCTCTTCCAGTCCAAATTATGGCACCAAGAGTTTAATAGACCATGAAATATGTTTTCTATCAGAGCCAGTTATGTTATTAGGAGTAAGTATTGGGGTGATGTGCAATGTTATGTTTCCAGAATGGCTTATCACCGTACTGTGTTCAGCTTTTCTTGCTTGGTCTACATTCAAGACGATTATGTGTGGGGTGGGGAAGTGGAAATCGGAAACAGGGGAAAGGAAACAGAAAGGGTGGGGGGAAACGGAAAATGGGTTGGTGGGAATTGATGGGAATTGTGGTGGGAGTGGAGTGGAGATCAACAAAGAGAGTGGTTTGAGTGGAAGCGTAGTAGGATTGGAAAGCAGGCTGGTGGTGGGGCAGGATGGAAATTTTGGTGGAAATGGATTGGAGATCAACAAAGAGAGTGGTTTGAGTGGAAAATTAGTAGAAAGCTGCAAACAAGGGATTCAATGGAGGAAATTGGGAGGGTTGATGGTGATCTGGTTCTCCTTCTTCGTTCTGCGTCTTTTGACTGGAAATCGGTACGGACAGGTATGGCTTTTTCTTTTTTATATACTTTGAGTCTGCAATTAAGCATGTCAATAGACCAAATTTGATCCAAATCCGATAGGATCCGAATCTCGTCCAATTACAAATAATTTGAATCCGATCCGAATATGGCTTCTACAAAAAGCAATTTTACAGACACAACTTTAAAACACAACTGTGTCTGAAACCGTTTGATGCATACAAGCCTCCACACACAACCAACGGTTTCGGACACAGTTGTGTTGTCCGGAGTTGTGTTTTGAATTGTATTCCTAGACTTTTTTTACCATTCGCACTCCAATTTTTGTACAATTGATTTATGCACTCCAATTTTTACCATTCGCACTCCAAAAGTAAAGCGCGGAAATCAATTCCTTCAAAATTTACCATCTGCACTCCACTTTTAAAGTTTAAACATCAACAGCCAAAATATGCTGTTGATTTTTACCTTCAAAAGTGAAGAGCAAATGGTAAATTTTGGAGTGTAAAATTCATTGTCATCAAGCACATATGCCCCCATATCTGATGAGGAAAAGAAAACATTTTCTCAGAGAGAGTTGTTTGATATAAAAAACAGTTTTTAGTTTCAATGAGAAAGACTAGAGTTTTGTTAAGAAAATAGTTTTCCTTTATTTGCTGTGTTTTGCTAAAAATTAGTGTTTCTTTAAAAGTACAGACAAGGTTTCTTTTTCATTAAAACAAATTTCTAATCTTACCCAAAAAGGTTTTGGGTTTAATTTGCCAAAATGATACTAATTGTCTATCGCTTGTAGAAGAAAAAAAATACGGATCAAACAAAAGAAAATGATCGGATCCGATTCGTACACGGATCGAATCCGATCGGGTATATCCAAATTTGATCCGATAATATTTTATTTCTCGAGTAGGATCAAATGGGTTATCGGGCAATCGAATTTCAATTATTGGATTTGGATTTTATCGGATTGGCTTCGGATTTTATCAGGTCCATATTAAATGATCTAGTTGCATTTAGCACTAATACAGACCTATTAAACAGACAAACCCGTAACATTTAATTAGCACTGAGAAAGTAGAAGTCTGCAGGGCCCATGCTATCAAAATATGGAAGCAATAATAATATTCCGTATTAACTAATTTTGGAAGCCATAATCACCATAAATTGAAATGGCCACTATTAGTAATCGGTCTTGCTATTGTCAGTCCACTAGGCTGACGATAAGCACACTAGAAGACAAGAAAAATACGTATTTCTATATACTTTTTATACCCTTTAATACACATTCACACACTCACTATTATCAGCTCATTGGGCTGATTTTAGAATTTCCCATACTAATCAACCGAAATATCATCCATATTTGGATAAAAAAAAATCTTAAGTCATGATGGGTATCCATATGGTAAACATTTCACAATGAAATGAAACAAAAATTTTGTCTCTGCAGTTTTTGACAATGTTTGTGGCTGTTAAAGGTGATCTCAGAGATAGTTTTCTATTTTTGTGATTGGCAAATGTGAGTAGTGTTAGAATAGTTAGATTAACGCCTTGAACGAAGAGTTAGTCTCCTAACCTTTTTTCTCCTAGCACAAAAGAGCACCCCCTAAATGACGTTGAACCAAAGGCCTCGTGGCATCTCCGATGTAGTTTACAGCAGTATTATTTGGCGAAAGTACATGAAAACTAAACTTATGTGGAAGCGTTCAATCTACTCCTAGAGAGGGGTGAATAGGAGTTTTGATAAAATAAAATAACAATTTGAAAGAAGATTAACTGATTAAAAATTAATATCGATGAACCAGTCGATAATCCCAATTAATCCAAACCAAAACTCAAGTAGTGCAGTAGAATAAACTTGAGACAAGATATGCACGATTTAAGGGGGGAAACTTAGGGTCGTAAATAACCCTAAGCCAAAACCCCGACCTAACACTACTGTTTTATTTTATTAATCGAAAAGAAGTACAAATTGTGAAATAACAAAAACCTTACCCAAGCCTTTATCTATTCTCGCCAATCTCCGGTGCTCCCAGAGCTTCTTCAAGATCCAATAGATGCACCACGGACTTCATGCCCCGATCTCCGGATTCAACTGGCTCCAAATCAATCTCCAAAAAATTTGGTCACAACAACAAATGGCACCAAAAATCACAAACAATGAATGAATGAATAATATGATGTGAAGCGTGAGCTAGACAACCCAAACAGCGTTCAAAGATGCAAAGGGCAAAAACAAACAAAAACGGACCCGTGCACGTACCCCTTTCTCTTCTTTTTCTTATGAGCACAATCTCTTGCTTTTAAAAAGAAGTCGTCCACTCCTCTATTTTAAAAAAAAAAAAGAAAACTTTTAATAATGCCCGTATGGAAAGCAAAATCTCACCGAATTTCCGGAGAGGCAAACGTGCGAACTTTTTTTTATACTCCAAAAAAGAAAGTCTCGTAACAATAATGATATATATATATATGGTAAACCGATTTTCGGAGAGTTTTATAGGAAAGACCCCACCAAAGTTGCTCGAGCCAGTAACGAGTTGTTCGAGCTTAAAAAAAAAAAAAAAAACCAGTGTGGCCAAACGAAACTTGCCCGAGTTTATGCTTGAGCGAGTAAACAGGATCGGATGAGAAAAAACAGGAAATAAAAGGGATAATTAAAGAATAGGGATACTCCATACAATCAGCAATTTTGGCCAAAATAAATCCACTAAATGACAATCTTTTAGAGCTAATATGCATGATGTGTTGTGTAACGCTTTCACCTCTCAAGCAATATGATCGAATTCGCAGCGATCAACTTGGTGCAGAAAATGGGAGGAGCATCGAGCGAGCAACTACCCCCTAAGAACCTACCCCTTACAATCAAACGGAGTCGATAGGACAAAGACACCAATGGAGGTTTTGAACAACCCCGGAAAGTGCCAAAATATCTAACAATCTCCCCCTTTGGCATTTCCGGGACAAAACCAACTGCACTAAACATAACGGAAAAATACAACGGAAAGAAATAAACACTAGCCTAAACTAGGTCTATCCAATGAAGCTTGAGTTGATCTTCCAATACCTGCAAAGACAGCTCAACGAAAACTATGCGACACAATACATGTTACGAAAAATAGAATGGGTCAACATAATTTAATAATAAACGACAAAGCAACATTATATCCAAAAACAGAAAAATTAGACCAACGATTCATTAATAAAATAAATCTCCCCTTATAAATTTCTCCCCAAATGAACAATAGCACTCAACAAATGAACAAAAGTACTCAAAAATCTACCAATTTTCGTAAAAATTCTTCATCTTTATGCAAGACTCAACGATACATATCACTCCCACTCCCACTCCCACTCCCAACCCATGACCATAAAAATTCTCCCCCTTTTTGTCACGGAAAAACAAAGAAAATGACTGTATTAAAGTGAGACACACGCAACCTGAAAGCATACGAGAGAATCGTACGATATGCAATTAATAACAAAAATCACATAGACAAGATGGCCAATAGAGAAATACATCGAATGGAAATTTAAAACCATATCAACTCATAGAAGCAGAATGATGCAGATCACAGAATGAACAGAATGCCATGCTCAAGCCTATGAATGTGAAGTGTAACACAGTGCATGAGGAGCAAGAAAACTTATCAAGGACTAATTAAGTGGGCTCTAAGCTATATCCCGAGAAAGATCTAAACAAGACTATCAGTAGGAAGTCAAACCAGAAACGTTTGGACCTAGGAACTTCACAAACTTCATCAGTTGTTTTAAACTCGAGATTAGCGACTTACACCTAGCTTGTTGGGGCAAAGGATCAGGCAGCTATATCCTCTAAGGCAAAGAAACAAATGTAAATAAACCCCCTTTTTTTGATTTGCTTCTTATATATATATATATATATATATATATATATATATATAGGGGTATTGTTCATCAATTTTTTTGTATTTTTTTTCCAAACAATAAACAAGAAATAAAAGAAAATCTCAAATTGATTTTTCCAAACCCTAGAGGTGCGTTACACACCAATCCATAGGCGGTCCATCTCATAAGGAGTCAAATGAGGGAAAGCATCCCTAGGTAAACAACGAACATGTGGTCAATCAAAGTGAATAGTCAAGATAAACCCAACTGAGACTCAATAGAGACCATTTAAACAATATAAGTTTACTAGCTCCAAGTGAGATTGTGTGGATAGAAATGTGAGCATGGGATTCTGATACCAAAACAGAGAACAATATTACTATGTAACAGAGAGATATGATCGAAAAAATTTCCAAGCACTCAAAAGACATTGCAAGCACACACACGATTAAAAAAAAATCTTTGATTCAAAATAAGACACAAAAAAGAAAAAATAAATAAACAAATAAATAAATTACTACTAAGTACATAATAACACATGACAACTCGAAATTAAAAACATTCAAAGCAAGCTTATGAGATGACATGTGAACCCACACACAATCTAATCTAGAGAAATTAAACCAAGAGATTTTCTAAGGTACTCAATCCTAAGAGAATCTAAAGGCTTAGTGAAAATATCTTCTTTTTGATCTTGTGTGGGTATAAAACTCAAGTGCCATGACACCATCTCCAACCAAATCATGAACAAAATGATGAGGGATGTCAATATGTTTAGTCCTAGAATGTTGGACTGGATTCCTAGAAATATTAATGGCACTTGTGTTATCACAAAAAACAATCATTGCACCTAGATAAAGATCGTAGTCATGAAGCATTTGCTTCATCCATAAAAGTTGGGTGCAACAACTACCAGTAGCAATATATTCTGCCTCTACGATGGACAACGAAACACAATTCTGCTTCTTACTATGCCAAGCAACCAAGCAGTTTCCCAAATAGAAACAACCATTAGAGGTACTCTTCCTATCATCCACACTTCCGGCCTAATCGACATTGAAATACGTGGCTAAGTCCACATTAGTACCCTTAGGTTACCAGAGACCAAGCGTGGAGGTGGCCTTAACATAACGAATAATTCACTTGACAATGATCAAGTGAGACTCTTTGGGGTCAAATTGATAGCGGGCACACACTCCAACACTAAACGAAATATCGGGACGACTAGTAGTAAGATATAATAAGCTTTCTATCATACTACGATAAAACGTGGAGTCAACACTAGCGCCCTCAATATCTTTAGCAATCTTAACAGTGGAACCCATGGGAGTACGAGTACTCTTGGAATCCGTCAAACCAAATTTTTTGACCAATTCTTTCGCATATGTGAATTGGAACAAAAATATCCCATCATTCAATTGACGAATTTGAAAGCCTAGAAAGTAAGCCAATTCTCCCACTAGGCTCATTTGAAACTCATGGGACATCTGTGTGCCCCAGACTGTTTCGCATGCCGCTCATTTTTGGATCCGAACACAATGTCATAAACATATATTTGAGCGATTAAAAGGTCACTCTCAATTTTCTTCAGAAATAAAGTTCGGTCTGCTCCCCCTTTTTCAAAACTGGTATTTAAAAGTTGGACGGTTAAACGTTCATACCAAGCTCGAGGGTAAGGGTCATCATCGGGCCTGCCCGGCCCGCCGACTCACTACCCAAGCCCGCCTATCGGGCTGGGCCTATCGGGCTTATTCTTTTTTGTGGGCCAGGCTACATACCTTAAATTGAAGCCTAAGCCTGCCCACAGGCTAGCCCAATTGACTGGCTGACGGGCCAAAATCTGAACGGGCTTGTGGGCGGGCTGGCAGGCGGGCTGATGTCATTGCAGTAGTTGGGCTTCTATCTCATTATAGTAGTTGGGCTAGAATTTTGATTTCATATAAGATTCTCATTACAGTTGTTGGGCATACTACTATTTGCAAAAGTAACTCTACCATAAATTTTTCGTTGCACCAAATAAAAAAGCCCTACCGTACTAACAGTTAGTCAGTTAGCAACGTTCAAAAGAGAAATGGAAAAAAGTAAATAACTAATAATTGCATTTGCACAATCGAATTAAATGTTTTTTAATCAAAAGATGAAAAAAATTTTGAAAAGAAGACAGAGTAAAGGTCGAGAGAGATAGAGGAGGATTGCTTTGGGGGAAAAACCCATGCCCACTGTTTGCTAGTATTGGGCAGTGTAAAGACGAGTAATTATTCAATACTTCCGGAGTATATGAACAGTATACTTCCTCCTCTCACATAACATGTGGGTCTTATATGTGTCTCTCGTGTGACCCCCACATGTATGTTATGTGAGAGGAGGGAGTATACTATTCATAAACTCCAGGAGTATTGAAAATAATTTTCATGTAAAGACCATGCCCATTATTTTAGGAGAGGGAAAAGGCATGGTCAAAAAGGAAAAGTGGCTGTTTTGTAACTTACAAGTTGTAATGGGCAGAAACATGGGATTTCGGGCTAATGCTCGGGCTGTCGGGCGGGTATTCTGGGTGGGCTCATGGGCGGGTCAACGGGCGGGTCAAGTAAAAAATATCTAGGCCCAAGCCTGCCCGTTGAAAACTACGGACTGGGTAAAAGCCCAGCGGGTCGGGCGCCTTCGGTCTAAATGATGATCCTTACTCGAGGGGCTTGTTTAAGGCCATAAAGGACCTTACGAAGGCAGTACACATGATCAGGGAATGAGGGATCAAATAAACCCTTTGGGTTGTTTCACATACACCTCCTCCTTAAGGTCACCATTCCAAAAAGCACTTTTAACATCCATTTGAAATAATTTAAAATTAACAAAGGTCATCATCACTCTCTTGTGTGATGCAGCAGAATTAACAAAGAGATTAGTTGCGTACTAATCGAACAAATGATAAACTCGAATCCACGAGAGAGAAAGACAAAGTCTGAATATTATTGAATGATTGAATAAATTACACCATATTTATACTAATAGGAGTCCTAACAATAAGGCAACTACCTAGAGTAGAGATCAAGCAAAACAATTACTTGGAAACCAAGACCATAATAAAAAGGAAAATATCGTCTCCAAGGAAATAACATCTCTAAGGGAATAATAAATCCTACCAAAACTAGGAAATAGAAAAATAAGGAACGTGCAAAACAGGTAGCACAAATATAATTTTCTAATAATATTGTTCCTAAATAAAAGTTTCCAAAAATATAAAAAAATCATATGATCTTGCCCTACATCATGTGTCACAGAGGATTCTTCCCTGGATGATTTAAAAGCAATGATTTTGTTAGGCTTTAATGTAGGTTTCTTTGAGAGAAGATTCAATTCAAACGTTTGAAGTTTACCTACAAGTTCCTAAAAAGCATATGATTAACGTTATCACTTTCTTCTATCGCGACTACATCCCTTAGCCCTAAACTTCTCAGGAAGAGACCTAAGCACTTTTTGACAAACTTTAAGATTTGGGATAGGTTCCTAATGCATGGAAGGAATTAACGATGTCACTCAACTTTGTGATAAAACTATCAAAAGTCTCGTCTTCCTGCATTCTCAATTCTTCAAAACGTGTCGTAAGCATTTGGAATTTTGAAATTTTAACGGTCTTAGTACCCTCATGGGTGACTCGGAGAATATCCTAAGCCTCTTTTGCAGTGGTGCATGCGGAAATACGACTAAAATCGATCAGTTTTACTCAATGCATCATAGATGGCTCCTAAAGCTTTAGAGTTTGCCTCAAAACTATCATTGTCAGAAGAATTCCACTCAGTGTCCTCCGTAGCCGTCATCTGTTTAGTCATAGTGTTTTCTATGGTAGGGGCCTCATAGCCGTACCTAACAAATCTCCAAACCCTAACTCCAAAAGAACTCAAATGCGTGGTCATACGGGCTTTCCAATACAGATAATCATTACCGTCGAAAAAGGGTGGCCTCGAGTTTGAGGCTCCTTAACATGGTGCGTTCATGTCCATTATAACAAGAATGAAACTCAGGTGGTTAAACCCAAACTTAGCAACCTGCTCTGATAGCAATTGAAATTATGCGGAAGTGTTCAATTTACTCCTAGAGGGGAGTGAATAGGAGTTTTGATTAAAAAAAATACCAATTTGAAAGAAGATTAATTGATTAAAAATTAATATAGATGAAAAGGGTTTATAATCTCAATTAATCCATACAAAAACTCAAGTAGTGCAGTAGATAAAAATCGAGACAAGATATGCATGAGTTAAATAACCCTAAGCCAAAACCACGGCCTAACACTACTGCTTTATTCTATTAATCGAAAAAAAGTACAGATTGCGAAATAACAAAAACTTTACCCAAACCTTTACCTATTCTCTGCAATCTCCGGTGCTCCCAGAGCTTCTTCAAGATCCAATAGATGCACCACGAACTTCACGCCCGATCTCCGGATTCAACCAGCTCCGAATCAATCTCCAAAAGATTCGGCCACAGCAGCAAACGACACCAAGAATCACGAACAGTAAATGAATGAATGATATGATGTGAAGCAAGACCTAGACAACCCAAACAGCGTTCGAAGATACAAGAGGCAAGAACAAACAAAAACGCACTACAATGAAGACCTATTGCGAGGAAATATGGCGAGGAAATCTAGCAAATACTTTTTGCGACAATCTTTAGGCGAGGAAAATTTTCCTCTCAAATACATTTTACGAGGAAATTAGGTGTTTGGGCGAGAAAATTAAATCCTCGCTAGCTGCAAGCCTTTCGTGTGGTAGTGACGGAACTCAATGCCGTGCAACGCTTTCTCTTCTTTTTCTTTTGAGCACAGTCTCTTGCTTTTATTCTTCTTTTTCTTATGAGCACAATCTCTTGCTTTTAAAAAGAAGTCGTCCACTCCTCTATAAAAAATAATAAATAAAAACTTTTAACGATGTAAATATGGAAAGCAAAATCTCACCGAATTTCCAGAGAGGCAAACGTGCGATCTTTATTTTTTTTTATACTTCAAAAAAGAAAGTCTCGTAACAATAATGATATAAATATATATATGGTAAACAGATTTTCGGAGAGTTTTATAGGAAAGACCCTACCAAAGTTGCTCGAGCCAGTAAAGAGTTGCTGCGGATCAAAAAAAAAAAAAGTAAAGAGTTCCTCGAGCATAATTAAAAAAATATATATGTGGCCAAACAAATCCTGCTTGAGTTTATGCTTGAGCGAGTAAACTGGATCGGTTGAGAAAAAAGGAAATAAAAGGGATAATAAAAGAATAGGGATACTCCATTCAATCCGCAAATTTGGCCAAAATAAATCCACTAAATGACAATCTTTTAGAGCTAATATGCATGATGTGTTGTGTAATGTTTTTACCTCTCATGCAATATGATTGAATTCGCAGCGGTAAACTTGGCGCAGAAAATGAGAGGAGTATCGAGCAAACAACTACCTCTTAAAAACCTACCCATTACAATCAAACGGAGTCGATAGGACAAAGACACCAATGGAGGTTTTGAATAACCCCATAAAGTGCCAAAATATCTAACAAAGACCCCTCAACTATCACTTTTTCTTACGGATACCCCCTAACATTTAAAATCGACCATACAAACCCCCTCAATAATATGAAATAATAAACTGGCTAACTCTGTTAACGAAAATAGGAGAAATGATAATTCTACTCCTTAAAATCGTCAACACTGACCCCCTCATCTATAAAATATCCACACTGACCCCTTCAACTTAATGGTCTTTTTGACAAAAAGGTGTTCATTAGTTAACGGTTATAGATGAGGAGGTTTGTATGGATGATTTTAAATGTTATGGGGTCTCTATGTACTTTCATTGTAGTTATTTTTCTCCTTGTATGTTTTTGCTCTTAATTAATAATAATAAAAAATCTACAATTTTAAAGTAATTAGTTGACATAGGAAATCAACACTTGAAACAATTAATTTAATGTTAATTACTAAACCACTCAATTAAGGTTATTATGATTTTCACATGTGCTGTAAAAATTATTAATGAAAACTCAACAGCGTACAATTATCGGTTTTTAGCACATGCATAACACTTGCCCGAGTGAAAATTCGACTACTAACTTGTTACAGCAAGTGCCGGCCCCAATGTTTGGGTTGCCCAAACCAACCTCAAGCTTGGTTGCCTGTTTATTATTAAGTCATAAACTATTAAAAAATAAAAAGCAAAAAAAAAATTCAAAGTTACATTGTGCTTTTAGTTTGAATTATATCAAAAAAATTAAAATCAAAATGTAATTCTGGTTATATTGCTTTATGACTTAGCATGATCCAATTCAAAGAAAAATATGATGGGTTTCTATTTAATTTTAACTTTCATTTATTTATTTTTATTTTGATCATTGTTCAATATTTAATGATAAAATGAAAAAAGAAACATTATGGACCAACTTGTAAAAATACAAACCTGACTTTGAAAAAATGGTTAATCTTTTCATCGGAAGTTTTTTAACTCATCTCAAATGAGTCGTAATTGGGTGATCAGTTTTTTTTTTTTTTTTTTGACCAGGAATAAAACTCGATAATTATATAACACAGCAAATATTACAGACGCGGTAAGGCTGCCCTAACTATATTATGATCAGTTAAATTGATAAAAGAGCAATATTGTAACAGTGACTATATCTAAGTATTACATTTTGCATATCATGTGTGGCAGTGATGTGGTGACACCTTCAAGGGAAATTAAAAATGGAAGCAAACAAACTAAGGAAATAAAATTTCTCCTTCTCCATCTAACATATTTGATATTTCCCCTCTACTTTTGTGTTTTATTAAAAATTATAAAAATAATAATAAGTTTTCAAAAGAGAGTTAATTTCTGTACTTTACTGTTTGGTATATGTAACTTTTGAACTGAACTGATGTGCAGGGTATAGCATTAGTAAAGCCTTGTGAAGTGGGATATTGGATTCTCTCATCAATGCAAATTCCACTAGCTTTATCCTTTACCACTTGGATTTTGTACAAAAGAGGAAGCCTCCTACATCAAACCTCCAACCACCAGGTGCTGGCCTGGTAGTATATAACATAATTCAATTACATCCCTTTACTCCTGCAAATCAAAGAGTTTGAATTCTCTCGGTTCCATTGCACTGTCCAGTTGGGCTTTGTGGGCCCACCGCATCCATGCGTAGATACTAGATTGGCCTTGTAGTCAAGGCCTGAAACTTAAAGATTTGCCCCCATCTAAGGTTTCAGGTTCAAAACCTCTTAATTGCTGTCAAATTTTTTGGGGCTAATTCATACAAAAAAATCATGGGCCTAAGATGTGGTATAAATGAAACCGCTCATCGAAAATAGACTATGCGATGAGCCCATGTGGCCCAAATTGACTCGTCCAGTCCATTAGAGAAGCAAGCGCTTATACAAATGTCCATATTTTTTGCAGATTATTACTTGTACCTTTTGTTTAACACTTGAGTTAATTATGACAGGAAAAAGAAGACCAAACTAGAGGAGGACCATCAAGGGAGTTCATTTTCCCTGTAATAGCTTTGCTAGCTGGGGTTCTTGGTGGAGTCTTTGGAATTGGTGGTGGAATGCTACTGAGCCCATTTTTCCTTCAACTTGGAATAGCACCAGAGGTATGACTGAACTCATGTTGCACCTCTCCACCAATAGCTAAATTTCCAGTTTAAGTGCTAAGATTTTTCACACGTGGTGTTAGAATTAGTTCCCTTCCACCCTTATGACATGAATTCAATCCTGAGAAAACGCCGATTGATTGGATCATAAAGCCCAATTCGATTTGGCTAGGTTTTCGTAGCTAATAGGCTTAAAGCTTCTTCAATGGATACAAACTTTCTTCTCCTCTCTATTAGTGTATAGTTTTTAACTTCTTCTTTTTTTGTTCATTTTTGGTGTGATTCAGGTGGCGGCAGCAACTTGTTCACTCCTGGTGTTGTTCTCATCGTCCATGTCAGCGATTCAGTACTTCCTACTAGGCATGGATCATCAGCACGTTTATGGTGCCCTCACCTTGGCTTTCGTTTGTTTTTCGGCCTCACTAATCGGATTGATGGTAGTCAAAAAGGCCATCAAAACATATGGCAGGGCCTCTCTCATTGTGTTCTCAGTTGCAATTGTTATAGCCCTGAGTACTGTTCTGATTACTACCTTTGGAGCTCTGAATGCTTGGAGAGAGTACAAAAGTGGGGGGTACATGGGCTTCAATCGGCCCTGTCAACAAGTGCGGAGCTAGTTGGTGGGGGCGGCAGCGTGACGCAGGTTATGCCGAGTTGAGTTTTGTTCACCCTCAACTTAAGAGGGTGAACATTACCCTCTTTTCTATTGATTGAAATGATGTGGACTCCACTACAAAGTGATGTCGTGCTTACCAAAAAAAGTATTGCATGGTAAGCATGACATCATTTTGTGGTGGAGTCCACACCATTCAACCAACGAGAGAGAGTGTAATGTTCACCCTCTTTTAAGGAGGGTGAACAAAATTGCACTCGGTTTTGCCTGGTTTCCTAGTTAGCTTTATGTTACAGTACTAATGGATTAGGCCTCTCTCATTGTGTTCTCAGTTGCAATTGTGATAGCAACTAATGATAGTAGGAGGTAGCAACCAAATGATAGGGATTATATGAATCTGTCATTGATGCTCTGCTAGGTCAAGTACACTATCCAATCCATCGGAATTTTAAAGGTGCCACTTCTTAGAGGCAATTGACTTGTGCCCATGACTGGCATCGGCTTTTCAACGGGGGCAATTCACCTATGCCCTGTCGGCAATTATAGGGCTGTTTTGGCTTATATACGGATTATCCATTTAAAGAATTCATATCTTCTTTTTACAACCGCATCCCATGTTGTCAAGCGCTAATTCACTGATAGTTATTTACCTAATCGGTGGATAGTAGCATACTCTGGATCGAAATCATGGAGAGTACTGCTTGATCATTTCTACTAATTTAAAGCTCCAATTCCAATTCTTTTTGTCTCTTACGAGAATGAGTTGATGGCCAGGCAGAGTTGATGGCCAAGCGCCTATCGCCTTGTTTGTTTTGCATGCAATAATGGTGAATTCGACTTATTAACTCTAACAAGTAACAAAAATTTTAATGATATTGCATAGTCTATAGATTGAAATCACTCCTTTTTTCACATTATTTGAAATCACATAGCCACAATCAATAAGTCAGTTTGCAGACTATTATATACATATTATAACTCAAGATAAGGTAAGTGACTAGCTAGGCCACAAACTTGATAAGATTGAACAAGACCTTCAATCCTTTTCTTTATCTCATCTGGATTGGCACCCACCAGCTTGTCAACTTGAGCACCTTCCTTCATCAGCAGAAATGTTGGCATGGCTTTTACCTCATATTTGGTTGCTACCTCCTACTCATAACCAGAGGAGGAAACATAAATTAACCACATGTCAGTGCATCAACATCAACCAAATTTGGAAATGTAATTCGAAGTCAAAATCGTATTAACACACAACCGGAGAAAATAGTATGGAGATTAAAGATCAAGAACAGAATAAAAAAAACGACATAAAGAGTTACATGTGCATCAACATCAACCAAATTTGCCGTTATGTTTCTCGATACTGCAATTTAAAACCCTAATTGCCAGTCTTTAACACACCACAAATTTGCGACGTTGCCTGAATACTCCTACAATGTTTCGCCTCAGAGGGCATTGCTTGAATACTAATTGACATACTTGATATCCCGAAACACAAATGCTTGCGACCTTAATGTGTGCCGAAATAAGAACGCCCCAAGCGTAGGGCTAGGTTGGTTGAAAGCATAATACCCGGAAGTCTTGGGTTGAATCCACAGGGAGTGCACCCATAACTTGATTGGAAATTTGCCTTGTGTAGAGTTTTAGCGTTATGACCGCTAACAAAAGTTCAGCGTTGAGATGGCCAACTTGAGAGATTTAGTTAAATGGCTACTTAACCTAACTACGACTTTTTAATTGGAGATTAAACTAAAGGCTAGGCTTAGGGATAATCAACAACCATAACACAAAGGTAAACTTGATTCTTCTCTTTTTGACAAGGTTTGCATGGACGCCCTCAATCTTTGGGGCTAAGGAGCCGGAATAGGGGAGACGATAGCATTGGGCTCTTCCACTTGTGACTTTTCCGGATGCTCACCAACGAGAGAGGGCTCCGAGGTTGGTGAGTCAATAGGAGGAACCGGAGCTTGCAAGACAATTGGTGTAGCCGAAGGCTTGATAGGCTTGGAAGGAATAGCCTTGTCAATCTCCTTGCCACTCCGCAACGTTGTAATAGATTTGGCTTGCTCAGGACTAAGCACCGAAGAGCTCACCACATAATGTTGTCCTTGCGGATTTGCTTGGGGTTGAGTTGGAAGTTTTCCCTTCTCTTGTTGGAGCATTCCCACCGAGTTGGCCAATTTTAACACTTGATTTTTGAGCTCCCCAAGCATTTGAGTGTTTTGCTCGTTAAGGGTCGTTTGGCTTTGCATGAAAAATTGTATAGTTTCCTCCAATTATTGTTTTTGAGATTGGAATTGATTTGGCTCGTGAGAAGCTCCGGGAGGTGCAAACCCCAGAGGTTGTTGATTGTGGGAGAACCTTGGCGCTCCTTGAGATTGAGGAGGCCAAAAAGCTTGGTGTTGTTGAGGTGGTGTAACTTGTGGAGGTCCGAGAGGTTGAGGATCGCTCCACTGGAAATTTGGGTCCAACTTCCACGCCGCATTATAAGTTTGAGAATAAGGGTCAAGCCGTTGATTAACGGCATTGACCTCCGCTTGCCCCGTTCTTTGTAGAATATCCTTCACGGCGGGGAGCATTTGGCAATCTCCCGTAGCATGACCTGCAAGTTCACACAAAACACAAATTTCCTCCACCTTGGCCACAGAGGCCACGCCGGTAACTCTATTGAGTTGCAAAGTTTCGAGTTAAGGGTTGAGCTGAGTGACTCTATGAGATTGGTCACTTTGCTCACTCAATTGGAACTTCCAGGAACTACTCGGTCCCAAATTAGCCACATTCTTCTTAGAATGGTCCGAGCAATCCCAGATTTGTGTGCTTTCCACCAACTCTTCTAGATAGTCCCACGGCGCAATAGGGGTTTTAGCCATTAATCCTCCACCACCGGTCATAGTGTCCATAAGTCGTCGACTACTTAGGGAACATCCCTCAACAAAAAAGCCGATTTTCTGAAAATTTTCAAAGCCATGATGGGGGATTAAGTTTAATAGATCCTTGTATCTCTCCCAATATTGATAAAATGACTCCCCATCTTTTTGTTTAAACGTTTGAATCTGATTGATGAGGTCCCTCATGAGATGTTGGGGGAAATTTTTCAAGTAGAAAGCTTTGGGTAAGTCTGCCCAATTCGCCAAAGATTAGGGTCTCATGTTATTTAACCAAGTCTTGGCTTTATCTTTAACAGAAAATGGGGAAAGTTTTAACCTAGCGGATTTCAACTATTCCGGCGCAGAGACTATCGTAGATACAAATTCCTTAAAAGCCCGCATATGGGTGTACGGGCACTCTTTTTCTTTGCCATAAAAAGATGGCATCATATTAATGTGATGCATTTTCATAGTGAAAGTATTCGTGTCGGTTGTGGCCGGAATGACTATGGTGGGATGCGGAGTAGTACGAGTCGGATTCAAATAGTCACTCATAGTCCTTTCGGACACAACCGGCAGGTTGCCGCCACCATTGCCTGCCATTCTTCCTTGCGGAGGGGTCTTACTGAAAAATGAGTTTTTTCATGTGGTGGTGGTGTCCTACCTCGAACTCGACGAGGAGTTTTGGGTCAAGGAGGAGAAAATGATCTATGAAGCCTCTTAGAAGTCGGGCTTCGAAAGACACCACGATAACCATACATACACTTCTGTAGACACCTCCCAATGGGGCATCGCCATATAGATTGATCATGCTTGTTTGGTTCCACTTTATAAACCAAGATCGTGGATATTCCAATGACTAGGAACATCGCCACACGATAACGGTTATCATCAAAATAGTCTCACCACCTAGTTTATAAAAAAAAACTAGGAAAAACAGATAGATATTCTGGGTACAGGAGCCAAATGTACAATAAAAGGAATGTGTTAGGCACTCCTCTTTGCCCAGTCGTGAGCCTGGCCCATAATCATTCAACACACGATTAGTACTTGCTTTATTTGATTCTAAACACATAAACTGATTATAGCCTTTAAACAGTTGATATGGTGAGCCAGAACAATGATGAAAACATGCATCAAAACAAAAAACAAATTGTCCCAAAGAATGGATCCCTCAGCCGGTGAATGGATGTCACGGCCGAGGAATCCTTCTGGATTGATGTACCAGCTAAAGGATCGAAGATCCAGCCGATGTTCTTCCTCACATCAAACTAAGCGATTAATAAAGAATCAAAATACTATGATTAATGTACAAAAGCATAAAAGAACCAAACCATAGGCCCCTGGGCCTCCCCACCTTGATCCATCAGTTACTTGATTGCTTCGGATTAGGGATGATTGATTGATTTGCTTCTCGAAAACCCTAGAGTTAGGGTTTGTACTTCTGGGGTTTGATCGTCGGATTGCGGCTGCCTTCGGGAGGTTAGGGCTTTTGTAGAGGGGATATGGAAGAGTGTTTTTGCAAGGATTCGTGGCTTGAGAGAGTGAATTGTTGTTATCTTTTCGGAACCCTAAGTGCCTCTTTATATAGGCAATTGGTGACTCACTCTGGCTAATTGTAGACACCCCAATCTGGTTTCCCGATCGTTTTACTTCGTTTTTCGGTTTCTTGTTTCCCCGATGATGAATCAGGTCGAAAACAGTCTTGAGAAAATGAAATGGCTTGAGTTTGGTGTATGTGGAACCCATCCTTCGCCCTGAAACCCTTGAATCCAAAACTGGACCTTAGGTTTGACCATCGCGCGATTTACTGGGTCCCTCGCGCGATGATTCCCTTGCCAGGTGGTGGTCAAAGTCAAAGTTTTGACTGTTGACCCTCGCGGGGTTAGTTTGACACTCGCGCGATGCATCCAGTCCCTCGCGCGATGCACCCAGTCCCTTGCGCGATGGTCAACACCTGTCATTTTCACCAATTTCCAGCTGGATTGCGTGGTGATCAGGGGGCTACAGGCCTATGTAACCCCGTTTCGTCGACTGAACAGCATTCTGGGGGGCTCCCCTTGCACCACCTCTACCCCACTCTCCCATCACCTTTGGCACCCCACCTTTCCACCAAGTAACTGCAACCAGCCTTGTTGGCTGGTTGTATTGCCTTGTTTGGCCACCAACCAACATCTCTCATCTTTCTATAAGTACCCCCCATGGTCTATCTTCCAAAGGGTTACTAAATTTCTCAAGAAAGAAGAAGGATATACAAGCACAAGCATTCCACACCTCACCCATTCCCACACAATCACTGTCCAAGCCACACCACCTCATTCAAGCCATTTTCAAGACACTCAAGCAAAGGTATAATACCTTTCTGCTCACTATTTAAACCCCTGAGGGGGGCTGGCAGGGCCAAGGCTGGTAATCAATACCAGTTCTGGTCTTAAGGCCAGCAAAGTTACAAGTTACCGTGGACAGGCACTCCCACGCGCGAGGTACCTACTGCATCGCGCGACTTTTTGGGTCAGCACGATATGGTTCTCGTGGGGATGGGATCCTTGTCCTTGTTCATTTACAGTCTTATGTTTGCCTATGGAGAATATTCATGATGTTTCACTGTCATGCATGTTTAAATCTATGGTTTAGCTTGTTTCTCTTATTCCTTTACTTGCTTTGGAATGCCTCTGGGTTGCTTCTGAATATGTGTCAGAGCCCAGGCATGCAAAGCAATTCCTGGAAGTCCAGTCACGACACTCGCGCGATGAACTGACTCCATCGCGCGATGGTCATCCTGTTTCCAGGGGTTGCCCGTGCAGCAACGGTTAAGATCCAGGCCTTCGCTTTAATATCCCCACTGTTTAGGGATTGCATATTATTCCTGTTAAGTCCTGTTTGTAATAATCATATACTTTCAGCACATATAAACTGCTTGGTTTGTCCTGGGTGTGCACTGGTCCGTTCCAGAGCCTAGAAGGAGATAAAATCTAACCTATTGGTATGATGGCAACACTCGCGCGATGGATTGGGTTTGTCGCGCGACGGTCAAACTTACATGTGTGAATCTCCATGCATGCAAGCAGGCCGTCGTTCATGATAAACTCAAGCCAAGGCACTGTTTTGGCATCTGATATCAGTATTAGGTTTCATCTCATTTATTTCTTGTCATTTCCTCCGTCCATGCTATTATCTATCACATTCTACAAAATGTTACAGTTTTAATCCCCGATTAACAGTTCTCCCGCCCTAATTGGCTAAAAATTGATTAATAAAACAGAATCACAAACAAACATCTTTCGCAAATGCCTAAGTAAAGACCGATCTCCGGATTGGGCGAGAGGGGTGCCATAAAACCCTTCCCTTCTCGTAACCTGGCTCCCGAACCTAGATATGGTTATGACGGACTGGTTCCTCAACTTTTTCAAATCAATCAGCGCGGCAAGTGCTTCGAAATACGGTTCATTGGGTGTCGGACCTTCAAAACCCGAGTGGCGACTCTATATTTTTGAGAGCGCTTGTCGTCCAGCTTAAAAGCGCTCCCGCGAACCGACACTCTTCTCTTTCAGGAGGGGAACGGAATCCCTTCCTAGGAAAGAAGAAAAAGGGGCACGCATGCCCACAGTGGCGACTCTGTTGGGGATCGAATCAATATTGGTCTATACTTAGATTTTAAATACGCTTGAGAACAATCCCACAAAAGTCTGTCAAAAAGTGAGCTTCACGCTGCTAAAGAAAGGATTGGTGATTTAATAGGACCTCGTGTCCGGCCATCCAATCTGGGGCGTTTCCGATTGTTCTCTTGTGTAGTTTCTTCTAAGTATTGATCAATAAAGAGAGCCAAATTTGAAAAGGCATTTGCGAATTTGCGATTCCATTTCATTAATCAATTTCTTTAGCATTCTCATTTGCATCGATGTGGGATAAGCCTCGTTGGATCGTTTTGGCAATCCGGCACAGTTTACCGGGGACCCGGAATGACCAACAACCTCAGACGATGATGGTTCATTCTACCGTTCGACTGTTGCTCTGCGGTTACGCGGCAATGGGAGGTATATCTTTGGCCCTAGTCCGAGGAACCCGTTACAAGCCAAAACCAGCCTTTGCATATATAAAGCATTAGAACTCTCCAAACTAGGATAGGTACCCGCAGGGTAAGATCTACTTGCATCTAACCCCATATACTGTTTATGTGTTATTGCTTTCCCTATCGCATGCACTGTGCATACATACCGTTTCGTGTAGAAATATATTTAGGGCGGCTTCTAGGTTGTCTCTCTTTCGAGTCTGTCTTATATTTATTAGGACGTTGCCATAGCCTGATGAAGAGTCATGCATCTCGATGGTGCATGTTATCAATTTTCAAAATCCTTAGATCAACAAGACTTTCCAAGTCCTTGACTACATACCCAATTGAAATTTCAAACGAAAAATGAGGAATAACGGAGAGGATGCCGTGATGCTTATACCACCCTGGTTATTGTGCGCAGCACGTACACCACAGGGGCTATGGCGCCGTGTCGCCTACGCCGCCCCGGTTAAGGTATCACATCATCTACCCCGAGTTGATCCAAATTCCAAAGTTGAAATTTCAAGAACAGAATGGGCAAAGGCTTAGTCTGTTTTGACATCTCTTAGTGTTAGTCGATCTGTTCAAAGGATACACCTCGAAAAGAAATCCGAGGATTTTGGCAACGTCCGAACATCATGAGACAGACTCGTCTGTATTCTTAAAGTCTAAGGACAACACTGACGACGATGGCTGTGGTATCGCTTTAGTCTTTTGTTTAAAAGTAAAATTGTTGCAGGGCCCTTATTGACCCTTTTCTTACTTTAAAGCAAAGCAAAGAAGGATTCTGAACCATTGCGCCGCCAAGAAAAGTATCGAAGCAGAAAGCCAAACCCACTTGGGAACGTCTGCATTGGGATCCGGTTCAAAGGCTAGTCAGGTTGCAAGCTCAGTCAGTCACAACGGAAGACTCTCCGTGTTCCCTGTTGGCCGCTTTACAGTCAGGATCACCGTCGATTATCCAGGAAATTGAATCTCCAGCGTCACCTACCTCTTCGTCCTCGTCAAGTTCATCTGGGACCTTCGTTATGGCAGATCATCCGCAACCACTAAGTCTCGAAACCATGCTCATGAATATTCAGAACAACATCGCCACCATGCAACAAAGGGCTGCTTAGACCGATGCAAATCTCACCAGGCTCAATGACCTTATCAACACTCGTCTTCCGCCGACCGCAGAAGCGGGGGGCGAGGTCGATGAGGATGACCATGCGGAGCCGATCTTTGTTGAAGACCCCAACCATGCAGGGCGGATTGTAATTCAGCCCAACCCGAGAGAAGCTCGCCCAGAAGCAGCAAACTTGAATCTTGCTGTTGCGAGACCCATTCTAGACCCTAACATGACTGCTCTCATGGCGAAAATCGTCAAGCTGGAGGAATCTGTTTCCAAGTCTGAGAAGATCAGTGCCGGGGGAATTGACCTAGATCGCCTCTGTTTGTATCCTAACGCCAAGCTCCCCGACAAGTTCAAGATGCCTGATCTCGCCAAGTTTGATGGAAGTGGCGACCCAAAGACTCATCTTTATGGCTATCATGCTGCCATGAAACTCTTGGCTATTGAACCTGAGGCCATGTCCCAGCTATTCCCTTAGACTCTTTCTGGACCTGCTTTTCACTGGTTTCTGTCCCTCGACATCGCCAAAAGGAGGACTTGGGAAGACATCGGTGCTGCTTTTTTTTGGCAGTATAGTTACAACTCCCAACTAAGAATGACAACCCGGGAGCTTGAGTCCACCAAAATGGAAGCTAAGGAATCCTTTGCGGATTTTGTCAAAAGATGGAGGACGAAGGCCGCTCAGATGACCGATCGCCCGAGTGAGAGAGATCAGCTCCGAATCATCTCCCGCAATCTCCAGCCAGATTATGCTAGGCATTTGGTCCTTGTCCAAGCTTCTTCAAACTTTGATACCTTCTTCAAATCTGGGTTGGCTATCGAGGAAGCGCTACAAAGTGGGATTCTGTCAAGAGGGGAGTCTTCTAACCCTCCAAAATCAAAGCCTCGGGTCTACTCAGGAAACACCAATGCATTGTTTGGCGGTGGGACATTCTCCAACACAGCGACCAGCGGCACTAACGCCTCTTCTGCCAATGCAGCCAATCATATTGTTGAGGTTAATCAGGTGCAAACCCCTCAAAATAACCAGCCCCGCAATCAGCCCCGCAGTTTTTCCGCGTTTGAAGCTCCGTTGTCATCTGTTATGGAGAAATTGATCCAGTCAGGGCATCTGAAACCCCTCGACCCGACTCCTCTGCCTAAGAACCCTTCACTCAGCTTCAAGGCCAATCTTTATTGTGCCTACCACCAAGGGGCTGGTCATCTTACGGACTCCTGCTTCCATCTCTGACATGCGATTCCGGATCTCATAGATGAAAGGTCTCTCCACGCTCCACCTCCACCAACCCAAAAGCCAAACATCCTTTCCAACTCCATGCCAAAGCACAATGCTGCTCCCCACATCAACCAAATATCCCTCAGCTCCACTAATATCAACCCTAACTCCACTATATTCAACCCTACCGACCATATAGCTTCAACAGACCAACCCAGGCCAGTTGTGCCCATACCTTCTCAACCCGAAGCCGAGATCCTCTATATTCATCTTGAAGAAGGACAGTCGTCCAATTCCAATGTGCCCCTCGCACGCTTGCAAAATGGAACGTTTGTGTTCAACGCTTCTATCAGCGACCTATTCCACTAGTCCATCCCTTCTGTGCAGCTCAACTCTGCCTCTTCCTTGGACAGCCCGTATTTCGATGTGACGGATCCAAACCCCTCTCCGAGTTTGATGAGCCATTTTAGGTCCGCTGTCCCTTCTCTACCAGAACTACAGATTGATATACAAGCAGTAGGATGGGCCATAGCTGATAATGATGACTATGCAACCCCCATAATTAATGAATGGACGGAGCTAGAATTAGACGGCTTCCCCCAGAACCCTGAGTATGTCCCTTTTAACCATGCTTGGTATGACGCCTAGATGGCTAATTAGGAGGCAGACATGCTTGATCCTTAGATGGGTTCTCTTTGAACATGCTATTTCAACAGCCTGAACCTGTTCTGCCTGAGGAGGAGTATTATTGGGATCCCGAGCCCGCGTGGCAGTTTCCGTTGGAGTTTGACCCTAATCCTCTCCAAGGATATGCTCTGTCCAATCATGAGATTCAATTTATAGAAGATGGTCTTATTCAGGAAGAAACTCGTGTCTTGGGGGAATGCTTCCTCCCTTCTACTCACGACAGGCTGGTTGACTGTGTAACTAACATCGAGTATGACCCTACATTTTACATTGTCAACGAAGAACTCTCGTGTCCCACACCGCCTTATCTAACCGAGGAGGATTGCAGCATTATGGTTACAGACCTTGTTCTGCCAGCTGACCTTTGGGACGTTGACGATGTAGTCAATATCCAAGTTGGGTCCGAGGTTTGGACCGTCAACCGCTCTTTCGCCGATGGGGAACTTTGGGACGTCCCGTTTGTTGCTAATACGGAGCCTATTGGGGAGGCTATAGCTGTTAAGGATCCGGACTTTTGGGGGTCGCTGTTGTTGAATGATTTGGCTGAAGATCTAGGCTTGGGCATGGAAGTACCTGTAGCCCCACCGCCCTCTGACAAAGGGAAGCGCAAATTGGGGGAAGTCCCTGCTGACCTTTGGGATGATAGTCAAGACCTTCAAGTGGTGCCCTCTCTAGAGAACGTTCTCAACGTTACGAGGAGTGGATGAGTTTTTCAGCCTACTAGTCTGCAAGCTGGGAGCTCGTCCAATTCTTTTAACCAAAGGAACGAACCTTCTGCTTTCTCAAGGTCTGTACCATTTGAGGTACCTCCTAGCTCTCAGAATGATGACATGATTAAAAGGCAGTTGGAGCGGATTCCTGCTGCTATATCACTCTGGGGACTAATCTGTTCCTCCCGTGAACATCGTTAGAAGTTCTGCCACACTCTCTCTCTCGTCTTGAGATTCAACCAGACGTCACACCTGAAGCAATGATATCTATTATCCTCCCACATACTTCTAAGCACACCGTGACTTTCACCGACAAGGATCTACCGATCAAAGGGGTTGATCACAATCGCCCCTTGCACATCACTGTTAAATGTAAAGGACTTTGGATTCCAACTGTTCTTATCGACAATGGATCGGTGATCAATGTTTGCCCATTGAGAGTGGTGTAGGGGGATGAAAACAATTGGTACTTCGGATCAACTGGATTGCAACGGCTTATTCGTGCCTCTTCACCGGAACCCTAACTCGTCGTTTGAACCCTAATCTGCAAAATAGACAGGGGGTGAGTGCACCTTTGTCTCTCGTGGCAAAGGCCCTCCGATGCCTTTGTTAGTATCACGTACTAGAAATCGAACCCTAATTATCAGTAGGAAAGCAATAAGAATACAGTCTATTGCGTACCTTTTACCTCTAGGTTTAACTCTTACTTATAGATTTGCGTATGCTTGCTGGCCAAGCATCCGTGTTGCCCTAGGATTCCTAACTCGTATAGGAATCCCAGGATATCAAGGATTCTCGTTTCTTTTATTAGTTCATTACCTTAATCCTTGTAGGACTCTTTTCCATAACAAGCCGAACATCCCATACTCGTTGGGTATCTTTATCAGATCCTATATTCTCGGGATCTTATTCCTTAACGGAATACTATTGTTTCTGAACTCTTCCAGAATGTTCCTTATGCTTCAATATTTGACTGAAGTTCTTTCTTTTGTTCGGCCATCTCGTTGCCGAACAGACGGCTTGGACCATTGACTTCTCATGTCACTGGTCCATCTTGCCGAACATTTGTTTAGCATGATGACTGTCCTGCCTATATTCAAACTATGGTCCCACATACCATTTGCATTGCTTTTTAACCCGTGATCCCTCGTATCACATGCTTGGTTCTTTGCTTCATCTGTTCGGCTGTTTATAACCGAACAGTCTGCTTTGGACCGTCTACTTCACATGTAACTTGGCCCTTAGTTTGCCGAACAAACAGCATGGATCAATGACTTCTCATATCATTGGTCCATATTGCTGTTCACTATATTGCCCGGCGGTAAGTCCTGTCATACTTACCACGTGCTCCCGAATATCACGTGTTCGGCAACTAAATGTATGTGTTCGGGAATACCTCCCTACAATTGCTTCCCAGCTTCATCTATTTACCACTGTTCGGGGGCAATATATGATGCTTAGAAACAGAATTTAATTTAGACCAGACTCTTCTGATCCCGTGCAGTCATATTTTCAATATTTCATTGATGCCTTTTGGCACCTCTGTCATTATACCATTTCGGGGTAAATGACTCCACGTGGCACGTTTCGTATGCCTAGCATTAATTTCGAACTGACGTTCTATGAAATGGCGTCAGAACGGTTTCTGCTTTCCGTTACTTTAACCTGCAACGGCGTGAGAGGAGACGTTTCGTCTCCGTCTCTTACCCTTAAAACCCCTGAAAGGGCTCTTTTTGGTTTTTTACCCAAAACCCAAACTCGCTCCTTCTCTCTCTAGAAACCAAGCGAAAACATCCCGCTATCCGCCATCGCTGCCATCTGCAAATCCGATTACTTTCCAGGAAATCATCACAACATCTTTGTAAGATCCTCGTTCTTACTCCATTTCTTCTGTTTAGGTTTCTATCTAAGATTTCCATTCTCAGTTTCGTGGGTAGTTTTCTAGGGTTTCAGTCGCCCTCATTTCCATCTTTAAGTTTTTCTTCGAATATATCCATGGCGGATGACAACGAAAACCCTCATAGACCCAGTAAGTTTAGGAGACTCTGCGAAACCCCAACTACCATGACGGCATTTAGGTCTGAGTATAGCATTCTTGATAATGTTGGGCTCGAACTCGCCCCCTTAGGAGCAGATAGGGACGGTGGCTCTTGGGATAGAATGTGTATCCCAATTGTGGCCATTGTCGAAGGTGGAGTCCGATTTCCTCTTCACCCATTACTCCGCCAGATCCTAAACTGGTATCGTCTGACTCCCATGCAAGTATCGACAAACGTCTTTAGGCTGATAATGGGTGTAATAGCTTTAAATAGGATTCTGGGGACCCAGTTAGGAATTTGGGATATTCAGTGGTGGTACAGTATTGTACTAAACCCTGAATACAATACCTACTATTTCAAAGTTAGAAGGGCGGAAAAGTGTCTCGTGCTCAACCTGCCAGACTCCGCTCGGGATCATGAGATTGATTTTCTCTATGTCACTGGAGCCTTTGAGCCACTAGGAAAGGATGGCCAGGTGCTAGGGCTCCATTGCCCCCACATATGGGGTTATCCACGTATGCTCTTGCTTTTTATCTTTTGCAATTTCTTCATTTACTGCTTTCTCGTGGCTTTCCATGTGCCTAATTTTAGTTTTATAACTCCAATCTTGCAGCTGAGAACGTTAACAAACGTCCTAGACGTGAGCTGAGCTACGTCCGAACGGAGGATATAAGCAGGATCCTAAAATACACAGGAGAACCAGGTACCTGAACAGCTGGTCGGGGTCGAGACGCTGATATACTGCTGGGATACGATCCTTCGTACAGAGGGGTCATCGACAGAAGACTTGCCCACCCTAGCAC
This sequence comes from Rhododendron vialii, assembly GCF_030253575.1. Lineage (NCBI taxonomy): Eukaryota > Viridiplantae > Streptophyta > Magnoliopsida > Ericales > Ericaceae > Rhododendron > Rhododendron vialii. The sequence continues at coordinate 17,624,310 of NC_080558.1, forward strand.
TAGTGCTGCGTCTACATCCACGGCTCCCCAACCACACAATTCAAGGCTTCAAGCTGGTGTTACTCTTGCCGGTCAGTCAGGCGAAATTGCTATTCCTGACGGTATACCTCAAACACGAGTGGTTCTAAGAAGATCTGGTCGTAGGCAAGTCATTGCCGAACAACAACCCGTTCCTCTCCAAATTACCAGTTAGTCGTCCTCATCCGGATATTCTCGATCACCTCCAACCTCAGGTACGATGACGCACCAACCCATTAACCTCAGTTCTTTACTCACTGTCTCCTCTCGGGGACGTGGTGCTACCAATAGAGTAGCATCAACTGGCGCCCCTCCCCCACGTTCACGTCGCAATAGGGGGGGATCTGCAAGATCGTCATCTTCTCCTTGGGAAGAAGATAGTCCCGTGGAGGCTACTGATGCTCATCGGGACAAACGTCCCAGAAGCGAAGAAACTGGGGACGCCCTTACTCAAACCACTACTTGAGTCCAACAACCCCCTTCTTCGAGTACTCCAGTGCTTCCCGAAAGCTGGACCCCCAATCTCATTAGGGGTGATCGGCCTGTTCACATTGGGGACAGTGCCAGCTCTTCGGAAATAGCACTCGCCCTCGCCCAAGGTCTACTGCTTCCTGTAGACATGCAGAAGGAATCTGAGGCTGCTCCTGATCGGCTTGTCTCCACTGGACTCGTCAGTGGTATCAAGGTAATGTGACTTAATCTTTTCACATAAGTCTTTATGTATATTTTGTATACCACGTATCATATATTGCTACACCTGTCACTTACCACTCGGTGTTTTTGCCAGTTTATGCAAAAAATGGTCACACTGGGCCAGAAGTTTCAGGATGCAGATAACGAAAGGATCTCGCTACTGAACAACAACACAAGACTCCTCCGTACCATTACCAGATTAGAGAGAGAGAGAGAGAGATAAAGCTAAAGCTGACTTTGAAGGAGCTAAAGGCAAGCTGGAGATTGCTGAGGAGGGCCTCAATCAGGCATTGTTGGAGATTGATAACACCAAAAAAGCCTCCTATGAAGAAGGGTACCAGAAGGGTTTTGACACCACAACAACAAGCTACGTCGAACAGATGCCAGCTATACAGGACCAGATCTAGACCGCATGCTGGGAGGCATGTCTGACCAAGGTAGGGGTTGCTGAGGATTCACCCCTCTGGGTTGACAATGATCTGCCGAGCACCCTTTCTCAGAATATTCAGGAACCAGCAGGACATCCGGAGGACGACATCGAACAGCAAATTGAGGAATTTGCTAATGCTGAAGAAGACACACCCACAGGTGTGCACCCTGCTCAATCTCCTGCTCGGGCTTCGACCCTTGAGCCCATAAACTTGGAAGAGAATGTAGTTGAAGATGGTGCTGATACTGAGATCAACACTAACACTCCAGAGGTCCAGAATGTGGACTAAGCTGGTAAGTATATAAACTGTTGCCGGTCCTGCGTGACCATAAGCATATTTTGGCCCTGTGAGGCATCAGTACAATCAAATACCTTGTTTAACACAGGTATTCGGCCCTTCGTGGCATAACCTTATGTTTTGCTCGGCTTCCCTCGTTGTTTGCATTTTTAGGTGCAAATCAGTTTTATCTAAGTATTTCGTACTTTTGATCCAGTTTAATCATATATGTTTTGTTTGCATAAGTATTTCGTACTCGAGCAGATCCTACAAACATGATTTCTTTGTACTGAATCTAAGTTTTACGTACTTAAAAACATTTGTTTCCCAGTGTCTCGTACTGTTTTTAATTTTAGTACATACAAGTGTATTCATACTTGTATTCGTCTTCAAATCTTTCAAGTATTTTCGTACAAACACTTGTAAGGTTCATATAATCATATAGGTGTTCTTTTTAAGTTTCACATACTTAAGAACAGATATTTATAAGTTTCACGTACTTAACGTTTTTAAGTTTCTCGTACTTGAATAAATGTGGCTAACATATACTCGTTATGTTTTCAAGCCATGCCAATAAACGTTTACAAGAGTCTCGTACTTGCATTCGTTAAGTTTCACGTACTCACAAAAAAACTTCTAAGTATCACGTACTTAGAACTACTCGTGTGTTGGATAACGTTTAAGTTTTCTCGTACTTTTAAAAATCCATACAAGTGTTTCATACTTGTTAAGTATCACGTACTCACACAAAAACGCCTAAGTATCACGTACTTAGAACTACTCGTGTTTAAGTTTCACGTACTTAACTGTATACCCTGCTCCCCAATACGAATGAGGGAAACTAATCTCGTAGTTCGTATTTAAAACAAATACCAAGAACACAATAGTTACACTTAAAAGGGACTTTATTCATAATCTGCAAAACTCAAGAGGGCGTTACTCGTACCCCTCAAACAAAGGAATTATATTCGTAATTCCCACATAAGTACGTAGTGCAAATCTAAAACAGAACTGAATGCTTCTTTTAAACAAAGAATTTTCGTAGATTATGGACATTCCAAGGCCTCGGAATTGGATTACGATCCAAATCTACCAATCTATAGGCCCCTATGCCTACAATCTCAGTCACTCGATACAGACCTTCCCAATTTGCCCCCAACTTGCCTTCATTGGCCACCTTGGTGTTGCCGAGCACTTTTCGTAGTACGAGGTCCCCAACACCAAACTCTCGAGGGTGAACATGCTTGTTGTAGCTTTTCATCAGCTATTCTTGGTAAGAAGCAAGATGTACCAAGGCTATTTCTCGCCTCTTCTCGGCAAGGTCAAGCTCGATTTGAAGGGCCCTGTCATTGCCTCCACTTTCAACCAAAACGGCCCTGTTGGTCGGCAGACCCACCTCCAGAGGTATGACAGCCTCTGTTCCATAGGCCAATGAATAGGGGGTCTCTCCCGTAGACCTCCTAGGCATTGTTCGGTGAGCCCACAGAACTAATGGTAACTCGTCAGGCCACTTTCCCTTAGCTTTGTCCAATCTTTTCTTGATTCCATCAAGGATAGTTTTATTAGACGCCTCCGCTTGCCCATTACTCTGAGGGTAGGCTGGGGTGGAATAATAATTTCGTATTCCAAATTGAGCACAGAAAGCCTTGAATTTCTTCTGAAATTAGGATCCATTGTCTGTGATCAATGAATAAGGGACCCCAAAGCGAGTGATGATGCTTTTCCACACGAACCTTTCTATCATAGGTTCAGTGATTTTGGCCAGTGGTTCTGCCTCAATCCACTTTGTAAAATAGTCAGTTGCTACAAGCAGGAATTTTCGATTCCCAGTTGCTTTGTGCAATGGTCCCACAATATCCATCCCCCATTGAGCAAAAGGCCAGGGACTTGTCAAAGGCACGAGATCCTCGGCGGGTGTTCGAATCATTGGTGAGAATTTTTGACACTTCTCACAAATTTTCACATACACCTTTGCATCTTCTTGCATGTGTGGCCACCAGTAGCCTTGAGTAATTGCTCGGTGGGCAATGGATCTGCCTCCAGCATGGCTCCCACATGTTCCCTCGTGGATTTCATGAAGGAACTTTTGTACCATCTCAGGATGTACACATAGTAAATATGGGCCTGTAAAGGATTTCCTGTACAACTTACCCTTTGGGGACAGCCAAAACCTAGCAGATTTGACCCTTATTTTGTGGGCCTCTTTTTTGTCAGATGGTAGTATCTCATCTCGTAAGAACTCCATGATTGGGTCCATCCAACTTGGTCCTTGGTTCACGTCCAAGACCAAGTCTACATTTTTCCCAATGCTCGACTCATTCAGATACTCGACTGCTACCTTCCTTTTGAACTCAGTAGGAACAGCCGCAGCCAACCAAGCTAATGAATCTGCATGAGCATTCTGTCTAGAACTTATTTGTTCAATATATACCCTCTCGAAGGTATCAAGCAAGTCCTTGGCTGCCTGCACATAGGCCACCATCTTTTCATTTCGAGTTTCATACTCGCCGGACAGCTGATTCACCACAAGCTGGGAATCACAATATACCCTAACCCGTTCTGCTTTAAGGGTTTTTGCACTCCTCAATCCAGCCAGGAGTGCCTCATATTCAGCTACATTATTCGATGCACTGAATCCAAGCCGAATAGATAGTTCAATCAGAACTCCTTGAGGAGGAAACAGGACTACCCCAATTCCTGAACCAGTATTACATGCTGATCCGTCAACGAATAGCTTCCACTCCGTGGGATCCTATTCGGCTGAAGGTTGATCCTTCATGGATGATGTCTCAGTCACCTGTTCCTTTCTCGTAGGAGGTAGGGGAGCCACAGTGGGTGAAAATTTTGCCACAAAATCAGCCAACACTTGGCCTTTGATTGCTGTGCGTGGCTAATATTCGAGATCGTACTGGCTTAACTCCACGGACCATGTCGAGATCCTTCCCGAAAAGTCTGCCTTTCGAAGCAACGATTTTAATGGAAACTCAGTATAAACCACAACCTTATGGCTTTGGAAGTAGTGTGGCAATTTCCTTGTGGCTGTCCTAAGTGCCAGGACAAGTTTTTCTAAAGGCAGATATCTCGTTTCTGCATCCAACAATGTCTTGCTAACATAATAAATTGGGATTTGTTCGTTCCCCAAATCCCTCAACAGGACTGCACTTACTGCATGCTCGGAAACAGCTAAGTACAGAATTAAAGACTCACCTGGCTGTGGAGTTGACAACATTGGGGGCTCGGCCAGGTACTTCTTCAGGTCCTGGAAAGCTTGCTCACATTCTGCTCCCCATTCAAATCCCTCCCTCTTTTTCAATAGCTGAAAAAAGGGTCTGCACTTGTCGCTTGACCTGCTAATGAATCTGTTAAGTGCCGCTGCCATTCCAGTCAGCCTCTGGACTTCCTTGGTAGTTTTGGGACTCTGTAGTCTCTGCAAGGCATCAATCTGATCGGGATTTGCCTCTATCCCTCTCATGGTTACCAAATGGCCCAGGAACTTTCCTGAACCAACTCCAAACGCACACTTCGAGGCGTTGAGTTTTAGTTTATACTTCTTTAAGATTTCGAATACTTCTTTTAAGTCAGTAATATGCCCTCCTTTTTCTCGACTCTTTACCACCATATCATCTATGTAAACTTCCAAAGTTTTCCCAATGAGCTTCTTGAACATAATGGTTGCAAGTCTTTGGTATGTAGCCCCAGCATTCTTCAGCCCAAACGGCATGACACTGTAGCAGTATAACCCTCGTGGTGTGATGAATGAAGTCTTCTGTTGATCAGGTTCAAACATAGCAATCTGATGATATCCTCGATATGCATCGAGAAAACTCATTCGTTCGTAACCAGAGGTTGCATCAACCAATTGGTCAATCCTGGGCAAAGGAAAACTGTCCTTAGGGCACACTTTGTTTAAGTCTGTGAAGTCCACACAGACACGCCACTTCCCATTCTTCTTCTTTACCACAACAATGTTGGATAACCACTCTGGGTAATAGACTTCACGTATTGCCTTGGCTTCCAGTAAACGATCGACCTCCTCAATCACTGCATCTACATGCTGCACGGCTGCCCTTCGTTTTTTCTGAATGATCGGCTTGTGCTGAGGGTCAATGTTTAAATGGTGACAGATCACATCTGCATCCACCCCGGGCATTTCCTCTGGCACCCATGCAAAAACATCAATATACTCCTTTAGAAATCTTATCGACTCAGCTTTTTCGTTTGCTGGTAGTGATTCCCCAATTAAAAAATATCTTTCAGGATCAGTCTCGTTGATCTGAATCTTCTCCAATCCTTCAACCACTTTTTCAACCGGGCTTCTTCCAACATCCTCGATGGTTGGTTGATCTGGTACTTCTAATGTATGAACATGGAGGGCCTTTGGGGCTGTTTTGATAATGGAAATCAAACATTGTTGTGCCACCTTCTGGTTGCCTTTAAGGACTTCAATCCCATTTGAACCTGGGAATTTCATCATCTGGTGATAAGTCGAGGAGACTGCTCTCATCTTGTGCAACCACGTCCTCCCTATAATCGCGTTATAGGAAGAAGGGACATCGACCACCAGAAAATCTGTTCTTAACACTACTGTCCCAGCCCGAACAGGTAACGTTACCTTCCCAAGGGGCCAGACTGCTCCTGCACCAAACCCAATGAGAGGCGCTGTAGACTGCTCTAAGTCTGTTTGGGCCAGCCCCAGCTTCTTGAACGCATCGTAGTACAACACCTCTGTACAACTTCCTGAGTCCACTAGAATTCTCTCGATGTCATACTCTCCAACTCGTAGGGTTACGACCAATGCATCGTTGTGGGGTATTTGGACCTCCCCCAAGTCATCGTCAGTGAATGCTATGCTCTCGTTGCACACATCATTCTCTCATCCTCTCTTATTTCCCAAACGCATCACATGGTGATCGTGTCTGACTTGCCTTTGCAACAGCCTCACCTCATTCCTCGTATAAGGTGTAGCCAACCCATGTATCATATGGATCACACCTTTAGGGTTTTGTTCGTAACCCAGCTCCATAGCTTTCCCTTTTTCCTTTGGATCCTCTTGGATAAATTCTTTGAGATAGCCCCGAGAGACTAAATCATCAAGGTGCCTCTTGTACATCTCACAATCCTCGGTCATGTGGCCCCAATCTTTGTGGTAACTGCAGTGCTAATTCGTAGCACGTTTTGCATCCTTGTCTCCGCCTAGACTCGGGGGCCACTTGAAATATGGCTGATTCTTTATTCGATAAAGAATCCTGTATATTGGTTCCTTCCAAACCGTAGTGATAGAAAAGAAAGCTTTTGGGTTAGGAGCTTGCTTATCTTTGTACGGCTCTTTCTTAGCCTGCCCATATTCCTTTCTCTCTCTATAAGTCTTGGGCTCTGGCTTATCCACTTTTTTGGCAGGTGCCTTCGGCTGTTCGGCAACCGTCCTGCCATCCGCACGGAGTATGTCATCCTCCATTCTGGCGTGTTGCTCTATCCGTTCCATCAATTTAGCCAAGGTGGCTACCGGATGTTTATTTAATGAACGGTGCAGCTCTCCCCGAACAGGCAAACCAGTTTTGAACGTAGCAATTGCATACTCTTCACTGCAACTTTCAATCTCGTTGAAAGTTTCCCAGTACTTCTTTGCATAATCCCTGATCTGCTCGTTCTCCTCCTGCTTCATGGTGGAAAGACTCTCAAAAGTCTTTGGGGCTTTTCTGCTTGTTAAGAACCGAGCAGTGAATTCCTCGGCTAACTGCCTCCATCCTCGTATGGATCGTGGGGCCAACTTATGAAACCAGGATAAAGCCACCTTGCCAAGACTGGAGGGAAACATCTTGCACAAGATGGAATCATCCCCTTCATGCATAAACATGGCCTGTTGATAATGCTGTATGTGAGCCACGGGATCCGTATTTGTCTCATAAAGTACGAACGCACCGTGCTTCACTCTGCTCGGCAATCTCGCTTCTTGTAGCCTTTTTGTAAAGGGGGAGGCTGCAATATTACTCAGGGCCTTGCGTGCTGCTTCTCGTGCAGTTACTGTCCCATCCTCTTGCTCCTTTGACTTGTGGACCGAAGCCTTGACCCAATCAGCATCAGGTCTCTCGTACCTGTCTCGATGATGCTTTCTTGTTTCCTCTTCCTCGGGAGTAGAACTTCGGTCTCTGCTCCTCCTTTTCCGTGAAGAAGCCCTTCTCTCAGGCGTTCGGCTTCTACTTCTTCTTCCCTTTTTTCGTGGAGAAGCCTCGTGACGCCCTATAACAGGACTTCTGCTCCTTCTTCTCCGTGAATGAGTCTGCTTATGAACCACCAGAGCCTGTCCGTCTCTCTGGGAATTCCTTCGAGAGAGTCCAGAATCTTCTGGGTGCTCTCGTACCTGCTGCAGCTCTCGTATCTCGTACTCTCGTTTTCTAATTAAACGAGCATACTCCTCGATTTCTCTTCTCTTTTTATCAAGGACATCATCATCAATGTGTATACTCTTCGAACGAGTAATTGACTCTTCTCTTCGATGAGACCTACTCCTTCTCGTGGAGCCAGTAGCTGTTTTGTCTCCTTTTTCTTTGGAGTTATCTCTGTCATGTTTTCCAGTGGGCTTTCTCGGAGCGCCTGGTGGGGATTTATCCCTTCCCCCACCCAACTGGTCCTTTGGACTAAACGGAGTGACTGAATTTTCTTCCGTCATGATTACTTTTTCAGAAAAGTTTGTTCTTTCCCACAGACGGCGCCAATTGTAGGGGGATGAAAACAATTGGTACTTCGGATCAACTGGATTGCAACGGCTTATTCGTGCCTCTTCACCGGAACCCTAACTTGTCGTCTGAACCCTAATCTGCAAAATAGACAGGGGGTGAGTGCACCTTTGCCTCTCGTGGCAAAGGCCCTCCGATGCCTTTGTTAGTATCACGTACTAGAAATCGAACCCTAATTATCAGTAGGAAAGCAATAAGAATACAGTCTATTGCGTACCTTTTACCTCTAGGTTTAACTCTTATTTATAGATTTGCGTATGCTTGCTGGCCAAGCATCTGTGTTGCCCTAGGATTCCTAACTCATATAGGAATCCCAGGATATCAAGGATTCTCGTTTCCTTTATTAGTTCATTACCTTAATCCTTGTAGGACTCTTTTCCATAACAAGCCGAACATCCCATACTCGTTGGGTATCTTTATCAGATCCTATATTCTCGGGATCTTATTCCTTAACGGAATACTATTGTTTCTGAACTCTTCCAGAATGTTCCTTATGCTTCAATATTTGACTGAAGTTTTTTCTTTTGTTCGGCCATCTCGTTGCCGAACAGACGGCTTGGACCATTGACTTCTCATGTCACTGGTCCATCTTGCCGAACATTTGTTTAGCATGATGACTGTCCTGCCTATATTCAAACTATGGTCCCACATACCATTTGCATTGCTTTTTAACCCGTGATCCCTCGTATCACGTGCTTGGTTCTTTGCTTCATCTGTTCGGCTGTTTATAACCGAACAGTCTGCTTTGGACCGTCTACTTCACATGTAACTTGGCCCTTAGTTTGCCGAACAAACAGCATGGATCAATGACTTCTCATATCATTGGTCCATATTGCTGTTCACTATATTGCCTGGCGGTAAGTCCTGTCATACTTACCACGTGCTCCCGAATATCACGTGTTCGGCAACTAAATGTATGTGTTCGGGAATACCTCCCTACAAGTGGCTTACCGCTTGGGGCTAGCCAAGAAAGACTTTGCACCTTCCAATCTGGCTGTTAAGGCATACGACAGTACTCGTCGCGTGGTCGAGGGCACACTCGTGCTCAAGCTTGATGCTGAGGGTTTTGAAATGGACGTCGAATTTCATGTAGTTAACATTCCTGCCACCTTTAATCTCCTGCTAGGAAGGCCATGGCTTCACAGATCTGACATCATGGCTATACCATCTACTCTTCATCAGAAGGTTATGTTGGGGCTCCCTACTGGTACTTTGACTATCTGCGGGGACTCGTGCATTCGCCCGCTTAAGGAGGACGGCACACCTGTTCTGGGGATTGCACACGGTGACGAAGATGTTGATCTCGGGGGTTTCTCTTTTGACACTTCTGGTTCGGTTTTGGCCATCAACGTGGACGGGGACTTCATCATAAGCTCTGTTGCTTTAGACATCATGAGGAGGATGTCCTATCTACCTGGTCTTGGTTGGGAGATTCACCAACAAGGGATCCCGGAGTTCCCTGCCTTTCCTTCCTGTGAGGGCCGCTTTGGTCTGGGGTACTCCTCCTCTACCAAGGATGCCAAAAGAAGGAAATGCACGGGAAAACCTCGATATCTCTATGGTGAGCCCGACAGCTACTTTGTGCGCGAGGTGGGGAATGATATTTACACCGGGCAGCCTGAGCCTTTCATCGATTCAATCACCAGGGAGCTGCTACCCAGGTTTGAGGTCTTTGCTGACGACACTTGGTCCTCTAGTGATGAAGAACCAGCAAGGGCAGGATTCAAGAGGAAGCTTAGCCAGCCCAAGCTGATGACCGATTGGCTGATGTCTTTTGACCAGGGAAGCTTGGAGCAGCTGTTCTATGAGTTCTCCCAAGTGGGTTTGGCCAAGGAAGCTGAAGAGGCCGAGGTGCTCATGCTCGGGTCCGACGATCTCAAGGATCCTATCTCCCTCATCACGGAAGCCAAGGGTAGCCTCAAAAATTGCATTTTCAAACCGCGCCTTACTTGCATTGATGATGTATCAGAGTCTGACACTGAGTCTGTTGAGTCGTCTGAGTCTAAGTCTATCTCTGAGTCGGAGTTTGTGCCTCTCGGCCCCCCACGTCATAGCTTTTACTTTGAGTTCGATTCCCTTGTACTTTGCGACCCTGCAGGGTCTTATGAAATGAAGGAATCCTCTTCTGACTATTTGAATGATCTTTACATAAACTGTGTCGACCCCGACGATGAAGGGATAGATTTCGATGGGGATATTCCCAAGGAAATTCGTGCCCTCATCGAAAAGGAAGATGAAAGGCATGCTCAACCGTTAAAAGAAGAAATAGTCTTAATAAACTTGAAAGATGAGAACGATCCCCGAATGGTTCAAGTGGGCTCCACTTTATCTCCAGAAGAACATCATGATTTCAAAGAACTGCTCTCAGAGTTCAGTGACATTTTTGCGTGGTCCCATCAGAACATGCCTGGCATTGACCCAGAAATAGTGGAGCATCGAATCCCCTTGCTACCGAACGCCAAACCCGTAAAGCAGAAATTAAGGTGAATGAGGCCGGATTGGGTACAGAAGATCAAGGAAGAGGTCACTAAGCAGATCGACGCCGGTTTCCTTATGGTTTCTCAATACCCCACTTGGGTTGCCAACATCGTCCCGGTTCCTAAAAAGAATGGACAAATTCGAGTGTGTGTTGATTTCAGAGATTTGAACAAGGTAAGCCCCAAGGACGATTTTCCCCTGCCACATATCGATGTATTGGTCGACAATACGGCGGGCCATGCCATGCTCTCTTTTATGGATGGATTCTCCGGGTATAACCAAATTCTCATGGCGCCGGAAGACCGTGAAAAGACGACATTCATCACTGAATGGGGGACTTATTGTTATTTGGTCATGCCATTTGGTTTGAAGAATGCTGGTCCTACCTACCAGAGAGCTGCTACGACCATTTTGCACGACATGATGCACAAAGAGGTTGAGGTCTACGTGGACGACATGATTGCTAAATCAAAAACTCGGGAGGGACACGTTCCCGTATTGAGGAAGTTTTTCGAAAGACTCCGTAAGTTCCGCATGCGTCTTAATCCACAGAAGTGCACTTTCGGGGTCACAGCAGGCAAGATGCTCGGTTTAATGATCACTTCGCGTGGGATTGAAGTCGATCCATCAAAGATCAAAGCGGTGCTGGAAATGAAGCCACCAGAGACTGAAAAGGGAGTGCGGAGCTTTTTGGGGAAAGTTCAGTTCATCAGTAGATTCATCGCCAAGTTGACTTTAACTTGCGAGCCGATGTTTCGTCAACTCAAAAAGGATACCCCGTTCGTATGGTCAGACAGATGCCAAGCGGCCTTCATGTCAATTCCAAACTATCTACAGAATCCGCCTGTTTTGATGCCACCAGTGCTTGGGAGGCCATTGATTCTATACTTATCTGTGAACCCTACGTCCATGGGATGCTTGCTAGCTCAAGAGGGGGACCAGGGAGTTGAGAAGGCCGTTTACTACTTGAGTAAGAAGATGGTTGGATCTGAAGAGCGCTACACCGCCTTGGAAAAAAAGTGTTAGGCTCTGGTTTGGGCCTCTAAGAAGTTGAGACACTACATGCTGGCTTACCTAGTAAAGTTGATTTCTCGAATGGATCCTCTCAAGTATTTGTTTTAGAAACCAGCTCTCACTGGTAAGTTAGCACGTTGGTTGCTCCTCTTGGCAGAATTCGATCTTGAATACGTCACGAGAAAGTCGATGAAAGGGCGAGCCATCGCTGAGTTTTTGGCTGATCACCCTGTGGATGAACCGGAGGATGCAGATTTCATGTTCCCAGATGAGGAAGTGCTAACAGTTGTCGAAGACGTTTGGACTCTTTACTTCGATGGGGCAGCCAATCAGAAAGGATTTGGGATCGGGGTCTTGCTAGTCGCCCCTGACGGTACTCATATTCCGCTTGCATTCAAGCTTAACTTCGATGTTACAAACAACCAAGCTGAATATGAGGCCTGTATTGTGGGTATGGAGGCTGCATTCACGCTCGGCGTTGAAAGGCTCGAAGTCATCGGGGACTCTAATCTCGTTGTATCTCAAGCCAATGGGGACTGGAAGGTGCGTGAAGAGGGGATGAAGCCTTACCATCAGGATTTAGAAGGGCTAATTCCTCGCTTCAACAAAGTGACTTTCACCCACATCACCCGTTTGAAGAACCGGTTTGCCGATGCACTTGCGACTTTGGCTTCCATGGTCGAATTACCTTTGGGAGTCAAACTCCGCCCAGTCTTAATTGAACAGCGGGACTGCCCCGCTTATCAATATATCAACGCCATTGATGATGTCGATGATGGCCTACCCTGGTACCATGACATATGAAACTTCGTCGAGAGTGGCTTGTATCCGACCAAGGCCTCTAAAAAGGATCAGACTGCGTTGCGGAGAATAGCTGCCCAGTACATCATTTGTGGGGGGAAGTTATATAGGAGGTCTCATTGCGGAATGTATAAGCTCTGCGTCAACGGTGTCGAGGCTGTCAGAATCATGGAGGAAATCCACGAGGGGGTCTGTGGCCCTTATATGAGTGGCATCATGCTCGCTAGGAAGATTTTACGCCAAGGCTATTTCTGGTCTACTATGGAATCTCAGTGTGTGGATTACGTGCGGCGATGTCACAAATGCCAAATCCATGCTAATCTAATGCATGTTCCACCCTCTAACCTATTTGGCATGGCTTCGCCTTGGCCTTTCTCTGTATGGGGCATCGATGTCATCGGCATGGTCAAACCGTCTGCTTCGAATGATCATAGGTTTATCCTAGTGGCGATAGATTATTTCACCAAATGGGTGGAGACCGAATCTTATAAAACCCTGACCGCGGTTCAAGTTGCTCATTTCATCAGGAAAAACATCATCTACCGGTATGGGGTTCCGCAAGCATTCGTATCGGACAATGGGAATCATTTCAAAGGCAGGGTCCTGGAGCTCTTCGAAGAATTCAAGATCCAAATCCATCATTCAACGGTCTATCGCCCTAAAACGAATGGAGCAGTCGAAGCAGCCAACAAGAATGTCAAGACAATCATCAAAAAGTCTGCGGAGTCCACCAGGGACTGGCATGAGCAACTGCCTTTAGCCCTTTAGGGTTATCGAACGTCAATCCGAACATCAACGGGGGCCACCCCCTATTCCTTGGTCTACGGGATGGAAGCAGTTCTCCCTATAGAACTCGAAGTGCCATCTTTGAGGATCATGGTAGAATCGGAACTCTCGGAATCTGAATGGCTCAGCGGGAGATTTGTTGAACTCATGCTTTTTGATGAGAGGAGGCTCCGGGCCTTATATCATGTTCAGGGGTATCAACGGAGAATCGCCCGGGCATTCAACAAAAAAGTGAAGTCTAAAGACTTGGTCGAAGGGGACATGGTCACGAAAGAGATTCGGGCGCCAGTTTTTGACCCCCGTGGCAAATTCCGACCTAAGCGTTCCGGACCTTACATCATCAAGACCATCCTTTCTGGGGGAGCGGCTCAGCTCATCAATCTCGACGGCAATGAATTCAACTCTCTGGTTAACTTGGATCAACTCAAACGATACTATCCCTAAAAGAAGCTCGTTGGGCCGGAAACCACAAGGGTGGGCGGTTCCAAGCAAAAATTAGAGCAAGCCTGCTAGACCGAAAACCTGAAAAGGCGGTTTAGGCAAAAATAAATAGGCATCAATCAAAGCTCGCTAGGCTGAAAACCCGAAGTGGCGGCACTAGGCAAAATTTAGAGCGTAAAAGGAGAGCTAAAACACCCGAGTGAACCTTACCCTGAACTACGTGCTAACCTGATTCCTTGAAAAGAGATACGTAGGCAGTCTCTTTGTGAGATTCGGTCACAATCCATCAACTTGATCCGCGGTTTCCTATTACCAGAAGTTAATTCGGTACTTGAGTGACGCAGCGGTTCAACACTTGAATCAAAAGGGGAAAACTCTCAAACTTTCATTTTTATTTAAATTATAACTTCTATTACACAGGCTGAGCAGTCTTTAAAAGATATAAGCATAAAAACAGAATGAAGTGCTCGAGGCCTTAACAGGCTCGCCGCTTATTTTAGATCATCGGGATCCGTCAGAAGTCAGTCGTTGTTTTGCCTGCTTGTAATTTCCCTTCTTAGCCATACTTGATATCGGTGCATAAGTTCTGCGCTGAAATCTGGGTCAGCTCCTCCGAGTTGCCTCAGACCCCAATTGTGCTCATATCCTCTCAAATTCTGGGCAGTGAAGGCGGGGACTTGAAAGTCTTCAATCCCAGCTCGGTGGAGCCCTTGGCTCATTCCTAACTGACGAAGGATGCGTCCAGGGATATAGAATGTGAAAACGATCAGTCCAGCTATCACTACTCTCTCGAAACCTGCAGAACTCAGGGCCATGTCTGGAATGTTTAGGGTTTCGTGCCGCCATATGATTTTGCTCGGCAGCATTTCTCTTATGAATGTGTACCATTGATGCACAGACATTTTCGGGTAGATCATGCCCCGCTGATGCATTCGACCGAGCAGGTGAGGCCAGTTTGCTTCCGGTGCCGTGAGCAATCCCAATTTATCAGACAGCCAGAGCTGCATGAGTGGAAAAACAAGTGAGAAGTCATATAAAACTTGAGAGGAAAGACAAGTGAGAAGCTTCGATATAGCCTTAGCCGAAAGATGAGGTAAAAACAGAACGTGAGAAAATCGAAAAAAGGTGAGCTGAGTGAGAGTTAACCTGCAGTAGGAGTGGACTACCACCAAACACGTCTGTTTGGCTGGTAGAAACCAAATCCAAACCTATGAGTGTCTCTGCCAGAACCAGTGGCACCATATTTCTTCGGGCACCCATTTGAGCTGCAACGCTCACCAGCATGGGGTTGACTTGCCCATTCGGAGATACCATCAAATAAGCGGCTAGCACGCTGATTGCCAGAGCAAATCGGCGCCGAGCCTGCAAGGCTATATCCTCTACGTCCCCCTCTGGCCCACACCACTCCATTAGGCGCATGATGTTGATCTGCCCTCCGGTTAGTAAACTTTCGGCCGCTCCCCGGGTAATGTCAAGACTTGACTGTAGGAGCTTTAGCATACTTTTTCAATAAGGTGGCATGACAATCACGCTCGAGACGACTCCTTGGAGATATGCTTGGAATTCCTCCACGGTTGGGCACAACTCATTAACCCCAAGCCTTAACCCATGAATCTCTGGGTCCCAGAATTCTAGGGCTGCCCTCAGAAATTCAGGACGAACCCTCACATTGCGGAGAAAACGGAATGCGGCTAGCCCGTGAAACCGGAATGACAGCCAATCTTCAGCAACAAAGGCCGTGAGCCATGGGCTAATCAAGACCGGAAGGTTATTTGCCATTTTGCTTCTCGTGGGATTCTCAAACTGTGGGAGAAATGCTTTCCATTAGCAGAGTATTGGCCCCTTTATAGACAGAATACGCGAAGTGTTCTCCTTTTCCCAGGGCAAAATATCCATACAACATGGCATCCTCTTCTCCAAAGTGAGGGCATCTCTGCACTGCCCTTGAAGTACTCTGAGCAGTTAAAGGGTGATGACAAGGCTTGGTCGTCCTAAAAATCTGAAATGGTCAAATAAGGGTGGCTTGGCATGGTTCAACCCTCGCGCGATGATCTCATTCCATCGCGCGAGGGTGAAACATCCACTCCATCGCGCGATGGACTCACTTTCTCGCACGATGGTTCGGCCTGCAATTTGACAGATTACACCAGCTACTGTCCAATTTTGGTCACTTCCTGTTCCAAGGGTTCTTCTGCAAATTTTATGATTTCGGCAAGTCACTATGAGTATATGCAACCGTATCCAAGTGTCAGATTCGAGATATCGCGTTTAACGAAGTTTTTTAACCCTCGGCGGCTCGTTTCAAGTCCAAATAACCATTTCGGGGGTTCGAAACTCAGTTCAAAAGTTCATGCTTTTTTCTCTCAGGCCGTACAGGTCATGGTGACCTAATATGACTGTACAGTGGTGTCGGTTTCAGTCCAGGACATAATAGAGTCATGTTTTCCCATCTCGTGTCCGTTTTGTGTCCTTCATAATGTTTTCGGTCAAGTTTACGTTTTGAGATGCGTTTCTCGATTCCGTCAGCTCTCGTAGGTCATTTTGCATATACATGACCTCCCGGAAGCGTCACTTTCATCCAGGTTAGAGTATTTTAGGTTTTGACTTGTGGAAGGCCAATATTTAATTCCCTTGTAACCTTGTGTCCTGGCCGTATCCTAAGGTACATTCTTGTTTTCCTTCTAAGCTAGTTCTGTCGGTGCATATACACGTATTTATGAGCAGTCTCAGTACATTATCAATGCAAGCATGGTATTAGTGGCAAGCGCTTATTTACTCTAATTCGTTACAAGAGTAAAATAAACTGAAAATGCAAATTTTATAGCTGAGCCATGATCTATCTATGTCAAAGTAAAAAAAAACAGACTACTGTGCGAGCGGCACTTCGGCCACTCAAAAGTCATCGTGTCAACTCGGGCACACTCGCCCATCAAGTCAAAAGGGCACACAAGCCTCAAAAACGTCTATTAAAGTATCAGCTGAGGCACGCTGGCCTTCTACCTATCTACGCGGGCACGCAGGCCCGAAAGCAAAAACCAAAAGCCCGGAAAGTGAAATGAGGCTTCTTAATAGCCCTCAATCTTCTCCAAACCAATCACCATCTCCGTCGTCATCGTCGTCGTCCCTCTCTCTGGGATCCTGTCTAAAACCAGGATCGTCCGCTGAGTCGTCAGAACCGCTGCTGTCAGACGTCTCCTTGTCTTCTTCTCCCTCCTCTTCTTCCTCTTCCTCATCTTCCCCTTCCTCCTCAGAGTCCTCGGGCAAGATTAGCCGCTTCTTGCGGACCGGCTCATCTTGCGAAGGCCTTTGGCGCATCTTTAGTTGATACCTCTCCTCAGCGCGCGCCACGGCCTCTCGGGCCGCCTCCTCACTCGCAGCAAGTGGTTGTATGCCTCGCGTCTATGGTCTAGTAGTGGGTGGAGGAGCAGGAGTCCTAGCTGCTAATTTCTTTTGCGGAGGTTCTCTGGCGCTTTTCCTCATAGGAGCCGCCCGTCCCTGTGTCTGCATTATAAACTTTTGCACATTTAGTATACATTCTATGTATTATATGTTTGCAAGCAGGTAAGACCAATTTCAAAGTCAACGGCAATTAAAGAATACTATGTATCGAGCAAGGCATGCATATGTCAAGTATCGAATGCAGGAATGTATCGTTTTTCTGAAAGATATACCTGAGATCTCTGAGCCGCCGGTGGTGGGTAGCGCAAGTCCAAAGGCAAGCCACTTGCCGCTTGCCTTATCACATTCTCCAGTGCAAGCATACGCCGAACAGCCTCGTTCACCCACTCATTGGGCACCTGCAAGAATAATTTGAACATAAGCAATTGGGCAGCATTTCAAAACTTTGTGGAAGTACAGTAATAAAGGCTACAATGTCTTACCGGCACGGTAACGGGCGCTGGCTCAACTCTGGCAGGGGCTAGGTGTAGCTCAGCTGGATTGCCCTAAGAGTCCACCACTGCTATCTGCCACGTCAACTCTGGTGGCCCACCTCTCATTGGTCCACTCGGACCCCGTCTCACGCGACTCTCGCCACTACTCTGCCTCACGGTAATGGCTCTCCTCTCCTCAGCAGCTCCACGAGCATGACTCCAGACCTCCCTGAACTCTCGCACTCTCAGCGGCCCCGCCAAGCGCTCTCTCTGGTAAACCGCATAGTCCATGCCAGGACGCAGGTAGCGTGTCTGTAAGGTCCATATTCTGTGGTCTCTCTTATTTGGCAATTCAATTGACAAAACACATTTTCTTTTGTATTCCATTCTTTATCGAGTTGTAATTTCTTTTTATCTTTTTTAAGCTAGCGAGTCTGTATAAGATTAGAGTGGAACGAATCTTGTTATGTAATTGAGAGTGAGCGTATTAGGCGGATAAAATAGGAAAGATTTGTTTATGTAAGGGAAGAAACTGCTCCAAATGGAAAGATAGAGCAAGGCGGATCATTGGCTAGGTGGCTGACAAAATCACGAGATTATCTTTCCAATTGATCGTGCAATTTAGCTTTCCAGATTTCGTTATAAAAAAGATTGCAGGACTTCTTATAATTGCTCGCCAGAAAAGTGGTCAATATATTGAGAGAAAGGAAAACAGGAGGGTTGCTCTTTTTGACATCATACAGCCGTATGAAATAATCGAAGGTAAAATAACCATTGTTGAGACGCCACTTTTGAGGGACAGAAATTGGAAGCGGTTTGGTACTTTGAGTCTTGGAGTACAATGAGATCGATCTTCGATCATCGATATACTATGACAACTTCAAGAAGTTTACACATCTTTGATTCAACTATTTGAATCATCTTCCGGTGGATTTCTGGAAGTATTTCGGAAGGCTTGTGGATTCAAGGCAGCAGCGGTCAAGCACTGGGTGTGGTGAACGTGGATTCGGCAAGTAGGTCTTAGGCTCGATTGTGAGGATTCAAATCGTAGGTAAGATTACTTGTAACTGCACAATGTTTATAGTGCTTGGTTCCTTCCCGTGGTTTTTTCCCTTTTAGGGTTTTCCACGTATATCCTGGCGTTCTTTATTTGTTTGCTTTCCATCGGTGAGATTGATTTAATTTTCAGTTGGTGGGTTAATTAATTAAAGAGATAAATCATAGCAAATCTATATACCTAGACGATCTAGGATTTTTCAGTGTCAAGTCGGTGTCGGGCCGTGTGAAGATCTCTAACTCGGCCAACGTGTACTCCCCTGTGTGTGAGGCCCGTGGTGGAAACGGTCCGGGCACCTGGAACCCTGCATAGCCAAGTGATTAGCGTGTCACTCGGTCACCCAAGTACCACTGCCAACCAAAGGCCGACTCCAGCAGCACTCTGCTCGCTGTCACAACCCTGCTCCTGGCCAAGTATTCAGGCTCTGGTTCTGCCACCCTCCAAGGATCCCACTCTACCTGCACAAGCAAGCAATGCAAGTATCGGTCAGCGACAGCATTAAAGCAATAAAAAGGGATGCATACTCCCGTTTGATAAAGTCATGTCATACCTGTGAGGGTCGAAGCTCGTCTAGGTATATCCTGAAGCCATTCAGGTCACCTCTCCCTCTTTTCTCTCCCATGTTCTTCTTACTCCAGATATGAGCACGCGGGAGGATCCCCAAGTCTAGGCTCTTCGTCACTGGATGGCACATGTTCAAAACCTCATAAGCCTAGAGCTACACAGTTATCAAGAGATCACATTATCAGTACAACGCAGAAACATTGTTGAGCATGTTATGTACTCAAGTGGATAAGTGTACATGGGAAATGTGTTTTATTCTACTACAATCATACCTCCCAAATCTGCCAGTACCCAGCAGTGCTCATCTCTGTCCTCGACGAGTCCCCCATAAAGCCATAAGCTGCGTCAAGTGCAGCTCCTCCCCAGTCAAAGCGTGAAGCTGTCCTCAGATCTCTCAGTGCAGGCAAGTACGATAGGTGGACCTTGCTACGCCTATTCGGGTACAGGGTAGCGCCAAAAAGGTACAACAGGTACGCCCGGGCCATTTGCTCCGCCAACTACTCAGTCGCCACCTCCTTTGTGAGGTATCTGGTAAACTGTCCATATCTTGCCATCCCCTCCTCAACCTTGGGCACCTCTCCCAAGAACCATTCCAAGGCTGCCTCGTCCTCCTGAATGCGCGAATCAAACGGGATAGGATCACCTCCAACCCTCAAGCCAATGATCGCCGCAAAGTCAGTAGGCGTCACCGTCATCTCCCCGAGCGGTAGGTGGAAGGTGTTGGTGGTATCCCTCCACCTCTCTACAAGTGCAACCAGGACAGCATGGTCATTTCTGGCTGGGGTAAGGGTCTGTATGAACTCCCCGAAGCCTGCCTCATCCACCAACTGTCTCACCCTCTCAGGCAAACCCTGGTACAACGCCAAGGAGCTGCATGCACCCCCAAAACCTCAAATGTCTCTCTGCCTCGCTCTCTCCTGTAATAGAAACGGAAATAAGCAACAAGAGATATATCAGCATGTAAAGCTTTCGTCCTCAAGTTCTAGGTAATCAATGTAACCTGGCAGTAGATGGTTGGTTCAAGTTATTATGTCTCATGCATGGCATTCAACGCGAAACTATGGTATCGCCATTCGAATCTACTTCAGAGGCTTACTCTACACCTCTCGGTATTTGGGCACATACGTTATATTTAAATTTGCAATCACAAAAGGAAATGAGAGATTCTCAGAAATTTACCTCAGCCCAGTTGCTCAAAATATGGGTATCGGGGTCTCTCAGAACGAGCTCGGGGTCGTACTCCGCCTGCCGTGGCCGGTATGCTAGAAGACCCAATGGTACAAACAAGTGTGGAACAGGTGGCTTGTACCCCTCTGCTGAAAACAGAGCACGAGTCAAACTCTCTGCCTCAGACACCGCTGTCACCCTAGGCCCATGTACCCTGGCTCCAATCCTCTCCTCGATCTCTGCGTCCCTCAGCGCCTCCTCCTCAGCGGCTCTCGCCCTCTCGGCCCTCGCCGCGACCTCTGAGGCGGCTATCACTTGCTCTCACTCCTCTCGAGCCTCCAAAACAGCAGCCCCAATCATGGGATCCTGCTCGAGGAGCCGAACTAGTCTCTCATCACTCAAAAACTCTGCGAGATCCTGTCTCGTGATCGGTCTGTGACCTGACGACGTTGCTGCTGGCCGAAACAGTACCTCCTCCTCCGGAACCTCTATGGCACCCTCCTCCTCGCTCGCCACGCCCTTGCCTTTCGCTGGATCCCTCAACGAAATCTCACTCGGCCCGGCATCCCCGCCATCGGCACCTCTGCTGCCCGCACCCTCGGAACTACCACCGAGCCACTCACGGCCTCGCTCGGGTCCAGTTGCTCGACTCCAGCCCTCACGGCCCCAACCACCTCTGTCGCGCGACGATCTGACTCCGTCGCGCGATGCTCGGCGCCACCACAAATGTAACGCCCCAAATTTTGGGTACGTTAAATAAAACATTTTATTGAAATAAAAGCTGAGTCCGGCTCTTTTATTACAACAAAAACATAAAATGAGTACTTTTATTACAAACGAAAGGAAACTAAGGCTCTTATCTACAGCTCCGCTTGTTCTTCCATCACAGCTAGCTCCTCGGCTCCGAAGGCTTCCAAGGTGTAAAGCTCGCCCTGCTCATCTATGAGATCTGACATATTATACCCGCGTCGCCACCAGTATAATATGCCAAAGTCACCAAAAAGGCAACAAAGTGAGCCAAAAAGCTCAATAGAACTATCCAAACCCTCTAACCCTTAACTTATGGATGAAAGATCATAATAACAATTCTACTTTAGATCATGCATATAGTTCAAACAGGTATTCAAATCCACAACCTTACTTGACTAACGTTGTGTTCATTACTTAGACTCATCGTAGACCATGTTTTTACTTCACTTTCCTTTTTACTCAAAAACTCCTTTTTAACTCACCCAACCTCGGTTCCGCCGCGCCGGTTTCCCGAGTATCCTCACAATGGTTTCGCCGCGCCGGGTTCCCATTGGCACACAACCGCATTGGCTCCGTACCGCGGATGACCAAGCACACACCCAACCTCGGTTCCGCCGCGCCGGTTTTCCCGAGTATCCTCACAATGGTTCCGCCGCGCCGGGTTCCCATTGGCATACACACACACAACTCACATAATGCACCCAAAACCGGTCATTATGTAGTTTCAAAATATTTCCTCCCTCGGATACACATTTTTATCTTTGTTAACACACCCTAGGTGCCATATCTCTATTCTCTTGGTTTTCGTGTCACGTTACATGCATCGACTCCGTGGTGTAGGACTTTCCACATAAACAAGCATTTATAAATTTCCAAAATGAATACAACAATATTATCCAACTCTTGACCACATAACATGCTTGAATCATAATAACAACATCATGCATCTCATACATTCTTAAACAAAGATAACCTTACCTACTTTAAACTTAATGAACAAAGTTACTTTCAAATGAACTTTATTTTTTTGAGTTATGATACAAAACTACTTAATACTTAGGAATAGGGATAAGGAATTTCTACCGGGATGGAAGTTAAGGAAATCCTACCGTGCTTCTTGGCGGTAGTAGTCGGCTAAGAAAATTCGGTCGTCGGTTTTGGATTTCGGCGGCGTAACGGCGTCGGTTTTGCTTCGAAAGGAAAAGAGTTGTACTTTCTTTTCCTAGAAACAACTTTCTAACTAACTAAGCTACTTTAAAAGATCTAACGGTGGTTTTGGGAGGTGGTTTGGTGGTTTCTCTCAAGAACACTCAAGAACACTAGAAAACTAGAACTTTGAAAGCAAGAACTTTTGGAATTTCTAGAGAGAAGTGAGAGCAATGGTTGAAGGTGTGAGTTTAAGCTTGGAATGAGCTTCTATTTATAGGCAAGGGCTCTCCCTCTCTCCCTCTTGGCCGACCCCTCTCTGTCTCTCTCTAAGTCTCACTTTATTTCACATGTCAAGGTTGATTGAAAGGTTGGAAGCTAACTTTGGTAGGCTTGCATGGCTAGGTTAGTCCTTGGATGGGATTCTTGGAAGATATGTTGCAATGGAGGAGACATTGGTACAAGATTCATGGCTTAAACAATTGAAAGTTGTACAATGGAGGTTAATGGGGTTAAGATTTGGCTAGGAAAGATATCACCAAAGATTTGAAGTACTTTGAAAGACCAAGGTCAAGTACACATCAAATCCATCCTCTTCTTCCTTCTTCTTTCCTTCTCTCTCTCTCCCTCTCCCTTTTTCTCTCTCTCGGCCTCTCTCCTCTCTCTCCCTCACGGCTCTCTCTCTCTCTCTCTCTCTCTCTCTCTCTCTAGCTATATATGTATATATATGTATGTACTAACATGTAAGAATACAAATAAACGATAGGTACTTTTGTACAAAAGGGCAATTTAGTCTTTAAGGGTCAAGATTCACCCTTTAAATCAATACAAAAGGTACCGTACTTTAATTAATATAATAATGTACTTTTGTACTCCCGGGAATCTTAACAAAACATTAGTTTAATGGGTTAAGTACTTTGTTTGAAAGATGAGCCTATTACCCAATGGATAATAAAATTCCTAACGGTTATTATCCTTTGGATAATAAGGTACGGGTACTTTAAATACTAAACTAAGTTTTTGGAAAAGACTACATGTCCTTTTTGAAAATACACATGTGATATATATATATATATATATATATATATATATATATATATATATATATATATGTACTTACCAAATAAAATAAAGAAAAGGCTTTTGTCCAATGGGTAAAGATTATCCTAACGGTTATTGTCCAATGGTCCATAGTTACTTGGGTACTTTTATTGGAAAAAATAATCAAAAGTTCTTTTCAAATGTCATTTCTTTAAAAGATCAAAGTACTTGTTCAAATCTTTCAAAAATTCTTTTAATATAAAGAAATGGGTTTCTATTATCCAATGGATAATAATCCCCCTAACATTTATCGTCCAATGGATAAAGAATAAAACTAAAACAATAAAAGAAAACAATTAAATCCTTTCTAGTCTAGGGTTCAAAAGGTTCAAAAGGTTTAAGATGGGCAAAACGGTCCATCTACAGTTAGGGATAAGTAACTAGGTAACTTCCTAGTTTGGTTACTCCTTCAAGCTGGTTAGAAGCTAACTAGGCTTGCTAAGTAGGGCATATAAGTCAAGAAACGATCCTTGAGGGTCCAAAGTGCGATTAGGGTTTCTAGACGAGGATTATGATAATAAGGCGTTCGATTGCTTAAATACAAACTATAAGGAATCAAATAAGAAAATCAACGAGCAATTAAGAGAAATTAAGAAATTTCAAATAACAACAAGATTTTTATTGAACGAAAAATCGGAGTTGTTACAACAAACCTCTTGCATGCGGCCCTATTCGCCATCGCCGCCGCCCATTACCTCTGCACTGGAGTTTGCGACAGCCCCTGCTGGCAGGTGATCCTCTGTTTCGACCTCCATTGGTCCTCCTTCGTCCTCCGGACGATCAACTACTTCTCCGCTACCCCGGTTGACGCCGTGGTCCGCCGTGGGTGTTGGTACGCGTATGGATTTCTTGGCTTTGGGATAAAATCAAAGGTTAGGAGAAGGGGAGTTTGAGAAAGAATAGAGTTAGGGGGAGTTCGAAACTGCTGTGAGCGGTTTCGGAACGTCTCCGTCGATTAAAAGGAAGAAGGCAGCCATGGGCCGGGTCTGGGCTGGTTTCAGACCCAAGCCCTAACAAGAAACCATCGCGCGATGGTCTCGCTTGCTCGCACGATAGTCTAACTGGGCCGTTCACCAAGTTCAGCCTCTGGTTCAGGCCCGATCGTATGTATCACTTTAATGATGGCCCAGGAGTCTTACTCAGGCCATGCAACTGACTTTAGGATCCTTTCGTGATGTCCTTTATATCCCCAGCGACGATCCATCCGTCCAATGTCAAATCAACGACGATCCATCCGTCCAATGTCAAATCAGCGACGATCCATCCGTCCAATTTCAAATCAGGGACGATCCATCCGTCCAATTTCAAATCAGGGACGATCCATCCGTCCGATTTCAACTCAGCGACGATCCATCCGTCCAATTTCAAATCAGGGACGATCCATCCGTCCAATTTCAACTCAGGGACGATCCATCCGTCCAACTTCAAATCAGGGACGATCCATCCGTCCAATTTCAAATCAGCGACGATCCATCCGTCCAATTTCAAATCAGGGACGATCCATCCGTCCAATTTCAAAACAGCGGTCAATCTGCTCTCCGATCCCTCGGTGCACGGTAATTGTATATACTTGCTTGCATTTTTTATTTAATTGGCTTTTGGTAGATTGGATGGGTGTCTAGAAATCTTTGACGTTACCCGTACCAGCCAATGGTGCTCCGCGTGCCGTCAAAGAGGGACTACTGTAGACACCCCAATCTGGTTTCCCGATCGTTTTACTTCATTTTTCGGTTTCTTGTTTCCCCGATGATGAATCAGGTCAAAAACAGTCTTGAGAAAATGATATGGCTTGAGTTTGGTGTATGTGGAACCCATCCTTCGCCCTGAAACCCTTGAATCCAAAACTGGACCTTAGGTTTGACCATCGCGCGATTTACTGGGTCCCTCGCGCGATGATTCCCTTGCCAGGTGGTGGTCAAAGTCAAAGTTTTGACTGTTGACCCTCGCGGGGTTAGTTTGACACTTGCGCGATGCATCCAGTCCCTCGCGCGATGGTCAACACCTGTCATTTTCACCAATTTCCAACTGGATTGCGTGGTGATCAGGGGGCTACAGGCCTATGTAACCCCGTTTCGTTGACTGAACAGCATTCTGGGGGGCTCCCCTTGCACCACCTCTACCCCACTCTCCCATCACCTTTGGCACCCCACCTCTCCACCAAGTAACTGCAACCAGCCTTGTTGGCTGGTTGTATTGCCTTGTTTGGCCACCAACCAACATCTCTCATCTTTCTATAAGTACCCCCCATGGTCTATCTTCCAAAGGGTTGCTAAAATTCTCAAGAAAGAAGAAGTATATACAAGCACAAGCATTCCACACCTCACCCATTCCCACAAAATCACTGTCCAAGCCACACCACCTCATTCAAGCCATTTTTAAGACACTCAAGCAAAGGTATAATACCTTTCTGCTCACTGTTTAAACCCCTGAGGGGGGCTGGCAGGGCCAAGGCTGGTAATCAATCCAGTTCTGGTCCTAAAGCCAGCAAAGTTACAA
The DNA here is from genome assembly GCF_030253575.1 of Rhododendron vialii. Classification (NCBI taxonomy): domain Eukaryota; kingdom Viridiplantae; phylum Streptophyta; class Magnoliopsida; order Ericales; family Ericaceae; genus Rhododendron; species Rhododendron vialii. The sequence goes on from NC_080558.1 coordinate 17,650,135, forward strand.
GTTACCGTGGACAGGCACTCCCACACGCGAGGTACCCACTGCATCGCGCGACTGTTTAGGTCAGCACGATATGGTTCTCGTGGGGATGGGATCCTTGTCCTTGTTCATTTACAGTCTTATGTTTGCCTATGGAGAATATTCATGATGTTTCACTGTCATGCATGTTTAAATCTGTGGTTTAGCTTGTTTCTCTTATTCCTTTACTTGCTTTGGAATGCCTCTGGGTTGCTTCTGAATATGTCTCAGAGCCCAGGCATGCAAAGCAATTCCTGGAAGTCCAGTCACGACACTCGCGCGATGAACTGACTCCATTGCGCGATGGTCATCCTGTTTCCAGGGGTTGCCCGTGCAGCAACGGTTAAGATCCAGGCCTTCGCTTTAATATCCCCACTGTTTAGGGATTGCATATTATTCCTGTTAAGTCCTGTTTGTAATAATCATATACTTTCAGCACATATAAACTGCTTGGTTTGTCCTGGGTGTGCACTGGTCCGTTCCAGAGCTTAGAAGGAGATAAAATCTAACCTATTGGTATGATGGCAACACTCGCGCGATGGATTAGGTTTGTCGCGCGACGGTCAAACTTACATGTGTGAATCTCCATGCATGCAAGCAAGCCGTCGTTCATGATAAACTCAAGCCAAGGCACTGTTTTGGCATCTGATATCAGTATTAGGTTTCATCTCATTTATTTCTTGTCATTTCCTCCGTCCATGCTATTATCTATCACATTCTGCAAAATGTTATGGTTTTAATCCCCGATTAACAGTTCCCCCGCCCTAATTGGCTAAAAATTGATTAATAGAACAGAATCGCAAACAAACATCTTTCGCAAATGCCTAAGTAAAGACCGATCTCCGGATTGGGCGAGAGGGGTGCCATAAAACCCTTCCCCTCTCGTAACCTGGCTCCCGAACCCAGATATGGTTATGACGGACTGGTTCCTCAACTTTTTCAAATCAATCAGCGCGGCAAGTGCTTTGAAATACGGTTCTTTGGGTGTCGGACCTTCAAAACCCGAGAGGCAACTCTGTATTTTTGAGAGCGCTTGTCGTCCAGCTTAAAAGCGCTCCCGCAAACCGGCACTCTTCTTTTTCAGGAGGGGAATGGAATCCCTTCCTAGGAAATAAGAAAAAGGGGCACGCATGCCCACACTAATCAAATGGCGTGAATCAATAAGTTAGTATAGGGTAATAGGATCTCTAGACAAAATCTGCTTCGTAGCCCGAACGCTTCGGAAAAAGGCTGCTAGGGTTTTGAGAACGGATCAATCGTTTGACAGAACATTCCAGAATCTGTAAAATAGACGATCTGGCGGCCAAGCAAAGGATCTGGCAGCCGAGTGATAGATGTGGCGACCGAAGAATTGACCTGGCTACCAAGAAATCAATCTCTCAGGGAGATTTTCAAGCCACATATTTCACATGGTGAAAGAATGATGTTGAGGCCATGAGATAGATCTTGCAGCCGACAGATGGATTTTCCTAGGATGCTATATTTCGTCTGAAAGGCTATATGGCTCATAATTGGGTCCTCTAAGTGGCTAAAAGTACTCACCAAATATCCATGGGTTTACGAGAAATCAATCAGCAATCATTGTATTCATTCATCATCAGGATGGTCCCCAAGGTGTGACTTGAAGTAATCATTAGGCCAAATTGTGGTGTCTACAACTTCAAACCTCTCTTGAGAAACAATGGATAACAATAACAAAATAAACAGACAAGATGGGCTATGCCGCCACCTCAATAAGTAAAGACAATAAGAGAAAATGTAATCTGTATTTACTCTAGCTTCATTAAACCTCGTGTTTGAGATAAACTCAGGTTAGAGGTGTCCATTAGACTAAATACAAATTACATAAAGTAAAATTAAACGAGATACTTACAATGATTTGGTGGATCTGCAAAATAAGGCTGTAGCCCTACCGACATACATTAGTGAGATTTCGTGCTTTGCACGCAACTCTGGCACCTGATGTCCCCATCATGTCACCCGACGCCACACACACCCGTCACGACTTCCCACAGCGACGTCCACCATGGCTTCAAGGCCTCGCGATCCAAACTAGGCACAAAAATCGCCTTATTTCCTGCAAAACTATCAAAAACACAAAAACAAGACAAAGCACGGCATCAAGTGGAAAATGGAATAAACCGCGCCTCTAACGCGCTAATATGCCCTACTTAGGCATTTATATCTACGATATCATGCGCCAATCACATCATATGCTGCAAGTGGTCTAACCATTGCCCTCATATAATCAAAGAGGTTAACACCTCCAAGTTTAATTTGATACATAAAAATACCCCCCACACAAGTTTAACCTGGAAAATGAAGATTAAAGAGAGAAGAAAGAGTAATACCCTTGGTTACGGGATGCTAATCATCCCACAACCTACCCTTGCGACACTACTCACATATATCAAATAAAGACATGGAATAAGCAAGGGAAAAGGAAGAGAGATATGAAAACATCCCAAAAACAGAAATAAAAGCTGAATTAATAAGGATCCCCAGAGTACTTACAATTTTAATGAAGAACAACTACCTCAAAACCCAACAATCAATGCTCTATTGAAGAGAGATTGAGAGTTGAAAAAGAGAGGGAGGTAGATAGAGAAAGAGCTAGTTCTGGAAAAGATAAGATACCCTAAAAATGTGCAAAGGAGAGTATTTATACTACCCCTTTTTAGTTACAAAAGAAAAAGAAAAAGAAAAGAAAAAATCTGTAGAAACTAGGAATCTCTACCGGTAGGAACTGACCACCTACCGGTAGAACGTCTTCGATGCAATTTAGTGGCCTGACTGATCTAGTTTTGTACCGGTAGGTTGCTTTGTTTTCTCCGATATTATGGAATAACGCCCCAAGCGTAAGACCTAATATGTCTGTTGAAGCATAATAATCCAGAAGACCGGGATCGTACCCAAGGGAATAATTATATGGCTTGGTCGGATTTGTAGATGCAAGTAAGCTCGGGTTTTCGGCCTTTAGACGGCCAACTTTGTATTACTTTAAACGGTAGAAATAAAAGGCTAAATTAAAAACAAATTAACTAGAGAAAAGATAGGCTAGGTCTAGGAATTATTAACACTCAAGACTCGAGCTAAATCACACTCTTCACCCAATTACACAATTTAAGATACTTGATTAAAGTTCTCAAATTAGAAGATAAAATGATTTGAGAACCAAGCTAGCTCTAGAATTCATTTGACAAATACCTCGAGCGACAGAGCTTTAAGCATCATGTGTGGTGGATAGGCGATGCTCCCACCTACACATGATCAAAGAGGTTAACACCTCGGTGATTTGACAAACAAACCCGAACCCCACATCAATTTTCAAATCAAAGATTAAAGTTTTATTAGGTGCAAAATGCAATTTTCGCCCGAGCCATGAGGTGCTAATCACCCCATGACCTAACCTTGGAAAACTACTCACCCATATCTAGTGAGATAGGAGCAAGTGAAAATCTACTTAACATAATTGAAATAACAAGACTAGAAGAAAATTAGAGATTATGATAGATCGGGAGAGTAGCAACAACTTTAATAAAGACAATAATAACAAAACTAAACTAATTAAGACAGGAAATTAAAAGATAAGTGCTGGAAAAAATGAAGAACAACAAGAACAATTTGAAAATGCAAGCCAATCTAATCCTAGATCTAGAAAATTGTACTATTGAATCTATTTTACTTGTTTGTACAAAATGATGTCACAAGCTTTTATACTCCGGGGATCCACGCGCAGAATATACCGCGAGATGCTCTGAAGATTCTCCTCTAAGCCCCTCGGCATCGATGGCAACGACCTTAGAGTGTTTCACTAACATGCTCGGCATCGATGGAATGTTTCACCTTACATCGATGCCGAGGCCTATAGCTCTGATCCTCTTAAGTGCTTCGGCATCGATGGACCTCCATTCTTCCCATCGATGCCGAACCCCATAGCTCTAGCGCTCTGGCCTGCTGCTGCCTTGGCTTGCCTGCTTCTTGCTTTGGCAATTCTGCTTCTGCCTTGGCTGTGCCTTGGCACTCCTAGCCGTCGGGTCACTTTTGCCTTGGCAATTCTGCTTGATCTTGGTTTGCTTCTGCCTTGGCCTTTAAAATTCCTTTCTTTGACAATTCACCTACAAAACAGAACTAAAACACTCTACACGCAAATGTCGTTAACAATAACTAATTAGTACTTGAATTAAACTAAAACTAGGCACTAGCTCACCCTACATTACATTCTCGGGTGCTTATCACCCCCCACCCCAACTTAAGGTTTGCTAGTCCCTAGCGAACGAAATGCAGAAAATTAGAAAACTAGCAACTATGCAATCCTTCCGAACTCACAACTTAGAACATGCTCAACATTATCGACTAGCAAGAGTTCAACAATCCAGCATTTCTACAACTCACATTTTCAGCATCCAACTAAATAGGTTAAGTATCAAGCAAGTTAAAGAGCAAGCTAAAAAGGTTTGTGTCCTCGAACAATGGGAGGATACGGGACACAAAACTTGTGAATTCAAACTAAACCATATCCACCGAACAAGTGCTTGACAAACAGGCAACAGTGAACAAGAAATACCATGCCTTAAACAATGAAGCACTTTATTCAAGAGAATTAGCAACTAACAGATGAAAGTTGGATAATGAAAGGAAAGCATGCCATTAACTAGTTATGCAACTATCAGACAGTCAATCAAAATGGAATCCATGCGCACAAAAGATCAACTAAGGTCTTTTTCAGCTTGTGATGACCTTGGTTACAAAGAACGGGTTAGCAAAAATGGGCGACGGTCTATTACTAGCTTGGTTAACTACCCGAGTGACCGCCGCCAACATATGAAATGAACCAAGTCAAGGCCAAACCGGCCAAACCAATAAACCAACTACTAACTAACAATGTGCAAAGTTATACTACAAAATGAAAATGCAACAAAACAAAATAAAAGGATAGAATAGTTGGCATGTCAACCAACCAAGACCCCGACCAAGTAAGGGGAATTTCTAGAGCCACCGACTCTCTATCGGATTACCACCACAAGTCACCACCTCATCAAGTCATCCCATCAATCAGCCAACTCCTCACTCTCGTATCCTGCAAAGTCATCACTTACTTCCCCCTCATCAACCAGCTCGGGGACATACTTCACCCCATGCTGCTGCTCCAGAATTGATGTCTGATAGGCTATCTCTCTCCTCTGTGCTTCCTGTTCCCTCATCATCTTTCTTCTTTCAGCCTTCTCCTTTCTTTGAGAGTTAATTATTGATACCCCTTGACAGAACAGTTTCTTGATCCAAGACCCCTGTTTCTCCTTTCTTGATGGCATCGTAGTCAAATAATCCCCCTTTCTCGCCTGCTTACCCTTAGCAGTGTGAATCTGAGATGAGCTCTTCACATCAAATGTGTCATATATGGGCCCCGGAGAAAGTTCTTCCAATTGCTCATAAGCTGCCCCCCTAACTCTTTTCTCCTTACACAAACTAGTAATCATACAAGGGAAGGGCATATTGGCAGTAATCAGAGTATTGGCCCTAAAATCACGCAGCTAAGTAAAAATGAACATAGCCCAATCTACTATCAAATCATTAGCCGTAAATGCAAACAAAATTTCTCCACTTTTCCTTGTTGGTCTACTCTCTGAGCCTCGGGGATAAAGATTATAATGAATCACTTTATTCAGGAATCTAAAGCTTGCTTTGAAATTTTCGGGCACATGGGGTAATGAAGCCAAAGCAGGGTCATGATACAATGTCTCATTCACAACCTGTAAATCAATCAATTCATCCTTCCTAGGGTAGTTCACAGATTCAGGAGGGGGCCTTTGAATTTTCAGATATGCAGCAATATCATTAGGAGTAATTACAATATCAATTCCCTCTACTTCCGAAAAAATTCCAACAGCCAGGTCACTTTCCCAATCACCCTCAGGAATAATCATGAACTTATAAAATTCAATAACGGCATTCTTATTATATCCAAGTAACTGCTCAATCCAGAAATTCAAACATTTTCTCATGATGTACCGAAGCCCCGTGTGATCATCGGGCAAAGCCGTAGCATCCACTTGTCGCTCATTTTTGAGCTTTCTGCCCGTAAAACTATCCTCCCAAACCCTCCTCTTATCCACTGCAATCTGACCCGGAGTCCGTCTCCTCCTCTTACTTCTAGATCCCGAAGTCTCCGCGAGCTGATTTTCTTCCTCACTCTCAGCCATAAAATCATCCTCCTCCTCGATTTCTGATTAAGAAGGAGGAGCACGGTGCGCGGTCTGTTTAATTCTCGGCATGGAAAACTAAGAGGGATTTTTGGTTTTATTTTTGGATTTTCGGATTTATGGGGTGGGGTTCTCTGGAAATCTAATTTTTGGTGGAAAAATAGGGAATGTTGGGTAGAATATGGTGAGGTAAGGATATATGAGTGAAAAACAAGGAGAAAATTTTGGAATTTTTGTGGTCAAAGTGTAGAAATTTCGGATTAAAGGAGAGGGAGAATGGTTTACCTTGATTTGGGTTTGAATCCTTGAGATTGATGAAGAAAACCTGAGTATTGTTGAAGGGAATGAAGAAATTGGGGATTTTCTGTGGAAAAGTGGGGGATTTGGTGGATTATTGGAGGTTTTGGGGCTAGGGTTTAATGGTGATAAAGGGAGGAAAGAAAGAGGGAAATCGGGTTCAAAAGATGGAGTGGCATTGTGTTGGGTTTCTGACGAGCCTGGCACTGATCTGTTGCTGAAATCCCTTCGGCATCGATGTAAAACATTTTATCCCATCGATGCCGATGCTATTAACAGCCTAGTGGAATAAGCTGTTCGGCAGCGATGTAACATATCCTCTCCCATCGATGCCGACACACTTAACAGACCCCTTGGGACCTCCTCGGCATCGATGGATCAAATTCCTTCCAATCGATGCCGAGCCACTTAACGTAGCAACTTTGCTATTCCTTCAATTTGAAACCCAGAACTTTAAATAATTCATCCAATCACCCCCAAAACACCTTTTAAGCAATGAGCACTCAACAAAACAACCCTCCAAACAACCGGTCGCCTAGGCTAAGCAAAGAATGGGAAAATAACAGGATGCAAAATAGGATAAGGTGACTCATATGTGGTATGATCATGCAAAGAATGCCTTGTATCCTTTCTTAAGTGCGCTTTGGATTCCAAAATGATTGAAAATCGACATTTAAACACAACTAGGCATGGACATGCGATTATTCACCTAACTACAAGCATTTTATTGAGAAGACGGGGATATAGGCCAAAAACTTGCTCAAAAACTTGCTTAAGACTTCAACCATTCAATTTTCAACTACGCATGCAAATTAAGAAACACAAAAGGTCGTAGGATTGCTACAAATTCTTGCTAACTAACAACAATTGAGCATGCAACAAGTCATGAACAAAACTAAAAACTATGACAAAAGGAAGAATTGCAAGTAAAAAGCTTTTATTTATTTTTGGAATTTTTCATTTTCTCATTTTTTTGATTTTCAATTTTTTACTGTTTTTGAATTTTTCAAATTTAAAAATTTTCTACAAAATGAAACAAATAGCATAAACAAATAGCACATAAGCTAACCCCTCCCCCCAACTTAAAGCGATGCTATGCCCTCATAGCATTAAGAATTAAGAGCGAAGAAAGGAAGAGTGCGCAAATGTACCGTCCAAGGGGAATGTCAACCCCTAAATACCTCGACCAAGTTGGAGGATTTTATGTCATTGTTTTGCTCCAGCCAGATTAGATGCTTCCAGGGTTTACTCCTTATGTTCTACCAACTCGGAACCACAGCTAGTCACACAGGGCCATATCCAAAGCTTTATTGGACTAACAACCGCGGCGCTTAGCCACACCCATGCTTAGGGCTCTTGAACGCCTCACTCACTCCGGCTTTCGACCCAAACCACCAAGGCTGGTGTGGTAGCATATAAACCCTGCAGAAGACTTAAGAGGATGGCTTTCCATAAAATAAATGACATTAGAACCACCAGCCCGTGTTATCCGGCTTCCAAACAAAACAAAAAGTGAAAAGACAGAAGGTAAAGAAAACACACAAAACAAATAGAAATATGCAAAACAGAATGAAATGCGATGCACCACCTGATCATCACGCGATCTCACGAGTCATACTTTTATTCCCATCTTTTACCGTTGGGGTAAGAAATGGGTGGCTATACTAGACCGTTGAACATGTGTTATGCTAGCGCCCGTAATAAAATCTATCGCTTGACCTCGCCAAACAATGAAGTTCAGCGTCCCCTAGGATCAAAACAAAGTAAGATGCAATACAACCTAGCGTGCACTCTAGGCAATATCAAAACCTCACTCACAGACCTAAGTTGCCCCCGATTAGGGGCAATCGCGGAGAGCATGGATCATTAACGATAAACTATTACCAAGAAGAACTAATGAAGCCCTTTTTACACTAACACATTGATGAAATCTTTTGCATGTGAGGTGTCTCCAAGACTTTATTCAAAACAAGAAAAACATAACATAACCAAAACAAAACATGCATACTAAACTAAAAGAGACAAAGCAAGAAAGAAAGAACAAATATGTACAAAATATACAAATTTAATATCGAAACTCGGAGCGTCAAAGTCACAGCTAGATTCCGCCAAACAATGAAGTCCAGCGTCCCTAAGATCATAACCAGGCAAGCAACAAGATAGAGCCAAGTGCGTTAGCACGGGAATATCAAGGCCTAACCTAAGGATCTATACCGCCCCCGTTGGGGCTAATCTGGGAGACGTGAGTGGTTTACTGTGAATTACTCCTATCACAAAAGCTAATTAAAGCCCTATGTCACTGATATTAAATGATTTGCCCTTCGAACCGGAGCTGGGCACACGATCCTTCTTTTAGTAGCGGCATGCGAAGCTACATATACCCAAGTCAATGAAGGGTACCCCCTACCCGGGGGCCGGGTCCGACAAACAGTTAAGTTCAGTGGTTACGCTTGCGCTCCCCGTGCAATTTTATGTATCAAACTAATCAACCGTGTAAACTGGATCGATTAACTCCTCATCCGGTTCTCCAAACTCAAAAGTTCCAAGAAATGGTTTAAGCTTTTGGCCATTAACTTTAAAAGATTTACCATTAATTGGATTCAGAACATCAACAGCACCATGAGGATAAGCATGTTCAACAATATAAGGGCCAGCCCATCGAGAACGTAATTTACCAGGAAACAAATGAAGCTTAGAGTTGTGTAGGAGTACAATTTGTCCAACCTCAAACTCTTTCCGATGAATTCGCTTGTCGTGAAAGGCCTTAACTTTTGCTTTGTAGATGGCGGTGTTGTCATAAGCATCTCTCCGAATTTCTTCAAGCTCGTTGAGTTGGAGCTTTCTGTGTGCTCCGACGGCCGGTAAATGATAATTAAGCGTCTTGATTGCCCAATATGCTTTGTGCTCGAGCTCTACCGGAAGATGGCATGCTTTTCCAAAAACCAAAGGATACGGTGAAGCTCCCAAGATGGTCTTGTATGCTGTGCGATAAGCCCAAAGTGCAACGGTCAAACGAAGACTCCAATCTTTCCGGTTCGGATTCACCGTCTTCTCCAAAATGTGTTTGATTTCCCTATTCGCCAACTCAGCTTGCCCATTCGTTTGAGGATGATAAGCAGTGGAGACTTTGTGAGTGATACCGTACTTCTTCATCAAGGCCCCAAAAACACGATTGCAAAAATGAGTTCCTTGATCGCTTATGATTGCTCTCGGCATCCCAAAACGTGAAAGAATGTTGTCCTTGAGAAACTCCACCACTACCTTGGCATCATTGGTCCGTGTTGCGATGGCTTCTACCCATTTTGAAACATAATCAACCGCCAATAAAATGTATAACTTGCCGAAAGAAACGGGGAAAGGTCCCATGAAGTCTATGCCCCAGCAGTCAAAGATCTCAACCACCATAATGTTAGTCAATGGCATTTCGTCCCTCCGAGACACACTTCCAAGCTTTTGACAACGTTCACAAGCTACACAGAAGTGATGAGCATCCTTATGCAAGGTTGGCCAATAAAATCCACATTGTAGCACTTTGGTAGAAGTCTTCTTAGAAGAGAAGTGGCCTCCACAAGCTTCTGAGTGACAAAACTCAAGAATTCTTCGTTGATCTGAATCTGGGACACAACGGCGCACTATTTGATCTTGACAATACTTGAAAAGATAAGGGTCATCATAAGAGAACATTCGCATTTCATGAAAGAACCGACGACGTTCTTGAGGAGACCAATGTGGCGGTAAGAGTCCCGTAGCCAAATAATTCACTATATCTGCAAACCATGGAGTACTCGAGACAGCAAACAATTGTTCATCCGGAAACGTGTCCACAATAGGTAAACTTGGAGTAGAATCCTCGAACTGTAACCTTGATAAATGATCGGCTACCACATTCTCGACACCCTTTTTGTCCTTGATAGTCAAATTGAACTCTTGGAGAAGTAGAATCCATCGTATCAAACGAGCTTTGGCATCTTGCTTGGTAAGTAGGTATTTGAGAGCAGAGTGGTCCGTATACACAACAATAGGAGTGCCACCAATGAGATAAGACCGGAATTTATCAAGAGCAAACACTACCGCAAGTAACTCTTTCTCCGTGGTGGTGTAATTCACCTGAGCATTGTTCAAAGTCTTGCTTGCATAATGGATAACATACGGATGCTTGTCCTTCCTTTGCCCCAAAACAGCACCTACAGCATAGTCACTTGCATCACACATAAGCTCGAACGAGAGGCTCCAATCCGGTGGTTGCACAATAGGAGGAGAAGTGAGACTAGCCTTTAACTTTACAAATGCTTACTCACACGCAGGGGTCCATTCAAACGGAACGTCTTTGACAAGAAGATGGCACAGGGGTCGAGAGATAGCACTAAAATCTTTGATGAACCGACGATAGAATCCGGCATGCCCGAGAAATGAACGAATATCCTTCACGCATTTTGGAGTCGGGAGATTGGAAATAAGATCAATTTTGGCCTTATCCACCGCGATACCATCCGATGATATAATATGCCCCAAGACAATTCCTTGAGTGACAATGAAGTGACACTTTTCCCAATTCAGAACCAAATTTTTCTCTTCACACCTTGTTAAAACTTTCTCCAAATTGGCTAAGCCTGAATCGAATGAATCGCCAAAAACAGAGAAATCATCCATGAAAACCTCTACTATCTTCTCAACCATATCACTAAAAATCCTCATCATGCATCGTGAAAAAGTCCCCGGAGCATTGCACAACCCGAAAGGCATACGACGATAAGCGAACATTCTGAAGGGGCAAGTGAATGTCGTTTTCTCTTGATCCTCTAGAGCAACTTCAATTTGATTGTAACCGGAATAACCATCTAAGAAACAATAGAATGCATGGCCGGCTATCCTTTCCAAGATTTGATCAATAAATGGTAAGGGAAAGTGATCCTTTCTGGTACTTGCGTTGAGCTTCCGATAATCAATACAAACTCTCCATCCTGTCTGAACATGAGTAGGCACAAGCTCATTCTCCTCATTTCGCACAACTGTAACTCCGAATTTCTTTGGTACAACTTGAATCGGGCTCACCCATTTACTATCGGCGATAGGATAAATGATTCCCACGTCCAAGAGCTTCAAAACTTCAGCACGAACTACATCCTTCATAATCAGGTTCAAACGACGTTGAGGTTGGCGGGACGGCTTGACATTATCCTCCAAAGCAATATGGTGAGAGCAAAGAGTAGCATCGATCCCTTTTATATCAGCAATTGTCCATCCTATAGCCTTCATGTGCCTCTTTAGTAAATTGATCAACTTCATCTCTTGGAGATTCCCAAGAGAGGAGGAAATAACCATAGGATAAGTCTTGTTGTCTCCAAGAAAAACGTACTTCAAAGTATCGGGTAGGGGCTTCAACTCCAATTTTGGTGGCTAAACACTAGATGGGAGAACCCTCTTCTCAATTGGTGGTAGCTCCTCAAACTCTTCAAACTTTGGAGTCCAAGAATTTATAGCGCAAGCTTCATCTTCCTCACAAAGCAATGAACTCAAATAACTTACTTCAGAAGACTCGAGAAATTCGACCTCTTCGGCTGTAAGAGCAACTTCCAAAGGATCACTGAAAAGCAACTCATCCACGTGTTCTTCTACAAGAGTATCAGTAAGGCTCACTTCATTCACGTACTCGTCATCTCCCATTTGACTACCCACATTAAAAACATTGACCTCCATCTTCATGTTACCGAAGGTCATGTTGAGGAGTCCATTCCGATAGTTGATAATTGCATCCGCTGTGGCTAAGAAGGGTCTTCCAAGAATCACTGGAGTAGAAGCAGCAGAAGAGTCGGCCGGATTTGTATCGAGTATCACAAAATCCACCGGATAGACAAACTGATCAACTTGGACTAGAACATCTTCCACTACTCCCCTTGGTACACGAACACTTCGATCGGCTAATTGGAGTGTGACACGAGTAGGCTTCATCTCTCCCAAACCAAGTTCTTGATAAACAGAGTATGGAAGTAGATTAACACTAGCACCAAGATCGAGCAAGGCTTGTTCGATACGCTTTCCTCCAATTGTGACAGCAATAGTAGGGCTCCCCGGATCCTTGTACTTAGGCGCGATATTCGTTTGAATGATAGCCGTCGGGTCACTTTTGCCTTGGCAATTCTGCTTGATCTTGGTTTGCTTCTGCCTTGGCCTTTAAAATTCATTTCTTTGACAATTCACCTACAAAACAGAACTAAAACACTCTACATGCAAATATCGTTAACAATAACTAATTAGTACTTGAATTAAACTAAAACTAGGCACTAGCTCACCCTACATTACATTCTCGGGTGCTTATCATAGGTCCAATTTCCTACCAGTAGGAGTTCTGGGCTAGGCAGTCCTTAACTCAGCTTCATGCCAGGCTTTGTTCAAACTCTTTGGAGCTTCCACGATGCTCCCCTGGCTCAATCAACACTCCGTTTAGACTCCTTGAGTCTCCGGTCAACGTTGGAGCGATTCCATGGCGTCAAATACGCATTATTCTTATAGAAAACCTGTAAACACCAAAAACACATCTTTCGCGCAATATCATTCAAAACCATAGAGTTATGCACGAGTGCGAAGAAAAAATGAGAGAGATAAGCCCCATTATTTTATACTATAGTGGGCTTATCAACAAATTTATGTAGGGAAAAAAAAAAAAAACACAATGGAGTTGACCAGCCATTAGCTGATTGCAAAAACCAGAAAAACCAAGCAAGTTGTTGCCTTGTTGGTTAAAATCATAAAATCTTCCAGGGTTGGAAGGAAAAGATGGTAGCTTTGATAAGCTTTTCGACATTAATAACCAATTTCTTGACGCATCCGGCTTCTCTATAGTCCAGTTTCTGAACTGCACCTTGCAGTTTTGTTTCGGAAGTCCTTTACGGGTTTTACCCCTATCACCTCAGTTGTTCTTTTATCGATCCCAAAGTGTAATTTTCTCCAATAACCATAGCGATGCTGGGCGAATTTGATGAACTTAGATTTCCAATATTACAAGTAGTATTTTGTTGGAAGTATTACTATAAATCTTGCTTGTATGAAAGAAAATGAAAATATGATTTTCAGTATACGGTATTTCATTGTCTAAGCCAAAGATGAAAAAATCACAAAAATTATGATACTAACCAATCTTATCTTCTTACAAAATGATTGCTATCAACTCACGGGGTGAAGTGACAAATCACATCACTGATATAGAAACCTTCCGTAGGCGCAAGAATGCTTAACGCGCGCAAAGAAACTAATTCCACATAAACATAATACAAATATAACTGAATGGGTTTTGGATTCTCTACGGTCCAGATTTTGAACTAGAGGAGACAGTCCAAATATTGACCATCCATTGGTATAATCTAGATGTGACAAACGGGCGGGTCTGCGCGGATTGAAATAGGTCGCGGATTGAAATAGGTCGCGGGTTGAATATAGGTTAAAAAGTCAATTGGTTAAGACGGGTCGGGTCGAATATGGTTCAAGCCAAACCCAAACCCGCCCGACCCGACCCGTTCCTTTTCTTCTTTTTTTTCCTTTCTTTTTCCCTCCCCCTCTCTTCTCCCCTCCCCCTTCCCCTTTTTCCCCTTCCGTTTTTTTTTTTAAAAAAGCTGGTATCTAGTTGTTAGACTCTTTCTATTTTTTTGGGTAAGTCTAGCTGTTACTCTGTTTCTTTTCATTTCAAAAATATTTTACGAAAGTATGGACAGCGTTGTTTTGTTTAGCTTGTGCTTCTGTAATCAATTTTGCAAAAGATTTTCAAGCTTCCTTTTTCTACAACTGGAGAACTATAATTTTCATAATTTTGGGTAATGATATTTTGCAATCCCTTTGTCTTATTGACTTATTTTTCTCTTTATTCAAAAAATTATGAGTTTCGATTCCTCTTATCGAGACGAATCAATCAATCACAAAAGCTTGACGCAAAATAAAATAATGCAAATTTTTTTTGAATAAGAACAAAAAATAAGTAACTCAACTTTCTAATCCAAACCCACCCGAAGTATATTTACAATTATTAAATAATTTCGGTAGGTACCACTTAAAAATGTTTATGATATAGATGTTTGTAATTTTTTTATTTTCTTTCTTCCCGCTCGGCCAACACTTGCTCTGTGATCAAGGAACAATACCCCCGTGTAATGCAGCGAAAATTCCAAATTCAACATAAAAATTAATATTATTTTTAACAACGTAGTATGATATTATCGGACAATGAATAAATTTTCCAATTTTATCTCCAGTTTTTATACTAGCTTTAATTTCAAAAATTCCGGAAATGCATTTCCCAAAAGAAGACGAAGAAGAGGCCGAGCAAAAAAAAAAAAAAAAAGAAGACGAAGAAGAGAGTCCAGTGGACTGGGGAGCTAGCCATCAGCTACGGCATACGGTAGACAATACGTTCGGGAAATTAATTTCCAAACCCAAGTTTGGGTCTTTTATTTTCGGCCCATATTCAACCCATCTAAACTCATGTAAATGTGGGAACCCATATAAATCCATTATAAAATATGGGTGGGTTTGGGCTAATTATAAATGAATGAATTTGAGTGAAACTATATTACTGGATTCAAATTGCCACCTCTAGTATAATCAATGATTTGGATTTGCTCAGAAACTATTACCAGTAAGAAAGTATCGGAGCAAATCTAAACCATTAGTTCCAGTCACTTCTAGCAAAGGACAAGCGAGATTTTGGATTGTCTCATCCATTCCAATTTAAGGACGGGAGAGGATCCAAATCTGAACTGAATTTACCTTGACATCATCCACATCAACTGTGAGAAACAATACATCCTGGTAAGTAGAGGCCAATTCCTCAAAAAAGGGGGTTCATTGCCACTTGGCATGCACCATGAGGCTGTAAAGTGAACCACAATCTACAATCCCTCCACCCAAAACAAGATGGTCAGATTGAGAAACATAAGTAATAAACTATTGATTAACAAATATGAGAGAGAAATGTAAGAATTGAATTTAATAGGCAAACGAAATCTTCATGAGAACTTATTAACATTTTGTGATTAATTTTTTATGGTACTGAGGGGGAGTTTTGGCCTAAATTCGTATGTGCTAACGGCAGTAGGCGGTAATTTGGCCTAGATTATTTTGTTTACCATTTTTCCTAATTTTTTTAGAATCAGTTATTCGTACCAATGAAAGAAATTATTAAATTATGAACCAAAATTTAAATACTCCCTACGTCCCAAAATGGATGACAATTTTTGAAACTCGTGTCATTTTTCATCGCTTATATTTTTCAATCTATAATGTTTTTTCATGAGTTTGAAAACTTTGTATAATAGAACTAATTGAGAACTATCAAACAAGATCCATATTGCATATTTTTTGAGATCCATATTGAAAGATATAAAGAATTGAAATTGGCACGGATATCAAAAATTGACATCCAATTTGGGACGGAGGGAGAAGATTCAATAAAATGATTGTGAAGCATGGATAAAAATAACAGCCACTACCTAGCGGCGCACATTCCCGCTACATATTATTCGATACCCCCTCTACCACTACACCGTTACCACTACGCAGTCGGCTACAGATATTTAAAATCTTGCCATGAAGACACTCAAAGTGCATTTTTTAAAACTTTGTGCTCTTTACTGAACACTTTCGTGATGTGACTCGAAGATGAATAATCAATACAAAAAAATTTAACGTGAATCTAAAAAAATCTGACAAGATGACTGTTAGGCTCCGTTCCGAAAATTTTCTTAAAAAATAAGTACTTATTTTGCCACTTCTCATTCAAAAATAAAAAGGGTCATTCCACAAAATCCAAATAAAAAGTTCATTTCACATTTTCAAACTAAAAAATAATGTAAATGAAAAAAAAAATTCAATTTTTTCTGCACCGTATTAAAGATCTCAATGAGATCTATCAAACAAGATCCATAGTGGTAGGAAAATTATTTGCGTAAACACATGATTTTTGAGCTTGAAGTTGCCTTATACAAAAAATAAGACTGTTGCTATGATAATGGGCGCTGGCGGAGGGAAATCGTACCGGCGGCCGCGCCGGGCCGTCTCCGGCCACCGGACGGCCGATCCGAGCCGTCCAAAAATTTTAAAAAAAAAAACAAGGGGGCTTTCGCAAGAATCAACGGCATCCTAGGTGTGTAGGGTGCTTGATCCGAGCACCCATTTTCCGTGTATACATGATCAAGCACCCTACACGGAAAATGGGTGCTCAGATCAAGTACCCTACACACCTCGGATCCCGTTGATTCCCGCCTTCGACCCCTTGGTTTTTTTTTTTAGAATTTTTGGACGGCTCGGATCGGCCGTCCGGTGGCCGGAGACGGTCAGGCGTGGCCGTCGGTACGATTTCCCTTCCCGGCACCGATTGGTACCTATGTAAATTCTGAAAAAATAAGTACCACCTTCTTATTTTTTTGGAACAACCCTTATTATTAGACAAAAAATAAGTTCTTATTTGTTTTCTTGAACGGGCTCTAAGAACTTTTCCTCAGTTTAGGCCAAAAACAGTTGCTTTGTTTGTTGTTTTCAGAAATCAATAGGCACAATACTCTTGGGAATTGTTTTTGAGAACAAACTCAATGTTCTCATATGTTACTTTTTCCCAGCAGAAATGAATTTTTGAGAATTTAAAATCACTTTTTAATATAGGGGTAAATTTTTAAAATGGTCCCTCTAGTTTCAATTGAGTCTCAATTTTATCCCCCTATTATTTTGCAACGATTTTAACACTGAAGTTTGGTGAACTTACCTATCAGGTCCAATACATAACATTTGCTTCCCAAACATACGGAAAAGGGGCTAATGGAGGGCAGTTTCAACATTTCTAGGCCTTTTCCCATGTCTCTCAATTCAACTCCTTAACCATCCCAATCAATTCAACTCCTTAATTAGTCAATTTTCCATCAAGTTGGGAAGCAAACGTTCTCTATTGGACCTCATACGTACATTAATCAAACATTGGGGTTAAAAGCGTTGCAATTGATAGTAGGGACGAAACTGAGACTCGGTTGAAACGAGAGAGACCATTTCTTAAAATTAAAAAAAAAAAAAACATTTCCTCTAAAATTAGGGTTTTTTCTAGAGGTGGCAAATGTGCGGGTTTAGGCGGGTTGAAATGGGTCGTGGGTTGAATATGAATGGGTCGAATACGGGTAAAAAATGGATGGGTTGAGATGGGCCGGGTCGAATATGGGTCAATCCATACCCAGACCCGACCCAACCCCCTTTTTTTCTTTTTCTTTTTTGTTCCCGTTCCCCTGTATGACTACCACTGTGTCATAAATGAACATACTTTTGCCAATTAGTTTTTTCCCCAAAATGTGGCTGCTTTTGTTTCCAGTTCCAACTCTTTCTTCGGCTTCCTTCCGGCTATTTTTCACCTTTTTTATACACAAAAAAAATTGATAATGGGGTTAAAAGTAAATCATTAGGGAATTTTGATTATACTACTGTGAGCCATATTTTAGATCTACAATGCTAATTTTAAAAATCTTTTAATTTGGTTATGCCATTGGAGACACTCTACGGGCTTCGCAAAATTTGTAGGGCGAATTGAACGATTTGTGAGGCCTTCAAAAAATCGGATAAAGGCAGGGGCTTTTTCAAAATTTGTAAGACGAGCCAATTTGTTCCGCCCTACGAATTCTAAAAAAGTACTTCACTTAACAAAATCCGATTGAGCTGATTTTTTGACAGTAACAACTAAAAAAATGTCAAGAAAAAAGAGTGATTCAGATCATCTTAGTGCTCAATTGTTTTAATGAGGCCCCGCTCCTCTAAGGTTCTTATTTTTTACATACTTATTTACCGTTTTATGAGACAAATCATTTTTTCACAATACATCACCTACAATTTAAAGTAAGATGGGGCCTGAATTAAAAAACACCTGGCCGCACCATAGAAAGGGAAGAAAATTTGAAAGAACGGAAATTATAGAAAGCGGAATTGTTCAACAAGTGTATGAAATTAGCAAATTACAAGAGAAAATTAGTTATTTTAGATTAGACGAAAGTGTTTTTTTTTTCTTTTTAAATAAAGAAAGAGAGAATAAAAATTAAATGCCACCTATGTGTTCTTTTGGGTAAGTATGCCACCTATATGTTGAGTAAAAAGCAATTTAAAAGAATCAGTCGGCTTAGAACGGATCAAAATTGAGTGATTTGGCATGAGAGAGAGAGAGAGAGAGTGATTTATGTGCGGGTACTGGATAGAATTGTGAGATATGTGCGCAATGTATGGGCTGGAGTGTGTGTGGTGGGTTTTAAATTGAGAAAATGACGGCCAATAACATGTTTTGATAATTAATACATGTTAAGGATATTTTTAGTATTAACAAATGTTTTCAGCATGTCCTTGAAGGATATTAATTATCAAAACACGTCCTGGACCGTCATTTTCCCCCTTATAGTTCTAACCCATATTGAACCCAGTTTCAACCCATCTAAACCCAAGTAAACATGGGTTGATATGGGTTGAACTCATATCAACCCATTATACAATATAGGCAGGTTGGGTTATAAGTGGACGGATTTGGACGGGTTAAAAAATATAGATTGAAATTGCCACCTCTAATTTTTTGGAAAATGATGGCTCAGGACGTGTTTTAATAATTAGTACCAACCAAAGACAAGCTAAGAATATTTATTAATGCTGAAAATATTTTTAGCGGATATTAATTATTAAAACACGTCATGGTCGTCATTTTCCCCTAATTTTTTCCTTCCTTATTACTTTAGTTCCTTCTCCATCGTCACGAGCGATATATTCGAATTATCACAAAAATAGCCAGAAAATAAGTTTCAAAAATTAACCATCTAAAACTAACAAGTTTCCAAGAAATATTCGACAGATTTCGAAAACAGCAATAAAATAAGGTTTGAAGAAGAGAAGGAGGAGTAAAACTTACAAGTAGGGCTGCAAACGAGCCGAGTTTTGCCTTGCTCGAGCTCGGCTCGCTTTAGTTTTCCTCAGCTCGAGCTCGGCTTGAGCTCGAATCGAGCTGAAATATGTGGGCTCGAACATATATTCAAAAGCTCGAGCTCGGCTCGACTTGGCTCGAATAGCTCGTTCGGTACATGTATGGGTATTGGTGTGTGTGTGTGTGTGTGTGTGGGATCCCTCACTTTGTTAAAATGCGGGACTTTCATTTTCCGATCAAATTTTGAAAATCCGAACCGTTCAATGTGTGCAGAACGTGATTTTAAAGGTCCCCCCAAAAAATCAGCGAAAAAAATGACCGGGAAGGGCTTCATCCGAGCAGTTTTTTTTTTTTGAACCGTTCAATGAAAACTGCTCGGATGAAGCCCTTCCCGGTCATTTTTTTTGCTAATTTCTCGCGGGGACCCTTAAAATCACGTTCTGATCACTTTGAGCGGCTCGGATCATCGAAATTCAATAGGGAAGGGGAGTCCCGCAATTTAAAAAAATGCGGGATCCCTTACCGGAACCCGACTGATATACACAAATTATCAAGTGAGAGATCCCTTACTTTGTTAAAATGCGAGACTTTCATTTCCCGATCAAATTTTGAAAATCCGAACTATTCAATGTGTGCAGAACGTGATTTTAAGGGTCCCCGCGAGAAATCAGCGAAAAAAATGACCGAGAAAGGCTTCATCCGAGCAATTTTTTTTTTAACCGGAACCCGATTGTATATATATATATATATATATATATATATATATATATATATATATATGTATATGTAAGCTCGAGCTCGGCTCGAATGGCTCGTTTGGTATATGTATGTACTGTATATAGCAGCTCGCGAGCTCAACGAGCCGAGCATCAAATGGCTCGAGCTCAGCTCGTTTATGAAACGAGCTGAAAATGTTGGCTCAACTCATTCATTTGCTTGATGAACCGAGCTCGAACGAACCATTAGCGAGCCGAGTCATGAGCCGCTCGAGCGGCTCGGTTCGTTTGCAGCCCTACTTACAGGGGAGCCTTGATAGGTGGCTTACGATACATATGATTCCCATGGCTCCTTTGAGCCAATCTTCACTACTCTGGACTTCTTCTCCTCCTCCTGGCTTTCCATCCCCTTCGTCTTTCTTCTCTCTCTCTCTCTCTCTCTCTCTCTCTCTCTCTCTACTTCTTCTTGGATTTTTCTTGATTGCAGACGATGATATAGATATGCTTATAATTGTGGATATTTATTATTAAATTTTAAAATGTCATGTTGGTAGATGGTGATAAAATGATGGGTAACATTGGACCCACGCTGTATTTTATGCAATGGGGTGGGTCGGGTCAAATTTACGATACCCATTCCACTCTCTTTTTATCATTGAGAGTTGAGACGGAGACCGCGCGGAAAAAAAACTAGAAGATGATGGGATCGAGAATAACTAGGTCCAATAAAGCGTCGCGGTGTACGGTTTTGAGTTTTGTTATTTAATTTGTTGTCAAATTGTTCGCTGACTTCTTAACTTTCATGCTCGACTTTTTGTTCTGACTAGTGTTTATATGTGCAAGGAGTTCGTAGAAAAGGTGCATGGTAATGAATATGCAAGTGTCCTTTGTGATAAAATTAGGACTGTTCACGGTTTGGATTGGATCGATTTCCTATGAATTCGATTCTAATCTATATCTCACGGTATTTAGGAGATACAATCCAATCATAATCTAAAAGTCTCACGGTTTGGTTCCAATCCGAACCGTGAGTCACGGTTTGGTTCCGATTTTATCCACGGATTTCTTTCCATAAAAATAAAATGATACTATAGCCAACTAAAAATGCAAAGTGCACACACCTATTAGTGTTATGGAATGTAATAACTAAAAAGTGTTTGCAGCCTTGTTAGTTTCAAGGTTCGGATAACATTACAGCAAGTTAGTTCCACTGTTCAAGTCTAGAATCGTCCAAGACCACAATCAAATAGGCATCAACCAAATAAAGGCTAAGCATTGTCACATTAATGTAAAATTGTTAAAAAAATTCATAACCATTAGTAAAGTAATTATTTATAAATATTACACACACACACACATATTATTTTTTAAATATCTCACGATCCGGTTCGGTTAATCCACGGGTTTGAAATGAAAATCCAATCCTAATCCATATCTCACGGTTTTTTAATTTTTGAATCTGTGTCCTGACTATTAATCCACAGACAAAATCCAAAAGGCACGGACCGGTTTGATCCGGACCGATTTCACGGTTCTCGGTTTTTCTTGGACAGCCTTAAGCAAAATGTTAGAAGCTCTGGGTTTCAGACAAAATGTGCTCTGGGTAAATGTGTTTAAATTTATTAATCACATATTAAGGCCAATCCCAAACACAACCTTTTGCCTACATAAAAAGAAAATTTTTCCCCACTATTAAATAAAAAGATTCATGAACAAAAAAGTGCTCAAATTTGACAAACAACAAGGTACTTATTGACTAAACTGCGACAGCTATCTAAGGAGAAGACCCTTCTAACTTCAAGCGGTTTTCTTCAGTACCGACCATTGAAACACGTCGTGAAGCACACTCAAAAGACTTGCCAACCCACAAATCAAGGCTGACATGGGTTTCTAGTTGGATTCATCCAGCATAGAAATACAATAATTGTCTTCATTGATTTTGGACGTGATGGCTTCATATTAGATGTGTGCTAAGGGGAAAAGAAAAGAGATACTGCAAGCACCGCACGATGAGTCCACTATAAAAGCTTCGTATATAACCAGCAACGCATGTTGGAAACATCACGCGAGCCAATAAGTTAAATCATAATAAAAATCGGCTATGACTTCTTTTCATGCTTTCCCACATCAAGTGTGAATAGCCACTATTAGGATTAGAAAAAGCAAAGACAAATCAAACAGTACCCATGCCCCAAATTCCGGGTGGGCAGTAAGGGGAATAATATGCGTTTATAAATTTTTGGGGAGGACAAGAAGAAAAATTTTATTAACTTGAATAGATATAACAAGCAGCTAATAAGGAGATTGACAATTAGCATCAATATCCAAAAAATATATTCCAACTAAGTTAGTACAAACCTTTCGACCAATCAGGTGCTTGTCAAAACCCACAAAAAGTTGGTAACCACGCCAACCGAAAGATGATCCCCCATACAAACAAGACATAAGCATACGCCATCTTGACCCATAGTTCCAGCACCGAATTCGTTGACATAGAGTAGCCTTCAGCTACAATCACCCAAAGGCCTGGATTTTATTCTCGGTTATTTAAAATTAAGCTTTTACCCCTTCAAGACCATATAGATGAAATATTGGATGGATACTCATTATATGCACTCCTTACATTTCGTGGCTCCACAAAAGCATGCCAACCCAGATTGTCCCATTGCAGGCAATGTCACCTACCCAAACCAAAAACTCCAAAGGTCGCCAAATCTTCCCAAATTGCTCTTTAATTGAGATCAGTCCTTGAAAACTAAAAAAATGAACCACCACCGAAGGCCTATATATGCATGCCCCAAATGCAGCTTGAACTTTTGACAAACCCACTGTCTTTTTCTCTTGTCATTAATCCCTTACTAAATCTCCCAGAAATCGTGGACCAAATCAAGCATGACCTGCAACAAAGTCCCCTAGCTTCTATTCCTGCAAATCCGTTTATGTGACTATCTTCATTCCCTTTTTAAACAATTCCCATGATCTTTTTTTTCTTTTTTTTTTTTGATCGACAACAATACTGATGATCTTGCCAACCTCTACGGCCATGTCAAAGTTCTTAATTATAATTTGATTTCTATACAAATATATGAAGAAGAAATAGACGTAGGACTCACCTGTTTAGGATCCTTAGAATTGCACTTGCTCATCAATTTCCCGTATCAAATACTCTTCGACTTGCTCATCAATTTCCCGTATCAAATACTCTTCGATGGGTTACCATTTATTTCTTCTTCTTCTTCTTCTTCTTCTTCTTCTTCTTACTGTATAACTTTCAAAAACAAAAGTTGATTCATTTCTTGGCATCTATGGTGGCATTGTTAGATGCAATTATAGTTGTTGGCAATTCATTTTTTATTAGAAGCTGAAGTATGGAAGTAAATGAAATGAAAAGGCCTATAACTTTGGATCTATTACGCCTTGTCCGTGAGAAGTAATATCTTGATATCATAATCTTTTTTTTCCCTCAAAATGCATATGCATAACTTGAAAACAAATGTATAAGTTGGTTTGCCGGGCAACTTCTGTCACCATACATATATACAAGGAATACTACAATTATTCTTGAATTTTCTCCGATGGAGCTTGAATTGTCTTACTTGCATAACAATTTATACAATCATGAATGCATTAGAGTTTGTATGTAATGAAGATCAATCGATGACTTGATAACAATAGGTCATAACAACAATACAAATTACGCACAGTGAAATCAAGCCTACTAATAACATACAAATATTTCATGGAAAACAAGATGAGAGAGTACGGCGAGAAACAATCACATGTTTTGTTTTTCAAACTGGAGAATTAAATCACCCATTGGATTCATTAAAACAAAGAAAATCTAACATAGAAGGAGACTTCAAACACCAAGATTGAACTTTTGTTTGTGACGGATACAAAACAAGTTCCAATATGGCATTTAAGAAGCAAGTTCCAATATGGCCTATAACATAGTCCCTAGACTTCAAACACCAGTAGGGAGTCTAGGGACTATGGCATTTAAGAAGCAAGTTCCAATATGTCTGCACTATTTTTATTAATTATCCAGTGGATCGTCCACCGCACAAGGGGGTACTCGTGCTCAATTCACCTATTTGCGGGGCCAGCATGCGCAGGGTGTATAAACCTGGGAGCGGCAATTTGTCAAACATCTGTGGCACAAGAATATGTACTATTGTTCAAGAAAAACAACTCAATCCCAACACACACACAGGAACCTGCACCGCTTGCTGCCATGAAAGTTTGTGTTTGAGCGCGAGATTTACTCTTTCGATTGCAAGGTTGTAAGGCAAGAACTAAGAAGATACAAACTGATGTCCGTTGGGGCGCCTATACGCTTCAGTGTGAATTAAGCAGCGCGTTTTTTTTTTTTTTTTGTGGCTGGAGAATTAAGAACCGTTGGTAGCTCTTTTTAATAGGTGTGAACTCCCAACTTTCCAAACCGTCACGTAACGAACCAGTTGGTTCTTGCTTCCAAAAATGTCAAAGGGTGTTTAACACTTCATTAAGAATATTTTGGAAAGAGGCCTAGGATGGGGCAGATATTAATTGCAAGTGTTTAGGACATTTGTGGAAGAAAAAAAAAAGTAGAAAACACCTTCGTACATTTAAAAGTAGTATATAGTATATATAGATAGGTATATATACAATGTGGAAAAAATAAATTGACATAGAATTCTAAAATTATATCTGTTCAACTTCATCCATAGCAGTTATTAGATGTAGAAGAGTGGAGGCAGTGGATTTTCCTTGAAGTGGAGTTAAACTCAATTGAGGGATGGTGCTGCACAGCATCGTGTTGCGCACCTCCGAGCCGTCGGATCCGACGGCTCGGATCTCATATCGGCAATGAACGGTTCTCAATCATTAGTTGTCGAGATGAGATCCGAGCCGCCACAAATTGGAGCGGTGAATCCTTTTTTTTTCTTCTCTAAACTAACAACTCAGAGAGAGAGAGTTGAAATATTGAAAGAGGGAAGGATGTAAGCCTTCATCTTCAAACTCCTTTGAGAGCAGTTATAGAGCAGTTATGCCATGTAATGAGAAAAAGGTTTACGGCAGTTACAATGTTCAGATCGTGTTTTGTTCTCATACGCTAAGTGTTTTACTTTTTTGTCCACACGGTTATTAGTGTAGAGGTTAACTAATCGGGAAACTTTTTTTTTATAGGGACAATTGTAGAAGAGGAAAATGTGAGTCAGCCTCAAAAAGGTGTCCACACAAAGGGTGCTCTCCCTTTATATATTAGAATAGATATTTGTTCTTGGCAGGCTCGCAAAATCCGAAGGTATTTGGGTTTCTCTTCGTTAGTGCATAACGCAATCAGACAATAGTTTGAGACTGGGTTTCATTTTATCTTGGAGGCGGCTTCGCCAAAACCCAGTGCACATGCACCAAATTCTCTCGAACTGGTTGGAACGAGGCGAATATAGTCTCAAGGACAGCGACATTGTAACGTGACTTGAAGCATTTATGTTTATCTTATTTTATCAACTACGACAATTTTGCCCCAACATATTCATCATATGCAATAATAGAAAAGAATCAAGCACCAAAAAAATGAGCAAGTCAGCCCACCCAGCTAGCTTCCTTGAACCAATGAATAAAATACGTAATACAATCCAAGAAGTAACACTTGAGTGGGCACATATATATTTTTGAAACCATACCACTAACAAGTAGTAACAACTAATTAGTGGAAGGAGTATTTAAATATTTTGAAATCATCATATTTATTTGGATGTACCACTAACAATTGATTAATGTGGAACTAATTTCCGTACCTTACTATTTAAATATTTTGAAATAACCATCATACTTTTGGACATACCACCAGCAATTGGAGATATTGTAGGATCAGTTTTGGATATGAAATCCCTTCTTTCAAGGGTCAATCGTGATTCCTAACATATCTTCCTAAACTTTCTCTTTGTACTGCTATATAATTGTATTCATTCTTGTAAAGAGATATGAAATAAGACTCCTTTTTACCCATGGTATCAGAGCAAGATCCTAGGGTACGTTTCCGCTAAAATCGAAACTTGACCAGAAAAAAACCTAGAACTGATCGGAAACTATGGTTCAACCAACCGATCTCATGGAACACGACAGAATTAAACTCTACCAACGCCATCCTAGAAGACTTAACGGCAAGAATGGCAAAAGTCTTGACCAAAAGTCAGACCCAAATCCACACACCAAGCTATGACTCCTCCGCTCCACAGATCGGTATTAAGTTGGATGGCCCCAACTATGCCTTATAGTCCCAAGTTCTTGAGCTGTACATCTCTGGCAAAGACAAATTAGGATATATCAATGGAGATATTCAACAGCCTCAATCGACTGACCCGACTTTTCGAAAATAGAACCGAAAATTCAGTTGTCAAGGGGTGGCTAATCAACTCTATGGAGCCACCCTTGATCAGCAATTTCATCCGTTTTCCAACTGCAAAAATGGTATGGGATTCTATTTCTACGACTATTTTGACTGGACTGACACCTCCCAAGTGTATGATCTAAAAAGACGAGTGACTAGAATGAGACAAGCCAGAGGATCCATTGAAAAATATTACAATGATCATCAAGGCTTGTGGAGAGAAATCGATTTCCGCCATCCTAACCCAATGGACTGTGCGGTTGACATACAAAAATACAATTCAATCCAACAAGAGGATAGGCCCTGTTTGATTGGAGGGATTGAATTAAGAAGGTTATAGCTATGGGATTATTAGTCCAGAGACTAAATAGTCCATGGACTATTTGGTAGTTAATCCTCCCTATCCCATGTTTGTTTTGTGGATGTGATTACATGATGGATAAGTCCAATCCCAACTGATCCTTCCTATCCCATGTTTGTTTTGAATCCCTCTTGCCAAGGATCAATTAGCAGTTCAATTGACTATATTGTCCCCAAAACAATTTACAAACCCACCCATTCTTATATAATCTGTTATATAATTTTTTAAACTAACCAACCAATCACACTGTGAATTTCATAGAATCTTCAAATACTTGAAAAAAGATTGCATGTAAGGGATTTCTCATTTTTTTTCTATAAAAAAGGGATAAAGTAATGGATTATGGACATAAACAAGTGCAGATCTGATTTCGAGCAACAATGAACTTAAATATTTTGATTTGGTATGATGGGAACAGAAAACGTAGTATAAAATCATAATAAATAACATGAGAGAGAGTGTGTGTGTGTGTGTACTTTCCGATCTGCTCCGGCAACTGTCCAGCAACCTTTCCTCTGCTAGGGTTTGAATCAGCTTCCTCTTGCCACAACTCTGGGAAGGCCACTGGAAACAAGCGGGAGATAAAAAGAGATGAAGGTATGATGTTTAAGTAGATTTTAGGGCAACTATGGGGGTATTTTGGTAACTCTAATTCTAATCCAAAGCCCTTTTAATACCCGGACTAGTCCGGTTGGGATTATTAGTATCTGGATAAAAGCTTACACAAACATGGGACTAATGGGGATGGCAGATAGATATTCCAATCATTCCTCTAATCCCCCAATCAAACAGGGCCATAGAGTCTATATTTTTCTTGATGGATTGGATGATCGACTGGATGAGATTCGAAGTGACGTGCTACGATTACAACCGTTCCCTACGGTAGAACAGGCCTATGCTCATGTTCATGTTCGAAGGGAGGATATTAGGCAGGTGGTGATGATAGGCACGGAAACTACAACTGGGTCTGTTATGGCTTCTAGAGGAATTAAGATGGGACAAAAACATTCACTTTCACTCCAAATGCCCAAGAACGGGTCTTCGTCTACGAGTAGTGAAAAGTCGAATAAAAACTCCAAGGCTAAGGTACAATCTGAAGGAGGGGGATGCACGCATTGTAGGAGCATGAAACATACCTGGGAAATTTGTTTTAAGTTACATGGGTACCCAGAATGGTGGAACGAACTCAAGGCATGGAAACACCGTGAAGCTGCCTCCAATGAAGGCTCGGGTCGGGCTGGTTTGGTAAATGCAAAACCTCAGTTATCTTTCATTTCACAGGAAGAACCTTCAAATGATTCAGCTACTCTCAATGATCAAGGTAACTGTAGTTATGCATTACTTAGCTCTAACCAGAACGACTACAATGGCTGGATAATTGACTCGGGAGCGACCGATCACATGACATTCAATTGTAATGACTTTATCGGCGAACTAGTATCGCTAATGCTAATGGGGTTACATATCCAGGCTGGAACTGTTGCTTTATCACCCTCACTCTCTTTATCTAATACTTTACTAGTTCTGTCTCTCTCAAATAAATTGATGTCTGTAGGTCAAGCTACTGAGGAACTAAATGGTGTTGCACTAATCTATCCTACCTTTTGTCTTCTTCGGGATATTCTCACCAAGGAGATCATTGGGCATGGTACCATGGTTGTCAAAATTGTACAATTCACGATACGATTCACGATTCACAAAAAACAATACGAATCTATAGGTGAACCAAGGTTTATACAGAATCGATGGTGAATCATACGATTCGAGATTCGATTCACTATTCACGTAAAAATGATATGAATCTATAGGTGAATCAAGGTTTGTCACAACGGCTGCCTTCGACTAATATGAAACCACATTTGCAATTCGCCTTTGCTATATGGTAATTATACAAGTAACTGGGAATACTGTAGAGGATAATATCTATATGGATGTGTTGTCTCACAAATCGATCCACATATGATGCCATACAAGCTAGTTTAGATTCGTACCAATCAGGCTATAAACTTTTAATTTGTTAAGGCTAATCTTTCATTTTTGTAATGAATCGTTAACACCTACATTCACATAGCTGTTTTACTATAGTTTTTATTTTCAAATTATGTACGAGTGTCTTTCCTATTAGACCATGTGATTGTCAATTAATAATAGAAAACAAACTTTAATATAGATTTAAGCTTAAATTTTTTCATGTTACAATGTACCTTTATTATGTAGGTGCATAGATATATTTTTCAATGTATTTTCAAAATTTGGACCGAATCGTTACGATTCACGATTTGATTCAATTCACGATTCGGAAATGGTCGATCCGATTCTCGATTCGATTCACAATTTGACAACCTTGCGTTGTACTAAGAGGGGGATTGTATTACATGGATGATTTCAGTCCAGGTAAAGCGAATTATATGCAACACACGACTAGCATCAAGGAGAAACAAATTTGGCTATGGCATTGTCGTTTGGGGCATCCATCATTTAGTTATGTGAAATACTTGTTTCCAGATTTATTTTCCAATTTACACCAGTTAGACTTTAAATGTGATACTTGCATTTTAGCCAAAAGTCACTGTGTTCTTCATCCAATACGCTTGAATAAAAGTGGTATTCCTTTTGCCTTAAATTAATTTTGATGTTTGGAGACCCTCTCCAGTTACCACTTCTTTTGGCATTCATTGGTTTGTGACATTTGTCGATGATTGCACTCGAATGACTTGGCTGTATTTGTTGAAACATAAATATGAAGTGTTTGGTGTATTTCGATCTTTTCATGCAATGATTCAGACTCAATTTTCACCTAAAGCTTAGATTCTCCATTCGGACAATGGTGACAAATATGTCAATCACCAATTTCAAGCTTACTTCAATATTCATGGCCTTCTCCATGAAACTTCATGCACTCAAACATCACAACAAAATGGGTTGCCGAACGAAAGAATAGACATATCTTAGAAACAGCCAGTGCTCTATTGATTGAAGCGCATATGCCTAGTAGATACTGGGATGATGCCGTTGTCACAGCAGTACACTTATTGAATCATATGCCTTCGAAAGTGCTGAATTTTAAGACCCCATTACAGGTCCTTTCTAACCATGTTTCCTTGCCATCTATTTTATTGATTCCTCCACGAATCTTTGGATGTGTCGCCTTCGTTCATCTTCATAAAAATCAATGCACTAAACTTGATCCGTGCGTAGTTCGTTGTATTTTTCTGGGGTATGCCACTCATAAAAAAGGATATCGGTGTTACAATCCTGCCACCAAGCATACCTATTGACCTATGGATGTCACTTTTTTGGAATCTGTTAAAACATCCAACTCCAAACCAATCGGCAAAGAGTGGAGAGGCTGCTCAGGCTCATATACTAGTTTTGAAGGAAATAATTAACCGATGTGGGACAAATCCCAACACTCCTCCGCACGTGCAACCCCCGACTCGCACGTGGAGAGGTAAACAAAGGATCCATAACACACGGATCACAATGAAACAAAGTGCAACTATGGCACAAATAAAGGGGAAAAGCCTCTGAAAATCTAGCTCTGATACCATGTTAAAGCATCCAACTCCAAACCAATTGGCAAAGAGTGGAGAGGCTGCCCAGGCTCATATACTAGTTTTGGATGTGATAATTAACCGATGTGGGACAAATCCCAACAGAATCGAAAACTTTCTTCCCTTCATCGGTATCAAATTCTTCTCTTCAGGGGGAGATATGAGATGAAGAGCAGAATTGGTGGGATTGCCCAAGATTTGAAGACAATCCGGTACAAATAAGTGAAGAAAATAAGGCGATGGTTAGTGAGGAAAAGAAAGCAGATGTTGATATTATTCAGGGAGTTGAATCTGAGTCATATGAATCTGAAACTAAATCTCCCCACTCCTCAGTACCCAAAGACCCTTCTCCTGAGAATATTCCTGAGGTAAGTTCCCCACCACACCTTCACCTATTAATGACTTGGATACTTCTGTTGGTTATAATTTACCTTCCAGACAAAATCGTGGCAAGCCACCAATTCAGTACTCTCCAGATTTTGAGGAAAGAAGATCAAGATACCTGATTGCCAATTACATGTCGACTAAGCAATTATCATAACCTCTCAAGGCGTTTGTACATAAGTTATCCTCTTGCCATGTTCCCAACAGAATACAAGAAGCATTAACAAATCCAAAGTGGATCCAAGCTATAGAAGAAGAAATGGAGTCTCTACCAATGTTATCAATACCGTTCTGTACCGGCCAGTACGTACCTTTTTTGACAGAATCCGGTACCCTACACCTCTAATTCCGTTCCCGCTCAAATACCGACCGGTACCGGACATACCAATCAGTACCGGCTAATACCGGATAGTACCGGACTACTTTTAAATTTATTTTTTTCTTCAAGTACCGGACAATACCAGACGGTACCGGGCAAATACCGGACAAATACCGGATTTTTTATTTATTTTAAAAAAGTGTATATTATACTATAAATTCTTTTAAGTAGGAAAATAACACTAATAGCGATCAATCTGAACCGGTACCCGGTATTTGACCGGTACCAGTAGGAAAACTGGTACCCTGACCGATACGGTATTCAGAACATTGGTCTCTACAGAAGAATAAAACATGGGCTCTTGTTTCATTACCGAAAGGAAAGAAGACAGTAGGGTGCAAATGGGTTTCTCCATTAAACACAAGGCAGATGGATCTATCAAATGATAGAAGGTGAGGCTTGTGGCAAAGGGATATACACAGACGTATGGCAAAGATTATCAAGAAACTTTCTCACTATTGGCAAAACTGAATACTATAGAGTCTTGTTGTCTTTTGCTGCCAATCTTGACTAGCCGTTGCATCAGTTTGATGTACAGATTGCCTTTCTTCATGGCGATCTCGAGGAGGTTTACATGGATATTCCACCGGGGTGCACTACATCCTCAAAGTCTGAGGTTGTGTGTAAGTTACAACAGGCATTGTTCGGGCTAAAACAATCACCTCGTGCATATATGGTTCGGTCAATTTAGCTTGGCTATCAGAAAATATGGCTTTCAGCAAAGTAACTCAGATCATTCTCTATTCTTGAAGAATCTTGGAGGACTCAAATATTTTTTGAGAATTGAGGTTGCTAGATCAAGACAGGGTATATTTCTTTCTTTTAGGAAAAATGTAATAGATTTGCTATCAGAAGTGGGATTATTGGATTGTAAGCTAGTGGATACTCCGATTGTTCAAAATCATAAACTTGGAGAGCGTTCAAATCAAGTGCCAACTAATAAAGAGAGGTATCAAAGATTAGTTGGTAAGCTAATATATTTATCACATACTCATCCAGATATTGCATATGTTGTGAGCATAGTGAGTCAATTTATGCACTGTCCTAGTGAAGATCATATGGACGTTGTACTTCGGATTCTTCGCTATTTAAAGTCCTCTCTTGGAAAAGGGCTTATGTTCTCCAAGAATAATCATCGAAATAGTGATGGTTATACAGATGCAGATTGGGTGGGGAATATCTCTGACAGAAAGTCTACATCAAGCTACTTTACCTTCGTAGGAGGAAATTTGGTTACATGGAGGAGCAAGAAGCAAAAGCTAGTGGCATTATCCAGTGCTGAAGCTGAGTTCAGAGGGATGGCCAAAGGTCTTTATGAACTTCTTTGGCTTAAAAGGTTGCTAACTGAGATTGGCTTTGCTCCTAGCTCCGAGATGAACTTGCTTGTGACAGCAAGGCGGCCATTGATATTTCTCACAATCCAGTCCAACATGATCGTACTAAGCACGTTGAGGTGGATCGACATTTCATCCAACAGAATCTTGAAGCCAAGATAATTCGATTTCCATTTGTTAAATCTGAAGACCAACTTGCAGACATACTTACAAAGGCTGTGTCCAACAAAATCTTCTACAACTCGCTTGACAAGCTGCGCATCAGAGATATGTATGCACCGACTTGAGGGGGAGTGTTGGCATGAGTTGTCAATTGGAGATATTGTAGGATCAGTTTTGGATATGAAATCCCTTCTTTCAAGGGTCAATTGTGATTCCTAAAATACTTTCTCTTTGTATTGCTATATAATTGTATTCACTAGTGTATGCCCGTGCCTGAAGACACGGCACGAATGATCAGTACACACAAATAAATTTTGAACCCACGTGCTATATATCAATCACTGCCCAACAAATCCAACTATGCGGAAAATAATAACCCAAGCATATTCATTGACATATTTAACTTGAATGAGCAAATAAAGAACAAACAATTTTCCAATCCCTAGAGATTGTGCACCTGAAGGCATGATGCAACACGTTCTCAACAAATGAGTCTGTGCTTGAAAACGCTTATTAATTAAAAGGCATTAACCTAATATAAAAGTTTCTAGCACTATCAACAATAAAATTACCTACTTTTAATAAAAAATATTACTTAGGAATCAAAACCGTTTCTTTAATAAAAAATATTACTTAGGAATCAAAACCGTTTCGAAGCTGCTATTCCAATCACAAACATTAACTAAGTCGATCAAAATGTATTCAATGTCACTAAAGACTAATGAATTCAGTACATAGAGGGGGCCATCCCCTAAAATTCGAAGCCACCATAATTGATGTAGCACTTAACAGCTACCAACAATAAAAAAATAGAGTGGTAGCCAACAATATAAAAAGAAGAAGAAGAAGAAGATAGAATGTGAGTCATTCGGAAAAGGATAGCCAACAGTATGACCTCCACCACCACCTTCTATCTCTAGATACGTGCATATTGAATCTAAACGTTGGTGCAAAAACATTGATGTTAAAGTAAAAACACTAATTTCAACCGGGTTGCGTAGTGAGTCATTTGACTTTTGTTTAGAAAAAATTTGTTCAGAAACACAATAAAACACTAACTTTGAGGGCTCCCTCAAAAAACACAATCATCTCCTCCTTTCTGCTACCATATAAAGTAAAAAAGAGTTAATAATTAGGAACTATAGCTGAAATTGAAAATAAACTATAAAAGTCAAAGTAAACTAACAAAACCATAATTTGGATAAACTAAAAGCATCTCTCTAGCTATATGTCTGCCGAGGACTTTTACTCGATACCATCATAAAGATGCTTCAGGAAATCAATAATTGCAACAGGTCCTTGAATCAATTTAAAAAAACCCAAATCGATAAGGAAATTGTAAGTCTAAGTGATTTAAAGAAAGTTTGAATTGCTAGTAATTAGGAATCAAATAATAAGCTTTGGTTGCCGTTTTTCTATACCATCTATAGAAACATGGAGCAAGAGATCTTTACTCAAGCTAAAGGAATTTGAATTGCCAATCGATTTTGCTTATTCCAAATTGTTAAGGAAATTGTAAGCCAAGCGATTTTGCTTATTCCAAACGGATCTTGAATCAATTTAAAAAAACTCAAAACAATATTTTTGGCTGCAATCCTTGTTAATTAGCAGTAGAGGTGGTCTTTATCAAAGTAGAAGTAATATTGTTTGATGAAGAAGAGAATCTCTTCTATGCACGTGCGTTTTTAAAAATTATCACGACTTTGATTTATGATCAGTTGACCCAACCGTGCGGTTAGAAATCTTACCATGTGGTGCTGTGCCATTCAAATTTATCTCCCTCAATGCTCTAGCGTACACCTCATCGGTTGAACTTGAGTATGCACCCCTATCGTTTAACATTATCATTATTTAAAAATACTTCATGGTAACTGGTAAGCAAGACTTGATTAAAAAGAAGTATTGGGTGATGGATATTAGTATCTTCCTGAATAAGCTTTTTGTTGAGTGGGACCCTTGACCTAACATGGCGTGCTTGTTTGGACATCTCAGTATCGGGGTGGCATACAGATAATGGCCGCTTTCGATTGCGTCGGACAATATTAGGATTAACATTCTTATTATTCATTCTGTAAGCGGGACAAAAAAAACAAAGATACTAAAAATTTCGGAGAGAAACGAAGATACTCAAAAAAAACAAACGAAAAAGAATAGACTCAGAAGCCCACTAACCTGAAGTGGTTTGAAGTAGCGGCGTCGGCGTCGGGGGTAGAAAGGTCGGGGGTTGAAAACTTGAAATACTTTGTTGGTTCTATAGTTTTACCCAAAAAATTCGTTTCTATGTATAAAGGTATAAAATCATAGGAATTAGATTTATTTTAGGAATCAATCAAGCTTTGAATTGCTAGTAATTAGGAATATTCAAATAATAAGCTTTGGTTGCCATTTTTCTATACCATCTATAGAAACATGGAGCAAGAGATCTTTACTCAAGCTAAAACCCGAAATTTGAATTGTTAACTATTTTGTAACTATTTTGGAAATAAAATAAGCTTTGATTGCCGTTTGGAATCAATTGAAGGTTTGATTGTGTTCCTTTCCAATATTTCAAACTTCAAATTTTTGTAATATTAGATTACCATGATTGATTAGGATATTTCAATTTAAATGAGCTCCTTAACAGCTACCAACAATAAAAAAAGGGAAGTGCTACAATACACATCCCTTATTTGGGTGTGTATCATATGCACCCTTATTAAAAATACATCAAAATGTTATGAATCCCAAAATGTTACGAATCTATTGTTAAAAAGTTACGAATCATATTGTTGAAAAGTTACGAATTTTTAGTATAAAAGTTACGATACGAAATAAAATGTTATGAATGACCGGTCCTGCAAGTAATTTTTTATGAGGTGGCACAATATGAACCACACAATAGGGGCATATGGTACACACCTTAAAGGGGTGTGTATTGAAAACTTTTCCATAAAAAAAATAGAGTGATTGATGTAGCACTTAACAGCTACCAACAAAGTAATTGATGTAGCACTTAACAGCTACCAACAATAAAAAAATAGAGTGGTAGCCAACAATATAAAAAGAAGAAGAAGAAAAAAATAGAATGTGAGTCATTCGGAAAAGGATAGCCAACAGTATGACCTCCACCACCACCTTCTATCTCTAGATACGTGCATATTGAATCTAAACGTTGGTGCAAAAACACTAACGTTAAAGTAAAAACACTAATTTCAATAGGGTTGGGTAGTGAGTCATTTGACTTTTGTTTAGAAACAATTTGTTCAGAAACACAATAAAACACTAACTTTGAGGGCTCCCTCAAAAAACACAATCATCTCCTCCTTTCTGCTACCATATAAAGTAAAAAAGAGTTAATAATTAGGAACTATAGCTGAAATTGAAAATAAACTATAAAAGTCAAAGTAAACTAACAAAACCATAATTTGGATAAACTAAAAGCATCTCTCTAGCTATATGTCTGCCGAGGACTTTTACTCGATACCATCATAAAGATGCTTCAGGAAATCAATAATTGCAACAGGTCCTTGAATCAATTTAAAAAAACCCAAATCGATAAGGAAATTGTAAGTCTAAGTGATTTAAAGAAAGTTTGAATTGCTAGTAATTAGGAATCAAATAATAAGCTTTGGTTGCCGTTTTTCTATCCCATCTATAGAAACATGGAGCAAGAGATCTTTACTCAAGCTAAAGGAATTTGAATTGCCAATCGATTTTGCTTATTCCAAATTGTTAAGGAAATTGTAAGCCAAGCGATTTTGCTTATTCCAAACGGATCTTGAATCAATTTAAAAAAACTCAAAACAATATTTTTGGCTGCAATCCTTGTTAATTAGCAGTAGAGGTGGTCTTTATCAAAGTAGAAGTAATATTGTTTGATGAAGAAGAGAATCTCTTCTATGCACGTGCATTTTTAAAAATTATCACGACTTTGATTTATGATCAGTTGACCCAACCGTGCGGTTAGAAATCTTACCATGCGGTGCTGTGCCATTCAAATTTATCTCCCTCAATGCTCTAGCGTACACCTCATTGGTTGAACTTGAGTATGCACCCCTATCGTTTAACATTATCATTATTAAAAAATACTTCATGGTAACTGGTAAGCAAGACTTGATTAAAAAGAAGTATTGGGTGATGGATATTAGTATCTTCACGAATAAGCTTTTTGTTGAGTGGGACCCTTGACCTAACATGGTGTGCTTGTTTGGACATCTCAGTATCGGTGTGGCATACAGATAATGGCTGCTTTCGATTGCGTCGGACAATATTAGGATTAACATTCTTATTATTCATTCTGTAAGCGGGACAAAAAAAACAAAGATACTAAAATTTTCGGAGAGAAACGAAGATACACAAAAAAACAAACAAAAAAGAATAGACTCAGAAGCCCACTAACCTGAAGTGATTTGAAGTAGCGGCGTCGGCGTCGGGGTAGAAAGGTCGGGGGTTGAAAACTTGAAATACTTTGTTGGTTCTATAGTTTTACCCAAAAAAATCGTTTCTATGTATAGAGGTATAAAATCATAGGAATTAGCTTTTATGGAACCTACCTAATTGATACAGCCTACGTACCTAACCGGAATTCAGCAATTTAGATTTATTTTAGGAATCAATTAAGCTTTGAATTGCTAGTAATTAGGAATATTCAAATAATAAGCTTTGGTTGCCGTTTTTCTATACCATCTATAGAAACATGGAGCAAGAGATCTTTACTCAAGCTAAAACCTGAAATTTGAATTGTTAACTCCTGAAATTTGAATTGTTAACTATTTTGTAACTATTTTGGAAATAAAATAAGCTTTGATTGCCGTTTGGAATCAATTGAAGGTTTGATTGTGTTCCTTTCCAATATTTCAAACTTCAAATTTTTGTAATATTAGATTATCATGATTGATTAGGATATTTCAATTCAAATGAGCTCCTTTTGTGGTCTTGAAGTTTCCGATATTTACCAAACTGCCATGTTGTAAAAGGAATGATGAAAACAAATCTGGACCGTCGGATTTATTTGTATGGGTAGATAAATTTTGGACAGGGATAAATCTGAACCGTTGAGAAAGAATATTCTGTAAGATACCCGTTCTGTTTTATAAATATAGATTCTTGTAAAGAGATATGAAATAAGACTCCTTTTTACACAACACCAACTGATCATCAAACAAAAACTCTCTAGCTCTCCTCTCAAATGAAGATTTACACTCCTCTCAAATGGGTCCTTCTCTATCTAGCCATACTGTTAATCTGTAGCCACTCCCATGCAAACCTAACACCTTTTAGAACTGATCATGATTATCACCTCCCAAACAAAACCCATCAATTGCGGACCCAACCCACAAAATCCAAACACACCCAAGTGAAACTAACCCCTCCTGTTGTGATTTCAGGGGTTCTCTGTTTCCTAGCTGCCTCCATATCTAATGCTGGTGGTATTGGTGGTGGGGGCTTGTTCATAACCATACTGACCCTAGTGGCTCGTTTGGATCTCAAAACAGCTTCGAGTTTTTCAGCTTTTATGGTCACAGGGGGGTCAGCTGCAAATGTTATGTACCATATGATCTCTGCTAGTCCCAAAAATGGTGGTAAGAGTTTAATAGACTATGATATATGTTTTCTATCAGAGCCAGTAATGATATTAGGAGTAAGTATAGGGGTGATGTGCAATGTTATGTTCCCAGAATGGCTTATCACCATACTGTGTTCAACTTTTCTTGCTTGGTCTACATTTAAGACGTCTAAATGTGGGGTGGGGAAGTGGAAATTGGAAACAGAGGAAAGGAAAAAGAAAGGGTGTGGGTTGGTGGGAATTGGTGGGAATTGTGGTGAGAATGGAGTGGAGATCAACAAAGAGAGTGGTTTGAGCGGAAACGTAGTAGGATTGGAAAGCAGGTTGGTGGTGGTGGGGCAGGATGGAAATTTTGGTGGAAATGGATTGGATATCAACAAAGAGAGTGGTTTGAGTGGAAAATTAGTAGAAGGCTGCAAACAAGGGATTCAATGGAGGAAATTGAGAGGGTTGATGGTGATCTGGTTCTCCTTCTTTGTTCTGCGTCTTTTTACTGGAAATCGGTATGGACAGGTATGGCTTTTCTTTTATTCTTGAGTTTGGGATTAAGCATGTACTAAAATTTGATCCAGATCCGATAGGATCCGAATCTGGTCCAATTTGAATCCGATCCGAATATTACGAACACAACTTGAAAACACAATTCCGGACATAATTGTGTCCGGAACTATTTGATGCACGTATGCCCACACAAAGCCAACAGTTTCGGACACAACTATGTCCGGAGTTGTGTTTTAAAATTGTGTTAGTAGACTTTTTTGTTTAACAAATCCTTTTAAAGCAATACAAATATGAGAGAATCGGGTATCCCATCCGAAAACTCATTCCAATTCAGTTGTTTTTAACCTATATTTAGAAAAAGTCTCTCTCTCTAAATGAGAGCCTCTCTCTAAAACCTTCTAAATCCTAGCCGCCGGTTTGATCGTAGATCTATCTCCTCCTTTCACCGTCCTCCACCCTCACCCTACCCCTACGCCTCTAGCAGCCTCGGCCCTCTCGTCTTCTCCACCGCCGCACCTCCTCCGCCATCTCCTCCATGGAGTCGTTAGGGCTCAGCCACTGAGGCGTGTCTTGGGTTTGTGGGTTAGCTTGCGGATGTGATTGCGGGAGTCTGTTTTGTGCGGCCTTGGTCCGCTGGAGTAGGAGTGCTAGATTGGTTGGCTGTTGATTGTGAGGTTTGTTTTCTTTTGCTTTTCGTTTTTTCCTTTTGTTTGACTCTCTCCCCTACGTGGGACTTTCTTACCCCTTGCGGGTGTTGGCTGTCCTTTCTCCTTAGAGATCTCTTCTACCATCTCTTAGACCGGTCTCTTTTCCTTCATTCCATTGGAAGGTTTGATGAGATCGAGGTGGATTTTGTGAAGAGGCTAGGAGTAGCTTTTTTATAGCTCAAAGTTTTGCTCTTCAAATTGTGAGAAGTGTTGGTTGTAAGACTTGTGAGTTTATTCCTCTTGCGGCTTCTATCTCCCCGCCATGGGGATGGATGCCCATTTTGATGTGTTTCGTAGCTATCATTTATAAAATCTTATTGTATCATTTGACCCAAAAAAACTATTTAGAAAGAAAATTGATTTTCGCACTCTGATTTTTACCATCTGCACTCCAAAAGTAGAGCACAGAAATTAATTCCTTCAATATTTTGGAATATGCTGTTGATTTTCACATTTTAAAGTGGAGTGCAGATGGTAAATTTTGTAGTGCGAAATTCATTGTCATCAAGCATATATGCCCCCATAT
Organism: Rhododendron vialii; assembly: GCF_030253575.1. NCBI lineage: Eukaryota > Viridiplantae > Streptophyta > Magnoliopsida > Ericales > Ericaceae > Rhododendron > Rhododendron vialii. The sequence continues at coordinate 17,690,105 of NC_080558.1, forward strand.
CTGATGAGAAAAACATTTGCTCTGAGAGAGTAGTTTGATTTAAAAAATAGTTTTTAGTTAAGAAAATAGTTTCCCATTAATTTGTTGTGTTTTGCTAAAAATTACTCCCTCCGTCTCTTATTTAAAGTCCAGTATTCTATTTTGGGTTATCCCTTAATAAGTGTTCATTTTGTAAAGTCGGGGGGGATAAAAGTTGGTGATTGTCTATTTTGTCCCTAAAAGTATATTTCATTTTGAAAAGTTAGTGAGTAAAAGTGTAATGATGATGGGTAAATAGGAAAAGTGGAGGAAAAAGTGGATGAGAAAGGTGTAATGATGATATCTTTTTAATAAGTTGGAGTTACGAAGCAGGACACTTAAAAAGGGACGGAGGGAGTAGTTTTTCTTTAAAAAGTACAGACAAGGTTTCTTTCTGTCACGTCCTTATCTCAGTAATTAAGATAATGGGATTATCGTGACCAACCAATGGATCTAACCTCCACCCAAGGCCTCATTACTCAGTCCTAAGAGATGCAAGGACCGTAAAGAAATATATTTTAAACTGCGGGAGCAATCTGAAAATTAGAACACAATGTCAAAGCCATAAAGGTTTAAAAACTTTACATCATAAATTGACCTTACACAAAATAAGAAATAGTCAATTCCCATCTGTGAAGTTTTCAAAACGTTGACTAAATACTTTCTTTACATGTCCCCCAGGCAGCAGCGTTTCTCGTTCCTACTTGGCAATACTTGTAGGAAAAATAATTAATTTTCATAAGCCGACAGCTCGTGTGAAATTCTATATGAGAGTTACGCGTTTTACCATGGAAATAATCTTTGTAAACTTCTTGTATATAACATATCATAACTTTAGCATAAAGCTCATAAGAACAGCTTGCATCATGTAAACCTTGCACAGTCTTGTGATGAACATCCAATAGCTTAACATAAATAGGGGAGCAACCCCACGCGGTGTGAAATGATCAAGTCACTGGCAGCTAGTGCCACATAACATTCCTCCCTTATAACCCCTTCGTTGGTCATGGTATCTTTTAAAATCCTTCCCCCCGACCCGGGACACCATTGTCTGGATGCATCAACTTCACCTTTAGATGACAAGGTGTTCATAGAGTCATAATATCATAGCATCTTCACCTTTAGATGGCAAGGTGCTCATAGAATCATCCCTTCTTAAATATAGTCATTCTCATAAAATCATCATCTTTGAATAAAGAGTTCATAGCATATTTCCATGGCATAAAATGAGAGGCAAACATCATTTTACCAAATCATGCTTTCTTGATAACTTGTATACATATCCTAACTTTGGGAATATGAAACACATAGCATAATTTGCTTGAAAAAACAATATAACTAAGGTAGAGTATCTCACCTTGACTTTCTGAGAGCTAGATAGCAATTCGATTCGTGTCCTTGCTTATATCTCGGATTGACCTATTTGTCAACAAATTCATGTTACTGTGTATCCAATTGCATAATCAAAATATCTTTAGGCCTTCTCGATTGTGAGTTGGCCTATTCGGCTTTGGAAATGGCTTGGGGGTGAATATGTGACTCTATCTTCTTTGATCAAAGAACTACTCTCTATGTACTAATTAAGCTCTCTTTACATATGCATCTGCATATGTTTATAAAACCAGTAGTCTAATAGGACATTAATTGAGTGGAGTTCATCATAATTCTGATTGTTATAATTTAGCAAACACTAAATATTCAGACTTAGAAATCTCAGTATTTAATCACATATATATTTCACATGCATGTATCACATACTCGGTACCCACACATAGTACCCACACGCACAACACACACGCCAATCCCTCATTGTATATAACTCAGCACAGCAGTGGCGCTGCAACTGCTATTCCTTCTTCTGATTCTCTCCAAGAAAAGAGAGGGGAAAAAGATGAGGGGGAAGGTCCGGTCATGGCCACCGCCACATGCGGTGGTCCGCACACAAACGAGGAGAGAGAGACGGGGAGAGAGGTTAATTACCCACTATTTTTCCGGCGGCGCACAGGAGGAATCGAAAGTCGGTTGAATCAAAGGAGGGGTGCACGAACGAGAAACTTTTTTATATTCCAGGTATACAAGGGCTCTTAGTATCCCTTTCCGGTTCGTTTTCAATTTTTAGTTCACTTCCTAAGCACACCTTGATAATCGGCTTCGTTCATTTTGTAAAGTTCGACGAGAACATTAATCTTGCAAAAAATTATGATTATCGGACTTTAGTAGATACATGATCGGCACATGTGAAAAATGCAAAAAATCAAAAATTGGATCCAAAAACACACTAGATCATAACCCAATTTTTGTTTTATGGCATTTTTCACATTTGCCGATCATATATCTACTATAAAGTCCGATAATCATAATTTTTGACAGGATTAATGTTCTCGTCAAGCCCTACAAAATGAATGAAGCCGATTATCAAGTTGTGCTTGGAAAGTGACCTAAAAATTGAAAACGAACCGAAAAGGGATACCAAGAGCCCTTGTATACCTGGGATATAAAAAAGTTTCTCTGCACGAACTGCCCTTCTTTCCTTTCTTCTACCATTTTCTATTCTCTTCATTTATTTCTTCTTGTTTTATTTTGTGTTTTTAGATTTTACAAAAATGCTACTTGCACAACAATTCAAATACAACCTCTCACATACTTGTGGGGCTCGCACATAGTAGTATGTGTGGAGCCCATATGTGGGGCTCACACATAGTAATATGTGTAGAGCCCACATGTATGTGAAAGATTGTGTAAGTAATTGTGTTTAAAATTATTGTATGAATAGCATTGTCCGAGTTTTTGATAAGTGAGAAGGGGTTTTGATAAGTGTCACTCAAGGTGGCACATTAAGACTCCAAGAGAATTGTCAGTTGACACCTTGGTAAGGTGTCCTTTTGTTTCTACTAAACGTTGCACCGACTCCATTAATTGTGTTCGCTTTTCGATCTTCGAAAAATATTGAAAATTGGACATAAACTAATAAAAATGTGTAGATCATTATAGTACTGCTCAATTTCTAAAAAGAAGTACTGAACCCCTAAAATAATATCGTGCTATCCTCGTGCCAAAAACATGGACTGAAAATATCCACTTAACCTTAATCAGATTTCTTTTTAAACTACAAATAGTATTTAGTTACCTAATTAGAGTCATATAAGTACATTTTAAAAGCCGGGCTTTACACTTTCTTATTAAAACAAATTTCTAATCTTACCGAAAAACGTTATGGGTTTAATTTTCCAAAACAATAATTGTCTATCGCTCTTGTAGAAAAAAATACAGATCAAATAGAAGAATATAATCAGATCGGATTCGTACACAGATCGGATCGGGAATATCCAAATTTGATCCGAAAACTTTTTATTTTTGAAGTAGGATCAAATGGGTTATTGGCCGATCGAATTTCAATTATTGGATTTGGGTTTTATCAGATCGGCTTCGGATTTTATCAAGTCTGTATTAACCGGCCTAGTTGCTTTTAGAGTAGTGCTATATGTACCGACCTCCCCGGTACCGAAATCGTACCGCCGGCTGCCGGTGGGCCGTCTCCGGCCACCGGACGGCCGATCCGAGCCGTCCAAAAATTTTTAAAAAAAAAGATGAGGGGGCCTTCGCGGGAATCAATGGCATCCGAGGTGTGTAAGGTGCTTGATCCAAGCACCCTTTTTTCGTGTATATATGTATATTCGCGGGAGGTCGGTACCATTATCATTTCTGTTGCTTTTAGCACTAATACAGACCTATTATATAGACTGAGACCCATAACATTTAATTAGCACTGATAAAGTAGAAGTCCGCAGGGCCCATGCTATCAAAATATGGAAGCAATAATAATATATACTATTAACTAATTTTGGAAGCCATAATATTTTATTTAAAAAATTGTTGGGAAGTCCACTATAGCATATTTGTAACCCACTAAATTCACTTCTAAATTTCATAACCCCTCTAATCCACTAATTAGGTTTTGGTGAGGCCTTAAGTCCAATTCAATTAAAAAAAAAATTAGTTCAGGACCAAAATACCCTTACCTTTAAAAACTGTTAATCTGATATATCTCACTCCTATAAAATCTCCCATATCCCACTCCTAAAAAATCTCCCATATTCACGTTGTTCCCATATCCAAAAGGGAAACAGAGTCCAAACGAGAGAGAGAGAGAGAGAGAGAGAGAGAGAGAGAGAAGATTACCTTTCCATTCAAATCCCATATTTTTAGCCCATTATCCATTCTACGTTTGAAATCCCAGCAGTTACGTTAGACTAAAGCGACAGAAGATTCTCCTTTTCTGATACACTGTATATAACGTAATTATACATATATAACGTTATATACTCGTTCATCAGTTCTCAATTAACGTGCAATACTTACATTTTACGTTATATACTCATTTATCGGCTCGCATTTAACGTTATATGAGTTTTTGAAATCTTTTTTTATTATAATACAAGAACATATAACATTTCACGTTTACATCTGAACGTACATATATTAACATAAAATGGTATATGTTCTATAATTTTTTGGAGTTTCACTGCACAAAAACTCCCATATAACATTATATTTTTACTTTATTGAATTGGTCCGCGCAGCGGCCTCAATGACTTGCTTCGAGTAACAATATATGTTCTTTTTTTGTTGGGAGGTATACAAGTCAGCAGCTTTCATATAATGTTATATGTTCTATTTTTTTGGAGTTTCACAGCATAGAAACTCACATATAACGTTATATGTTTTACTTTATTGAATTGGTCCGCGCAACGGCTTCATTGACTAACTTCTGATAACCGTATATAAATAATCTTATATATGTTTACAATGCAAAAACAAACAAAGAACTTATGTGTATTACTTTGCCACATAAATAAATATACACAAAAAAACGTAATAAGTGTGACAAAAAATAAACATATAGCCTTATAACGTTATACATGAGATTCTGTCATTTCTAACTCTAAAAAAAATGGGAAAAAAAAGAAGAGGAGATTTTGTAATTTCTTTCCCATTGTCGCCATCGCCTTCTTCACGGTCGATTTCACATGTAACTTAATACTCTTCACCCCTTGAACAATTGCACAAATAATAAGTCAGTAAGGCCGCTGCGCAGACCAATTCAATAAAGTAGAACATATAATGATCAGAGTTTGATATAATCATATCTACTCGCAATCAAAACCCTAACTTATATATTATTAACTGTTCAATTGTGCTTTGCTAATGAGTTCCTATATATACCTTGAACTGGACTCAGTTACCAACATTGATATAACCATATATAACCCTAGATATTTGTTGAACAGAACATCATATATAATGTCTCACGAGATAGTAGATCGTATATAACGTTATATAAATCAGAAACTATATATACATATATGCAAAAGCGACAGAACATCATATATAATGTCTCATGAGACAGTATATCGTATATAATGTTATATAAATCAGAAACTATATATACATATATGCAAAAGCAACAGAACATCATATAAAATGTCTTACGAGACAGTAGATTATATATAATGTTATATAAATCAGAAACTATATATACATATATGCAAAAGCGACGAAGGGCGGCGATCGACGACGGCGAGGAGGAGTGCGATGTCAGCGACGAAGGGCGACGATCGACGACGGATATTTGCAACGATCGTACCTTGGGCTAGGTCGACGATTGACGACGAAGGAAGTCTGGGACGTGGGTTGATCTCTGTTTTTCGTCCGTTGATCTCGTTGTTGGAGCGATGACGGCAATCGAGTGCTTGATGACGGCGACGGAGACGACGCCGGTATTTGAGTGCTTGAGGACGGCGACGACGATCGAGTGCTTCTCGCCGATCGAGTGGTTGAAGACGAACCGATTGGCTAGGTTGGGAACTGGGCTTTTCTTCTGAAAAGAGATGAAACAGATGAAAATGGGGTTTGGGGGGGGGGGGGGGGGGGGGGATGGGGGTGGGTTTTTATAAGTTTTTGAATGGGGAGAAATTTCAGGAATCGGGAGAAATTCCAGGAATCGGGAGAAATTTTAGGAAATTTCAAATTGATATTTTTGAAATGGTTGAAAAAATGGGCAAAAAGTTTTTAAAAAATAGGGGTATATTAGACCTAACAGGGTTATTATATCTTCACTAATAGGTTAGTGGACTTAGGAGGTTTTAGAATTTAGAAGTGGACTTAGTGGGTTTGAAAATTGCTATAGTGGACTTATGAAAAATTCTCCCTTATTTTATTTTGGATCACTATAAATGGAAATGGCCAATATTAGTAATTGAGGAAATTAAAGTTATTAACTAATGTAGTTGACAGGTTTATAAGTTCAGAAAACATGACAAACGTAACAGAATGCACCAAATGACTAATGGAGGAATTGAAAAATACTAATCAACCGTAATATCATCCAAATTTGGATCAAAAAATCTTGACATGTGATGATAGAGACAACCGAGGATGGTAAGTGAGATATATGGTTAAATATTGTCTTTGCACTTTTTGACAATGTTAGGTGGCTGTCAAAGGTGATCTCGGAGAGATTTGTGATCGGTAGAAGCAAGTGTTGTTAGAATAGTTAGGCTAACACCTAGCTTGGACGAAGAGTTGAGATCTTCTGATCTCCTTTCTTTTAGCACATAAATGCAACCCTGATGGGTTGGGCCAATGGCCTTGTGGCATCTCAGATATAGTTTACAGCCACAGTGGGCACCTCACACCATCTATATATGCAAAATCGGAACTCAAATTGTCAGTATCCATAGCATCTTGGCGCTAAAATACTTAAAGAGTAAACAAAATATCTAATATATCTGCGATGTAGTGACATATAATTGCAGAGAATAAATTATATCCACCTTCAATGTAAAATTCACTTTTCCACCAACGCCTATTATGGACACCACAGAGTGTCTATTGTTGGAATAATATGAACCGTTCATATTTTAAGACCCGCAATATAGTATTGCCATGCCAAAAATTACTTTGATCGGAATTCGATAGATATATCAAAATTTGAATTTTAGTTTATAAAATGGATGATCTAATTTCTGTCAATAATAATAAAGACAAACTATCCATTTTACAAAGCAAAATTCAATTTTTGATACTCCAATCGATTTCCAACCAAGTTTATTTTTTGAATGGATACATTACTATGTGAGGTTTACAAGATGAACGATTCAAATCAACAATAAATACACGGTAGGACCGAAAAAAGATGGTGGTGGAAAAGTAGAATTTTTCACCACCGGTGGAAAGAATGCAAATTGCTTTTCCCCCCTCCCCCGACACCACACCCCTCCTGGACCCCACAGCCGTTTCCCAAATTACCCCCGCCAACCTCACAATTTCTTTCTTTATTTAATTGTCTTTATTTTATTTATTTAATTTCTTTCTTTATTTATTGAATTATAAAATTCAGTTTTATTAAAAAAATAAGTGTTTCAAATTTCAATCCGTTTTTTAATTTCTTTCTTTATTTATTGAATTATAAAATTCAGTTTTTTAAAAAAAATTAAGTGTTCCAAATTTCAACCCGTTTGAACCGGTGAAAATTTTTAATTTTCTGATCATTTTATTCTAAATGGTCATACTTGTTGATTAGCTCTAAAAAATATTTGATTCTACGATTTTCTTAGGCTAATCAACGAGAATCCTAGATTTAAAATTTAATTATGACCATTTAAGATAAAATGATCAAAAAACTAAAATCTTTCCACCGGTTCAAATGGATTGAAATTTAGAACACTTAATTTTTTAACCATATTTTTTAATATTTAGACAGTTTATATATTAAAAAATATGGTTAAAAAATTAAGTGTTCCAAATTTCAATCCGTTTGAACCGGTGGAAAAATTTTAGTTTTCTGATCATTTTATCCTAAATGCTCATAATTTAATGTTGACTCTATGGCTCTCGTTGATTAGCACTAAGATATATTTAATTCTACGAACTTTCTTAGGGCTAATCAACGAGAGCCCTAGAGTTAAAATTTAATTATGACCATTTAAGATAAAATTATCAAAAAACTAAAACCTTTCAACCGGTTCAAACGGATTGAAATTTGGAACACTTAATTTTTTAACCATATTTTTTAATTATTTAGACCATTTATATATTAAAAAATATGATTAAAACATGAAGTGTTCCAAATTTCAATCCGTTTGAACCGGTGAAAAGATTTTAGTTTTTTGATCATTTTATCCTAAATTATTATAGTTAAATTTTAATTCTAGAGCTCTCATTGATTAACCCTAAAAGATATTTGATTCTACAACTTTCTTAGGGCTAATCAATAAGAGTTCTAGAGTTAAAATTTAATTATAAGCATTTAGGATAAAATTATTAGAAAACTAAAATCTTTCCACCAGTTCAAACGGATTAAAATTTGGAACACTTAATTTTTTAACCATATTTTTTAATATATAAACGGTCTAAATAATTAAAAAATATGGTTAAAAAATTAAGTGTTCTAAATTTCAATCCGTTTGAACCGGTCGAAAGATTTTAGTTTTCTGATCGTTTTATTCTAAATGGTCATAATTAAATTTTAACTTTAGGGCTCTCGTTGATTAACCCTAAAAGATATTTGATTCTACGACTTTCTTAGAACTAATCAACGAGAGCCTTAGAGTCAAAATTTAATTATGACTATTTAGGATAAAATGATCAAAAAATTAGAATCTTTCTACCAGTTCAAACGGATTGAAATTTGGAACACTTAATTTTTTAATGGAAAAAGAAACAATTAAAGAAAAGAATTAGAAATTAGAAAAAAAAAGATAAAAAGAAACGGAAAAAAAAAAAGGATTAAAAGGAGGGGTGTTGTGGAGGTTAAAACGGGAAAGAAATGGTGGGGTCGGGGGAGTGTGTGTGTGTCAGGGGAGGGGGAAAAGCACCTCTCAATTTAATTTCATAACTGTGATGTGACCGGTGACATCTTCCAGGGGAAAGAGAGCTGCTATTCCCCCTGACACACCTCCGGCCCCACCTCCCCTTTCCGGAATTATCCCCGCCTCTCTCTCTCTCTCTCTTCCTTTTCTCTCTTTCTTTCTTTCTTTTTTTTCCTTTTCTCTCCGGTTTGATTTTTTTTTTCATTTTATTTTTTTTTCTTTCTTTCTAGTTTGAATTTTTTCTCTTCAATAATAGGTTCAAGTCTAATTCTAGGCTTTGTAAAGTAATTGAGAGAAAAAAAAGTGTTTCAATTGATCATGTGATCATGTTTATACAACTGTTTTATTTTTCTTTTTTTGTCCTTTATAGATTAAAAAATATAGTTACGAAAATAAGTGTTTCAATTTTCAATCCGTTTGAACCAGTGCAAAGATGTTATTTTTCTGATCATTTCATCCTAAATGGTCGTAATAAATTTTTGGCTCCAAGGCTTTTCAATGAACACCCTAACCCTAAGAGAGTCCTGAAACTAAATAATGAATCTTAGGGTGCTCGTTGAAAGGCCGTGAAGCAAAAAATTCATTAAGATTACAATTAGTGTTCGGGAACTAATTACGAAATATATTTTGCAAACGACGTACTAATCCAGAATACAAATGTTATATTTAGGATTACTTTTTTTAACTATAGTACAATTTAATAAATTTGTTAACCATTATTTAGCATAGATCCTCTTAACTGATTCAGTAGTATGTTGCTTCAAATCACGTTTCTACTCCATAGGATTGCAAATGGCTGGTTTCTATTTTTTTAAAACTAAAACGGAAACGTTTCAGGGGCTTCGTAGGGACTACTGTACCAATGGGAACAACAGAACCCTCGGGTCCTCCCTAATTTTTAATTTATTTTTTTATTTAATTACTTATATCTTATTTATTTAATTTCTATAAATACACCCTTTGTATATTTAAAAATATAATTCAAGAATTAAGTGCTTTAATTTTCAATTCAGTTAAATCAAAGCAAAGATCGTTTTTTTTATTATTTTATTTTAAATGGTCATAATGAATTTTTTGGTTTAAGGCCTTTCAACAAACACCCTAAGACTCATTATTTAGTTTCAAGACTCTCTTGGGTGTCCATTGAAAGGCCTTGAAGCCAAAAATTTATTACAGCCATTTAGGATGAAATGATCAGAAAAATAACATCTTTGCACTGGTTCAAACGAATTGAAAATTGAAACACTTATTTTCGTAACTATATTTTTTAATCTATAAAGGACAAAAAAATAAAAATAAAACAGTCGTATAAACATGATCAATTGAAACACTTTTTTTCTCTTAATTATTTTACAAAGCCTAGATTAGACTTGATCCTATTATTAAAGACAAAAAAAAAATCAAACTGGAAAGAAAGAAAAGGAAATAAAATGAAAAAAAAAACCAAACTGAAAAGAAAAGGAAAAAAAACTTTTTTTCTCTTAATTACTTTACAAAGCCTAGAATTAGACTTGAACCTATTATTAAAGAGAAAAAAAAATCAAACCGGAAAGAAAGAAAAGGAAATAAAATGAAAAAAAAAACCAAATTGAAAAGAAAAGGAAAAAAAAAAAGAAACTGTAAGGAAAGAAAGAAAAGAGAGAGAGAGAGAGAGAGAGAGAGAGAGAGAGAGAGAGAGGCGGGGTAGTTCGGGAAAACAGAGGTGGGGCCGGAGGGTGTGTGTCAAGGGGGGATTAGCAATTTACCAGGGGAAAATGAAAGCAAACTAAGTAAGGAAATTAACTCCTTCTCCATCTACCATAGTTGATATTTCCCATCTACTTTTGTGTTTTATCGAAAATTATAAAAATAATAATATGCTTTCAAAAGAGATCGAGTTTTCAAAAATAATAGTAATAAATTTTATGTACTTAATTTACTGTTTGGTATATGTAACTTTTGAACTGAACTGATGTGCAGGGTATAACATTAGTAAAGCCTTGTGAAGTGGGATATTGGATTCTCTCATCAATGCAAATTCCACTAGCTTTATCCTTCACCACTTGGATTTTGTACAAAAGAGGAAGCCTCCCACATCAGACCACCAACCACCTGGTATAACTTAATTCAACTACATGCCTTTACTCCTGCAAATCAAAGAGTTTGAATCCTCTCCGCTCCATTGCACCGTCCAGTTGGGCTTTTGTGGGCCCACCGCATCATGAGTAGATTGGTTTAGTAATCAAGACCTGAAACTTAAAGGTTTGTCCCCTCCTAATGTTTCCAGTTCGAAACCTCTTAGGTGTTCAATTCACACAGAGTTTTGCTCTAAATTTAATTGGGACTCTGCAAGTGGGCGATGAGATTGATTTTCCAAGTTTAGTCGAGATGCACGTAAGCTGGTCAGGACACCTGAGTTTTCAAAAAAAAAAACATAAAAATGGAAGAAAAGATGAGTGTAAGAATATATCACAAAAAAATAAAATAAAAAAGATGATGATATCATTGAGTTACTTGAGTACAAACAAATCATGGGCCTAACATGTGGTATAAACGATACCGCTCATCAAAAATAGGCTATGCGATGAGCCCACGTGGCCCAAATTGACTCGTCCAATCCATTAGAGAAGCAAGCGCTCATACAAATGTCTACGCTCGCGTTCAAACTTCCAGTGAGCTTACGCTCAAATTCAAGTTTGCTAAAATCCTAGCAAATAACCGGCTCGAGCGACCCTTATAGTTTTTGCTGATTATTACTTGTACCTTTTGTTTAACACTTGAGTTAATTATGACAAGGAAAAAGAAGACCAGACTAGAGGAGGACCAACAAGGGAGCTCATTTTCCCTGTAATAGCTTTGTTAGCTGGGGTTCTTGGTGGAGTTTTTGGAATTGGTGGTGGAATGCTACTGAGCCCATTTTTCCTTCAACTTGGAATAGCACCAGAGGTATGAACTCAACTCATTTTGCACCTCTCCACCAATAGCTAAATTTCAGTTTAGGTGCTATGAGTTTTCACGGTGTTAGAATTAGTTCCCTTCCACCCTTGTGACATGAATTCGATCTAGAAAAAAACGCCAATTGATTGGATCATAAAGCTCAATTCGATTTGGCTTGGTTTTCATAGCTAATAGGCTTAAAGCTTCTTCAATGGATACAAACTTTCTTCTCCTCCCTATTGAGTATAGTTCTGAACTTTTTTGTTCATTTTTGGTGTGATGAAGGTGGCAGCAGCAACTTGTTCACTCCTGGTGTTGTTCTCATCGTCCATGTCAGCGATTCAGTACTTCCTACTGGGCATGGATCATCAGCACGTATACGGCGCCCTCACCTTGGCTTTCATTTGTTTTTCGGCCTCGCTAATCGGATTGATGGTAGTCAAAAAGGCCATCAAAACATATGGTAGGGCCTCTCTCATTGTGTTCTCAGTTGCAATTGTTATAGCCCTGAGTACTGTTCTGATTACTACCTTTGGAGCTCTGAATGCTTGGAGAGAGTATAAAAGTGGGAGGTACATGGGCTTCAATCGGTCCTGTCAACAGGGGCGGAGCTAGCTGGTGGGGCAGCGGTGTGACACAAGTTATCCCTGTTTCACAGTTAGTTTTATGTTACAGTACTAATGGATTAATGGATTAGGCACCTACCGTTTTTCAAACATACCATGAAAAATATGATAGGGCCTCTCTCATTGTGTTCTCAGTTGCAATTGTGATAGCAACTAATAAACAATGATAGTAGGAGCTAGCAACCAAATGATAGGGACTATATGAATCTGTCATTGCTGCTCTGCTAGGTCAAGTACACTATCGAATCCATCGGAATTTAAAAGGTGCCTATTCTTAGAGGCAATTCACTTGTGCCCACGACTGGTATCAGCTTACACAGTCTTTTCAACAGGGGCAATTCACCTATTGCCCGGTTGCCAATTATAGGGCTGTTTTGGCTTATACACGGATTATCCATTTATAAAATTCGTATCTTCTTTTTACAACCGCATCCCATGTTGCCAAGCGCTAATACAACAAAATTGTTAAAGATATTACACAGTCTGTAGATTGAAATCAATCCATTTTTCTCCACATTTTTTGAAACCACATAAGCCACAATCACAAAGTCATTTTGCAGACTATTATATACATATTATAACTCAAGATAAGCTAAGTGACTAGCTAGGCCAAATAAACTTGATAAGATTGAACAAGACCTTCAATCCTTTTCTTTATCTCATCTGGATTGGCACCCACTAGCCTGTCAACTTGAGTTCCTTCCTTCATCAGCAAAAATGTTGGCATGGCTTTTACCTCATATTTGGTTGCTACCTCCTAGTCATAACCAGAGGAGGAAACATAAATTAACCACATGTGCATCAACATCAACCAAATTTGGAAATGTAATTCGAAGTCAAAAACGTATTAACACGCAACCGGACAAAATAGTATGGAGATTAAAGATCAAGAACAGAATAAATAAATAAAAGTACGACAAAGATTTACATGGTTCAACAAGATCTGAAATCTTCAATGACAAAGAAGATTACAATGACATCAGCTAGATTAGCTATAATTTGTTGCTAGCAGGATTTTAAATAGATGTTCGTATTGGCCATTGCGTAACAGGATTTCTAACCTCCACTACCGTTATTTACTTACGTATCGTCCGGTCCCATGTATGGCCTTATCACCGATGCCATTATGTTTCTCGATACTGTATCGTCCGATACAAACCGATACGGCCCGATGTATGGCCATATCCCCGATGCCATTATGTTTCTCGATACTGCAATTTAAAACCCTGATTGCTAGTCTTTTACATACCACAAATTTGCGACATTGCCTGAATACTCCTACAACATTTCACCTCAAGGCACTGTACATGAACGAGTCATTCAAAAAATCGTGGCCCTTGAGTCCAGCACTAATTGACATACTTGATATCCCGAAACCCCGGAACACAAATTCATAGGAAAAACAAACACAACGGAGCTGACCAGCCATTAGCTGATTGCAAAAACTAGAAAAACCAAGCAAGTTGTCACCTTGCTGGTTAAAATAACAAAATCTTCAAGGGTTGGGAGGAAAACATGACAGCTTTGATAAGCTTTTCAACATTTCTAAGGAATTTCTTAACGCATCCGGCTTCTCTATAGTCCAGTTTTTGAACTGCACCTTGCAGTTTTGTTTCGGGAGTCCTTTACGGGTTTTACCCCAATCACCTCAGTTGTTATTTTATTGATCCCTAAGTGTAATTTTCTATGATAAAATTTGAAGTGCTCCAATAAGCATAGTGATGCTGAGCGAATTTGATGAATTTAAATTTCGGGCGAATATGACGAATTTAGATTTCCAATATTACAAATAGTATTTTGTTGGAAGTATTACTACATTCTTACTGGTGTGAAAGAAAATAAAAATATGACTTTCAGTATACGACATTCATTGTCTAAGCAAAGATGAAAAAATTTTGTCTAAGCCAAAGATGAAAAAATCACAAAATTACAATACTGACCAATCTTATCTTCTTACAAAATGATTGCTATCTACTCACAGGGTGAAGTGACAAATCACATCATTGATATGGAAATATTCTGCTGCTTAACGCAAAGAAATTAATCCCACAAAAACATGATACAAATAGCAGGAATAAACTGAATGGTTCTGGATTCTCTCCGGACCAGATTTTGGACTGAAGGAGACAGTCCAAATATGGACCATACATTGGTATAATCAATGATTTGGATTTGCTCAGATTACCTCTAAGACTATTTGAGCAAATCTAAACCATTAATTCCAGCAAAGGACAAGCAAGATTTTGGTTTGTCTCGTCCATTCCAAATTAAGGACGGGAGAGGATCCAATTCTGAACTGAATTTACCTTGACATCGTCCACATCAACTGTGAGAAACAATACATCCTGGTAAGTATAGGCCAATTCCTCAAAAAAGGGATTCATTGCCACTGATGGCATGCACCATGAGGCTGTAAAATGAACCACAATCTACAATCCCTCCACCCAAAACAAGATGGTCAGAGTAAGAAACTTAAGTAGTCAATTGTTGATTAACAAATATGAGAGAGAAATGTAAGAATTGAATTCAATAGGCAAACGAAATCTTCATGAGAACTTATTAACATTTTGTGATTAATTTGTGATGGTACTTAGGCGGAGTTTTGGCCTAAATTCGTATGTGCGAACGGTAGTAGGCGTTAATTTTGGCCTAAATTATTTTGTTTACCTTTTTGCTAATACTTTTAGAATCAATTATTTGTACCAACGAAAGAAATTATAAAATTATGAACCAAAATTGAAATAAGCTCCAATAAAATGACTGTAAAGCATGGATATACATATCGGCCGCTACGCATCGGCGCGCATTCCTACTACATATTATTCGATACTCCCACTACCACTACTCCGTTACCGCTACGCAGTCCGCTACAACTATTTAAAACCTTGCCATGAAGACACTCAGAGTGCTTTTTTTTAACTCTGTTCTTTACTGAACACTTTCTTATAATTTAGTCATCAGACTCATCACTTCTTAGTTTCGTGATGTGACTCGAAGACGAATAATCGATTCAAAAATATTTAACGTGAATCTAACAAAAGTTCTGACAAGACGACTCTAAGAACTGTTTCGTACGTTTGGGCCAAAAACTTGCTTTGTTTGTTGTTTTCAAAATCAATAGGCACAGTACTTTAGGGAATTGTTTTTGAGAACAAACTCAATATTCTCATATGTTACTCAGAAATGATTTTTGAGAATTTAAAATCACTTCTTTAATATTTGGGTAAATTTTAAAAATGGTCCCTCTGGTTTCAACCGAGTCTCAATTTTATTCCCCTATTATCAATTGCAATGCTTTTAACGCTAAAGTTTGGTTAACTTGTCTATTAGGTCCAATACATAACATTTGCTTCCCAAACTTATGGAAAAAATGCCTAATGGAGGGCAGGTTCAACATTTCTAGGCCTTTTCCCATGTCTCTCAATTCAACTCCTTAGCCATCTCAATCAATTCAACTCGTTAATTAGTCAATGTTCCATCAAGTTGGGAAGCAAACGTTCTCTATTGGACCTTATAGGTACGTTAACCAAACTTCGGGGTTGAAATCGTTGCAATTGATACTAGGGGACAAAACTGAGACTCGGTTGAAACTAGAGGGACACATTTCCTCTAAAATTAGGGTTTTTTCCTTCCTTATTCCTTCTTTTGAGTCCCTTCTCCACGTCACGAGCTAGATTTGAATATAATCACGTAAATAGCCAGAAAACAAGTTTCAAAAATTAACCATCTAAACCTAACAAGTTTCCGAGAAATATTTGACAGATTTCGAAAACAGCAATAAAAATAAGGTCTGAAGAAGAGGAGGAGGAGGAGTACGTGGAACTTACAGGGGAGCCTTGATTGGTGGCTTGCGATACGTGTGATTCCCATGACTCCTTTGATCCAATTTTCACCACCCTAGACTTCTTCTCCTCCTCCTGGCTTTCCATCCCCTTCCTCTTTCTTCTCTTTCTCTCTCTCTCTCTCTCTGTACTTCTTCTTGGATTTTTCTTGATTGCAGTCGATGATATAGATATGCTAATAATTGTGGATATCTCTATTCTATTATAAAACAGAAGGATCTGGAAACAAGTTGTTGAAACGGTTTACATTCATTTGATCCATCCAAAAGCCGTAGTACATCTTTTCACTTCTCACTTCCCAGTTAAGTACATATAGTTTTCACCTGAATCACACAATTGTCATTCCTTTCTAATTGAAATGCGCAGTGCCATAGGTACGAACTAACACTAATTTATTTAAAATTTTAAAATGTCATGTTGGTAGATGTTGATAAAATGGGTCTGCATAAAAACAAAAACAATGGGCAACATTGGACCCACGCTGTATTTTAAAATGGGTCTACATAAAAACAAAAACAATGGGCAACATTGGACCCACGCTGTATTTTATGCAATGGGGCAGGGCGGAATGGGGCGGGGCGGGTCAAAGTTTACGATACCCGTCAAAAAAAAAATATCTTGACGAGTGAGGAGAGTTAAAAAAAGATATATTCCCTCCGTCCCTAAAACGATGACAATTTTTGAAATTTGTGTCATTTTTTATTATTTATGTCTTTGAATTTATAATATTTTTCACGAGTTTAAAAATTTTATGTAATAGAATTAATGGAAAACTTTCAAATAAGATTCATATTGTATATTTTTTAAGATTCATATTGAAAAATATAAAAAATTAAAATTGACGCGAATATCAAAAATGAGTCTTGCTACACACACAACAGATTGTGCACAGATTTCATTGTGGGCCACTACGGGTCCCACACAAATCATCCGAGCCGTTCATTAAATGTAAAACATTTTTTCAAAGGTCCAATCCTATACCTATAGGTGCTTCATCCAATCATCTAACTGTTCATTCAGATCGAGTACTTATAGGTATCGGATTGAGCTTATTTTTTACTGAGACCCTTGAAAAAATATTTTACATTTAATAAACGGTTCAGATGATTTGTGTGGGACCCATGGTGAGTCCCATAATGAAATCTGTACACAATCTATGCACAAATCTACTGTGTTTGTAGACTTTCTAATAAAAAATTATCATCTAAATGGGACGGAGAAAGTATTAAAATAAATTCAATGAACGTAGTCTACGGAAGAACGACTAAAAACGGGACGAAAAAAACAAATAACATTCCCTTCCGCTTACCCGTGGGTAAGGATGGCAATGGGGAGGGTCGGGAGTGGATACCACTATCCCCGTCCCCGATCCCCGAACTCAAATCCCTCCCCATCCCCGCCCCAATTCCCACCAGGGATTTATTTTTACCCTTCATTTCCGCTCCAAACGGGGAATGGGGATCCCCATGGGGAATCGGGGATCCAAAAATCCCAAAACTTTTTTAAAAAAAAGTCACCTGCCATAAAATACGAACCAAGAAACTAAATTCAAAAAAAAAAAAAAAACAACAATCTACGCTGCCATTACAAACCAAATGCCAAGGAAAATAACCAAAGTTGCTGCCATAGTGCCATTACAAACCAAATCAAAATGAAAACAGTCACATCTGCTGCCGTAGTGCCATTATAAACCAAATTTAAATTAAAACAGTCACATAGTTGCTGCCATAGTGCATTACAAACCAAATTGAAATAAAAACAGTTTCAAACAAACAAGACGAGTAGGCTAGTGGGGCTGGGGATTGGAGACGTAAGTCTCTAGAGTGGCGACTGCTGGGAAATGGGAAAACCCTTACGTATCTATATACTAGTAGGGCTGGGGCGAGGATCAGGAACCCTAAGTCTCTAACTTATGTATATATATATAATTATGTATTATATATAGTAGGCTAGTGGGGCGGGAATCGGGGCGGGTACTACCTCATATCCACCCCCTACCCGTTCCTCACTTTTTTAAAAAAATTATCCTCATACCCTATTCGATTCCCAAATAATCCCCGAATTCCCTACCCATTTGGGGCAGGAAACGGGGCGGGTTGGGTCGGGGCGGCCGGAATTGCCATCCCTACCCGTGGGAGGGGGAAAACCGGATAAGATTGACGGAGAGGCCCACTTAAAATTATCTGTGGGCAAATGTGGTATACACTTTCCGCTTGTTTCATCTGCTAATGCATGTGGTATCCCCTACAGCATAAGCATCTTTCAAAAGCACATTTGCTTAGGTGGGTAAATTAGTTTTCATGTAACGTGGTTAAGGGTTATCATTTAGTCTGAAGGTCCGCGGCCCATCTAAAGTCCGCTTGATTTGTCGGGTTTTTATCCGATTCGAGCCAGTTTAACGGGCGGGCTAGCCCAATCTGTAGTTTTCAATGGACGTACTTGGGCCTAAATATTTTTACTTGATCCGCCCGCGAGGCCCACCCGATAGTCCATCCATTATACTAATTTATTATGCTCCAATAAGCAAATAAAGAAAAAAAGGAGTTCACTTACCGAGAAAGAAAAACAAAAGTCTGGTCTTGAAAGACTAGAGAGGTGCATAAGGTGCTCTATGCATTTGTGGTTGACTGTAAAAGCCTTGTCGGCTAGAAGAGTTCTTTTTATGCTCCCAATGCTATAATATATATATATATATATATATACACACACACACACACACACAATAAATAATGTATATAGTATTGAGTGTGGGGTGCTAATATTATATACTTTTTTTGTCATACTAATATAATGTATATTTTTTTGTCCGTAAGCCCGCCCAAACTTTGGCCCGCCAGCCCGGCAATTGGGCTAGCCTGTGGTAAGGCTTGGGCTTCAACTTAGGAAACACAGTCCGGCCCACAAAAAGAAAAAAGCCCACTCAGCCTAGCCAGTGGGTGGGCTTGGATAGTGACTTGACAGGCTGAACTAGCCCGACCCGATAACGAACCGTAAACATGGTATCCAGTTTTTACATTGCAGGTCTGTTTTTGCAGTATATGTCATTGAGTCTATTAGTACATTTGCTCATGTCTAAATTTTGATAATTTCGATTCACTCCGTCATCTTGTGATGGAATCTTCGTAATTTCTCCGGAATTTAGAATGAAACTGTCTCTTGTTCAAACGAAATCTCTACTGTACTATTTAAAGATTTTGATCCTTGTGGGGCTATGAACAAGTGGGATAAGGTTGGTTGGAAACTAATTAAGAGCTTCTGCAACATTCCAGACCTTATGGTGAAGAATATCCAACTTGCTTCAATTAATTCTACTGAAAATTGTGGGCCTCTAGAAGTCCAATTCGGATACAACGTCCTCTGGAAATAACTAGTCACTCTAGTATTTTTGTTTTTATTAGGAGTACAATAAAAGTAGTCTTTCTTTCTTTGCCTTTATATAGGAGATGGTTAGCCTCAAGCGTTAGTCCGGTTAGTTAAAATGTTTGTTATCCAAAAATGGATCAAACCGCAAGAAAATAATTTTTTATGAATTTCTTAGCTTTGAAGAGGATGGCCTACTTTTGACCATGTTGGGTAGAAAATTAGTCAACATGAAGCATAAACTGACCCAAACATCATTGGCCGTAAAACCAAATAAAAAATACAGGAGATAGTCAGGAATTTGGATGCAGTTTGCCATAGTAAATGGTGGGCCACTACGAATCCACCTCAATAGTCGTAGTAATAAGTAATACTAAAGAGCCTGTTCAATAAATTGTTTTTTCAGAAAAAACGGACTAACCTTGCATCGTTGATTCCTTGATCAAAATCACTTGTCTTTACAAAATAGACAGTTTCCATGTTTTCTTCAAAACGAAAGTAATTTAATCAAGTGGATAGTTGTTTGATTGACCTCATTTTTTACCTTCACAAATTACTCAAAGAGCTATAGAAAGCTAATGATTTTTACATCATACTTTCTGAAAAAGAAAAAATGAGGCAATCCCTTCTGAAAAAGAAAAAGATTTTTAAAAAGACAAACTATTCTATAGTATTGAGGCACCGCCATATGGTGTCACAACATTCTTTTTTACCACAAATTTATGTGATATTCAGTATTAAATATATGGACAGCACAAAGATGTGATGAAAATAGTATTAAGACACAAGGTGGCAGTGCAGAAATAATCACTCTTTTAAAAGGCTATCGTAAAAAAGTAGGGCCACAAATGAAGTACAACAGGTAATCTGTGTGCCTTCTCATAACAAATTCCCAATCCAGTATTTCGAGCAAATTACATTTCTAGCACATGGCAAATGCCAAATATGCCAAATACAATTACCAAAACCCCTCAGCAGAAAGCTTTTTTCTATGAAGCAATTACAAGAGTTAATGTCTAAATACAAAGCCACACATTGTCAAAAACAAGCTAAGAAAAGAAAGTCAATTACTTTGGTCAACAAACAAAATATACAACAATCTCAGTCTCAGTACCATTTGTGCACAGAAAGTGCACAAAAATTTGAAAACAACACTTCTCCAAAGTCATTGATCCAAGCAGTAAGCATACAAATGAACAGACAAGTTAGAAACCTTGCTCTCATGTCATGCATGGAAAATCTATAGCTTCAGCCGCAACTCAACCGGGAATCTAAAGTTCGTGTTGATGTTTGGCGACGAGCAATTCCAATCTCACAAGAATTAACTCTAGCAGCAAATCTGAGAGAGCAAATCGACTCGCCAACTGATAATGGGTCGGGAGAGACGTTGACAAACATCAAGGTCTTCGAATCACCCCCTAGGCACGGCTGACCACAGAATGTAAACAAGGTTAAACATTTCGCAATCAACATAACTACTTTTCTCTTTTTATCTTGTGGACAACTTTACAATTATCCTAGCCAAACCTACAAACAAGTCACGAAATTGAGACCTAAACACCATCCTTTCTCCAAGGCTTACACAATCATAATTTAGGCAAACGGAATTTAAATGCTAACAATTTGTGTGATTATGTCACATTAAAGCATAGAATGATCGAACACATTTGATATCGTTCATCCAAGAGAATAGTTACATAGCAAGAGGCCTTTCTCCTGTGAACCTTTTACCTATATGATAAGATACTTTGGTTTTCACTGAACCAGCATTTCACATATCACAAGCTGCGCGAGATGTACTCAATTACGAGTACAACAACAACAAAACCTTGTTTCAAAAGGCGCCTTAAGGTGTCATGCCATATTTACTTTCTCCCATCCAACACCAAGGAAAGGACGCATGAAAGAAAATAAAAATAATCACCTGAAGAAGATATGTAAGCTTTGAGTTCCTGAATGGAACATGGTCATCTTTCTTTGCCAATGCAAAAATGACATCACTCAAGCAAGACAAACTTTTGTTGATGGCCTGATCATGAGAACAAATGCATCAAATAGTTATGGTACCATGAGCATATATCTTCAGAAATCGAAGGGAAAAAAAACCCTGAAAGTTCGAAGAGAGAGACCTGAGTTTCCTTCAACCGGTCACCAGTTGCCCCACTCCTTGAGAGTCGTTCACTCCCAGCTAGATCAATGAGGTTCAAGACACCTTGCACTTGTTGCTCGGTGCTCTAAGAAGTAAAATGATACTGAGATGTCAATGTGCACAGAGACAAGGTTTACAGAGACAACAAACGAATGGAATGACGATCACATACCTCATTTACTCCAAATATCCGCAAAGTAAAAACAAAGTGGCTTCTAGAAGAATGCTCATTCATATCAGTCTTGCCAACAGACCTTGATAAAACAAAAACATCACGTCACTAATGCTTAATTGTTCCCATGGGCCTTCAGGCTCCGTTCAATCTCGAGGAATATTTTTACAATAAAACATCTCTTGAGGAAAATGAGGAGGAGAAGAACAAAATGATTCAACTTATGAAATATTTACCTGCTTTGTGCAGCTTGTCGTAGAAGACGAGAAACCTCTTTCATACTGCAGACATCAACAATGGTAAGATCAGCTACATGTGTGTTTCCATTTGCATCATGCTTAATTGCATATTGCTTTCCCACACCACAATTTTCTGCACGTGTCAAGTCTAAGCCACTGGAACAATTTACTGAAAGCAAATCACGGATCGTCTCATTGTAGATTTCAAGCATTGATGCCTGCATATTTTCTAGGACCATTAAAGGCAAAATTGAAGTCTCCCAACAAATCAGCTTAACGCACCCAGGAAATGACATCAATACTGAAAACACATGAAAATGGAAACAACATTATAATCACATTTACCTGCATTTTGTATTTCCAACCTTGTGCTTGAAGTGATTGGCTAGTTTCAAAAATCTGCTCTAACGAACGTGGTATAAGCCCTTTTTGCTCATAAGCTTCTGGCACACCCATCATGGTATAGGTTTTCCCTGAACCTGTCTGGCCATAGGCAAATATACAAACCTGCCAACAAGCAAACATCATTTTAATACACAACAGGTATTTGATCAATGCTTTAAATAAAAGGCAAGTCAAACTCGTATTCATACTGAAGTAGAGAACAAGCGCGGTATTTTATTTACTTGCTTCAAAAATTGCAAGAGTAAAGGCCACTTTTGATAACAGATTGACATAATGCACAAGTAATGTAACTTACGCTGAAAAGGTTGACCTCCAATACATAGACTTGAACCTTTTCAGCCATAAACTTACACTAAAGTGTATTTGGTGCTTCACAAAGTTGTAGACAGCAAAATGTAAGTACCTTATAACCATCAAGGGCACTTTGCACTAGTTGAGATATTTCTACGAAAACATCTTGTTGAGAAGCCTCATGATCGAACACTTTGTCAAAGGTAAAAGGATATTTTTGCCCTGTCATCAAGTAGAAAACGGTATGAGATTTTGTCTATCTCAAACATCCAAAATTATGTACACACTTCCTGGCTGAATTCGCATGCGAAAATGCTTATTTTTGTACTTTCTAATATATTTTTCATCTTGGGTCAAAATTTCGTACATCTTCGCATCATATCAATGAGAGTAATATGAGAAGTGATTTTAGTTTTACTAAAAGCTAAAAACAAAAAGGGCAAGATAAGCCAAAAAGTAGCTTTTCTTTATCTTCGCAACATTTTCCCATAATGTGTCCGTACTGTTTCATGCTAAAAAAGAGTTCACAAACTATGCTAATCAGTAAATTAATTAGTAAATTAAGAGAAAGGTAGATTAAGACAGCCATTATTCAATTTCCAAAAAAGTTAGCCATGTTTGCTAAGTGAAGAACAAAGACATTCATACCACTTTGTAGCAACTCAATCCCTCGGCCTAAAGATTCCATAGACATAGGATAGGAAATCGGTGTCTCTGTTGTAGCACAATCATCAGGTAACATGGGGCGAACCCTGCAGAACACGCGAATGTTCCCTTTAAGTTCCTGCAACAAAACAAAACTTAGCACCACTGAATCTTCACACCCTAGCCAAAGGCATGAGTATAAAGGATAATACCAAAATAGTATTATGAAGCTTTTTCCGTAACTTCTCTCCTTCAACTAGTTTAAGCTCTGCATCGGCAAGGCGATCTTGTAACTCGTGCATAGCTCGCTTTTTCTGTTCGAATTCTGTCCTTGTTTCCACAACAGATAAATCTGACATCTGAATATGCAAATAAACATCACTTGTAATTGTTGATACCCAAATTCTAATTACAACACGGGTCAGTTAGTTTATTTGACTGGATTTGACCATCAGATTTGATTATAAAACCAAGGGAACCACAAAATATAACTTCGGTTGAAACTTTTGTGGTCATGATTAAATATCTGTCTGATGTGATATCCCACACCAACATGGGATCTATAGTCCCTTGAGAAATGTGATATATTGATCCCATTATCACTGTTGATCCAAGGTTACTACACAGACTAGGTTGCAGATGTTGGGTGCATATACGTGTCTATTTATCGGATTCATCTTACTTTCATTCTGAGGATACAAGGACTGGGATGCTTAAAATGATTAATATATGAACTCTATTTTCTAGCTCAAATGGTGTTTACTACTTTGTCATAGACCTTTCCTGCTTATTGAGTCCAGGCAT
Organism: Rhododendron vialii; assembly: GCF_030253575.1. Classification (NCBI taxonomy): domain Eukaryota; kingdom Viridiplantae; phylum Streptophyta; class Magnoliopsida; order Ericales; family Ericaceae; genus Rhododendron; species Rhododendron vialii. The sequence continues at coordinate 17,714,442 of NC_080558.1, forward strand.
AGCTCCTAAGAAATTGCAATTAGAAAATATGTTCTAAAGTTAGTCTCCCACTAAACATTTCGACGCAGATCTTATATCTGATGTTGATAGCCTGCATGCATACTTTACGTATTTTTGAAAGATCCATGTAACAATAGAGACCAGTCAAACAAATGGACCCAAACTCGAGAGAATGACATCATAGCTTCACATTCTATGGTTTAGCAACTAGCAGACCTTTAGTTTCTCAGTTGCCGCAGCTAGCTGATGCTGCAATACATGTATTTGCTCTCTTTGGGACGAGCATGTCTCCTACAGAAAATGGCCAAAAGATTAGGAAACACATACTTGTAGATACCAGTATATATGAAAGGTAGATAAAAGTCAAATTGTAACACCAGCCAACCTCCAAGGCATATGATTTTAGGCTCAAGTTATCCAACTCTGCTACTGATTTTCCTGTAGTTTCTTTGTACTTCACAATTTCAGCAGTTAACTCCTGCACCTGCGCACACTGTCGATCACGGTCTTCCCTAGCATGTTGTAGTTCTACTCTAATGCAATTAACTTCTTTCAAAAGTGCTTCTTTTTGCTTAACAGCCTCATCTTGAGAAGCCTGTTAAGTGAACATAAGTAAAACCCCTTTAGGCAGTATCAGAAATTTACACAAAAGAATATCCAATTGCAACCCAAATATAAGACCAAAAGTCCAAATAAATAGTATGTATAGATAGATATATCTTGAAATAAATAGCAGCATATAGTGTAAGACCTGTTACAGCTAACAAAATGCAATAGATCAAATCAACTAAACCAAGAAATGCAATCTTTTGTCACGATAAAGCGTGAAAGACTACTGAGTACTGACCAATGTTACCAGGACGTGGATAGTTTGTGTACGATGAATGGGAACAAAAAAAAAACACGCTGCTACATCAGTTAAGTTGAGGGATGATAGAGGTAGAAACAAATCGATCACCAAATTAAAATTGCTTTGATTTACATTCCGAGACAAAAATTGCGGAAGGCCACCTTCACCAAAAGTTGACATAGGCTTTTGGAGTTAGCATCTTAGTGAGGTCACATTGAATTCCTCAAAGGGGAATGACAAAACAAGCAGATTGCTATAGGTGTGCAGAGCGAAAAGAATCCACATAAGAATGAGTAAGTCAAAATGTGCAGATAGACCAAACAAATTACATGTGTACTTTGACTAGCATCAATAACTTTAAACCAATTTACAAGAATTAGTCAACTGCCATACTTTTCCTTGCATAATAGGACCAGGGTACAAAACCATATAGGCCAAAAACCAATCAAAGGGCACAAAATTGACTTACTTTGGAGGAAGTTAATTGGTCCTGCAATGCATTATAATGACCCCTTAAAGTGGAGAGATTCTGAACTATAGTTGCTTTCTCGTTTTCAACACGTTTAAGAGACTCATTAGCTGTCGCAAGATCTGTTTGAAGCTTGGTATTATACTGCTGCAAACTTGTGTTGTACTCTTGCAATCTCTTGTACATATCATTTAGAGATATCACCTGCAAAATTCATTAAATATTAGGCTGCTACATATATAAAAGCAATCACGCATAAGCATTTGGTAAATTTACATTACCCTCTGGTTGGCACTTAATTTATCTTGCTCAGCCTTTCCAAGCTCTTCTCTTAGAGAAGCTTGCAACTTTTCCGCTGTAACCTTGGCTTCCGTTTCTCTCCTATGACACTCAATTGCATCCTAGTTGTAGAGACAACCAAATTACTGAGACAGAGATGAATACAATCAGAAATAGCATTAACAAAAAGGCTATGATTTGCAATCTCACTAGCTTCTCGGATTCTTCTTTTGCCAAGTTTTCTTGCAACAAAGTGGATTTCAACTTTAACTCGGTAAGAATTGAATTGAATTCCTCCTCGTTCTTTGTCATGGCAGCCTCTGAAAGAGTAAAAAGCAATCTACATCATAAGCTCAAGGACGGCTCAGGAACGGGAGAAAAAGTTGCAACCGTTACCTGTTTCTGTCAACTTTCTCTCAGAAGACTCCAACGTATTCCGTAGCTTTTCCTTTTCTTGGACATGCCCGTCTTCAACTTCTTGAAACCACTTTACACAGAGCTTAAGCTTCCTAATATGTTCATTCATTTGCTCCATTTTTCCCTGTCAAATCAGAGCACGTAATTAAATAAGCATGCCAAAGGAATTTCAAAGTGAGTAAAGTTAGTAAACATAATACACGCACGCACACACATAATCCAACATCCATTTCCTCAAGTTTCTGACTTCTGAGTAAGCAAAATGAAATGCACAAAAATTACCCAAGAGAAAAACAAGCAAGCAAGAACCAAACCTTGACGTCAAACTTCTTGCCCTTGACCTTTTCATTTAACAATGCCTCAACCTCCTCTTTCGTAAACTCCACACTCTCACACTCCGAACCCTCAGCTCCACCCATATCACTGGCACTAGCCACAACATCCTGTCGGTTGTTCACCGCTGCAAGTGGCTGCCTCCCTCGCCCTACAGTCGCCACTCCAGCTGACCTTGCAGATCCAATTTTCCTTCGCTTGTCCGGAGGCACATCACCGGTGCTAATATTTCTCTGCACAAGCCAACTTAAACCAAATTAGAAACAAGAAAATGAACCTCAGAACAGCCATACCCAATGAAATACAGTGATTGATTCTAGTGGGCCTACAGTGGCAACTGCAGCCCCCAAAAAATTAAAAACCCTCGTATTGTGTGAGCACAATTTGTAGGATAATTGCCAAACTATAATGGCTTGCACACCAAAGTTTGACTATCCCCCTTAAGAGATGTACGTAAATGTGTTGGTATAACGAGAGAGCCACATGTGTTCATATACACATATATACGTCGAAAGATTGGGCAAAGAAGGTGAGGCAAGCTAGGGAACGCGTCAGAGCTCAGAGGGAGGACAAACCCTTTGATTTAACGATGAGCATTACCATCCCTAAGACATTAAATGGGCAGTTGATGGAGGGATTTGGACCTCTAATGATGCCATGTATTGCGTATTGAAAAAGCACTAAATACATGCGACTGCTCACAAAAAATTATTGAAGCTAACATGCCTCAATTGCCCCAGTTTATGACCTTTTTCATGTTTAAATGCTATGCATACATCTTTGACTTGGCATCTTATGCAGTTAGTGTCCTAATGCATAATTTCTTTGTTTTCCGCAGGACCCCAGCTTCGTAGCCCTTCGGGCACTCGGGCTATGGTACATACTACATATATACATATAACCCCATACACACTAAATTTCTGTATGCTAGTACTCCCTCCATTCCAAAAAGAGAGTCCGGTCCATAAAATTACACTTCAAAAAAAATACAATTTTGTCAGGAAAAGTTCAAACCTTTTTCACGAATTGGTAGATATCGATGAATTTTCTTTCTTTTTGTTGGGAAAAAATTCAATTTTGTAGACAAAAATGTGTTTATTTTGAAGTCCTCATTTTGCGGGCTGAACTTTTTTCTGGAACGGAGGTAGTAAAAAGAAAACGAAAAAAAAAAAAACGAAAACAAATGAGCAACAAAAAGAACCCTAGAACAGATATGGCCAAACAGGAACACATACAGTTGTTGAAATAGATACATATATCTGTATAGAACTTACACTGGAGGGACTTCGAGGAGCCCTGTTTTGGCTTCGCATAAACATTTTTATCCGCACAGAGAGAGAGAGAGAGTCACTGGTCAGACAATTAGGTTTGAAGTTGTTCCTCTATGGACGGAGAGATGCTTGTGATACCAAATTGGGAGAGAGACCGATCTGAACAGCGAGAGCACCGGTGTTTGTTTCGCGAGAAAATGTACGGATTCGGAAGTCAATTTGGAAGAAGTTGAAGCTTGAGATCGGGAGTGAGAGAATTGAGGGAAAGTGAAAATTTTGAATTCGTTTGAAATGAGATCGGGCGCTCCTGTCTGAATTTTGAACCCTTATGTTCGTTACCGAGTTGGGCCGGGTTTAAGATCTCCGGTCTACCCTGAACATTCAAGAGCGATTTACGGGCCGGATTAAAACAATAAAGTTTAAAGAAGTCTTTTAAATTCGTGTGCAAAAACAAAAAGCAGCATTGCTGCATTGGCCTCTAAAATTAGCCAGACTTCGGCTTTATATGGAACTCAAGGAAAGTGAGAGAAAATAAAGAAAGGTTAAAAAAAATTCTCTCCGATTGTTTGGATTGGAGAGACATAGTAGAGACAATAAAGAAGAATTCAAGTTTTATAAATAATGAAATTTTTCTCCATTTTTTTCTCTCACTTTCCATCATTTTTCCTAAGTTCCAGACAAAATCTATGATTCAGGAAATGTGCACTCTTTTTCAAGACTTATTGGTAAGGCTGTTCACGGTTTGGTTTGAATTGGATCGAATTATTATGAATCCAATACTAATTCGTGAGAGCATTCACATTGTAATAAGTAAATTGGTATGGATAAGCAAACTTAACAATAATGCTAAAAAAACACCTCACATTATAAGGCCATCCACAGTGGTATAATCAAAAGCCAATTGTTGTTAAAGTTAACAATATTGGTGCAAAAAATGGCTCACAATGGTATAATCAAACTTAACAACATCCTTAGAAATAATCAAATTTTGGGTTTTGGATAACCAAAACTAGCAATATTTTTCAATAATCAAAATTTGTGAACCACACACCACATAAGTTAATTGGTTCCAAAATTTATATACACGCGTATTTCAACTAGTATTTTCTTTTTCTCTTCTTCACCTGCTCTAGATCTTCTTCACTTCAACGACAAATTGTTTCTCTTTCTTTTCCTCCAAAAGTGAAGCTCATATTTCTCGATCATCTACAATTTAACCCATCGTTGCGGATTAAGGTATTTCACTCTTCTTTCCCGTTTCTATTTTAGGCTGCATTCTTATGAATTTAACTTAAATCTGAAAATTGTCTTTATTTGAATTTTTTTCATATTTGTTCATTTTGCGCCAAACTTTTATGGGTTATATATTGATTCGTCTTGACGAGAGGACTCGGAAAAGTAATTTTTTTTTTTTACTTTTACCCAAGTATTCAAGAAATAATCACTTTTTAGCAAAACAAATAATTTTTTCAACTAAAAAGTGGTTATTCATTTTTGTTCCTCCCCTTATGTTTGAGTAAATGAAAAACCTTGCAAAAAATAATATAAAGGAAGAATCTTGCATCCTTTATCAAATTCAAGAACACATCTAATTTTTTTTTGAAAAATTAAGAGAGTGGTGGATTTGTGATATATGCTACAGGAATAGGAAGACAAAAAAAAGTTTCGGTGTTGTTTTGATAGATAACACTAAGAAGAACACCATATGTTCGATATATTTTTGCCAAAAAAAAAAAACCATAATGGAGGGAAGTGAATGGCGGGAAACAGAAGGGGAGGGATAGATTGCGTGAAATTGTAGTGGACTTCTTATTTTGGTTATGGACTAGAAGTGACCATTGTGAACCTCAACATTGTTAAGCTTAGCAACCTCTTAATTAAAAGCTGGCGTGTCAACTTTTGGTTATCCATTTTTGATTATACCGTTGTGGATGGCCAAATAAGCAAAGTTACAAGTTTTTTAGCAAATAACCAAATTTCACTCATTCCATAACCAAACTTAATAACTTTTACCAATAATCAAACCCAATAACCAAATTCAAAACTAAAAAACATCTCACATTAGAATCGTCTCATCGAGAAGAATAATTTGGTATAGTCGGGTGCGTGATTAGAACTCGTTTGTAATTGGACATAAGTGCATTGCGTATTGTAGGAGTTTTTTTTTATAGGGATGCAAAAATAAACAATGTGGAGGTAAAGTTTGTTAAGTTTGATTATGAACTAAATGGATAATTAAATGCTGCCGTGGCACATTTTGGTTATTGATTTTAATTATTCTCATTGCGGATGCTCTAAGTCACGATTTCTAGAAAATGCAATTCGTGTCCAGATCAAAATTTCTACAGTCTGGTTCCAATCCAATTCATGAGTGATATATGGTTCGATCATTGTTTTATCCATGGATTACATTTCATAAACACTAAATGACAAATGCAAACAACAAAACCAAATTCTTGCCAAAAAAAAACAAGCATTATATTGGATACAAATTCCAGATTTTATAAATATTACATATACATGTTTTTGTTTATATTTGTAAATATCTCACGGTTCGATTTGGTTAATTCATAATTTTATAATGAAAATTCGTAGACCCAACCATATCTCACGATTTTGTAATTTTTGTATCCGTATTTGAACCATTAATTTAGGGATCCAATCCAAAACGTACGATTCAATTCGGACCGATTTCACGGTTCACTAGATTTTTTGGACAACTCTATTTATGAGAGCTTATTGGAGGAGGATTTTAAAGCGTGGCAATAATTGAAGAGTATAACCACAGTCTATTGAGGCATACACGTGTCAAGAGACCGTAGGCCAAAAAAGAAAACCTCATCCTACTTTGGCAACAAAAGCTGTACACCTGTCAAAGAACAATTGGCTGCAAGCATATCCGAATCAGATAAGGTGCCACTCTACATCACAGAAACAACGGGACAAATTTCCAAAATCCATCATGATCCACATTGCATAGCCAACTCAACTTATATTCCAGATATTATTGTTCCACATTCACTTGCCAGGCCTGAAATATTTTGGAAAGACCAGTACTAGAATGGCTCAAACTATGGCTTCAATGGCTGGATTACTCGGCTCCTCTCAGGCTGCATTGGAAAGCAGCCACCAGCTTGGCGGCTTCAGCCGCGGCAGCCGGGTCAGTTTGGTCAGACCGAGTTTTGTTGTTAGAGCCCAACAGGGATCAGTCGAGGCAGAGACGAGCCGCCGGGGCGTCTTGGGTCTGGTGGCTGCCGGGTTGGCATCTGGGACTTTGGTTAAATCTGTGCTAGCTGAAGCCAAGCCAATCAAGATCGGCCCGCCTCCCCCACCCTCCGGTGGACTGCGTAAGTTTTCTAACATGAGTTTGCTAAGAGCAAGTTTACCTTGAACAGTTCATAATTTTATTTTAGCGATCAACTTTTTTTTTCATGATTATGTCAACACTATTTATTTTATCTAATACCAATTAAAATATACATTTTCCACTCCTTTCACCAAAATCCAGCTTGCAAATTGGGAGAGAGAGAAAAGGGGAGGAAAAATAATAGAAAATTGGGAACCTAGTAGACAGTGCTACGGTAAAGGTAAAGGTGGCAACGAACTATTTACGGGTGTATTTTACCGCCCCTTCAAGCGAATCTGGTGCAGCTCCTTTTTAGGCCTTTTCCTAGTCAAAGTAGCTAATTTTGCATGTTTGCCTATGCTGGTGTTGATGCTAACATGTTTTTTTGATAGCATGCACTCTAGATATATTGCTAATTCAGGACCATAAGTCTATATACTCATAATTATAATCAGGAGAAACTTGTTGATAAGTATCAAGCAAAAAAGTGTAGGGTATAGAATCAACAGTCGAACGGGATTCTCATACCGACCCCTAGTGTTGGTTTGTTTTGGCAGTGTGTTTTTGAGTCTGTTAGCCTGGTGTGCTTTTTGCAGTAGCTCGTGTCTCTGTTTTGGTAGTTTAGTTCATTCCTGTATGTTGTGATGAAATCTTTTGCCTTCGGGTATTGAATCGAACAATTAAGTCGTGATAAACAACTCATAAACCAGGTCATGAGTTCGAATTTCATTAAGTACTTGGCTTGTGTGCAATGAGAAGCCACATTCATATGGGCATCGACTAGCGGATTGGAACATCGGACTCAGATAGTATTATTTTTTCAGATAGAATTATTTTTTCGAGGGGAAAAACACAATGTATCGAATTTTGCAATTTCGGGTTCTTTTTAATGGCATCACGTACTTAGAAAAATGGTGTCCAAATTTTGGAAAATTGGCAGCTGGAACATTGAACTCTGATGAGCCAAGAGACCTAGACCTGCCATTGAAGGAGAGGTTTTTCATACAGCCACTGCCACCAGCTGCTGCAGCAAAGAGGGCAAAGGAATCTGCCAAGGAAATTGTTGGTGTCAAGCAATTCATAGACAAGAAGGCTTGGCCTTTTGTCCAAAATGACCTTCGTCTCAGGGCATCATACCTTAGGTATGACCTCAACACCATCATCTCTTCAAAGCCCAAAGAGGAGAAGAAGCCTCTCAAAGAACTCACCGGAAAACTCTTCCAGGACATCGACAAAGTCAGTAATCTCTCTCTCCCTCTCTTGATCTTTGTAATTATTTTATGTTGATTACATATGTGCATAGTTGCTAACTACAAACGAGCTGAGTCGAGCACTGTTTGTAGCTGGTTTTGCAAAGTGTTTTTGCTAAATCTTTCGAAATTGCTTGAATTCATTTACATTAAAATATAATTAAAACATGAAAGCAGTGAGTATTTTGATTTTCAAGAACAGTTGCTAAAACGATTTTAAGAAGTTGCAACCATACAATGCCGGTTAAAAAACATGCACAAGCTTTTTTGCTTCATTAGTCAAATTAACCTCAAACCTCAAAACAAGTTCTAATCATGCCGAGCTCAAGTGAGTTGATTTCTTTAAAGAATAAACTTATTGAACCGAGTAGTGAATCTTCAAACTTGATTTGTTCACTTAATGAAGTTAAAAAATACGTTCAAATGCTGATCTTGAATGAGCTTTTAATAAACCAAATGCAAGTTGAGCTCGAAACTTACGTGAATGATTATACAAAAAATGCTCTAATACAAACAACCAGTAATGGTTCTCATGTAATCTCCAACCGATCGGATATGGGCAGGGAGGACTAGAGATAGACCTGTTAAGGAAATAGAATCCCACATTGCTTGGAAGTGGAATGGGTGATCACTTAATAACATTTGGGACTTCTCCACTCATTGCCAATTGGTTTTGAGATGGATATAAAGTTTCCACATGGTATCAGAGCGGAGCCCGTTCCACCCCACATTTTAAAAAATTAACAATTCACACCCCACGATGACAGACCAGCAAAAAGGCTGCACGATGATAGGACCCAAAAGTGGCCACACGTGACAGACCTCAAATGCGGCTACACGTGAAGGGGGATGTTAAGGAAATAGAATCCCACATTGCTTGAGAGTGGAATGAGTGATCACTTAATAACATCTGGGACCTCTCCACTCATTGCCAATTAGTTTTGAGATGGATATAAAGTTTCCACAAGACCTAAGTTTTGGTTATATTCGCACAAAGCTTTTAGAAGGTTTTACTACTGAAATATTGTCTTCCATATACCTCCAAAAATCGAGGGACTCAAGATGTTATGCCATGAAACCGTAGACCGGAATGAAAGCCGGAAGGCATTAGGAATGACAGGCTTCCAGACCCATTTCAAATTTATGTGTTCATTATCTTGCTTTCTTCAGTCACAACTCCTTCATTCAAGAAGCTCTTTATGAACTCTTTTTTCTTTCTCTCAACAGCTGGACTATGCAGCAAAAATTAAGAGTACCCCTGAAGCAGAGAAGTACTATGCACAAGCTGTATCTAGCCTCAACGACGTTCTTGCTAAGATTGGCTGAGAAATCAATGTACTTTATTGGGCAATCTTTGCTACTTCAATGTATGAGATACTTTGTTCTTTACTATTCAAGGAGAGTTAGACCAACTAATAGGAGTTTTGGTAAATAGTAGGGACACTTGTGAGGGATAAAATTTCTCTTACACGAACAAATAACGTAATCAGCCAAGAGACCTTTGGCCCAACGGCATCCCGGGTGCACTTAGGTGCCAGGAGAAAGGAGGTTAGGAGTTCAACTCCTCTTTCAATGCGCTAATCTAATTATTTCAACAATACTGACTTTTGCCGATAAAAAAAAAATTAACACAATCTACGTATTCATAACCAAATGTTGTTTGTGACGAAATTTGTATAACCGGCTGGGGTTTGGCCAAATATCTCTCTAATGATGCTTAAATTAATCAGTATTTGCTATAGGGAATAAGGGATTATGAATGCATATGTGATTGTGTAACTTTCAGTTAGGGCGAGTCTGGTGACCACCTTTACATGGCTAGGCTCTCCTTCATAACCCTAAATCTTCTAGAATTCCATCAAGTTTCCATGATATTCGGGGGCGCATGCTTATCGTGGCCTCTCTCTTTCATGCCTCTGTACCGTAGTTCTTCCTCTAGGTTATGCATAATTTATCAAACCATTTTGGTAAGGAAAAAAAATCCTTTGTTAAGCTCTTCATGCACTATATGTAGAGAGTACGAAGTCACCTCTGGTCTTCTAGCTTGAGGAGGTCCTTTGTGCAGTAAAGAAAAATGACGCGGTACCCAATAGCGTTATTTTTGCCAATTGAGGGAACGCTAGGAATCTTGTCGACCCAAAGAAGAATAGGTTTTATGTAGTACATAGAAAAAAGGATGTGAGGTACCCTGTAGCATTCTTGCAATTTGAAAGAACCCTAGGAATCTCGTCGACTAAAACAGTTGTACTTATTGGATCTTTTCATGAAGCCCGAATCGCCGTTTGTTGGATTCCGAGCTAGCAAGATAACAGAAAATGAGAACTGTTAGAACAGAGATTGTATTTGATAAATTGTGTGTTACAAGAATGAACAACTCACCTATTTATACAGGAGGTGGAACGGAGAGAAAAGGAAAAGAGAATAATTACATGATTACAATAAATCAATCAATAATATCGTATCATATCAAATCCTATCATAATTGTATCATTATGATAGGATATGATATGATACAATATTGTACGATATGATATTCTAACAGCCCCCCTCAAACTCAAGGAGGTAGAGCAGAGACCAACTTGAGTTTGGAAACTAAGTCGTGAAAACGTCCGGGAGGATGTGCCTTGGTGAAAATGTTGGCAATTTGATCGACAGAGGACATAGAGAGAAGGCGAACAGTGCCATTGACAACATGTTGACGTACAAATTGACAATCAATCTCAATATGTTTAGTGCGATCATGGAAGACATCATTATGAGCAATCTAAATAGCACTACGATTATCACAACATAGGACTATGGGCAACGAGTGGGTAACACCCAAATCAGCAAGCAACCAACGTAGCCAAAGAAGTTCTTGGGTAGTATCAGCGAGAGCTCGATATTCAGCCTCAGTGCTGGAACGTGCTAGAACCATTTGCTTTTTGCTACGCCAAGAAAGAAGCAAAATCCTGTAGTAGAACGGCGATCAGTAGGGTCACCGGCCCAATCAGCATCCGATTAATAAGCATCAACTCAAGAGAAGAATTGGTAGAGTAATGAAGTCCATGAAACATGGTGCCCTTGATATAAGGAAGAATGCGTAGTACAACAACATAATGAGTGGACCGAGGGGCAGACAAAAACTGACTGGCGAGATGAACAGCATAGACTATATCTAGTCAAGTAACAATAAAATAGACAAGACTGCCAACAAGCTGGCGATAAAGTGTGGCATCAGAAAGTAGTGTGCCATCCAAAGGAGTGAAGCAAGCATTGGGCTCAAGTGGGGTTGAAGCCATCTTACTATTGGTGAGACTAGCACGTGCTAGAAGGTCAGACGCATACTTGGCTTGGGAGAGATAATATCCAGTGGTGTCGGAAGAGATCTCAAGACCCAAGAAGTAACTAAGGGAACCCAAATCTTTCATCTCAAAACTTTTGCTGAGCAAAAGTTTGAGATCGAAAATACCAGCCATGTCATCACTAGTAATAATCATATCATCCACATATAAAAGAAGTAGAATAGTGCCTTGTGCAGCATGATGTATAAAAGAGCGCCGAATCATAAGGGCTGAGGAAAATCCGAATGTTTGAATGGTAGAACTGAATTTGGCAAACCAAGCGCGAGGAGTTTGTTTGAGACCATAGAGAGCACGGTTAAGTCTGCAGACCTTGTGCGGAGGATGATCACACCCTAGGGGAGGTTGCATATAAACTTCCTCAGTAAGATCACCGTTGAGAAAAGCATTTTTCACATCCATCTGATACAACCCCCATTTGCGAACAATAGCAATAACAATTAAACGTCGAACAGAAGTAAGACGAGCAACAGTTTAAAGATCTCTTCATAGTCAATGCCATACTCCTGTGTAAAGCCTTTAGCCACGAGACGAGCTTTATAGAGCTCGATAGACCCGTCTGAGCGGGTCTTAATTTTGTAGACCCACTTAGAACCAATAGCCTTTTTGTCATGTGGAAGATCAACCAAATCCCAGGTATGAGTCAGTCAAAGCTTGCAATTCTACTGCCATTGCTTGCTGCCAAAGAGGGTTAGTACTGGCCTCACGATAAGAGTGAGGTTCATGACCCAAAAGAACAATAGAAGAACAAATGAAATCATGAAGATAAGCAATAGTTTGTTTTACCTGATCAGAATGATGAAAAGGGACAGTAGTACCTTGAACATCATGGGTAGAAGTGGATGAGAGGGGTGCGATGAGTCAGAGGGAGTGGGTGTTTCACTGGGAGAAGGGCCAAGAGGTGCAAGAGTAGGATCATCAGACAGAATCGGCGCATCAGGATAGACCGTAAAAGGGAGCTTAAGAGAACCTGTATGAACATCATTGAGAAATATATCTACAGAAGGATCAGTGAAGAAAGATGAGGTAGACATGGTAAGTGAAATTTGGATATAGTAGAAAATATTTTATGTTCCCAAAAAATGACATGTCGAGAAATGCGGAGATGTTGGGAAAAGAGATCCCAACATTTATATACTTTGTGCTCAATTGAATACCCTAAGAAGCAACAAAGACGAGCATGAGGTTCCAACTTTGTACGCTCATGGGGTTGTAATAAGACAAAACAAGCACATCCAAAAACTTTGAGAGGACTATAAATGTGCAATATGCCATATAATCGTTCATATGGCGATTGATTCCCAATGAAAGGGGAGGGAACACGATTAATGGTATAAATAGCGGTTAGAGCAGCTTCCCCCATAATCACTCAGGACAAGAGGCATCTATAAGAAGGGCACATACAGTATCAAGAATATGTCTATGCTTACGCTCAGCACGACCATTTTGTTGAAATGTGCCAGAACAAGACCTATGAGGTTAAGGTTCCATTTTGACTTTAGAAATTTCAAAAAATCAGTTTCCTTGTATTCCATGGCATTCTCGGCACAAAAAACTTTGATGGGTCGTGAAAATTGAGTTTGAACCATTATGGAAAAATCGTAATAAATTTGGGGCAATTCAAATATATTCTTCATGAGATATAACCATGTAAAACGAGAGTAGTCATCAATGAAAATAACAAAATATCGGGATCCGCCCATAGTGGTATTTGGGGAAGATCCCCATATATCAAAGTGAACTAAATCAAAAGGAGCAGAGGAAACACAATCATTGTGAGGAAATGGCAGTGCTGGTTGTTCAGCAAGTTGACAAGAAAGACAATCTATGTGTTCATCCTTAACAGATTCTAAATGCCCATTTGAAACGAGGGTACATATTCGACCAAAAGATGCATGACCTAAACGAGAATGCCAAATATCAAGAGAATTAGAAGAATTAGACGTAACCGAACATTGTGAATGACTCACTGACGAAGTGCAAGGTGAAGAACTGGGAGATGAGGATGGGGATGGAATATGTAAATTGATGAGCATACAGACGTCCAACCTTACGGCCTATCTCAAGAGTTTTTCCAGTCTGAGGATCTTGCACATGACAACCAGTAGCAGAAAAAATAACATTAAGCCCAAGTTCACATAATTGGCCAACATAAATTAAATTCAATGTGAGTTTAGGGATCAAATATGTATCAGATAGATATATGGTGGGAGTAGAGACTTGACTGACGTGACTGACATGTATATTAGAACCATCAGCTGTTTGGATGGCTAGAGTATAGTGAACATGCGATTTTGAGGAGAAAATGGCAGAATCAAATGTCATATGGTTACAACATGCTGAATCAAAGAACCACGAGAATGTACCTGTAGCAGCAGGCAAAGCAATAGAATGCTTACCAAACTGAGATAAAATATTAGAGTTGGAGAGAATATCTACAAATAATGATGGCTGTTCACTTTTAGTAAACCGAGTTGAAGAAGGGTACTGTTTGAGACCTTTCATGACCCGATGAACATAAAGTATCAGATCCGAATGCTCCATGATACTTGAAATAAGGAGAGTGGCTTTTGCTTAACAAGGCAAGGCTAAATTGACTTTGGGCTAGTGTGGATTAGTGGGCCAATAGGATGGTTCGGGTGACAGATCTAAAAATAGGATTCTTTTTTTTAAACAGGGTCAAAGGTGAAAAAGTAGAATAAGGATTAAATATGGTCAATCAGTCAAAGCTTTGTTATATCCTTGACTGTCTTTTTGTTAAATGCGCGACGGCAAGGGATGAAGGCGCAACAAGCCAGCAATAGGTATGGGATGTAAATGGTAAATAGGTTTATTTTTTTGAGTTTAATGATGTAGTTGAAGATGTTGGTATTGGAACAATGGAGATTTATTTTTGGTTTTTTGTTTCTAGGAAGTTTGAGAGTTTTGGTTGGGTTTGATAGAGGTGATGACAGAGAGTTGCAACTAGAGTGCGGAAGCGGGGAAGTGGGACGACGGTGGTAAGAAGGCTAGGTTAGAGCAACCATAACTTTGATTCCATGTTAGAATAGAGATTGTATTCGATAAATTGTGTGTTACAAGAATAAACAACCCACCTATTTATACAGGAGGTGGAATGAAGAGAAAAGAAAAAAAGAATAATTACATGATTACAATAAATCAATCAATGATATCGTATCATTATGATAGGATATGATATGATATTGTACAATATGATATTCTAACAAGAACTTTGGGTTGGAATCCAATAACAAAATCTACTATAGTCTATAATTATCGGGCGCTTCAAGAAAATCATTTTCTATAATTATTCACTTCTTGATATGTATGTCATTAATAAAAATGCAAATGTATCGGAGATTGTTCGCTATCTTAAAGAATAATGCACACTTTAATTTTTCATTTCTCTTAAAACAAATATGATTGCCCTCTGTAGGGAGGTATTGCCGAACAGATAAAGTAATAACCAAGCACGTGATACGAGAGATCACGGGTTAAACACGATAAGATAAACCACCATGAGCGGTGGTCGGTGATACGAACAAATGGCATGAGAGGTCATTGGCGTAAACTGACTGTACGGCAGAAAGAGACATACCGTTATATTGGTCCAAATAGTTAAACAAGGACCAAGTTACACATAAAGTAGCTGGTCCAGGTAGTCTGTTCGGCTACAAGATAGCCGAACAAGGAAAGAGCTCCAATCAAAGAGTGAGAGCAGAGGGAATACTCTAAAAGATTTCAGAGTAGTCATGTCCCGTAAAGGAATGAGATCCCGAGGAAATAGGATCTAGAATAGATACCCAACGAAAATGGGATGTTCAGCCAATTATGGAAAAGAGTCCTAAAAGGACTAAGGTAATGAGTTGATAAGGAAAAATGAGAATCCTTGATATCCTAGGTTTCCTATACGAGATAGGAATCTTAGGGCAACAGGGATGCTTGGGCAGCAAGCATAAACAAATCTATAAATATGAGGTAAACCTAGAGGCAAAAGGTACGCAGTTTTATTACGATCTAATCTCGTTCCTACTGATAATTAGGATTTCTAAAAGTATGTGATACTAACTTAGGCATCGGAGGGCCTTTGCCACGAGAGGCAAAGGTGCACTCATCCCTTGTCTGTTTTGTAGATTAGGGTACTGACGACAAATTAGGGTTCCGGTGAAAAGGCACGAATAAGCCGTTACAATCCAAGGTGATCCGAAGCATCAATTGTTTTCATCCCCCTACAATTGGCGCCGTCTGTGGGAAAAGAACCAAATTTTTTTGAAAAATAATCATGATGGAAGAAGATCCAGTTACGTCGTTTAGTCCAAAGGACCAGTTGGGTGGGGGAAGAGATAAATCCTCACTAGGTGCTCCGAGAAAGCCCACTGGTAGACATGACAGAGATAACTCCAAAGAAAAAGGAGACAAAACTACCACCGGCTCCACGAGAAGGAGTAGGTCTCATCAAAGAGAAGAATCAGTCACCCATTCAAGAAGTATACACAATGATAACGATCTCCTCGATAAAAAGAAAAGGGAAATTGAGGAGTACGCTCGTTTGATTAGAAAACGAGAGTACGAGATACAAGAATTGCAGCGGGTACGGGAG
Organism: Rhododendron vialii; assembly: GCF_030253575.1. Classification (NCBI taxonomy): domain Eukaryota; kingdom Viridiplantae; phylum Streptophyta; class Magnoliopsida; order Ericales; family Ericaceae; genus Rhododendron; species Rhododendron vialii. Next base: position 17,730,598 of record NC_080558.1, read on the forward strand.
CACCCAGAAGATTCTGGACTTTCTCGAAGGAATTCCTAGAAGGACAGACGGACTCTGGTAGTCCATAAGCAGGCTCATTCACGAGGGAGAAGGAGCAGGAGTCCTATCATAGGGCGATACGAAGCTTTTCCAAGAAAAAAGGAGAAGCAGAAGTAAAAGCCGAACACCGGAAAGAAGGGCTTCTTCACAAAAAAGGAGGAGCAGAGACTGAAGTTCCACCCCAGAAGAGGAGGAAACAAGGAAGCATCATCGGGACAGGTACGAGAGACCTGATGCTGATTGGGTCAAGGCTACGACTCACAAATCAAAGGAGCTCGAGGATGGGACAGTGACTGCACGAGAAGCAGCACGCAAGACCCTAAGTAATATTGTAGCCTCCCCCTTTGCAAAGAGGCTACAAGAGGCTAGGTTGCTGAACAGAGTGAAGCATGGTACGTTCGTACTTTACGAGACAAATACGGATCCCGTAGCTCACATACAGCACTATCAACAAGCTATGTTCATGCACGAGGGGGATGATGCCATCTTATGCAAGATGTTCCCCTCCAGTCTAGGCAAGGTGGCTTTGGCTTGGTTTCATAAACTGGCCCCACGATTCATACGAGAATGGAGGCAGTTGGCTGAGGAATTCACTGCTCGGTTCTTGACAAGCAGAAAAGCCGCAAAAACGTTTGAAAGCCTTTCCACCATGAAACAGGAGGAAAACGAGCAGATCAGGGATTATGCAAAGAAGTACTGGGAAATTTTCAACGAGATTAAAAGCTGCAGTGCGGAGTATGCAATTGTCACCTTCAAAACTGGTTTGCCTGTTCAGGGAGAGCTGTGTCGCTCATTGAATAAACATCCAGTAGCCACGTTGGCTAAACTGATGGAACGGATAGAGCAACACGCCAGAATGGAGGATTACATATTCCGTGAGGATGGCAGGATTATTGCCGAACAGCCAAAGGCGCCTGTCAAAAAGGTGGATAAGCCAGAGCTCAAGACTTATAGAGAGAGAAAGGAGTATGGGCAGGCTAAGAAAGAGCCGTACAAGGATAAGCAAGCTCCTGACCCCAAATCTTTCTTTTCTATCACTACGGTTTGGAAGGAACCAATTTATAGGATTCTTTATCAAATAAAGAATCAGTCATACTTCAAATGGCCTCCAAGTCTAGGCGGGGATAAAGACGCAAAACGTGCTACGAATCAGCACTGCAGCTACCATAAAGATTGGGGCCATATGACTGAAGATTGTGAGATGTACAAAAGACTCCTTGATGATTTGGTCTTTCGGGGCTATCTCAAGGAATTTATTCAGGAGGATCCAAAGGAGAAAGGGAAAGCCATGGAACTAGGTTACGAGCAAAATCCTAAAGAAGTAATCCACATGATACATGGGTTGGCCACACCTTATACGAGAAATGAGGTTAGACTATTACAAAGGCAAGTCAAGCACGATCAGCATGTAATGCGATTGGGAAACAAGAGAGGGCGAGGGAACGATGTGTGCAATGAAAGCATAGCATTCATAAATGATGATCTGGGAGAAGTCCAACTACCCCACAACGATGCTTTGGTCATAACCCTACGAGTTGGGAAATATGACATTGAGAGGATTCTAGTGAACTCAGGGAGTTGTACAGAGGTGATGTACTACGATGCGTTCAAGAAGCTGGGGCTGGCCCAAAGAGACTTAGATCAATCCTCAACACCCCTGATTGGGTTCGGTGCGGGAGCAGTCTGGCCTCTTGGAAAGGTAACTCTACCTGTTCGAGCTGGATCAGTGGTGTTAAGGACAGATTTTTTAATTGTTAATATTCCTTCTTCCTATAACGCGATTATAGGGAGGACATGGCTGCATAAGATGAGAGCGGTCTCCTCGACTTATCACCAGATGGTGAAATTCCCAGGATCGAATGGGGTTGAAGTACTAAGAGGCAATCAGAAAGTGGCTCAACAATGTTTAATTTCTCTCATTAAAAGAGCCCCAAAGGCCCACCATGTTCATGCATTAGAAATACCAGATCAACCAACTATCGAGGATGTTGGAAGAAGTCCGGCAGAAAAGGTGGTTGAAGGCTTGGAGAAGATTCAGATCAACGAGACTGGTCCTAAAAGATATTTCTTAATTGGAGAATCATTGCCAGCAGACAAAAAGGCTGAATCGATAAGATTTCTGAAGGAATATGTTGATGTATTTGCATGGGTGCCAGAGGAAATGCCCGGAGTGGATGCAAGTGTGATCTGTCACCATTTAAACGTTGATCCTCAGCATAAGCCGATTATTCAGAAAAAACGGAGGGCAGTCGTGCGGCATGTGGATGCAGTAATTAAAGAGGTCGATCGTTTACTAGAAGCCAAAGCAATACGTGAAGTTGGTTGACGCAAGGCATGTCCAAAAGATAGTTTTCCTCTTCCAAGGATAGACCAGTTGGTTGACGCAACCGCTGGTTACGAGCGAATGAGTTTCCTCGACGCATATCGAGGATATCATCAGATTGCTATGTTTGGGCCTGATCAAGAGAAGACTTCATTTATCACACCACGAGGGTTGTACTGCTATAGCGTTATGCCGTTTGGGCTAAAGAATGCTGGGGCAACATACCAAAGACTTACAACCATCATGTTCAAAAAGCTCCTTGGAAAGACTATGGAAGTTTACATAAATGATATGGTGGTGAAAAGTTAAGATAAACGGGGACATATAACTGATTTAAAAGAAGCTTTCGAAATCCTGAGGGAGTACAAACTGAAACTCAACGCCTCGAAATGTGCGTTTGGAGTCGGTTCAGAAAAGTTCCTGGGCCATTTGGTGACCATGAGAGGGATTGAGGCTAACCCTGATCAAATTGCAGCTCTACAAAGGCTACAAAGTCCCAAAACCACTAAGGAAGTCCAGAGGTTGACTGGAATGGCAACAACACTTAATAGATTTATCAACAGGTCAAGTGACAAGTGCAGACCCTTTTTTCAATTATTGAAAAAGAGGGAGGGATTCGAATGGGGAGCAGAGTGCGAACAGGCCTTCCAGGACCTGAAGAAGTATTTGGCCGAGCCCCCACTTTTGTTGACTCCACAGCCAGGTGAGTCTTTAGTTTTGTACTTAGCTGTTTCGAGCATGCAGTAAGTGCAGTCCTGTTGAGGGATTTGGGAATCGAACAAATCCCTATTTATTATGTTAGCAAGACACTGCTGGATGCAGAGACGAGATATCTGCCCTTAGAAAAACTTGTCCTGGCACTTAGGACAGCCACAAGGAAATTGCCACACTACTTCCAAAGCCACAAGGTTGTGGTTTATACTGAGTTTCCATTGAAATCACTGCTACGAAAAGTAGACTTCTCGGGAAGGATCTCGACGTGGTCCGTCGAGTTAAGCCAGTACGATATCGATTATCAGCCACGCACGGCAATCAAAGGCCAAGTGTTGGCTGATTTTGTGGTGGAGTTTTCTCCTACGGTGGCTCCCCTACCTCCTACGAGAAAGGAACAGGCGACTAAGACATCACCCATGAAGATTCAACCCTCAGCCGAACAGGACCCTATGGAATGAAAGTTATTCGTTGATGGATCAGCATGTAATACTGGTTCAGGAATTGGAGTTGTCCTTTTTCCTCCTGAAGGAGTACTGATCGAACTATCTGTTCGGCTCGATTTTAGTGCATCGAATAATGTGGCTGAGTATGAGGCACTCTTGGTTGGATTAAGGAGTGCAAAAACCCTAAAAGCAAAATGGGTTAGGGTGTATTGTGATTCACAGCTTGTGGTCAATCAACAGGCAGCCAAAGACCTGCTTGATACCTTCGAAAGGGTATACATTGAACAGATAAGTTCTGGACAGAATGCTCATGCAGATTCATTAGCTTGGTTGGCTGCAGCTGTACCAACTGAGTTCAAAAGGAAGGTGGCAGTAGAATATCTGAGTGAGCCGAGCATTAGGAGAAGTGTGGACTTGGTCTTGGACGTGAACCAAGGACCAAGTTGGATGGACCCAATCGTGGAGTTTTTACGAGACGAGATACTCCCTTCTGACAAAAAGGAAGCTCACAAGATAAGGACCAAATCTGCTAGGTTTTGGCTGTCCCCAGAGGGTAAGTTATACAGAAAATCCTTCACAGGCCCGTATTTGCTATGCGTACATCCTGAGATGGTGCAAAGATTTCTTCATGAAATCCACGAGGGAACATGTGGGAGCCATGCTGGAGGCAGATCCATTGCCCACCGAGCAATTACCTAAGGTTACTGGTGGCCACACATGCAGGAAGATGCAAAGGTGTATGTGAAGATTTGTGAGAAATGTCAAAAATTCTCACCAATGATTCGAACACCAGCCGAGGATTTGGTGCCTTTGACAAGTCCGTGGCCATTTGCTCGATGGGGAAAGGACATCGTGGGTCCACTACACAAAGCAACTGGGAATCGAAAATTCCTGCTAGTTGCAACAGACTATTTTACTAAGTGGATTGAGGCAGAACCACTAGCCAAAATCACCAAACCTATAATAGAAAGGTTCGTGTGGAAAAGCATCATCACTCGCTTTGGGGTCCCTTATTCATTGATTATAGACAATGGATCCCAATTTCAGAAGAAATTCAAGGTTTTTTGTGTCCAGTACGGAATACGAAATTATTATTCAACCCCAGCTTACTCTCAGAGTAATGGGCAGGCAGAGGCGTCTAATAAAACCATCCTTGACGGGATCAAGAAGAGGCTGGACAAAGCCAAAGGGAAGTGGCCTGACGAGTTACCACTAGTACTGTGGGCTCACCGAACAACGCCAAGGAGGTCTACGGGAGAGACCCCCTATTCATTGGCATATGGAACAGAGGCTGTCATACCTCTGGAAGTTGGTCTTCCAACCAATAGGACCGCACTGGTTGAAAGTGGGGGCAATGATAGAGCCCTCGAAATTGAACTTGATTTCGCTGAGGAAAGGAGGGAAATGGCCTTGGTCCATCTGGCTTCTTACCAGGAACAACTGATGAAGAGCTATAACAAGTACGTTCACCCTCGTGAATTTGGTGTTGGGGACTTCGTACTACGAAAGGCGCTCTGCAACACCAAGGTGGCCAACGAAGGCAAGCTGGGGGCCAACTGGGAAGGCCTGTATCGAGTAACCGAGATTGTAGGCATAGGGGCCTATAGATTGGCTGATCTGGATGGTAATCCAATTCCGAGGCCTTGGAATGTCCATAATTTGCGAAAATTATTTGTTTAGAAGCATTGAGTTCTATTGTTGCACTACGTGATTGTGTAGGAATTACGAATATAATTTCCTTGTTCTAATTTTTTATTTTAATATTTTAGTTGCAAGGGGTACGAATAACGCCCTCTTGAGTTTTATAGATTATGAATAAATCATTTTTTGCAGTATAAATATTGCATTCTTGGTATTTGTCTTAAAAATATGAACTACGGGCTTTGTTTCCCTCATTCGTGTTGGGGAGCAGGGAACAGGCACTTATACATTTAAGTACGTGGAACTTAATAAATACAAGTATGAAACACTTGTATGGTTTTTAAGTACGTGAAACTTAAATGTTAACAAGTACAAGTATGAAACACTTATATGGTTTGTACGTACGTGAAACTTAACGAGTACAAGTATGAAACACTTATATGGTTTTTAAGTACGTGAAACTTAAATGTTAACAAGTACAAGTATGAAACACTTGTATGGTTTGTACGTACGTGAAACTTAACAAGTATAAGTATGAAACACTTGTATGGTTTTTAAGTATGTGAAACTTAAATGTTAACAAGTAAAAGTATGAAACACTTGTATGGTTTGTACGTACGTGAAACTTAACGAGTACAAGTATGAAACACTTGCATGGTTTTTAAGAACGTGAAACTTAAAACCAAAAAGTTAACGAGTACAAGTATGAAACACTTGTATGTTTTTTTTAAGTACGTGAAACTTAAAAGTACGAGAGACTTAGAAAAGCATTTAAGTACGTGAAACTTAGAAAGAGGTTTAAAAGTAAACAAAAAATGATGTTTACAGGATTTGCTATGTACTGAACACTCATACACAAGCAAACATGTGACCAAAGGATCATACTTAGATAAATCTATTTGCAACCGAACACATGCAAAAAACGAGAAGAGCCGAGCAAATTATATGGCTATGCCACAAAAGGCTGAATACCTGTATTACCAAAACATACCAAAGCAGAGAAAGTACTGGTGCCACGCAGGGCTCGAATATCTTGGTCACGTAGGACCAGCCAAATTGTTTTAATGGTGTTTTGTGCAGACTTACCAAGTCAATCTAAATTTTGGATTTCTGAAGGAGTTACATTTGGGACCTCTCCACTGGCTCCCGCAGTAGTATCACCTTCAATTGCATTCTCCTCCAAATTAATGGGTTCAAGGGTTGATTCTCGAACAGGTGATTGTCCGGGATGAGTGTCAGTTGGCGTATCCTCCCCTGCATCAGCAAAATCTTCAATCTGCTGCTCGACATCATCCTCTGGGGATTTCTCGTGGTCCTGAGAAGCTGCAGAATGCCTACTCGGCAGATCATTTTCCACCCAGAGGATAGAGTCTTCAGCAATACTAACCTTTGTCAGACAAGCCTCCCAGCTGGCAGCCTAGATCTGGTCTTGTATAGCTGGCATCTATTCCACGTAGCTGGCTGTAGCAGCATCAAACCCCTTCTGATAGCCTTCCTCGTGAGCAGCTTTTTTGGTTTTTTCTATTTCAACCAAAGCCTGATTGAGGCTGTCTTCGGCTGTCCCGAGCTTGTCTTTTGCCTCTTTAAAGTCAGCTTTGGCGTTGTCTCTTTCCCTCTCTAGCCTAGATATGGTACGGAGCAGCCTGGTATTGTTGTTCAGCAGCGTGATCCTCTCAGTGTCTGCATCCTGGAACTTTTGGCCCAGTGTAATCATCTTTTGAATAAACTACAAAATGATCAAAAAGATGTTATTATAAGAAAACGAAAGGAATATGAAGCATTCTTAAAAGTAATGAGAATACTATACCTTGATCCCACTGATGAGACCAGTGGAGATAAGCCAATCAGGTGCAGCCTCGGATTCTTTCTGCATGTCAACAGGAAGCAGCAGACCTTGAGCGAGTGCGAGTGCTGTTTCTGAAGAGCTAGCGCTGTCCCCAACGTGAACAGGCCGATCACCCCTAATGAGTTGGGGGGCCCAGCTCTGAGGAAGCATTTGAGTGCTCGGTGAAAGGGGTTGTTGGACTGAAGCAATGGCTTGTGTAGGGGCGTCTCCAGGATCTTCGGTCCTAGGACGTTTGTCCCGACGAGTGTCAATAGCCTTGAGGGAACTATCACGTTCCCGAGGAGAGGAAGAAGATCGTGTCGAAGCCCCTCTAGTTCGACGAGATGGCGGGGGAGCGTGGCCAGTTGATGGCACCACGTCCCCGTGAAGTGACGGTAAGAAGAGAACTAAAGTTCAGGGGTTGACGAGTCATAGTACCTGAATCTGGTGGAGATGGAGAATAGCCGGAAGAAGATGATTGGCAGGTCACGCAGCTGGGAATTGGCTGTTCGGGCTGTGGTTGAGAGGCAGCCTGTCTTAGAGAGGGTCTTCGAACTCTCAGTCGAGGTAACAGAACACCTTCTGAAATGGGAACCTCACCTAACTGCCCGGCGATTGTCACTCCAGCGTTAGCCCTTAGACTTCTCGGCTGAGGAGCAATTGAGGTAGAGGCAGCACTAGTGCTCGGATTGACGAGTCTTCTGTCGATAACCTCTCTATACACGGGGTCGTATCCCAATAGAACGTCTACGTTGCGACCCCGACCAGCTGTTGGGGTGCCGGGTTCACCTGTACACTTCAAGACCCTGTTAATCTCAGCTGTTCGGACGTAGCTTGGTTCACGTCTTGGACATCTGTTAGCATTTTCTGCTGCAAGTTAAAGCATAAACAGAAGTTAAAGTGAGCAGAAGTACAGTAACAAGGGAAAATGCAAGTTGCATAAATAGAAAATCAGGAGCATACGTGGGTATCCCCATATGTGGGGGCAATGGAGGCCCACCACTTGACCATCCTCCCCCAGTGGCTCGAAGCCTCTAGAGACGTAGAGGAAATCGATTTCATGATCCCGAGCAGAGTCTGGCAGGTTTAGCACGAGACGCTTTTCTGCCCTTCTAACTTTGAAGTAGTAAGTATTGTATTCAGGGTTTAGTACAATGCTGTACCACCACTGAATGTCCCAAATTCCTAGCTGGGTCCCCAGAATCCTATTCAAAGCTACTACTCTCATTATCAGCCTAAAAACGTTTGTTGATACTTGCATGGGGGTGAGACGGTACCAGTTTAGGATCTGGCAGAGTAATGGGTGAAGGGAAAATCGGACTCCACCTTCGACAATGGCCGTAATAGGGATACACATTCTATCCCATGAGCCACCATCCCTATCTGCTCCTAAAGGGGCAAGTTCGAGCCCCACGTTATCAGGGACGCTATACTCAATCCTAAATGCCGCCATGGCAGTTGGGGTTTCATAGAGTTTCCTAAACTTGCTGGGTTTTGGAAGGTTTTCATTATCATCCGCCATGGATACGAAAGAAATGAGCAGGATAAAATCGAAAACTAGGTGCAAACGAAACCCTAAAAATCAAAATCTGGATCGAATCTCAGAATAAGACGCAAGAAGGAGCAAGAATAAGAGGTCTTACGAAGCTATTGCAGTGGTTGCCTGAGATACAATCAAAGTTGCAGACGACGGCAATGGCGGATGAAAGACGGATGATTTTTCCTGGTTTTAGAGAGAGAAAGAGAGGATTCGTACTTTGGGTGGAAAATCCAAAAGTATCCCTTTTGGGGTTTAAAGTGAAAGCAACGGAGATGAAATGTCTCCTCTTGCGCCGTTACATGAAAAGTAACGGGAAAAGAGAAGTCTCAACGGATGGCCGTTCTGATGCCGTTTATGAAACGTCAGACTGAGTTAAATGCAAAGCGTACGAAATACGCCACGTGGACTTCCTGCCTCGAGACGGCATGATGATTTAAACGCCAAAAAAATTAGTGGCATGTCTGCACGAGATCTAAGAAGTTGAAAGCTTAGTTCAAAAGATAAGTTTTAGTTTTACCAACTGCCCCCGAACAGAGGCAAAATGGCAAAACTGGGGAGCAATTGTAGGGAGGTATTGCCGAACAGATAAAGTAATAACCAAGCACGTGATACGAGAGATCACGGGTTAAACACGATAAGATAAACCACCATGAGCGGTGGTCGGTGATACGAACAAATGGCATGAAAGGTCATTGGCGTAAACTGACTGTACGGCAGAAAGAGACATACCGTTATATTGGTCCAAATAGTTAAACAAGGACCAAGTTACACGTAAAGTAGCTGGTCCAGGTAGTCTGTTCAGCTACGAGATAGCCGAACAAGGAAAGAGCTCCAATCAAAGAGTGAGAGCAGAGGGAATACTCTAGAAGATTCCAGAGTAGTCATATCCCGTAAAGGAATGAGATCCCGAGGAAATAGGATCTAGAATAGATACCCAACGAGAATGAGATGTTCGGCCAGTTATGAAAAAGAGTCCTAAAAGGACTAAGGTAATGAGTTGATAAGGAAAAATGAGAATCCTTGATATCCTGGGTTTCCTATACGAGATAGGAATCTTAGGGCAACAGGAATGCTTGGGCAGCTAGCATAAGCAAATCTATAAATATGAGGTAAACCTAGAGGCAAAAAGTACGCAGTTTTATTACGATCTAATCTCGGTCCTACTGATAATTAGGGTTTCTAAAAGTACGTGATACTAACTTAGGCATCGGAGGGCCTTTGCCACGAGAGGCAAAGGTGCACTCATCCCTTGTCTGTTTTGCAGATTAGGGTACCGACGACGAATTAGGGTTCCGGTGAAAAGGCACGAATAAACCGTTGCAATCCAAGGTGATCCGAAGCATCAATTGTTTTCATCCCCCTACACCCTCTTTAATGGTTTGTCCACTCTGTAGATGTCAATTTGCCCCCATGGGGTTTCTCTCCGTTGCATAGATTTTCGCTTCATAGTTGAATACAATTTCTCACATTTGCCAAAAAAAATAAAAAATCATGCACACTCTAATTTTTTATTTCTCTAAAAACAAATATGATTCAATCAAGTCTTTGATGATGCCTAAACGCCCTATCAACTTGATTGTCCCATAAACGATTTACAAATTTGGAAGTCTACACTAATGAGGGATTCTAATTTTTCAAATAGCATTGTGATGAGTCATATTTTCATCTCCCAATAAAATTAAAATCCTCTAATGTGATGGTCCTCTCATATGACCATTACGTAATCTAAAATGAGATTCATCCCGATTCCACTTAACAATCCACGTCATTCATATTCTAACAAATAAGAACTAGAGAACAAAGGAACTAAAAAGATTGTTAGACACACCTGCTTCAAGAGGGATCATCTAGAAAGCAAGTATACTAAAATTGTTTATCATCCATCATAAAAGTCAAGCTCATCGAAGAGCTTGATCAAGTCCTATTTGTTATAGGAGGCTGAGGCTCCATTCCCGAAAGGGAAATAAATACTTATTTTTTAAGAAGATAATTTCAAGTTTAAAAAATTATGTGCTTACGCAAATAATTTTTCTATCAATATGGATCTTGTTTGATAGATCTCATTGAGATCTTTAATACGGTGCAAAAAAATTGAAAAATTATTTTTCATTTACATTATTTTTGAGTTTAAAAATGTGAAATAAGTACTTATTTTTTAAGAAGGTGTTCTCGAACGGAGCCTTAGATGGTTTGATCTTTTGTGATGATGTGTTTAGATGGATAGTGATATCTGATACTTATATGTATGGACTGACAATAACAATGCTGTGGGTTACAAAATAAATGGATTGGATCATCAAGTAATATCATTATACGATTCATTCAACATACGAGGATAACATGAGAGGGTGGAGATCCATACCGTATGGATATTAATTATTGAGTGATCTTGAGATACCATAACAGTGTCTTAGCCCCTTTTCCCATCCACGTATTCACGGAATCACAAGAACTCATACATCTACTAATAATCTTTGCACACGAACTATTTGTTTGTAACTTGAGGATAGTTGAAGAAAAGAAAAAGAAAAAAAGGAAAGAAAAATGAGAAAAAATATCTGGATTGCGTTCTTATGAATTTAACTTAAATTTGAAAATTGTCCTTATTTGATTTTTTTTTACATTTATTAGTTTTGCACCAAATTTTTGTGGATTATTGATTCTTCTCGACGAGAGAAATCAGAAAAGTAAATATTTATAACTTTTACACAAGTATTTTGAAAAATAATCATTTTTTCGTGCAAAAAAAGTTTTTTTTTTTTCAAAAAATGCTTATTTCTCAAAATACTTGGGTAAAAGTAAAAAAAAATTTACTTTTCCAATTTTTTTTTGTTGAGACGAATCAATAATCTACAAAAATTTGAGGCAAAATTACCAAATGTGAAAAAAAATTCAAATAAAAACAAAATTTTCACGTTTAAGTTAGATTCATGACGCAGTCTAGTCCTCTAAAAAAATTTATAGTATTTAATTTTAGCCGCTGATTTTGTCACTTTTTTTTTGTTAACGTCATTTCCCTGCAATTATATTTTTTGTGTAAAAATATATTTACAAGAGAGCGGCGTTTGCACAAAAAATATACACTACTTAGAGGGGAGTTGTGTTAACCAAAAAAAAAAAAAAAAAGAATGTGACAAAATCATCTCCATCAATTTTCCTTTTCCTTTCTACCGTTCTCACGAATTCCAAATACTCCATCAAATCCATGGACGACTGTACAAACTACAAACCCTAGCCGTGCTCCAGCTTACATCTCCTCAAGAAACAAAGAGACTCCCCATCGTCAACATCATCCGAAGAAGAAGAAGCATCATCATCATCATCATCATCATCATCATCAGAAGGAGAAGAAGCAGAGCTAGAAAAATCAAAATCCGAAGAAAAATCCGCTCCTCTGCCCAAAAGCCCTCCGGTCAAAACCAACCAAACACCCCTAAAACCCCCACCTCACATCCCCACCGTGATCTGATCCGACTCCGAACCCGATTCCCAGCCTCGACCCGAAATCAAAACCCATTTCTCCCAAGCCTGTGGTAGAAGACCCACCATCGAAGGCGACTCCTAATAGGAAGGCTTAGCGGTGTCGTAGAGGAAACGCCGAAGAAGAAGCAGTTATTTGACGAAGAGGACGAGATTGCTATTCCAAAGGGTATTATTGAGTATGGTCGATGTGTGTACTCAATCATTCCCTTCAGAATAGTAATCTCGTCATCTTTGTCAAACAAGTTTTTTCTTCGGCGTTTCCTCCATGACACCGCTAGCCTTCCTCTTAGCAGTCGCCTTCGGTGGGTCGTCTACCACGGGCTTGGGAGAAATGGGTTTTGATTTCGGGTAAAAAATATCATACCCTTTAGAATAGCAATCTCGTCCTCAATCGCTGCGATTCGTGGGAATTACGAAGACGCATCTGTATGAGAAGGTGCGGAGGTTGAGGCAGAAGTACGAGAACAATGTGATGAGAGGGGAAAAAAACTGCAAGGACCACCCCTTGTTTTCGAAAACCCACGAGGAAAAAGCTTTCGACTTGTCAAAAAAGATATGGGGGAATGTTGGAGGTAATGTGTGGGAAATGGAAGGGCAAAGGTCAGTGGGAGTAGAACCGGTGGTGTGGGTTTGTGGAAGGGAGGAGAAAAGAGTGAGGTTGAGAGAATGGGAGTGGATGCGGTGGTTGAGGTGTGTGCGGGGGGTTTTTGGTCAGGTGGGGTTTGTGGAAGCGTCAGTGGGTTGAGTTTGGGAAAGGAGATTGTGAAATATGGGTTGGAGTTGATAAGCGATTCTAAGCTGTGGAGTTGGAGGGGAAGTGGAAGAAGTTGAGGGTGGAGGAGATGGAGCTGTACTTGAAGATGGTGGGCTTGATTCGCGAGCAAGCGAAAGTTGTGCTAGGAGCGATGAAGTCATAAGGGGATTGAATGTTTAGTCAGGTACATTCTGGATTTTGTGTTGCTGATTACTAATGGTAAGATAAGGGTGTTAGGTTTGTTTTCGTTTTTGTGTTTGTAGCATTTTGGCAATTAACTGGTTATGGTGATTCTGTGGTAACTAGTCCTTTTTTGTGTTGTTCATAACTAATGCAAAAGGCAAGGGTGTTAGGTTTGTGGTGGTGTTTTTTTTGTTTCTGCAGCAGTTTTGGGAATTAGCTGGTTAACGATGAATTTGTAGTATCTTTTGTCTCTTTGCTAACAATAAGCCCATATTTTCGGGGAGTATACCTTCTTCACGTTACAAATACCTGCATTCAGCGCATTTGAGGTTTACTTCAATGGTTTATCTTCTCGACCTTGAAGACTGGAATTGTCATGTATGCTTTCTATTTACCCTGTTGTTCTTTCTTTGCTCCTGTCTCTTTTGTTGGTTTACTGTTGAACCCTTTAAGTCATCAGGGCATTAAGAATTTAGTCACATAAAATGATGGCTTCTGTGGTATTGATTTCTAATGCAAAGAAAGGGTGTTATGTAAATTGGCTCTTCTGTTCTTGATTAAAAATCCAAAGACAAGGCCCAAGTGTGCTAGTGTAGATTTGTTTTTTTGTTCTAGAAACTCAGGTAATTAGTAGGTATGGTGAACTTTTAGTATCTGTGTCCTTCAGCTGACAATATGTCCCTTCATTTAGTGCCTTTGGAGTCCATTATTTTTTGACAACTCGGTATCCAGCTCAATGAACCGACTAATCCGAGGTACAAATCCCTTCATCCACGACAGGAGGCCCTTATTAACACTTAAATTTGAAGTTCTTTTGCATGGTTTCATTTAGTGCCTTTGGAGTCCATTATTTTTTGACAACTCGGTATCCAGCTCAATGAACCGACTAATCCGAGGTACAAATCCCTTCATCCACGACAGGAGGCCCTTATTTAGCACTTAAATTTGAAGTTCTTTTGCATGGTTTAATGTTTTGGACCTTGACAATTAGGATCTCATCTTTACTTCCCCTGTATCTTCTGGTTCTTTCTTTTGGTACTAATTAACTAGTTGCAACGGATTTCTAGGATCTATGTTTTTGAGCTAACAAGGCATCTCTGTATGGTTACTGGTTCAGTTGGTCTAGTATTTTTTTTAGCTTGACCACCAGAATAGCCATGTATACTTTCTCCATATCTTCTTTTTCTTTCTTTCATATGGCCGTTTTCTTAGTTAAATGTAGAAGATATGTTAATATCACTTGTTCAGAATCAGGGTTTTGAGATTCTTTTTGAGCCATCTGTCTCCCCATTCAGTGCCTTGTGTAGTTCAATATCATTCTTGGATCGTCTTTTGGTATTTAAATCTGTCCATGATTGTTTCTTAACTCCTGTTTTCATTGCTGATCAATTACATCTCAAATGTCTTTGGGGGTTTGCTCTGCCCTCAAGGATAGCAGGCCTGTTGTGCGTCTTGTGCGATTGGCTTGATTTTTTTGTGGTGATGTTGTACTCGTCGAGTTTTACAATGTGAATGGTTTGGACCAAATTTCTGGGATTGGGATGAGCCCCATTTTCACCCACCGCAGCCTGCACACCCTGGATCCGTCTCAAATGATCATTTCTATAAATACAGCTTATCTTTCACAGGCAATAAAATACCGAAAGAACAACAAAAATAAACTCTGGGTTGGAGGCAATAATACAATAAACTCTTAATCTCTGAAGTGAAATAGAGTGGAGCCATCTGAATTGAGAGCAAATCAAACGTGGGTTCCATGTTGATGAATCTTCTCTTCTCTAGCTGTTCCATGATGAATCTTCTCTTCTCTAGCTGTACCAGTGGCTGAAGCATAATAGACAATTGCTAAAACTGCATGAATGAAGCACAAGATCCCTCCTATAGACAGAAGACGATGGTGCGGTAATCCACAAGATTTTCTTGACCTTGAATTTGTTAGTGCCCCAATAATCAACATTGAGAATGCAACTGCTACTATAATCCTGCATCAATAAGTACATTAGCAGAATCAAATATGCATCCGCGTCTGTTCAAAAAAAAAATAAAAATGCACACACCATCCTATAGATTGTTATTTTTTAATCAATACTACATACACAGACTTGTGTGGACAGATTTATACACAGTTGTGTCCGAAATAGTCCGATGCACAAGGACCCCTCTGTCTTTTGTGGGGTTGATGTACAATCTATGATGCACCGACACCGGGACACGGGAACATGGGAATTCTAAAAAAATGGGGACACGGACACGGCAGGGGACACGCCACGTGTATATTTATTTATATAAATAAATAAATAATTATAGTTTAATACCCAGAAATTTTAAAAAAATTATAATTTGGCCCCAAATTTTAAAAAAAAATTATAGTTTGACCCCCAATTTTTTCAAAAATTACAGTTTGGCCCCCACTTTTTTTTAAAATTGCAGTTTGGCCCCTGCTGTGTCCCCCTCAAAATTTCATATTAAAATATGGGACACGCCACGTGGCGTGTCCCGTACGTATCTCCGAGGTGTCCTGCCGTGTCCCCGTGTCCTAACACTGTGATTCTTCGACGTCTAGAGGTGTCGGTGCTTCATACATACAATAAATGGTTTTGGACATATCAGTATCATTGTGCATATAAGTCAACTATGTATATAGACTCTTCCTCTTCTTTTTTTTTCTTTTTCTTTTTTTCCTTCTATAATCCTGCATTAATACGTACATCTGCTGTTTTCTTTAATCTGATGTGGGAAAAAATCAATGACATGTAGTAATCGTTATGAAAAAGTACCAAGAGAAGACGAGGGAGACCGCTGCCAATTGCCTGTTAGGAGATGCTTTGCCCAGTGCTTCCTTGGACGAGATGCAGATGCAGCCACCAAGTAAGTTAGAAATGGCATGGGCTAGGGATAGAAGTGCTGCTGCAGCCAACCCTAGCTTGAAAGCTTGATAGCTTGGTTCTCTACACTCAAATATCCATACCTTCATATGTTTCATCTGCCCAACAAAAATCAAATCACATCAACATATATTGTGGTATAAGTATTTTTCTGACGCTGTTTTTTGTTTTCAATTTTTCAGAAAACACAAAACTTGTTTGGGTTTCGGATTTTCTTTCTTCCGAAGGTGTCCACACCACAATGTAAACTACAAAAGGCCATACCAAACATCATCAAATCTCATAGCATCTTCCATACTTTTGTAATGAAGAACCACAATGTTCACGACAGAATGACAAACCCTCATGACTAGACTTTACTTGGGTAAATGCTCATTTGCAACTACGCCACAATGGTCTGGAGCATTCACCATAAAATAAGGCAGACCTATATCGGGGCACATGGGGTCAGGTGCCCCCACTCAGTATTTAAGATTTCTACTACTAACGATCCTGCATATTTGATAGAAGTGTGTATTCCACTATATCGAAACACACAATATTCGTATATATCACAAAATAAAGAACATCTCTCATTTCATGCCTCAATTTTGCTCTTATGGTTGGTTTTTGTTTGTCTAATTGGGATGTTAAAGTCTTGTTTCTATTTGGTTTTAATAGTTCATAGTTGTGAAAAGTACTTCACAAATCACAAGTAAGTCAGCGATAGCATTCTAAAATTTTGTTGATGTCATTTCTAATACATAGAATGCCCCGACTATGTTGGATTCTTGGATCGGCCACTTACATAAAACCTCATAACCATGCTTATAGGATGGACTATTTGTTTTAGATTGTTCCTACAAAACTTAGTTGTTTTTGTCCGAAAATGAGAACAATAATAGAAACGACAAATAACAGAAAGAGCGAATGAGGACTAAGAAAACAAAACAATAATACCAAATAGCTGTCAACATACCTTGTTCTGAGCTAACTCAGCTTCAATGCCGAGTAGGCCCGCTACGATGTCCAGGATGATGATTAAGAGGCATACAATTATGCCCATGTTCTTTGCCATTTTTAGCAAATTGAGAGCTCTGAAAGATGATCAGATGGTTGTGAAGAAAAAGGGAGGAGATTGGAGAAGTCTTATATACAGAAAAGATCTCTCTGTATTTGCTTCTGTTTTAATCCAGAATAGGGAGGAGAATCTGAACAAGTATAGCCTTGTAGGAGAATCTGCTTTTGCTTCCTTCCATTAAACAAGTAAAGAAGGTTATCCCCAGAAAGGGGTAGCATACGTGCATCAATCAAACAGCTTCCTCTTGTAGAATACTCACCATTTGAGTTTATTCCTTTAACAGCTCAGTTTTCTAAATCTTGTGTCCGTGCTACTGTATTTAAGAAGAGATTAAAAAAAAACTACAGTCACAAACTTGAATTGGAGGGAGAGTGAAAGAAGATGAGGGTGGAGAAATGGAGGCTTTACTTGAAGAAGGCAGACTTGATTCGCGAGCAAGCAAAACTGATGCTTGAAGTGCTGAAGTCATTGGGGGAACGAGGATGTATGCAGGTAAATTCTGGGATTACACAACCCCTTCATTGAGAATTTTAAGTTAACTTGAATGGCTTGTCTTCTTGACCTTGAGGACTAGAATTGTCATGTTTACTTTCTCAATACACCACTGTTCTTTCTGTTGCGCTTTTGTTGGTTTGATGTTGAAGCACTGAAGTCATCACGTCATTGAGGATCGAATCAGACTTATGGTTTCTGTGGTGATTTCCTCTGCAAAGACAAGGGTGTTGTGTTAACTGGCTTCATGGTGTTGATTACTCAAGCAAACAATGGTGCTTGGGTAATTGTTCCTTTTGTTTTACTGCAGCTTCAATCCTAATCGGCTATCAGGGATTTCTTGTTACATGGTTTCTCAGCTAGCGATGTGCACATTTTTATGGTGACATACCCTGGTTGCCAGGGGTGCAAAACCTTTCCGTTAAAACATTTGAAGATCTTTTGCAGAATTGTTGTATATACTCTCTACATCTCGTTCTTTCTCTGCAACAGTCATTTTTCTTGTTAGCGCATTTGCAGTTCAATTGCATGTTCTAGTAATTTTAGCTTGATCACCAGAATAGGCATGTGTAGGCAGTCTATATCTTCTTGTTCTTTCTTTGCAACGGTTGTTTATCTAGTAGTAAGATTGTAGATTTGTTGATACAACTTGTGTTTAGAATTCTATATAATTGAGGTTCGAAAATCAGTGGACTGATCGATATAGTGTGAGACACACAGGATAAAGCTTAGTTGTGCTTGACGGAGGAAAGGCCTCCTTGTCTTCAAGGTTTTTCCTTATTCTGCTTTTGCTTCCTTCCATTGGAAACAAGCAAAGAAGGGCATCTCCAGCAAACACATGTACAAAAAAAAAATGATTCTCCAGGAAGAGAGAGCTATAGGATACAGGACCCGGGGATTCTGCCAAGCACCATGCTTGGCAGCGGTGCCGAGTAGCCCATCCGGCCATTCAAGCATGGGGTGCTTGGCAGCATCTCCCATTCCTTTCTATACAAGCACGGGGTGCTTGGCAGCATTTCCCATTCCTTTCTATACATGGAAGCTGTTTGGTCAATGCATGTATGCTAGGAAGGTTTACAATTTCCTTTTTAGTTATTCCGAAACCCTGGTGAGGACAAGGGGTTGGCCTTGTGGCTTAGGCTCTCCACTACCTGCTCTGATTTCTCTATTGAGGAAACCGGATAAAAATGGCTTTGATTCAGTGTCCCTGGGTTCTCTTTTCCCAAGGTTAATGTGCTCCGAAAAGATATGGATTGATATTTGAGGAGCATGATTTTTGGCATGATTAAAGCTCTCAACTAGTTCTACAAAGTGAATGATTTAGATTATTAAAATACTCCTTTGAAAAAATATACTCCCATTTTCTTGATTTGTAACGATGATGATAGTAGAAGGAAATGGCGCACGGAAAATTCTAAAATCACAAATATTTACACAAACAAATATTAGACAACACACTCACATGGGTGTGCAGGCTCCATGCAAACTAGCGGTACATTGGTACTATGAATCAGCCTAAAAGGTTAGGAAATTACTCACAAATGCGTTATGATGATCCAATTGTGAATACGACTATCGAAAATGAGTATTGGGGCCAATTTGGCAAATAAATCCGTAAGCCAAATAGCTTATTTTTTTCTTTATTGAATTTTTTTTCCGCATTTGTTGATTTTGGGTCAAATTTTTGCGGACTATTGGTTCGTCTCGACGAGAGGAATTGAAAAACTAAATTTTTTTTCAATAAAGCCAAAAAAATATGACTTTTTGGCTTATTTCTATTTTTATCCGAAATTTTGAGTTTCAATCATAACTTTTTTACTTTTTCAATTCTCCTAGTTGAGATAACCAATAATCTAAAAAAATTTGACGCGAAATTGACAAATGCCAAAAAAAAAAAATAAAAATGAATAAAGACAAAAAAAAAAAAAAAAACACTTAGCTTATTTGTCAAATTGGCCTATGAGAGAAGAGAATGTGATTTTCCGTTTCTACATCATTCAAAAATAATCACAATCGATTACTACTTTCGTTTCTAAATAAGAGTTCAATTTCACTATTATGAAGCTCTAAAAAAAATGTCTATATTTTTAATTTACAAAATTTCATATGTGCAATGTGAATTTTACTTGATAGATCTCAATTAGTTCTATCAGATCAAATTATTTAAAACATCATAAATTGTGAAATATAGGCAATTTTGTAAGCGTAATTTACAATATTTCATATATGTAATGTGAATCTTGTTCGATAGATCTCAATTCATTCTATCAGACAAAATTTTTAAAATTATTTATATCATCATAAATTGTGTAACATAGGCGATTTTGTAAGCGGCACGACACTATGTCGAAAAAAGACTCTCATTTAGAAACGGACGGAGTATAACACGGCCCAACTGATTAGTGATCCATTGGCTAAGCGTATGACTTGGCCCGTTGGGTAAGAAGTAAAGGCTCAAAATATTCGGAGGGGGGACCCTTGGCAGTGGTTTGCACAGCCCAAAAGCAGATCAATCTGGTAACAATTTCCCGTAATATTCCAGAAGCAGCTTGACACTTCCTGAGAGTTCAACGATCAAATACAGAAAAACAAAACCCCTGCCCCACCAATTTCTATACGCAATTATGCATGCACTATTATTATTTTTAATTATCAAAAAATGCTAAGGGTACCAAATATAGGGATACAAAAAACGTACATATATGGCATGCGGGATCCACTTCCTAAATTTTTGAATGATACTTGAAAGTTTAGATCATCTACTCATCGATATTCAGTTGAGTTGATTTTTGCAGGGCCATTTTGAAAATTCGTTTTTAAAATTAATGAATGGTTCGAATTATTTGTGTGAGACCCAGACTCAGAATGAGTTCCGAGTGCCGTACGTATAGTTTTGGTACCCTTATTTTCGGTACCAATAATCGGGTCTTTCTTTATTTTGGATAATGCAGGATGTCGTGATTAGTTTGTTCGCACCTCACGCCAATCGATACAGTTCCTTTCACATGATTACATATTGTTACAAAAATTGTTGACAAAGAAAATCGAATACGAGATAACGAACCCATAAGTCTCAAGCAGAGATCACCGGACCTAACTCGCCGGTTAAAATTAGGGAAAATGACGGCTAAGGACGCGTTTTGATAATTAATACCCGCCAATGACATTTTTAGCATTAACAAATATTCTTAGCTTGTCATTGACGGGTATTAATTATCAAAACACGTCCTGACCGTCATTTTCCCTTAAAATTATGCCCTATATAACAACGAGAAAAATCTCTCTGTTGATCAAAATAGAAATCTCTCTCTCTCTTTCTCTCTCTCTCTCTCTCTCGATTTTCGGTGTCTGAATTGTTTGTGAGAGAGACGAAGAAGATGTCGGCATACAGCTGGAAGAGCTTCTACGAGGACGAAGATCGGCCGGAGAAGCCACGGAGGTACGGCGTCACGGAGATGAGAGGCCCTCACTACACCCTCCTTTCTCAAAACCTCCTTCAGGTTTCTCTCTCTCTCTCTCTCTCTCTCTCTCTCTCTCTAGCATTTCTCTCTCCGTTTCTTCGTCGACTAGAATTCTCCTGTCAATTTCGGATTTGAAGGATTTTATTGTGTAGGAAATGATATAGAATGGTTGTTGGATTTGGCATTTCTTTTCGTATTGAATTATTGATACTCCATGTCAAAAAAAATAAATTGTTGATACTCCAATTGGTCAAAATTCATTCTCTAAAACTTGACGATTGAAGCTTTGTGTATAAACAATGAATTTTTTAGTTCATTGCCAATTTTCTGATAAAAAATAGAGCAGTTTCGTGCAGAAATTTGTCGCATCAATTTAAACATCTCAATTTTAGTTGTTTAAACTGATATGCAACTTCTTTTAAAAAGAAATTTACATGCTCGTACGGTTATTTGGAATAGACTAGAATTTTAGGGCAGAGGGAGCAAATGAGTTTATACCTTTACTTCTTGCTAGACTTTATCCAACATCGGTCATGTGAGCCTTCCAAACTTGGTTAATATATTGTAGAGAGGCTACTCCACCCATACCCAATTGGTTTTAGGTTGGAACCCTACAAGACATCAAACATTTATGTTTTAGAATCGGCTCTTTATCGGAACCAAATGAGCTCAAGGTGGTTGGAATTGTAGTATGGATTACATTTGCATTTGTTCCATCATGTCTTGGCGTTATATGTCTTGAAGTTCAAGTAAGGAAAATTTCAGGTTTCAAATCCGAATTTCAATGGTGTAGAAATTGGGGGATGGTGCTGTGCACTGGTGTGCGCAACACTGTGCTGCGCTCCTCCGAGCCGTCGGATCGTGCATCTGACGGCTCGGATCTCATCTCGGCAATGAACGGCTCTCGATCGTTGGTTGCCGAGATGAGATCCGAGCTGTTGGATGTACGATCCGACGGCTTGGAGGTGAGCCGCACGGTGCTCTGCACCTCATTGCACAACACCAAGGCAGTGGAGTGTGGGGTTCAATTCTACATGTTTCCATGAAATGAATCTTTTACAACTCAAAAAAGTTACATAATTTTTTTTTTGCTTCTCTTACTCAACTAACAGTAACTGCATAGCTAACGTTTTACTGATTCTGTTCTGACTTGAATGGCTGGGAAACAGTCTGATGTCGTTCATCTGTTTGAGTCTTCACCAGCAGCTCAGGTGCTCTGGGTTGGCTCAAGACAATTTGAGGCCTTATTAAGCGATGATTTTAATTGGGGCTTTCACATTTTAAATTGCTGCAGTAGATTATTATTATTTTTCTTATGGCATTTCTACATGCAAAAGTACTAATTCAATCTCTAATTCAAGTGGGAGGTAGAGATTTGTACACTCTAAGGAGAGATACTTTTGAAGAAAAGGAACACTGTTTTTCGTTATCCTTGGGTTCTTTTGAAATTCCCAAAATTTTCTCCATACTTGTTTTGGAGAAGTTCCTTCCCGATTTGCTCCATTCTTCTGCAAGCACTCATCTGCTTCATCATTTAGGTTTTGAAAACATAATGTACTTTTAACCGTTCTGTAAGGCTTTCTGATAAATCTTACAAAATCCTAAAAAAGCTTAATCTTAAGATGCCATTGAATTGTATGCTTTTATAGGTGTTATATTGCTTAGTTGTTTTGTAGTTGCCTACTTTACTCAATCCTTGCTACTTATTCATGAGAGTCAGTTATATGCATCGGTTCTCCTTCAGTTATATGCATCGGTTCTCCTTCCATTATTATAGACCAACTGCTGAATTTCTTTCATGGGGATTGTTGGCATTTGTTCAACAGATGGGTCTGGAATCTGGATTATGGAAGCCTTGATTGTTGTAGCTAGATTTATGCCAACCGGTTAGATGATTTGGGAAAGCTGACATGGCCAATTGGTTTTCCTATGTGTAGGATATTTTTGAGTCTATGGGACATTTTGTTGATGGTTTGAAGTTTGCTGGGGGCTCTCATAGTTTGATGCCGAAAACATACATCAAAGAAGTGACAGACATGGCCCACAAACACAACATTTATGTCAGCACGGGCGAGTGGGCTGAACATTTGCTTCAGAAAGGTCCATCTTCTTTCAAAGAGTATATCAAGGTGTGGAAGAATGAACACAATTTTATCTGCAGTAGTGTATTAAAGCACTTGTCATCTATCATTAGGAGAATAGAAGAAATGTTTTTGAACTACTCGCTATTGTATTGTTTTTCTTGATTTTGTTCTTTCAGGAGTGCAAGCAACTGGGATTTGACACGATTGAGCTAAACGTGGGATCCCTTGGAATTCCTGAAGAAACACTCCTGAGATTTATCCGGTTGATTAAGAGTGGTGGCCTGAAAGCCAAGCCTCAATTTGCTGTGAAGTTTAACAAGTCTGATATTCCTGTGGCCAGGGATAGAGCATTTGGAGCTTATGTGGTCCCAGTGCCACGAACATCTGGTATGACAATTCCTTCTATTGTTGGTGGTTGAGGAGCTATTCATATGGTGCAATCTGTATCCCTTATTAATTTATGGATTTGAAACTTCCTTAAGATATCCAAGGGGATATCCAACAGTAAGAACGGATAACTTTTTATCATGACTTTATTTGTCGGTTACACCATTATGATTTTAGGTTACTGGCTATTGATTGCAGAGAAAGCATGGTGAGATTGTTTGTTAAGATGAGAGAGAGAGAGTGTGTTTTGGCATGTAATGAGGATGACAACGGTTCACCATGTTGAGGATCCTGAGAAAACTGAGAGAGAGAGAGAGAGAGTTTTGACATGTAATGCGGATGACAACAGTTCACGATGTTCAGGATCCTGAGAAAACCGACGTGGAGAGAACTGACATGTAGATATTTTTTTTTTTTGCACACAAGCACCATATCACGAGGAACAACTTACTTTAATTTTGATAATGTATGGTTATTATTTTTTTGTACAAGTTCCATACTTGATAAGTAAGGGCATTAGTCAGCTTACATTAGTGTGCTTTTTCCAACAGAAATCGTTGAGGATGTTGATCTTTTGATCAGAAGAGCGGAAAGATGCTTAGAAGCCGGAGCAGACATGATAATGATTGACGCTGATGATGTCTGCAAATATGCTGATTCTGTAAGGGCAGACATCATTGCAAAGGTTATAGGGCGTCTTGGACTCGAGAAGACCATGTTTGAAGCATCAAATGGGAAAACTTCCGAGTGGTTCATTAACCAATATGGTCCCAAGGTACTTCACTCTTTTATGCAGTCATTACTTAATTTGAGGCCTAAGAGCACCAACACTTCTTAAAGATTTTGAACTATAAAGTTGGAATCAGTCGGAGTTACGTTTTTCCGTTTCCTGTATTCTGTTTTTTTGGTTGTGGATTGTATGCTATCCCCGTGGGATGGGAGATAGTAGGCCTAACCGCCTAAGGATTGATTGTTCCGTTTGGCTGTGGGATTTTCTTCGGCTCATAGGGGCCTGTCCGTATGCTGTTTTGTATTTTGGTATAGAAGTTAATTTACAGGGGAAAAAAACACACACTTCCAAAGAGGATGCGTGTTGTGTAGAACACCAACATTTCTGATACACTTCCAAAAACGTTCCAATACTACTACAATATGGCTTAGTTTAAAGATTTCAATTCATTGTGGCGGATACTTTTTCCGCACTTTTCAGACACTTCTTGAACCCTCCCAATATGTCTTCTGTGATGAACTCTGTCATATTCAATTTCTGTTGCCCCAAAACAAAAAAACAGATGAACTTTGTCATATTATTCCTCTTTTGCATTCTCCAGAACACACAACTTTATATTTTTCGGTTTTCTAATTTAATCAAAGGTACGTTGCCTGTATCTGTATTTTATTATCTTTGAACTAATTAATCAACCATTATCACATAGGATATGTTCTAATGTGTCCTGCATTTTTAAACTTAATGGGTCCACTTGTCATGTCTGCGTGCTACTTAGCTTGGGGGCTTCTGATCGATGTTTTCTATCGAGATGCATATAACATCCTCGTAATTGCCTGAGATTTGCAGGTGAACCTGTTTGTGGATCACTCTCAAGTGATGGATCTGGAGTGCCTTCGAGGGCGCAACCTCGGTCAGGATCACAGATCTGTTCTTGGTTCTTCCTATTTTCTTTTCTAACTGCAGAGATGCCTAATTTCGTATCGAATATGGTATTGCTTTCAATCTGTCTGTTGTTTCTCAAGATCATGTGGATTTCCCCTTACTGTCTGTGAAAAACAATAGTGAGAGTAAAGTTCAAGTAGTATGTTCATGTATTGTATGTTGTTTGGATAAGCTGCCAGGATTATATCCTTCCGATATCTAGTCAAGCAAGGTCTGCTCTGAAATACGTTATAAGGAGTTGGTGTGTTCTTTAGACAAAGGAACATATATTCTTTATAAAACATAATACTCCATTCAAAATTAACATGATTAGAAAATAATTAACGTGGATATTTCAAAATGACGAATGTTTTTTACTTAAAAGATTTGTTTAAGGAAATTTGGAAACTATCATCTAATACTGTAACAATCATAAAAATAAAAAACAAAAAACAACAACCTCTGTCCCAATTGGTTTGTTCACTTTCACTATTTTCAATGTCTCAAAAACTGTCTATTTTAATTTTGAATGCTATTTATATGTAATAGTAGATCTTTTTTAATAAACTCAATTGACCTTATAAGACAAAAAGTTCAAAATTCTTTTGGCATGAGATAGACGATTTTCTTGAGTGACATGAATGACGAAATTAGACTAATAAATTGGGACAAATGGAGGATGATTGCAAATGGCAAATACACTAGGATTTGCTTGTCGTCATAGCCACCTCTGTTTTCAGGATTTGAGGATTCATGATAAGATTGTACAATTCGATTCGATATGCTATGCTAGTAGTTCGTATTTGTGCCGTTGAATTGTTGAAATATGTATGCTATACGATTTGTGATCCTTATTCGTATTATTGGTTCAATGCACCTACAATATGGATAAGGATCGCAGATCGTATAGCTTACGTAGCGATTCAACGGCACAAATGAATTGACTTTATTAACATGTTTCACTTGTAAAAGAAGAATATAAGTTCGAAAAAGTGTGGTGATCTAAGTATTACTTGAAGTATTCTAGATGCAACTCTAAGTCCATTTGGTTGTACTCTTAGCTTGGCCGGTCTAAGGTTTTATTCAATGGAAAGGCGTCGAATCCCCTTTTGGTTATTAACTTACAAATTTCTTTCTAAGCCCACCAATGTATCTAATATTGGCAAAATAAGTAGTATTAAAGTATTACGATCACATCAACCATAAAATTT
Source organism: Rhododendron vialii (assembly GCF_030253575.1). Lineage (NCBI taxonomy): Eukaryota > Viridiplantae > Streptophyta > Magnoliopsida > Ericales > Ericaceae > Rhododendron > Rhododendron vialii. Next base: position 17,756,774 of record NC_080558.1, read on the forward strand.
GTTGTTATTCATCCATTAGATGAAAAGTAAAACAAAGAACTTTGAAGTTTAATTGTTTAGTACTATTTCCATTTTGACACAAAAAAATGATGCTGTTCCTGAAATTTCTAGAACTTTTGATATAGTAATTGGTAGATATAATATCGAATATGGTTACACATTGCATCATGTTTTTATCAATTTTACTTCAAATTTAAAATTATCTTACATTTTCGTATGATGTATCTTAGATTCGTATCTTGATAAATTCCAAAGTGTATAAAGTATTATTATCATGGCATCAATCATGAATATTTTAATAGAGGAATACATAGACAAAAAGATTGCACATTACTTATAAAAACCATACAAGATACTTCTCAACCAAAAAAAGAGAGTCCATAGTCAAATTCATGGTTTTTTTTTTATTTATCATAACAACATAATCAAATGGAGGAAGCTACCATTTGGTTTCACCATCACCATGGTGGCACCACATTTTCTAGTGCGACCGCCGCCACCACCATTGTACATCACACCACCTCCTTAGTCTCTACCGTCATCGCCCCCCATCGGCTACCGTTATTGCTGCCACTATCACCACCGTCACTATAAGTACGCTTTATGTCAACCAACACTTCTTCGCCACCACAACACCACTGCCACGACCTACAACACCTCCTCCGCCTCGTATACGCTACCACCTCTTCCACCATTATGTATTTTTTGAAGGGGAAGATCATAATTCAGCAATCAAGATGCCCCACCTCATTACTCAAACCACCGTAACCACCAACACAACCCTCTTCACTTGCAATTGTTGTCACCACCATGTCGCCCCCACCACCTCACAAACAAGACACTACTAATAATAAAGAGGGCAAAAGCAAAAATTACAAAACATTTTGTATAAAACAAATACACAAAAAACTCGCATAAGTATGTAGACTTCACACACGCTAGTGTTGCAAGGTGTGTGGCACCCTTACAGTGATGTGAGTCTTCGTTCGAAAGTGTTTGTGGTTATAGAGTGATTGATTTAAAATATGCTACTATCGTTTTTCATCTATCTCTATAATATAAGAAAAAAAGAAAAAACAAGAAGAAAAGCGAGACCTTAATTTTCAAGGGTGCTGTTAAATACAATTGCGAATTTGCTACATGTAGCCAATTCATAAAAGGAAATTTTGGATTCCTTTCTTATGAAGTGGCTACATATAACAAATTCGCAGTTACAAATAGCCTGACCCATTTTCAAAGCACGACACGTTGCAACAACATCATAGACGACGTCGCGTTGAACGCAACAATCATCTCTAAATAACAGGGGATGAGAAAGAAATCATTATCCTGTGCATAGAACTGAAGCCGTAACTAGAACATAAGCCGTAACTAGAACGCTAAACCTTCTCTCTCTCTCTCTCTCCTCTTTTCTTTCCATCTCTTCTAGATTTCTAGAGAGAGATTTCTGAGACAGACGCAGAGAGGGACACAAAATTTACACCTTTATAGATAGATAGATATATACATAAATAGAGAGAGAGGGAGAGAGAGAGAGAGAGAATGTCGAAGAAGAAGGCCACTATGACCTTGAAGGACTTCCACGGCGGCTCCATCCCTTCCGATCTCCCTCTCCCTTCTGCTCCAGGCGTGTAAGTATTCCTCCTTTTTTACCCTTTCACCCTGGCACACTTTCTAATAATCTCAATCCCTAATATTTCAATTTCCACCAAAACCCCCAAATCAAATGCTAGTATTAAATTCATTTGCTCCTCCTATTAGGGTTTAGTCCGCGCTTCTAGTTTCTTTCTCTAATTTTATTATTTGCACATACCCTAGATCTGATAACATTTACGTTTTTACATGTCCGTATCTATACCTTTATATATATATATATATATCTGTGGGTGTAACCGTATCAGATTTATGTTCAGTTTCATGTGGTTCAGATTATTAGATCTGGTAGTAGAAACCCTAGTTTATAGTTTTCTGTGATTTTGGGCAGAATTGTTAGGCCTTCGGACCGACCCGGTTTGGACCGCCAGGTGGCGGCGTGGGGAAACCCCATGGGGAGATCGGATCATCGGTTGAGGCCCGGGTCGGCTGGGGCGGTGAGAAACTTTGACGACAAGGCCCCGTTTCTGGGCCCTGCCGCGCACATTGGTAGGAATTTCGATGAGGACGAGCGTAAGCCTTTAGACGGTGGGTGGGGTACACGGAGAACAGTCAGCGATGATAGCATTCAAGCGTTGCCGGTCCGCGCGGAGCTGAAGCCGGAGTATTCGTGGTCTGGGCCATTGCCGGTTGCTCACATGTCTAATAGTAGTGCGCGTTCGGAGCTGAAACCTGATTATTCGTCTGGGCCATTGCCGGTTGCTCACATGTTGAATAGCACTGCGAGTTCGTATGCAGGGAGGGTCAGTGAAGCAACTCCTGTGGGAGCGAATTCTCAAAACTTTGGTGGAAACAATTCTTACTTGCCGAGATTTGTTGAAGCAGCTAATGTGGGTGTGAATTCTTTAAACTCTGGTGGCAATAGTGGCCAGGGCCACCCAAATGCGTGGGCCATGAGGAAGGAGGCAGTAAAAGCCAGTGAGCCAGTTGCTCCCATGTGGTCTGGTCCAAATGCTGCTGCAAAGTTGGCTCATGCCAGCGCTCTTGAAAAGGTATCTTCTGGGAGGTGGCAATCCAAGCAAGTGATTTATCACCCGCCAGATGTTGAGGTCATTAGGCAAAATCCAATAGAGAGCGAATTCGGGTACAAGGATGATAGTTTTTACAGTAGGAACCGCCACCATCAGGTGGAAATGGAAAGTGGTGTGGAATATCATGATGAGATGTTGGCAAGGCATACTCAGAGGAGTTTGACTGACGATGGTGGGATTCAAGGTGGTGGGCAGTTTCCAACCCGTGAAGGGGTTAGGACTCCTATGTCACTGGAAACAATGGAGAGTAACCTTCCCAGGTATGTTCCGGAGGTTCAGCCAACTCGTAATGATGGGAAATTTGGTGGGTTGGAGTTGCGATCAGAACGCCCTAAGCTAGAGCTACATCCGAGACCCAAGCCTTCTGAGAGTTTGGAATCACCTGTTAACTATAAGAAGGTACACATATCAATGTTCACCGTGTGATACACTTTTTGGTGTTTTTTGTTGTACCTTTTGATTGATATTTTGTTTTGCATGTAGGGATACCAGCAACCACGTAATTCTGGTCATCCAGAAAATGTTCCTGTATCCTATGGAAATGTGAATCCCTCAAACTCCGAGTTATCTGGATCTAACAGTGGGAATCAAGCTCTTGAACGACCAAAACTGAATTTAAAGCCGCGATCTCAGCCGCTTGAACAATTGGAAGGGAACATTGAAACAAAAAGGTTGGCAGTTTGTTCCGTTGCTATTTGCATGCTCAACTCATGATTTACGTTCGATTCTAAAAGTTTCTTTTAGTCTGTCAGTGGTCCTTTTTTTTTTTTTGTCTTTCATGTTTGTTCACGTAGTCTTGTTAACTCATTCAATGCTGCAAAACGACAAACGGGATCCTATCATTGAACCAAGTTAGACAATCATGAGTATTGCCAATGAGCTTAGCCTGAGAAAACATGTGTATGAGTCATGTAGTCACAGAAGGAAAAATCGGGCGGCTCACCTGGCTGTTATTTATTTAGAATTGTTTCATGTCTTAGAACTACGCCCAGGGGAGGGGGTTGCGGCCTTGCGGGCAATGTAATTAAGATGACATGTGTAATGACTCATGATTGAGACTAGAACCTTGCAACCATCTTTTTTGCTGTGGCCAGAGATGGTGCTCAAGCTAAAAGCTTTGGTTGTCTAGAGTCAATTCATCAGAAAGTGGTCTACTGAAGTTGCTCCTTGGATCATTGTGATTAACTCTGTATTTGAAGTTGCTTCCCGGATCATCCTTACTAACCTAGGTTTGGTATGAAAACTGTGAATTGGCTAAGAATGATCGTCTTGTGCTTAGTAATATCTGACAGATGTTGAAGTGCTACAAGTCTTACTTTATGCTGTAATGTTTAATTTACTGCTGTGTTGCAGAGTCATCGTAGGAACTTTCCAAAATCAAGTTGCTATGAAAGAACATAGCTTGGAACTCTTAAATGTAATGGACTCACAGTATTTTACCTTTTACCGGAATCTTCCTACAATGAACTGTGGCTTTGGCGAATGGCATGCCATGCCCTTTTTATTTGGTTACCCTTGTATTATCTTGTTCCATTTTGCGGTTTTCCAATCCTTTTATGGGGTTCCTTTTTTTTTTTTTTTTTGGGGTGATTGTAACCAAGAATTTTTGATCAATTATTGATTCAGGAACACTGTGTTTGGTGGTGCTCGTCCACGGGAATTGGTAAGTGTGATTGTCCTCTTTTGCTGATTTGATACTGAGTCTCAAACTTTCATATTCATTAGTATCTAATTGTGTCATCTTAATTTGATGGTATTGCTGATCCTGCTCTACAGGTTCTCAAGGAACGGGGCATTGATGATGTTGCTGTCATTAATCCTGACGTCGGTCAATCTCCCAATAGGTAGTGAGCTTCGTTCTTCAATCTCATTTGTTTTTCTTTTTCTCTGTTTCGTTTTTTGTTTGATGGAGCTGGATGGGGGATACTTCAAAATTTGACATCAAAAGTATGATTTTTTCACTTAACATCATCAATTGGGCTAAGAGTTTTTTATTATGCGCTCCAATATAACTCGTTGAAATTGTAACAGTTTTTTTTTTTTTGGCTACCTTTGGGTGCACCCAACAAATTCTCAAAACTTGTCTGGTAATTTGGTGTTTGAAGGATGTTTACCAAACTTTTTAGTATTTCCATGTGTCCAATTCGGAAGTGAGTGCAACGATTTGAAGGTTGTTTGATTATTGAATTATCTTATAGAGCAACAAAATACTACCTTGTCCTCCAAAATGTTTTGAAATTTGGCTTCTGAAGCATTTCTTTGGAGATGCTTTTATGGCAGAGCTATTTTTATGCTTACCAATTTTTCATTGAAGGGTCAAACATGAAGTTCCGAAGACTGATAGAGTGCCTCCACATGCAACTCCTACCCGTCACGACGAAAAGCCAGAAAACTCTCCCATTGACAATAGGATCAGAAAGAATAATGATAGGCGAGATAACCGGGTAGATGCTGAAAGGACTGATACTCAGAGGAGGAATTGGCGAAGTGAAAATCATCATCGGAGGGACAACAGGGAAACAGAGAAGAACCAGCCACAGGAGAGGCCACCTTCACCTGAGACCTGGCGTAAACCAGCTGAGAAGCCGAAAACAAAAGCAGCTTCAGCAGTTGAGCTCGCCCAAGCTTTTTCAAGATCTGTATCGGACGCGAAAAAACCCGACCTGTTTCCCGGCCAAAGAGGTGGTGGTCCCAACCGGGGACCAGTGCCTTTTTCTCGGCTGATGGATCCAACCTCAAGGCCTCAAATCAATGGCTACTGATATTTCAGGAGGTGGAATGGTTGATCCTCAATCGTGATAAGACTCTGATAGTCTGATTAGAGAGTGTGGTTCAGTTGGGTAGAAGGGCATTGGCAATATTGGAAGTTAAGAATAGTCTCAAACTTGAAGATCGTTCCTTGGAAGTGAAAAAATAATGGAAAACCCCCCCAATTTGTCGTTCCGCTTACAGGGATTGAATTTATCATTTCCTTATAGAAGATGGAGGATAAATTATTGTTGCCTAGTGAATTCGAAAAATGAGGGTCTTGGTGGATTCATAGCATACAATATGCATTGTTAGGAGATATTTTGCTAATGTTTTCTGGAGGTTTTCTGAGTCTTTGTCTTTTCCGTCCATGAGAAATTTTGTGGTGATCTAGTTCCGAGGAATTTGAGCCCGAGGTGTGTTCTTGTCTTGAGTTGAATCTGGGAAAGTGGATGACGATAGTTGTGTATGTTGTCAAATTCTGAGAGAAATTGCTGTCGTATTCGATTGCTCGGGTTTAGACCGGAAAACAGCAGTCTAGCAATCCCAGTCGTTCAAAAGTACTCTATCTTTGAGATCAATTTTTTTAAACAGTTCAAGTTATTTTAAAGATTCCTGACGGTTAAGATGCGTTTACTTCCTGTCCCTGGCCCTTTTGCGGCTCTATACCCAAACTTGCAAAATTAAAGCCCATTTTGACGTGGAAAATACCGGCAACATATGCACAAACCCTACGTAAAGTACATACACCCTGTTTCAGGTTGCCCTTTACCGATCGAAACATATGTGAGAGAGGAGTGTTCAGTAGGAGTATACGTAATATTGTCGTTTTTCATAGGTCATTCTTGATGTGATCGTCATGTGAAGAGACATGTATTCATCATGATTTTATTTTTATGATCTTGAATGGTTCATTTTAAAGATCTTAGTTTCTACGTATCGAAGTTAGATCAATCAAATATCGGAGCGCCAATTAAATGATATTTAACTCAGGAGCAAAAGATAGTCAAAGTTGGAACTGACAAAAAAACGCTGTTGAGATACGCGCTACATCAAACTACCATTGACTTGAGAGAAAAGGATGGTCAAGATTAAAATTAATAAACTTAGTCGTTGAGATGGTTACTGATATCCGTTTAAACTAATTTTTTCGATAGATGATTAAAAACGTTAGGTCCTACAAAATAAATGTTTAAATTATTAAGTGAAGGGATCACAGAAAAGGATCTTAGCTCAAAATATTGTTAGCAAAATTTTTGATTGCTTGTCATTTTAAATAGGTAAATGAACTGATACTAGGTATGGGTGGCTTCGGAAAAACCGAAAAACAATGGATATGTAGATAAGTTACTTCATATACTCGTCAGAAGGTGTTGCCTTAAATACCAAATAATCGTCTACAAGGAATGTCACCACACCAATGTAGAGAGTATTGTCTTCGCCACCACATCACCGTCTGTAAGGGTCATCATCGAGCCGAGCCGGCCCAGCCTGTCAAGTCATTGCTCAAGCCTGCCCACGGGATGGGCCAACCGGGCTTTTACTGTTTTTCGGGCCGGACGGGCCAGGCTACCTACCATAAATTGAAGCCCAAGCCCAGCCCACGGGCTACCCAATTGACGGGCCGGCGGGCCAAAAGGCGGGCTTAAATTTCCTTGGGCCGAAACTAAATCAAGGGAAAAAAGAAAGGATTTTGTGGGATTTTAAGCTAACGGGCGGGTACCATGGGCGGGCTCACGGGCCGGGCCTACAGGCAGGCCGAATAAAAATTTATAGGCCCAAGCCCGCCCATTCAAACTATGGGCCAGGCCAACCAGCCCGTTTTGGGTGGGTCATGAGCTTTGGGCTAAATGATGATCCTTAACCATCTGCAAGACACCCACCACACCTCTGTTGGGGATGAATATAAAGTCCTACTGTATACTATGAATACGAAGAGTACAAATATCATTCTATCAACTCAGAAGGTATTTCTTAGCATCAGGCATTTCACACTTTTAGCAGTAAAGATGGTGATTAAGCTACCATAGTAATTTAATGCATGTGTATATTATAAGCATAATAACACATTTAAAAACACCAAAATAGATAAAATTTGGAGTTCGATGTGATCACATGCTTATTCAAAAGCATTATTGTTCTTAGAATCTACCCTTGGCATCATCCCAATTCTCGAAATTTTTTGAAATTCTGTGTGAATCAGCAAGGATCACTTTGCAAAACCCCATCATCTCCACTTCGTAGGAACTACGAGATCACCTACATACTCAGCATATGACGCAAGCCAGCTCTTACTCAGTGGTATATCAATCTAGTACAAGGGCGGAACTATGGCCAGGCTGCCTTAGGTTGTAGTCCAGGTGTAGTTTACTTACCAAAAAATATATATATATATATAAAATTCAGTCCAAATAATATTAGCCCAACCCATTTTTGTTTTCAGTCCAACCCACCATCCCATTTAACCCAACCCACCAGTCTCAAGTCCCCTGGCCCATCGTCTGATCTCTCTCCCTTATTGTCAAAAAGACAAAAACATAGCCGAACAAAAAAAAAAAAAACCCCCCTCGCACAGCACAAACGCCCTAAAGCTGGCGATTTCAACTCGGTCTCGGTGAGTGTCGAGACTCCAGCCGATTGTGACTTCTATGCATATTTATTGTTCATTGATTGAAATGTTGATTCGTCTTGTTGTAACTCTTTTTGTTATCACGCCAATTACGGAAAGAACATTTTCAGCTGTGAAACATGTGAAATCCTTCATAACAAAATGGAGGATGATTTTTTTGCGAATTCAATGATTATCTACAATGAAAGAGAATTTGTTGAAGATATCGACTCAGATTTGATAATAGATGATTTTAATTTTTAGTCTCTAAAACATCGTAGGATACAACTTAAATTGTGTACCTTTTTGTACTTTCTTTGGGGGAGACTTAAAGATTCATCCTCAGACTTTAACCGACATATGTTTTCATCCCGGCCATTTTATCAGGTTATGTTTTCATCCTCTAATTTTAAAAAATCTCATCTTCCCCTTGTAGAACTATATTTATGGAATTTATTTGTTTTTTGGGAGCCTATATAGGCAATGATTTTTGGGACTGAAAAAATAACTTTGGAGGTCCCGTGCTGTAATTTATGGATATCTACACTTACCAAATCCCTAAAGTCACGCTTTCATATCTATTTCAAATCTTCCAGGTTCTAATTGCTATTGTTCCGATTGTAAGTCATATCAAATCCCTAAATTTATGCGTTCCAAATACTATTATAAGTAATTTGAAATTAGGCTGAAAAAACCACCACACAATATCACATCCTCACAGAGAACAAATCTGAGAATTTATTTCTTGTCCTCCATTGATTTCGTCTTCCGTTGTCCATCCTCTGTTGTCCATCCTCCGTTGTCCATCACTAGACTCAGTCCTCCATCCTCGCCGTTTTTCGTAATCAACATTGCCGAAAAACACTAGTCATCGAAGGAGAAGAACGATTTTTGAATGGTCCGAGTTCGTAAGTGCCCCAAATTCATTTTTTTAATGATTTAAATTGGCATTTCAATGATTCATCGCGTCGTCCAGTCGCCATTGTTGTCCACTCTTCCGCGATGTGGAGTTTTGCAGTTTCAAGCTTTGGGTCCGTTATGGGCCTGATGAATGTCAGATCTCAAAAAGATGCAAAGACTTTACTAGCGGATATTAGGAGGTGACGATGGAGAAGTTGTTTATGATTATGTTATTGCTGTTGTAGATGATGATTTTGATGATTGAAAATTGGTTGATTGGGACAATAAAATGGATTTTCGTGCAATCTCCAAGTAATTGGCGGAGCGGCGGTGCAAGCGACCAAAGACGACATGAATCCCCCAAAATCGCAGTGAGGGCACAAGCGGTAGTGAGCAACGATCGGCGGCGAGCGTGGAGTGGCGGCGTATGGGGAAGATGCATGGACGGGGCATGGGGTAAGATCTGTTTCTCCACAAAAACTCCATCGACGACACTATTTCCATGAATGCGATACTCCTCTCTGACGACGACAAAAACAAAGGTACTTTGGGTCTGATTGGATCGAGAATGCCGTAGTGGAGGAGATTGAGGCAGCGAGGCTTAGGGTTGTAATACGTACATGCAGATGAAATCTGCTGTGTTTATAGGTTCATGTTTTTAGAAATTTGTCGTGTTTTGATGTTCATGTTCAGATTCATGAAACATGATAGATTTTTATGTTCATGATTTTGAAGTTCATACCAAGGCGGCGAGGCTTGGGGTTGTATTACGTGCATGCAGATGAAATCTGCCATGTTTATAGGTTCAGTTTTTAGGTTCAATTTTTAAGAAATTTGCCATGGTTGAAGTTCATGGCGGATTGCACAATAGGGTACTTGAATCAATTTATGAAATCTGCCATAATTTTAAAGTTTATCTTTTGAAATCTATCATGTTTATGAAACTGATTTCATGGTGGAATCAATTTCGCGTTTATTTGTTGGGGTTTACGATTGTCATGTTTTTATGGAATAGATGTTAGGTTTATTGATTCGAATTGCGTCATGATCTTAATATGTCATGTTTTAATAATAAAAAATAGATTCCACAATTGCGAATCGATGTCACGAATATAATATGAGGCGATAGTTTCGTGTATGTTATAAAAATCATGTATATAATTAACCATGAAACACTTATTATAAATTTCTTTTCATTCATGATGTATTTATTAAATGGGGATTAGGTGTGTATATGGAATGGAATGGATTTCAATTAGTTTTAAAAAGTTTTGGAAAAAAAGATAACAAAGATTTGAATTATCCCCCTTTATTTTCAAATCATCAATCAAATCCCATTTAATTAGGAAACTATAATTATATAAAACCTAATTACATGCCAATTATTTAGGCAATATCTGTTATGCATATTTATATATAAGGGTACTAATGGTATTAAAAAAGAGAAAGGATGAAAACATATATGCAAAAAAGTCAAAGGATGAAAACTCACAAGGAGTGATGTATGAGGATGAATATTTAAAAACTCCTTTCTTGGGTTTATTTTTTAATATTTATACATTTGTGTACGAGTTCTGTCTATTTTTAGTTCGTATATATGATTTTTGGGTTAGCCCAATGCAAAATAAGTTCCTAGTTCCGCCTTGATCTAATAAGTGTTTCTACTGACATAAGTGTGATTGTGTCACAATCTGATAGGTAAAGGTAGGTCCTAGATTTGAATGTGTTCCACGTTTAGTACGATGATATATATATATATATATATATATATATATATATATATCTATTTTGGCTTTACTCAAGTAGAGGTCAATGTATCTCCAATTTCAAATCATCTTTGGATTATTGGGCTTCCTACATTATGCACCGTGCCTGTGGTGGACGCGGGGGGGCTGCTGTCCCAATTTTGGGGCCTACCCCGGTTTCGCTCCGATGATCTGAATCGTTCACTTCGTAGAGCTCGTCGAGTAGAACAACTATGCAAAAAATCAGCTTAATTGGATATCATTAAGTACCTGATCGGAGCCCATATAACTCTCAGTCCATGGGTTACAATGGATTTGATACAATGTTTCGGATCCATTCTTTTTAAGATAAAAAGGTTCTGATGAGGTACTTAATGATATCAAATTAAGCTGATTTTTTTGCATAGTTGTTCTACTCGACGAGCTCTACAAAGTGAACGATTCAGATCATCGGAGCGAGACCGGGGTGGGCCCCAAAATGGGGTGCAGCAGCATGCTGCTGTCCCCTTGGGGACAGCAGCCCCCCTCCCTCCGCCTGTGGTGGGTCTTGAGTGAAGTTCCTCCATAAATTCAGATGGTACTTCTAATGAGGCCTCTCAATAAGTGCCGTGTTCTTTTAAATTTACAAGTCTAAAATTTATATTTTGTTATTTTTTATTTTTCGTAACTTTTTATTTAGCTTTTTGACATAATTTTAGGGGGTAGTCGTTCGACTCGACGGGACGAATCGAAAAAGTACTTATTTCAGTATTTTTTACTTTTTGTAACTTTTTTGTTTAGTTTTTTGACGTAATTTTAGGGGTTATTCGTTCGTCTCAACGAATCGGAAAAGTATAAAAATAAGAATTGATGTTGAAAAAATTTAAATAAAACGGCACTTAAGCTGCAAAAGACAATTGTTTCATATTTTCTTCGTCTTTAGTGAACTTTTTTTTTTTGCTTTTGGTCATAATTTTGTACTACTTTTTAGACTCTTCTCGTCGAGACGGATGATGAATCCAAAAAAAAAAAAACACAAATCTAACAAAAATTCAGAAAAGACGAACAAAACACACAAAATGAAGAAATAAGTTGAGTTTATAAGAACTCAGCCAAGTCAAGAAAATGACAAAAACAGGAGGAAAAAAAAAAAAACTTTGTACATGTAAATTATTTTCTAGCCCGGTAAGAGTATGTGAACCATTTTGTTCTATTTTTTTTAGACTACGTCAACACTCACATGCTTGGAAAGAGATTGAGGGTACGGTACTAGCATGGCTCGAACCCCTTAAATGGGGGGACACCACAAGAGTACCACCAAGCTTTGGTAAAACTCACATGGTTACCTCTTATTTGTGAAATAAAACTAAAAATGTGAATGTAACATAAACAACGGTTTTTTATTGTATCGAACGAATTACGATTATACGTAGCAAAATAAACAAATATTATTATCAATAATACTTGAAATTGGATATTACATGGAACTATGTTGGAGGCCAACCCCGACCCGGCCCCAACATAGTTTCACTGCTGATTCCTGTCGGCAAAGGTAGATTACTCTCTGGCCTATGTAACTAACATGAGAATGAGGTCTTTAATCTCCCAAATTTAGATGTGTTCCGCGTTTAGCACGATGATTGTATTCTTCTTTTTTTGGGTTTGGCTTGCTTTCTCAATCAAATACACGTCAACGTGTGTAAGTAGCTTCAAATACTAGTGGAATTGCTGCTCCGACCCTAGCCCACATGGCAGGGCATGAATGAAGTTCCTCCATAAATCCATATTACCGACTTGGGCAAAGTACGAACCACTTCCCTATAGTTTGGCAAATTACTTCCCTGAGTTTTACTAATGACCATTTTTCTTATGATTTTGAAGTAAAGTGCTATCGTCACATTTTCCATCCAAGCAGACGGAAGGTGTACACCACACGCCTTTATTGAGACTGGGACTGAAAAAAGAATTAAATAAAGTTGAATTTTGGTGTAAGATGACAGTACTACCCTTCTGCATATCTTCTCCAACATTATCATCCCAAACAGGCAAACAACACACCCCTTCTCTACACAGTCCTCTCTGCCCCATGGTCCAGACTAGAAATCACCCGCCGGCCGTCCAACTCCTCCATATCCGCCCACCGTCGCATCTGGTACTTACGGCTACGGAATTAAGTTCCCAGATCAATCAAAAAGATGGTTAAGAATGAGAACAACTTGAAACAGAGACAAGGAAAAATGTCAATAGGGGTTGAAGGAAAATGGATGTAGAAGATGACGAGGATCGACGACGGCTCATCCGAGAAGTGGGGCTTCGCGATTTGCTCAGAACCGTCGACGATCGACGACGGCTCCACCGCTACCAGATTCCCACCCTCCGTACCATCCCCGCCGCCGTTTTCTGCTTGTCCTGATCCTCGCCGTCGGCGTCTTCGTCGGGGACGGCAAACTCTAAATCGAAGAAGAGTCTGTTCTCCTCGTTGCCGTCCGTTTCAGCTGCGGAGTGAGTGAGTGACGGCAGTGGAAATTGTTGTAGTTGTAACGGCTGTGGATGTGCAGACGTTAGTGGTGCCGCCGCCGCCGGTGGCTCTCCAATACTTGAGGAAAGCTTCCATGGTTGGGAGTGCCAGAATACAAGATGAAAACATTTTAGGGGGTGAACAAAATTGTAGTTGATTTACAATTGCTCTCACTGGAACTTGTATAATTTTGGTTTGGAATCTAGACAGCAAAGGGATGTCCAATTGAAATTGAGTGTCAAATTAATTCAAGTTGTTTTTTTTTTTTTTTCAATTGCATTCTTTCACGTTTTATTTGTAAAAATTGTGAAAATTAAAACACTAAACAATTAGGCAAACATAATTGCAAAAAGTAATTTTTTTTTTATTTTATCAATTTACGTTTACAAGAAGGAGAGGGAAAAAGAGGAGGTAATTTATCCCAAAATCAAAGTACATGGGTACTAGAGTCATTTAATATTTTTTATTAAAGGAGTTAGAGATGCCTTTTACTCAAAAATCCCAGGGAGGTGAAATGGTTATTAGTAAAACTTAGGGAAGTAATCTGTCAAATCATAGGGAGGTAATTCGTACTTTCCCCTACTGACTTTCTTCTAAAATCTAAACACTGTGCCACCAACCGAGCACCCCGTATGGTCCCGTGAAATCGTATTGTCACAGTCCCATTTTAATGACTCGAACATTTTCATTTTCTAGGTACACACAAAAGATTTTGTAGGTCATGTGAAATCGTATTGTCCCAGTTTTATGACTTATTTTTTTGTTTTTATTTAATTGGAGATGAATATAAAGTCCTACTGTATACTACGAATACAAAGAGTACAAATATCATTCTATCAACTCAAAAGGTACTCATTTCTTAGCATCAGTCATTTCACACTTTTAGCAACAAAGATGGTGATTAAGCTACCATAGTAATTTAATCAGAAATCCTATTGGTACCGACGGTACCCATAGGGAAAATGTACCGACGGCCACCGGACGGCCGTCTCCGGTCACCGGACGGCCGATCCGAGCCGTCCAAATATTTTAAAAAATAAAACCGAGTGGCCTTACGCGAGAATCAATGGCATCCGAGGTGTGTAGGGTACTTGATCCGAGCACCCATTTTTCGTGTATATTTGTATATACGTGTATATACACGAAAAAGGGGTACTCGGATCAAGTACTCTACACACCTCGGATGCAATTGATTCTCGCGTAGGCCCACTCGATTTTATTTTTTAAAATTTTTGGACGGCTCGGATCGGCCGTCCGGTGACCGGAGACGGCCGTCCGGTGGCCGTCGGTGCATTTTCCCTATGGGTACCGTCGGTACCCATAGCAGTACTCGTAATTTAATGCATGCGTATATTCTAAGCATAACACATTTAAAAACACCAAAATAGATAAAATTTGGAGTTCGATGTAATCACATGCATGCTTATTCAAAAGCATTATTGTTCTTAGAATATACCATTGGCATCATCCCAATTCTCGAAATTCTCTTGAATTCTGTGTGAATCAGCAAGGATCACCATGCAAAATCCCATCATCTCCACATCGGAGGAACTACAAGATCACCTACATACTCAGCATATGATGCAAGTAAGCCCTGACTTAGTGGTATATCAATCTAGTATAAGGGCGGAACTATGGTAGGGCTGCCTTAGACTATAGCCCAGGTGTAGTTTACAAAAAAATAAAAATAAAAATAACAATAAAAATTTATGAAAAACTGACGGCCCATGATATGTTTTGATTATTAATACCTGCCAAAAACGTTTTCAGTATTAACAAATATTCTAAGCATGTCCTTAACGGGTATCAATTATCAAAACATGTCCTTGACCGTCATTTTTTCAAAATTTATATGTAAAATTCAGTCCAAAAAATATTAGGGGAATTTTTAGGCCGGCCCAAAAAATTAGGTTCGGACTTAATTTAGTCCTGCACAATTATTTGTATTTTTTATTCCAATTATGTCCCTTCACGCGCATCAGCCCACGGAACTAGAGAGCATCTAGTATAGAAAAATTATCCAATGCTCTATGAACATTAGTGCACCATTAAAACATTGTTTAAATTTCAAAAAGTCATATCTTTTGTTATAGATATTCGTTTTTAAAAAAAATTATATTTTTGGAATCTATTCGACGACATCTATTAAACAAGATCCATATTGAATATGAAATTATGTAAGATTAAAAAAATATCATTTACTATGAGAACTCTCTATGAGAACTATTTTTATGAGAATTGTTTTTATGAGAATCGTCTCTATAAGAAGTGTCTATGATAACTATTTCTATGAGAACTGTTCCTATGAGAATTATCTTTATGAGAACTATTTCAGACAAAAATATCCTTGGCTCTGTGAACTGATTATGAGAACTGTCAATTCTCATAATCAGTTCTATGAGAATTATGTGAAATGGCTATGTGAATGAAAAATATACAATTCAAATAGTCTCAACACACACTAAACTACACAGTTCTTATAGAAAATACGTAATTGTCATAGAAAATACACAGTTTTCATGGACAATACTCAATTTTCAAAGAAAATACATAGTTCTTATAGATAGTTGTCATGGACAATACACAGTTCTCATAAAAAATACACAATTTTCTTAGAAAAATACATGGTTCTTATAGACATTTCTCATAGAAAATACACAATTCTCATAGAAAAATACACGGTTCTCATAGAAAATACACTGTTCTCATATAAAATACACAATTCTCATATACAGTTCTCACAAAAAAATAAACAATTCTCATAGAAAATACACAGTTCTCATAGAGAGTTTTCATAGAAAATACACAATTCTCATAGAAAATACATAGTTCTCATAAATAGTTCTCATAGACAATCATTATGGACAATAACAGTTTTCATAGAAAAAAACACAGTTTTCATAGAAAAAACACAGTTCTCATGTGAAATGGCTATGTGAACTGAAAAATACACCGTTCAAATAGCCTCACCACACACTAAAATACACAGTTCTCATAGAAAATATATAGCTCTCATAGAAAAATACACAGTTCTCATAGATAATTATCATGGATAAACACAGTTCTCATAGAAAATATATAATTCCTATATAAAATACACAGTTCTCTTAGGGAGTTCTTACCGAAAATATACAATTCTCATAGAAAATACACAATTCTCATAGAAAATACACAGTTCTCATAGAAAAATATACAGTTCTCATAGACAATCATCATGGATAATAACAATTCTCATAGAAAAAAACATAATTTTCATAGAAAAAACTCAATTCTTATAAGCAGTTCTCATATGAAATGGCTATGTGAATTAAAAAATACACCGTTCAAATAGCCTCACTACACACAGTTCTCATAGAGAGTTTTCATAAAAAATACATACACGAACAAGAATCAAATATAGTTATACTCAACCTTAAACAAAAAAGTAATAAAAAACAAACCAGTGAACTACCAATTCTGATAATCAATTTTATGAGAACTGACTGTTCTCATAAAGAACTAGCTTTGTTTTGTTCAATTCAAACCAGTGAGATCTTGCTCGATTCAAACCAGTGAGATCTTAACTTTCATTTAACAATTTCTTCCCAAACTGCACCACCAAAGAAAACAACTGAACCTGATCTCGAAATAATCTTCCCCGTCGTCGTTCACTGAACTTCAATTTGAGATATACGATCGCTCAAAACATATACCAGAAAAGGAGAGCTTGGGTGCAACTCTCATGATTGCAGAAATTAAAATCCACGCCCTGTTGAAGAAGAAGAATTCGACTGGAAGAGGTAGTTCTCGATCGGCACGACGTTGTACTGAGAGAGGTCGTATGAAAATGAGAGCGATGAACTCGTCGGAGTGGACGTCCTTTGGTGTTGAACTAGATGAACTCGCTGATGTCGACGCGGTCGTCATCGTCGCCTGTTAGGAGGGTAACGCAGAAGAAGAAGAATTTGACCGGAAGAGGTGGTGTTTGATCGGCACGATGTCGGATTGAGAGAGGCCGTACGAGAATGAGATCTATGAACTCGTCGGGGTCGACGTTGACGTCCTTCGGTGTTGTCGTTGCCATCACCGTCGCAGTCGACCTCGCGGATCATGGCAGAGATCTCGTCGGAGGCTGGATGAAGACGTGTGTGGTTGGATTGAAAAATGGAAAATCGGCGACGGAGAGGGAGAATTTCAGACGAGAGAGAGCGAAGTGGTGTTCTGTTTGGTCCATTGGGGTTATAAAAGTCATTACGAAACACAACCGAACCTATGCAGGTTCGGAAAAAATATTTAGGGTTGGAATGAAACCGAACCTAGAAAACAGGACCGGTCTCTAATTTTCTAAAAAATATTAGCTCAACCCATTTTTGTTTTCAGTCCAACCCACTATCCCATTTAGCCCCTCGCTGATAAACCACACACCCCAGCCCCCCCCCCCCCCCCAGCACAAACGCCCTAAAAGCCGGCGATTTCAACTCGGTCTAGGTGAGTGTCGAGACTCCAGCCGATTGTGACTTCTATGCATATTTATTGTTCATTTCATCGAAATGTTAATTCGCCTTTTTGTAACTCTTTCTGTTACCGCACCAACTACGAAAAGAGCATTTTCAGTTGTGAAACATGTGAAATCCTTCGTAATAAAATGGAGGATGATTTATTTGCGAATTCAATGATCATTATGTACATTGAAAGAGAATTTGTTGAAGATATTGACTCAAATTCAATAATAGATGATTTTTAGTCTCTGAAACATCGTAGGATACAACTTAAATTGTGTACCTTTTTGTACTTTTCTTTTGTTTATTTTTGAATATTTATACACTTGTGTACGAGTTTGTCTCTTTTTAGTTCATATATATGAATTTTGGGTTAGCCCAGTGCAAAATAAGTTTCGGGTTTCGCGTGATTGTGTCACAATCTAGTAAAGGTAGGTCCTAGATTTGAATGTGTTCCACGTTTAGTACGATGATAATTTTTTTTCCTATTTGGCTTTACTCAAGTAGAGGTCAAATGGGACAAGGGGGCAATGCTGTGCCATGAGGCACAGTACCCCCTACCCACACCCCAAACGGTACCTTTTTTGAGGAAAAACATCCAAGGCTTTTTATTTGCAATCCTATAGAGCATAAATGTAATTATAAGAGTCATAGAGATAAAATTTAATTATGTCTTTTTAGAATAATATGATCAGAATAATAAGATTTTCACACTGGTTCAAACAGATTGAAAATTGGAGCAGTTATGTATTTTTAATATATAAACAGTCTAAAAAAATTAAGTGCTTCAATTTTTAATCCGTAATCCGTTTGAACAAGTGCGAATATCTTATTATTCTGAACATATTATTTTAAAGGATCATAATTAACTTTTGTATCTAGAATTCTCATAATTAAGTATCTGCTATTTATTTAGGATCCTGTGGAGCAAAAACATGATTATTAAAGCCGTAAAAACAATAGTTAATTATGTCTTCTTAGAATAGTATGTTCAGAATAATAAGATTTTTGCACTTGTTCAAATGGATTAAAAATTGGAGTACTTAATTTTTTAGACTATTTATATATTAAAAATACTGTTAAAAAATTAATTGTTCCAATTTTCAATCCGTTTGAACCAGTGTGAAAATTTTATTATTCTGATCATATTATTCTAAAGAGACATAATTAAATTTTATCTCTAGAGCTCTTATAATAACGTTTCTGCTTCATAGGATTGAAAATAGAAAGCCTTTTGATTTTTCCTCCAAAACAGTACCGTTTGGGATGTGGGTAGGGGGTACTGTGTCTCATGGCATAGCAGAGCCCCCGGGTCAAGGTCAAATGTGGCTTCAATTTCAAATCATATTTGAATTTTGGGTTAGCCTAGTGCAAAATAAGATCCTGATTTCGCGTGATTGTGTCACAATCCGATAAAAGTAGGTCCTAGATTTAAACGTGTTCCATGTTTAGTACGATGATATTTTTTTTCCTGTTTGGCTTTACTCAAGTAGAGGTTAAATGTGGCTTCAATTTCAAATCATCTTTGAATTTTGGGTTAGGCCGGTGCAAAATAAGTTCCTGATTTCGCGTGATTGTGTCACAATTTGATAAAGGTGGGTCTTAGATTTGAATGTGTTCCATGTTTAGTACGATGATATATTTTTTTTTCCTGTTTGGCTTTACTCAAGTAGAGGTCAGATGTGGCTTCAATTTCAAATCATTTTTTAATTTTGGGTTAGCCCAGTGCAAAATAAGTTCTTGGTGTCACGTCATTGTGTCACAATCTGATAGGTAAAGGTGGGTCCTAGGTTTTCACGTTTAGTACGATGATATATATTTTTTCCTGTTTGGCTTTGCTCAAGTAGACGTCAAATGCGGCTTCAATTTCAAATCATCTTTGAGTTATTGGTCTTCCTACGTTATGTACAGTGCCTGTGGTGGGTCTTGAGTGAAGTTCCTCCACAAATTCAGATGGTCCTTCTAACGAGGGCTCTCAATAAGGCTGCCTTCTTTTAAATTTACAAATCTCGTACTTATACTTTGTTATTTTGTTATTTTTTTAATTTTTTTTTTTTTAGCTTTTTGACATTATTTTAGGAGTTAATTGTTTGACTCGATGAGACGAATCGAAAAAGTACTTATTTCCGTAATTTTTTATTTTTGTAATTTTTTGTTTAGCTTTTCGACGTAATTTTAGGGATTAATTGTTTGAATCGGAAAAGTATAAAAATATGAACCGATGTTGAAAAAATTCAAATAAAATGGCACTTAAGCTCTAAAAGACAACTGTTTCATAATTTTTTTTTCTTTAGTGATTTTTGTTTTTGTTTTTGGTCATAATTTTGTACTTTTTAGACTCCTCTTGTCGAGGCGGATGATTAATCCAAAAAAAAAATCACCCAAATCTAAAAAAAATTCAGAAAAGACGAACAAAACACACAAATTGAAGAAAAATTAAGTTAGGTTTATGAGAACTCAGCCACGTCAAGAAAATGACAAAAACAAGAATATAAAAACTTTGTACATGTAAATTATTTTTTAGCCCGGTAAGAGTATATGAACCATTTTGTTCTATTTTTATAGACTACGTCAACACATACATGCCTGGAGAGAAACTGAGGGTAGGGTAGCATGGCTCAAACCCCTTACATGGGGGGACGCCACAAGAGTGCCACCAAGCTTTGGTAAAATTCACATGGTTACCTTTTATTTGTGAAAGAAAACTAAAAATGTGAATGTAACATAAACAACGGTTTTTTATTGTACCGAACGAAAATAATTACAATTATAAGTAGCAAAATAAATAAATATTACAAATAATACTTGAAATTGGATATTACATCGAATTATGTTGGGTGCCAATCCCGACCCGGCCCCAACATAGTTTATGCTGCTGATTCCTGTTGGCAAAGGTAAATAAGTCTCTGGCCTATGTAGCTAACAAGAGGATGAGGTCCTAGTCTCCCACATTTGAATCTGTGGACCACGTTTAGTACGATGATTGAAATAGTACTTTGGAATTGCTGTTCCGACCCTAGCCCACATGGTAGGGCATGAATGAAGTCCTCCATATACTTTCTTCGAGAATCTAAACATTGTGCTGACAACCGAGCACTCCGTATGATCCTGTGAAATCGTATTGTCATAGTCCCATTATGATTCTGTGAAATCGTATTGTCATAGTCCCATTTTAATGACTCGAAAATTTCATTTTGTAGGTCCAAGCAAAAGATTTTGTAAGTCCTGTGAAATCGTATTGTCATAGTTTGGTGACTTATTTTTTTGTCTTTATTCAATTTTTTTTTGCATTTGTTTATTTTGTATTAAATTTTTGTAACTTATTGATTCGTCTCCTTGAGAGGAATCAAAAAAGTAAAAAAGTATGATCGAAACTCATAATTTTTTGAATAAAGACAAAAATAAGTCAAAAAGTTTTTTACTTTTCCAATTCCTTTTTTTTATTGCAATTTTTTTATATTAATCTCCGCAAAAAATTACAAAGATTAAAAAAGGACTAGGGCAAAAAGGAAATTAAAATTACTTAATCTCCCGCTCTACCCTAGACTCAATCGCTGGTCCGAGACCAAACAGAACCCAAAACATCCTAAAACCGAAACCCCCATAGCCTGAACTGCCAACCTATTGGAACTTGGGGAACCAGCCCCTGTTGCTGCCCTGATTCCTCTCGGGGAGACAAATCAATAAGTCATAAAAGTTTAATGCAAAACTAGTAAATGCGATTTTTTTTGAATAAAGACAAAAAAATAAGTTACTATTTGACTTTTAAACTCAAATCCATCCTTTGTTACATACGTAATTGATAGGTCGATGAGTTTAGAATAGACGTCGGTTTGGATCATCACAATGGGACGACCAAATACGTGATGATTCAGTGGAGGGAATCACACAAGATGATGATTGAAGCCAAAAAAGTTTCAGATATAGGATCAAAATGGGGAACAAAACCTGCATGTCATCCGCGACTATAATCCAACTCTCATCATCAAGCAAAAAAAACTTACGGCTCGTTTGGTAGAGCTTAAAATTTTGAAGGGGAGAAGGGGGATATAATAAATAGGGGGATATAATATGAGGAGAGAGTATTTTAAAAGGGGATTAAAAATTACTTGATTTATTTAGTTTTCATAGGGGGGATATTAGAGGGTGGCCGGATATTGTAAATTGCGTTAAATTTCTATTTTACCCTTGTTTTTGAGACAACCAAAATTCTCTCTATCACACACGCACAAATCCATCTGGCAAACCATTCACACAAAAAAAATGTAAAACCCATTTCCAGCCACACACATTTCTCGACAAACCCATTTCTTGCCCTTCAGGAGCGTATGAAATAAATGCTCTATGATGATGTTCCTTTATAAGGATTCCAAGAAAAAAAAAAAAAACAGAAAACAGAAGAAGAGGAAACTTATTTACAATGACAAAAAACTTGTTAAAGTCCCAATCACAAAACAAACTGATGGTTTTGTGAACCTGTGACATTGCCTGTGGTAGTGTTTGTTAAAGGGCAGCAAAACAAGGGGGAAAATAGTGTAGGGTAGGTATATTCATGTGGAAAGATGATTGTATTGAATATGTACGTACCGTTCAAGGCATTTTGAAGTTGGACAAATCTTTATCTAATGAGTTCAAGGAGATCAGGTGTCCTAGCCTGACTGATATATCATATTTCTTACCAAAAGGCAGTTGCTTGCCATCCTCATCCTGTTAATTGGGCTTTCTCACTATGAATATAATTATCGTGCACCAAAAACAATTGACTAGCATAGTTTGGACTATTTATGTGAAAGTTCACTATGCAATTAAAGGTATTGTGGAAAATATTAAACATAATAATTTTTTAAAAAAATTTATAAGTAAAAAGTTGGCAAAACATATATGAAACACTTTAAAAATCCTATAAACAAAATGCCTTAACTTGACTTTTTGTTACATTATTGAAACAATTTAGCTTCAACTTTAAAAACTTTAAAAACAAATTTTTTTTTTTACATGAATTAATTCTTAGAAATAAAATTTAAAATGCTTCCAAATCTTGTGCGGGAAATCTTTCCCAAATTAAAATTATAAAGACAATAGGGTTATTTTCTTGTTAATTCTTTGGGTTACTTGTTGTTCAGGTAACCGGTAATGTGTTGTAATTATATCGTAATTTTTTGAAAAAATTTCAAAATGGCACCTGAAGATGTGTTAAGAACCCCACTTTGAACAGGGCTTTGGGTGACAAATGGAGGCTTCTGGTCCTTCCGGATAGTATTTTTTCAATGTAAATGTTGATTTTACTTTGTATAGCCAGTAGATACCTTATAATTGTTTGTGTTTCCCACAGTGATGCCCCTATTACGTTTTGTAGTGGGAATTTGTTTCACACTGGGGGATGCCCCTTTTAGTTTGTATTTGTTTGAGCTTTTCAATGAAATTGTGCTTATAAAAAAAAAAAAAAGAGTTCGTTCGTGTAGGCAATCAACGGCAGTGCTCCGACACAATCTCTAGCACCGGTGAGGCGGTGAATTTGTCTTAAGGGCACCGTTGTTTAAACGGGTCTCGATTTGCAACTTCTTGTTCCCTACTTACAGTTTATGTTTAATATTATGTAATTCCATTATTCATGTAATACTTTGTTCGATTGTAAATTTCAAGAAATTAGTAAACCCGATTACTGTTTTTCGCACTATTTTTTCCTACAAACCCATCATCTCCACTTTGTAGGAACTATGAGATCACGTTACATACTCGTTATATGATGCAAGTCAGCCCTGATCCGGTGGTACATCAATGATTAGTCTAATTGTTTCTCCTGATCGAGATATAAGCTTAATTGTGTCGCAATCCGATAAAGGTAGACATGAGGTCCTAGCTAGATTTGAATGTGGTCCACGTTTAATACGATGATTCTATTTCATTTTCCTGTTTGGCTTTACTTCAAGTAGATGTCAATGTGCCTTCAATTCCAAATCATCTTTGCCTATGTTGGGTCATGAGTGAAGTTCCTCCATAAATTTAGATAATGAGTGCTTCTGAAGGAGATCACTTATTCACATCCATGAACTGAAAAATAAAATTTTTTTTTTACCAATAAGGGATTGGTTCAATGGTTAGGAACTTGAATTTGGTTGGATAAGGTACAAGTTTAAGTTCCCATAGCCCCTCATTGGGCTAAATGTACTCCTAACACCACCTGTGGTATGCACGCCTAGATTTATCAAATAGTGGGGTCCCTTATAGATAGTGGAGTGATGTGATATTGTGATTGAACAATACTCTTTGGTGGAAGTGACACGGTAAAAGAAAACTCTTTTTAAAAAGAAAATATATACCCAATCAGTCACAAAATAAAGCGGAAACCATTTTTGAAAAGAAAATACATACTCCCTCCATTCCAAATTGATGGTTCTGTTCGGTCTCCAATTCAAATTTTAAATTGTTAATATGTTTCAATTTATAAATAATTTTATGTGCAATATGAATTTTATATAAATTTTAATTAGTTCTATTATACAAAAATTTTAAAATCTTTAAAGACATTGTTGATTAAAATATATTAATAATTTAAAATTTGTATTGGAGACCGAATAAGACTATCAATTTAAAATGGAGGGAGTACCAATTTGCAGCCAAACAAAGACCGGGGTCTGGGGCGCCAAAGTCAGTACTCCGGAGTTTGAGGCCAAAACGATGACGTGGCATGGGGCAGCATCCATACCGTCCCCAAGGGGCCAAACCCCGGATTTGTCCATAAGTGAAGCCCCGTTTGATAAGGCTCCGTTCCCGAAATTTTCTTAAAAAATAAGTATTTATTCTGCCATTTCTAATTTAAAAATAAGAAGGGGCATTCCATAAAATCCTTCTTAAAAAGTTCATTTCACATTTTCAAACTCAAAAATAATGTAAATGAAAAAAAAATCCAATTTTTTTTGCACCGTATTAAAGATCTCAATGAGATTTATCAAACAAGATCCATAGTAGTAGGAAAATTATTTGCGTAAACACATAATTTTTGACCTTGAAGTTGCCTCATACAAAAAAAAAGACTGTTGCTATGATAATGGGCGCCGACGGAGGGAAATCATACCGGCGGCAGCGCCGGGCCATCTCCGACCACCGGACGGCCGATCCGAGCCGTCCAAAAATTCTAAAAAAAAAAACCCAAGGGGGCTTGGTAGGTCGTTTTTCACACCAAAAATAAATAATTAAAACTGAGCGAAAACCTCAATTCAAATAGAATAGTGGTTTAAGTCCAGGTATCATACCACGGAGATCAAGAGGCTAAGTTGTTGTATTTCTAAAATTAATTCCTAATTCAATTCAAGAAAGAGTGATTGGATTTTGATTAACTAAAATTATCTAAGTAATTAAAAGCAAGAGAGATGTTGAATTCAAATATGGAAAAAGGTCTTATGGTTTCGAATCCACCCTAACTTCGTAACCAAACGATTATGTTAATTTAAGAAACCGACTACCAAAACGACATTGATTCACTAAAAACTACAAGCCCTAGTGATATCGCCAAGAAAATTGCATGTGATTGAAAACCGGACATAATCTATCTTCGGTTGGCACGAATCGTCTTTGATTTTATAACTAATTAATCTAGGCACGATTCGTCTTTCCTAGGCATAGATTATTCTAATTCTCAATTTCATGCACAAAGAATATCGGTGTATAACTATGTATTTGTAATCACAGAAAACAAATACATAATACTAGATTGGAAGAATAACAGTGAATCATAAAAACAAGTCTCAATGTTATACAACCATCGTTTCGGCAATCGAAATTCAAAATCAACATAAAAACATAGTTACTTGGTTAGGGTTTCATATACACCCTAAGAAAGATGATTAGTTGCCCATGGACCGAAAAGAATCAAAAGACGTTGGGTTAATCTCCATTGTCAGTAGGCTTCGCGTTCAAAAACCCACACCTCGTCGAGAGCTTGCTCTCGTTCACGTTGAATTATTTTCCACGGCAGTCAAAAACTGATGAAGTCAGTCGCATAATAGGCCTTATATAGTGAGGGTTTTAATGCCTTAATTACTTGACAGGTTCCTTAGGCTTCATGTAATGACAAATCAACAATCTTTCTTTAAACACTTTGCACTTTAACCCCAAACTTCTCTTAACTTTTGCTTTTATCCAAAATCTCGGACAATGAGCTCGAGCAACCTATAAACATAAAAATGACAAAATAATTATCAAGTGACTATAATAAAAGACTAATAAATGTAGTTTGGAGAGCCAAAATATGTATATTTTGGCACTTATCAGGGCTCTCGCGGGAATCAACGGCATCCGAGGTGTGTAGGATGCTTGATCCGAGCACTCCTTTTCCGTGTATATATGTTTTGGTTTTTTTTTTTTTAGAATTTTTGGACGGCTCGGATCGGCTGTCCGGTGGCCGGAGACGGTCCGACGCGGCCGCCGGTATGATTTCCCTCCCGCCGCCCATTGGTACCTATATAAATTCTACCAAAATAATTACACTCCTTCTTATTTTCCGGAACAACCCTTCTTATTCAACAAAACATAAGTTTTTTTTTTTGTTTCTGGAATCCAGCCTAACAGTGATACATGTGTGAGATTCACAAAGAGATGAGATTAGGATTGAGATTGATAGTAAGAAGGGACTGGTAATAAGAAAGGATTAGTAATGAGTATGTTTGTTTGAGATGAGATTGGATGATGGGTAGGGATGGCAATTACCTCTGATCTGTCCCCGCCTTCGACCTCCCTGCCTCGATCTAAGCGGGTATTCCCCGATCTGATAGGCAAATGGGACGGGTATGGTATTTGTTTCCCTCGCCTCCTTTTAACCCGATCCGAACCCGATTGTAGATATTTATATTTTTGTATATATATGTCTAAATAAATTTAATTGTTTTGATATAATAAGAGCAATATACCAATTAATAAAACACTAATTTATGTCTTTGTTTTTTTTTTATTTCTATTTTTTTCCAACTCTCATCAATCATCAATATCTTGTTTTTTTTCAAAACACTCTAAAAAAAACAAAACTAGTCAAATTATTATGGTGAATAAGGACCTGATTTTCCTCCGACCTTGACACCTCCCCGATTTCCCCCGCTATGACTCCGATCAGATATAGAACGGGGCGGGTTTAGGGGACGCTAAATCCGCCCCGATCCGCCCCATTGCCATCCCTAATGATGAGATTATTAATATTATGTTTGTTTGAGATGAGATTGAATTGATAGAAGGAATTAGTAATGAGAAGAGATTGATAATGTGAATGAGTTGGGATTGGATTATTAATACCATCTCTCCCAGGGAATTCCTAATACCCCATAATCTCCGGCTTGCTAGTCCATTATTCATAGTCCAAACTCATTTTGGGTTACTAAACAAAGTATTGGTAGTCCCTTGGGATATGTAGTCCAATCCTAAGGGCTAAGAGGGTTAACAAACGGGGCCAAAATGACAAAACAGGAAAAAAAAAATCGGCCTGGTTTGATTTTGTTGTTGTTGTTGTTGTCCTTATTGAACTTTTTTTGCATTTGTTAAGTTCGCGCTAGGATCATGAAATTTGAATGAAAAATAGAAAGATTGGATCGAGCACGTAGGCATATCGGATTGAGCTGATTTTTCACGGAGCCACTTATTTTTTAAAAAAAAATTACTGAATGGATTGGATTTTCCGTGCTAAACCCATAGTGAGCCCCGCGTCTCCGTCGGTGCAAGATCAATAATCCCACGTTCGGTGGCCATAGGATTTTCAATGCCACCGTATCAGAGTGCTCCCCTTGAGGCCTACCCTATCAAAGCCTAGATATCATCTGCGTGTTAGATCACAAAAGGTAGGTTGTCATCAAGCCTAAAAAAATAAGGCTACTAAATGTGAGGCCCTCTATCTAAAGTAGTCGCAGATAAAAAAGGAGAGTTGTTCTGCCTTAGCCAAAGCATAGTAATTTTCACTACCTATTTATCGTCGGTAGTTGCATAGTTTACTAATAAGCTAAAGTGGCTTATTGTCATTTTTTTGGGATTATTGCATCCTCATGACAAGAGGAATCTAAAAAGTAAAAATTTTTGACCGAAATTCAATTTTTTTTGAATAAAGACGAAAATAAATCAATAAGCCAATTTTTATGTTTTTATTCAAAAAAAATTGGATTTCGGTCAAAATTTTTTACTTTTTAGATTCCTCTTGTCATGAGGATGCAATAATCCCCAAAGAATTGATGATAAGCCAAGTGATACGAATTTTTTTTGAATAAGGACAAAAAATAAGCCACTGTGGCTTATTTGTCCGAACGGACCCTAATTAAGGGGTTAAAATGTCTGACTCGCTAGTTGAATCCAACTATAGGAGTAGCTGTTAAACTCGTTGGGCTAATTCCATATTAGGATATATACCCTTAGATTCGAGGTAGCCTTAGATCCAAGTAGGTGGTTGTCCACTCCAGTTTCCTATTTCTGCCAGGATATTAGGTTAAAGGGGATTGACTTAGGAGACATTTTTATGCTAAACATGACGTATTGTATGATGGAGCTTTTTACTTTCCAATATAATTTCTTTATACATTGAAACTATATATTTTCTAGCCCGGTAAGAGTATATGAACCATTTTGTTCTAATAATTTTTTTAGACTAAACTCACATGCTTGGAGAGAGACTGAGGGTATGGTAGCATGGCTTGAACCCCTTAGACACCACAAGAGTGCTACCACTAGGAAACCGAGAACTTTGGTAACACTCACATGGTCTGTTCCCTTTTATTTGTGAAAGAAATTTAAAATTGTGAATGTGACATAAACAATGGTTTTTTTTATTGTATCAAACAAAAATAATTATGGTTATAAGTAGCAAATAAACAAATATTATCAATAATACTTGAAATTGTATATTACATGGAACTATGTTGGGGGCCAACTTCGATCGAGAACCAACATAGTTCCGCTGCTGATTCCTCTCAACAAAGGTAGATAGCCTATGTAGCTAACATGCACTCAGATTTGAATGTGTTCCACGTTTAGTACGATGATTGTTTTCTTTTTCTTTTTCTTTTTTTTTTTTGGGGTGGGGGGGTGGGGTTTCTTTTTCTTTTTTTTTTTTTTTTTGGGGGGGGGTTGGGGTGGTGTGTGT
The DNA here is from genome assembly GCF_030253575.1 of Rhododendron vialii. NCBI lineage: Eukaryota > Viridiplantae > Streptophyta > Magnoliopsida > Ericales > Ericaceae > Rhododendron > Rhododendron vialii. The sequence goes on from NC_080558.1 coordinate 17,785,544, forward strand.
GTGTGGTGGTGTGGGGGTGGGGGTGCGTGGGGTGTTGTGTGGTTTGGATTGCTTACTCAAATACAGGTCAATGTCATTGGTAGGGCATGAGTTACTCCACAAATCCTTACTTTCCTTGAAAATCTAAACAAGGAGGTTTGATAGGATGCATGACAACTATTCATGAAAATGTAAATGTACGTGAAAGTGAAAGTGAAATGTTCAGATTCACACCGTCACATTTTAATGATTCGAACATTTCATTTTGCAGGTCTACGTAAAAGATAACAGAATAAATTCTTTACACCGTTGGTGTAAACATTTGTCCCAATCAACTAGGACTAACTCAGTTGGCCAGGACTCCTGCATCTCACTAAGAGCATCTCCAACCATAGAGGTAAAAAATGGAGATGTCAAATTATATTGAAGGCTTATGTGACAATTTGACATCTTTAATTTGACATTAAGCTCCCTCTCTCCAACCCTTATGTCAAATTACTTTGAAGGCTTGTGGTCAATTTTTGAAAATTGGCAGTCTAGAAGGTTGATGTCAAAGTTGACAACTTGGGACTTTCCTTCAAAGCCACGTCACCTCTCTTCAAAGCCATGTCACTTTTGGCATGATAGAAGACATCATGGTTGGATGGTGACTTAATGCCAAAACTAGCCGTTTGATTGTCCACCTCAACTTTGACATCTTCCGTTGGAGATGCTCTAAGAGGTCAGAAGTTCGAGTCTTTCTACCTGCGTGTAGGTGTTCTTTCCTTTGTATTTGTTGGGATTGTTTCCCCCTTAATGGGGCTTGTAGTTGAGTTGGGCTTATAGTGATTGTGGTCCATTTGATGGGCTTATTTATCTTGTTGGTTCAGTTGTTGGCTTGGTTATTTCGTGGACTCTTACACAATGGACGTAGTGTCCCGTGACTTCTACTTTTTACTTCATACATGATGTAATGATCTTTCCTATCAATTGAAAAAAAAATAAAATACCGGAGTAGAGTTGTCTCTATCACAAAATTTATGTTTAGTACCCATTGCAGAAAAAGAAGCAACAGCAATAGGAAAGAGCATACGACAAATTCATGTGATTCCAATTTTATGGGAACCACCCTTTCATTTAGCAAATTAATGATAAAGTCAATGGTATTCTTGCTCAAGATTCTAACAGTTCAAATCTGGATTCTGAACGTGTAAAGCATCGGATTAAAAAAAAACGTGTAAAGCACGGCCGTATAGAATGTTCCGCGCGGCGACACACTCTATAAATAAGGACCTCCGTTTCACTACTTTGATGCCATCAATCTCCCAAAGAGAAAATAGTTTCATCTATCAAAAAGTACTTCATAAAACCATCATTCATTTCATGGCAAGCTTTGATCGCTTATGTGCTGCTTCCCATATGAATATTGCTCCAAGTCCAACCACCATGCCACAACTTGGCAAGAATCGCTTCACCCAATTTGCACCTATGCCAACTACCCAAAAATGGAGCCTTTCCGAAGACCTCACACTTATTTCTAATCCCACAAAACACGACATTCAAAAAACTGGAAATCTCGGCTTCTCTGTTAAGTTTATTTTCTCTTTTTCCTCTTCATTGTTACGGCTGTGTTTTGGTCGAGGATTGGGATATTTCTCTAGATATCTCCTACATTTACGATTCCCTCCACAAATCCTCGATCCATACACAACCTTGACATTTCTTGTGAAATAACTCCTGATTTTCTAGAGCTGACTATATATGGTTGCAGGACGAGTTCTACGTAAAGCATGAACAGAAGGTGAAGGAAGTTAGGAGTGTCCTACGAAAAGTAGGGGAAAATCCATTAGAAGGTCTGGTCATGATTGATACCCTCCAACGCCTAAGCATTGACTACCATTTTGAAGAAGAGATTGAAGCACTTCTGCAAAAACAGTATATGGAATCCACCATTAGTAATGGTTATCCTGAATTTGATCTTTATGAGGTTTCTACTCGCTTTAGGCTACTAAGGCAAGAAGGTTACAATATGCCAGCAGGTAGGTGTAATTTTTTTGTACTCCAAACTTCATTATTCAAGCGGAACAACTGAAAAGCAAAAGTTTCTCTACTCTTTCATTTAGTCTTTTTCCCCGTTATGTTGCAGATGTGTTTAACAACTTCAAGAACAAGGAGGGAAGGTTCAAATCTGAACTAGGCACAGACATCAAGGGGTTAATGGCTTTGTATGAAGCATCGCATTTAAGCATAAAAGGAGACGACATACTTGATCAAGCTGCGGATTATAGTTGCCTACTCCTTGATGGTTGGATGATGAATCTTGATCAACATCAAGCTAGACTTATCGACAGTACGCTGAGGCATCCCTATCACAAGAACTTGGCAAGGTTCACGGCCAGAAGCTTCGTTAGTGACTATAAGGGCATTAATGGATGGGTAGATGGATTACAAGAACTAGCAACGATGGATTTTAAGATGGTTCAATCCACGAATCAAAGAGAAATACTACAATTTTCTGAGTAAGTCTGACTCTTGGCTTCATTCTGTTCTAGTGATGCAAAAAATGAGCCAAGCTTTTTGAGTGTTAGAGCTCGGCCCAATGAGAATTTTTTTTGATTCCTAGTTCAGATTGAGCTTGAGTTGAGCTCAAGTAATGAAGCTCCACATCTTGTGTACGAGAAACTTGAGCTGGAGCCAAGTTCAAGTGAGTTCGCATTATGATCAGAGCTCAACGGAATACATGAATTCTAGATAAAAAAAAAATAAAAAATAGACGAATAGTAATGTAAGTTAACGTATCTACCAGAAAAAAATTAGACTAATTTATCATAGTTCACGAGCCTACTCGAGCCAAGATAGGATATACACGTGCTAGCCTAGATTTGTAAACGAGATTGCTCGTTAAACAAAACGAATAGTGCCACAACTGCTTTTGACAAGCCAAGCTTGACTTGATCAGCAACTCGATTCGTTTGCATGCTTAGATTGGAGACTTGTGTTGATGGTTTTACCAAGAAATGTAACAGTTGTCTTAAGTGTGTTCACCTGAGTAAATTATAGCTGTCTGATTGCAATTTTCTCTTCTCAGATGGTGGAAGGACATGGGTTTGGCCAATGACTTGAAGAATGCAAGAAATCAACCACTCAAATGGTACATGTGGCCAATGGCAGCCCTCACAAATCCGTGCTTCTCGCAGCAAAGAGTGGAGCTCACAAAACCCATCTCTCTTATCTACATAATTGATGACATTTTTGATGTTTATGGGACACTAGAGGAACTCACTCTCTTCACAGAAGCAGTCAACAGGTATGCAAATACACATCACCATATATAACTACAGCCAATTCTGGCCAATATCTAGTGTTGATCAATTGTTACTGCAAACAGATGGGATCTTGCAGCGGTTGAGAATCTACCTTACTACATGAAGTCATGTTTTAATGCACTCTACGACACCACGAATGAGATTTCTTACAAGATCTACAAAGCGCATGGGTGGAACCCCATAGATTCTCTGCACAAAACGGTACATAATATATTACCCGCTAATTTTTACATCAGAATGTCAAAAGCATAGTCGTGAACAAATTCGCATGTTGTTGCAGTGGGCAAGTTTGTGCAATGCTTTCTTAGTAGAAGCAAAATGGTTTGCTTCTGGGCAGTTGCCAAACTCAGAAGAGTATCTGAAAACTGCGGTTGTTAGTTCAGGGGTGCATGTGGTTTTAGTTCACATGTTCTTTCTATTGGGCCATGGAATAACAAGGAAAACTGTCGATCTTGTGAATGATAACCCGGGCATTATAACTTCTACAGCAACAATTCTACGTCTCTGGGACGACTTGGGAAGTGCAAAGGTAAACAAAGTTCATTTTGGTCTGTTTCTCATTGAAACTACTAGGACTACACATCCAAGTGTCTCGGATTCATCAAATTTTCATTCCTAGGACACGGATCTGATACTGTACGTACCCAAAATGCTAAATATCTCATATGAGTACTTTACACATTTAGAGTAGTTCACTGTAACATAGCATATAATTTAAGCGGCAATATAAAACTACCCAAAAAAATTCTACTTAAATATACAATTTCCATTTTATCCCTCCATGTAAGACTATTCGATGCATTTCCAAAGGTCTTGGAAGAAAAATGCTCAAAAAGTATTAAGGATCCAAAAGAGTTATTCGACCATCTAATTTCATTTCAGCTTTGATAAAGAGTTAAAATCAAACTTAAAAAACTGACAGGATGAAGATCAAGACGGGCACGACGGATCGTATGTTGACTGCTACATGAAGGACCACAAGGGCTCTTCAGTGAACAGAGCACGAGAGCAAGTCAATCGCATGATTTCAGATGCGTGGAAGTGCCTCAACCAGGAATGCCTATCTCCAAACTCTTTTTCAGCAAGTTTCACAAAGAGTTCGCTTAATTTAGCGAGGATGGTTCCTTTGATGTACAGCTATGATGACAACCATAAACTCCCAATCCTTCAGGAGCACATGAAATCAATGCTCTATGATGATGTTTCTTTATAAGGATTCCAAGGGAAAAAAAAAGAAAAACAGAAGACGAGGAAACTTATTAGGTGCCGTTCCGTTTTCTAAAAAAAAAAAAACTTAAAGAAAAAAAAGTTAATTTCAAGGTCAAAAATCATGTGTTTACGCATATAATTTTCCTACTAATATGAATCTTGTTTGATAGATCTCATTGAGATCTTTTAAACGGTGCAAAAAAAAATTATTATTATTTTTCATTTTCGTTATATTTGAGTTTGAAATTGCCTTTTTTTTGAAAAAAAAGGTCTTGGGAGAAAGCGGAACGGGGGCTTACAATGACAATTCCACTTGTTAAAGTCCCAATCACAAAACAAACTGATGGTTTTATGAACCTGTGACATTGCCTGCGGTTGTGTGTGTTAAAGGGCAGCAAAACAAGAGGAAAATAGGGTAGGGTAGGTATATTCATGTGGAAAGATGATTGTATAATTTGTATTGAATATGTACTGTTCAAGGCATTTTGAAGTTGGACAAATCTTTATCTAATGAGTTTAAGGAGATAAGGAGTCCTGACGATGATCATATTTTTAGCATTATAAACGCACCAGTAACATGAGCGCTTCAACTTAACTCTATTTTACCGAGAGAATAGAACACTTTCTTAGGTCGGTCACATGATATGGACTTTGCTTGGTTTATGTTTTGAGGGAGATTATTAGGGTAATGAGTGGAGAGAAATAGATAGAGAAATGAGAGTAATAATTGGACAAAAAAAACTTATTGGAAACTGTCTCTTTAGTAGCCTTAACTTATATAATCAACACTAGACTCCAAGAAGACTTTTGAAATGGACACAAACCAACAGTATTTCAACTTTCGAGTGTACAATATATATATATAGTTTTTTTGAATAGGCAGCAAGTGTACAATTATTGCCGGGAATGTCTAATGACTAGTCTGTGTCAACGCGCTTGGCTCTTAGAATAGGGTTCCAAACATAGACCGTGAAAATCATCTTCAAGAGAAATCTAAGCACTGTGCCAACAAAAGAGACAAAAGGAATTTAGAATTTTCCATGGAAAAATCTCCTCATGTGATCTTCACGTAAAGCCGTTCATAAGTACTATGTCCTACTGTATATTTCATTCACACAAAATCAAGATATGGTAAATGTCGAGTCAAATTATGTCTATTTTAAATGAAACGGACTGGCAAAAGGGAACAAAATGTGTGTAACTAAATCTAAGTTGGGGGTAAGTGGCAGGTCAATATAAAGAATGTCCTGTGGGGAAACTAGTGCATCTTGGGTTAGTATCCGATCTTTAACTTATATAACCAATACTGTTTCAACTTTCAAGTGTACAATTATTGTTGAGAGTGTCTAATGACTAGTCTGCGTCAATGTGGTTGGCTCTTGGAATGAGATTCCAAACATAGACCATATGTGGCCTGAAAAACCTTAGACCCATCACAAATGAATTGCTTCTAATGAGACATAAGCATGACTGTGTCGCGATGTGAAGGAAACATGGTTTACACGTAAAAATCGTCTTCAAGAGAAATCTAAGCACTATGCCAACAATAGAGACAAAAAGAATTTAGAATTTTTCCATAGAAAAATCTCATCATGTGATCTTCATGTAAAGCCGTTCATAAGTATGTCCTACTGTATATTTCATTCACACAAAAATAATACTACGGTAAATGTCTAGTCAAATCATGTCTATTTAAATGATACGGACTAGCAAAAAGGGAACAAAATGTGTGTAACTAAATTTGAAAAAATAGGATTCCCTAATAATTCGTAAAAAACTCTAACAATATGAGTGTGAATCACAAAATATATAATACAACCAATAGAAACTATGACAAGCAATCAATCGCACAACTCAAGGATATACGTGGAAACCTGGGTAAATACCACGGGAATAAATTAAGTCACTATAATCACTGTGCAATTACAGTTACAGATATAACTATCCAAACGAAGTAAATTCTCACAACGTTCTAAGTACCACCTGCCGAGTCACATGTACACCGCACCCAATAATCTTGGTTGCCAATTTCTCACATTTTCCAATTGAATTTCGATGATCCGAGCCGCTCAATGTGATCAGAACGTGATTTTAAGGATACCCGTGAAATCAGCAAAAAAAATGACCGGGAAGGGCTTGATCTGAGCAGTTTTTTTTGAACGGTTCAGAAAAAATCTGCTCAGATCAAGCCCTTCCCGGTCATTTTTTTTGCTGATTTCTCGCGAGTACTCTTAAAATCACGTTCTGAACACATTGAGCGGCTCGGATTATCGAAATTCAATCGGAAAATGGGAGGTGCAGATGGGTGCGGACCGTAAGGGTGTGGACTTGATCCGGACTGTGTGTGTATATATATAGTCAGTCTCAAATGAGGGAGTTCTTATTTTAGTTAAAATGCGGACCTCCTCATTTCTCCCATTTTCCGATCGAATTTCGATGATCCGAGCCGCTCAATGTGTTCAGAACGTGATTTTAAGGGTATCCGGGAGAAATCGGTAAAAAAAATGACCGGAAAGGGTTTCATCCGAGCAGTTTTTGTTTGAACCGTTCGATAAAAAACAAACAAAAACTGCTCGGATAAAGCCTTTCCCGGTCATTTTTTTGCTGATTTCACGCGGGTACCCTTAAAATCACGTTCTGAACACATTGAGCGGCTCGGATCATCGAAATTCAATCGGAAAAGGAAGGTCCGCATTTTATTAAAACGAGGTGGTCTTTACAGGAGACAGACTGTATGTGTGTGTATATATTATATATATAAAGTAAGTAGTATAGGACTTTTTTTCTCCTTCACACTGTATCGCCCCCTTTTTTTTTTTATATACAAGGATGTGGTCCCAACCTTGGAAAAAAGAATAAGTCCATATATACTGTTTGAACAAGAGGTTCCGATTGATGCGAGATTGATCCCTCCGTCGATCCATCTTCGTCAAAATCCGTCTCGCTGTCCAAACGCTCGCTCTCAAATACAAATAATAATGATTTCTTCTACTTTAGTCCTGTATTGACTCACTAACTTATAAAAAATAACAAAATTACTATTCGATATAAAATATATTTTTTGTCATACGAAATTAATTGCCAATACAAGTGACTCTGGAATTTGGTCTTTACAAAATCCAAGTTGGGGGTAAGTGTACGTGGTAGGTCAATATAAAGAATGGTCTGTGGAGACACCATTAACCAGTGCATTTAGGGTTAGTATCCTATCTTTAACTTATACAATCAACACTAGATTCCATAAAAACTTTTGAAATGAACACACACCAACACTGTTTCAACTTTCAAGTGTACAATTATTGCCGGGAGTGTCTAATGATTCGTCTGTGTCAACACGGTTGACTCTTAGAATGAGATTCCAAACATAGACAATACGTGGCCTTGAAAACCTTAGACCCATCCGGGAGTGTCTAATGATTCGTCTGTGCCTCAACCAGGAATGCCTATCTCTAAAGTCGTTTTCAGCAAGTTTCATAAAGAGTTCGCTTAATTTAGCAAGGATGGTTCCTTTGATGTACAGCTATGTTGACAACCATAAACTCCCAATCCTTCAGGAGCACATGAAATCAATGCTCTATGATGATGTTTCTTTAAAAGTATTCCAAGGAAAAAAAAGAAAAGAAAAACAGAAGAAGAGGAAACATATTGTTTCCAAAACATATTGCCATGGTCTAGATTAACTGTGGAGTAAATTTTTGGAAGCTACGGCTCGATCTCTCGTTGGGGTTTGGCTTTGATACTCGAGGTAAGGATTTCTTGCTTACTCTATATGTTTATGAGTTGATTTTGCACCTAGATCGTGCCTTGGATCATTGGTAGTTGTGTTGTGTTTTCCTTTGATAATCTGCAGAAAAATTTGCTCAAACTGAGCTGATATCGATACCATTTTGTATGAGTATCGATACCCTTGCGTCTGGAGCGTCTTTGGCCCCTTTGGTATTGATACCATTTTGCTAGGTATCGATAGCAGTTGCTTAGGGACAGTTTTGCAGCTTTTGTTCTAAACTCTATTGTTTGGACCCCTGATCATTTCTAATACTGCTTAAACACATGTAAACCATCTCTAAGCTTGGTTGCTTGTCCTGTAATGATTCATTGATCGTTCCCGTTCCCGAGGCACTTGTAAAATGTAATTTTGGTATCATTGTAGACGAATGATATATTGTAAGGTTGTTCAAGAGTGTACCATAGGTTATGCGAGGTGTTGTGATGAGTATATTTGGTAGGTGTGAGCTGGTCTGGTGACCCAAAGGGTAACGTAGTAACTCGTATCCTCATGATTCGTCTCGTTGATTCCATTGAATTCCTTCGGAGCTCGTTCCACGAGTCCTAAGTATCGATACTGGAGGGTAGTATGTTATAGAGTTACTAGGGATTGGTACGTTCCTTAGGATATTGTGACATACGTGGGAAAGGTGTGTAGTTATTTATTAGCCGATGTCATGATATGGTTGATTGTTTGGAATGCCTTGAGTTATGAATGATCAATTGACATGGGGATACAACGACATTGGACACACGGGTATCACCATTTGGTAGAATGGCGGAAATGGTGAGATGACGGGGCTGAAAATGAATAGACGGTTATACGATGTGCGTTCCCGCTAACCGGCCATTTATGATATACTAAACAGACGGTTATGCAATGTGCGTTTTTGCTAACCAACGATTTATGATATACCAAACAGACGGTTATGCCACGTGCGTTTCTGCTAACCAGCGATATATGATATAATGAATAGACGGTTATTCGATGTGTGATTCCGCTAACCAGTGAAATTATGATACATGGATTGATGTTTGTTTATCGATGAAGAGACAACTGATTGATTTTATCAAGATTCTTTTTAAAGAATGGATTTTGGTTTTGGAAAAAGGATTTTTATTAAAATCCTCCGACATTCTTGATGCGAATCAACGGCTTCCGGTATTTGGGCACGAATCAACGAATTTCGGTATTCAAGCTCGAATTAACGAAGCTTGACCTGTATTGGTCTTGTTTCTCACAAATCATTTTGCAAAAAAAAGAAGAAAGTTTTATGAGAAAGAGGTTGGATAATCGACAATGTGAAATTGAGGTAGATTGTAGTGTTCACACATGAAGTAAATGAAGTGGTGGAGAATCCGTTGTAGGTTGTTCAATTTGATATGAGTTTAGTACAGCTTCTAGTTGAGATGTGCATTGATAGGAATTCCGGTAAAATGTTTAGAACATTGAAGTCGATGTCCGCTTGTCTATTGTGGTAAGTCTACGTTGCTTGTGTTCGCTCATTGAAATTCATTCATCTCTGGTGCATATTTCATCGCATTTTCATATAGCTTGTATAAAGATTTCTCTATTGGGCGCGTGTTTGCTCAATTCTATTATCATTTCAGGTACAACACATGACAGTGACATAAAGTGCATGGAGTGCATGACTGGCTTCTTTGTTTTAAAAGTTATTTTCAGATGCTATCTATGTATTTGTAAAATAAACTGTATTGTACTGTACTGTAATACCTTAATTTGAAACGTTGTAATTGTGGACAAATTTGTGGAATTGGGTACTGTATCATATTTTGGGATATCATGTGTACTATTGTGAGGATTTTGTATTTCAAATGGTATTCACTGTGTTCGGAAGCCCATTTGAAGTTTTTGTTTCAACAAGTTGTTTTTGAATGCCATTTACATGTGGGGCCAAAAAGTAACTTCCAAGGCCGGCAAAGATTGCCTTTTGACTTTAAAATCTGACTATTGCAGGTTTGGGAAGAATTTTCGAGAGAGAGATGAGTCATGGTCGAAAATGATATGTGTACCGCTGGGTCTTCTCCGGCACCGGACGGCCGATCCGAGGCTTCCAAAAAATTTAAAAAAAAAACCGAGTGGGCTTATGCAAGAATCAACGACATCTAAGGTGTATAGGGTGCTTGATCGGAGCATCCATTTTTCGTGTATATATGTATATATGTGTATATACACGAAAAATGGGTGCTCGGATCAAACACCCTACACACCTTGGATGGCATTGATTCTCGGGTGAGCCCACTCGGTTTTTTTTTATAGAATTTTTTGACGGTTCGGATCGGCCGTCCGGTGGCCGGAGAAGGCCTGGTGCGGCCGATCGGTACGAATTCTCTACACTCCGGTCGGTGCACATAGCAATACTGGTTCTGGAGAGAGGGAGTAATTGAAGAGAGAGAGAGAGGAACGGGAGACTTTTGTCCAACTTGCCTTTTATCCATCAGTTTTTCTTTTTACTTTTGTCCAACTTGCCTTTTATCCATTAGTTTTTCTTTTTTCCTTTTCTGTCAGTCTCAGTAAGGGAGTCCTACATATTTTTGAAATAACTCATCCAATCACATGTTTTTACATTTTAACTCAAAATTTTCAATCCAAAATTGCGAACCAAACACAGCGATTGTTATTATGTTAAAAATCGAAGGTGTGACAATTGGTTTGGAATTGATTGTGCTTTATTTGGTCTAAACTATTCACGTTTGTATGGTCCAGTTACAGAATTCATTGTGCGCAGCTGATTAATACTGGATAGAATGCCCAAAATAAAACCCACGATTTAATAATGGAATCAATTGCTAAATTAATAGCTATTGAATTTTCTATATTCATTTCCCTGTATTCAATATGCAATATTGAATGGCCCTATTGAATGAGCAGGCTCCCCCCTATTAAATTTCCATATTCAATGAGAAGACTCCTCCTCAATTATATAAAGGAGTTCGGTTCCTTTGTTTCAATACACCAAAATCGAAAGCTTTTCTTTTACTCTTGCAATTGTTCTTCCTTCTGAGAGACGGAGAGAGTATAGATACAAGTTCTTTTGGGCGGTTAACTCTATTAGATCTAGCCAATAGGCTAACGTCATGTCCTTTAACGTGGTTAACTCTATCAGATATTTTCTATGCTCCAGAAGATGTGTTAAGAACTCCACTTTGATCAGGACTTTGGGTGACAAACGGAGGCTTTCGGATAGTATTTTTTCAATGCAAATGTTGATTCTACTTTGTGATAAGCACCCGAGAATGTAATGTAGGGTGCACTAGTGTCTAGTTTTAGTTTAATTTAATTACTTATTAGTTATTGTTAACATCATTTGTTCGTATAGTGTTCTAGTTCTATTTTATAGGTGAATCGCCAAACAGGGGAGTTTTCGTTGCATAAGGCATGTCATTGCCCGAGCAAAAGTTGATTTGCCCGAGCAGAACCTGTCATGGCCAAGGCAGAGGTTGATTGCCCGAGCAGAAGTTGTCATTGCCCGAGCAGCACCAACTTTGCCCGAGCAAGAGGCAGGCTGGCAAGCCAGAGTAAGAGACTAAGGGCTGGGCTGAGATCGATCGGTATCGGTAGGAAGAAATATAGTCAATCGGTACCGAGCTCTTCAAAACAGCCCCTAACTGGTTCGGTATTGGTACCAAGAAATAATTCCTATCGGTACCGAACTCTTCAGTGGCAGCCCCTAACTAGTTCGGTATTGATACCATGTTTTCTATCCAATCGGTACCGAGGTCCTATCTCAGCAACTTAAGGGCTTCGCGATCGATACCGAAGGACTTATAGGCGAATTTTCAGAGCATCTGGGGAATATTCCAGGCGCAGGTCTTCCAGAGTATAAAAGCTGATGTCATTATTGTACAAAAACAAGTAGCATAGATTCAATAGTACAATTTTCTAGATCTAGGATTAGATTTGATTGGAATTCAAATTGTTCTTGTTGTTCTTCATTTTTCCAGCACTCATCTTTTAATTTCCTGCCTTAATTGGTTTAGTTTTGTTATTATTGTCTTTATTAAAGTTGTTTATTTTCTCCCGATCTATCTTAATCTCTAGTTTAATTCAAGACTAAGTAGATTTTCTCTTGCTCCTATCTCTCTAGATATGGGTGAGTAGTTTCAAGGGTTAGGTCATGGGATGATTAGCATCTCATGGCTCGGGCGAAAATTGCATTTTGCACCCAATAAAGCTTTAAACTTTGATTTGAAAATTGATGTGGGGTTCGGGTTTGTTTGACAAATCACCGAGGTGTTAACCTCTTTGATCTTGTGTAGGTGGGAGCATCGCCTACCCACCACACAAGATGCTTAGAGCTCTTTCGCTCGAGGTATTTGTCAAATGAATTCTAGAGCTAGCTTGGTTTTCAAATCATTTGATTTTCCGATTTGAGAACTATAATCAAGTATCTTAAATTGTGTAGTTGGGTGAAGAGTGTGATCTAGTTCGAGTCTTGGGTGCTAATAATTCCTAGACATTGCCTATCTTTTCTTTAGTTAATTCGTGTTAATTTAGCCCTTTTATTTCCACCTTTTAAAGTAAAACAAAGTTGGCCGTCTAAAGGCCGAAAGCCCTTACTTGCTCTACAAATCCGATCAAGCCAATTATTATTCCATATTATCTTGGAGAACGAAGCACTTTGTATAGCCAATAGATACCTTATAGTTGTTTGTGTTTCCCACGGGGATGCCCTTATTATGTTTTGTAGTGGGAATTTTGTTTCACACTGGGGGATGCCCCTTTTAGTTTGTATTCATTTGAGCTTTTCAATGAAACTGTGCTTATAAAAAAAAAAGTTCATTCGCGCGGACAGTTTATTGCGGTGCTCCGGCACAATCTTCAGCACCGGTGAGGCGACGAATTTGTCTTAAGGGCACCGTTGTATAAAACAGGTATTGGTTTGCAACTTCTTGTTCCCTACTTATAGTTTATATTTACGTTTCATATTCTGTAATTCCATTATTCATGTAATATTCTGTTCGATTGTAAATTTTCAGAAATTAGTAAACTCGATTACTTTTTTTCACACTATTTTTTCCTACAAACCCATCATCTCCACTTCGTAGGAACTACGAGATCGCATTACATACTCGTCATATGACGCAAGTCAGCCTTGACCCTGTGGTGCATCAATGATCAATCTAATTGTTTCTCCTGAGACATAAGCTTAATTGTGTCGCAATGCGATAAAGGTAGACATGAGGTCCTAGATTTAAATGTGGTCCATGTTTAGTACGATGTTGTATTTCTTTTTCCTGTTTGGCTTTACTTCAAGTAGATGTCAATGTGGCTTCAATTCCAAATCATCTTTGCCTGCGGTGGGTCATGAGTGAAGTTCCTCCATGAATTCAGATAGACAACGGGAAATGACAGGTCGGTCCCATTTTTTTGTTGGAATTCTGTGCCAACCCTATTTTGTTATGCTATTCCGTCCAGCCCCTTTTTAAAAAGTGAGATATCCAAAATACCCCTAATATCCTCGCCTCCCTTGCGAACATGATGGGCCGGAACGCGTCCAGGCTTCGCGATCTTCAGGCGGGAGTCCTGATCTAAGATGCGAGGCTCCCCGACGACTTCTATTCGACACCGTGGCTCCACCAAGCCGGCGAGGATGCACTTCGAACAAGCTGGCGAGGATGCACACATACTTCACCGGCCGTTTTCTCAGATCGATCCTGTTTTTGGGTCAATCGGCAAATGGGCTCGGCGAGTCTATATGATGCAGCTGTAACGCTGGAAAGGAGAAAAGAAAGAATTAGCGGAAGGCCGGGGGAAGGTGACTTTTGTTTTTTTTTTTTTTGAATTCACACCTTTTTGTTTTTTTGGTGGTATGAATAAATTTTTTTTTTGAAGGTGTGAATTCTTAATTTGGTGATGAGAATTTTATCTTTTCCGAGGGTGTAAATTTTTGAAAAAATGTGTGAATTCTGAAAAGATTTGCGAATTCTGCAAATGACTGAATTCTGGAGGTGTGAATTTTAATAAGATATGTGAATTTTTTGGGGGTGTGTATTCTTGGTATGAATTCTGGAAGTGTGAATTTTTTGGTTTGTGAATTTACTCCCGCACAATTCATAGATATTTGCAGAATTCACACCCCAAAATAGTTCGGTCTACAAATTCACACATCTAAATCCAGAATTCACATCTTATCTGCACAACAGAACTACAAGAATTTCGGTCCTAGTACAGAATTCACACCCAAATGAAGAATTCAAATCTTTGATAATGACAAAATTCACATCCCCAAATTAAGAATTCACACAATCAAAAAAGACAGAATTCGCACCGCCAAATTAAGAATTCACACATTTCAAAAATAGAATTAAAAAAAAAAAAGTTGTGAATTCTTTTTTGGGAAATGATACACCCACCGAACCAACTCCCACTGCACCGCCCACTGAACGTTGCCGGGTTCACTCCGGTCACCGGACGGCCAATCCGAACCGTCCAAAAATTCTATAAAAAAAGACCGAGTGGGCTCACGCGAGAATCAACGGCATCCGACTTGTGTAGGTGCTCGATCCAAACTTTCATTTTTAACGGTTCGGATCATTTGATTTTTGAAAGTTTGGATCGAGCACTTACACACGTCGGATGCTGTTGATTCTCGCGTTGGCCCACTCGGTTTTTTTTTTTAGAATTTTTGGACGGTTCGGATTGGCCGTCCGGTGGCCGGAGTGGGCCCGGCGACGTGCGGTGGGCGGTGCGGTGGGAGTTGGTTCGGTGGGTGTATCATTTCCCTTCTTTTTTCGTGAAATGTTCCCCTGGCCTTTCGCTCGACAAATTTCAATAAAGATAAGATGTTCGTCTAGATCTCTCTCCACACCACTCCAACCCCATCTACTGCTACTTATATATACCTATACACCAGTCTCGATCGAACAACATCGCCGACGAACACCACCACCGTTTTGATCGAACAAGAAAGAAAGCTTTAGACTTTCGCCATCGCGATTCTCTCTTCGTCTCTCTCTGTCCATCGGAAGTAGGGATAATGAAGACGTTGGTGGAGCTGATGGCGGACTTCGGGTTGGGCGTGGTGGAGATCTTGGAGGTGGGGTTACAACGGTAGAAGGACATTGCATTCGCGGCAGCGATTCGGTTGCAGGTCTGTGAGGACTGAGAAGAGCGCTGAAGGTGGGGGTATTTTGGGCACTTCACTGGAAACGGAGCTTGGGCAGAAAGGGTTTAATGCGTGGTGGGTTTGGACGGGCATGCGGACACAAAAGTGGGCCGACCGGTAAGAACCCTGATAAGATAATGGGTGCTTCTGAAGGAGATCACTTATTCACATCCATGAACTGAAAAACTTTTTTTTTTACCAATGAGGGATTGGTTAAAATGGTTAGAAATTTGAATTTGGTTGCACAAGGCCTAAGTTCAAGTTCTCATAGTCTTTTATTGGGGCTAAACGTACTCCTAATACCATCCATGCTATGCACACTTAGATTTAGCAAATAGTGGGGTCCGCTATAGATAGTGGAGTGATGTGATATTATGACTAAACAATACTCTTTGGTGGAAGTAACGTGGTGTCATACCTGCACTTCTATTTTGTGTACCAGAAAAAATGAACTGGAAACTCTTTTGAAAAGAAAATACATATCCAATCATTCACAAAATAAAGTAGAAACCATTTTTAAAAAGAAAATACATACTTCATCCGTTCTAAATTGATGGTCTTGTTTGGTCTCCAATGCAAATTTTTAAATTGCTAATATATTTCAATCTATAACAAATTTTATGTGCAATATGAATCTTATATAATAGATCTCAATTAGTTTTATTATACAAAGTTTTTAAAATCTTTAAAGACATTGTAGATTTATCTCCTCAGGTGGTAAGTTGACACTTATCAATTCAAATACTAATAATCTGCCAATCTATTTCATGTCTATCTTTAAGATGCCAATTTCTGTTGCAAGGACACTTGAAAGATTGCAATAGAAAAGGATCCCCTTGATTAAATGGGATACGATAATAAAAAGTAAAGAATATGGAGGACTAGGGATGAAAAGATTGATTGAAAAAAATCTTTAAATTTGCATTGGAGACTGAATAGGATCATCAATTTGAAACGGAGGGAGTACCCATTTTAAAGAATGTATTTCAACGGTTTCAATGGTTTTGATGTCAATTCTTGTCAATGGATCTGCTACAAAGGAGTTTAAAACTCACAAAGGTCTTAGACAAGGGGACTCATTATCTCCCTTCCTTTTCAATTTGGTTGTGGAAGCCATAAATATTTTGCTGGAAAGAGCTAGACTAATTAGGTTAATTAATGGAGTTCAGCTGGGAACGATTAGGGAGGTCGTTTCTCATTTACAATTTGTGGATGATACAATGATTTTTTGCCAAAACAAGATGGGGGGAAATGGTAGTTTTGAAAAGGATTCTTAGGATTTTTCAACTCATGTCTGGTCTGAAAATCAATTTCTCAAAGAGTGTGTTGCGTGGGGATAAAGAGTGTATTGTGTGGGGTTAAATGTCTAGATCAGGATGTGGAAATATTAGCTCAGGTGATGGGGTGTCGTGTGGGATCTCTCCCATTGAATTACCTTGGGCTCCCACTTGGTGCTAATCCTAGGAAAATTCAAACTTGGCAACCTGTGGTACATAGGGTGGAGAAAAGATTGGCAGTATCGAAGAGGAGATTTATCTCCTCAGGTGGTAAGTTGACACTTATCAGTTCAAATACTAATAATCTGCCTATCTATTTCATGTCTATCTTTAAGATGTCAATTTCTGTTGTAAGGACACTTGAAAAATTGCAACGGCAGTGTTTTTTGGGGGATTCCATTGATAAGAAAAAAATCCACTTGGTTAAATGGGATACGATAACAAAAAGTAAAGAGTATGGAGGACCGGGGGTGAAAAGATTGATTGAACAAAATCTTTAAAATTTGCATTGGAGACTGAATAGGATCATCAATTTAACGGAGGGAGTACCAATTTGAAGCCAAACAAGGACTGGGGTATGGGGCATTGGCAAAGTCAGTACTTCGGGTTTTGAGGCCAAAACGATGATGTGGCATGGGGCAGCATCCATACTCTATCCCCAACTCTCGGATTCGTCAATAATTTGGCCTGGTTTGGTTTTGTTATTGTTGTTGTTGTGGTCTTGTTTTGGCTCCGAAGTGACTCAAGGACTGGGAGGGCGTGCCAGGACTTGTCGCGTCCAACGTAAAGGACTGAGTGCCCCTTTTCTGACTTCGAATCTGTGAGGGCGATAGTGCTGCAACCTAAGGGCTGGGTTGCAGTGAAGGTCCGTGGTTTTGCCTCTACGAGCGAGGACTTAATAATTTCCTAAATGTGTAGAAAAAGAAGTAACAACGTAAGAATAACTTTATTATGTCGTAATAATAAAGTTGGGGATACAAGGGAGATATGAATAATTTTGTTATGTCGTAATAATAAAATTGGGGGTACAAGAGAGATAGAAATGAGGGAGAAACTGCTTTGTTCGGTTACCAATTTAGTTTTAGTTTTAGTTTTGTTTCCAATTATTACTCTATATATTTCTCCAATCATTACCCTATATCTCTAATTATTAATTTCATTTCTCTCTCTATCTCTCTCCAATCATTACCCCTATCTCCAATCATTACCCTATTTCTCTCTCCACCCACTACCAAAACTAAACTAAACTACCAACCAAATACAACCGAGATAATTGTTTCGCTAGGAAGGCTTTTGGTTTTAAGCGTTGATTGGTGTGGGAATCATTTTTTCATCTTGTAAGCTAGTATTTATAGGCCAAGGGTCTTCGATTTTGCATGCAAACGGATTTGATGGCTTCTCCTCGTGACGCCATGTGTCTTTTGTAACTTTCAATTCATGGGATCATGGGATAATGGGTAGTTATTGGAAGTTATAAAAGATTGTAGGCAAATATTGCACTGGTCCAGATCTGAGCCAAGTTTTTCGCCTTCACCACGAGCTGACAAGTGTCCGAAATAGGCCTCAGATGTTGCCAAGTGCCCCAAGTAACTATCCATTAACATATTTAGTGGGATCATGGGTGGTTATTGGAGGTTTAAAAGAAAACCCACATGTTTTCTTTTACCATGGGAAGTTACAGGAAGTTAAAGGAAGATCATGGACCTCCCCCATTTCCTCTTTTCATGGGATGACATAAGCCATTAGCCATTTGACTTGGTCAAATGGCTCTTTGCAAGATAATATATACTTACCCACTTTTCACTTTTCATGGGATTCACGGGTAATGAGCCATTTTAATTAAATTAAATAGCCTATTATGTGTTTAACCCACAAAAACACTTAATTAACTTCCATGGGTCATGGGCCAACTAATTCTTTCTTGCAAATAGGCCCAAAAACACTAAGCCCGTGGCCGAATTAAATTAAAATTAATCGGGCCCAATAAATATTGTCTTGGGCCATTAATTTTAATCCAATACATCTCTATTTTTTGGCCCAATTTAATTAAAAGATAATTAAATGGCCTTCCAGCGCTAGCTCAGGGTTGGGTGTCAAAAACGGGTGTAAACAATGCCCCCTGAGGCCTTGATCTTGTTCAAGATCTAGGCCTGTTAGTTAAACCAGAGTATAGTTTTTGGCAAACCAAACGAGTCCTCATCATCACTTCTTCAAAAAGTTGTCAGGCTCTATCTTAGCCTAAGAACTTTGTTAATGGTGGCCTAAACTCGAGGTCCTTATGTATGAATGAATAGCATGGCCTCAATTCAGTCATTTTTTATCCAATCTTCTATGGCTTCCTTGGTAGGTTTTCCCCAAAATCCCTCATTTCCCACATAGTAGGATAATGATGCTTGAGATATTTTCTATTTGTCAAATGCTTATGTAAGCCACCATCCAAGTCCATTAAAAGATAGACGTTGCCTTTAAGGACTCTGGTGATCTGGTAAGGTCCTTCCAAGGTCAGGGACCACTTGCCATATCTTGAATTCTTTTCCCCTACGGGAAAGACAGCTTTCCAAACTAAATCACCTTCAGAAAAGCTCTTCTTCCTTACATGTTTGTCATAAGCTCTAGCAATTCTTCTCTTTTGGACCAACATGTGGTCAAGAGCTGAGCCTAACTTCATCCAAGTCCTCGAGCTCTTTCAGCATGGCCTGAGTGTAATCTGCAAGAGTGAGGCCATGTTGATATGCTATCCTTCCTGACTTCACTGCTACCTCCATTGGTAGGACTGGATCGTGTCCATATACCAACATATAAGGGGTTATATTGGTAGCTTCCTTCTTTGAAGTTCTATAGGCCCATAAGGCCTCAGAAAGCAATTCATGCCAAGCCTTTGGATTGTTTTCCACCATTTTCTCTATAATATTGACCAAAGTCCTATAGTAAGGAGTAGAGTTGGACATGATGATGTTTTGTTGGGCAGCAAAGTTGACTAATTGTTCTCTCATAAATATTGTACCCCTATCTGCAACCAAGTGTTCAGGCAGTCCAAACCTATGGATGATTCTTTCCTTGATTACCTTGATTACTTCTTGTTGATCCACAGACTTTAATAGCACTGCTTCTGCCCACTTAGTAAAATAGTCCGTGGCTACCAAGATGTAAGTATGATTTTCCGAAGAAGGTAGATAAATTTTTCCAATTACATCAAGGGCCCAGCCTCTAAATGGCCAAGGTTTGACCACAACATGATAATCAGCTGCAGGAACACGTTGAATTGGGCCATGGGCTTGACAAGGTTGACATCATTTTGAAAAACGAATACAATCCTCTAAGATGGTTGGCTAATAGTATCCATACCTTTTGATTAGCCATCTCATCTTTATCCCTGATTGATGAGCTTCACAGATTCCTTCACGGACTTCACTCATGATCCTCATGGCCTCGGGGTGCCCTAAACACCTTAAAAGTAAGTCGTCCTCAAAGCTTTTCTTGTATAATTCATCACCTACGAGGACATAGCTCATAGCCCTTCTCCTTACCTTCCTAAAGGCTTTATGATGGGGCCTCTTGAGGAAAGAAATAATAGGTGTACGCCAATCGTTCTGGGGCTCATCGTCTGACTCTTCTCCTGTGAAATCAGAAGTAAATACCTCCAGTCCTAGACCTCTTCTCCTTACAGAAGGTAACAATCTCTTTTGGACTGTGATAATCTTGTGAATAGTTTCTGGAGCTAACCTCAGGCTTGTGGAGGCCTGAGCCAAGCTGTTGGCTTCAGTGTTCATACTCCTTGAGACGTGTTTGACCGTGACGTTATCAAAATCTTGGATTAATTGCATGGCTGCCATATAATAAAGGGCTAAGTCCTCACTATAGCATTTAAATGTCCCTGCCAAGTGATTGATAACAAGGTTTGAATCCCCAATAACTTGCACTTCTCTAGCCTCTAGATCCCTAAGAATTTCAAGGCCTATAACAACCGCTTCATATTCGGCTTGATTATTTGTACATGGGAAATCAAATTGAAAAGACAATTCGGTCCTCAGGCCTTGGGGGAGAGATGATAATTACTCCACAGCCTGAGACCTCTTGAGTCATTGATCCATCAAAAAGCAACGTCCAAGGAGTGAGTGATATTTCAAGAGCATTTAGTCCTTATTCAGGTTCATCATCGATATCCACGCATGCATGATCAGGGAGAAAATCCGCTAAGGCCTGGCCCTTCACAACTTTTTGAGGGATATATTGAAAACTGAATTCCATTAAAGCCAAAGACCACTTGCCAATTCGGCCCCTCATAATTGGCCGAGAAAGCAAGTACTTGACTAGGTCTGTTTTACTCATAATGTAAACCAAAATAGGAAGCATATAGTGCCTCAACTTTATTGCTGAAAACTACAAGGCAAGACAGATCTTTTCAATAGGGGTGTATCTCCTCTCACAAAGAGTCAACAACCTACTTAAATAATAAACCGCATGTTTTTTTCCTTGAGCGTTGTCTTGAGCTAAAAGGCCCCCAATCGAGTCCTCAGCTGCTGAGATGTGAAGCTTTAACGGCTTGTTCTTGATGGGAGGCATAAGGACTGGAGCTTGGGCCAAATAGCCTTTGATTTCATCAAAGGCCTTCTGATGGTTTGCGTCCCATACAAAGATGTCTTGGTCCTTCAGCTTCAAGAGTGGAGAGAAGACCTGAACCCTTCCTGCTAGGTTTGAGATAAACCTTCTCAAGAAGTTGAAAGAACCCATGAGCTTCTGTAGCTCTTTCTTGGTGGTAGGGGGCTTTGCTTTCATGATCGCTTTAGCCTTGTTCTTGTAAACCTTAATCCCTCTGTTGTGAACCAAAAATCCAAGAAATTTGCCTGTGGACACTCCAAAGGCACACTTTAAGGGGTTTACTTTCAAATCAAACTGTTGCATCCTCAAAAATGACTTCCTCAAGTGTTCCAAGTGTTCATCATGATTATCTTGTGACTTGACCATGATATGATTGATATAGATTTCCATAAAACGGCCAATGAAATCATGAAATATGGCGTTCATTGCACGTTGAAACGAAGCACCTGCATTTTTCAGGCCGAAGGGCATTACGACCCACTCAAAGGTTCTTAGGGCTCCAGGACACCTAAAAGCAGTCTTAGCGGTATCGGCCTCATCGATGAAGATTTGATTGTAACCAGAATGTCCATCTATGAAGGACAAGACCTTGTGACCAGAAGCCCCATCCACTAACTGATCTACCATTGGCATTGGGTACTCGTCCCTAAGAGATGTCAAATTCAAATTTCTAAAGTCCACACATACTCTAACCTTGCCGTTCTTCTTAAGGACTGGCACGATATTAGAGAGCCAAGTAACATACCTGGCTATGCGTATGAACCCAGCGTTGAAGAGTCGTTCGATCTCATCTTTGACCTGCAAATAGACCTCATTGGACATCCTCCTTGGCAGTTGCTTGAAAGGTCTGAATTCTGGTTCAATAGGCAGCTTGTGTTCCACTAGATCTCTGGACAGACCTGGAAGTTCCTCGTAAGTCCAGGCGAAACAGGACTTGAACTCCCTTAAGAGCTGGATGAACCTTTTTTTGACATCTTCTGGGAGAAGTTGGCTAATATATACAGGTTTGCGATTCTCTGCATCTCCCAAGTTAACTTCTTCCAAAGGATCTTGCACGTCAGCTTTTAGATCATCCAACTTGGCTGGGGCTGCTTCAAGGTTTTCCAGTCTGATTTCGTCCAGATCTTCAACCAGGTTTTCATCCTCATTGATTACTTCGGCCGCACAAGCCGAATGATCTTCTTCTGATTCTTGAACACCAATCAGCCTCCTTTCAAGTAAGTAGGCTTCAAACTTTGACAGCGTGGCGTGAAGGGCCACACTCTTTTCTTTTTCGGAAGGGTTTACTGACATTGAGAAGGGCATTTGAATGAAGTTGTAATCGGCCTACTTGAATCCGTGATCATTGAACCGATTAACTCTTGAAAAAGTGTCTTTACTTTTTCCGCTGACTTGTTGCCGTTTGCAGGAGCTATCTTGTGGCGACCATACTTGTCAAGGCCTGCCACTTTCATTGGACCCACCCCCTCCTCATATAAATGGGCCTTAGCGTGATTCGTAGAGGCCTGGAAAGGTCTGCGGTCAGCCCATATCACTTCCACGTCATCTTGATTCCAGAAAATAAGGCATTGGTGAAGGGTTGAGGGAACTGCCAGGCAAGAGTGAATCCAATCTCTCCCCAACAGAATGTTGAAAGAAGAGTGTGAATTAACAACAAAGAAAGGTGTTGTTAAGGTCTTGGACCCTACTGTTAGGTTCATGATCAGAATACCTTGACAAGCTGTCTCCTTCCCAGTGAAAACAGTCAAGGTTAAGTGTAGGAGACTAGGTCTTGATCAGTCTTCCCAAGCTTCTGCATCATAAACCTAGGAATGAGATTGGCTACTGACCCATTATCCACTAGGAGGCGATTTACCATCATTCCATCAAGACAATCCGTGATGTACAAGGGCTTAATGTGTTTGTTCATCTTAAGATTTGGCTTTTCAAAGATCACACTAGCTGCCCGATCGTCAGTCTTCCCTTCAGTCTCATCCTTTAACATAATCATTGAAGGCCCATTCAGTCCTACAGAGAAGGACTCGTTTAGAATTTTAGTAGTCTGCCCCATCTCCACAACATCTCCTTCCATGGCTTTTGGAGTGTTGTCCATGGCTTCCAGATCTGCTGGTAGGATCACGACCATGTTGCATTGCATTTCAGAACCCTGTCCAAGCTTGAACTCCTTGGCCTATGGATTCAGATTCGACTTGCCCCCTGAGTCGGACCTTAAAGGTTCAAGGGCTATCTTCTAGAGCAAAGTGACTTGTCTTGGTGGAGGCTGAATCATAGCCTCCTTAAGAGTTCTTTCCAAGAGAGGTTGTTTCTTGGATATAGTTGCCTGCTTTGGAGGCGGTTTGGTAACGGCCACCTTGTACGTCTTCTTGAACGAGACTTGCTTCTGGGGTAAAGTCCTTGGAGGAGGCTCAACGATAGCCTCTTCCATAGTCCTTTCCAAAGGCTTGTATACTCCTTTAGCCTTAGGTTTTTCGACCATAGGCTCTTCCACCGAGATCTCCATCTTTGTCTTCCCCTTGGGATCATCTTCATTCATGAGCTCGTCCTCATTCATGGGGTCGTCAAGTAGGTCTGTCTTTTCCTCAGCCCTTCTTGTTGCCTGCCTGAATCGTTGGCGGCATCTCTTCTGAGATCTGGACAAAGGTGGAGGTTCAGAAGGAAACTTTGGATGTTCATCCCTATGCCACTCATCTGGAGGAGTGACTGGAGGTCTCACAACTCTTGGCTTGCCCTTGGAAGGAGCAGAAATCCTTAAATTGCCCAACTCTTCTTCAACTTCAACCAACCCTGGCTGAATTCGGTTGAACACAGATTTACGTACAACCCTTCTTCCTTTAGACCTGTGTGACTCCTCAGACCTTGGTTTAGTCCTTCTCACGATAATGCTCTTGAGGGCTGGTTCGCTAGGCCTGCTAGGATTGGCATGATGACCGCACTCCGTGCATATCATGGAACAAGTTGGCTTTTTTGGTTTATTCACCCCTGTAGGTCTGGACCACCACGAATTTTGCTTTTCAAACCTTCTGACCCGTTCAGTCCTGAAATCCCTCTCGTCATAATAAGGATCCCAGTACCAACCCGGGTTGGACTTGTAAACTACTTTGGAAGGTGCTCCCAAACTTATCTTCTGCCTAGGAACAGTCCTAGGCACTCCTCTCATGTCTACAGAGACCATATTTGTACTCAGCTCTGAGGGAAAATGATTGCCGTCGACCCCCATGAGCTACTTGTCCTTTTCAGGAAACTTGAACTCTCCCCGGTCAATTTTGTCCTGGATATCATTTCTAAATACTACACAGTTATTAGTTGTATGACTCCAAGAATTATGGTACTTACAATACTCTTTGCCCTTCAGTTCTTCCGGAGTTGGAATCTTGTGACCAAAGGGTAGTTTGAGCAACTTGTCGGCCAGGAGTTGATCAAAGATAGCTTCAGCCCTACCAACGTCAAAAGTATAAGCCTTGGTTGGCCTATTAAAGGTGTTTTGGCTGCTTGGTGGGCTCCATCTTGACAAAGGCCTTGCAAACGTATGGTTATTTGTTGATGATTTCAGCCATTGCCACGTCTGGGTCTGCCTCTTCTTCCACTGCAACAATCTCGTAATTAGGGTCACGGTAATACGTTCCCTTGTATGCTGTCTTCCTGTCCTGCTCCTCCGCCAAGAACTTTTCATAATGAGAAGCCTTAGAGGATAACTCAAACAAATCTCTGAATTCTGTCCCATAGAACTTTTTCTTCATTTCAAAGCCCAGGCCGTTTAATGCTATACGCACGTATTCGGCCTTTGAAAGGACTATCTTGCACTTGAATCAAGCAATCTGGAAACGTAAGCGGTAGGACTCCACGGATTCCAGATGGGTTTGACGATAGCATGATAGGTCTGCCAGCTTCACTTCTGGTTCTACCCTGTAGAACTACTGGTGGAACATCTCCTCTAACTGTGCCCAGGTCTGCACGGAGTTATGCGGCAAATTGATGTACCAAGTAAAGGCTGTCCCTATAAGAGAATTGGGAAAGAGCCTCAACTTTAGAGCATCAATGGTTCCAGCCTCTCCGTATTGAACTTGAAACCTAGCAATGTGCTCCACTGTTGACTGTGCGCTTTCACCATTGAAGGTCTGGAATTCTGGAACCCTATAGCCCTTCGGGAAAGGTGTATTGTCCACCTCCTCCGTATGAGGTTTCCTATACATAGGCCTCCCCAAAGGTCTGAAACCAGGCCCTAACTGCTCCTGGAGCAAGTTTAGGACTTGATCCCTTCCCATAGCTGAGTCTGGCACAGGAGGCGGCTGCGGGTGTGCCTTTTGTGCTTGTTGGTTCTGGACTGGACTTGCCCCCCGAGTATTAGAGCTTTGAGGGGTATGGGCAACTCCTTTGTCCTTTCTAGAGCCCTGGCCTCCTTGCGAAGGCCTTTTGTCCGTCTTGTCAAGTTTGTTCAGATTTTCAACCAAAACAAACCTTTGATCGTCATTTACTGGAGGTGACTGGGCTCCTCCAATTACGACTCCTTTCTCCTTTTGCCCCCTCGAGTGCAGGGCTGCTAGATGATGTAGCGTGATAGAATGTTTGAGGAGGGGGAGGTACCCCCAATAAGCCAGCTAGGTCTTGACCGTTGCCACAAACATCAAACTGTGGAAAGCCCTGCCGCTGAGGAGCGAGCGATAGCCTCTCTGTAAGCGTAGCAACCATTTTGTTGACTGCTATAGTCAGAGGTTCCAAGGATTGAGAGAACGATTGTGAAATTGAGTGTGTTATGTCGCGGGAGATCTCACGTCCTGCCAAAAACATATAATTTTTGATGCTGTCGGTAGTGTTGCTAAGATCTTGGGTGCTGATCTGAGGACCAGCCTCCTCGAGTAATGGCACGTCGACTGCCACACTCTGTGGTGGATTCGAGATGGGTGGATCCGATTGCTGCTGCTGTTGCTTCCTTGCCATACAACCCTTAGACGATTAGGGTCCCACCGGGCGTGCCAAAAACTGTTTCGGCCCTGAAGTGACTCAAGGACTGAGCGGGCGTGCCAGGACTTGTTGCGTCCAACGTAAAGGACTGAGTGCCCCTTTTCTGACTTCGAATCTGTGAGGGCGATAGTGTTGCAACCTAAGGGCTGGGTTGCAGTGAAGGTCCGTGGTTTTGCCTCTACGAGCGAGGACTTAATAATTTCCTAACCGTGTAGAAAAAGAAGTAACAACGTAAGAATAACTTTATTATGTCGTAATAAAAAAGTTGGGGATACAAGGAAGATATGAATAATTTTGTTATGTTGTAATAACAAAATTGGGGGTACGAGAGAGATAGAAATGAGGGAGAAATGAGATAATTGTTTCGCTAGGAAGGCTTTTGGTTTTAAGCGTTGAGCTTGATTGGTGTGGGAACTCTTTTTTCATCTTGTGAGCTAGTATTTATAGGCCAAGGGTCTTCGATTTTGCATGCAAACGGATTTGTTGGCTTCTCCTCGTGATGCCATGTGTCATTTGTAACTTCCAATTCATGGGATCATGGGATCATGGGTAGTTATTGGAAGTTATAAAAGATTGTTGGCAAATATTGCACTGGTCCAGATCTGAGCCAAGTTTCCCGCCTTCACCACGAGCTGACAAGTGTCCGAAATAGGCCTCAGATGTTGCCAAGTGTCTCAAGTAACTACCCATTAACATATTTAGTGGGATCATGTGTGGTTATTGGAGGTTTAAAAGAAAACCCACATGTTTTCTTTTACCATGGGAAGTTACAGGAAGTTAAAGGAAGATCATGGGCCTCCTCCATTTCCTCTTTTCATGGGATGACATAAGCCGTTAGCCATTTGACTTGGTCAAATGACTCTTTGCAAGATAATAAATACTTACCCACTTTCCACTTTTCATGGGATTCACGAGTAATGAACCATTTTAATTAAATTAAATGGCCTATTATGTGTTTAACCCACAAAAACACTTAATTAACTTCCATGGGTCATGGGCTAACTAATTCTTTCTTGCAAGTAGGCCCAGAAACACTAAGCCCGTGGCCGAATTAAATTAAAATTAATCGGGCCTAATAAATATTGTCTTGGGCCATTAATTTTAATCTAATACATCTCTATTTTTTGGCCAAATTTAATTAAAAGATAATTAAATGGCCTTCCAGCACTAGCTTAGGATTGAGTGCCAAAAACGGGTGTAAAACAGGTCTTTATTGAGCTTTTTTCGCATTTGTTAAGTTCGTGATAGGATTTTGAAATCTAAATGAAAAATAAAAAGATTGGATTGAGCTTATATCAGATTGAGTTGATTTTTTTTATATGTAGCCACTTGCTTTTTAAAAAAATTACTGAATGGATCGGATTTTCCATGCTGGACCCATAGTGAACCCAGCGTCGCCGTTGGTGCGAGATCGGTAATCCCATGTTCGGAGGCCATAGGATTTTCGATGCCACCCTGTCAGAGTGCTTCCCTCGAGGCCCACCCTATCAAAGCCTAGATATCATCTGCGCGTTAGATCACAAAAGGTAGATTGTTATCAAGCCTTAAAAAATAAGGCTACTTGTATATCTCAGATGTGATGCTCTCTATCTAAAGTAATAAGGCTACTAGTATATCTCAGATGTGAGGCTCTCTATCTAAAGTAGTCGCTGATCAAAACAGGAGAGTTGTCCTGCCTTAAGCCTGAGCATAGTAATTTTCAATACATATTTATCGTCGGTAGCTGCATAGTTTACTAATTGATGGGTAAAATGTCTGACTAGTTGAATCCAACTATAGGAGTAGCTGTTAAACTCGTTGGGATATATAGCCTTAGATTCGAGGTAGCCTTAGATCAAAGTAGGTGGTTGTCTACCCCAGTTTCCTATTTCTGCCAGGATATTAGGTTAAAGGGGATTGACTTAGGAGACATTTTTGGCTAAACAAGACGTATTGTATCATGATTCATGGAGCTTTTTACTTTCCAATATAATATCTTTATACATTGAAACTATATATTTTCTAGTCCGGTAAGAGTTTATGAGCCATTTTGTTCTAATAATTTTTTCAGACTAAACTCACATGCTTGGAGAGAGACCGAGGGTACGGTAGCATGGCTCGAACCCCTTAAATGGGGGGACACCACAAGAGTGCTAACCCTAGGAAACCGAGAGCTTTTGTAACACTCACATGGTTGGTTCCCTTTTATTTGTGACAGAATGTTAAAAATGTGAACTTAACATAAACAATGGGTTCTTTTATTGTACTCCCTCTGTCCCTTTTTTTGTGTCCAGTATTCCATTTTGGGCTGTCCCTTAATAAGTGTCCATTTTGTAAAATTAGGGGGGTAAAAGTTGGTGTATTGTCTATTTTGTCCCTAAAAGTAGATTTTATTTTGAAAAGTTAGTGAGTAAAAGTGTAATGATGATGGGTAAGTAGGGAAAGTGGAGGAAAAAGTTGATGTGAAAGGTGTAATGATGATGTCTTTTTAATAAGTTGGAGTTACGAAGCAGGACACTTAAAAAGGGACGGAGGGAGTATCAAACAAAAATAATTACAGTTATAAGTATTAAATAAACAAATATTATCCAAAATACTTGAAATTGAATATTACATTGAACTATGTTGGGGCCAACTCCGACCCGCCCCAACATAGTTCCGCTGCTGATTAAAGGAAAAAACATAGTTCCGCTGCTGATTCCTTTCCCGTCGATAAAGGTAGATGGCCTATGTAGCTAACATGAGGATGAGGTCTTCTAAACCTTTTTTTTTAAAAAGAAGGTAATTTCAAACTCAAATATAACGAAAATGAAAAATACTATTTCAATTTATTTTGCACCGTTTAAAAGATCTCAATGAGATCTATCAAACAAGATCCATATTGGTAGAAAAATTATTTGCGTAAACACATGATTTTTGAGTTTGAAATTACCTTCTTTTTTTAAAAGTTCCTATTTTAAGAAATTGGAACGGGCGTCTCTTAGATTTGAATGAGTTCCACATTTAGTACGATGATTGTTTTCTGAATGTGTTCCACGTTTAGTACGATGATTGTTTTCTGAATGTGTTCCACATTTAGTACGATGATTGTTCTCTCTCTTTTGGGGTTTGGGGGAGGGGATGTGGCGGTGGTGATTTGGATTGCTTACTCAAATACAGGTCAATGTCATTGGTAGGGCATGAGTGAAGTTACTCCACAAATCCATACTTACTTTCCGAGAAAATCTAGACACTGGGGGCCAACAACCGAGTACCCATATGTATGGTCCTGTATAATCTGGCAAATCGAAACAGTGAGGTTTGATAGGATGCATGGCAACTTTCCTGGAAAATGTAAATGGACGCGAGAGTGAAATGAATTGTTCAGATTCACACCGTCACATTTTAATGATTCGAACATTTCATTTTGCAGGTCCACGTAAAAGATAATGTTAATTGAACAATCAAAAGTGAAACAAATGTTCTAATATGGAGGTTTATTTTTGTTAGATTTTTTGGAGGGTTCCAACATGAAATTAATTGGCAATAGGTGGAGTAGTCTCTTGATTTTATTAACCAAACTTGAGTGACTTAAATGAGCGATATGAGATAAAGTCTAACCCAATGCCATACTAGCAATCATAAGCCCACGTTATTGAGAGGTCCAAAAAGGCACCGCAATTTTATCTCACATCGTTCATCTAATCCATCCAAATTTGGTTAATAAAATCTAGAAGCTGCTCAATCTATTACCAATTAATTGTTGAGATGACTATAGATGCCCAATGAAATCTAATTTCTTACATATCTAATTGATAGGTCGAGAACTTTAGAATAGACAGTTAAAATCATCAAAATGGGACGACCATGAGTTTCATTTCCCATCACGCGACGAGTTAATGGGGGGAATCACATAATAAGATCATGATTCATACCAAACACGTTTCGGATATAGGGTCAAAGCGGGGAACAAATTCTGCATGTGATCTGCGACTAATTGTTTGGAATCCCATGATTAACCAAGGCCAGACTCCATGCAAACTTTGGGTGAGAACAAGACAGCAACTAAAGAAGGTTAACTTTGAGCTCAACTGGGTTTTGCTAGGTCAACTCTAACCGACAAGCAAAAAATACTTAGGATCATTAGAACTTTATCCGATCACTAACTTCAGGGTCCAAAAATTTGTTAAAGGTGTGCACATATAAATTAGTACGGATACTCACAGTTAAGTTTGGCTAAGATTTTATTCAAATTTTTTTCGCGTTTGCTAATTTTGCACCTAACTTTTGTGGATAAATGATTCGTTACATCAAGACAAACCAGAAAAGTAAAAAATTATGAATTTTATCTAAATATTTTTTGAAATATCGAAGATAAAGTCCAAAACATCGGATTTTTTGAGATACTTTTGATAGACCTTTGGTTGCTGTCACATGGCCACTAGGCCAAACTCATTGAGATATTTGAGATAGACACTGCGCCGCTCGCGCACATATTTTTGCTTGAGTTTATAAGTCGTGCCTACTTGATTCAATGTCTGCCATAAGATATTTTCTAGTGTACAATTAATTTGTATCATCTGAAGACCCGAATATAATCAACTGGGACTAGCTCAGTTGGCCATGACTTCTGCATCTCACTAAGAGGTCATGAGTTCGAGTCTTTTCACCTGCGTGTGGGTGTTCTTTCCTCTGTGTTTGTTGGGGTTGTTTCCTCCTTAATGAGGCTTGTAGTTGAGTTGGGCTTATAGTGATTGTGATCCTTTTGATGGGCTTATTTATCTTATTGGTTCAGTTCTTGATTTGATTATCTCGTGGACTCTTACACAATGGACATAGTGTCCCATGGCTTATACTTTGTACTAATAGGAACGAGCATACGACAAATTCATGTGATACCAATTTTATGGTAACCACCCTTGCATCAACCAAAAAAAACCAAACAAGTCTTGCTCAAGATTGTAACAGTTCAAATCTGGATTCCGAACGTGTAAAGCATGGCCGTATAGAATGTTCCGTGGCGACACACTCTATAAATAAGGACCTCCGTTTCACTACTTTGATGCCATCAATCTCCCAAAGAGAAAATAGTTTCATCTATCAAAAAGTACTTCATAAAACCATCATTCATTTCATGGCAAGCTTTGATCGCTTATGTGCTGCTTCCCATATGAATATTGCTCCAAGTCCAACCACCATGCCACAACTTGGCAAGAATCGCTTCACCGAATTTGCACCTATGCCAACTACCCAAAAATGGAGCCTTTCCGAAGACCTCACACTTATTTCTAATCCCACAAAACACGACATTCATAAGACTGGAAATCTCGGCTTCTCTGTTAAGTTTATTTTCTCTTTTTCCTCTTCATTGTTACGGCTGTGTTTTGGTCGAGGATTGGGATATTTCTCTAGATATCTCCTACATTTACGATTCCCTCCACAAATCCTCGATCCATACACAGTCTTGACATTTCTTGTGAAATAACTCCTGATTTTCTAGAGCTGACTCTATATGGTTGCAGGACGAGTTCTACGTAAAGCATGAACAGAAGGTGAAGGAAGTTAGGAGTGTCCTACGAAAAGTAGGGGAAAATCCATTAGAAGGTCTGGTCATGATTGATACCCTCCAACGCCTAAGCATTGACTACCATTTCCAAGAAGAGATTGAAGCACTTCTGCAAAAACAGTATATGGAATCCACCATTAGTAATGGTTATCCTGAATTTGATCTTTATGAGGTTTCTACTCGCTTTAGGCTACTAAGGCAAGAAGGTTACAATGTGCCAGCAGGTAGGTGTAATATTTTTGCACTCCAAACTTCATTATTCAAGCGGAACAACTGAAAAGCAAAAGTTTCTCTACTCTTTCATTTAGTCTTTTTCCCCGTTATGTTGCAGATGTGTTTAACAACTTCAAGAACAAGGAGGGAAGGTTCAAATCTGAACTAGGCACAGACATCAAGGGGTTAATGGCTTTGTATGAAGCATCGCATTTAAGCATAAAAGGAGACGACATACTTGATCAAGCTGCGGATTATAGTTGCCTACTCCTTGATGGTTGGATGATGAATCTTGATCAACATCAAGCTAGACTTATCGACAGTACGCTGAGGCATCCCTATCACAAGAACTTGGCAAGGTTCACGGCCAGAAGCTTCGTTAGTGACTATAAGGGCATTAATGGATGGGTAGATGGATTACAAGAACTAGCAACGATGGATTTTAAGATGGTTCAATCCACGAATCAAAGAGAAATACTACAATTTTCTGAGTAAGTCTGACTCTTGGCTTCATTCTGTTCTAGTGATGCAGAAAATGAGCCAAGCTTTTTGAGTGTTAGAGCTCGGCCCAATGAGAATTTTTTTTGATTCCTAGTTCAGATTGAGCTTGAGTTGAGCTCAAGTAATGAAGCTCCACATCTTGTGTACGAGAAACTTGAGCTGGAGCCAAGTTCAAGTGAGTTTGCATTATGATCAGAGCTCAACGGAATACATGAATTCTAGATAAAAAATAAAAAATAGACGAATAGTAATGTAAGTTAACGTATCTACCAGAAAAAATTAGACTAATTTATCATAGTTCACGAGCCTACTCGAGCCAAGATAGGATATACACGTGCTAGCCTAGATTTGTAAACGAGATTGCTCGTTAAACAAAACGAATAGTGCCACAACTGCTTTTGACAAGCCAAGCTTGACTTGATCAGCAACTCGATTCGTTTGCATGCTTAGATTGGAGACGTGTGTTGATGGTTTTACCAAGAAATGTAACAGTTGTCTTAAGTGTGTTCACCTGAGTAAATTATAGCTGTCTGATTGCAATTTTCTCTTCTCAGATGGTGGAAGGACATGGGTTTGGCCAATGACTTGAAGAATGCAAGAAATCAACCACTCAAATGGTACATGTGGCCAATGGCAGCCCTCACAAATCCGTGCCTCTCGCAGCAAAGAGTGGAGCTCACAAAACCCATCTCTCTTATCTACAGAATAGATGACATTTTTGATGTTTATGGGACACTAGAGGAACTCACTCTCTTCACAGAAGCAGTCAACAGGTATGCAAATACACATCACCATATATAACTACAGCCAATTCTGGCCAATATCTAGTGTTGATCAATTGTTACTGCAAACAGATGGGATCTTGCAGCGGTTGAGAATCTACCTTACTACATGAAGTCATGTTTTAATGCACTCTACGACACCACGAATGAGATTTCTTACAAGATCTACAAAGCGCATGGGTGGAACCCCATAGATTCTCTGCACAAAACGGTACATAATATATTACCCGCTAATTTTTACATCAGAATGTCAAAAGCATAGTCGTGAACAAATTTGCATGTTGTTGCAGTGGGCAAGTTTGTGCAATGCTTTCTTAGTAGAAGCAAAATGGTTTGCTTCTGGGCAGTTGCCAAACTCAGAAGAGTATCTGAAAACTGCAGTTGTTAGTTCAGGGGTGCATGTGGTTTTAGTTCACATGTTCTTTCTATTGGGCCATGGAATAACAAGGAAAACTGTCGATCTTGTGAATGATAACCCGGGCATTATAACTTCTACAGCAACAATTCTACGTCTCTGGGACGACTTGGGAAGTGCAAAGGTAAACAAAGTTCATTTTGGTCTGTTTCTCATTGAAACTACTAGGACTACACATCCAAATGTCTCGGATTCATCACATTTCCATTCCTAGGACACGGATCTGATACTGTACGTACCCAAAATGCTAAATATCTCATATGAGTACTTTACACATTTAGAGTAGTTCACTGTAACATAGCATATAATTTAAGCGGCAATGTAAAACTACCCAAAAAAATTCTACCTAAATATACAATTTCCATTTTATCCCTCCATGTAAGACTATTCGATGCATTTCCAATGGTCTTGGAAGAAAAATGCTCAAAAAGTATTAAGGATCCAAAAGAGTTATTAGACCATCTAATTTAATTTCAGCTTTGATAAAGAGTTAAAGTCAAACTTAAAAAACTGACAGGATGAAGGTCAAGATGGGCACGACGGATCGTATGTTGACTGCTACATGAAGGACCACAAGGGCTCTTCAGTGAACAGAGCACGAGAGCAAGTCAATCGCATGATTTCAGATGCGTGGAAGTGCCTCAACCAGGAATGCCTATCTCCGAACTCGTTTTCAGCAAGTTTCACAAAGAGTTCGCTTAATTTAGCGAGGATGGTTCCTTTGATGTACAGCTATGATGACAACCATAAACTCCCAATCCTTCAGGAGCACATGAAATCAATGCTCTATGATGATGTTTCTTTATAAGGATTCCAAGGAAAAAAAAAAGAAAAACAGAAGAAGAGGAAACTTATTAGGTGCCGTTCCATTTTCTAAAAAAAAAAAAATTCAAGAAAAAAAAGTTAATTTCAAAGTAAAAAATCATGTGTTTATGCATATAATTTTCTTACTAATATGAATCTTGTTTGATAGATCTCATTGAGATCTTTTAAACGGTGCAAAAAAAAAAAATTTTTTTTGCATTTTCGTTATATTTGAGTTTGAAATTGACTTTTTTTTGAAAAAGAAGGTCTTGGGAGAAAGCGGAACGGGGCCTTACAATGACAATTCCACTTGTTAAAGTCCCAATCACAAAACAAACTGATGGTTTTATGAACCTGTGAAAATAGTGTAGGGTAGGTATATTCATGTGGAAAGATGATTGTATTGAATATGTACTGTTCAAGGCATTTTGAAGTTGGACAAATCTTTATCTAATGAGTTTAAGGAGATAAGGAGTCCTGACGATGATCAAATTTCTTACCAAACACAGTTGCTAGCCATCCTCATCCTATTTTTAGCATTATAAACGCACCAGTAACATGAGCGCTTCAACTTAACTCTATTTTACCGAGAGAATAGAACACTTTCTTAGGTCGGTCACATGATATGGACTTTGCTTGGTTTATGTTTTGAGGGAGATTATTAGGGTAATGAGTGGAGAGAAATAGATAGAGAAATGAGAGTAATAATTGGATAAAAAAAACTTATTGGAAACTGTCTCTTTAGTAGCCATAACTTATATAATCAACACTAGACTCCAAGAAAACTTTTGAAATGGACACAAACCAACAGTATTTCAACTTTTGAGTGTACAATATATATACATATATATATATATATATATTTATATTTTTTGAATAGGCGGCAAGTGTACAATTATTGCCGGGAATGTCTAATGACTAGTCTGTGTCAACGCGCTTGGCTCTTAGAATAGGGTTCCAAACACAGACCATGAAAATCATCTTCAAGAGAAATCTAAGCACTGTGCCAACAAAAGAGACAAAAGGAATTTAGAATTTTCCATGGAAAAATCTCCTCATGTGATCTTCACGTAAAGCCGTTCATAAGTACTATGTCCTACTGTATATTTCATTCACACAAAATCAAGATATGGTAAATGTCGAGTCAAATTATGTCTATTTTAAATGAAACGGACTGGCAAAAGGGAACAAAATGTGTGTAACTAAATCTAAGTTGGGGGTAAGTGGCAGGTCAATATAAAGAATGTCCTGTGGGGAAACTAGTGCATCTTGGGTTAGTATCCGATCTTTAACTTATATAGCCAACACTGTTTCAACTTTCAAGTGTACAATTATTGTCGGGAGTGTCTAATGACTAGTCTGCGTCAATGTGGCCTGAATGTGGCCTGAAAAACTTTAGACCCATCACAAATGAATTGCTTCTAATGAGACATAAGCATGACTGTGTCGTGATGTGAAGGAAACATGGTTTACACGTAAAAATCGTCTTCAAGAGAAATCTAAGCACTATGCCAACAATAGAGACAAAAGGAATTTAGAATTTTTCCATAGAAAAATCTCATCGTGTGATCTTCATGTAAAGCCGTTCATAAGTATGTCCTACTGTATATTTCATTCACACAAAAATAATAATACAGTAAATGTCTAGTCAAATCATGTCTATTTAAATGATACGGACTAGCAAAAAGGGAACAAAATGTGTGTAACTAAATTTGAAAAAATAGAATTCCCTAATAATTCGTAAAAAACTCTAACAATATGAGTGTGAATCACAAAATATATAATACAACCAATAGAAACTATGACAAGCAATCAATCGCACAACTCAAGGATATACGTGGAAACCTGGGTAAACACGGGAATAAAACAAGTCACTATAATCACAGTGCAGTTACAGTTACAGATATAACTATCCAAACGAAGTAAATTCTCACAACGTTCTAAGTACCACCTGCCGAGTCACATGTACACCGCACCCAATAATCTTGATTGCCAACGGCCTTGAGTCCACAAGCCCTCCAAAAACCCTAATCAAATTTTCCCTTTTGGAATAGCTCTGAAAAAGAACACTTGCTTCAATATTTTTGCTCCTGCCGCCTGCACTACTTTTTATTATAATCGTGTGTGTGCGCGCGCGTGTATATATATATATATATATATATACAGTCAGGATCAAGTCAGGAGGTGTGGACCGGAGCTTCGGTCCGCACCTCCCCATTTCTCACATTTCCTGATTGAATTTCGATGATCCGAGCCGCTCAATGTGATCAGAACGTGATTTTAAGGGTACCCGCTTGAAATCAGCAAAAAAAATGACCGGGAAGGGCTTGATCTGAGCAGTTTTTTTTGAACGGTTCAGAAAAAACTGCTCAGATCAAGCCCTTCCCGGTCATTTTTTTTGCTGATTTCTCACGGGTACCTTTAAAATCACGTTCTGAACACATTGAGTGGCTCAGATCATCGAAATTCAATCGGAAAATGGGAGGTGCGGACCGTAAGGGTGTGGACTTGATCCGGACTGTTATATATATATATATATATATTGTCATTTTCAAATGAGATGGTCCTTATTTTAGTTAAAATAAGGAGTCCTTATTTTAGTTAAAATAAGGAGTCCTTATTTTAGTTAAAATAAGGACCTCTCAATTTCTCCCATTTTCTGTTCAAATTTCAATGATCCGAGCCGCTTAATGTGTTCAGAACGTGATTTTAAGAGTACTCGCGGGGAATTAGCAAAAAAAAATGACCGGGAAGGACTTCATCCAAGTAATTTTTATGAACCGTTCGATAAAATATAAACAAAAACTGCTCGGATGAAGCCTTTCTGGTCATTTTTTTTTGCTGATTTCTCCCGGGTACCCTTAAAATCACGTTCTGAACACATTGAGTGGCTTGGATCATCGAAATTCTATCGGGAAAGAGAGGTTCTTATTTTATATATATATATATATATATATATATATATATATATATATATATATATATATATATATATATATATATATATGAAGTAAGTAGTATAGGACTTTTTTTCTCCTTCACACTGTATCGCCCCCTTTTTATTTTATTTTATTTTATATACAAGGATGTGGTCCCAACCTTGGAAAAAAGAATAAGTCCATATATACTCTTTGAACAAGAGGTTCCGATTGATGCGAGATTGATCCCTCTGTCGATCCATCTTCGTCAAAATCCGTCTCGCTGTCCAAACGCTCGCTCTCAAATACAAATAATAATGATATCTTCCACTTTAGTTCTGTATTGACTCACTAACTTATAAAAAATAACAAAATTACTTTTTGATATAAAATATATTTTTTGTCATACGAAATTAATTGCCAATACAAGTGACTCTGGAATTTGGTCTTTACAAAATCCAAGTTGGGGGTAAGTGTACGTGGTAGGTCAATATAAAGAATGGTCTGTGGGGACACCATTAACCAGTGCATTTAGGGTTAGTATCCTATCTTTAACTTATACAATCAACACTAGATTCCATAAAAACTTTCGAAATGAACACACACCAACACTGTTTCAACTTTCAAGTGTACAATTATTGCCGGGAGTGTCTAATGATTCGTCTGTGTCAACGCGGTTGACTCTTAGAATGAGATTCCAAACATAGACAATATGTGGCCTTGAAAATCTTAGACCCATTCGGGAGTGTCTAATGATTCGTCTGTGCCTCAACCAGGAATGCCTATCTCTAAAGTCGTTTTCAGCAAGTTTCACAAAGAGTTCGCTTAATTTAGCAAGTAATGGTTCCTTTGATGTACAACAATGATGACAACCATAAACTCCCAATCCTTCAGGAGCACATGAAATCAATGCTCAATGATGATGTTTCTTTAAAAGTATTCCAAGGAAAAAAAAGAAAAGAAAAACAGAAGAAGAGGAAACATATTACAATGACAATTCCACTTGTTAAAGTCCCAATCACAAAGCAAACTGATGGTTTTATGAAACTGTGACATTGCCTGTGGTAGTATTCATGTGGAAAGATGATTGTATTGAATATGTACCGTTCAAGGCATTTTGAAGTTGGACAAATCTTTATCTAATGATAGATCATATTTCTTACCAAACGCAGTTGCTAGCCATCCTCATCCTGTCAATTGGGCTAGCTTCTCACTATGAGTATAACTATCGTGCACCAAAAACAATTGACTAGCATAGTTTGGAATATTTATGTGAAAGTTCACTATGTAATTAAAGGTATTGTGAAAAATATTAAACATGATAATTTTTAAAAAAAATTCAAAAGTAAAAAATTGGCAAAACATATATGAAACACTTTAAAAATCCTATAAAAAAAGAAGAAGCCTTAACATGACTTTTTATTACATTATGATAATGATATCTTTTTGCTTTGGTGATTATCGAGACCAATGTATTTTAAAGAAGTAAATTATTTTAAGTGAAAATAATTTAGCTTCAAATTTTTTTAAAAATAAAATAAATACTTTTTACATAAATTAATTCTTAGAAATAAAATTTAAAATGCTTCCAAATCTTGTGCGGGAAATCTTTCCCAAATTAAAATTATGAAGACAATAGGGTTATTTTCTTTTTAATTCTTTGGGTTACTGGTTGTTTAGGTAATCGGTAGTGTGTTGTAATTATATCGTAATTTTTTTAAGGGTCTGGATTATGTCTTAAGCATCCAATGACAAATAATGAGGGTGCATATCATATACATCCAAATGATGAGAAGTGCAATAAAGAGTGTGTGTTGTAGCACTTCTCATTATTTTATAAATTCAAAAGGTGTTTCTTAGCATCAGTCATTTCACCTTTGTAGCAGTAAAGATAGTGAGACATAATAATTTTATGCATACGTATATAATAAGAACAACAGATTTAAAAATACCAAACTAGATAAAATTTGGAGTTCGATGCGATAAGCATAACAGATTTAAAAATTCCAAACTAGATAAAATTTGGAGTTCGATGCAATCGCATGCTTATTCGCATTATTGTTCTTAGGATCTACCCTCGGAATCATCCCAATTCTTGAAATTCTTTGGAATTTTGTGTGAATCAGCAAGGACCACCTTGCAAAACCCTGTTGGAAAATGAAATTTTACCAAAGAGAATTTGTGGGATTCACACTGCGTGAGGTGGGCCCAACAATAGTGAACAAATTCCATTAAAGATAAATGATAAATTGTTTCATTATGGGAATTGGAAAAGCCAAATGACGTGCATACGCGCCGTCACCAAACACAAATTAGACTAGGGTCAGGGCCGAAGCTCAGGATTCGTGGGCCCGCAACCTGTGGTTCGAGGTCTGTGGTCTATGGTCTAGTTTAGATTGGTGTAGAGACCCGTATTTTTGGAATATTGTTTAAAGGCTTATAATTGAAAAAAAACGAGAAAAATGTGAAATTTGTTGGATTTATTTGATTTGAGGCTTAAATGATAAGGATTGAAAGTGGAGGGAGTGCAGGTGTGATTAGTGTGTGTCCTAGTATCTGTGTGTGTGTGTGTGTGTGTGTGGGTGGGTGGGTGGGTGGGGGGGGGGGGGGGTGTAGGGGATAAAAATCCCCAATCCACACTCTCTCTCTCTCGCTCTCTCACCCGAGTTTCTCCAAAGCAACTCAAAACCCATACTCATCAACATCCAATCTATCATCTACACAAGTATTGGAGCTCGTACTTCGTTGGCAAGAGCGCGGTGGAGGTGTTTTGCTCTTGGAGTAAATTTTTGGAAGCTACGGCTCGATCTCTCGTTGGGGTTTGGCTTTGATACTCGAGGTAAGGATTTCTTGCTTACTCTATATGTTTATGAGTTGATATTACACCTAGATCGTGCCTTGGATCATTGATAGTTGTGTTGTGTTTTCCCTTGAAAATCTGCAGAAAAATTTGCTCGAACTGAGCTGGTATCAATACCATTTTGTATGAGTATCGATACCCTTGCATCTGGAACGTCTTTGGCCCCTTTGGTATCGATACCATTTTGCTAGGTATCGATAGCAGTTGCTTAGGGACAGTTTTGCAGCTTTTGTTCTAAACTCTATTGTTTGGACCCCTGATCATTTCTAATACTGCTTAAACACATGTGAACCATCTCTAAGCTTGGTTGCTTGTCCTGTAATGATTCATTGATCGTTCCCGTTCCTGAGGCACTTGTAAAACGTAATTTTGGTATCATTCTAGACGAATGACATATTGTAAGGTTGTTCAAGAGTGTACCATAGGTTATGCGAGGTGTTGTGATGAGTATATTTGGTAGGTGTGAGCTGGTCTGGTGACCCGAAGGGTAACGTAGTAACTTGTATCGTCATGATTCGTCTCGTTGATTCAATTGAATTCCTTCGGAGCTTGTTCCACGAGTCCTAAGTATCGATACTGGCGGGTAGTATGTTATAGAGTTACTAGGGGTTGGTACGTTCCTTAGGATATTGTGACATACGTGGGAAAGGAGTGTAGTTATTTATTAGCCGATGTCATGATATGGTTGATTGTTTAGAATGCCTTGAGTTATGAATGATCAATTGACATGGGGATAAAACGACATTGGACACACGGGTATCACCATTTGGTAGAACGACGGAAATGGTGAGATGACCGGGTTGAAAATGAATAGACGGTTATGCGATGTGCATTCCCGCTAATCGGCCATTTATGATATACCGAACAGACGGTTATGCAATGTGCATTTTTGCTAACCAACGATTTATGATATACCGAACAGACGGTTATGCCACGTGCGTTTCCGCTAACCAGCGATTTATGATATAATGAATAGACGGTTATTCGATGTGTGATTCCGCTAACCAGTGAAATTATGATACATGGATTGATGTTTGTTTATCGATGAAGAGACAACTGATTGATTTTATCAAGATTCTTTTTAAAGAATGGATTTTGGTTTTGGAAAAAGGATTTTTATTAAAATCCTCCGACATTCTTGATGCGAATCAACGGCTTCCGGTATTTGGGCGCGAATCAACGGCTTCCGGTATTCAAGCTCGAATTAATGGAGCTTGACCGTACTGGTCTTGTTTCTCACAAATCATTTTGCAAAAAAAAGAAGAAAGTTTTATGGGAAAGAGGTTGGATAATCGACAATGTGAAATCGAGGTAGATTGTAGTGTTCACACATGCAGTAAATGAAGTGGTGGAGAATCCGTTGTAGGTTGTTCAGTTTGATTTGAGTTTAGTATAGTTTCTAGTTGAGATGTACATTGATTGGAATTTCGGTAAAATGTTTAGAACATTGAAGTCGATGTCCGCTTGTCTATTGTGGTAAGTCTAAGTTGTTCGCTCATTGAAATTCATTC
Organism: Rhododendron vialii; assembly: GCF_030253575.1. Classification (NCBI taxonomy): domain Eukaryota; kingdom Viridiplantae; phylum Streptophyta; class Magnoliopsida; order Ericales; family Ericaceae; genus Rhododendron; species Rhododendron vialii. The sequence continues at coordinate 17,827,295 of NC_080558.1, forward strand.
ATGTCTGGTGCATACTTCATCGCATTTTCATATAGCTTGTATAAAGATTTCTCTATTGGGCGCGTTTTTGCTCAATTCTATTATCATTTCAGGTACAACACATGATAGTGACATAAAGTGCATGGAGTGCATGACTGGCTTCTTTCTTTTAAAAGTTATTTTCAGAAGCTATCTATGTATTTGTAAAATAAACTGTATTGTATTGTACTGTAATAACTTAATTTGAAACGTTGTAATTGTGGACAAATTTGTGGAATTGGGTACCGTATCATATTTTGGGATATCATGTGTACTAGTGTGAGGATTTTGTATTTCAAATGGTATTGTTATTATGTTAAAAATCGAGGTGTGACAATTGGTTTGGAATTGATTGTGCTTTATTAGGTTTGAACTATTCACGTTTGTATGGTCCAGTTACAGAATTCATTGTGCGTAGCTGATTAATACTGGGTAGAATGCCCAAAATAAAATCCATGATTTAATAATGGAATCAATTGCTAAATTAATAGCTATTGAATTTTCTATATTCATTTCCCTGTATTCAATATGCAATATTGAATGGCCCTATTGAATGAGCAGGCTCCCCCCTATTAAATTCCCGTATTCAATGAGAAGACTCCTCCTCAATTATATAAAGGAGTTCAGTTCCTTTGTTTCAATACGCCAAAATCGAAAGCTTTTCTTTTACTCTTGCAATTGTTCTTCCTTCTGAGAGACATAGAGAGTATAGATACAAGTTCGTTTGGGCGGTTAACTCTATCAGATCTAGCCAACAGGCTAACGTCGTGTCCTTTAACGTGGTTAACTCTATCAGAGATTTTCTATGCTCCAGAAGATGTGTTAAGAACTCCACTTTGAGCAGGACTTTGGGTGACAAACGGAGGCTCCCGGATAGTATTTTTTCAATGCAAATGTTGATTCTACTTTGTATAGCCAGTAGATACCTTATTGTTGTTTTTGTTTCCCACGGGGATGCCCCTATTATGTTTTGTAGTGGGAATTTTGTTTCACACTGGGGGATGCCCCTTTTAGTTTGTATTCATTTGAGCTTTTTAATGAAACTGTGCTTATAAAAAAAAAAAGTTCATTCTCGCGGACAGTTTATTGCGGTGCTCCGGCACAATCTTCAACACCGGTGAGGCGACGAATTTGTCTTAAGGGCACCGTTGTATAAAACAGGTCTTGGTATGCAACTTCTTGTTCCCTACTTATAGTTTATATTTACGTTTCATATTCTGTAATTCCATTATTCATGTAATATTCTGTTCGATTGTAAATTTTTAGAAATTAGTAAACTCGATTACTTTTTTTCACACTATTTTTTCCTACAAACCCATCATCTCCACTTTGTAGGAACTATGAGATCACGTTACATACTCGTCATATGACGCAAGTCAGCCCTGACCCTGTGGTGCATCAATGATCAATCTAATTGTTTCTCCTGAGACATAAGCTTAATTGTGTCGCAATGCGATAAAGGTAGACATGAGGTCATAGATTTAAATGTGGTCCACGTTTAGTACGATGTTGTATTTCTTTTTCTTGTTTGGCTTTACTTCAAGTAGATGTCAATGTGGCTTCAATTCCAAATCATCTTTGCCTGTGGTGGGTCATGAGTGAAGTTCCTCCATAAATTCAGATAGACAACGGGAAATGACAAGTCGGTCCCATTTTTTTGGTGGGATTCTGTG